>NW_022681457.1:85143780-86343780 GCF_009764315.1 Trachypithecus francoisi | reverse complement strand
TGGACACACACATGATTCACAGAGCATTCACATCCATGCACACAGGGACTTGCACATCCCCAGGCCATCCCTCCAATACAGATACATGTGCACAAGTGTGCACAGACACCAACCCTCCCAGGCCCAGTTCACCATGGCTGTCTCTCTTTATAAAATGAGACTCTCAATTCATCATGATATGGTTTCCAATCACCAGGTCTTGTTTCCCCCACAATATATCTAAAATTAAATACAAAGAGGGGAAAAACCCAAGCCAAGAGTAGGAAGCCATACGTACAGATTGCAATCACCACACAATGTTGCTGGTTGAAAGAAATGGATGTTGCGCATTGAATGTTAAAAATTGTGTTGAATTAGATAAGAAAATCCCGTGTAGACTTTGTTAATGATTCATAATCAGCTAATAAGCTCATCTTGAGGAGAATAATGATCCGCGGACCTGTTGGCTCGTTTATCACTGTGTTTTACAACATTGGCAAAGAAACTAATTAAATCCCCGCATCATTACAGAGAATCCCTTTTAATAGAGATACAATGATGCACTAGAGGCTACAGATTACACTGCAAATTGTACCGGGAGATTTTGGACAGCGGGTTTTAATTAACATGTGAGCCAGGAGCAGCTCGTTTAAATAATAACCAGCGCTGGAACCATCTGTAAGTAGGAGACAGGCGGCAGGAGGAGGTGAGACTGAGGCCTGGGAGGCAAGTAGTGCGTAGGCTGTGGCTAGGGAGTGTTTTGGAGTCAGTGTTCTGGGAAGATTGGAGAAACTGAGGCAGGGCTCAGCTCCAGAAGGCAAGAGAGAAACAAGAACTGGGGCATATTGGGCCCCAGAATCAGACAAGGTGAAGGAATGCAGCTGTTGCTGGGGAATTTGGAAGCTGGGTCCACATTGATGGTGGCGGCAGAGCCAGATGAGCTCTTGGTAAAGCACCCCCCATTTTCCACGTGGAAACACAAAACTAAGAAAGACCATGCAACGAATGAGCATTCACCACAGACTGCTGCCTTGTGTGGATTCCATCTCTTGGCATGCCAGTCAGCTCAGCACGTTGCTAAGACCTGCTGGAAGGCAGGCTGGGCAGGTGCCTTGAGTGGGATCCAGCCCTCTTGATTCTACTTGGAAGTGAGGAACAGCTTAAGTGGCATAGCCAGTGAGCCCTTGGTAACCAGAGTCCAACACTTTCCTTCCATGGTCTTCTGTAGTCTGGCTTTCAAAGGGAAACTTCGGCCAGAGGCCAGCAGACACACAGAAGTACCAGTGGGCACAAAGGCAGAAAACTGAAGAGTAAAGCAAGAAACTGTTGGCTATGAGTGGCACACACATTCTTGGAAATGAGTTCCTGACATAGGGCAAACTTGATGCCTTTAGGGCAAATGTTCATCCTCCTGGGAGGCCTGAAGGCTCTCCTGGAGACACTGCTCCTGCTGAGCTGAACTTCCTGAGGGCACAGGCCTATTTGGGGACTGCCTGGGTCACATAGCAACTCCTTGGCCTTAGCTTGAACTGCTTGTCGTTAGTCTTTCTTGGCAGTCCCCAAGTCTCGGTACTTCTCTGTTCCCTCTTCAAGATCCACCCTTTCTTTCCCAGGCTGAGGCTCAATGCTGAGGTGGCCTGTGCCACAGGCAGCATCACAGTCTTCAAAGAGGCTTTTCTGACAGTTGTAGAGAAGATCAAGTACCTGCACAGGCAAGAGGCGAGAAGGAGTTCTTTCCAAGTTCATGTCCTTCTCTTGGAGAAAACAAGCTGAAGGCTTCCTCCACTGCGGCTTGTATATTATTATTATTTTAAGATCAGCAGCAAAATGATTCATAAAACCTTGGAAACAGAGTTAGTGTAAAGCCTCAAAGAACAAGAGCTCATTGTGCACTGCGACTCCCACCTGATGTTCTGCCAAAGGCGTGATACAGGCTTCTTCGAGATGGAGCTGCACCCGACAGTCGCTTCCCAGCCTGCACTGCTCCTGAGCTCCCATGGCAACACTAGGAGGATTAGCCCAGCATCCTGTTAGCATCCCTCCATCACTAAGCAGTACCCACCTTGTACATAGGCCCCGGGATCATCCCAGGGCTGGGACACTATTTGTATATTGAAGGTACTGCCAACACCATGCACACAGGCTTTTCAAGCTCAACTCAACCCCACCATGCCTGTGCACACACACACACACACACACACACATGCATAGAGGTACCTGCATAAGCACACGCATGTTAATCCCTCTCACCCTCTTTCCACCCTTGAGACTGAGAGTTCTGAGCCACTGGGTCCTCCTCCTCCTCCTTTCGTTTTAGCCCATCTGGGTCAGTTGTCTCACATGGGCCACATGTCCCACATCCTTCCATCTTCTCTGTCCCCTCATACTCACATGTCTGCAGAGTAAACAGCAGTCAGATTGGGAGTAAGTCAGATGCCATGTAGCTCAACCTCCTCACTTTATAGAAGAGGAGAGAGGGGGTGCAGATCAGAAGGAAGGAACCTGTTATCATGCATGTCACAATGGTAAGCAGGACCAGAGTTCGCTTACTCCCAGGCAGGCACTATTCCACTGTGCAATAAAAGGGTCTCTTGTCACCCTCTCAGCTGCCTGCCTCTTTGGGATTTTTCAGCAAAACCAGCACAATTACTTCCTATCTGGTCTCTACCTCCCAACCCACCCTATCCACTAGACCCTCCAGCTCTTGTTCTGAAGCTGTCAGAACCTCCAGTATGGCTTAGGCAGGGAGTCAGGTCCAAGCACTTCAAATATGGGAGGGACTTTCAAGGTTACCTGGTCCAACCTGCTCATTTTGATAAAGAAGGAGATTGAGGCTCTGGGAGGTTGGGGAGTGGTGGTGGATGGATGACCTTGACCACTGGTCCAACTTTTGGGAAGACTAACAAAATACTCAGTCCCAGAAACAGACGTTATGACATTATTGCAAAAGCTGCTGCTGCCTTTGATCAACAGAGGCAGGGCAGGTGGCTGCTACTTAGGCTGAGCCCAGGCCTTGTGCAATGGCCGGAGGGTCCAGGACAACTTTCTTCCATGCAGTGCCTACAGATGAGCATCTCCCTCTGTTTTTTCTAATGGTGCCCTGGGGCCAACCAGCAATTCTAGGCAGCCAGATCCCTACCTTACGATGTAGGTAGGAAGCTGATGGCAGTATGCACTCTGGAGTCAGCCAGACGTGGGTTTAAATACCACTTCACCCCTAATTCAGCTCTAGCATAGCCACGATTATCAGTGGTGTATTAGAGCTGACCCATGAGAGTTGCTTGTTACGTTTCAGGAATTTTGTGAACCAGTCATTAAACATAGCCATTGTTAAAGTTTAAATTATATAAACTTATATAATTTATGTCTAAAACAAAGGTAATAAACACAAAAAGTCACATCATTTTCTAATTATTTTATTGTTATTTCTACTCTCGAGATAGTACTCTGGAGGCTGTGTCTGCTGTAGCTGAAGGGAGGAAATGTTATATAATGGTGTGGTAACCGATGTCTCTTCCCAACCCCATGTGCAGGGATGTCACCTTAGTAGCCTGCCATCAGCCAAGGTGAGAGTATTTACACCATGTAAATCAGGAAAGACTACACATGCAGGCTTCATTTTTTTTTTTTTTTTTTTTTTTTTTTGAGAGCTGGTTATTGCATGTTTACTGGCATGCCCATAATTGTATGTACTTGACCCTTCCAACAACGCTATGAGGTAGGGATTCTTGTGTTTTTTGTTTTTGTTTTTGTCTTTTTTCGAGATGGAGTCTTGCTCTGTTGCCAGGCTGGAGTGCAGTGGCACGATCTTGGCTCACTGCAAACTCCGCCTCCCAGATTTAAGCGATTCCCCTGCCTCAGCCTCTCGAGTAGCTGGGACTATAGGCGCCCGCCACCATACCTGGCTAATTCTTTGTATTTTAGTAGAGACAGCGTTTCACTATGTTGGCCAGGATAGTCTCAATCTCCTGACCTCATGATCCACCTGCATTGGCCTCCCAAAGTGCTGGGATTACAGGCATGAGCCATGGTGCCTGGCCGGGATTCTTGTTTTATAAGGAGGAAACTGAGGCTTAGAAAGTGAAGCAACATCTCCAAGGTCATTCAGCTGGTTGGTCTTAGAACTACAAACTGAACTCACCTATGTTTTATGGTTCCAAGTCCAGCACTTTTTTTTGTAAATTTGAATTTTCACCTTGAGCAGAGTGTGATTGCAACACTATTCTCTTCCGGGCTCTGGCTGGCAGGAGGTCTTCTTCCAGTGACTGGCATGCAGGACTGTGGTGTGGCTGCAGCTGCTGTGCAGGTCCTTGCAGATCTAAGGGTGGTGGCAGGGACAGAATGTCCAGAAAGCCATGTGTGCTGTGGGAGGATACCTGCTTTGGAGGGAAGAAAGATCTGGATTTAAAGCCTGGCTTGATGCTGCTACCTTTCTGCATCATCCTGAGCAACCTAGAGGCCTGGGTTTCTCATCTTTATAGCAGGGATAATACCACCTCACATGGTTGGCTTGAGAATTAAACAAGTGAACATTTCTAAAGCACTTGACATGGTGTTGCCTGCAATAAGCATGAAATAAATGTTTGTTTCCTTTCTTCTTTCCTCCACTCATCCTCCCAGTAAAAATTCTCTGTTGTCATCCAGGCCAACGATAGCCTGGGAGCACTGATACAGACAGGCTGCTTCCCTTTGGAGGTGGCATCTTTGGTTTCTATGCCAACCTCTTGGTCCATGTTCTTCCCCATGGCTGGAGCAGCTTGGAGCTTTCTGCCAGTTGGTGGGATTCTGTGGTGCTGCATTGGGCTTCAGGAGGCTTCAAAGCCAGAGAGGAGAGAAGGTAGGAGATGCTATAAGAAGCAGGAGTCTAGGATGCCAAAAGCATGCTCCGCCCCTGCCTGCCTTCACTGTCTCACCCACTTGCCTTCCTCCTCCTCAACACTTGACATTCCCTGCTACTGCATAGAGGTCATCAATGCATGGCTCTGGTCTGACTCCATCCTGAGGCACCACCATGGCTGCCACCACTTGCTAAAGCCACGATGCCCAGTGCAGCAGATGTGGCCACTAGAGGTTCTGCCATGTCCAGAGTCTGGCCACTGGGGACCCACACCAGCATAGTGTGGCTAAAGACCTCCTTCCCCATCTCCCTCCCTTCCCCTCTAGCTTCCCAATCATAAACCTATCCATACCCAATCTCAGGCCTGTCTTCTTTCATCTCATCTGGGAGGCAGAGCCAACCTTCCTGTTTTTCTGACCAGGCAGACTCTGCATCCAGTCCCCAGCATCCTGTCAATCCTGCTCTGACAATCACCTCCACTCTGTCTCAGAGCTCCAACCTCACTCCTCTCCCTCTCTCCTGGCTAGTTCTTCTTGGATTGGATTATGAACAAACAGAACATTTTTCATCTAAAAATAAAATCCGCCTCCCTCAACTCAATGATTATTTATCCTCATTGCCTTTTTTCTCTCCTTTTCAAAGCCAGATTCTTGGAAGGGTGGGCACCATCTCCACTTCCTTATCTCCCTCTCACTTCTCTCCCCATCACATTCCAATTTTCACTCCCACGGAAACCAATCTCATTAAGGCCTCCATGTTGCTTCGTTTGAATCTAATGATTATTTTCAGCCTTCCCAGGACCTCTCTGAGCCTATTTGATACCTGAACACTCTCCTTGTTTTGGAAGCCCTCTCGTACCTCATGTGCAGTGTCCTGGGTCTCCTCTCATCTCTCTGATTCCTCTTCCGACCCCTCTGCTTTGGCCCTTCCTACCCCTTCATTGTTGGTGATCCTCAAGATTCTGCGCCCAGACCTCCTCTCTTCCCACCATAAACACCTTCCCTAAGCACTCACATCCCTCCCTCCTTCCATGGGCTCTGATGACTCCCCAGGCCAAGTTTCTCTCCTGACTTCAGACCTGAAGTCAGCACGCCCATCGCAGTATGGTGAGACTCAGCAGTTCAAGCTCAGTAGGTCTGAAAAGTGATCGCTCTCCCCTTGACGCTCTCCTTCCTGCTGTGTTCCATTCAGCAAGGCATCCCTCCAGGCACCCACATAAGAAACTGGATGCTCTCCCAGGTTCCTCTTTTTTTCTTGTCTCGTAGCTCATCCAGTTCTATTGACTCTGTCTCTTTAAAACCCCTCAAATGTATCTACTTCTGTCTGTTCCTACTGCTGCCCCACTGGCTTCTCATCCAGAGTATTTCAGCAGTCCCTTAACTGGGCTCAACATCAGGTCTTCCTCTCCTTCAACCTTTTCTACCAGTGCCCAACTGAAATGCAGATGTCAGCTGTGTGAAATTCTTTGGTGACCCTTCAGCTGCTTTCGGGTAGGCTGCAAAGTCCTTATCATGGAATGCAAGGCTCATGCAATTTCACCCCACCCATCTTCTCACTCTTTTTTTTTTTTTTTTGGTTGAGACAGAGTCTTGCTCTGTCGCCCAGGCTGGAGTGCAGTGGCCCGATGTCAGCTCACTGCAAGCTCCGCCTCCCGGGTTTACGCCATTCTCCTGCCTCAGCCTCCCAAGTAGCTGGGACTACAGGCGCCCGCCACCTCGCCCGGCTAGTTTTTTTTTTTTTTGTATTTTTTTTTTTTTAGTAGAGACGGGGTTTCACTGTGTTAGCCAGGATGGTCTCGATCTCCTGACCTTGTGATCCGCCCATCTCGGCCTCCCAAAGTGCTGGGATTACAGGCTTGAGCCACCGCGCCCGGCCTCTTCTCACTCTTGTCTCTTGTTACAAACTCTTTCAGACTTTAGTTCTCTTTTTTTTTTTTTTTTTTTGAGACGGAGTCTCGCTCTGCCGCCCAGGCTGGAGTGCAGTGGCCGGGTCTCAGCTCACTGCAAGCTCCGCCTCCTGGGTTTACGCCATTCTCCTGCCTCAGCCTCCCAAGCAGCTGGGACTACAGGCGCCCGCCATGTCGCCCGGCTAGTTTTTTGTATTTTTTTTAGTAGAGACGGGGTTTCACCATGTTAGCCAGGATGGTCTCGATCTCCTGACCTCGTGATCCGCCCGTCTCGGCCTCCCAAAGTGCTGGGATTACAGGCTTGAGCCACCGCGCCCGGCCGGCCAGACTTTAGTTCTAATCATGCTGATCTCTCGCAGTACCCTGAATATAGCATGGTTACACTTACCTGAAACATAAGCTCTATACAGACAAAGATTTGGGACTCTTTTGTTCACTGTTGCATCTCCAGCCCCTAGAATAGTGCCTGGCAGAGAGCCAGTGAGTAAATATTGGTGGGGTAAATGAATGAATACCTTCTTGTCTTCTCTCTTGGAGATTCTTCTCCCACTTAGCTCAGATATCCCCCCTCCTCTAAAAGCCTTCCCACACTTCATTGGCTGGGTCAGTGACCCGCCCTCTCCTCCCACAGCATCCTCAGTGTCCCTGCCATATTTTATGTCTTTTCTTCAGAGCTGTGTCTTGTGTCTAGGAATCCCCACCACCAAGCACAGAGCTTGGCACCCAGGAGGCGCTTGCACAATAACTGTTGAGTAAATGCTGTACAGGATGGGGGCCAACCCATTTCAAGCCCACTTCTCTTTGTGCAGGCATTCTCCCCTTTCCTCAGTGACCACAACCCCCAGTTCAGGCTCCTCCCTGATCTCATCATGATCCTTTGTGGCTTCTGCATCCCTACAGGGACTTTTTAGGGTCAACGAAGCTTGTAAACTCTCATTGCATGCAGCTGAGGGCATCACTGTTCAAAAGTTCCTCTCTGAGGAGCTGGAATTCTGGAGACTTGGTCAGTGGTGCCGGATCTTTCTGGTTTCTGCCTGAGAGGACCTCATCTCCCTGGGGAAGGGACCCCCAAGATCTAGGCAAGGAAAGGATCAGAGTGAGTCTATCCCTACAGACTGGGAGGTGGGAATGCTTCTGTGCTAATGAGGACTCAGGGTGTTGGCCATGGAAACCAAGGGGGAAGCCCTGCCATACCTTGGAGGAAGGCAGTGACTTGGGGGCACAAAGGAGCCAAGAAGTCACCTCAAGAACACCAGATGTTGGGCCTCATAAGGCTGCACAACTAAGTCTGACCCCTATCTGCTGCTTGGAAGGAAACAGAGGCTTATGGCCTCCCTTCCCCCATTAGGATGGTCTCCCGGAATGAGAAGACCCCAACTCTGCAGAAGGGCCCTGTTTTCAGCTGCTCAGCCAGCCTGAGGTTGGTCCTGGAATCCTAGTGACCCCCAAATTCCCTTACCTTTTCCATATCCTGTTTTGTCCCTCCTGAACCCTGTTTTCATCTTCAACAAGCTCTCACCCCACTACTTCTCTTGATTCTCTTCATCCATCCTCCCAACCTTGACCCCATGGTCAAGGGCTCACAGTCTCCAAGCATCCTTTATGCCCCAACTGCCTGTGCTCTGCAAATCCTGAACTCTGGAAGAACAATTCTCCTGCTTCTTTTCCTTCCTGAGCATAGCCAGGAAGCCTTGCTGATTGAGTCTCCAGAAGATGGTGACTGGGAGGCCCAAGTTGGAGCCCTCTCTGATCCTTTCATTTTGGGTGCCCCTGGTTGAGAGACCTAGTGTGACTACCCCAAACCTTCTCCACTCTCCTGGTCTTCTCAGAGAACAAAATAAGGAGAGACTGAAGCTCCTAGTTTCCTTCTTTTCCACATCAAAATTGCTGGGCATCTTTGTTGCTTCCCTTCACCACTGTAGGTAGACTCCCTCTCCTGTTCTGAGGCCAGTCCCTCCACCTCTTTCTGTTATTCTGTTCTCACCCAACTCCTGATACCTCTGAGACCTTCCTCCATCAGTCACCTCCCCTTTCTTGCATTTCCAATCTTTCCCTTTCAGGTGACATTTTCCTAGAATCTTATAAATGTGCTCAGGTCCTCCTGACCCCCTTGAGTGACTGCTCTATCTCTCTCCATCATTCAACTTGTCACTGCTGCCACTTCCTCACCACCCACTCCTTCCTTAATCCTTGTGCAATCTGGCTTCCGCCCCCACTTCTCTATGGAAACTGCTCTTCTAATTTCTGTAGCAGCATCCTCATCACCAGATTGAATGTGTTCATGGCCCATAGGAAGCACCAAGAAAGGTCAGATCCCCCTCCCAGGACTGGCAAGGGTACTGGAAAGGTCAAGGCTGGTAGATGAGCATATTCAGTGGTAGATGCACTCACAGATAAGTTGGTCTTTAAATGGCTGCACCCCTGTGCCTAACGCCCAGTCATCCTTGTGTGATCCTATTGGGTCAACAAACAAATGTCCTCACTCAGCAGCATTCTCCTTCCACTGCCACCATCACACAGTTCACTTTTCTCCAGACATAACACCCCCAGTTCCCTAATATCCCCATAACCTGCTCCTGTTACAAAACAATCCTCAGACTCCTCCCCACTCTCACCAGCCTCCTTGGAACAAAAATCTGATTGATCAGCCAAGCTGAGCTCTGCCCTTTCTGTGAAGAACTGGTCAACAGTAGCTTCATCTGCTAAAGAAGCAGGTGTTCTTAAGCCATCTGGCATATTGGTTCTGATTAGAAATGTATAACGGCAGGTCCAGCAAGTATGATACCTTGGTATAGAAATACGATCTTTGCAATGGGTTTTATGCAGTTGAAAGTAACATACTCACACTTCTCTAAAAGCATTCTGCAAATTTAGATGTTCTTTCCCTTTATTTCTCTACTTGGTAAGATATTCCCTTATTTGTACCTTTTTTGGTACATTTTATCTTCAGTGGGCACTTGGTAAATGCCAAATGAATGGACAAACACCTCAGTGAGTGAATACGTATTGTAAACATTGGATTTTTCTTTGTAAATTTATCATAAGCCAACTGTCCCTTGCTAATGCCAAGACTGTCTTGTGAATATTGACCTTAGCCGGAGCCCTGTCTTTGGATATAACACAGAGGAAAACATGTCCTTGATGAACAAAAAGTTTAACTAAATTCAAGTGTCCAAGGGTGCTCTATTTTCCAATGCCTGGAGAGTCACCACTCTGTGGACTGTCTTACCCTTCCCTCCGCTATGGTGGGACAGTGACCCCCAGCCCTGTTCTATAAGCCCAGGGGTTGACTTAGGAGTCTTTAAATGCATGTCTTGCCAGGACATTCTTCAGCACTTCCTCCCGCCAAAGGGTGTCATGGGGGAAGTCACAGTGCTGGCTGAAGCATTAGGCTGGTGCCCATCAGAGTGACCAGCCTCCTGCAGAATCCAGCTCACTGCCTTCCTGCCATTGATTTGGCTGGAATCTTTATTGTCTGTTCAAATGTAATTAAAGAGTCCTCTGATGGTGCCAATTAAAGACTCGGAGGGACGGGAGCCGGTGCTCACGGCATCACATGGTGCTGCGCGGTGAAGCTGTAAACATCCATTAGCCATTACAGTTCTCATTAGTCCTTGAAAAACAACTCATTAGTGTCCATAGAACTGACAGGTAAATACAGCTAATGGGCTAAATCTATCAATAAATTCATTGTGTGCAAAATCAGGGTTTCTGTCATTGTGCTGCTTGCGGTGACTAATCAGAAGGTTAAATACTCCTCCTGCAAAAATATATATAAGTTGCAAAGCACTTAGCCTGATAGACTGTGAAAAAATGGCATGTGAGAAACTAATGAAGACATCAAAGGCTTTATTTATACGTAGGGTGGGTTCATTTCAAGTTCAGGTTGCTATGAACTGTCACAGCTGTTTAGCTGAGACTAAATTTTAGAAAGCATATTGATTTGTTTTAATTTAAACGGGGCAGTTTACAAAAGCTGCTTGAATCTGAAGTTATTCCAGAAATGATTGCTCAGTGTATGGTTGGGGGAAGGTCTCTGCTTGCTTCTCTAGCCGCCCCAGGGAACATCTCCAGAGAAGTTGCTCATCCTGTTGCTGTTGGGGTGAAGGGATCCCATCAGTGAAGGACTGCAGAGTTGGACACACTCTTCGGGCACATCTGCCTCCACTGCCTTATGGTGCAGAGGGGGAAACTGATGCCCAGGTCCAGGGTAATTTGATATATTGGTGGCAGAGCCCAGGTCTGTTAGGCCATTGCCTCCCTGCCTGACGTTGCCTGTTTCTCTCCAGAGAACCCATAATGCTTTTGAGATGGGCAGAGTCCCTGAAAGATGGGGCAGTCACCCTGGGTATCTGCTCTACTTCTCCACCCTTGGCCATCTCCACCGCAGCGGCAGCTACCTTAATCCAGGAGTGCCACAACTTCCTATTGTCTGTCCAGCTCAGCCTCTGACCTTGGACTTCTGTGCTTTGGGGAGCAGTGGAAGCTCAGCTACTTCCTTTTAGCTAAGAAACTTCCATCTCTAGCTGATTTTTTCCCAGCCCTCTGCTAAAATGCTCTTCTTTTGACCTTGTTAAATGTGAGGAAGGACTTCCTCACAAAAGGATAAAGCATTAGGAAAGAGGTTATAAACCGGTCCCTGGTAAGCTATGTCTGACCTCTCTGCCCAACCTGCAGGATTTTCAAAATTTGAATTTGTAATCAGGATTAAAACTGGGTGATTTTATATAAGAATTTGGCATCCCAACTTCTTTTGGGAAATCTGAAGATCTGGCCACACTGGGCTTATTGCCTGCCTGGCCCAGGTCCCTGGAGCCCTTCAGATGGGGCCTGTGCTTTCCCCACACCCCCATGTCCTCCCAGCCCATTGCCCGAATTAGAACAGAGCAGCACCTTCTTTGATGGCCACAGTGAATGCCACCATTTGCTGCTACCTCCACCATGACTTCTGAATGTCCCAGGTCACTCTGTGTCACTAGCTTCAGATCTAAACCCCAGGCAGGCACAGCTAGCTGACTGTTGGGGTTCACCTGCTGCTTCAGCAGTAGGGGTTAAGGAGAGCAAGTCCCTGTGGTTTTAGCTCCCGGCGTGCAGAACAGGCCCTACCTCCCCACGGGACTCCCAGAATGGTGGATACCAAATCTGAGAAGGGCATGCAGAGGTTGAGCAGTTGTAGAGATGACAAGTGTTCACTCCAGCTCCTAATGTGTCTCCCTAAAACTGCTTTTGTTCCCCCAGTTCATGCTTCTTGAAGCTTCTCTTAAAGAAGCAAATCTAAGCACATGGTTCTCCTGCATAGAAGACTTCACTGTCCTCCCACTGTTTTTAAGACAAAGCTCAGAGCCCTTGCAATGCTGTGCAAGGCTCTCAGCTCTGGTCCTGCCTCCCTCTCACGCTGCACGCATGCCCCTCTTCTCTTCCCTCTCCTGCAGCATCAGTGACCTTCTTTTGGTCCTTCCAACAAGTCTTACTGGCTCCTCCCTCCTGATGGTTTCGGCACCCTCTGTTCCTCCCAGACTGGAATGTTGTTTTCCAGATATTTGCATGTGCAGCTCCTTCATTCCTGGCTCTGCAAGCTTCTCCTTTCCCCACAGCATTGCTAAGCTGATCCTGGGGCCTCTATGCTTTCTATCCCTCCTGCTTGGAGTGTTTTCCCCGGATCTTTCCATTGCTGGCTCCATCTCATCACTCAGGTGCCAGCCCGAATATCACCTCCTCAGAAACTCTTTTGCAACAACCTCTCCCATCCCGTCACTCTTCTTCATGGCATTGAGCGTGGTCTGAATTTATATAATTTCCTTGTTTGAGTTCTTGGCGATTTTCTAAATTGCCTTCCTGCGTAGAATACAAGCTTCATGAGAGCATGACATTGTCTCTCTTGTTCACAGGCACACCCTCTGTGACTTGAAGAATGCTTGCTCTGAGAGTTGTTCAATAAATAACTGTCAAATGAATTGCATCAAAGAGCACTGGAGCTGGAACGAAACTTGGAGATGACCTGAGCAGACATTCTTAGTTGTCATAAGGGCACCGAGGCCCAAGAGACTAACTCAATCAGAAAATGAGCAAAGAGGAGGAAAGGCAAGTCATAGAAACAAAGACAAGATGCTCAACCTCACTAATCATCAGGGATATACAAATTAAAGCCGCACAACACCACGATGACCCATCAATTTGGCAAAAACTTAAAGTGTTGGAGAGGATCTGGGAAAATGAGAAGGCCATGTGCCAACCACTTTGGACAGCAATTCAGCTATATCTAGGGAAATTGAAAATGCATATGCCCTGTCAAGGAACCGTTCTATTTCTTGTGTCTGATCTAGAGAAACCCATGTGTCAGGCAAAGATGCACATACAGATGTTCATTCATTCAACACATGATTATGCACCTGCTACATGCTTAACATGGTAGGGATAGAACAGCAAACAAGATGTCCATTACTCGTCTTATCACATACCTTACCATCTACTTGGGGAGAGTCAGCTAATAATCAATCAATGGTTAAACAGGTTAAATCAAGTGTATGTCGGATGGTGGTTAAGTGCTGTGGAGGAAAGTTAAGTGAGATGAGGGGGGAAAAGGAGCCTGAAATGGCTGTGTTGTGTAGGGCAGTGCTATGGACTGAATGTGTCCCCCAAATTCATGCTGAAGCCTTAATCCCCAGTGTAATAGTCTTTGGAGGTGGGGCCCTTGGGAGACAATTAGGTTTGGATGAGGTCATGGGCATAGAGCCCCCATGATAGGATTGATGTCCTTATAAGGGGATGGACAGACCCGAGCTCTTTCTCTTCCTGCCATGTTAGGACACAAGGAAAAGGACCCTCAATAAGAAACCTACCATGCTGGCACCCTGATCTTTGACTTTCAGCATCCAGAACCATGGGAGTAAATGTTTATTGTTTAAGCCACTCAATCTTTGGTATTTTGTGATAGCAGCCTGAATTGACTAAGACAGGCAGTTAGGGAAGGCCTCTCTGATAAAGAGACATTCTGACAGAGTGAAGCATCAAGATATGACTGTGGGAGGGAAGGGGGAGTATTTTGGACAGAGGGACCGAGGCCCCCTCCAAAGGCCCTGAACTGGAAGCAGGGCTTGGTGAGTTTGAGGAATAGCAAGCAAGCCACTATGGCCAGAGCGGGGAGAGCTGGGGTTGGAGGAGGGGGAAGAGATGACATTGGATGGGTGGTTAGGTCCCAGCTCATACAAAGCCCTGACAGCCACTGTAGGGCTTTTTGCTTTTACTCTGATTGAGATGGGAAATCATTGAATAGAGTGAGAACACAATCTCACAGTGTTTTACAAAGATTACTCCAGCAGCTGTGGCTGTGCTGAAAACAGACTGGGGTAGGGCAAGGCTGGGAGAAAGTGGAGGACCCTTACAATGCTTCAGGTGGGGGATGAAGGGGGCTTGGACGAAGTGATGGTGGTGGAGATGTATCCACGATCGGTGCTGGGTTGTTGTGGAAGGTACCACTGGCTGGATTTGTTGAAGGATTGAATAGAGAGTGTGAGTAAAAGACAAGAGACTATGTTGGCTCCATGGTTTTTGGCTTGAGCACCTGGAAGACTGAACTACCATTTTTGAAGGTGGCGGAAGACCATGTGCCTAACTGGATTCAGTGTGTGTGTGTGTGTGTGTGTGTGAGAGAGAGAGAGAGAGAGAGAGAATGTTAAATCTAATAAAGCCTATTAGTCATTCAAGCAAAGCTGTCAAGAAGGCAGCTGGCCTTGTAAGGCTGGAGATGAGTGGGGAGGTCAGGATCGGTGGTGGGAACCTGGGAGTCAACCAGGTGTAGATAGTGCTCAGAGCTGTGGGGCAGATGAATTGCCCTGGGAATGAGCACAGGCAGTGAAGAGAAGAGGTCTAAGGGCTGAGTCCTGGGACCCACCATCATTTAGGGCACAGGAAGAGAAAGAAATCAAAGAAGGCTAAGAAGAAATAGCCCTTATCAGAATGAGCACTAAGAAAGAGGGAAGGGAGAAGAGTTTCCAGGAAAGAGGAATGCTCCCACGTGCCACATGACAGCAAAGATTCCGCACCACGAAGCTTGAGAGCTAGCTGTTGGATTTGGCCATATGGAGGTCACCAGAGGCCTTGCCAGAGCATTTTGTGGAGTGGGCTTGAGAGAGAATAGGAGGAGAGGATGTGTAGGTGTTGAGTAAAAGCAATTTTTGGAGGAGCTTTCTTCCTTTCTTTTCTTTTCCTTTCTTTTTTTTTTTGGAGTTTTGCTCTTGTCACCCAGAATGGAGTGCAGTGGCACTATCTCTGCTTACTGCAACCTCCACCTCCCAGGTTCAAGTGATTCTCCTGCCTCAGTCTCCTGAGTTGCTAGAACTACACACACACGCCACCATGCCCGGCTAATTTTTGTATTTTTAGTAGAGACGGGGTTTCGCCATGTTGGCCAGGTTGGTCCTGAACTCCTGACCTCAAGTGATCTGCTCGCCTTAGCCTCCTAAAGTGCTGGGATTACAAGCGTAAGCCAGTAAGGAGTTTTCTATTAAGGAGAATAGAGGTGGAGTGATAGTTGAAATAGGAAGTAGAGGGACGAAAAGTTGTTTTCATATCATTATTATTACCTTTTCATTTATTTACTTATTTATTTTTGGAGACAGAGTCTCGCTATGTCACCCAGGCTGGAGTGCAGTGGCGCAATCTCTGCTTACTGCAAGCTCTGCCTCCCGGGTTCACGCCATTCTTCTGCCTCAGCCTCTTGAGTAGCTGGGACTACAGGCGCCCACCACCACGCCCGGCTAATTTTTTGTATTTTTAGTAGAGACGGGTTTTCACCGTGTTAGCCAGGATGGTCTGAATCTCCTGACCTCGTGATCCGCCCACCTCAGCCTCCCAAAGTGCTGGGATTACAGGTGTGAGCCACTGCGCCTAGCCCATTATTATTACTTTTAAGATGAGACAGTTATGATGTGTTTGTTGGCTGGCGGGAACAATCCAGCAGAAAGGAAAAGATCTAACGATGCGGGAGAGTGAAGGGAGGATTACGGAATAATTTTTTTACAGCAAAAAATTAGAAAGAGTCTAAATGCCCATCAAGAGAGGGATAGATAAATAAAATATGTTCTATTCAAAGTGATGAGATTCTATACCGCTGACTCATTGCCTGGAGGAAGAAATCTCAATAGCAAGAAGGGGCTCCAGCACTGCACTTACTTCACTGATGTTCGTGCCAAGTAACCCCTGTCCTGCAGACCCAAACGCAGATCACACAAGGCCCAGGCCCCTGCCTCTGTGGTCCCCAGACACCTTCACCTATCCTAGGGAGAGGACGGTTGTGTCTGAGGCTATCTTGGAAGATCTTCCTTCTGGTTGCTTTGGTCAAAAGAATACAGCATGCTGATGATACAAATAAAAAAAAAAGTAGCTACTAATTACGGAGTGTTTTACCAACTCCTTGCCCTCCTGGGTCTTACCTTCTAGATGGACATTAAACAACCCATTCTCACAATTACTGATTTCAGTTATGATGAAGTGAAGTAGGGTATCAAAGAGGGCCTAGCCCAATCTAGAAAATCAAGAAATGTGGCTGAAGCTGAAAGCAGAAGAGTGAGCATAAGTCAGCCTGGCAAAGGCCTGGGAGAGGAGGGGAGGAAGTGGGGGGAAAGAGCATTCTCAGCAGAAGGAATATCATCCTTCCATTTATTCCACAAGTAGTTCCTGAGCATCCGCTATGTCCTAGGTGCAGGGGTGCATGGGTGAATAAGGCACTAGCTCTTTCTTTTCTTTCTCTTTTTCTTTCTTTCTTTCTTTCTTTCTTTCTTTCTTTCTTTCTTTCTTTCTTTCTTTCTTCTTTCTTCTTTTTTCTTTCTCTTTCTTTCTCTCTTTCTTTCTCTCTTTTTTCTTTCTCTCTCCCTCCCTCTTTCTTTCTCTTTCTTCCCTTTCCTCTGTTTCTTTCTCTTTCTCTGTCTCTCCCTCTTTTCTTTCTTTCTTTTTTCTTTCTTCTTTCTTTCTTTTTCTTTCTTTCTTCTCTTTCCTCTCTTTCTCTTTCTTTTTCTTTCTCTCTCTCCCTCCCTCCTGCCCTCCCTCCCTCTCTCTCTCTTTCTTTCTCTTTCCTTCCTTCCTTCTTTCTTTTTCTTTCTCTCTTTCCTTCCTTCTTTCCT
Source organism: Trachypithecus francoisi (assembly GCF_009764315.1). Classification (NCBI taxonomy): domain Eukaryota; kingdom Metazoa; phylum Chordata; class Mammalia; order Primates; family Cercopithecidae; genus Trachypithecus; species Trachypithecus francoisi. The sequence continues at coordinate 86,326,940 of NW_022681457.1, read as the reverse complement.
TCCTTCCTTCTTCCTTCCTTCCTTCCTTCCTTCCTTCCTTCCTTCCTTCTTTCTTTCCTTCTTTCTTCTTTCTTTTTCTCTTTCCTCTTTCTTTTTCTTTCTTTTTCTTTCTCTCTCTCCTTCCCTCCCTCTTTCTTTCTTTCTCTTTTAGTGGTATTTCAGTTTACTTGTAGAAGTTATTTTATAAACAAATGCATAAATATGTGCATACTTCATGGTAGAGTGTAATGACTAGGAGACATTCATGCTACTTTAAAAAACCCATTTTAGGCCGGGCGCGGTGGCTGACGCCTGTAATCCCAGCACTTTGGGAGGCCGAGATGGGCGGATCATGAGGTCAGGAGATCGAGACCATCCTGACTAACACGGTGAAACCCTGTCTCTACTAAAAATACAAAAATTAGCCGGGTGTGATGGCGGGTGCCTGTAGTCTCAGCTACATGGGAGGCTGAGGCAGGAGAATGGCGTGAACCCGGGAGGCGGAGCTTGCAGTGAGTGGAGATGAGACTCAGTCTCAAAAAAAAAAAAAAAAAAAACCATTTTAGACTGGGCACAGTGGCTCACGCCTGTAATCCCAGCACTTTGGGAGGCCGAGGTGGGCAGATCATGAGGTCAAGAGATCGAGACCACCCAGGCCAACATGGTGAAACCCCATCTCTACTAAAAATACAAAAATTAGCTGGGCGGGGTGGTGCATGCCTGTAGTCACAGCTACTTGGGAGGCTGAGGCAGGAGAATTGCGTGAACGTGAGAGGTGGGGTTGCTGTGAGCTGAGATAGTGCCACTGCACTCCAGCCTGGTGACAGAGTGAGACTCTGTCTCAAAAAACAAAACAAAACAAAACGAAAAACCATTTTATTATCTATTTGCTTATTTTTACACAGTTTTTTTTTATTTCAAGTTTTTGGGATATAGGTGGGCTTTGTTTACATGGATGAGTTCTGTAGTGGTGAATTCTGAGATTTTGGTGCACTTATAATATGTAGTCTTTTATCCTCGCCCCCCTCCTACCTCCCCCACCAAATCCTCAAAGTTCATTATATCATTCTTAGGCCTTCGTGTCCTCATAGCCTAGCTCCCACTTATAAGTGAGAGCATATGCTATTTCCAGTCATTACTTTCCTGGGGCTGCCATTCTAGTGAGAGAGACAGAGAAGAGAAGTGGCACACAAATGGCCCATGGTTTCAGTGAGTGATAAGGGCTATGAAGATAGTAAATCAGGGTAATGGTTGGGGGAGAAAAATCGATTAGTATTTTAGACAGTATTTAGTATCTAGTATCAATTAGTATTTAGATGGTTAGAAAAGGTATTAAGGGCCAGGCTGGTGGTTCATGCCTATAATCCCAGCACTTTGGGAGGCGAGGTGGGCAGATCATGAGGTCAAGAGATCGAGACCACCCAGGCCAACATGGTGTGAAACCCCATCTCTACTAAAAATACAAAAATTAGCTGGGCGGGGTGGTGCATGCCTGTAGTCACAGCTACTTGGGAGGCTGAGGCAGGAGAATTGCGTGAACGTGAGAGGTGGGGTTGCTGTGAGCTGAGATAGTGCCACTGCACTCCAGCCTGGTGACAGAGTGAGACTCTGTCTCAAAAAACAAAACAAAACAAAACGAAAAACCATTTATTATCTATTTGCTTATTTTTACACAGTTTTTTTTTTATTCAAGTTTTTGGGATATAGGTGGGCTTTGTTTACATGGATGAGTTCTGTAGTGGTGAATTCTGAGATTTTGGTGCACTTATAATATGTAGTCTTTTATCCTCGCCCCCCTCCTACCTCCCCCACCAAATCCTCAAAGTTCATTATATCATTCTTAGGCCTTCGTGTCCTCATAGCCTAGCTCCCACTTATAAGTGAGAGCATATGCTATTTCCAGTCATTACTTTCCTGGGGCTGCCATTCTAGTGAGAGAGACAGAGAAGAGAAGTGGCACACAAATGGCCCATGGTTTCAGTGAGTGATAAGGGCTATGAAGATAGTAAATCAGGGTAATGGTTGGGGGAGAAAAATCGATTAGTATTTTAGACAGTATTTAGTATCTAGTATCAATTAGTATTTAGATGGTTAGAAAAGGTATTAAGGGCCAGGCCTGGTGGTTCATGCCTATAATCCCAGCACTTTGGGAGGCCGAGGCAGGTGGATCACGAGGTCAGGAGATTGAGACCATCCTGGCCAACATGGTGAAACCCCATCTCTGCTAAAAATACAAAACTTAGATGGGCGTGGTGGCGGGCGCCTGTAGTCCCAGCCACTCAGGAGGCTGAGGCAGGAGAATCACTTGAACCCAGGAGGCGGAGGTTGCAGTGAGCCGAGATCTCGCCACTGCACTCCAGCCTGGAGACAGAGTGAGACTCCGTCTAAAAAAAAAAAAAAAAAAGGTATTGAGAAAGAGGTGACTTCTCACCAAGACATGCCTTGCAAATGTGCTGGAAGAGTGTCTCCAGCATAAGAAACCACAAGTGCAAATGCCTTGAGGTGGGAACAAGCTTGTCATGTTCAGAAACAGCTAGAAGGGCAGTGTGACTGGGCCCACGGACTAGGTGGAGCGAGGTGAGATTACGGTTACAGAGAGAGGCAGGGGCCAGATCATGTAGGGCCTTGTAACAGCATTTTAACCTTCAGTAATTCTAGGTTTTAGCTGGGCTGCAGATTCAAATGGAATATTTCTTGGAAAAAGTCCAGGATCCCCAGGTTCTCCGTGAGAAAGTGGGCTGTGGCTGGTTTGGTTTGCCTCAGCTGCAGAGGCAAAGAGGTTTTCAGTGCCCCCCTACACTTCCAGCCATATATCTTACCTTATCACTCCCGTCCGTTTAGCATGAGCCATATACTCTGCTCCAGAGGAGAACTCTCACTTAATTAATTTTAGATTTAAAGCAACAAGAAGTCCTTATATTAAAAACGGAGTGGGGGGAGAACAACTTGTTAATTAAAATGTCAGTTAGGGTGTTCCTGGCGAAAACTATGATTAGTGGGTGTTTCCTTTGGTTACAAGCCCTTGTGCTTTGATACTTCATGTGTGAATTTAAAGAACCTTACGCACGTGCCCGGCACCCAGAGACAGGCTACATTTTATGGTGGTTTCAGTGGGTCATGCTGTCTGCAAATTCCAGCGTACTCCAGGTGTTCTGGGATTGCACCCCATAACCCCATACCTCTCACCTTGGAGTGGTCCTCTGTGGCTCATCATATGCCACGTCTGCCTGGTGGGCTCTTGCTCTCTTCTGTCTTTGGAAAACCTACCTATTCACCCTCAGGGATCAGTGGCATCTTTTTCAAAGCCTTACTAGATCTCTCATTCAGAAATATTTTCTCCCTCCTATGTGCCTTCAGAGATTGCCTACATCTTTGTTAGAATCTTTGTGACAAAACAAACAAACAAACAAAAATTGTGAAAGGAGAAAGTTATTTGTCATTTCTCTCATCCAGCTATCTTCTAAGATGGGTGGAGTCCATGCAGGCTTCTTTGTTTGCTATGCTGGGTGATGGGTGTGGGAAGGCTGGCCTGGAAACACTGGGGGAAGTCTATGCCCACAGTCTCTTCTTGAGTAAAGGAAGAGCTGTAGATAGGCCTGGGGGAGTGGTGGTGGTGTAGATCCGGATGAACTGCAGCCAGCATAAGAGGGAGACTGAAGTAAGGGATGGAATCTGGAAGAGCCTGCTAATGTCTGCAGAGGAAGTGTGAGGGGCTCTGCAGAGGAAACAATGTTTAAGGAGGGACTTTTGTTAAGGTGGGCTATGTAAACCTCTGTTTTGTCTCCCCGTGCCATCTTTAGTGAAACTTATTATTCACTAAGGCTTTGTGGAATTGGATTAAATTGTTTCCAGAAGGATAAGTATCAAGAACTGCGAAGGATCTGTGATTCACTTTACATACAGCATAAGAAGTCAGCCTGCTGCGGTGTCATGGATGCTGGCAGGGGACATGGGACTCCTGAGTAAGACACAAAGGACTTTATGACTCACAGCAATAGCAGTAGCCAGATTGTCAGCATTTGTGCTGTTCCCCAAGCTCCAATTCCCGCAGGGTGACACAAAGAGAGCCACTTAACACCCGCAGCAGAGGCTGCAAGTTTCATTACAAGAAAGGAACCCCCAGCCTTGGGAACCCAAATCTTTTATAATGAGTAAGTACGCCTGCTTGATATTTGCCCTGGAGAGACACATTTTTATTACTTAAGACAACCAACCAAACTTCCTGTTGCTCTGGAGGGAAACTATCCCTAGTTTCCAAAACTATTTGTTATACAAACACCCTTTAAAAGATAGTCCCAAAGGCAGTCAGTGCCTTTGCTTGCAAAATGTCTAGAAATGCAAGAGACCCATGGAGAACAGTCTCCCCAGAGTACGATCCAGTGCTGATCCCTGCTTGAAAGTCAGTGTTGGATGAGAATAGAGGATGTTTATGAGGCCTTAGTGGCACCCAGGTGATGAGCTTTTATAGTATGCTTTTAAAAGAAATTAGTTTATTTTATGCTATATCAGTTAGCCATTGCTACATAACAAACCACCAAAGACTTGGGGCATAAAATAAAAATTATTTATTGTGGCTCATGAATCTGAGTCACCCAGAAGCTCTGCTGGTTTAGGCTGGGCTGGGCTGATCTTGGCTGTGCTTTCTCACAATTACTTCAGTCCCAGCTGGGACAACTGAGCAGACTTGGCGCTACTCCATGTGGTCTTTCTTGGTATGACAAAGTCCCAAGAGAATGAACAGCAGTACCCGAGACCTCTAAAGCCTGGGCTTGGAACTGCCACATTCTGTCAGCCAAGGCAAATCACAAGACCAGCCCAGATTCAAGGCATGGAAAATAGAATCCACGTTGTATGAGAGGAATTCCAAAGTCACTTTGCAAAGGCATGTATATACGGCTCGAGGAATAACTGGGGCCATGTTTACAATCAATATATCACATTTGTTTCTCTACTGGACTCTAACCTCCTAGATGACAGATTTTGTCCCATTCACATCTGTTTCTTGGTGATTGGCCTGGAATAAGCACAGAGAAGACATTTATAATGTCTGTCAAGTGGATGAATGCTATGCAATAGGATGAATGAATGATACACAATAAGGAGTTGTTCCCTCGGAGAACTAGACAGTCTGCTAGGGAGATTCACAGGGGGAGTTCCCTGACATCTTCTCAGATCACAGCTGCCCTGTTCAATGTCATGTATGGTTCTGTCAGCATCTTCTCATCCCAAATGATGCTGCATCACTTGGGACCTCATCATGTTGCACCTGGGCTTCTCTGCAGCCCTGTTACTCTCTGTCTGCCTCAACTTGCTCCTCTCCAACCATCCTCTACATCAGCTCCAGGGATCTTTCTAAAATGCACCCCTGACTCTGTCACTCCTCAATTTAAATCCATTTCTGACTTCCCAAGGCCTAGAAAATAAGATCTCAGCTATTTTGCATGACTTTCTAGGCCCTTCACACTTGAGACTTGGATCCCACTCTTCCTTCCTGCACATCACAGGCTCCTGCCTCACCAGATCACCAGATCTTGAATGTGGAGAGGACAGGCCCCTGTAGTTTGGTCCCAGCCATATCATCTGCTCACTGTGCACTTGCCCAAGTTCTCCACTTTTGCTCAAGTGTCACATTGGCCTTCCAGGGAGGGGTATTTGCCTACATTTTCCTCTCCTGGTTTTCTTGTGAAACCCCACCGCATCACCATAACCAACCCTGAGAACAGAGTGAAGTCTTATAGAGAGTTGATTCCCAGAATTGTTACTGAACCCAACTGAGATTAACAGAGAGAGAGAGAGAGAGTGAGGAGAAGAGGAGGGGAGGGGAGGGTAAAGGAGGGGAGGAGAGGGCAGAAATGGAGGGGAGGTAGGGGAAGGTGAGAAGGGGAGAAAGAGAACTGAGTGCATCCAAGGCACAGACACAAAGATGCAATGCATCTGGTTCTGCCCCCCATACTCCCCCAATCTGCCTGCTGGGGCTCCTCTCCCAGCAGCCCTTTCTGGAGCATATGGGTTACAGGCTTCTCACCTTAAGGCTTCTCCTAGAAGTAGAGCCCCAGCCTCAGCCCCCAGCAGCAAGGACTATGCTTGGCACTGTGGGAAGGGGTGCGGTGGGGGAGGGAGTCTCCCATTGTCTTGAGTTCTCATCATTTCAGTCTTTGTTACTAGCTTTATTTAATTCGTCACTTAATTACTATTTACTGAGTATACTTGTAGCTAACATGTATTTATTTACTGTGCACTCTGTCTGATTTCAGTAGATTTTTTCTTTTTCCTTTCTTTGTATCTGTATTGTTTATTCTAACAATGCATGATTAGGTAAAAAAAAATTTTTTTAAGACAATATAGAGAAAGCAAAAGTCCCTCGATATTTCATCCTTCAGAGATAACCACTGTTGACAGTTTGGTGTATATCCTTTCAGACTTTTAAAAAATGCTTATATAAATATATATGGATGTGACCCAAATATATCTAAGAAGCCTTTAAGGCTGCTGGTCTCTGTTCAGTCATCCAAAATAACCCAAATCAGACTCCAGAAGCCTGGAGAATAATATAAATCTTTATTGTTGGTTTCTTTAAAAAGGTAGTGCAGGAGCTTTTCACAGCTTTCTAAGAGTCAGCTTTAGACATCTCTCTTCCTCCCCAAAGTGTCTCGCTCATAGCAGCTGCTAACAATCTCTTCTTGCTTCCTCCCACTCATCTCTTCTTTCTTTGGGCTGTGCCCTCCTGAATTCTATTGACACGGAGCCCTAACCCCTAAGAATAGCTCCCCAAAGCGCTGTTCTTCTGTGACTGCTGTTCTTGTAAGAGTCAGCCTTCCTCAAATTTTTAAGAAAGAAATTGCTACATCTCTTTATCAACATAAATAGGATCATGTCATGCACATTGTTCAGTTAACCACTCTTTTTCCAAACCCTGCTATCTCCTAGATATATTTCCATGCCTATGCATTCAAATCTAACTGTCTTACAGCCAAGACTGGGTAGTTTATAAGAAAAGAAGTTTATTTCGGCTCACAGTCCTAGAGGCTGGGAAGTCCAAGATCAGGCAGCCACTTCTTGTTGGCTTTTGGTGAGGGCCTCATGCTGCATCACAACATGGCAGAGGACATCACATGGCAAGAGGGGTAACAGCCTGCATGTCAGCTCAGGTCTCTATTCCTATTCTTATGAAGCCACCAGTCCCATCATGAGGACCCACTCTGGTGATCTTATCTAATCCTAATTACCTCCTCCAAACCCCACCTTCAATCAACATATAAATTTGGAGATTTAATTTCTGACATATGAAATTTGGAGGACACATTCAAACCATACATCTACTATTTCCTTTTAAAGCCTGTGGTACAGCTCCATTGAATGGATGGTCTAATTTATTTAACCCTTTCCTTGATGTTGGACATTTTAGTGGTTTCCAGCTTTTACTACTAAGAACCATGCTGCTATCAACACTCTTATGCTTTTGAACTTTTATGGCTTTTCCTTCTCTTCCATCTTGACTTTTTAGCCTGCCTTAAGTTTTGTTGTTCTAGCAAATGTCTGCTGAAGTTACAGGTTTTTGGTTGTTGTTTTATCTAGCACATGCTTTCATTGTCTTCCTTCTGGTTCCCTTGAACCAGTCCCTTCCTCACTTTATGTGATCCTGGGAGGCTGCCATGATGTCCCCTGGCATAGGCATAGACACATGGCCAAGCTGGCCAATCTACACACCCCATTCTCCTGATCTTTGTGATAATCCAAGCAGTTTCCACAGTCCATCTCCACTGGCCCTGCCCTAGCCCCAGGCTCATCATTTCCATCCAGGCCCCCTGCAACAGCCTTCTCTCTGTTGCCTCTGCTTCCAGGGCTACCCAGCACTCATCCATCCTCAAATGGCTGTTTGTCTTCCCTCTGTCATCTCTGTGCTTAAAAGCAACAGAGTGACTCCCTGCCTTCTATGAATGAAGTCCTATCACCTCAACCTGCCACCTGGAGACCAAGGGACCTGGCTCCTCTTTCCCTCTCCAGCTCAGTGGCTCCTTACTCTTCTTTGCACACCCCAAATCCCTGGCAGATTGTACCTTTTCCCAACTTTTGAATATGCCCTGCATTTTCCCTCTTCTATGCTTTGGATCAGTTACTCTTTACTCCACAGAATTCTCACTCCAAAACAATGTAGGTCCAAGTCCTAACTAAGCTTTAAGCTCCTGGGTCCCAAACCTCCCACAGAAACAAGAAGACATAATTAGTTTCATCATCCTTGGGGTTCTCTTAACATGTTGATAACCTTCTAACATTTTTGCATTCCTCAGGGATCACTAGTTACAAAGGAGCAGAAATTCACTCAAGCTAGCTCAAATAAGGAGGGACAGTGGTTATTGTAAGAACATGGAGGTCTCACAGAAACCAAACTGAGGCAGACCTCATGGAAATTGAAACTAGGACCAGGAAAGCCACCAGGGTTTGGAGTAACCCTTTCCATCTCTCAGTACCTTCCTGATTCTAGCTTTTCATTAATTTCAATCAAGGTGATGGCAGCTTATGTAGCATACTTGCCTTCTCCCTACCACTACCCTGGAAACACTGTCATATTTATATCCCTTCTCAGGGTCTAACCTAGTGCCTGGTACATTGAAAATAAGAAAATGCAAGCTAACAATATTTTAGTGCTTCCATGTGTGACACACAGGAGTTCATGTTTTCCTATTCTTCTTGTTTTATCTCCCAAGGAATAGGTACCCATTTTACAGATGAGAAAACTGAGGCAGCACTTTGCCCAAGCTGACATGGCCAGCAAGTGAAAGACATGGGACTTGAGTCCAAGCCTGTCTGAATGAATACATTAACTCATAACAGAAGTGATCTTGAGGTCACCTGTTGCGGGAAGTCAGGGACCCTTAACGGAGGGACCGGCTGAAGTCATGGCAGAAGAACATAAACTGTGAAGATTTCATGGACATTTATCACCTTCCCAATCAATACTCTTGTGATTTCCTATGCCTGTCTTTAATCTCTTAATCCCATCATCTTCGTAAGCTAAGGATGTATGTCGCCTCAGGACCCTGTGATGATTGCGTTAACTGCACAAATTGTTTGTAGAGCATGTGTTTGAACAATATCAAATCTGGGCACCTTCAGAACAGGATAACAGTGATTTTCAGGGAACAAGGGAGATAACCTTAAAGTCTGGCTGCCTGTGGGCCAGGCAGGACAGAGCCATATTTCTCTTATTACCGAAAACGGGTAAGAGAAATATCACTGAATTCTTTCCTCAGTAAGGAATATTAATAATTAACAGCCCTGGGAAAAGAATACATTCCCAGGGTGGGGCTTCTAAAATGGTCACCCTAGGAGTGTCTACCTTATGCAGATATAGACAGGGATGAAATATGCCCTGTCTCTTGCAGTGCCCCCAGGCTTGCTAGGATTAGGAAATTCTAGCCTGGTGAATTCTAGGAATTCCAGTCAGACCAGTTCTCTGCTCTTGAACCCTGTTAAGATGTTTATCAATGACAATGTCTGCACAGCGGGACAGGGAAGTTCATTAGTGATTCTAGTTTTGCCCTGACCTTGTGATCTCACCCTGACCTCCTGCCTTGTGATCTTTTGTTGCCCTTAAAGCGTGTGATCTCTGTGACCCACAACCTATTCGTACACTCTCTCCCCTTCAGAAAATCACTAATAAAAACTTGCTGGTTTTGCGGGGCATCACGGAACCTGCTGATATGTGATGTCTCCCCTGGACAGCCAGCTTTAAAATTTCTCTCTTTTGTACCCTTTGTCTTTATTTCTCAGACTGGCCAACACTTAGGGAAAAATAGAAAAGGACCATGTTGAATTATCAGGGGCAGGTTCCCCTGATAGTCACCCACCTCAGACTCTGGCCTCTATATCAGGAGTACAGATACACCCCATCCTAGAGGCAGCCAGCTACTTTCAGCTTCAACATCTCCAGAGTGAATCCTCCAGTGATTTTATTCCTCCCCATCATGAACATCAGGCATTTCTTCCTTATCTCCAATCATCATCTTTTTTTTTTTTTTGGCTTTGATTTAAAATTTCTCTCCTTTTGTGTTTCAGTCCATTTTGTGCTGCTACAACAGACTACCCCACACTAGGTAATTTATAAAGAAAAGAGGTTTACTTCTTACAGTTCTGGAGGCTGGGAGGTCCAATATCAAGATGCTGGCATCTTGTGAGTGCCTTCTTGCTGTGTCATCCCATAGTGGAAGGTGGAAGGGCAAGAGATGCCAAGAGCAAGTGAGCACAAGAGAAGGCTGAACACACTTTTATCAAGATCCCACTCCGATGATAATGGCATTCATCCATTCATGAGGGTGGAGCCTTCATGGTCTAATCACATCTTACTGGTCCCAACTCTTAATACCATCACCATGGCAATCAAATCTCCACATGAGTTTTGGAAGGGACATTTAAACCATAGCATCTTGTCAAGCTTCCTCAGACATGAAACCAACTCTTGATTAGCAAATAGTCATATGCTCTTTTTGCAACAACACTATGAAGTAGACAGTTTAAATTTCCACTCAATAGATAGGAATCTAAAGGCCTAAGAAGGGAAAGCAAGCCACCTAAGGTCACATAGACCAGACATAGTGGATCCAGAACTTGAACCCAGGACACTGGACACCAAATAACCACTCCAGCCAGTCTCTCCACATCTTCCACTATGTTGAAGGCACAGTGGTTGGTCTGAGATCATGGAAGGAACAGACGTGGCTGTTTCCAAAGATAATAAGAATGAAGTGGAAGAAAAAGCAAGACTAGGAAAGGGATGCATGAGAGGGAAAGAGCTGTCTCTCAGGTTTAGGGTGAAGTGTGTGAGGGTGACGTGGAGAGCACAGGGACCAGCCTGGGGACTGGGGGGAATGAAGAAAAAATGTAATATAAAATATCTATGCTCTTTACCATGGCCTATAAGTTGGAGATCCATACAATTATGCTGGAACAACAAGCTTCAACCAGAACTGTCCCAGGCAAACTAGGACATCTGGTAACCTGGCCTAAAAGGCTCTTCATGATCCGCTTCCTTGCTACCTCTCTGACACTTTCTCCATTCTCTCTCCCCCTCATTTGTTAAGCCCAAGCCATACTGCTCCTCTGTGAAATTCCCAGGGTGTTGATGCTCCAGGACGTTTGTACTTCCCTCTGCCTGAAATGCTTCTCCCCCCGCCCTTCACACAGCAGCTTCTCTTGTTTTAGAGGCCTCAGATGTCATCTTTCAAGAAAGACTTTCCTGACATCCTCATATAAGGTAACTCCGTACCTCCAGTTACTCTGTTCTGGTTGTCTACTGCTGCATAACAAACCCCAAATTTTGTGACTTAAAACAACAATCATTTTATTATCTCTTACATTTTCTGTGGGTCAAGGACTTGGGAAGGGCCCATCAGGGTGGTCTGGCTTAGGCTCTCTCATGCAGCTGTATTCATGGTATCTACAGATGAAATAGTGAAGGGCTAGAGGAGTTGGAGGCTGGCTGGTCATCCCCTTCTCTCTGTGTATGTAGTCCCAGGGCCTTTCCATGTGGTCCCTTGGAGAAGACTAATTTGGTCTTCCTTACAATATGGCAACCTCAGGAGAGCTGACTGGCTCTCATGACACTCAGAGTTCCAAAGCAAATGTTTTACCACACAAGGCAGGAGCATCATCTTTTATGACCAACTTCAGAAGTTATACAGCTTCCTTTCTGCCATATCCTTTTGATTGCAAGTGAGTCACAAATTTTCCCAGACTCAAGGGGAGGAGACTAATTAGACTCTAATTCTTCATTTCTTCATGGGGGCCTTAATTATGTCTTTTAAACTTTATTTTATGTTTAACATCTGTACTTTCTCCTCCAGCCTCACGCTACTAGAAAATAAAGTCCATGGAGAAAAAGACTTATTTTGGTCTGTTTCACTTCTGTATTTCTAATGCTTGCCTTATAGAAGGCACATAAAAATTCCAATGAAATGATGAATGAAATGTTATGAGGTATATCAGATACCTGAGATGGCCTTTCAGCTGCCTGCAGCTCCAGTTTTTGAGCAGTGTCTCAAAAATCATCATTGGAAACTCTGAGAGATATTGTCAGGTTTGTTTTGTAGGGTGAGGTCCCTGGCTTCATTAGGCTGAGTGTCCTGGAACCCGGGCTCCACTGCCTCTCAGCTGCCCCCGGTCCCTGGCACCAGAGCGCACACACAGCAAGAATTCCTCCTTCACATGTGAGGCCCCTTTGAGGGACTTTGCCTTGGTCTGAGGACCCTTCCTGTCTGTAAAAGACATGTCATTTCTTCAGGAATCTTTATTCAGGAGGAAGTGCCCACCTACGCTGGGCTCCTAGCCCTTCTGTGAAATAATTCTCGCTGGGCTTTTGGGTCTCAAAGAAAATTTTCCTAAAGCTTTTCCATAAGCTGTGAATCCCACCTCAAAGTAATTAAAAAATACTTATCAGTGGGTGTGTTAGAATTCTCTAGAACAATAGAACAAACAGGGTGTGTGTGTATGTGTGCAATGTGTGTGTGTGTGTGTGTGTAGAGAGAGACAGAGAGTTATTTTAAGGAGCTGGTTCATGTGACTGTGGATTATAAATTCAAGATCTGCAAGGGAGGCTGGCAGGCTGGACACCCAGGAAAGAGTTGCAGTTCAAGTCCAAAGGCGATCTGCTGGCCGAATTTCTTCTTGCTCATGGAGGCCGGTTTTTGTTTTACTGAGACCTGCAATTCATTGGATGAGGCCCACTCACATTATGAAGGGCAATCTGCTTTACTCAACGTCCACCAATTTAAATGTTGATCAGTACTCTTCCACCTGCCTAGAGTGTCTACAGACTAATCACCTGGTAGTGAAAATTTACAGGCTTGGGCTTCTGTGTGAGGCCCCCATATTAGTACATTCTCGCACTGCTATAAACAAATACTTGAGACTGGGTAATTTGTAAAGAAAAGAAGCTTAATCGGTTCACAGTTCTATACAGGAAGCATAGCGACATCTGCTCGCCTTCTGGGAAGGCCTCAGAAACTTACAATCATGGCAGAAGGCAAAGGGGACACAGGTGCCTCTTACGTGGCTGGAGCAGGAGGAAGGGGATCGGGGAGGTGCTACACACTTTTAAACAACCAAAACTCCTGACAGCTCTATCACGAGAACAGCACTAGGTGGATGGTACTGAATCATGAGAAACCACTGCCATGATCCAATCACCTCCCACCAGGCCCCACCTCCAACATTGGAAATTATAATTCAACATGAGATTTGGGCAGGAGAACAGAGCCAAACCATACCAGCCCCCGTTACCCCACAGCCACTCTTGTCACAGGCAGCTGTGACCAATGCACATGGTTCCAAGAGATGGCCTTCTACAGAATTTTTTCCTATGGCTACCCCTCAACTCAGCACCCAACATTGCAGAGTCATGACTCTGGGGATGAGCTCTCTGCGACCTTCACACAGAGCAGGAGACCTTAACCCCAGAGCCACAGACCATGGACGAGAAGCAGCTTCCCCTGAAATCATAGGCAGGATTTGAGCGTGACAGCGTGTGCAGTTTTCTAGGGAAAGGGGCCACAGTGGTCATCAGATTCTGAAGTGGGTCTGTGAACCCCAAACACACCACAGGGAAACATGTCATTCCTTCAGTCCTTGACCCTCATTGATCTTGTTTTCTGGTTGTTTATCCAAAAGGTTCAGGCAATCGTGTGACCTAGTGATGCCACGATGAACCAAATGCTGCTTCATCTTAGTTGGGAGAGGCTCCTATCTGCTGTTTTTTGAGAAATGTAATTGCCCAGAAGATCCAGAGTGTTTCTTCTGAGTAGCTCTGCCACTCAGACCCACATACATTATGTGGGAGCTTATACATGGAGGCCCTGGGAGGGAGGCGTGGCTCGACTCCACTCCAGATGCTCACGGTCCCCCTGGTCATGCCCTCTATTAGAGCACCCCTTGGCCTTTCTCCTGGAATTGGAAGGGATCAGGATGAAGGCTGAAGCTTAGATTTTTGAGCAGAGGTAATTTCAGAAGGTGGAATCATAGCTTAAGAAACTCTCTGGGGATTTTTCCTGATGCAAAGCTAACAAGACATTGTGATAATTTCTCTGGAGCTGGCCTCATTCCAAGTTGGATTTTAAACGCAGATTATAAAGCAAACACCATCCCCCACAAGTATTAAAGGAGGGGAAAATAACAGAACGGGGGCTGCAAAAATGGTCTCTATTGTGGGACCAAAAGCCGTCAATCATGCAGGCTGACAGGCGTCAGAGATTGACAGACAGGCCCTCGCTCCTGACTTCAGTTATCAAGGGGAATGGGAAAAGTGTCTGCAAGAACATGTTAAATTGCCAAAGTCATTACCAGTCACCAATTACCAAAGAAAAGATAACAAGGTGTATTTTAGAAAAATCGATGCAACAACATGCATTTCAATACACTGAATTTTTTAGAACTTTCAAAAACAAAACGAACTATTTAGGGAATACACAATGGTTTTCAGTGAATACCAAACACTGGGCTTTGTAAAGTCATCAATATTCACTTTAGATTTGGCTCTGCTTTAGGGGAGCAGAGATCAAGCAGTAAACTAACATACTTCATTTTTTTCCCCCTGCAGTTCCACCCAAAGGACAAAATGATAACTGGAGGACCAGCTGGCTTTCTTGTAAACTTCTTCAAAGAAAGACCTGGCTGGTCACTGAGGGCACCTTCTGGGGCCCTGGGCATGGACAGGGCACAGGTCAAGTAGGTGATGGTGTGATGATGAGAGGAATACATTTGTCCCAGGAGGTCCTTCCACACGACCCAGCACAACTTCCTAATCATGTCCTTTGCGCCCTCCCCTGGGCTGGCCTCTGGGGATGGAGACATTGAAGGACACAGTGCCTGCCCTATTGGGACTTGAAGTCGGGCATGGCAAAAGGAGGCACATGAAGCCAACAGATTATAGGACAATGTAGACTCATGAGTTACCAGACAAGAATGAATGATGTGCAACAGGAAAGGGAGAGCCTGCTGCAGCCTGGAAGAGTCAGAAGAGGCCAGAGAGAGAAGGGAGCATGGCAGCCCATTCTTTGAAAATGAGGACATCTTTCGCTGGAGATGCAAACACCTGAAAAGAAGGATGGTACAGCTTCGAAGTGGGAGAGTGCAGGGAGATGACAATGTTGGGACAGGAGTGAGCTCTACTGTGGTAAGCCTTAAATGACAGGCTGGGATGCTGGCCATCTTGTGGGCCATGGGAAGCCATTGAAAGTTCTTGAGCAGGGTTGTGAAACAGCCAGAGTTAGGCAATGGGAAGCCAGCTCTGGCAACAATGCAGTGCATGGACAGAAGGACGACACTTCGGAGGGCTGTTGGAGCACATCCTGTAGAAGGGGCTGAAGGCCTGCACTTGGGAGGGGCGTGGGGAAGTCCCAGTGGGCTGCTATCATACTGCATTGTATGAGGCTTTCCCTGATCTCTGCCTTCTGACCTTCTGCTCAGATACCATGACTTCATGCCGCCTCTCCCATCCACTATTAGAACAGCTCCCTCCTTCTTGCAGCCTCCAAGGCTCTCTATTGAATGGCCTGTGTGGTATGAGCTGCACACAGTTGCCCCAGTAGTCCAGGTTAGAATTTCTGCAAGGACAGCAACCCATGCCTCTCTGGGCTCCTTCAGCACACAGTGCAGGCCCCCTCCCAACAGAGAGAAACAGACTGACAAGGTTTGGCTCTGTGTCCCCACCTAAATCTCATCTTGTAGCTCCCATGATGCCCACATGTTGTGGGAGGGGCCCAGTGAGGGATGACTGAATTATAAGAGTGGGTCTTCCCCATGCTGTTCTCATGATAGTGAATGGTTCTCACAGGATCTGATGGTTTTCTTTCTTTCTTTCTTTTTTTTTTTTTTTTGAGATGGGGTTTCCCTCTTGTTGCCCAGGCTGGAGCACAATGGTGAGATCTTGGCTCACTGAAACCTCTGCCTCCCAGGTTCAAACGATCTCCTGCCTCAGCCTCCCAAATAGTCGGGATTACAGGCATGTACCACACGCCCAGCTAATTTTGTAAATATTTTTAGTAGAGATGGGGTTTCTCCATATTGGTCAGGCTGGTCTCGAACTCCCAACCTCAGGTGATCTGCCTGCCTTGGCCTCCCAAAGTGCTGGGATTACAAGCACGAGCCACTGTGCCCGGTCAGATCTGATGGTTTTAAAAACAGGAGTTGCCCTGCACATGCTCTCTCTTTCCCTGCTGCCATCCGTGTAAGATGTGACTTCCTCCTCCTTGCCTTCTGCCATGATTGTGAGGCCTCCTCAGCCAGGTGGAACTCTAAGTCCAATAAGCCTCTTTCTTTTGTAAATTGCCTAGTCTCAGGTGTATCTTTATCGGCAATGTGAAAACAGATTAATACAAGGATAAACAGCAAAACCTTGAGTGGGACGAGCATTTCATGGTAGTGCTCAAGAAATACCAGAACTGTCATGCATTTGCCCAGTGGATCACTCATTTTCAGCTTGGATCCAAGTTGCCAGAAGGGTCTAATGTGATTGGATAAAAGAAGGCTTAGAAACCCTTCCCAGTTCTGCAGTATGAGCAGGATCTTGAGGCTAAGAGTGCTTAGAAAGAGAGAAAGGGTTTCTGGGCCTGAAAAAGGGAAAGTAATAGGCATGAGGTGGAGACATTTGTCATCAGTATTAGAGGAAAGCAAGCCCTTTTCCATATAATTGGTAGATGGCATGACCATGTCATCAATTGTTCAAACAGGGACACGTTTGAGGGCGAAAGGGGCATTGTCTATAGTTTCTACATGACGGCAGGCTTTAATTGGGATGGTCCCTGAGAAAGTGTAATATGTGGTCACCATAATGATAGGCACTGCTGCTGACTCACCTCCCCGCTCCCCACCATGACTCCTTATATTCTGTAGGTGGTGGGAATATCTACTCTTGACCTTTCCCCATCCCTCATATGCTCCTCCCTCTCCCTAGGATTTAACTGGCAGGCGAATTTGGAATGAGGATGGAGTGTGGCTCAGCCTCTTTTAGTTCTCTCTGTCTTTTGACACAGCTGTCCTCAGCATTCAGGCATTCTCTCTTCCTCCATGTAGTCTACTTAAGGGGAATATCTGTCTTTGTGGAAAAGGCCACGGTTGTCTAGTTGGCCAGTGCTTGGGCGGAGAGAGAACTATTAGGGAGCCTGGCTTGACCACTGACCTAAACCTTTAATTAGCCTCAGTGAAGATGGACCTGATAGTTTCAGTTCTGTCTGATTCCAATATCGCCTTTTCACAGTAGATTCTGTACTCAGAGCAGAGTGTGGCTATCCCAAACCCAAAATCTGTCCTAAGCAGAGGCTGGGAATTTTCAGAGTTAAAAAGCCTGTATACAAGGGAGTGGTGCACATGCACAGGCCAGCATGAGGCCAGGACAGAACACACCAGTGGAACTTGAACTTGAGAAACACAAGAAAAAGAAAAATCTGGGCTGATTTATCCATGTGTGCCTATCTGGATGTGAGTTTTCACCAGTTTGTTTTGGGAAGGATATGGAAATTAATGATCAGAACCCCACAATATGTATATATTTTAAAAATAAATTTCATTTCATTGAAGTAATAAATCACATGCAATAAAATTAACCAATTTGATTTCTGACGAATGTATACACCTTTGTAACTACCACACCAATCAACATATAGAGCAGTTCCATGTCTCCAAAAACTGTCCTGTGCCCCTTCTCAGTCAATCCTTCCCCTAAAATGTCCCTCCCCAGGGAACCACTGATGTGATTTCCATCATTATAGATTAATTTAGTCTGTTCTAGAACTTCATGCACATGGATTTATACAGTATGTTTTCTCTTGCATCTGATTAATCTGTGTTATAGCATGTATTGGTAGTTCTTTTTTCACTGCTGAATGGTGTTCCATTGCATGAATGTGTCACAATTTATCCACGCACTGGTTGGTGGACATCTGAGGGGTTTCCCGTTTTAAGCTATTTTGAATAAAGCTGCTATACACATTTGTGTACAAGCCTTTCTGTGGCCATGTGTTTTCCTTGGGTAAATACCTAGGCATTGCTAGGTCACACAATAACTGTATGTTTTTCTATGCACAGTGGTATATGCCTATAATCCCAGCTATTCAGGAGGCTGAGGCAAGGAGGATTGCTTGAGCCCAGGAATTTGAGGCTACAGTGAGCTATGATCACGCGATTGCACTCTAGCCTGGGCAACAGAGCAAGACCCTGTCACTACAAACTTTTTTAAGTGTATGTTTAAATTTATTTTTAAAAACCTGCATAGCTATTTTCTAAAGTGAGTGTACAATGTTACACGCTCCACCAGAAATTGTGTGAGTTCCAGTTGCTCGACATACTCACTAACATTTGGTATTGTCAATTTTTAAAAATGTAAGTAATTGTAGTGGGTATGAGCACTACTTCACTGAGGTTTTAATTTGCATTTCCTTGGTGACTAATGATGTTGAACATCTTTTTATGGTCTTATTGGCCACTTGTATATCTTCTTTTGTGAAATGTCTGATCAAACATTTCACCCACTTTTAAATTGGTTTGTTTGTCTTAGGTTGTAAGAGCTCTTTAAATATTCTGGATCCAAGTCTTTTGTACTTTTGTGTTTTGTTTTGTAGTTTATAGTTTTAGGTTATATGTTTAGGTCTATAGTCCATTCAAGTTAATTTTTCTGTATGGTGTGAGGTAGGTGTCAAGGTTTATTTTTTTCCCATAAGGATACCCAGTTGTTCCATCACCATTTGTTGGAAAGGCTATCTTTTTCCCAACTGAATCATTCTGCACATTCATCAAATATCAACTGAACATATATGTATAGGTCTATTTCTTGACTCTGTTCTGTTCCATTGACTTAGCTGTGTATCCTTACGTGAATACCACATTGTCTGAATACCACCATTAGCTTTACAAGAAGTCTTAAAATCAGCTGGAGTAAGTCCTCCAGCTTTAGAATACCATACTATATATCATTTGTGATTGTTGGAAACAAATGTGCTTGAATTAAATGTATAATAAATTGTATACATTATCCTTTCTTGGTGCGGGTTGTTCAGTCAGTCTCAATCAATACATTTGTGGTCTTCAGAGAATTCTGAGTTAAAGTATTCATTTGGGTTTTGCAATAAATAAAGATCTGGACTGGTGGAGTCCTTGCCATAGCGGTCATGATTCTGATCGCAAACCAGACAACTAACCTCCTTTACAGGACATTGCTCTTTAATAAAGTGAGTTCCTGTCTGGGTTTGCTCCTCCTGCCACTGGCACGTACAAAGCATCAACACATCTGCTGTCTGGTTTCTCCAGCTGTGGTGTGATGGAAAGAATTCCAGACTAGCTAGTTGCAGTGTGCCCTTCTCTGGCCTTCACCGTAGAGCTGCTTGCGATTTTCACAAATGGCTTGAAAAGGCCTAAATTAAAGAGCCACGTTCAGGGCTCACAGAAGGTCCAACTGCTGGGTTGGTCCAACCCTCAGTGAATCTGAGTGTTCCCAGCCAAGAGCCTCCCTCAGGTGGGGTCTGCCACCCACCCAGAAACGGGACATATCCTAAATCCTCATCAGAGCCTGAACCTGAGTCAGGCATTAGCTAGAACAACCCAAACAGTATCATTCCATTCTAAAGTGACTCTTTTCCCAAACTGCAATTTGACTTCAACCCTCCTATAATTCTTGTTTCCCTGCCGCCAGTGTGTTTAGCTTAGCTTTCAACTTGGTCTGCAGTGTAGATTGGGAATCAAAAGATCTGGGTTCAGGTTCTGGCTCTGACACCTACTAATAGAGTGACCTTGGGTAAAACACTTTACATTTCTGAGAGTCTAGTTTTTCCTCTATGGAATAAAGACTCTAACATCTTCCTCACAGAGCTACTGTATACTATGGAAGTGTTTTATCAACATAAATCACAGTGCAAGAATCCATATAAAGGATGATGATTATTTTTTCTCCTTTTAGACAAAATATAGCTAACAGAGAGGCATGAGGAACATCAGTTTCCCCTATAGGAACTCCTATAGGGGAAAAAGTGTGTGTGTTAGTTTGCTATGGCTGCTGTAACAAAGTACCACAAACTTGGCTTGAAACAACGGAAGTGTATGATATCACAATTCTGGAAGCAAGAAGCCCAAAATCAGTTTCACTGGGCTGAAGTCAAGGTGTGGGCAGGATCATGCTTCCTTCTGAGGCTCCAGGGTAGACTCTACTCCTGTTCTCTTCCAGGCGCTGGTGGCTGCCTGCCTTCCTTGAGCTTGTGGCCTTATCGCACCTCTGCCCCCATTTTCATATCACCTTCCCTTCTTCTGTGTCTACTTTTCCTCTGTCTCTTTCCCAAAAGGACACTTGTGACAGCATTTAGAGTCCATCTGGATAATCCATTATAATTGCTTCATCTCAAGATCCTTCACTAAATCGTATCTGTGAAAACACACAGGTTTATCATATAGGTGGCATTCACAGTTCCAGGATGAGGCTCTGATATTTTTGGAGGTCATCATTTAGCCTGCTATTTGTGTGTGTGTGTGTGTGTGTGTGTGTGTGCATGCACATATGTGTGTTGATGGGTGTTATATAGAACAGGAAAGAAAAGCACATTCCCTGTAATTCAGTCTAAATGTCCCCTATGAAAGTTTGCCTCTGAAGTCTCCCCTACACCTCCTGTAGAAGAATAGCCCTTTTATAGATTTCTAGAACATCAGAATTGCCAGGGCTTTTATGATTCCCCTAACCCAGGGGTTAGCTAACTACATTTCCATGGGCCAAATCTGGTTCCTGCCTGTCTTGCCAAGTTGTATAGTTTTGACAGAGACCGTTCGACTAACAAAGCCTGAAATAGTTATGATCTGGCCCTTCAGAAAAAGGGTGCTGGCTGTAGGCCTAGACCAATGCCTCCACCATACCGATGGGAAAACTGAGGCCCAGGGGTGCAGGTGACATGCTCAAGCTCTCACAATGACTTGAGAATGGATTTCAGACCTGTGAGTCCAGCGCTCTTGCCCAACATGGACCTTTCCCTGGGTTCTCATCTGCCAGAACTTGCCCTTCTTTGGGCATGTGGATGACTGGAGCCCAGTGCCTGTCAGATTCCAGCAGATGTCAGCCTCCTCTCTGGAAAATCTGTTAGCAGGGGCTGCAAGCAGACAGTGGAGGTTCAAGCAGATGCTGCATCACTTCTCAGTGAGTAGCTGCTGTGCCCAACATGGTGCCTGCTGAATAAATGAATGGGTAATGGAATGAATAAATGATGTGGTCAAGGTGGTTTGAGGGACCTGAGCTGACATGGGCTGCCCAGCCTTTAGAGAACACAGGAAGTCTCGAGCTGGTGCAGTGGAAAGGATCACAGAGAGAGTCCTAGCATTCAAATCTTTGGCCTGAGGCTATTATGGGGGCATAACCCCCACTCACCACCTCCCAGGAGGCCACAGGAAAACTTGGAGTTTGCAGAAGCAGCTGAGCTGGTGAAGTCCACTGGCAACTCTCAGAGAGGTGGGGAGGGACTGTGGGGCCTTTCATGATGACTAGTTTGCAGCCTATTAATGTGGTGGTAATTAAGAATATTCATTTTATTAAAAGCCGTTTATTGTAATAGTGCATGCAAATCTGGAGAGTGGCATTGTGCTCACGTACCAATCAACATAGGTCTATTGTGGCTCTGTGGATGGCAGGTCGCTGCGTCACTAATTGTTAAGAGTTTAGGGTCTAATTTTAAACCCTTTTAATTCCATTTGAAATAATTGCCCTAATGAAATTCAAAGCACTCAGAGGCAGCCATGGAAAAAGTGGATGGTGCCCCCACCTTGAGCCCCCAGGGCGCTGGGCTTTGAGAGTTGTGGCAGGGGCTGCGCTTGTCCTGGGGCTACACTGGCTGCTCTCTTCCCATAAGATGAAGCCAGCTCCAGTGAAGGGTGGAAGGTTCCTCCAGGCCCAGGCCCCTGTCTGCAGTGCTCACAGCAGCTGAGGCTGAGAAGGAGGCAGTCTAGGTGGAGAGGGACCACAGGAAGAGGATGCTGTCTAAGTCATTTCTGTAAGCCACACAGGGATAGGATCTGCAGAGAGGAGAGGGGAGCCCCTGTCCAAAGACCCATGTTTTTAGCTCAAACGGCATTGTGGCCTTAATTGGCAGACCAACTGAACTCAGGAATCAATATAACAAAACTCTTTCTGATGGCTTCCTGCATGCCAGGTGCTCCCCCAAGCACTTTATCTCACTTAATCCTCACAGCTGCCTTATGGGGTGGATTGCATGATTTCTCCATTTTACCAATGAGGGAACTGAGGCTGAGAGAGGACTAGTATCTTTTCAAAAGTCAAACAGGTTAAGTGGCAGAGACAGACTTGAGCCAAGGCTTTTCTGTCTGTCTTCTCAGAGGTTATCTGTCCAGTCTACAAAATTCTGTAGAGGTGGGTCTGAAGTCAGCATTGGGCAACTAGGGTGCAATGCCCATTCCTTTATGCCAGTGGTTCTGAACCTGACTGGGGACCACAATCACCTGGGGAGCTTTGTAAGAACAGATTTCTGAGCCGCACTCCAGATTCATGGAATCAGGATCTTTAGGGACTAGGGCATGAGAATCATTATCTATTACATGCTGCCCATGTGATTCTGATGGGGCCAGTCCATGGATTGGCTTGGGGAACTCTTGCCACAGGCTGCTCTCTTTCTATTGTTCGTCCCCAGTCCCATGTTATGTTAGTTCGTTCTCTTGCTGCTAATAAAGACACACCTGAGACTGGGTAATTTATAAAGGAAAGAGGTTTAATTGACTCACAGCTCCACATGGCTGGGGACACCTCACAATCATGGCAGAAGGTGAAGGAGGAGCAAAGGCACATTTTACATGGAGGCAGGCAGAAAAGCGTGTGCAGGGAAATTGCTCTTAATCAAATTATCAGATCTCATGAGATTTATTCACTATCACAAGAACAGCACAGGAAAAACCTGCTCCCATGATTTAATTACTTCCCACCGGGTCCCTCTCATGACACATGGGGATTATGGAAGCTACAATTCAAGACGAGATTTGGGTGGGGACACAGCCAAACCGTATCACAAGTCTAGTCCATGGTGTGTAAAAGGTGCTAAGAGCCTGTTGAATACAGCTCATCATCAGAGGTAAACATCTTCTGCTGAGTG
The DNA here is from genome assembly GCF_009764315.1 of Trachypithecus francoisi. Lineage (NCBI taxonomy): Eukaryota > Metazoa > Chordata > Mammalia > Primates > Cercopithecidae > Trachypithecus > Trachypithecus francoisi. Next base: position 86,303,850 of record NW_022681457.1, on the reverse strand, counting down.
CTAGTGTAGCTTAATGAACAAAGTGTTCTGGAAGCACAGTCTTGAGAAACTATCTTGATTGAAAGCAGAGGTGAGTCTATTGAAGCCACCACAGAGATAACTTTTGCTCAAAGGGTAAGTGGAATCTTGGCAGGTGGGAGAGCAGAGGAAGAGCATAACAGAGAAAGTGAACAGTAGCATGAGCAAAGACTCAGAAGCTTGAAAGTCTGGCATCTGGCAAACAGACCCTAAGATGATCCCTATGATCCCTGCCTTCTGGTGTTCATGCCTGAGTGTGAGTGGGACCTGTGACTTGTTTCTGACCAGTATATTATGGCAAAGATGATATGCCACTTCTGTGATGACATTACTTTCCAAAGACTCCATCTTGCTAGCAGTCTTGCTCTCGCTGTCTCCCGCTGGCTTCGAAAAGGCAAGCACTCATGTTGTGCACTGTCTGTTAAGAGACCCACATGGCAAAGAACTGTAGGTGGTGTGTAGGAATTGAGACATCAGTCCTTCAGCTTCAAGGAACTGAAGTCTGCCAACAGACTGAATGAACCTTAGAGTGGACCCTTCCCCACTCCAACCTGAAGATGAGAATGCAGCACAGCCAACACCTTGGTTGCAGCCTGTTGAGACCTTGAGGCAGAGAACCCAGTTAAGCCAGGCCTGGACTCTTCATCCACAGAAACTGAGATAATAAACTACGTTTTTTTTTTTTTTGTTTGTTTTTTTGTTTTTGTAGAGACAAGGTCTCACTATGTTACCCAGGCTGATCTTGAACTTCTGGGCTTAAGGAATCCTCCTACCTTGGCCTCCCAAAGTGCTGGGATTACAGATGTGAGCCACTGTGCCCAGCTGTATGTTGTTTGAAGTTGCTAAATTTGTGGCCATTTGTTACTCACAATAAAAAATGAATACAACATTTGGACTCAGAAAATGATGTCCCCAGATGTGGTGTGTTGACATGCTAAAGGGAAGAAGCAGCCTCAAGGTTTCTCTTTGATCTTCCCCTGCCTCCCTGTCTCTCTGATTCTCCTTTTTTCCTCAAAGCACCAGGAGAGGGCTTTCTCTGGAAGTTCCCTTATCTGACTAAGAAAACTTCTTCCAAAATAAATGTGATTGTCTTAAAACTCTTCCTAGGGCTGTCATTAAATAACTAGGAAAGGTTAACTACCAGAGAAGAGAAGAGACTGGGAGTTGTCACCATGCTCAGACAGACTTTTCATCTATTTTTCTGAGAGATTACCTGGGAGACTGTATCTGCATAATAAGACAACCTTTGTTCGCAAAGCAGTTCTTCCCCTCACCTTTCTGTAACTAGTCCACAAGCTATTGTTTATCCTTTGGTCTCATTCAGCATCCAAAGAGAATCACTGACAAACCATTGTCTGGTTTTCAGTTTCATTCCTTTACAACATCCTTCCATTTCCATCCCCTCAATGAAGAGGGTATTTACACATTAAACGTCTGGCCCTTTTCTAGAGTTTTCATATTTTGCATGACTTTTGTGCATATGTATGCAAGTAATACATTTGTTATACTTTCTTTTGTTAACCTGCATTTGCTATAGGGGTGTCAGTCATGATCTTTTATGATAAGAAGGCAAAAAATCACCCCCTTTCTGTCTCTACAAGCATCTACAAGGAATGGCAAGAAAAGCAGAGTAGCTAGGATGGTCTTCAATCTTTTTGCTCATCTAACACATCTCTCATCAGAAACTGTGGCTGTTAATAGCAATATAGAAAGTTAAGCTGTAAAGAGAGATAGGGCCTTCAACATGAGGGGCCTTTTGAATCATGTAAACAAGCGTGGGCTTTCTCCCATAACATATAAGAGGGATGGACTTTTAGGATGGGGTGACATGGTTAGATCTGTATTAAAGAAATATTACTTTGGTGCCCAGAGCCTAGGATGTGTTAGAGGCAGGGAGACCTGGCAGGCCATTACAATAAATAGTTCAGGCAAGAGATAGTAAAAGCTTGAACCAAGGGAGAAGCACTGAAGATAAAGAGAAAGGTAACTTGCATTTTGGAGGAGAAGGGGGACCATTGAATAAGATCATATTTCTTCCACTCTCAAAGATTTCCAGGAAAAAAAATATTCTCCCTAATGCCCTCCTTGTGTCCAATACTCTAACATGGCTGACTTCATTGACTTGGTTTCAAAGATCACCTTATTAGTGATATTGTTACAAAGTGTTTTGGGTCTTCCTTCTTTCCCCAAGCACATTGCATGGTATTCTTGCTTTCTTGGGGGCAGCTGTGACTGTTTTCATTTTATAGAGTCCCAGAGAATGAGGTGAAATCACTCCCATAACATCTTTCTGATCAAATGCCACTTACTATGTCATCTGTTGCCTCCCAAGGGATTTAGCATTTCTTCTCTTCTGCAGAGAAGCTATTTAGACCTTAATAAGATCTTGCAGAATGAATGGTGAGTGCAAAGACAGAAATCTTGACCCTTCACCATCCATCCATTCTTTCAACATTTTTGACACTAGGTATAAGGAATACCAGAGTTAAGTAAGAAATAACCTTATCCTCAAGGCATTCACAATCTACTGAGAAAGCCAGATGAGTAAAGGAACAATTGCAGCAAAGATTCCTATACTTGAGGCTTACGTTGAATGGTCTGGGATTCCCAAGGAAAGGACTGATGTATCGCTCAAGCTGAGAGATTGTCCAAGCAGAGGGTTCAGCTAATGCAAATGCATAGGGACATGAAAAGACACAATACCTCTGGAAATAAATAAATGTAGCACAGGATTCAAAGGAGGGAGGGAAGGAGAGTAGTGGGCCTGAAGTAGGAGAAGTCAGTGTGGTCCAGACCATACAGGGCATTGTGTGTCTAAGAGGCTTGGACCATATTTTGTAGGCAGGAAGACTCACTGAAGAAGAGTAAGCAGGGGAGAAACATAGTCATAGTTTCATCCTAAAAAGTTTATTTTTGTGTGTTGTGATCTTACCTTACAAACTGGGTACTGCTTTTGGTGCTTCATCTCAGTGAATGAGGCCAAAACTCCAAACATACTTCTTCCTCCAATCATCAGGCCCTGTCTATGTTCCCTCCTTAATATCTCTTAACATTCACTTCTCTTCCATTCCACTGATGAAGTCTAATTTGTTAATTTTTTTATGATTGGTGCTTCTCCCCCTTCTGCTTTGTTGAGGTACAGTTGACAAGTAAAATGATTTGTGTTTTTTATATGCTAAAAAATATTTGCTTACTCCAGCGTTACAATGATTCTCTCCTGTTTTCTTCTAGATGCTTTGTAATTTTAGCTATTACACTTAGATCTGTTATTCACTCAAATTAATTTTTACGGATGGTGTTAGGTAGGAGTTGAAGTTCATCTTTTATCATGTTTATTCTAGCACCGCTTGTTGAGAAGACTTTCATTTCCATATTTAATTGCCTTGGTGTTTTTGGTAAAATTCAAATAACTGTATACGTATAGGTATATCTTTGGACTCCATTCTCTTCCATTGACCTAATTGTCTATCCTTATCTTCACCCTACACTATCTTGATTACTCTAGTTTTACAAGCTTTTTATAAGTCTTAAAATAAAGTAGTAACTTCCAACTATGTTCTTTATTTTGATATTATTTGGGCTATTTGAAATCCTTTGCAATATCATACATATATATTAGAAACAACTTGTCAGTTTCATTTAAAAAAATCAGCCTATTGAACTTACTATTGGGATTGCATAGTATCTATAGATATTTGGGGGGAAATGGATATTGTAACATTGTAACATTGAGACTTCTAATTCATAAACATGGTATATTTTTTCATTTATTTAGGTCTTCTTTAATTTCTTTAATATTTTGTGATTTTTCAATGTAAAGGTCTTGTACATGTTACATTAAATTTATTCCTGAATATTTTATACTTTTATGCTATTATGAATGAAATTTTCTAATTGTTTACCACAAGTATATACAAATAAAATTGCTTTGTGTATATTGATCTCACATACTAGTGATCTTGCTAAATTAATGCATTAGTTTGCAGTCTTAAAATTTTATTTCTTAAAAGGTTTTTACATAAATAGTCATATCATTGCTGAATAAAGGCATTTTTGTTGTTGTTGTTTGTTTGTTTGTTTGTTTGTTTTGAGACGGAGTCTCACTCTGTTGCCCAGGCTGGAGTGCAGTGGCATAATCTCAGCTCACTGCAAGCTCCACCTCCCAGGTTCACGCCATTCTCCTGCCTCAGCCTCCCGAGTAGCTGAGACTACAGGCTCCTGCCACCATGTCCGGCTAATTTTTGTATTTTTAGTAGAGACAGGGTTTCACCTTGTTAACCAGCATGGTCTCGATCTACTGACCTCATGATCTGCCCACCTCGGCCTCCCAAAGTGCTGGGATTATAGGCGTGAGCCACCGCGCCCGGCCGAATAAAGGCAGTTTTAATTCTTTTCCAATATTTATTTCTTTTTCTGCCTTATTGTACTGGCTACAATTTCCAGTGCAATGTTGCATAGAAGTGGTGAGAGCAGACATCCTTGCCTTGTTCTCAGCATGAAGTGGAAAGTGTTCAGTATTTCACCTACTACATAGGATATTCACTGTAGGTTGGAGTAGTTGCTGTTATCATCACTGTTGGTGTTGTTTATGCACCAACAGGACCAGTCTGCTCTTCAGTACCAGTCTGCTCTTCATCAGTCTAAGGAAGTTTTCTGTGAGCTGAATGTATGCTGAGCTTCTCAAATGATTTTTCTCCCTTATTTTTGCAATGTGGTAAATTACATTGATTTTCAAATGTTAAATCAACCTTGCATTCCTGGGATAAACCTCACTTGGTTATGATGCAGTATCTTTTTTACATATTTCCAGATTCGATTTATAATATTTCATTAAGGATTTTTGAACCCATATCCAGGAAAAATATTAGCATATGACTCTTTTTAATTGTCTGGTTTTGGCATTGAGTTTTGCTGGCTTTATAAAAATTAGTTGGGGGTTGTTTTATCTCTCACTATTTTCTGAAATAATTTGTCTGAGATTGAGGCTATTTATCTTTAAGTTTAATAGAGTTTACCAGTGAAATATTTTTTATGGAAAAGTTTTTTATTACAAATTCAAATTTGTAATCCAGTATTGTAATCCAATATTCTATATAATCCAGGCCTCATCCAATATTCTATTTCTTCTTGTGTCGATTTTGGAAAGTTGTGTTTGCATGTGTGTGTTTTTAAGGAATTTGTCAATTTCATCTAAGTTGTCAAATTTATTGGCAAAAATTGCCTTATTTTTATTTTAATATCTGTAGCATCTGTGATTTCTCTTTTATCCTTAATAGCGTGTTCTCTCTCTCTCTCTCTCTCTCTCTTTCTCTCTCTGTCTCTCTTATCAGTCTTGCCAGGGGTTTTTCAATCTTTTCAAATAATGAAATTTAATTTTGTTAATTCTCTCTCTTCTTTGCCTTTTTCTTTCATTTATTTCTGCTCTTGTCTTTACTATTTCCTTTCTTTTACTTAATTTGATTTAATTTTCTCTTCTTTTTCTAGCATATTAAGGCAGAAACTTAGATAATTTATTTTAAAATCTTTCTTCTTTTCCAACATGAACATTTAAATATACACGCACATACACACATAAATTTCCCTCTCAACACTGTTTTGATTATATCCCACAGGTTTTTATATGTTGTATATTCATTATCATTCATTTCAAGATATTTCACATTTTCCTTTGTGATTTTTTTCTTTGATGCATTGGTTATTTAGATGTGCATTCTTCAATTTCTAATTATTTGGAGCATTTCCAGATATTTTTGTGTTAATTGATTTTTTAATTTAAATCCAGTGTTGGCAGAGAACATACTCTGTAAGTTTCCAATCTTTTGAAATTTTCTGGAACTTATGGTTCAAAAGATGGCCTGTCTTGGTAAGCATTCTGTATACACTTGAAAAGAATGTATATCTCACAGGCATTGAGGTATAGTGTTCTATAAATGTGAATTAGGTAAAGTTGATCTATAGTGTTGTTCAAATTTTCTATATGTTTACTTATTCTTTTTGCCTAGTTGTTCCATTAATTGCTGAGAGGGTGATGTTGAAACGTCCAACTCTGATAGCCAATGTTTGTTTCATTTCTTTTGAGGATCCATTAATAGACACATACACATTTACAACAGTCATGTCTTTCTGATGAATTAACCCTTTGATCATTATGAAACAACTCTATTTCTAATAATATTTCTTATCTTGAAGTGTAATATGTCTGCTATTAATATAGGCACATCACCTTTCATAAGTTCACTGTTTGCACAAGAAAAAAGCGTGGTGTATCTTTTCCCTTCAACATATCTGTGTCTTTACAAGTTAAATGTATTTTTCGTGGATCGAAAATAGTTGACTCTTGCACTTTTCTCCAATCTGAGAATCACTGGACTTCAGTGTTTTCAAAGTTGTACAATGAGGGGCTTAGCCAGCTGAATGAAGAATTGCCTTCCAGCTCTGTCTTTATGACTCTGATCATAAAGAGTCATAAAGACTCTTTATGACTCTGCCATCTTCAGTGGCAGAAGACTCTTTGAGTCTCTGTGGCATCTTTCCCTTAGCAAAGGGACCTGCTTGTCACTTGGCGTGCTATGATTTGGAGCCGGGACCCAGGGTATAACCATCCAAGGGGAGTGAACTGAGGCGGGAGGCAGTGTGGTGTTGGTTGGTGCAAATGTGTAAAGAGTATCAACCTTTGACTATCTTTTCCACATGTTTTATGGTCTTGCTTTCATAATCCTTCTTTTTCATCATAGTCATACTCCCCCAATTCTATCTTTGGCAGTACTTTCCCTTAATTATTATTTTCTTGTGGTTGAAAAGGTGCTACTTTGAAGAACATACTCAAGGAAATTTCTCCTGTCATTTCTTCCTCCTTTGTCCTTCCAAAATGCAGAGAGTTGCTTTGAATAACTTGCTAGAGGATTTCTTTCAAGGAAAGAGAAAAAAAAGCAGGAGGAAGAAACTAGAGCACATGGAAGGCCCGGTGTGCTTTAGATCTGTGTTATGAAATCCTCACGCCACCTTAGGAGGTGGTGCTATTATTGTCCTTGTTATACAGACAAGGAAACAGCTTAATGAAAATAAGTAACTTGCCCAAGGTAGTTATTGCTATGTGTCTAGTATGCAGCATGTCTGCACTGTGTACTGTACCTACTATAGTGGGGATACCGTTAGTTGCCTATTCCTCATCCACATCCCCACTTCTTCCTTCCTTCCTTCCTTTCTTTTTTTTTTTTTCTTTTGAGAAGGAGTCTCACTCTGTTGCCCCGGCTGAAGTGCAGTGGGGCAATCGCAGTTCACTGCAACCTCCACCTCCCAGGTTGAAGCAATTCTCCTGCCTTAGCCTCTGGAGTAGCTGGGATTATAGGAGCCCACCACCACACCCAGCTATTTTTTGTATTGTTAGTAGAAATGGGGTTTCACCACTTTGGCCACGCTGGTCTTGAACTCCTGACCTCAGGTGATCTGCCCCACCTCAGCCTCCCAAAGTGTTGGGATTACAGACTTGAGCCACCACACCCGATCTCCACTTCTTCCTTCCTAATAGAATTCCTCCCCCACATGAGTCACAGGGAAGCAGACCCCATCCCAGCTCTATGGATGTAGCTTCTGATTAGTCTAACAATCCATGTGTGGCCTTCTCCTGAAATCAATTATTGCTCCAGGGGTGGACTGGCAAAATAATTGGCTCAGTCAGACTGAAGGGAAGGATTTGTAACCCACGTTAGTGGGAGACACGCACTCCCTCTTCTGCTAGATGTCAACCAGGAAGATTGTATTCCTTTCTTGCCAGGGGAGGGGAGGGTCTACTTTAGGATAAAGCCAGTGTTGAGTATGGCAGAGTGAAGAGAGAAAGTAGACCTATATCTTTGATGACATTAACCCACCAATTAATTGTACCACTCCTGCAGCCTGCACTAGCCCTAGTGTTCTCATGGGAAATAGTAAATTTTTGGATAGCTTAAGCCAGTTTAAATAGTATTTCATGTTTCTTGAAATCAAAGTCACCCCAGTTGGAAAAGTCGGAAGGCAAGTCATCAATGGACTCTGGATCTGAAGGTAGAAACTTCCAGATCCTGAGCCAATGCTCTTAAATGCTCAGCGCTGGGCTCCCTCCCTTCCAGTTAGAGTTTGTGACCTCTCTCTTACAGATGAGAAAGCTGAAGTTTAAAGGGACAAGTGATTTGTCCAGGCTCACAGAGTTAGCAAGTGGCTCACTCTGGCTCAGAATTCATGTTTATCTGACTGCAAAGCCCACACTTTCTACATGCCTCTGGTGGCTTCCCACACTTGAGGCTGCCACCGCTCCTGTACCTTTGACTCCAAACAGAGGCCTCTCCGTCACCAAATAATGTGATCAAATCAAACCTTCTTTCCATACAATTAGAAAACATAACAGGTTACAGCAAAAAATGCAAAAACCTCCAAAGCCGCTCAAAGCTAATTAATTTCTATTACTAGTGAGAGAAGAACCACTTAACATGTCTTTTCTTATTCAAATTACCATTGACGGCACCTGCTTTTTTATTCTTGGGAAATCCTGCTACAATGCGGGTAAATTATGTAAGACTGTAGAATTTATGAAGATAAGGCAATTAGCATTACAAAACCGAGTCCGGGTTACAATTTCTGGGGAACAGAAAGAGTTATGATGCTCCCTTAAATGGCCCAGTGAAGTCTCACAGATTGAGTTACTCCTGTGGTAGTCAGGAAAATTGAAGGCGAAACGGTGCCATGATGGTGGGTAATTAATTGTCTGGGCCCTTGGGTGATGTGGCTGTCTGTGCTGTGGAGGAGGCAGCCAGGGCTCTGCCTTTTCACTCAAGAAGGAAAAGAAACTGAACAGAGTTTCTGGGTTTGGGAGGAAGAGAGGGGAAGAGGAAGTTCCTCCTGAAGTCCCTGGTCCTTTAGGTCAAGGAGGGTCCTGCTCTGAGGACTGCCCTCTTAGATGGTTTTCAAAAATCCCCATCCTGCCTTGCAGCCCCAACTTTCAGCACAGTTGCCACTGGGCAGGTGCTTCCTTAGAGTGTTTGGATGTGCTGCTTAGATTTTGCATCTGAGGTAGGAGGACTTTTTTTTTTTTTTTTTTTTTTTGAGACAGGATCTTGCTCCGCTGCCAAGGCTGGAGTGCAGTGGTGTGATCATAGCTCACTGCAGGCTTGACTTCCTGCCCAAACAATCCTTCCACTTCAGCCTGCCAAGTAGCTGGGACCACAGGCATGTGCCACTATACCCAGCTAAATTTTTTTTCATTTTTGTAGAGATAGTATCTCCCTATGTTGCCCAGGCTGGTCTCAAACTCCTGGGCTCAAACAATCCTCCCACCTCAGCCTCCCAAAGTGCTGGGATTACAGGTGTGAGCTGCCACACCCTCTTTAGGAGTACTCTTATAGACACCCTGGATTAACAGGGGTATTTGACTTAATAGCCACAGGTAGAGGGTGGGCAGGTGAGTGGTATGGGTCCCTAGAAATTGTGTGCAAAATTTAGGATACGTGTATGTTCTTTTCTGTAAGAGATTCTACACTCTTTATTAAATTCTGAGCGCGTTTTAGGCTGCTTCTATCCCTGGCCTAGTTGGAACTCACATTACATAGTTGGAAGGGCAGAGAGAGACAGGGCTTTCCCACCACCCAGCTAGCTGCCTAGCATCTGCCTGTTGCTGGTTTCCCATGGATAGGCCCATCCAGTACTCACTGTTTCCAGGATCAGAACCAAGGCTGCAGCACCTGCCTTTGGTGCTCCTCACTTGAATGTCAACTGCTTACCATCCAGCTAGCCCCTATAGCCAGGTCAGCTTCCTGGGCAGGTTAACGGTGGCTCACACAGTGCCTTTGTGTGAATTAGAAGATGGCACACTTCCTCTGGGAGGATGCAACCCTGCACAGTGTCCTACTATTTGGCAATCTTGGCAAGCAGCACTCTAGCTGGATTCCAGCCCCTACTGGCCATCTTGACTTGTGCCCTTGTGTAGTGTACAACGTGCACAACCATACATACCTTGTTCTCAAATTCCTTACCTCAGGGGCTGAATCACTGACTTACTGGTATTTTTTTTATTTTTATTTTTTCTGGTAAGGACCTGACCAAGCTCTAGGTAGGCCTGGCCAGCAGAATAGCTGATTTAGTGTCCAGGAGACCAGTTAGCTGGAATCATACATTTCCTTATGGCAAAGCAGAAGCACCGAGTATAACACTCACCTCTAGCTGACCTCAAAGCCAGGCAAGGCCCATCTAGAAATGGCCAGGCAGGAGGAAGAGCAAGTGCAGAAGCCCTGAGATGAGAAACATACTAGGGTGTCTGAGGAATAGTGATCAGGCTAGAGCAGACCGGAGTAGCAGGAAAGCAGTGAATGAGAGTGGGAGCGAGGTTGTGTGGGGCTTCACCGGCCATTGCAAAAACTTTTTTGATTCTGAGTGAGAGGGGAGTGGGAAGCTTTGGAGGATTCAGAGCAGAGGAGGGGAATAATCTGACCTGACTTTTTTAAAGAATACAATGGCTTCTCTATGGGGTGTCAGTGTCAGGAGCTAGTGCAGAAGCAGGGAGACAGAAGCTTGTTGATGAAAAAGCCAAACTCTGTAAAATATTTGGAGAGATTTATTCTGAGCCAAATGTGAGAACCATGACTGATGACACAGCCTCAGGAGGTCCTGAGAACATGTGCCCAAGGTGGTTGGGTTATAGCTTGGGTTTTATATACTTTAGGGAGTCATAAAACATCAATTAATATGTGTAAGATATATGTTGGTCCGGTCCAGAAAGGTGGAGGGGAGGCTTACAGGTCATAGGTAGTTTCAAAGATTTTCTTATTGGCAATTGGTTGAAAGAGTTATTATCTAAAAATCTGGGATCAATAGAAAGGAGTGTCTGGGTAAAGATAAGGGGTTGTGGAAACCAAAGTTCTTATTATATAGACGAAGTCTCTCAGGTGGCCACCCTTAGAGACAATAGATGGCAAAGATTCTTATTTTGAAAGGTGCTAGACTCTCAGTTAATCCCTTCAGGATTGAGAGAGGAAAGATCTAGTTATGCAAGTAGAGATTCTTTATAGATGCAAATTTTCCCCCACAAAAGACAGCTTTGCAGGGTCATTTCAAAATACAGCAAAGAAACCTATTTTGGGGTAAAATATTTTGATTTCTTTCTTTATTTGTTATGTGATGTTATGCCAGACTCAGGTTGGAAAGTAAGCCATGTTATGTAGAGTTAATAAAACCAACCTGATGAAATTTTATGGTTTGTAGGACAAGACTCCCCAGGCCCTTTAGATATGAATTTGGGCAAGAGAGAAAGAAGACTGGAGTTTAGTCTTCAAGCTGTTAAAACTATCTATGTAGATAGGAGGTCTAATAACTTCAATCAAGATGGAAAGTGTATAGACAGTGAGAAGTAACTGCATTCAGGATATACGTTTAAGATATGGCCAATAGGGTTTAATGATACAGTGGATGTAGGACATGAGAGGAGAAAGGAGCCAAGAATGCATTGTAAAATGGAAGAGAATAGAGGGTGTGTCTAGATGTTATTTGACAGCTTGGCAACACAGGCATACTCTGTCTCTGTTTTGTGGCTCTGATTGCAGGCCAAAATCTTTCCACCTATAATCTTCCCCTCCAGGACAGCACAAGGTGACCTAAATGGTCTACTCCCCTTTGCCCCATAAGTGCTGCTCTTTACTTTCTTCAAGAATATCATCCTGACATTTTCTGCTAAACTGCTGCCTTGTAACTGAATGTCAGATGTCATCCATCCATCTATCCATCCACTCATGACTAAATGAGTCATTACTTTCAATGGCAAAACCACAATTACTTTTGCACCAACCTAATATTTACTGAGGACCTACCATGTGTAAGACACTGATCTGGGCACAAGGAATACAACAATGACCAAGACAGTCATGGGCACTGTGTCTCAGAGTTTAAGCTTCCTCTGGACACTTGTGCTAAGAAAGCACCCTATTTGCTTAGGGCCTACCGTCTAACCTGCCTATGTACCTGGTTCCACACTATTTATTTGTATTTTAACCTTGCTAACCATTCAGGGAGAACTGGGAAGCCCTTGGGCTTTATTTCTCCTGTTCTCTGTCATTTCTTCAGCAACCAGATGCTCAGTTACTGCAGTAACAGGAATTGGAAGCCGTCTGAGACATGCATCTTAGGCACAGAGGTTTTTTTTTCAACCACTATTCTCAAACCACACATTCCATGGGTTTCTACAGAAGGCTTAGGAAGACATTTGAGGACACTAGTTCCTGGAACTCTTTCCACTTGTTTACCTGTGTTATTTTGGGACCCCCCAACTAGCATGGTCCAGGCCAATGGGCTGACAAGGGGCATTGAGACCTAGGACTTGACCCATCCCCAAGACAGGGGCAATGACGTACCCAGAAAGAGCTGGTGTAGGTTCTGAAAGGAAGTCCAATTGGGCAACAGATCATAGCAGAGGTGGGAGGGGCTACATTCAGGTAGGGAGAGGGTGTCACAACCCATTCAAGTTCTTCTTTCCCACTGCACAGAAAAAGCCAATACATTGAGACAGCAGGTGTTGCAGTAGCGAATTTAATAATCACAAAGTGGCTGAGCAAGAAGAATGTGAGCTATTTCTCAAACAATTCCCCTCCTGAGAATTTGGAGACTAGGGCTTTTAAGAATTGTTTGGTGGGCAGGGGGCTAGGGAATAGGTTGTACTGATTGGCTGAGCGGGGGATGAAATCATAGGAGTACCAAAACTGTCTTTGTACACTGAGTGAGTTCCTGGGTGGGGTCACTGGTCTGGGTGTCATCAGTTGGTCCACTGCAATGCAAAGTCTGAAAAATATCTCAAAGACCAGTCTTAGGTTTCACAATCCTATTTAAAGGGGAAGCTGGGGAAGTTACAAATCTAATGACCACTGGGTAGTGACTCCTAAGTAGTAAGCAATTACAGATAGGCAAGTTAGAAAACAATGACTAGTTATTATTTAACTATGCCTACATGTTAGCAAAATTCAGGCCCCTATCATAATTCAAACCGTGTGGCTTTTCATTAGTTTTATAAAGGTGATTTTGGCCCCTGAATGAATAGGTAGTTATTTTTGGGAAGGAACTATTATCATCCTTTCTTTAAAGTTAAATTACAAACCAAATTCCTCCCATAGTTAGTCTGGTCTACATGCAGAGATGAGCAAAGGCAAGTTAGCTTGTAAGGTTAGAAGCAAGATGGAGTCAGCTGTATTAAATTTCTCTCACTGTTAAAATTTTGCAAAGGTGGTTTCAAGGGCAGTGTTCAGGACCACCTGTATGGGAGGCTGAAGAATATCATCCTCCCCATCAGGACAAGATCTGATTGTCCAGGACCTCCAATGAGGCACACACAGTTTGGGAGATGCCCAGGGGCTGATGAGAACATGCACATTGGTCTTGGATTACTCATAGATTTGGGACATCAAAAGCCCCTGGGAACCACTGACCCATCACTTTACATACTGAGGTTCTAGCACAATTATCCCTCATTTTATAGATAACCCAGCTGACATTTAGAGACAGAATCATTAGGGGCCCCAGAACCAGGGCAGAGCTGTAAGGATTTGTTGGTCTTCAGTCACATCCCTAAAACTGCTGCTTCTGCCAAAGAGAATCTTCTAGGCTACACTGTCTTGCCATGGGCACTAGATGGCTTTGGATCTGCCAAACATAGAAAGCGAAAGACAGCCTAAAAACCACCCTCATGTACCAACCATGTGCCAGGCTCTGGGGTGATTACATCAGCACAGCGTCACTTTTAATCCTGTAAAGCTGGTATCATTGTGATCAGCTCCCATTTCATAAGGGAAATGGAGGTTAGAGAGGTCACATCACAGAGTTACATTCACTCCCTCCCCGAATCCATACCCATGGATTAAAGTCTTGGTCCTACCACTTATGAGGGAGCAAATTTGAGAAAGTTAGGAAAATTATCTGATGCTCGATTTCCTCATTTGTGATATGGGCTAAGAATACATACTTCAGAGGGTTGTGATGAAGATTAAAATGAGTTAGAATATGTAAAGTACCCAGCCTGGCAGATAGAAGGCATCAATCTATATTTATGCCCCTCCAATCCCCACAGATTCTGGGGCCTCCAAACCATGGGAAGTCCAGAGGAGAAAAGGCATTCTTACTCAAGGAGTCATTCACAACGGAAGGACAGGAGGCAGGCTCGTGGGAAAGGAGTCAGTGGCGCATAAGGCTGCCAGATTTAGCAAGTTAAAATGTAAGATGTCCAGTGAAAGTTTAATTTAATTTAAATTTCAGATAAATGACATATAAGTTTTTAGTTAAGTGTGTCCCATCTGGCACACCTGTATTTTATCCGGCAAAAAAAAAAAAAAAAAAAAAGGTGGGCTTCAGATCAGACTGGGACCTGTTGCTGGTCCCTCTGGGAGCCCAGCAGGTTGGTTTTCAATTCCTCATGCAAGATGCTAGAGGAGCCAATCAGCACAGTTGGGCCTCCAGGCACCACCCATTCAAGGTGCTCTGCTGGGCCCAAGGGCTTCACAAAAGAATAATTGACTAGTAATTATCATCAGTTAGAAGCTCTGAGCAGGAGCCTTTTCAGCACAGAAGTGGATCCTAGTTTTTAAAAGGATTTGCAGACTTGAACAAATGCCTTTCTTAATCAGTACAAATTGTTCCTTTAATAGGCGGGAGCAATGGGTCCACTTCTTCTCTTTCCAGTTAATGAGCAGTCAGCGTCATTCCTGGGAGTCTGGACTCTCATTTGTGCTTCTGAGGTGCAGGTGATGGAGGTGGAGGTAGGGCTGGCACTGTGGGTAACTTGAGGGCCTCCTGTAGTCCTGGCTGGCCAGGAGGCACAAGACTGGAGCTAGCCCATTTAAGTAGAGGCCCAACCTTTCATAAATGGTGTCTCAAAGGATGAGTCGTTAATCACTTTGGATTCAGTTTTCTCCCCCGTTACTGAGAATAATGATCAATTCTACCTTGCTACATAGGACTGTCCTAGCTATCAAATAGGAGAATGTGTGTTTTCAGGCTTCCCTGGTAGAGAGGGAAGCCCTGTCTACAATTCTGCCCACCACCAACCATTATCTTCATTTCCAGAATTGGAAACAGACCTGCATCCAAGCCAGCAAGAGATGGAAAACACACACACACACACACACACACCCCAAAACCAAAACCCAGCTGATTCTATATTTACATGCCTTCTCTCCTTCCCCTGTCGCACCCAAGTATCCACGGCCCAACTGTTTGTCTTTTTAAGGTCACTACCTCTGTTTAGGTACAGAGGTGGATTTATCTGCTGATGTAGCATTGGAACTGTTCCGACTTTCTTCATTTTCCAGCCTTGTCACCGGGACCTCCCTCCACTCCTTCTGTCTAAGGCTGAGCTCTGCCGGGTGCACTCCCAGTGGCCCCTCACCCCCTTCTCGCCACAGCCATGCCTCCTTTGTCTGTGTCCCTTTTTTCAGGCAAAAGTCAGAAGTGAAGAGAAGCTGAAATTTCCATGCCCTGAACCAAGGGGACCCCTTCTAATCAGGCAAAGAAACTGGAATGCCCACAGCACTGACACCTGCATTGTCAACTGGGCTGACCAGAGTTACCGACAATGTCATTATCATAACCCTGATGAGACTCCTGGATGGCCCAGAGTGCACACTGGTTTGTGGGCTCTTCTTCTGCAGAAAGGAGAAAGAGCAGGGAAGGTGGATGGGGCAAAGAGGGATTAGAATGGGTACCCATTGGGATGGCGTCTCTTACCCTCCAAAAAGAGAGGACATATGATGGAAGAATCAGACTAAAGTCATTTTAAATCCGATAAACAGTATATAGGCAGGGCGTGGTGGCTTACACCTATAATCCCAGCACTTTGGGAGGCCAAGGTGGGTGGATCATTTGAGGCCAGGAGTTCAAGACCAGCCTGGCCAACATGGTGAAATCTTGTCTCTACTAAAAATACAAAAATTAGCCAGGTGTGGTGGTGCAAGCCTGTAATCCCAGCTGCTTAGGAGGCTAAGGCATGAGAATCACTTGAACCCGGGAGGTGGAGGCCGCGGTGAGGCAAGATCACGCATCTGCACTCCAGCCTTGGTGACAGTGAGACTCTGTTTCAAAAAAAAAAAAGAATATAGAGTAGTCCCCGTTTACTTGTGGTTTCACTCTGTGATTTCAGTTACCCATGGTCAACCACAGTGTGAAGTAGGTGAGTACAGTACAATAAGGTATTTTGAGAGAGAAGAGAGATATAACTTTTATTATAGTATATTGCTATAATTGTTATATTTTATTATTAGTTATTGTTGTTCATCTCTTACTGTGCCTGATTTATAAATTCAACTTTATCATAGGTATGTATGTATAGGAAAGCACATAGTGTATCTAGGAGTTCAATTCAATCTGTGGTTTCAGGATCCACTGGGGGTCTTGGAATGCACCCCCGTGGAAAAGGGGGGACTACTGTAAATTACAGAACATCCCAAGAATATTCATAAGTGAATATTTCATTCCAGTGTAGAACAAGACCAGGGTAAAGCCTAAAGAGAATCGCCTGCTTCCTCCCCTAACTCTTAGTGTTGCCTCGAGACTTATTCAGGGGTCTTAGAAGTTTGACCTCTCTGAGTAGAGTGAAGCATTAGCAAAAGCAGCTTGTGAGGCTCACATTTCATCTGTGCAAAAAGCCCTCATGGTTACACACATTATTTTGTTTGAAACTCTCATAACTCTTGAGGTGAACCAGGGCCAGAATTATGAGGATTACTCCTGTTTTTCAGATTTGGAAACAGAGGCCAGATTCCCTGAGATCATTTGGTTAGTGATGAGCAGAGTCAGAACCAGAACAGAGTACCTGCTCCATTGCACCAAGACTGCCTGCCCAGGGTCTGTTAACATCTTCAGATTTTTCTTGAAGCATGATTGTTGGCCTAACCTTAATTTTAGCAATGATCTCTTACTGAAAAAAATGCTCCCCCAGAGGAGAAGCAGGCCCATGGGGTCATTCAGAGGAAGATTCTGCTGACAATGATCAAGTACCCACAAAGCGTCCGTAAGCACTAGGCAGAGTCTGTTCACAGATATTCAACACTCACTACTACTCTGTGAAGTGCTTGTTGTTATGCCCATTTTACAGATGGGATTGGAGATGTTGGGGAACCTTATGCAATGTCATGCAAAAGTAAAGAGGCAAAGCCAGGATTCAGGGCCAGTTTACATTTTCTCTCACACCCACCCAAGTCTCTCTGCACTCCAGAAATAAAGCTAGACATTATCCTAAGAAATGTTTATTTACATATTTAAAAAAAGCAGACTTTGCACCTATAGTAAAATCTACAGCCTTTCCACGGCCCAGGCAGGACCTCCTGCCTATCTTTCCAAGTGCATCTTGTATCCCTTTTTCTTCATACAGGATACTCTGGTGTCACAAAATTTCTTCCCTCAAGCACTTAGCATTGCTATATCCTCTAGGAATACCTGAGGCTGGGTAATTTTTAAAGAAAAGCTGTTTATTTGGTTCATGTTTCTGCAGGCTGTATGAGAACCATGGCACCACCATCTGCTTCTGGTGAGGGCCCAGGCTGCTTGCACTCATGGCGGCAGGTAATGGGGAGCCAGTGTGTGCAGATCACGTGGCAAGAGAGAACGCAAGAGAGAGGAAGAGGTGCCAGGCTCTTTTCAACAACGCATCTCACAAGAACTAATAGAGTGAGAACCCACTTACTTCCCCACCTCCTGCCCCTGCAGGGAGGGCACCAAGATATTCATGAGGGATTCGCCCCTATGACCCAAGTACCTCCTATTGGGCCCTACCTCCAACATTAGGGATCAGATTTCAACAGAGGGTTGGGGGGACAAACATCTAAATGACAGCATCCTGGAACTCCCTTTCCTTGAAATATTTGCATGAATAGCTCCTTCTCATCCATTAGTTGTCAGCTCACTTATGATCCTCTCAAAGAGGCTCCCCTCAACCCCATCTACATTGGTGCCCCCATCCCAAATCATCACTTAGCCTGTTATCCAATCTTTCATTTTCTTATTATCTTCTTATCATTATCTGAAATTATCTTACTAATTTTTTGTTTGTTCCCTGGGCGTTTCCCTTACTGGATTGCAGATTTCTTCTCTATCTTGATACCTGCTATATTTAAGGGCCTAGAGCAGTGCCTAACCCACACCAGGTGCGCTGAAAAGATTTGTTGGACAAAAACTGAATGGATGAGATTTTATGCCTTGGTACAACGTTACCCTGATCGCCATCTTGACCAGGGCTCTTCTTTAGCAATGAGAGAATTTCTTTTTTCTTTCTTAATAAACCTTATTAAAAGCAGTCTTACCTTCAAAGCAGGTGTTGCTTTAAACAGGGTGGTTTATTCAAAGCAGTGACGTGAAGGCACACAGCAGCCTCTACCTTGCTGCCTTACTGTGGTCTGGAAGGAGAGAGAGTCTGTAAATAGGTGTGTGACCCTCAGAAAGATCCATCCCGCTTTCTGCAATAATGTAAAAAGAAAACTTTCAAATACCACAATTTGCAAATGAAGACCTTTAAAATAATGGGACGGCAGCTCTGGAATGGGATTATTAGGATAATGCGATGTTTAAGTGGGCGCTTTTCCTCTCAAGGACCTGCCTGAATTCTGCTGAGCTCATTCCACGAGAGACCTCAGAGAGATCAGTTATGACTTTTATTAAAGTCAAACCAATACCTGTATTCGCAGCCGCCTGGAGGAAATTTCTTTCTGTAACTCTGATTGAAGTTTAATGGGAACTACACAAAGAAAATTTACTTAACCTCCTCACCCATCTCTTCCACGGTGGAAGTCTGTTCATCACGTGCTCTGCTCCCAGGAGACACTATCAAAGATAGCACTTCTCAATTTCATAATATTTTTCAGAGTAAAAGAGGGAAGACAGCTGCAGACCCCAACTACTCCAGAATGCCATGTAGTCATGTCTGATTTCACTTACAGGAACAATGCACAGACATTTTTCTGAAGGGTGTGCACATTAGTAGTTTGCAGATCACAAAATAAAAAGCATGTGAGCTACTAAGAAATTATGTTACACGCAGTGAAAGTACGTGAATACAAAGCACTGGCTAATATGCTTCTGATTTGTTCATATTGCTGGTCAACCTCAGCTCCCAGCCATAGGGCAAGACAGACACCTGCTCTTACACAGAAAATAAAAACTGTGAGTGGCACCTCTTATTCCAGGGAGAACTAGACATTATATGTTAACATCTGTCTTGTGTAGCACTTTATAGATGGAAAGTATTAAACAGAACGCCACATTTTTCTAAAAAATTTACACACATACAAAAAACTGGATGAAAAACCTAGATGTATGATTTCTGTAAAATATAAAATAATGAGTATCTACGTAACCATTACCTAAGTTGAGGAATAGGACATCGCCAGCACCCAAAGCCTTCTAAGAACCCATTCATGGTCACCATTGTTTCTTGCCTTCTGACTTTCATTGTAATTCCGTGTTTGCTTTATTTGACAGTTTTTTCACCTAAGATGCCTTCCTAGACAATATTGTTTAGTTTTTACAAAATCAGATGTTGTAAAGAATGCACTCTTTTGGGTCTGGCTACTTTTGCTTAACATTCTGTTTTTAAGAGTCATCCAGACCAGCCTGGCCAACGTGGCAAAACCCCGTCTCTACTAAAAGTACAAAAATTAGCCATGTGTGGTGGTGGGCACCTGTAATCCCAGCTACTCAGGAGGCTGAAGCAGGAGAAGCTTATACCCAGGAGGCAGAAGTTGAAGTGAGCCGAGATCACGCCATTGCACTCCAGTCTGGGTGACAAGAGCAAGACTCTGTCTCAGCAACAACGACAACAACAAAGTCACCCAATGACTCTTAAAAGAGTGTGTTATTTTTACTATAGGCATCATCCGATTTGCTGTTTGATATTCAGTGGATACATACACTGTGGTTTATTTATGAGTGTCTTGTTAATGGACATTTGCATATGGGTTGTTTTCAGTTTGGGTCTACTACAAACGATCCTGCAGTAATATTCTTGTACCCATATTTTGGCATACATCTACATGAGTTTCTCTAGTAGCAGTTGACTAAATCTGGCCCACCACTTGTATTTGTAAGTAAACTTTATTGGAATATAGTCATTCAAATTTGTTTACATATCACTGATGGCTGTTTTTGCACTATTTATGCAGAATTGAGTAGTTGCAACAGAAAAATTAGGACCTGCAAAACCGGCAATATTTACTAACTGGCCCTTTTCAGAAGTTTGCCATCTCCTGCTCTAGGGTTTATACTTATGAGGAAATTGTAGGGTTACAGGGTTTGCCTATGTTCAACCTCACTAGATACTGCCAAATTTATTTCAACAAACTTCTTTTTACATATTTTAGCATTTTATTATGAAAAGATTGTTTCAATGTTTAGTATTGCATATTCAAGACATGTTATTACTGTACAACTTTAGAAATTCATCAAAAAGGATGAAAAACTACTAATTATTCTAACTACCCTTCATTTCAGACTGTGGCTGAACACTTAGTGCAAAACAAGGCTTATGACACATCAGTTTTCTCAACTGTAGTAGAAAATTCTCATTGTCTGATCTGTTAGGTGGGATTGCCAATCCCTTGCTATTTTAATGTACTTTCTGTATCCCAGATGGCTTCTATTACAATTTTATCATATCTATGAGAGTCCTATATAATGTGTTTAGATCTGTGTGAGCCATTATACCCAGCAGCCATTAAGTGGGAAGATGTGCAAGTCTTCAGTCATAAAGGGTTAAAAAAACATTGTGGGGGTGGGACATGGTGGCTCACACCTGTAATCCCAGCACTTTGGGAGGCCAAGGCAGGCGGATCACCTGAGGTCAGGAGTTCGAGACTAGCCTGGCCAACATGGTGAAGCCCCATCTCTACTAAAAATACAAAATTAGCCGGGCATGGCAGCGGACACCTGTAATAAGAGCTACTCAGGAGGCTGAGGTAGGAGAATCACTTGAACCTGGGAGGTGGAGGTTGCAGTGAGCCAAGATTGTGCCATTGCACTCCAGCCTGGGCAAAAAGAGCAAAACTCCATCTCAAAAAAAAAAAAAAAGGACATGATGGGTTTTTAGGACTGTGAAGCAGAGAGGCTTCGTTGTCTCCTGATCTTTTCCTCACCATCTTCTAAAGTTCCTCCTCCATCATTAATTGTAGCTTCTCCACATTGCTGGGATTCTAACACCAGGTCACTCACGCTACTTTTAGCTTCTGTGAATTTTTCCTCCCCATCCCCTTTCCTGTAAACCAGTGAAGGAAGGCCTTCCGGCAATGGCCGAAAACTGTTCTCAGATGCATTTAAAACACCTATGCATAGTAGTGCTCCTGTCAATAAGCATGAATACCACCTTGAGCCCCAGGGGGAGGCGCCTCACATAATTGCCTGGAGTCATGGAGGAGGGTACCCCATGTGGCCACCTTGATACTGTTGAGTAACCACTCCACAAAGGACTGTGCTCTGTTCTAAGTGGTCAGCATCTGTTCTCCCACCTTTTTTTGTGTGTGTGGACATGGGACCCTGGAAGGTACTGAGCACAGTGAGGGAGGGCCTGTGTCTTGGCTCATGGGCTGCAAACATATGCTTAGCATGGAACATTTGCTGAGTGTGTTCTGACTCTGTGAAGGCACTGTACCACCAACTGCCTCTGGCCTTCAAGGAGGCAAAGTTGGCATGAAGAGTTTGTTTTCTCTCTCATGATAAGAAATTGGAAGGTATACAGTCTTGGATTTGTATGGTGGTTTGACTATCATCAGGGATTCAGACCACCTTCCATCCTTCTCCTCTGCCATCCTTAGCCAAGGAATCCATCCTTAAATTGGAGCTTTAGCCATCAACTCTGCCCTCCAGGTGGCAGTTAGAAGGAAGGTAGAGAGGGCCCAAAAGTATATTCAGTTTCCTTCCCCCTCTTTAAGAGCCTTCCAGGAAATTCCACCTAATAACTTCTATTTACTTCTCTTTGGTCAGCACTTAGGCTGTGACTCTTGCTAGCTATAAAGGGAGGTGAGAGATCCAGTCTTTTTTTTTTTTTTTTTTTTTTTTTTATTATACTTAAGTTCTAGGGTACATGTGCATGACGTTTATATCATGTATAACTCCCCAATGCAATCCCTCCCTCCTCCCCTCTCCCCATGCCAGTCTTTTTTTAATGTATATTATCACATTGAGTAAAACCAAGAAGGGAAAAATGGGTATTGGATAGGAAAATCAAAGTCTCTACTACAAGGAAGAATGTCCTGGCATCCAGGGCAATAGAGCAGTTGGGCCGACAACTAGGGTCAGTGATGTTAGCAAGGGAGCCAACTTCTCTCTTCTTATTTGCTTGATGGGGGACACGTGGTCTCTTGCTTTGTCCTCCTCTCCTACAAGCCTGCTTTTTCTGTAGCCTGTGGTTTCTGCTCCCTATAACTTCATCCTGAATTGGATATTGCACATAGAACCTACTCCATCCTTGACTGTACATTTCAACTCAAATTCCTATCATTGCCCAGAGGTGCTGACTCTGAATTCTGCAGTCAGGTGATTTGATTGGTCCATGGCTGACCTTTGAATAATGTCCAGATCTGGTCTAGACATATTGGGGAAAGGGAAAGCCTTTGAAAAGAATATGGAGTGGACCCTTCAAGGTTGGACACGCTTTCCCAAAGGGGCTGTGGGCAAAGAAAGTAATTATACATTCAAGTCATGTACTTTTTGGTGGCAATGATTATTAAAGGTTTTATAGTATTCTATCTCAAACTTTGACATAGTGGAAGAAACACAATTATTTTAAGGTTACCAGCTGAAAGTTTACCTGCAGGTGGTTCTGGATTTTTTTTTTTTTTTTTTTTGAGACGGAGTCTCGCGCTGTCACCCAGGCTGGAGTGCTGTGGCTTGATCTCAGCTCACTGCAAGCTCTGCCTCCCGGGTTTATGCCATTCTCCTGCCTCAGCCTCCCGGGTAGCTGGGACTACAGGCGCCGCCACGTCGCCCGGCTAGTTTTTTGTAGTTTTTAGTAGAGACGGGGTTTCACCGTGTTAGCCAGGATGGTCTCGATCTCCTGACCTCGTGATCCGCCCGTCTCGGCCTCCCAAAGTGCTGGGATTACAGGCTTGAGCCACCGTGCCCGGCCGGTTCTGGATTTTAAAATTGATGAAGCTGAGAAATTTCCATTTAGAGAACAATGGAAAGTTTCTGCTTCTACGAGGAAGTAGGAATTTGAGGTGGGGAGAAGACCTTACATTTTCTGAGAAGGTCCATTAAGAGAGGCCTTTCAGCTCTGAACCACAATATTATATTGCAGATGTCATGTCAGTATGTATGCCTCACCGTTCATGGATAAACACTGAACCAGTGACATGGTTCGAATATACACTGAGATGTTGAGTGTTTTGTACAGTACTATAGATCAGCTGTATGATGAGCAAGCTCAGGCCCTTGTAGATTGCTTTTCTAAACATAGATTTAAAAAGGACAATCTATCAAAGTCTTCATTCATTTCTTAGGAAACATCTGTGTATTTTTTTTCAAGTATATGCTCTTGAGATCATGAGCCCATATTCGACAGAAAGGAATGTACATGCCTGATCTTCTTTTCATCTCACATTGGAAGTGAAAGACTATGAAAGGGAACTGGAGGAGATTTGATACAGTCTTTGGGAAATACACTGTTGACCATGTGACGGCCAGCCAGGTCATAGGGCCCAGCCTCACTCTGGGAATGAAGGTGGGATATCTATCTACTTTGTAGGAGATAGAGGGTCTTACTCTCAATCTCTTGGGAAGGAAATGAGGTAGGCCTCAGATTGGGAGAAAGAAGAATCTCACAGTCTTTCCAGGGCTTGTAGTTTACGGAGAAGGACATGGTCAAAGGAACTTCCCATCTGTGGAGGTAAGCTGGCCCAGAAACATGCTAGTAGTTCTAGAGTTAGAAAGAAAAATGGCCAGGGATGACTTCTATGGAGGGCATGATTTGTTGGACCATAGGTATATCTGGTATTCAGTTTTAACTTTTTCTTTTCTTTTGCTAGCCTCAGACTTGCACATCTGCACATATTTCTACCCATTTCCCCTGCCACCCAGCACTCTTACTGTGTTGAGTATTCTTTGGGAGAATTAATGGAAGGTTTTGCATCCAGGCTTAGGGCAAAGCAGTAAAAAACAACTAGGAGCAGCATGAATAAGTAGCTACAGAATAGAAAAGATGACCTGAGAGAAGCCCCTAGTAAGAGGTGACAATCAATGACTATTATCATTTAAATATCTTTAAAATACAATTGCCTGTTTAAAACAAAAATACTAATAATGCATTGTGAGGTGTGATGTAGAAATCAGATGTATGACAAGAGTAACACAAAAGCTGGCAGAAAAGAAATGGAATTATATTTGTAAGGTTCATATATTACATATGTAGTATACTTTTTAAAGGTAGAATGTGGTAAGTTAAAATGTATGCTGTAAACTCTAAAGCAACTAGTAATACAACATAACAAAGAGTTACAGTTAACTAAGCCAACAAAGAAGAAAAATGAAATAATAAAAACAAACTCAATTAATTCAAAAGAAGGCAGACAAAAAAGAAAAAGAAAACAAAGACTATCTGGGATAAATAGAAAACAAAGTAGATGGCAGCCTTAAACCCGGTGTATTAGTTTGTTTTCATGCTCCTGATAAAGACATACCCGAGACTGGGCAATTTACAAAGGAAAGAGATAATAATGGAGAACTCACAGTTCCACGTGGCTGGGGAAGCCTCACAATCATGGCAGAAGGCAAGGAGGAGCAAGTCACATCTCACATGGATGGCAGCAGGCAAAGAGAGCTTGTGCAGGGCAACTCTCGTTTTTAAAACCACCAGATCTTATGAGACCCATTCACTACCATGAGAACAGCACGGGAAAGATCCGCCCCCATAACTCAGTCATCTCCCACTGGCTCCCTCCCACAACATGTGGGAATTCTGGGAGCTAGAAGATGAGATTTGGGTGGGGACACAGAGCCAAACTGTATCATCCAGTAATGTAAATAAAAACACTAAGTGGTCTAAACACCCCAATTAAAAGGCAGAGATGAACTGATTCAATTAAAAAAAAACAAGACTCAGCTATATGATATCTATAAGAAACCCACTTTAGAGATAAAGATGCAAATAGGTTAAAAATAAAAGGCTAGAAAAACACACATCATGCTAACCCAAATTTAAAAAAAAAAGCTAGAAAGTCTATGTTAAAGTCAAAGTAGATTTCAGAGCAGAAAAAATTATCAGGAATAAAGAGCATTATTTCATAATGCTAAAAGGTGCAATTTTTCAGTAATATACAATAATTGTAAATGTTTATGCACCTAACAGAAGAACAACAAAACACACAAAGTAAAAGCTAGTAGAACTTCAAGGAGAAATAGACAAATCCACAATAATAATCAAAGATTTCAATAATCCTCTCTCAAAAATGTTTAGGACAACATACAGAAACACAATAAGGATACAGAAGATCCGAACTGCACTATCAACCAACTTACTGACATATATAGAACATTCCACCCAGTAACAGAAAAATATACATTATTTTTAAGTCTACAGGGAACATTCACCATGATAGACCATATTATGGACCACAAAACAAGTCTCATACAGTTAAAAGGAGTCATCAAATTATGTTCTCATTTCACAATTAAGTTAAATATCAGTAAGTTGTTAAGAAATAAGTAGCAGATATATAAAAAGTCCCCAAATATTTGTAAGTTACACACATGCTTTTAAATAACCCATAGCTTAAAGAAGAAACAAAAAAGAAAATTAGGAAGAATTTGGCCTGAATATAAACAAAAATGTATCATATCAAAATTGTGAGATTCAACTAAAGCAGTACATACAGAGATATTCATAACATTAAAATTCTATATTAAAAGAAAAGAATGGTCTCAATAAATGGCCTCAGCTTCCACTTTAAAAAACTAGAAAACAAAGAGCAAATGAAAGCCAAAGTAAGCAGAAGAGAAATAATAAAAATCAGTATTGAAATAAATGAAATAGAAAACAGAAAACAACTAAGAAAATCAATTAAAACAAGAGCTGGTTTTGAGACAATCATAAAATTGACAAGTCTCTAGCAAGAGACTGATCAAAAAAAAAAAAAGAGAAGATACAACTTTATGATTTATTAGAAAAATGCAAATTTAAGCCACAATGAAAAACCTCTACACGTCTATTGGAAATTCTAAAATTAAAAAGACTAACCATGCCAAGTATTGGCAAACACTTGGAACAACTGAAACCTTTATACACTACTAATGGGGATGCAAAATGTAGAACTACTTTGGAAATAGTCGACAGTTTCTGAAAAGGTTAAATATCCACCTACCATATAACCTAGCCTCTACTCATAGTTACTCAGGGAAAATAAAAGCATATGTTCATACAAAAACCTGTGCATAAATGTTCACAGTACCTTTGTCATAGTCAAAAACTGGAATCATTTCAAATGTCTATCAAGAGATGACTGAATAAACAGATTTTTGTATATTCATAGAGTAGAATACAAGTCAGCAATAAAAAGGATACAAGAATATAAACAAATCTCACAATAATTATGTTAAGTAGAAGAATCCAAACAACAACAAAAAGAGAACATGTAATATGACTTCATTTATATAAAATGCTTAAAATGAAAACTATGGTGGCAGAAAGCAGATCAGTGGTTGCCTAGTGTATCAGGCCATCCTTGCATCACTATAAAGATATACCTGAGCCTGGGTTATTTATAAAGAAAAAGGGTTTAATTTGCTCCTGGTTCTGAGGCTGTACAAGCATGGCACCAACACTGGCTCAGCTTCTGGTGAGGACCTCAGGAGTTTACAATCACGGTAGAAGGCAAAGCAGAAGCAAATGCCTTGCATGATGAGATCATGTGCAAGAGAGAGCAGGGAGGTGCCACACACTTTTAAACAACCAGATCTCACAAGAACTCACTCACTATCATGAGGACAGTGTGTCTGCTCCCATGACCCAAGCACCTCCCACCAGGCCCTACCTCCAACATTGGGGATTATGTTTCAACATGAGATATAAAGGTAACAAACATTCAAGCTATATCATTCCATTCATGGCCCCTCAAAGCTCATGTCCTTCTCACATTGCAAAATACAATTAAGAGGTGACTGAATAAACAAATTTTTGTATATTTATAGAATAGAATACAACTCGGCAATAAAAAGGCTACAAGAATATAAGTGAATCTCACAATAACTATGTTGAGTGAGAGAATGCAAACAACAACAAAAGGGGCACATACGATATGATTTCATATGTGCTGCCAATAGTAACAATAGTATCCAAAAGTCTTAACGGGTCTCAACATGAAGTCAAAAGTTCTAAGTCTTATCCGAGACTCATCTCCTTCCACCTATGATCCTGTAAAATCAAAACAAGTTGTTTACTCCCAAGATACAAGGGTAGTACAGGCATCGTACTACTATTTTGGAACACTACCATTCCAAAAGAGAGAAATTGGCCAAAAGAAAGGAACTCTAGGCCCCATGCAAATCTGAATTCCAGCAAGGCAGTCATTAAATTTCAAAGCTCCAAAATAAACCTCTTTTACTTCATGTCCTGCATCCAGGACACATTGGTGCAAGGGGTGAGCCCCAAGGCCTTGGGCAGCTCTGCCTCTGTGGCTTTGCAGGTTTTGTAGCCCCCATGGCTGCTCTCACAGGTTGGAGTTGAATGCTTGTGGCTTTTCCTGGTGCAGGGTACAAGCTTCTGGTGGATCTACCATTCTGGGGTCTGGAAGGCAGTGACCCCCTTCCCACAGCTCCACTAGGCAGTGCCCCAGTGCAAACTCTGTGTGGAGTTTCCAACCCTACATTTCCCTCTGTACTGCCCCACTAGAGGTGCTCTGTGAGAACTTTCTTTCAGTCATGCAAATATCTCTAGCAAGTGATTGTTCCACAGCCTGCTTCGATTTTTCCCCTGAAAATGGTCTTTTCTTTTCTAACACATGATTAAGCTGCCAATTTTCTAAACTTTTACTCTGATTCCCTTTTAAATATAAGTTCCAACTTTAAGTCATTTCTTTGCTACTGTATCGGAATGTAGGCTGTTAGAAGCAGCCAGGTCACATCTTGAATGATTTGCTGCTTAGAAATTTCTTCTGCCAGATACCCTAAGTCATCACTCTTAAGCTCAAACTTCCACAGATCCCTAGGGCATAAACATAGTGCAGCCAAGAACTTTGCTGAGGCATAACACAAATGACCTTCACTCAGTTCCCAATAACTTCCTCATTTCCATTTGAGGACTCCTCGGTCTGGCCTTCTCTGTCCATATTTTTATCAGCACTTTGGTCACATCCATTTATCTAGTAAGAAGTTTCAAAACTTCCCTCATCTTCCAGTTTTCTTCTGAGCCATCCAAACTCTTCCAACCTCTACCTGTTACCCAGTACCAAAGCCACTTGCACATTTTTCAGGTATCATTATAGCAACATCCCACTTCTTGTTGCCAATTTTCTGTATTAACCTGTTCTTGCATCTCTATAAAGGAATACCTGAGGCTGGGTAATTGATAAAGAAAAGAGGTTTAACTGGCTCACAGTTCTGCAGGCTGTACAAGTGAGGTACTAATATTTGCTCGGCTTCTGGTGAGGGTCTCAGGAAGCTTACAATCATGGTGGAAGGCAAAGTAGGAGCAGACACTTTACATGGCAAGAGCAGGAGAAAGATATAGGGGAGGTGCCACACAGTTTTAAACAACCATGAGGACAGCACCAAGCCATTCATGAGGGATCCACCCCATGATCCAAATACCTCTCACCAGGCCCCACCTCCATCATTGAGGATTACATGTCAACATTAGACTTGGAGGGGTCAAACATCGAAATTAAATCACCTGGAGATGGAGGTGGGTGAGAAAGACAGAAAGGAAGGGTTACAGAAGGGAATCGGTGACCTTTTGGACGTGTTCATTTTCTTGATTGTGGTGATGGTTTCATAAGTGCTATACATAGGCCAAAGTTTATCAAATTGTACACTACAAAATGTGCCATTTATTGGCAAATTATTGACATAGTGAGGTATGTCAGCTATACCTCACTAAAGCTGTTAAATGCTCAAAAACAGCAGAAAAGAGCAAGCAGATTTTAAGAACCAAAGAGAATCATAAAAATAAAATATAAAAATTGAGATAGAAAACTCAATAGATAAGCATTGCAGTTGACTAGATATATTTGAAAGGAGAATCTATGAACTGGAAGAGCAAACTCAAGATAGTATCTGAAATGCAGCAGAAATGGTAGATGGAAGAATCAGACAAAGAGATAGACAAAGAAAAATTAGATGAAATAAACATATTCCTAGAAAATGTAACATCAAGAAGAAACAAGATACCCAAATAGTTATATAATTATTAAAGTTTGAATTAATAGTTAAAAGTCTTCTCATAAAGAAAAAAAACTCCAGAACCAGAGGTTTTATCAGTGGGTTCTGCCAAATATTCAAGGGAACAAATAATTTTAATCTTACATAAATATTCTAAAATGTCAAAAAGAAAGAGAAGTCTCTATCTGTTTTATGAAGTTAGCCTAATCGTGACACCAAAGACTGACAAAACCATATGAGAAGCTGCAGAAATCTTAAAGCATTAGCAAGTGGTATCCAGCAATGTATATAAATGATAATGCATTTTGATCAAAGTGGGTTAATTTCAGGAATTCAAGGTTGGCTTAACATAAGAAAAAATATTTTCATGTAATTCACAACATTAACATAAAAAGGACCTTAATAGCTAAGAAAACTTTTTATCCTCCTGTTATTAATATTTCTTCTCCAGCTGTCAGATGAACATACAGTTGTAGATTCAGCAGCTACCTTGAACCATGAGGTGACTTTGAGGATTGCAAAGCAGAAAGGTAAGAGCCTGAATCTTTGATGGTACCAAAGGGCTACCATAACAGCCTTGGACTACTGACCTTCTGACTTCTTCCATGTGAAAGACAAGTAGTATCTTTTCTAAGCCATGGACATGCTTTTTAAAAATTAAATTAGCAGAAGCAAATCCTAATTGACTGTGACACCTGGAGTAGATTAACAGAGGTGAGGGAGCATCAGGAAAAGCCTCACGGAGCACACAATATTTGAGTTGGGACTTGATGAATGAGTACAATCTTACCAGATAGCAAGGATTAGAAAGGAGGAAGGCACTCTAGACACAACAGTAGCAGTGTGGAAAAGTGCAGGGCAGGAAAAAGCAGCTCGTTCAGAAAATAAGAAGATGAGTATAACATGTATATTTCTTGAATATTGTTTCGAACTTAGGCATGGTCTGGGACTGGTGCTGAATTGAACTGGAGAGGAGGGTCACTTTGCAGCTCCATTACATGCAAACCAGCACCTCTGGGGGAAAGCAGTGACCTTTTGCAGGAACTGTGTGAGTAAACAGATATTAGCCAAGCAGGACGCAACTCAATGAGGGGCAGTGAGTCCTTGACTTGCAGAAAGGTGATGTGAGCTGAAGTTTTTGACTCATAGCTGAGAATGTGCTTCAGACAAAAGTGACCAGATCAGTCCTTTTCACTGATGGCTCTGCACAGGTGATCCTAAGTCCTTTGCACTAGTGGAGTGAGTTCCCTAACAATAAAGTTCCTGAGAAGGAAAGATGCTATAGATGAACAGAAAAAAAGAGCTGTTCATCTGTGTATCTGGTGATTTGGTTGCCAAACATTTTTTTCCTCAAGAATCAGGAACCTTTACAAGAAATCAGGCCCTGAGGTACCCAATTGCACAATGCCACACACATTGCAATTTTTCTGAGGCAGTTAGTCATAGCGTAATTACTAATAGTGCCCCCTTTCACTTTCAAAAGTATACTGCTTTGGATAATACATTTTATGATCACCTTACTTACTTGTGTAAGGACTTCATAAAGGAATTCTTATATCTTTGCTAGTGCTTTCTCTCATTTGGAGAATAAACAAATCACTACCACTCTCCTTTCCCCCTAAATAAATCTGGGGATCAAAGAGAAACTTTGAGAGGATATATTATTTGATTACAGTGTTTCAGACAGAGACACTTAGGATGGATAGGAAAATGCATCTATAACATAATATGAGCAGCATTGTTTTGCAAAGAATAGGGTCAAAGCTGTGATAATAGGAAGAATATGGATTTAACATATGAGTCTAGGCTGAATGATTTTTGGAGGAAAAAGTGAAACCTAAAACAGGAAAACATGATTGCCCTTGGTAATTCAAGAGAAAATTAGCCACAGGCCTCACTTGTGGAGAGAGACTGAATTATAGTAGCCCCTGTTCCCTCTTTTTCCCCACCAAGGTAATCAGATGGAGGGTCCCAGGCCCTCCATCAGTGCCAGCAGGAACCTAGGAGGTGGAGACGTCTCCTCAGACCCTCTCACCATCATTGGCTAAAGTTTGAGGTGCCTGAGTTTTCAAGATACAGACGGGATAGGAATTATGGCATTTTTCAGATGGGGATATTGAAACTCCAAAGATGACTTGCTCAAATTATAGAGTTTATAAATGGCAGAACCAGGACCTTGAGTTTAGGATATTCCTCCATGAAAAAACAGAATCATTATAAGGACTCCAAGTTCCCTAGAGAAAACCTGTGGCCTGAGAAATGGCAGAAAGAACTGGGATTTTTAGCCTGAAGATAAAGGAGATGTAGAGGCACAGGATATGATCTCTGTCATCAAATCCCTGATGGACTGTCAGATGGGAAAGAAGTTAGACCTGTGTCGGGTGGACACAGAGAAAAAAGCAAGGACTAGTGAAGGGAAGCAAAAAGGAAGCAGATGCCAATTCAACATACAGGAAAGGAAACTAACATTTCCTGAATATCTATCCATGCCAGGCATTTCACATATATATTCCTATTTAATTCTCAGACAGAGGGAAAAAACTGTGAAGTAGATATTATCCTCATTTTAAAAATGAGAAACCAGGAGATTTCCAACTTAGGGTAACGGCAGAGTAGCTTGTATTGCACTAACTCTCCTACCGATAACATTTGTCGACTCTGCACAAAATAGAAAAAAATGGTTTGAAATTACTGGGAAATTATCCAAATCAGGCAGAAACTAGAGGGGATTTGTCCCCTCGAAAGATGAGAACCACGCTGAGTGAGATCTAGTTTATTCAACTTTCATCTGAGGGCAGTCGCTAGTCTCTGTGGTATGGTGGGGCATTTCAGATAGAGCTGAAGCAAAAAGCTGCAGTAATATTGGGGAGTCGGATGATGCATATCGGGTCTTCCAGAGCAGTTGGATGTTGAAGTGGGGGAAATCCCAGAAAGAACAAAGCCACAGAGGGGAGCCCCCAAATCTGCATATAGATTCTACTCAAATCCTTGGCTGGCACCTAAACCCTGCATGTGTGGGATGAGACCGCAAGACGCCTATGCAGGAAACAGTAGCTGGAATCCTGAAGAAAAACAAAAAAACCCAAAATACACAACTGAGCAGAGGATTCAGTAGCTGCCCACAATGGAGGCAGAGTTTAAAGTGTAAATACCAACAAATGAGAGAGCCTGAATAAGTACCTCAAGCTTTGCACTGAAATCCCAGAAGGGCCACACCCTAGAATTAAATACCATATTCCAAGATTAAGGTATTCACCATAGGACTAAGGGGAAAATCAAAATAGACTTTCCCTAACAAAGCTGAAAACCAACTCCATAAAAGACCAAGGGGATTTGATGGTCATTTCCCTACCTACGAGAGCAAAACTCAATACTCTTCAAAGAAAGATAACAGAATACAAAATTATCTATGTATGATAAGATATTTTAATTTCTAGACATATGAAAAGACAGAAAAATGTAGCCCAGTGAAGAAAAAAAATCAGCCGATAAAAACAAAGTGACAAACCTGTGATACTGAAATTGGCAGAAGGGAACTACTGTGGTCTGAATGTTTTTGTTCTCCCAGGATTCATGTTAACACCTAATTACTGATGTGATAATATTAGGAGATGGGCCTTTGGGAGCAGATTAGACCATCACGGCAGAGGCCTCATA
This sequence comes from Trachypithecus francoisi, assembly GCF_009764315.1. NCBI lineage: Eukaryota > Metazoa > Chordata > Mammalia > Primates > Cercopithecidae > Trachypithecus > Trachypithecus francoisi. The sequence goes on along the minus strand of NW_022681457.1, from coordinate 86,270,829 downwards.
AATAGGATTAGTGCCCTTATAAAAGACACTCCAGAGAGCTAGTTACCCCCTCCACCATGTGAGAACATAGCAAGAAGGCACTGTCCATGAGAAAGCAGGTCCTGGCTGGGCATGGTGGTTCACACTTGTAATCCCAGCACTTTGAGAGGCCGAGATGGGTGGATCACGAGGTCAAGAGATCAAAACCATCCTGGCTAACATGGTGAAACCCCAACTCTACTAAAAATTAGCTGGACGTGGTGGTGCATGCCTGTAGTCCCAGCTACTTGGGAGGCTGAGGCAGGAGAATTGCTTGAACTCGGGAGGTGGAGGTTGCAGTGAGCTGAGATTGTGCTGCTGCACTCCAGCCTGGCGACCAAGTGAGACTCTGTCTCACACACACACACACACACACACCACACACACACACACACACGAGAAAGCGGGTCCCTCACCAAACACTAAAACTGCTGATGCCTTGATCTTGGATTTCCCAGCCTCCATAACTATGAAAAATAAATTTCTGTTGTCTACAAACCACCTAATTCAAGGTATTTTTCTGATAGCAGTCCAAATGAACTAAGTCAAGAATTTAAAAATAACTATGATAAATATAATAACAAATCTATAGGAAAAGATGTATTCATTTTTAATGTGTGAAGAGATGAGGAATTTGAGAAGAAATATGAATACTATAAAAAGAACTAAAAGGAAATTTTAGAAACTGAAAAATACAGTATTTGAAATGTAAAAAAAAATTAGAAAATATCATGATAGATTGAATAAAGAAGAAGACAGGATCAGTGCACTGGAATATAGATCAACAGAAATTATCCAAGCAGAAGCATGGAAGGAGAAAGGGTTGAAAAACAATTAACAGAGCTTCAACAACCTGTGGGACAGTATCAAGTGGCTGAGAAAATAGCCACTGGAGTTCCAGAAAAAGAGGGGCAGAAAAACTACACGGCAGAAAAAATATTTGAAAAAACATTGGTCAAATATTTTCCAAATTTGATCAAAAAGAAGAAGCCCATAGATCCAAAAAACAAAACACACCTCAAACAAGATAAATACAAAGAAAATAACATGTAACACATCAAAGTTAAATTCCTAAAATACACAAATAAACAGAAAATATAAAAAGCACCCAGATAAAGCTGATTTCTCATTAGAAACAATTGAGGCCAAAAGACATAATTAAAATGCTAAAAGAATAAAAGAAAAAAGTTTTCAACCTAAAATTCTGTATCAAATAAAAATTACTTACAAAAATGAAGATAAAATAGGTATCTCATATAAATGAAAAGCAAGCTAATATGTTATCGCGTGACACAATTACAAAAAGTGCTAGTGCTTACTTTGGCAGCACATATACTAAAATTGAAATGATACAGAGAAGATTAGCATGGCCCCTGCACAAGAATGACATGCAAATTTGTGAAGTATTTTATATTTCAGGCCAGAAGAGAATGAGATGATATATTCAAAGTACAGAAAAAAAAATTGGCAACCAAGAATACTGAACCTGGCAAATCTGTCCTTCAGAAATGAAGGCGAGACAAGGACTTTTCTAGACAAACAAAAGCGGAAGGAGTTTGTCACCACTAGATCTACTTTATAATAAATGCTAATGGGAGTTCTTCACATTGAAATATAAAGTGCTAACTAGCAACATGAAAACATATGAAAGCATAAAACTGATAAACATAAATATATAGTCAAATTCAGGATAGTCTAATATGGTAATGGTGATGTATAAATCACAAATATTCATAGTATGAAGTTAAAAGACAAACTATTTACAAATAATAATAGGTAAAATAACTTGTTAAGGGATACACAATACAAAATGGTGTAAATTGTGACTAAAATACAATGTGAGTGGGAAAAAGCAAGTGCAGAGTTTTTTAAATGCAGTCTAAGTTAAGTTGTTATCAGCTTAAAATAGCCTGTCATAACCATAAGTGGTTTTATGTAAGCTTCATGGTAGCCACAAAGCAGAAACCTACAATAGGTACACAAGAGATAAAGAGTAAGGAATCAAAGCATACCAGTGCAGAAAATCATCTAATCCCAAAGGAAGACAGCAAGATGGGAAGAAGAAGCAGAAAGCAATTAATGAAATGGCAATAGTTAAGTCTTTGCCTATCAATAATTACATTGAATATAAATGTATTAAATTCTCCAATCAAAAATTGTAGCTATTGAATGATTAAAAGAAACCCCATGACTCAACTATAGGCTGCCTACAAGAGACTTAACTCACCTATATGGACTTAATTCACCTTTATAGATTAAAAGTGAAGCGATGAAATAAGATATTCCATAAAAATGAAAACCAAAAATAGGGCAGGAGTTACATTAGATAAAACAGACTTAAAGTCATAAATTCAAAAAGAGACAAAGATATACTGATAAAAGGGTCAATTCATCAAGAGGTTATAACAATTATTAACATATACGCACCCAACATCAGAGCACCCAAATACATAAAGCAAATATTCATATATCTGAAAAGAGAGAAAGAATGCAATACAACATTAGTAGAGGACTTCAATACCCTATTTTCAACAATGAACGATCATCCAGATAGAAAATTAATAAGGAAATGCTGAACTTGACTATATTTCAGACACAATGGACCTAACAGACATATACAGAACATTCCATTTAACAGCAGCAGAATACACATTCTTCTCAAATATATCATACTACCCCAGGATAAACCATATGTTAGGCTACCAAACGAGTCTTAACAAATGTAAGAAAATTAAAATTATATCAAGTATCTTTTTTGATCATAGTAGCATAAAACTAGAAATCAATAATGGGAGGAATTTCAATAAATTGACAAATATATGGAAATTGAGCAACGTATTTCTGAACAAACAATGGGTGAACAAAGAGGCTAAGGGAAAAATTTGGAATCTTGAATCAAATGAAAATGGAAATATAATATACCAAAACTTATAGGATGGAAGAAAAGCAGCTCTAAGAGAGACATTTATAGCAATAAGCACCTACATCAAAAAGGAAGAAAGATCTCAAATAAACAACCCAACATTACACTTCAAAGAACCAGAGAAAGAAGAACAAACTAAGCCTAAAATAGGAACAAACTAGGCTTGGTACAGTGGCTCATGCCTGTAATCCCAGCCCTTCGGGATGCTGAGGTGGGCAGATCATCTGAGGTCTGGAGTTCAAGACCAGCCTGGCCAACATGGCAAAACCCCCTCTCTACTAAAAATACAAAAATTAGCCAGGTGTGATGGCACATGCTTATAATCCAGGTACTCAGGAGGCTGAGGCATGAGAATCGCTTGAACCCATGATGTGGAGGTTGCAGTGACCTGAGATTATGTCACTGCACTCCAGCCTGGGCTACAGAGTAACACTCTGTCTCAAAAAAAAAAAAAAAAAAAAAAAAAGTAGAACAAAGGAAATAAAGATCAGACATTTCTCAAAAGAAGGCATACAAATGACCAACAGGTATATAAGAAAAATGCTCAACATCACAAATCATCAAGGAAATGCAAACTAAAACCACAATGAGATATCACCTCACACCTGTTACAATGGCTATCATCAAAAAGATGAAAGATAGCAAGTGCTGGAAAAGATGTAGAGAAAAGGAAACCCTTGTATACTATTGGTAGAAATGTAAATCAGTACAGCCATTATGGAAAACAGTATGGAAATTCCTCAAAAAATTAAAAATAGAGCTACTGTATCATCCAGCAATCCTACTATTGGGTATATAGCCAAAGCATATGAAATCAGTATGTCAAAGAACTATCTGCATTCCCATGTTTGTTGCAGCAGTATTTACAATAGCCAAGGCACAGAAAAACCAAAGTGCCCATCAATGATGAAAGGATTTTAAAATGTAGTATATATACATAATGGAGTATTCTTAAATTTAAAAAGACTTCTTAAAAAGAAGAAAATTTTGTTGCTTGTGACAACATGGATGAGCCTAGAGGATATTATGTGAAGTGAAATAATTCCACTTCAACTTGGCAGCTTAAAGAAAAAATAAAAATTAAAAAAAGTGAAATAAGCCATGCACAGAAAGACAAATACCACATGATCTCACTTACATGTGGAATCTAAAAAAGACAAACTCATCAAAGCAGAAATGAAAATGGTGGTTACCAGGAGCTGGGCAGAGGAGGAGGGAGGAATTGGGAAATGTTGGTCAAAGGGTGCAAAATTTCAGTTAGATAGGAGACATAAGTTCAAAAGATCTATTGTACATCATGGTGGCTATATTTAATGACAGTTATTATATAACTGAAAATTGCTAAGGCAGTAGATTTTAAGTGTTCTCACCACAAAAAAGTGGTAAGTATGAAAGTGAGACATGCTAATTAGCTTGATTTAACCATTCCACATTGTAAACATATTTCAAAACATGATGTTATATACCACAAATATATATAATTTTAATTTGTCAATTTTAGAAAATAAATATTTATAAAAGAAGAAATGCTAAAGGAAATTCTCTATGCTAAAGAGAAACGGGACCATATGGAAATTCAGCTCTACAGAAAGGAATAAAGGGCACTAGAAATGATAACTTTGTAGGAAAATATGAAAGAAAATTTTCCTTCTTTTCTTAATTATTTAAAACATGAATTGATAGGACTTCTACTTCTAGCCAGTACTGGGTAGCAGGGGCTGAATTTAACCTCCCGTCTGAAACAATTTTTTTTTTTTTTTTTTTTTCTTTTTGAGACGGAGTCTCGCTCTGTCACCAGGCTGGCGTGCAGTGGCGGATCTCAGCTCACTGCAAGCTCCGCCTCCGGGTTCACGCCATTCTCCTGCCTCAGCCTCCCGAGTAGCTGGGACTACAGGCGCCCGCCACCTCGCCCGGCTAGTTTTTTGTATTTTTTTAGTAGAGACGGGGTTTCACCATGTTAGCCAGGATGGTCTTGATCTCCTGACCTCGTGATCCGCCCGTCTCGGCCTCCCAAAGTGCTGGGATTTGAAACAATTTCTTTTTAAGCCAAACCAAATATATGAAACAATAGCTGTGAAAATATTAGTCACCAGGCAATGGAGGACAGTAATCCCTAAATGACAGGAAACAAATATAGCCCTATTATTGACCTGGTTTACCTCCTGAAGGAAGTTTGCAGACCATCACAAGGAAGGCAGAACCATGGCAGAGCCTGGCAATATCCCTGAGTTGAGGAGGCAGAATTGGAAGACGAGAAAAACAAAGAATCTAGAATTCCCAATGTTGTGTATGTAAAAGGAGAGCTGCACACAGGGAAAACTTCAGAAAGCTACAGAAGCTTCCCTTGGGTATTCAATAGAATAATCATCAGCACATGAACAACTGGACTAAAAAAATCACTCAAAAGATTAGAGGAAACAGTGCTACAACTCACAAGAATAGGAAGGGTCTATTGCCAATAGCCAGAGTCAAATACTTCATAAGTCATAGGACATCAGTTGGAGTACTGAGTACGGTCTTCCCTCAGTAGTGGGAAAAATTAACCCTAGACTAAATGCTGCCGGTCCCTGATAATTGAGCTTAAAGCAAGAACCAAATTATTAAGCTATTTGAAAGTAATTTGTATCTCCAAATAAAGCTCAAGAATACTTTTAGGAATACAAAAATATTCAGCACCCAACAAGGTAAAATTCACAGTGTATGGCATATAGAAAAAATTATCAGGCATTCAAAGAACTAGAAAAATAAAACCTATAATGAAGAGAAAAATCAATCAAAACTGACTCAGAAATGACACAAATGATAGAATTAACAGACAAGTATATTAAAACAGTCATTATAACTGTATTCTATATGTTCACCAAGCTAGAGAAAATATTGAACATTAAGTAGAGACATGGAAGATATTAAAAAAAACTAAAACCAAACTTCTGGAGAAGAAAACAACCACATCTGAAATAAAAAATACAATGAATGGGAAATAGCAGATTAGACATTTCAGAGGAAAGGAGTAGTAAACTTGTAGACACAGCAATGGAAACTACCCAAAATAAAGTACACAAAGGAAAAGACTTAAAAACAAAAACAAAAACAAACAAAAAAAAACACAGAGCAACAGTGAAAACTTCATGTGGCCAAATATGTGTGTAAATGGGCTTCCCAAAAGAGAGGGAGCACAGAAAAGTATTTAAGGAAATGGTGACCAAATGTTTCAAATTTGATAAAAATTGTAAGTTCACAGATTCAAGGTCAGTGAACACCCAAACCACGAAATTAAAAAAAAAAAAAAAAAAACACACACAAACGCATATCAGAATCAAGTAGCTTTAAATCAGTGACAAAGATAAAATTGGAAAAGTAGAGGAGATACTCTACATGCAGGGCAATGAAGATAAGGAGGATAGCAGATTTCTTGTCAGAAACAATGCAAACTAGAAGACAGTGGCTCAAAATCTTCAAAATTCTGTAAGAAGGCCGGGCACCGGGGCTCATGCCTGTAATCCCAGAACTTTGGTGGGCCGAGGTGGGTGGATCACGAGGTCAGGAGATTGAGACCATCCTAACACGGTGAAACTCCCGTCTCTACTAAAAACACAAAAAAATTAGCCGTGCGCGGTGGCGGGCGCCTGTAGTCCCAGCTACTCGGGAGGCTGAGGCAGGAGAATGGCGTGAACCCGGGAGGCGGAGCTTGCAGTGAGCCGAGATAGCGCCACTGCACTCCAGCCCCAGCGACAGAGCGAGACTCTGTCTCAAACAAAAACGAAAACAAAAACAAAAAACCAAACCAAAACAAAAAAAAATAAAATAAAATTCTGTAAGAAAAAAATGTCAACCTGGAACTCTTTACTAAGCAAAAGTTATTTTAAATGTTAAGGCGAAATAAATACTTCTTTAGACATACAGAAGCTGAAAGAGTTAATCACAAGCCGACTGGTGGAATAGAAAACGTAAAGGGAAGTCCTTCAAGCAGGGGGGAAAAGGATAATACCAGATGGAAACCTAGATATATTGGGGTCAGCAAATTATGGCCCATGAGCCAAATCTGATTTGCTACCTCTTTTTGTGAATAAAGTTTTATTGGAACACAGCCATATCTATCCATTTATTTATTGCCCACAGCTGCTTTCATGCTACAAAGACAGAACTGAATAATTGTAACAGAAACCACATGGTCTAGAATATTTATTACCAGGCCCCTAACAGAGAAAGTTTTCTGACCCTTGATCTCCACAAAGTATTGAGCAGCATAGGACTTGGTATTACATAAGTAGATTTGTAATAATAATAATGATAATAATAATAATTTCATTTATTATTTAAAAATCTTTAAAAAGAATCATCTGTTTAAGGCATAATAACAACATATTATGAGATATATAAAATATGTAGAAGTAAAATGTATGATAACAATGCCCAAAGGCCAGTAGGGAAGAAACTAGAGTATACATGTACAGTGCTAGAGTATACATGTACAGTTACTATACATGAAGTAATACACTATCACTGAAAGTTAGACTGGTAAGTAAAAGATGTATACTATAAACCCGAAAGAAACCATTAAAATAACACAACAAAGATTGTGGCTAATAATCCAACAAAGGAGATAAAATAAGACCATAGAAAACAGTTAAACCAAAAGAAGACAGAGAAGGAGGAAAAGAGGGGCAAAGAACAGTGAGGACAAATATAAAACAAATAGGAAAGTGGTAAATTTAAATACAACCATAAAAATAATTACGTTACATATAAATGGCCTAAACATTCCAATTAAAAGGCAGCCTGTCAGATTAGATTTAAAAAGCAATACTCAAATATATGCTACCTTCAAAATCCCACGTGTGTGGGTGTGTGTCTTTAAAAACACATAAATAGGTTAAAAATAAAAGGAAATCATGCCAGCACTAATCAAGAGAAAGTCAAAGTGCCTACATTAATATCCAAGTAAAAATTTCAGCACACATGCACAAAAAAATTATCAGGGATAAGAAGGATCATTTCATAATGATAAAGGAGTGAATTTATCAAGGGGACACAACGATCTGGAATGTTTATGCATCTAATAACAGATCTCCAAAACACATGAAGTAAAAGCTAATAGAACCACAGAAGAAATAGATAAATCCACAATTATAGTTGGTGCTTTCAATTATTCTCTTTTCAATAATTTATAGAACAGATCATGAACTTTTGCTCCAAGAACTATTGCAGGAACATACCAGGAAAGCAGAGAGAATCCACAGACGCTTTGAAGGAAGTGGATTTGCTGCTGCAGGCTTCCGGAGACAGTTGAAAAACTGTGAGTGTCCAAAGTGTTTAAGCGTGAAAGGAGGATCATCTGCCCCTGAACATACATTCTCACTTGGGAACTTGAAGGTCCAGATCATGGGAGGAAGATTTGACCTTACCTGGAGCTGAGACAAACTTAGAGAGCTGAATGAAATACAGGGGTAGAGGAAGAAGCGGGAAGAGCTCTGTGGGGACCCTCAGTCCCTGGGGAAGCCACTTCTGACTTTGTCTCACAGGGGTCCTTGGGGAGGCCTACCAGTGGAACTGGGGAAAGACTACAGGGAGAAGGAAATTTCCAGTTGACTCTTTGTAACAATTTAAACCTAACAGGAAATTTTCTGAACATAATCTGTGGAAGAGGGTGAACCAGGAATGCAGACACAGAACATAAATTGCAGCAGGTAGGGAGGTGCAAAATCTGAAAGCCCTGTTTGCTTTCCCAGTGGGGAGGTCTGGAGCCTGGGGCAAGTCCTCAGCCTTGGTCACCGACTGCCTGGAAATAAACTCAGTGCTGTTGGGGTCAGGGGATCAGTGGGAGTGAGACTGGCCTTTGGGGCTGCATGGGAGCCAGCTTTCCCCCACTTCCCTGTCGACCTCTATGATGCAGCAGAGGCAGCCATAATGCACCTGGCAATGTAAGTCCATTGGCCTGAGTAACCGACCCCCATGTCCCACAGCTGCTGCAGCAAGCCTCATCCAAGGAAAGTCTGAGCTCAGACACCCTTGGCCTGCCCCCACCTGATGGCCTTTATCATCAGGTAAAGACCAACCCTGCCCCCACCTGATGGTCTTTACCAGCCCTGGTAGCTGAAGTGAGAGGACATAATCTCTTGGGAGCTCTTTGGCCCTGCCCACCACCTGAGAAACTTACCCAGGTGACGCTAGGGCAAGCTTGTATCCTCCCTATACTACCATAGCTGATGCTCTCTTAAAAGTGCCACCTCCTGACTGGAGACCAACCAACACAAAACTAGCACAATAAACAAAAATACAACCAAGGACCCTCACAGTGTCCACTTCACTCCCCCTCTACCTCTACAAAAGCAGATTCTTGTATCTAGGGCTTAGAAACTTGAAGACAAATCACATCACAGGACTCTGCAGACACTCTCCAGTACCAGCCTGGAGCCAGATCCAGAAAAGAAATAACAATCATTGCAGTTTGCCTCTCAGGGAGCCACATGCCTCAGCACCCATATCCAGGGAGCATCCTGTGGAATGAGAGAATCTGAATGGCAGCTCCTGAGCCCCAGATCATCCCCTGACAGTCTACCCAAATGAGAATGAACCAGAAAAACAATTCTGGTAATATGACAAAACAATGTTCTTTAATACCACCAAAAGATCACACTAGCTCACTAGCAATGGTCCAAACCAAAAAGAAATCTCTGAATTGCCAGAAAAAGAATTCAGAAGGTCAATTATTAAGCTGCTCAAGGAGACACCAGAGAAAGGTGAATACCAACTCAAAGAAATTAGAAAAACATTACAGGATATAGATGGAAAAATCTCCAGAGAAATAGACAGCGTGAATAAAAAACAAACACAACTTTCCAGAAATTGCCATGGTTTTTTATTCATGCTATCGATTTCTGGAAAGTTGTGATTTTTTTTAATTTATGCTATCTATTTCTCTGGAGATTATCTTCTCTAAGAAGGGCACACTTAGAGAAATACAAAATACCCTGGAAAGTCTCAGCAATGGCATCAAACACGTAAACACGTAGAAGAAAGAACTTCAGAGCTCAAAGACAAGGCTTTTGAATTAACTCAATCTAATAAAGATAAAGAAAAAAAATTTTTTTTAAATTAGCAAAGCTTCCAAGAAGTTTGGGATTATGTTAAATGACTGAACCTAAGAATAATTGGTGTTCCCAAGGAAGAAGAGTAATCTAAAAGTTTGGAAAACATATTTGAGGGAATAATTGAGGAAAACTTCACCAGCCTTGCTAGAGATATAGACTTCCAAACACAAAAAGCTCAAAGAACACCCTGGAAATTCATCACAGAAAGATCATTGCCTAGGCACATAGTCATCAGGTTATCTAAAGTTAAGATGAAGGAAAGACTCTTAAGAGCTGTGAGACAAAAGCATCAGATAATCTATAAAGAAAAACCTGTCAGTAATCCCAGCACTTTGGGAGGCCGAGATGGGTGGATCACGAGGTCAGGAGATCGAGACCATCCTGGCTAACATGGTGAAACTCCGTCTCTACTAAAAAATACAAAAAACTAGCCGGGCGAGGTGGCAGGCGCCTGTAGTCCCAGCTACTCGGGAGGCTGAGGCAGGAGAATGGCATAAACCCGGGAGGGGGAGCTTGCAGTGAGTCGAGATCCGGCCACTGCACTCCAGCCCGGGCAACAGAGCGAGACTCCGTCTCAAAAAAAAAAAAAAAAGAAAAACCTGTCAGCTTAACAGCACATTTCTCAGCAGAACCCTACAAGCTAAAGGGATTGGGGTCCTATCTTCAGTTTCCTTAAGCAAAACAGTTATCAGCCAGTTAACATCATACTTAATGATGAAAGATAGAATACTTTCTCCCTAAGATCATGAACAATGATGTTCACTCTTACCACCTCCTTTCAACATTGTGGTGGAAGTACTAGTACTAGGTGCCAGAGCAATTGGGCAAGAAAAAGATATAAAAGCATCCAGAATGAACAGAAGAAGTAAAACGATCTTCATTTACAGATGACATGATTGTCTACGTACAAAATCATGTAGAATGTTTTAAAATCCCTATCTAGAGACTTAATATTTTAGTCATCAGTTCTTCCCAAATTGATCTACATATTTAATAGCATCCCATTCAAAATCAAAGCAGGCATTTTTGTAGAAATTGCCAAGCTGATTCTAAAATATGTATAGAAATTCAAAGGGCCTGAAATATCCAAAACAATCTCAAAAAAAGAACAAAGTTGGAAAATGTATTCTACCTGATTTTAACACTTACTATAAAGCTGCAGTAAATATGAAACTGTTATACTGCCATAAAGATAGACATATAAATCAGTAGATCAGAATAGTGAGTCCATAAAAAGGCTCACATAATATGCAGTCAACTAAAGTCACCAAAAGTAATTTTATTTGAAAAAGATAATCTTTTCAAAAACTGATGCTAAAACAATTGGCTATTCATGTGGAGAAGAATGAACCTTAACCTCCATATTATACTACCTACAAAAATTAATTTAAAGCCAGACCGCAGTGGCTCACACCTATAATCCCAGCACTTTGGGAGGCAGAGGTGGGTGGATCACTTGAGCCCAAGAGTTTGAGACCAGCCTGGCCAACATGGTGAAACCTCATCTCTACTAAAAATACAAAAAGCTGGGTGTGGTGGTGGGTGCCTGTAATCCCAGTTACTCAAGAGGCAGAAGAATTGCTTGAACCTGGGAGGCAGAGGTGGCAGTGAAGCAAGATTGCACCACTGCACTCCAGCCTAGGTGACAGAGTGAGACCCTGTCTCAAAAAAAATTAATTTGAGATGAAACATAAACCTAAATTAAAAAGCTAAAACTATAAAGTTTCCAGAAGAAAACAGAAGAGAGTATCTTTGCATCTTAGGGGCAAGCAAAATTTCTTAGCCAAGATGCTAAAGCACTAACCGTAAGAGAAAGAAACCTGATATGCTGGACTTCACAAAATATAAAACTTCCATTCTTCTAAAAATAACATTAATAAAATAAAAAGGCAAGCCACAGCCTGATAGAAGTATTTGCCATACATAAACCTGAAAGAGAACTTTTATCCAAAATATATAATGAATTCCTATCATTCAATAATGGAAAATCAAAATAATCCAATAAAAAATGAGCAAAAGATTTACACAGATTCATCATAAAAGAAGATACATGAATGGCCACTAAGCAGATGAAAAGATGCTTAACATCCCTGGTCATCCAGGTAATGCAGATCAAAACCACAATGAGATGAACAACAATGACTGACAATACCGTTTGGTGATGGTGTAGAGCAACTCTGACTCTCATACATTGTAATAGTGAGAATGTAAATATTACAACCACATTGGAAAAGAGTTAGGGTGTTTCTTATAAAGTTAAACGTGTAATTCCCTATGATCCAGCAATTTCACTCCTAAATATTTGAACATATGTTCACAAAAAGATTTGTGTGAGAATGTTCGTAACAGCTTTGTTCAGAATAGCCCCAAACTGGAAACAACCCAATTGTCCATCAATAGGTGAATGGATAAACAGACTGTAGTATATTAATTAAAATACTACTCAGCAACAAATAGAAGAAACTACTAATATGTGAGACAATATGGATCAACCCATAAAACATTACGTTGGGTGAAAGGAGCGTGACAAAAATAATTATGTAATGTTTTGTAATGTTAACAAGATGTTCTAGAACAGGCAAACTAAACGATGATGGTAGAAAACAGAATAGTGGTTACCTTTAGGAGAGACACTGACTGGGACAGAGCATGATGAGGGATTTTTCTGGAGTGATGTAAATGTTCAATATCTTTATTGGGGTGATGGTTACCCATGCTATATTAGTTTCCTAGGGCTGCTGTAACAAAGTACCACTAACTGAGTGCCTTAAAACAATAGTCATTTATTATTTAACATTTCTGGAGACTAGAAGTCCAAAATCAAGGTGTCAGCAGGGTTGACTCTTTCTAATGATTCTGAGGGAGAATCTGTTCTGTGCCCTTCCCAGCTTCTGGTGAAGGACGGCAATTCTTGGTGTTCCTTGGCTTGTAGATGCATCACTCCAGTCTCTGCCTCCATGTTTCCATGGTATTCTCCCTATGTCTCAGTGTTTACATTTCCCTCTCCGTATAAAGACTTACCCCAATCACCTCACCTTAATTTGATTGCATCTGCAAAGACACTATTGCCAAATAAGGCCACAGTCACAAGTGCTATGGGCTAAGACTTCAACCTGTCTGTTCGGATGGCACAGTCGAAATCATAAAGCATGAGTATATATTTGTCAAAACTGATTAATGGGAGAAAAATTCATGACCTTGGTTTGGTGATGAGTTTTTAGCTATAACACCAAAAGCATAAGCCATGAAATAAAAAATTGAGAAGTTGGATTTTATTAGAATTAAAAACTTCTGCTCTGAAAGATGCTGCTAAGAGACTAAAAAGGCAAACCACAGACTGGGAGAAAATATTTGAAAAACACATATCTGGTATCTGGTAAAGGACTAGTATCCAAAATAACAGAGAACTCTTAAAATACAACCATGTGAAAACAAACAACTCAATTAAAAATAGGCACAAGATCTGAACAGATACCTCACTAAAGAAGATATACAGATGGCAAATAAGCATATGAAAAGATGTTCAACATCCTATGTCATTAGAGAATTGCAAATTAAAACAACAACGGGATATAATCACACACCTATTAGAATGTCTAAAATCCAAAAAACTGACAATACCAATTACTGGTGAAGATGTAGAGCAATAGAAAGTCTCATTCTTTGATAGTGGAAATGTAAAATGGAACAGCTGCTTCGGGAGACTTAGGTAGCCAAATATAGTCTTACCACACTCTCTAGCAGTTATGCTCCCTATGACTTGAAAACATGTCCACACTAAAACTTGCATGCAAATGTTTATAGCAGTTTTATTCATAATCACCAAAACCAGGAAGCAACCAAGATTCCCTTTAGTAGATGAATAGATAAAAAACACTGTTACATCTTTACAATGGAGTATTATTTGTCAATAAATAATTTGAGCTATCAAGCCATGAAAACTTATGAGCAAATCCTAAATGTATATTGCTAAATAAAAGAAGACATTCTGAAAAGACTACATGCTGTATGATTCCAATTATATGACATTCTGGCAAAAGCAAAATTATGTTAAGAGTAAAAAGATAAGTGGTTGCCAGGTGTAGGAAGAGAAGGTTAAATGGGTGAAGCACAGGGGAGGTTTTAGGGCTGCAGAACTATTCTGTATGATATTGTAATGGTAGATCTATGACAGGATGCATTTATCAAAACCTATACGACTTTACAGTGCAAAGAGTGAGCCTCAATGTACGAAAATAAAAAAAAATCTTTTAGGCGATTAAGGTCCAGGACAGAATGTGACAAAGCAATCTAACTGTGTACAAATGTATGAAACAACCTCATGGAAGAGGGTGCGGGAAAAGGTCCTGACCTAAGTAACTTTGGAAATGAGTGGAGTTAATAGAACTAAAGGTAAAGGCTACAAATAAATACTGTTCTCTAGTTGATAAAGTTGTTTCCCACAGGGCACTGGCTAACACAATTCCGATAGCACTAAGCATATATACTGCAAGTGAACAATTAAGTAAATGAATGGCAGATGGTAGGAGTCAGTTTTCTCACTGTTGGAATGGGAGGTTACAAATAAGCAAAGGAGGAAGCTAAAATGGTCCATGTGATAAGAGATTTGAGTTGGAGACATCAGCAGGAACTAATGTTTGGGTTAATGTAGATACAGATGGTGGCATATAGAAATATGTACAGTTCTGTGTATATGCATGGATTCCTTTTAACACACATATTTTTTTCTGTCAGCTGAGAGGGCCTAGAAACAAGGACACACAGTAGCAATGACCACACATGCCAGATCTTGGTTTCTAATACCATTCTCTAATGAAAGGGACCAGGGTTCTTGGAGAAATGGTTGAGTGTAGGAGTAGGGCAGAAAACATATAGCATGATACTGGGGTATCCTGTAGTGCCAGAAAGTAAGAAAGTGCTCATAAAACTAAAACAAACAAAAAGAAACAGTAATAGTATTAGGTCAAAGTGATCTGGGAGCCAACCAAAGGAGCTCTCAGGAGCCAAAGCTGGAACTATGTAAGCAACAAAGAAAAGAAAGTATTGGATTATAACCCAAAATATAAAATCAATATCTATGAGACCATACTGATAGAAATAAATGATTGGATAAATTAATAAATGGAGAAAAAAAGCCAAATACCCCATGAAGAAGCATTCCAAATTATTTGTGCAGATGGTCTGTCCTCAAGGAGCTAGAATATAACTTTCTTCTCTCCACAAATAGACCCTGGGAAGTTGTTGAAAAAGTTTGGGCTTTAACATCAAATAATCATGAGTGGGAGACACACATCAAACTCTTGTTAGCTATGTGATCCCAGCGAAGTTACCCTTTTTAAACCTCAGATTTCTGCAAAATGGAGACAGTAATATCACTTAACTACCCTTTATGGTTACTGTGAAGATCAGATGTCTACAAAGCTCTCAGAACAGTGCTTAGGACATTAGGACATAGCATTCAATAACTTAGGGTGTTTATTTTCTTTTTATTTTTTTATTTTTGGAGACAGAGTCTTGCTCTCTTGCCCAGGCTGGAGTGCATTGGTATGGTCTCAGCTCACTGCAACCTCCGCCTCCTGGGTTCAAGCAGTTCTACCTCAGCCTCCTGAGTAGCTAGGATTACAGGTGTATGCTAACACGCCTGGCTAATTTTTTGTATTTTTAGTAGAAACTGAGGTTTCACCATGTTGGCCAGGCTGGTCTCAAACTCCTGACCTCAAGTGATCCACTTGCCTTGGCCTCCTAAAGTGGGGGGATTACAGGCTTAGCCAGTGCACCTGGCCTAGTGTTTATTCTCTAAGGTAGTGTATTTCTAAGATAGTCTGCTTCAGCTGCTGTAGCAAAATGCCACACAGTGGGTTAAACAACAGAAATTTATTTTCTCACAGTTCTAGAGGATGGGGAAGTCCAAGATCCAGGACTGGCAGGGTTTGGTGTCTGATAAGCGCTCTCTTTCTGGTTTGTGGATGGTTGTTTTCTCCTTACATGGCCTTTCCATAGTGCGTGTGTGTGGGTGGGAGAGTGGGTGCAGGATTGGGGAACCTCTATCTCTCTTTTTCTCTCTTCCTCTTCTTATAAGGCTAACAATCCCATTGGAGTAGGATCCCACCCTTATGACGTCATTTACCTTTAATTACTTTCTAAAGCCCTATCTCCAAATATAGTCACATTGAGGGGTGAGGGCTTCAGTGTAAGAATTTTGGAGGCAGGAGCACAATTTAGTCCATAGCAGGTAGACTGAGATACAGAATAAGACAACTTGAATTATCATTCTAACTTCACCACGTACTAGCTATGTTGGGGAAATCTCTCATGTTCCTTAATTTTTTCATTTTTAAAAATTGAGGTATTATTTTTATCCAGTAAAACTCACACATTTTAAAATATTGTTAAGTGAGCTTTTTTAAAAAAATAATCCTTTTATTTTAGAACAGTTTTAGATTTACAGAAAATTTTCAAAAATAGTACAGAGAGTTCCTATATATCCTGCAATCAGTTTCCCCTATTACTAATACCTTAAATTCGTATGGTACATTTGATGAACTAATATTGACATATTATTATTAACTAACACCCTACTTTATGCAAATTTCCTTAGTTTTTACCTAATGTTCTTTTCTCTGTTCTGGGATCCCGTCCAAGGTACCACATTACATTTAGTCATCACGTCTCCTTAGGTTCCTCTTAGCTGTGAAAGTTTCTCAGACTTTTCCTGCTTTTGATGACCTTGACAGTTTTAAGGAGTATTCGTCAAATATTTTGTAGAATGATCCCACCTGGGAATTCTGATGTTTTTCTTTTTTCTTTTATTTATTTATTTTTTTGAAATGGAGTCTTTGTTGCCTGGTCAGGAGTGCAGTGGCGCGCTCTCAGCTGGCTGCAAGTTCTGCCCCCTGGGCTTAACTGATTCTCCTGCCTCAGCTTCCCAAATAGCTGGAATTACAGGCATGTGCCATGATGCAAGGCTAATTTTTGTATTTTTAGTACAGACTGGGTTTCACCATGTTGGTCAGGCTGGTCTTGAACTCCTGACCTCAAGTGATCCGTCTGCATCGGCCTCCCAAAATGTTGGGATTATAGGCATGAGCCACTGTGCCTGGTCTGATGTTTTTCTTTTAATTAGACTGGAGTTATGGGTTTTGGGGAAGGAAGATGACAGGGGTAAAGTGCCATGTTCATCTCATCCTATCAAGTGTACACAATACACATGACTTATCACTACTAATGTTGTCCTTGATCACCTGGATGAGGTCGTGTTTATTAGGTTTCTCCACTTAACATCACTCTCCTCCCCTGTGCCCCCTTCCCATACTGTACTCTTTGGAATGCAGTCACTGGCCAGAGTCCATACTTAATGAATGGGGAGCTATGTTCCACCTCCTTGAGGAAGAAAGATCTACATAATTTATTTGAAATGTTTCTGTGTGGAAAGGTTTTCTCTTCTCCCCTATTTATTTATCTTTTTTTTTTTTTTTTTTTTTTGAGGCGGAGTCTTGCTCTGTCGCCCGGACTGGAGCGCAGTGGCCGGATCTCAGCTCACTGCAAGCTCCGCCTCTCGGGTTTACGCCATTCTCCTGCCTCAGCCTCCCGAGGAGCTGGGACTACAGGCGCCCGCCACCTCGCCCGGCTAGTTTTTGTATTTTTAGTAGAGACGGGGTTTCACCGTGTTAGCCAAGATGGTCTCGATCTCCTGACCTCGTGATCCGCCCGTCTCGGCCTCCCAAAGTGCTGGGATTACAGGCTTGAGCCACCGCGCCCGGCCTTTATTTATTCAATATTTACTTATATAAGTATGGACTAACAGAAATTTATTTTCTTTACAAAGAAAATAAATTTATAATAGAATATTATTGTCACTTTGGCTCCTGTGTCCCTTTTGACATATTCCCATCATTTTTCTTATTCTCTCTGTCTCTCTCGCGCGCACACTTCTTCACTTTCTATCACTACAAAGTGCCCCAGAGTCATCTTGTCTCTTCTTGCCCCAGCTCTAGAATCAGCCATTTCTCTATGGAGCCCTAACTCTTAATAGAGAATAGTATTTATTAATAGATCTGGGCACTAAGTGTGTTGTTTTCTGCTGAAGCACCACGGCTTCCAGGCCCTCTCAGGGAACAGAGCTATGAAAATACATGGGTGTCCACTAACCCGTGTATGCTCACACATCTCTTTTTATTTTTTATCTACAAACAAGTAAATGCGAGTTTATACAGATATCACTGAATGTAACCCAGCACCACAGGGTTCACTCCAGCCTTTCCCCCTTGCTTAGTGGGTCTTCCTTCTCTAGCAGTGAGAAACCTGGCTTTCATTAGCAGCTCTTCTTTTATTGCTTTTATAAATTAGCCTTTTGTGTAAGATTTCATTTGAAAACCAAAACAACAAAAACAACTTCCACAGCTAAATAACAAATTGAAAACCCATTGGACTAGACTATGCATAGCTAAAAGCCCTTTTATCTCCAAGGATCTCCGATGCTGCAGGGCTGGGAGGGAAGTGGAGCGGAACTTTGTCTTATTATCTTTGGCCAACAGAGTGGAGTGGATTGGATTGGCTTGGAATTCATCCAGCATTCAACAAGTATTATTGAGCCCCTCTTAGAGGCCGGGAACAACCCCAAATGCTGGGTGCAGGATGAGCAAGGAAGCAAGTCCTTTTGTGGGGCTGACCTCACAGTGGGGGACAGACAACATGCACGTGAACAAATACAGACGGTTCAGATAGAGACAGGTGGCAAAAATAAAACACCATAAAGAAATGGAATATGATGTGGGGGAAGACAAGAGGTAAAGTGGGGGTGGTGAGAAAAGGTGGCTAACTTTGAGCTGAGGCCTGGGAAGGGTGAGAAGGAGTCAGATATTTTAGACCTAGAAGAAGAGCGTTGTAGGCACAGGAATTGTTAGGAGAAGCAATATGAAGCAGGAACACGTTGGGCTCATTAAAGGGACAAAAAGAGGATCAGATAGGCTGAGCAGAGTAAAAGAGGAGAGTGGCAGCAGGTAAGGTTGGAGGCCCCAGAGAACAATAGGGCGTATAGATCAGAGAGGGCATGTCGATTTTATCCATAAGACAATAGAAAGCCATAGAAGATGTCTATTAATAAACAGAGATCAAGTTGATATCAGTTGATAGAGGATGTTAAAGCTTAGGCCCAACTAACCAGCCAGAGGAGTCCGGGTGAGAAATGAAGCTGATCCTGAACCAGGCCCAGAGCATACAACCAGCAAAGACTTTACCCTCCCTCAGCTGAACCCAGCAGATGAGTGGATTCATGGACACACTTTCATGGTGGGTCCTGGCGTGCACTAACTTATGAACTAAGAGCACCCTGCTCTAAAAGCTATGAATACAAGCCCAAATTCCCTATTGATATGTGGGAACTGGAGTCCCCAGGGAACTCCTCAGATATCTTGGATCACCAAATACACAACCCAATCCTGATGCTGCTGCCCAAATTCTGAATGATACGGCTTGGCATTTAGCGTCTTCACTGGGTGTGGTTCCCCAGCCTATCAGCATTGTGCACATCCGTTCCAGCAAAACCAAAGTGCTGCTGGCCTGGAGTATCTCACCCCATGTGCATAACTGTCCTCTGTCTCCTTCCACTCAGCCCCTCCACATCCATAGGTCGGTTACATCTTCCAACACCTGACTTTAAACCCATCTCCGGGAAGACCTTCCTAATTGGCCAAGCTCATTCTTTGGCCCATATCCAGTCTAGGTCTGCTCCACAGTGGGTACTTGGGACATCCTTCTCACATTAAATGTAAAAGGTATGCCTGTTTCAGATGCGGTTTTAATGATAATCTCTTCCTCCCCACTGTCCACACAAGTGGGCAGACTCAAGGAAGTTACACAGAGGCAATAAAGATGGATAATAGGTTGATTAGGTTGATACTAATTGATATAGGATGATATAGATTGAATCCAACTGACCAACCTGAGGAGTCAAAGCTCTTGTTCCAGAAAATAGCTTTTGTCCCAGAAAAAAAAAAATGCTATTGTTTTTATGGCACAGTGGAATATTTTGAAATGGAGGTTGCATTTCTTCATATGGTTTCGTGTACCTATTACTGTTTCCCCCACTATTAATGCAGCTGCCCTGAGAGGGCACAGCTTGGAACAAAGAGTCCATTTCTCAACTTGTGAGCTTCTAAGTAGATATTTGTACAACAGCAATGAAAGCATTAAAAACTAAAGTTTCCAATCTGAAAGTTGTGCTTTGAAGAAAGAAAAATGATTATAGGTTTATTTTTTGTTTTTATTCTAGAAGTTTGGTTTTGAATATCAGAAAATATAGATTTAAACAATATTGTAGGGAAGAATACATAATAATATAAGTATATTTTCCTTCCCCCAAATAGATGGATCAGTTGGGGAGATGGAGAGTAGAAGAGGATATGACTGGAACTTATTTGCTGGCCCCTGAGAAGTGGCTGAGCCCTTCTATCTATTTAGGTTGAATTCTTGGCAGGGTGCTGCTGGAATGACAGGAACCTGATAGACAAATTAGATTAATTGTGGGGAGAAGGTAGGGTGGAGACTCAGAGAGCAAGGTGATGAGATCTAGGCTGGGGAAGCAGCAAGGCTCTCAGGGAGCTCTGACTTACCACGGTCTGAGAGGTGGAGCAGCCATGCGGACTGAATTGCCTAGGCATTCAGGCTCCCAGCCTGCATCAGAGGCTTATGCTTCCCAGCACAGTGAGAGGAAATCAGAAAAAAGTTTCTGTGACCCCAGAGGAGAGGACTGGCAAATCCAAAGGAAGCCAGAGCAGCGGGAGGGATGTAGGCAGCCCTGGTGCCCTGAGGACATCATTAGCTGCGGGGTGGAGTGGAATGTGTATTGGGTTAACAGCCGATATCAGAGAGCAGGAACACCCTCAATGAAGGGAGTCAGCAAGTCAGGGATCAGACACCCTCCGACCATACTCACCGCAACATCTCCCAACCAAGATCAATGGGCAAAGGGAAAGTGGGAGAGAATCTTAAAGCCATTATATTTAAATCTGGAAGTGAAAGGGTTTACCTTAAATTGGGAGGAAGGCTTTCTACTACTCAGAGGAATGAGTGGATATAAGCTAAGTAACCAGTTGTAATAACATTAGTGATAATAATAACAAACACACATATGACACCTACTACTATGCAGCAGGCACTGTCCTAGATACCTGGCATGTGGTAACTCATTTGATCCTAGTAATACATGTATGAGATGGAAACATTTCAGCACACTTAAGTGTCATGACTATTATTTGCAGTTTATAAAGCACTTTTTACCTATATTATTTCATTTTATGACTCTTTTTAGACATGAAGTAAGTAAGGTTTTTGCTCAAAAGACTTGCCCTAGGCCATATAATTGGTAAATAAAATATCTGAACTTGAACCCAAGATTCCCATCACTTGGTCTGAGTTCTTTCCGCTGTGCCACAGGTGTTCAGTAAATAGATATTTTAAAAAACAATTGAATGTATTATCGTGCCGTAAAGAAGGAGACTTAAGACTGAAACTATGTGTGCTTAAATATTTTGAGGTTGATTAAAGAAGAGTAAGAGCAGAGGAGATTGTGAAGGCATGTGGAATGCAGTCAGGAAGAAAACTGGAGAGTGTCCTCTAGAAAGAAGGTGTTCTTAAAAGGTCACAGTGGCCCTGGTAACAATGAGCACAGATAGAGTCCAGATCTTGGTTTCTAAGTATCAGTCCCCACTAAAAGGAATGTGGGCTTTTTAGAGAAAAGGCTGATTCCAGAGCTAAGGCAGGGAGAGTAAATGGTGAGCCTGGAACTTCTGGTGCCAGAGTAAGCAGCTGCTCGATGGACAAAATGATGGGGTTGCTGTGGAAATCAACAAGGACCACTCAAATGCGAACAAGCAAAGGCTACTTATTCTGAGCTTAGTAGGGCATGGGAGCCAGCCGCTGTCACTTGTATTTTGGCAGAGACTTGAATGCAGTCTGAGGAGTCGGAAAGCCTACATACATGTAGTAGGAGAAACGGGAGACTTCAGATGGACCTTGACTGGGGGGGTCTGACATGGGGAAGCTGTAGGGAAGCTAACTAGAAGTGGGGTGTCCTATGTGATTGCTTAAAGAAGCATATTTGGCTTTCTCTGGTCCTAAATTGGAATCAGAGACAAAAATTAGGGAAGTTGTCAGTTGTTGATCTAATCCTGGCCATGTTTGGCTGATTATTAGAGGATTTATTGTTTGGCTTCTGGTATCGATTGCTAGAGACAGTGGTCTGACTTCCTACAAGTCTGACTTATGGATAGCAAGCTGGCTTCCTGGGCTGGTTACTATAAGTAATGGGTTGGCTTTCTGGGCTGGTGGCTGCGGATTATGGGTCAAACTTTTAGTTTTACATGTGGTTTGGCCATTGTTCATTTGTCTGTTCTGCATCTCAGTACATCAAAAGGAATACAGAAACCAACCTAAAATAGTCGAGCAAATTGGGGATAATTTAAACATTAAAATGAGTAATAATAGTCAGGAATGTAACTTACCGAGTTAAAAAATAACCCATGAGTTCATTCTGGTACAAAACGAACAAGTAAATGAATAAAGTGAGAGATAAGAGAAAAGGCTTCCTTATAGTAGAATGACAACTAAAAAGCATAGAAGAAATGATAGAGTAAGAGAGTCAATATTTTGCAATAATTGATTCAGGTAAAGATCACTAAGGGATCTAAAAATCTTTAGGTAATATTTCATTGGTGATTCAGAGCAGAGTATCTCCCACAGATCACTTAGTAAATAAATACAAAGGGAAAAATCTCTTCATAGTGTGGAAACGTGGTATATCCCACCTTAGTTAAGTGATCAAAGCGAGCATCACCCAGCATGGGACAAAGCAACATCAAGGCCTTACGATGTCATGCACTGAGAAGAATATAACATAATGTATGCAGTGTTCCTGCTCCACATGGATAATCAGAATCCAATTACGACAAAGGATCAGACATTCCAGAGAACAACTGCTATCCTCTTCAGAAATGTTCATGTGGTAAAAGACAAAGAAAGGCTGAGGGACCGTTCCAGATTAAAGGAAACAAAATTAACATGACAACTAAACGCAATGCATGGTCATGTATTGGATCCTGGATTGGAAATTTCTTGCTGCTGTTGTAAAGGTCAATTATTGAGACAATTGGCAGAAAATAGAATATGGAATCTCTTTTGGACAATGGTATTGTATCAATAATACATTTCTTTCTTCTTAGGAGACACAGGTATAAGTCTTTAGGGGTAAAGGGCCATAATATCTGCAATTTATCCTTAAATGATTCAGCAAAAACAGCAACTAATAATAGTTTTTTTTTTTTTTTTTTAAATAGAGACAGGGTCTTGTTGCATCACCCAGCCTGGAGTACAATGGCATGATCATAGCTCACCGTAACCTTGAACTCCTGGGCTCAAGTGATCCTCCTGCTTTGGCTACCCAAAGCATTGGGATTATCAGCATAAGTCACCACACCAGCCAATAGGTCTATTTTTATGAAGAGAAAGAGCTAATACAAATATGGTATAATGTTAAACAACAGGTCGATCCAGATGAAGGATATATTAGTGTTCACTGTAATATTCTTGCAAATTTTCTGTAGGTTTGAGCATTTTCAAAATAAAAAGTAAAAAAAAAATATGCAGAAAGGGAGCTGATGCTCAACTGTGCTAAACATTGCTAATAGGTCAAATAAGATGACATAGGAAGTGGCCACTGGCTTTAGCAACATGACAGTCACTAGTGACTTTCACAAGCAGTTTTGGAGAGGTGGGACAGAGGCTGAATTGGCCAGGATTGAGAAGAGAATATAAATTGAGGGAGTGGGAATAGCAATTTGAAACACGTCTCTTTAAAACAGAAATAGTTCATATAGGATAGGATGGAATAGAATTAGTTGCTAGCGTCCATTCTGTTCTTTTGTTACTAGTTATTTTTTTAAATTATACTCTAAGTTCTAGCATACATGTGCACAATGTGCAGGTTTGTTATATAGGTACACATGTGCCATATTGGTTTGCTGCTCCCATTAACTCATCATTTACATTAGGTATTTCTTCTAATGCTATCCCTCCCCCTATCACCCCTCTATGACAGGCCCTGGGGTATGATGCTCCCCACCCTGTGTCCAAGTGTTCTCATTGTTCAATTCCCTCCTATGAGTGAGGACATGCGGTGTTTGGTTTTCTGTCCTTGTGATAGTTTGCTCAGAATGATGGTTTCCAGCTTCATTCATGTCCCTGCAAAAGACATGAATTCATCCTTTTTTATGGCTGCATAGTATTCCATGGTGTATATGTGCCACATTTTCTTAATCCAGTCTATCATTGATGGACATTTGGGTTGGTTCCATGTTTTTGTTATTGTAAATAGTGCTGCAATAAACTAGTTATTAACTAGTATCTAAGACTATATAAACCAATCTGGCCTGGATTTATTCCCAGAACCAAGTAAAGTGCTTTGCATTGATCTAAGTACTTAACTCACTCCATGGACTTGGGAGTTAGCATTAATTTGGGGTCAAAAGCTTTTACAGTCTCCTTCCCTTGGCTGAGAACTCCTCTTAGGAATGCCCTCTAAGGCCTTCTGGCTGTCTCTTGCCACCGATTTCCCAGCCTTTTCCTCCTTCAGTTCACAAATGGAGCTCTGCAGAGATGAGAGAGACAGAGCCCCTCCTCCAGTGGCTGACATCTGCTCCATCCTTGGGGGAAGAACCTGATAAAGCAACTTGAAACTACCACAGCTTGTAGGCCAAAGTTCCATTCTCTCCAGTCCTACACATTTCTCTCTGGTTAATCACTTCCTCACCTTTTCTACTGTCCTCTTCATTGGTATGAATTCATTCAAATTTTTGTCTTTCCTATTCATTGCTGAAATTTGCTTCCTCTGCTACACCATTGGATACTACTTCCTTTTGATACAGAACCTTAACGTTTCCAGAGTTTAAGTTCATACCAAACTATTGTCTCTAAGAAACATAATAGTTCTATCACACAGATCATTTCAAACATACTTGTTAACCAAAACTTTAACAATGACAGGGTGTTACAGCATTTCCTCACATGTCAGTTCCAAACAAGTTTCCCTTTAAGAATTCTGGTAATCAATGAAGGTTCTTCTGGTAGGATTTATTGCTGAGAATCATGGGCTTCCTAAATGCAGTCTCCAAAGTTTAATGATTTTGCAAAGTGTGATCAGAAAGTGCCAAGGAAGACCCTAGAGACACTGACTTCCCAACTCTCAAGTAACCCTACCAGCTTCAAAGGTCATGAGCTACAAATATCAACTGATTTATTCCTCACAATAGGCCTGCCAGGTAGTTTTATTGGCCCCATTTTACAGATGAGAAAACAGAGGCTCAGAGAGGCTAAACCTTCCTGTACACAGAGGGTTGAGGGACCAGGATTGAAAATCTGTGCATTTCCCACTATGTCAACCTGCCTTCAAAGAATGATTTCATGTCCTCCAGTTGTCCAAAAGAACAGAGACTGGGTTAGCCTTGCAAACATATTTTTTAAAGACTCAGATATTAAGCAACCGTACATAAGAGGGATGTTACGGAGAGGTTGCACATGAAGGTAATCTTTGTAAATTGAATCACATTGTAAATGCACTGGCTTTTTAGATAATTTCTGAAGCAAATCATTTTGTATTTGTGAATCTGGATGTTCACATATGTATCCTGTTTGCTGCAGAAATTACTCGTTCTCAGCTATCACAAAATAGATACACAAAATAAATAAATCAAAGACTATCACTCAGAAGCAGGGAATAGAATACTAGTTCAAGGAGGGGTCGCCGACCTGCATAAAACATTCAAGATAACAGATAAATGAACCCCAACTCATGACTAGCTCTAGTTGAGTGTGGTTGTGTATATGATCTATTCTTTTTGAATGGAGCATAGACAGGGAGACAGTGCACAGAGAGGCAGGGATGGAGTCAGAAAGAGCAGGAGGAAGGGAGAGAACCACAAAAAACAGAAAGAAAGAGAGTGAGATAGAAGGAATAGGAAACAAGGAGAATGAAGCTGGCTGAAAGGCAGAGATGAGAGAGAGAGGGACGGGGACATCAGCCAGAAATGGATTAGAGAGACAAAAGGAAAGGGAAAGAAGGACATGAAGAAAGGAAACAGTGAGGATGGAAGATAGAGGGTGGAGGGAAGAAAAGTGCTCAGTAAATGTAGCTGCCTGGGGCCCGTTCCCTGCAGTACCTACAAGGCACTCTGCTCCACAGCCTGTGCCATCCTACCCATCTCAGTTGGTTAAGACCTCCCACCATGGGCCTGCTTTCAGGGCACACCTGAGTCAGACCCCCCAGGTCCCCAACCCTTCCCTGACCAGGACTTTGCGGGGAATGTGCACTCCATCCCCAGGAGGCAAGCCTGCTACAATTTATTGCCCAGAAAATCCACAATCTCTCCCTGGGACTTGAGGCCTCAAGACCCATTCCTGCATGCACAACCAGAAAAGAGAAGACCTTGGCTAGGCACAGTGGCTCATGCCTATAATCCCAGCACTTTGGGTGGCCAAGGCGGGCAGATCACTTGAGGTCGGGAGTTCGAGACCAACCTGGACAACATGGTGAAATCCCATCTCTACTAAAAATACAAAAATTAGCCAGGCATGTTGGTGCATGCCTGTAATCCCAGCTACTCAGGAGACTGAGGCAGGAGAATCACTTGAACCTAGGAGGCAGAGGTTGCATTGAGCTGAGATAGTGCCACTGCACTCCAGCCTGGATGACAGAGCAAGACTCCATCTCAAAAGAAGAAGAAGAAGAAGAAGAAGAAGAAGAAGAAGAAGAAGAAGAAGAGGAGGAGGAGGAGGAGGAGGAGGAGGAGGAGGAGGAGAGAAGAAGAAGAAGAAGAAGAAGAAGAAGAAGAAGAAGAAGAAGAAGAAGAAGAAGAAGAAGAAGAAGAAGAAGATCTGAAGCGTCCATCTTCAGGTCTCTAATGGGCAGCCTTATGACACAAAGTCTCTGTGCAAATCCAGAGGCCAGGAATATGACTGATAATTAGGGACCACACAGAGAAATCTTGGGGAAAAAAATGCTAATTGATCTGCCACCGATGGAATTTGCTGTTTCAGGAGCTGATGAGTTCCCCATTACAGGAGAACTCATGCAAGCAGAGGCTGGAAACCAAACCTACCTGTGATTGAGCTGAATGAGCCCAGATCTCTTCTGTGCTTCCTATTTCTCCTAAAACCTTTGAAAAATAGCTTTTAAATCCATCATTACTCTTAAAATCTTACTCTATTTATGTGATTAGAAAACTCCTTCCATCACATATGTAGTTCAAGGAGAAAGTTCATCCAAGTCCCCATTCAAATGATCACAAATTCTGAATCAGTGGGTTTTGAATTAGTGGGGTTTCCCAGGAGGATTCAAATGTTCCACCCAGGAGACATGAAGAAGAAGGTTCTCGCCTTCCCTGGGAACACAGCCCAAGGAAGGAAGAGGAGATGGCAGGCAGGCTGCCTCTTGTGCATTCCAATAGACCCGCTGCCTCTCAGAATCTCAATATTCCAGCCCCAGAACAGTTGGTGAAGATGGGATTTCAGGGAAGGAGTGAAAGCAGAACTGCCAGTCATTCAAGCATCCGGTGCTGGGGAGGGTGGTTTCTCCAGGGGATGTGCCAAGTTCGGGGCCCTGACCCTTCCTGCAGGCTTCCATCAAATGTCATCACTTCCACGAAGCCTGACCTGACCCTTGCTTCAATACCTCGGACAGCACCTGAGCTTACTGCATACACAGCGCTTTCATCCTGGCTGGTTACTGTCTCCCTACACTACTGGGACAGAAGTCATGCAAGGGGCTCTTACTATCTGGAATGGAAACACTGCATGAGGTTACAGGGGCCACAGGCAGGAGGAGTTGCCCATTTCCTCTTGCTCCGTGGATGCTCTGAGTGCTTTTTTTTTTTTTTTTTTTTGAGACTGAGTTGCGCTCTTTTTGCCCAGGCTGGAGTGCAATGGAATGATCTCGGCTCACTGAAACCTCCACCTCCCGGGTTCAAGTGATTCTCCTGCCTCAGCCTCCTGAGTAGCTGGGACTACAGGCACCCACCACCATGCCCGGCTAATTTTTGTGTTTTTAGTAGAGATGGGGTTTCACCATGTTGGTCAGGCTAGTCATGAACTCCTGACCTCATGATCTGCCTACCTCGGACTCCCAAAGTGCTGGGACTGCAGGCGTGAGCCACCACGCCCAGCTGAGTGCTTTTTGATCTAACTAGTTGTGGGTTATTTTTAGAGCTTTGCTTTATCTCCACCTCTGAGCCTCACTTGACCCATTTATGGCTGCCTGCTTCTTATTCTCAGAACTGTCCTATGTCCCCCCACAACCTACCGGCTCAGATAACCTTCCCTTAGGGTTCCAGCCTCCTTGGGATTTGCCCAGCCCCTGCACTGCCTAACGAGGGCTCTTCACCTGTCTGGGTTCTTCCTTTTCTGCCAGGGCAGTCCTACTGGCTCATACTGTGGGCCAGCCCAGGAATTCTCCCTCTGTCCTTCAGCTGTCCTGACATGCTGAGAATTCCATGGAGGCAGAAACTGTGTCTCACCCCTCTCCGGATCCCCGACCCCTACAACAGTTGCCTACAGCAAGGAGTTCGGTTAAAAAAAAAAGTCAAATTAAAATTGAACTGAAAGGCAAAGAAAAGTAAATGCTTTCTTCTGTAATGCAAGAGTTTAGGAAGGAGGTCTTAAGACAAATCAGAGGAGTGGACTAAAAGATTTATTGTTTACAGTTTCCCTCTCCCTTTCCTAAACAATCATTCATGGGACCCTACAATTATGTCTTAAAATGGCCCTCAGGAATGACCAGCAGTGGCCAAGGCCCTGGCCCAGCTTGATGCATGCGTGGGTTGCACCATAGGGAAGCACCATCACCCTATTGCACCTGCCTCTGAGCCTCCCTCTCTGGAATTGTCCAAAATTATCCTCTTGGCTGTGAGCACCATTGGCTGGCACTATGCAGCGACCATCCTCCCTTTCAGAATGCTCATTGCATCTGGGTCTTAGGGGAGGGGGATGGAGGCAGCCCAGTGCTCTGTTGTTTGTCCCACAAACATGATTTCACTTGAAATATGATTTCCATTTGCTGAATGCCTCTGCGAATGGGCAGGAGATTGCTATGTTGTTGCATGTCACACTGAATTTGGCCAACTTCAGAAATTCCCTACAGAAGATGCCTTCTTGTTAAATCACCAGGTCTTTTGTCATTATAACCCATCCAAACATCAACATTCGGTTTCTTCTGTTCACTAGTCCTCTTGCTTTCCCATGTATAACAAAATTCATGCAATCCCTATGGAGACTGGTTGGATGCAGTTTAATAGACTTTCCTCATTGACTTCCAGCCCCCTTCTCAATGCACAGGTCCAACTTGGGACAGAATAATATATTGCAACCAAATTCGACTCAAGATCTATTTGTCGAGTGCCCATGGTGTGCCAGGCCCTGTGCCAGGAGCTAGAGACATAGCTTGCTTAGTGGCTGACTTTTCTGTTGCTTGCATCACAGAATCTAGAGGCTAGATTCATATAGCTTTAAACAAAGGATGAGTACAAGTGCTGTTCATCTAAGACGTGGAATCAGGGACATCACTCTAGGGTTTGCATTCAATAAAAACACTGTACTAGACCCTGTGCTTGGTACTAGGGAAATAAAATGAATGAGACAATTTCTCTTCCCAAGGAGCTCACAATCTGGGGATGGGGGAGATGAATGAATAAAGAGAGGATTGCAGTAGTGTGTGATGGATCATGTGATAGAGGAAAATTTGGGGTGCTGGGGGACCCCACCTTGCACAGATTAAGGAGGAATGACAAATGTGAGAGAAGGCTTCCCAAGGTATGTGACATTTGAACTGAATCTTGAGGGATGAATATGAGCTTGCCAAGGGAATGTAAGAAGTAACATCTGAACAGCACACGCAAAATTACAAAAATGAGAGGAGGCCCACAAAGTTCACAGAACACTAATTACTTGAACTTCCAAGGGAAGGAAGAGAAATAGATGCATTTGGAGAGGAAAATAAGAGTGAACTTGTAAGAAGTTCCTTAGGTTAGCTAAGGAATTAATCTATTGCCCCAACATGCTGGAATCCAGGAGATCAGTTAGAAAGCTTTTGTAATAATCCCAAAGACAAATTATAAGGGTCCAAACCAAAGGAGTAGTTGTGAGAAAAAGGATAAGTGCATTCTTTTCTTTCTTTCCTTTTTTTTTTTTTTGAGACGGAGTTTCTCTCTTGTTGTCCAGGCTGGAGTGCAATGGTGCGATCTCAGTTCACTGCCACCTCTGCCTCTCAGGTTCAAGCAGTTCTCCTTCCTCAGCCTCCTGAATAGCTGGGATTATAGGCGCTCGCCACCACTCCCGGCTAATTTTTTTTGTATTTTTAGTAGAGATGGGTTTTCGCCGTGTTGGCCAAGCTGGTCTCACGCTCCTGACCTCAGGTGATCCACCTGCCTCGGTCTCCCAAAGTGCTGGGATTACTGGCGTGAACCACTGCGCCCGGCTGGATAAACGCACTGTAAGACATCTTTTGAAGATGAAAGCTGCAGGATTTGATGATGCGTTAAACATGGGAGGTGGAATAGATAAGGATAAAATCAGAGATTATGTTTCCTGCTTGAGTGGAAGGGTAAATTACCAAGGCCTGTAGAACAGAACTGACAATATAATAATATTAACAATAATAATGGTATTTTGAAAGAATCACTAATGTGAGGGACTTGTGGGTAGTTTTTAAAACTCCTAAATAAAATTAAAAAGCAAGGACAAAGCAACAAGGAAAAAGACCTATGTGGAGAACAACAACAAAAAGGAAATTAATTGAAAAAGTAAAGCTATTTTTAAAGATGAATATAGAATATCTATAACAGAAGTAATAATCAAAGACTTTTAATAAAAAGAAGAAAAAGCAAAACTTTCTGAACTGAAATCAAAGCTGAATATATAGAAAGATTCACCAAGTTAAGAATAAAAATAAGTAAAAGAAGGAATATTGAAGTCTTTCACCACAGTCGTATTTCTGATTATTTATTCTTACACACCGAATATCTTTTGTTGTATATATTTGGATGCAAAATTATTTTGTGCCTAAAAGTTCTTGAAATTATTCTTTCATTATAAAGTTGGCCTTCTGTCAATACAACCCAAGTTTTCCAGATCTTGCTAGTATGTGGAAACAAATGAAACTACAGTTTTTATTCTCACCCACTCATGCAGGAGCTATAGACTTCCTCCAAGTCTCTCTCTGCTAGATTGAGGAGTACCCAGGTGGCAGGGGTTCAGTTTAGCTCATTAACAAGCTCACTCCTAGTGGATGTACCTCCTGTTCCACAAGACATCTATGGGTGAGCTCCAGATCTTCTAGTACCATAATTTATCATCAGACTTCTATTGGGAACTGACATGCCTATCTGATGCCACTGCTCTTCTTCTAGGTTCACGAATGACATTGGTTTATGCTTCACTTCTCTTATAATGTCTGTGTCTATTTTCACTATCAAGATAACATTGGCCTCATAAAATAAGTTAGAAGGTGTTCTCCCTCCCTGACTTTACTTTTTGAGTTTATGTTTGGCAGAATTATCACTGAAGCTGTCCAGGTCTGGAGATTTTTTGTGGGAAGATTTTAAATTATAAATTCTATTTCTTATATAAACCTATAGGACAGTTCATATTTTCTATGTGTTATTCAGAGCCAATTTAATTTGTGTCCTTTTTTTTTTTTTTTTTTTTTTTGAGACAAAGTCTCAGTCTGTCACCCAGGCTGGAGTGCAGTGGCATGATCTCAGCTCACTGCAACCTCCGCCTCCCAGGTTCCAGTGATTCTCCTCTCTCAGCCTCCTGAGTAGCTGGGACTACCGGCGTGCACCACCACACCTGGCTAAGTTTTGTATTTTTAGTAGAGATGGGGTTTCACCCCATTAGCCAGGCTGGTCTCAAACTCCTTACCTCAAGTGATCTGCCTGCCTTGGCCACCCAAAGTACTGGGATTGCCAGCGTGAGACAGCACGCCTGGCCTAATTTGTGTCATTCAAATAATACGTTTATTTCATCTAAGTTGAATTTATTGGTGTAATGTTGTTGGAATTTCTTCCTATACCTTAATGTCTATAGGATCTATAGGGCTGAACTTTTTCTTTCATGATACTGGTGATTTATGTCTTTACTCTTTTATTCTTGATTAATCTAACTAGAGGTTTTATTGATTTTGTTGATCTTTTCAAGGGACCTGTTTTTGGTTTCATTGATGTTTCTCTGCTGTTTATTTTCTATTTATTGATTTCTACTCTTTAGTTTCCCTACTTCTGCTTATCTTCGGTTTAATTTATTTCCCTTTTTCTAGCTTCTTAGGTTGAAATTAGATAATTGAGATGAGACCTTTCTTCCTTTCTAATATAAACATGTAAAGCTATAAATATCTCTCTAAACACTGCTTTAGCTGCATCCCCCAAACTTTGATATGTCATATTTTTATTTTCATTCAGTTGAAAATATTTTCTAACTTCCTTTGTGATTTCTTCTTTGATCCCTGGGTTATTTAGAAGTGCATTGTTGAATTTCAAATATTTGGGGAGTCTCCAGATACCTCGTTTTATTATTGGTTTCTAAATGAGTCATGTTTTGCTTACAGAATGTATCCTGTATGTCTCAATCTTTTTAAACATAGTGATACTCTTTAATATCCCAATGTGTAGTTTATCTTGTTCTAAGTGCACTTCTCCTGTTCTTGGGTGGCATTTTTTATATGTGTCAAAAAGGTCAAATTGGCTAATTACTGAAAGAGGAATGTGAAAATCTCCAACTATGCTTGTGAATTTGTCTATTTCTCCTTTCAGTTTTGTCAGGTTTTGCTTCATAATTTGAAACTCTGTTATTAGGTGTACTTAGGATTGTTATAGCTTCTTGATTAATTGACCCAATCATCTTTGTGACTATCCCTAATAACATTCCTTCTTCTGAAATCTACTTGTCTTGATATTAATATAGCCACTCTACCTTTCTTTTGATTAGTGTTTGTGTAGTGTATCTTTTGGCATCATTTCGGTTTTAATGTATTTTGTTTATATTTAACATGTATTTCTTATAGCCATAATATACTTAGGTCTTGCTGTTTTAACTATACAATTTCTGCCTTTTAATTGAAATATTTAAACTAGGTACACTTTTATGTAATTATTGACATGTTTGGATTTAAGTCAAACATCTTGTTTGTTTTCTGTGTGTCCCATTTATTCTCTATCCCTTTTATCCTCCCTCCCTGCTTTTCTTTGGATTGGTGTTTTTAATATTCCAATAATACTATTGGCTTATTTATTATTACTATTTCACAATAGTTTCTCTAAGATTGACAGTATGCAACAGTCTACTTCCCAGTAATGCTAAATCACTTTATATATAATATAGAAATTTTGTGACAGTATATTTTCATTCCCTTCTTCCCGTTCTTTGTACTGTTACTGCCATACATTACACTTCTATATATGTTAAAATGACAGCAATACATTGTACTACTTTTCCTTTAAGCAGACAGTAGTCTTTTAAAGAAATTTAAAAATGATAGAAAAAGTATTCGATGGCCACTCGTGTATTTATTCTTTCTAGCATTCTTTATTCTTTTGTGTACACCCATGTTCGCATCTGGCCTCATTTTCTTTTAACCTAAACAACTTTCCTTAATATTTGTACTGGCCACCATTATTTTAGCTTTTGTTTATCTAAAAAAAAATCCTAGGCCAGGCACGGTTGCTCATGCCTGTAGTCTCAGCACTTTGAGAGGCAGAGGAGAGTGGATCACTTGCATTCAGGAGTTCGAAAGCAGCCTCACTAACATGGTGAAACCCTGTCTCTACTAAAAATACCAAAATTAGCTGGGCGTGGTGATGCATGCCTGTAATCCCAGCTACTCAGGAGAATGAGGCAGAAGAATCACTTGAACTCAGCAGGCAGAGGTTGCAGTGAGTTGAGACTGCACCACTGCTCTCCAGCTTGGGTGATAGAGTGAGATTTTGTCTCAAAATAATAATAATGAAGCAACCCTTATTTTTCCTTTATTTTCTTATTTTTTATTTTTATTATTATTATACTTTAAGTTCTAGGGTACATGTGCATAACGTGCAGGTTTGTTACATATGTATACTTGTGCCATGTTGGTGTGCTGCACCCATCAACTCGTCAGCACCCATCAACTCGTCATTTACATCAGGTATAACTCCCAATGCAATCCCTCCGCCCTTCCCCCTTCCCATGATAGGCCCCGGTGTGTGATGTTCCCCTTCCCGAGTCCAAGTGATCTCATTGTTCAGTTCCCACCTATGAGTGAGAACATGCGGTGTTTGGTTTTCTGTTCTTGCGATAGTTTGCTGAGAATGATGGTTTGCTGAGAATGATGGTTTCCAGCTGCATCCATGTCCCTACAAAGGACACAAACTCATCCTTTTTTATGGCTGCATAGTATTCCATGGTGTATATGTGCCACATTTTCTTAATCCAGTCTGTCACTGATGGACATTTGGGTTGATTCCAAGTCTTTGCTATTGTGAATAGTGCCACAATAAACATACGTGTGCATGTGTGTTTATAGTAGCATGATTTATAATCCTTTGGGTATATACCCAGTAATGGGATGGCTGGGTCATATGGTACTTCTAGTTCTAGATCCTTGAGGAATCGCCATACTGTTTTCCATAATGGTTGAACTAGTTTACAATCCCACCAACAGTGTAAAAGTGTCCCTATTTCTCCACATCCTCTCCAGCACCTGTTGTTTCCTGACTTTTAATGATTGCCATTCTAACTGGTGTGAGATGGTATCTCATTGTGGTTTTGATTTGCATTTCTCTGATGGCCAGTGATGATGAGCATTTTTTCATGTGTCTGTTGGCTGTATGAATGTCTTCTTTTGAGAAATGTCTGTTCATATCCTTTGCCCACTTTTTGATGGGGTTGTTTGTTTTTTTCTTGTAAATTTGTTGAGTTCTTTGTAGGTTCTGGATATTAGCCCTTTGTCAGATGAGCAGATTGCAAAAATTTTCTCCCATTCTGTAGGTTGCCTGTTCACTCTGGTGGTAGTTTCTTTTGCTGTGTGCAGAAGCTCTTTAGTTTAATTAGATCCCATTTGTCAATTTTGGCTTTTGTTGCCGTTGCTTTTGGTGTTAGACATGAGGAAGTCCTTGCCCATGCCTATGTCCTGAATGGTATTACCCAGGTTTTCTTCTAGGGTTTTTATGGTATTAGGTCTAACATTTAAGTCTCTAATCCATCTTGAATTAATTTTCATATAAGGAGTAAGGAAAGGATCCAGTTTCAGCTTTCTACTTATGGCTAGCCAATTTTCCCAGCACCATTTATTAAATAGGGAATCCTTTCCCCATTTCTTGTTTTTGTCAGGTTTGTCAAAGATCAGATGGCTGTAGATGTGTGGTATTATTTCTGAGGACTCTGTTCTATTCCATTGGTCCATATCTCTGTTTTGGTAGCAGTACCATGCTGTTTTGGTTACTGTAGCCTTGTAGTATAGTTTGAAGTCAGGTAGCGTGATGCCTCTAGCTTTGTTCTTTTGACTTAGGATTGTCTTGGCAATGCGGACTCTTTTTTGGTTCCATATGAACTTTAAAGCAGTTTTTTTCCAATTCTGTGAAGAAACTCATTGGTAGCTTGATGGGGATGGCATTGAATCTATAAATTACCTTGGGCAGTATGGCCATTTCACGATATTGATTCTTCCTATCCATGAGCATGGTATGCTCTTCCATTGTTTGTGTCCTCTTTTATTTCACTGAGCAGTGGTTTGTAGTTCTCCTTGAAGAGGTCCTTTACATCCCTTGTAAGTTGGATTCCTAGGTATTTTATTCTCTTTGAAGCAATTGTGAATGGAAGTTCATTCATGATTTGGCTCTCTGTTTGTCTGTTACTGGTGTATAAGAATGCTTGTGATTTTTGCACATTAATTTTGTATCCTGAGACTTTGCTGAAGTTGCTTATCAGCTTAAGGAGATTTGGGGCTGAGACGATGGGGTTTTCTAAATATACAATCATGTCATCTGCAAACAGGGACAATTTGACTTCTTCTTTTCCTAACTGAATATCCTTTATTTCTTTCTCTTGCCTGATTGCCGTAGCCAGAATTTCCAACACTACGTTGAATAGGAGTGATGAGAGAGGGCATCCCTGTCTTGTGCCAGTTTTCAAAGGGAATTTTTCCAGTTTTTGCCCATTCAGTATGATATTGGCTGTGGGTTTGTCATAAATAGCTCTTATTATTTTGAGATATGTTCCATCAGTACCGAATTTATTGAGCGTTTTTAGCATGAAGGGCTGTTGAATTTTGTCAAAGGCCTTTTCTGCATCTATTGAGATAATCACGTGGTTTTTGTCTTTGGTTCTGTTTATATGCTGGATTACGTTTATTGATTTGCGTATGTTGAACCAGCCTTGCATCCCAGGGATGAAGCCAACTTGATCGTGATAAATAAGCTTTTTGATGTGCTGCTGGATCCGGTTTGCCACTATTTTATTGAGGATTTTTGCATTGATGTTCATCAGGGATATTGGTCTAAAATTCTCTTTTTTTGTTGTGTCTCTGCCAGGTTTTGGTATCAAGATGATGTTGGCCTCATAAAATGAGTTAGGGAGGATTCCCTCTTTTTCTATTGATTGGAATAGTTCAGAAGGAATGGTACCAGCTCCTCCTTGTACCTCTGGTAGAATTCAGCTGTGAATCCATCTGGTCCTGGACTTTTTTTGGTTGGTAGGCTATTAATTGTTGCCTCAATTTCAGAGCCTGCTATTGGTCTATTCAGGGATTCAACTTCTTCCTGGTTTAGTCTTGGGAGAGTGTAAGTGTCTAGGAAATTATCCATTTCTTCTAGATTTTCTAGTTGATTTGCGTAGAGGTGTTTATAGTATTCTCTGATGGTAGTTTGTATTTCTGTGGGGTCGGTGGTGATATCCCCTTTATCATTTTTTATTGCGTCTATTTGATTCTTCTCTCTTTTCTTCTTTATTAGTCTTGCTAGCGGTCTATCAATTTTGTTGATCTTTTCAAAAAACCAACTCCTGGATTCACTGATTTTTTGGAGGGTTTTTTGTGTCTCTATCTCCTTCAGTTCTGATCTGATCTTAATGATTTCTTGCCTTCTGCTAGCTTTTGAATGTGTTTGCTCTTGTTTCTCTAGTTCTTTTAATTGTGATGTTAGAGTGTTCATTTTAGATCTTTCCAGCTTTCTCTTGTGGGCATTTAGTGCTATAAATTTCCCTCTACACACTGCTTTATATGTGTCCCAGAGATTCTGGTATGTTGTATCTTTGTGCTCATTGGTTTCAAAGAACATCTTTACTTCTGCCTTCATTTCATTATGTACCCAGTAGTCATTCAGGAGCAGATTATTCAGTTTCCATGTAGTTGAGCGGTTTTGATTGAGTTTCTTAGTCCTGAGTTCTAGTTTGATTGCACTGTGGTCTGAGAGACAGTTTGTTATAATTTCTGTTCTTGTACATTTGCTGAGGAGTGCTTTATTTCCAATTATGTGGTCAATTTTGGAATAAGTGTGATGTGGTGCTGAGAAGAATGTATATTGTGCTGATTTGGGGTGGAGAGTTCTGTAGATGTCTATTAGGTCTGCTTGCTGCAGAGATGAGTTCAATTCCTGGATATCCTTGTTAACTTTCTGTCTCATTGATCTGTCCAATGTTGACAGTGGGGTGTTGAAGTCTCCCATTATTATTGTATGGGAGTCTATGTCT
Organism: Trachypithecus francoisi; assembly: GCF_009764315.1. Classification (NCBI taxonomy): domain Eukaryota; kingdom Metazoa; phylum Chordata; class Mammalia; order Primates; family Cercopithecidae; genus Trachypithecus; species Trachypithecus francoisi. The sequence continues at coordinate 86,233,044 of NW_022681457.1, read as the reverse complement.
CTTTGTAAGTCTCTAAGGACTTGCTTTATGAATCTGGGTGCTCCTGTATTGGGTGCATATATATTTAGGATAGTTAGCTCTTCCTGTTGAATTGATCCCTTTACCATTATGTAACGTCCTTCTTTGTCTCTTTTGATCTTTGATGGTTTAAAGTCTGTTTTATCAGAGACTAGGATTGCAACCCCTGTTTTTTTTGTTTGTTCTCCATTTGCTTGGTAGATCTTCCTCCATCCCTTTATTTTGAGCCTATGTATGTCTCTGCATGTGAGATGGGTCTCCTGAATACAGCAAACTGATGGGTCCTGACTCTTTATCAAGTTTGCCAGTCTGTGTCTTTTAATTGGACATTTAGTCCATTTACATTTAAGGTTAATATTGTTATGTGTGAACTTGATCCTGCCATTATGATGTTAACTGGTTACTTTGCTCGTTAGTTGATGCAGTTTCTTCCTAGCCTCGATGGTCTTTACATTTTGGCATGTTTTTGCGATGGCTGGTACCGGTTGTTCCTTTCCATGTTTAGTGCTTCCTTCAGGGTCTCTTGTAAGGCAAGCCTGGTGGTGACAAAATCCCTAAGCATTTGCTTATCTGTAAAGGATTTTATTTCTCCTTCACTTACGAAACTTAGTTTGGCTGGATATGAATTTCTGGGTTTAAAATTCTTTTCCTTAAGAATGTCGAATATTTGGCCCCCACTCTCTTCTGGCTTGTAGAGTTTCTGCCAAGAGATCTGCTGTTAGTCTGATGGGCTTCCCTTTGTGGGTAACCCGACCTTTCTCTCTAGCTGCCCTTAAGATTTTTTCCTTCATTTCAACTTTGGTAAATCTGGCAATTATGTGTCTTGGAGTTGCTCTTCTCGAGGAGTATCTTTGTGGCATTCTCTGTATTTCCTGAATTTCAATGTTGGCCTGCCCTACTAGGTTGGGGAAGTTCTCCTGGATGATATCCTGAAGAGTGTTTTCCAACTTGGTTCCATTTTCCCCCTCACTTTCAGGCACTCCAATCAGACGTAGATTTGGTCTTTTTACATAATCCCATACTTCCTGCAGCCTTTGTTCATTTCTTTTTCTTCTTTTTTCTTTAGATTTCTCTTCTTGCTTCATTTCATTCATTTGATCCTCAATCGCTGATACTCTTTCTTCCAGTTGATCGAGTCGGTTACTGAAGCTTGTACATTTGTCATGTATTTCTCGTGTCATGGTTTTCATCTCTGTCAGTTCGTTTATGGCCTTCTCTGCATTAATTATTCTAGTTATCAATTCTTCCACTCTTTTTTCAAGATTTTTAGTTTCTTTGCTTTGGGTACGTAATTCCTCCTTTAGCTCTGAGAAGTTTGATGGACTGAAGCCTTCTGTCATCTCGTCAAAGTCATTCTCCGTCCAGCTTTGATCTGTTGCTGGTGATGAGCTGCGTTCCTTTGCAGGGGGAAATGCGCTCTTATTTTTTGAATTTCCAGCTTTTCTGCCCTGCTTTTTCCCCATCTTTGTGGTTTTATCTGCCTCTAGTCTTTGATGATGGTGACGTACTGATGGGGTTTTGGTGTGGGTGTCCTTCCTGTTTGTTAGTTTTCCTTCTAACAGTCAGGACCCTCAGCTGTAGGTCTGTTGGAGATTGCTTGAGGTCCACTCCAGACCCTGTTTGCCTGGGTATCAGCAGCAGGGGCTGCAGAAGATAGAATATTGTTGAACAGCGAGTGTACCTGTCTGATTCTTGCTTTGGAAGCTTCCTCTCAGGGGTGTACTCCACCGTGTGAGGTGTGGGGTGTCGGTCTGCCCCTAGTGGGGGATGTCTCCCAGTTAGGCTACTCAGGAGTCAGGGACCCACTTGAGCAGGCAGTCTGTCCGTTTTCAAATCTCAACCTCCATGTTGGGAGATCCACTGCTCTCTTCAAAGCTGTCAGACAGAGTCGTTTGGGTCTGCAGAGGTTTCTGCTGCTTTGTTGTTGTTGTTGTTGTTGTTGATTAGCTGTGCCCTGTCCCCAGAGGTGGAGTCTACAGAGACAGGCAGGGCTCCTTGAGCTGCTGTGAGCTCCACCCAGTTCGAGCTTCCCAGTGGCTTTGTTTACCTACTTAAGCCTCAGCAATGGCGGGCACCCCTCCCCCAGCCTCGCTGCTGCCTTGCAGTTAGATCGCAGACTGCTGTGCTAGCAATGAGGGAGGCTCCGTGGGTGGGCATGGGACCCTCCCGGCCAGGTATGCGATATAATCTCCTGGTGTGCCCGTTTGCTAAGACCCTTGCTTGGTACAGCGCAGTATTGGGGTGGGAGTTACCCGATTTTCCAGGTGTTGTGTGTCTCAGTTCCCCTGGCTAGGAAAAGGGATTCCCTTCCCCCTCGCGCTTCCCAGGTGAGGCGATGCCTCGCCCTGTTTCAGCTCTCGCTGGTTGGGTTGCAGCAGCTGACCAGCACCGATTGTCGGGCACTCCCTAGTGAGAAGAACCCAGTACCTCAGGTGAAAATGCAGAAATCACCTGTCTTCTGTGTTGCTCACGCTGGGAGCTGGAGACTGCAGCTGTTCCTATTCGGCCATCTTCTTTCCTTTATTTTTGAAGGCTGTTTTCACTGGATATACAGTTTTAAGGTGATAGCACTTGTTGGCTGCTCATTTAAAGTTATCATTCCATTATCTTCTATTACTTTCTGAATAAAAGTTTAGGACTATTCTCATATGGATTCACTAGTGTGTAATGTGTTTTTATGTTCTAGCTGCTTGTAAGATATTCTCTTTATTACCGGTTTTCAGCATTTGATAATGATGTGTCTTGCTGTGGTTTTCCTTGTGTTTATCCCATTTAAGGTGTATTGAGTTTCTTAGGTCTATGTGTTCATCAAATTTGGAAAATTTTATGATGATTGTTTTCTTCAAATATTTTTCTATCCACTCCCCACTGTTTTCTGAGACTTTCATTATTCAAATATTAAAGTTTACATTGCCCACAGATTGCTCAGTCTCTATTTAATTGTTCCAGTCTTTTTTTTCTCTCTGATTCACTTTGGATGGTTTCATTACTTATGTCTTCAAGTTCACTGGTGTTTCCTTCTGCAGTATTTAATCTGCTGTTAATCTCATTCAGTGAACATTTTATTTTTGGTACAGTATATTCAATCTCTAAAAGTTTCATTTGGTTGTTTTTTAAAAAAATCTTCCATTTATATTCTTGTTATATTGATGTTTTCCTTTAAATCCTCTGTCATATTCATAATAGCTGTTTTTAAAATGTCTCTGTTAATTCCACCATCTCTATCATTTCCAATGTTGTTTTAATCATAATTTTCTCCTGGTTGTGGGTCACATTATCCTGCTCCTTAGATTGTCTACTAATTTTTTATTGCATGCTGGACATTGTCAGCATTATGTTGTCATCCTTCAAGGAATGTTAAATTTTGTTCTGGCAGACAAATAGGTTGCTTACAAATCAACTTGATCCTTTCAAGGTTAAAGCAATCTATGTGTCTGTGTATGAGTACATGTATGTGTATGTGCATGTGTATAACAGGTTTAAAATAGACCTTACTCTAGGGCTAGTTTAGCTTTATTACTAAGGTAAGACTTTTGGGGTTCTCTTCTGAAATTTTCTGGATGTTTACAGGCCCCTCCATCCTGAAAGGTCAGATCTCTAAGTTATCCTAGTCCTATGTAGATTCTGAGAATTATTCAGCTTATAATCCTCTGGTCACTTTGTCTAGCATTGGGTACCTTAGGATTCAGCCACAGACTTCAGTGGGCTCTGCCATGCAGATACTTGGACCTCCTTTTCTGTAAATTATTTTCTGCAAATTATAACTATTTCATCATCCTTCTCTTTTATGTGTGTTTCTTCAAATCAACAAGATTTGGGTTCCCTTTTCTTGAACCATGATCCAGAAAATACCTGTCAGCAGAAATCTGCAGTAACTGTAGGGCTCACCTTGTTTGTTCACCTGCTCACAAGGATCACAATCCTGCACTGCCAGTTGTTCAATGTTTGAAAACAGTTGCTTTATATCTTTCATCTAGTTTTCTTATTGTTTATATTGGGAGGGAAGTCTGATCCCAGTTACTCTGCCATGGCCATATGTAGAAGGTACACCGCTCCTTTTCCTGGAATCTATGGGATACAACATGGATAACATGGATGTATTTGTTAAGGACTGCTGTTTCTTGCATTTCTCTCCTCTGACTATTGTGACAGCTTTCTAAATGCCTGTTCTAATTCCAGACTCACTCACTCCATATTGCTGCCATAGTAATATTTATACCAATTAAATTGCATAGTGCCAAACGCACTAAAGCAGAAGTGAATAAATAACTCCCTTTACCTTTTGCATTATACAGGGATCCCAAGGACATACCGCTGGTTTCTTACTTTTTCACCACATTTTTGGGAAAATAACCCTTTAGGTTTTAAATTACAATTTCTATGCTCTCCAAAAGGGTTGGATTTGAAAAATTACAGAGAATGGGCCAAAAGGCAAATTCCAATGATAGATAATACATTGTCCAAAGAATGGTATTTTCCTCTGGTGACTACAATTTTCTTTCCAGGTCACATTAATTGAATTTGGTTTCTTTATCATGAATGATGAGCCTCCTAAGGTCTCAGGCAAAAAGTCTTTTAGTAAGAGAAAGCTTATCATCTCACAAGACATGTCCAGCCATATCCCAACCCCTGCAATGGACACAGCTTGAATTATCTCCTAAGAGACCCTTTGGCTTCTGTTCACATAGATCTGGAATCCCAACAGAAACACTCAGCCTAAACCTGGGATTCCTTCTCCATGAAACAAGACTCTACTTTTCTTGTTTAATTCTTTATTGTCCCAAATTATATTTGCCTGATTGACACTGTGGGCCTCAATTTCCTTTCTGTTTGCATTAGTTTGCCGGATGCACTTTTGTCTATCCCTTTGCTTCTTATTCTTTTTTCACAACTTTGTTTTAATTGATTATCTTGTAAATAGAATATAGTTGAATTTCATTTTCAATCCAGTCTGAGAGTCTCTATATTTTAATAGGGGAATTTAGTACATTTATACACATTGTAATAACTAATTATTTTGTTTTTTCCCTCCTGTCATCTTGTCATTAGCTATGCTGTTTTTTTTTTTAACTGTCTATTGGTAAATGGATTGTATTTTCTTTGAATTTATCTTCTTTAATGTATTAGAAAATAAATGTTGGCTCTAATTCCACTATTAGCAACCTCAACATTTTTCAAAAATAGTTTTCAATTTACATTCCCCTAATTATCAAAATCGAGTATGGATTGGAATCTTTTGAGATCATTGTATATAAGATGAGTAGTTAAGCACACTTTTACTTTCTTTTTCCAACTTCATTCTTCATAATTGTTTTAAAGAAACTAAGGTTTCAGAAACAGATTATTTTATTATATTATTCTTATTTTACATCATGTAAAACTTTTCTCCAAAATAAATGTTAGAAATTTGGAGAATACCTAGACTTTAAAAAAGTATTTATATTTATCTTCATTGCTCGGTTGCGTTGTTCTCCTCTCAACCTTTTATGCCATGATTTCTCCATTCTCGAATCTTTCATTTATTTCATGCCTGCCTCTTCTGTGGAAAGTGTTCAAGTGCCTTTTGCTTAGCAATTGTGGCAAAGATTGTTGGTTGTCTTCTCATTCTCTTCTTCCTTATTAACAGAGCCATGATTTCGTTGGGATAGAATAAGCACTATAAAACAAAAACAAAAACAAAAACAAAACAACCACATTTCTCACTTTCCTTTGCAGATGGGGTGGCCAATACAACAAAAGCAAAGGTTTTAGGCAAGGCTTCTAGAAAAGCTCTTCAAAGCCACCAACCACCAACTTAATTGAAAAGTACATTCTTTTTATCTTTCTCCCCTTCCTCTTTTTTCCTTCCTGGAATGGGGGCATAATAGCTGCAGCTCTGGCAGCCATCACATGACCATGAGTGAGTTGACTTTGAGGATGAAAGGCACACTAAGGGGGGTGGAATGGAAAGATGGAAGAAGCCTGGGTCCCTGAGCACCCTGTCATGCTACTACTTTACTTATCACTAAATTTCGTGTTACAGGAAAGAAAAATAAGCCTCCATCTTTCTTTTTTCTTTTTCTTTCTTTCTTTTTTTTTTTTGACAGTCTTGCTCTGTCGTCCAGGCTGGAATACAATGGTGCAATCTTGGCTTACTGCAACCTCCACCTCCTGGGTTCAAGCAATTATCTGCATCAGCCTCCGAGTAGCTGGGATTACAGGTATCCACCACCACACCCGGCTGATTTTTGTATTTTTAGTAGAGATGGGGTTTCACCATCTTGGCCAGGCTGGTCTTGAACTCCTGACCTTGTGATCCACCTGCCTCAGCCTCCCAAAGTGCTGAGATTACAGGCGTGAGCCACCGTGCCCAGCCAAGGCTCCATCTTTCTTAAGCTGCTCTTATTTCAGCCCTTTGTTATTAGCAGTAAAACACAATTACTAGCTTTCCAGCAAAGAATGGGGGGAGGACATTCCAGATTGAGAGAACAGCAAGAGCAAACCCATGGAGCTGTGAAAATATGGTAAGGTCAGGGAATAGCAAAATGTCCAGTGCAGCTGAAATCCAGGATATATGGCAAGAGAGTCAAAGAGGATGTCAAAAAAGTAGGTAGAAGGTAGGCCTCAAATATATTCCTTTCTAAAAAGTAGGATAAAATCAAAATCATTTTATCTGGTGTTCAAATCTTTTCACCACCTGAATCCCTACTTTTCCAGACTTATTAGCTACTTCTCATAGACAGATGGACACTGACTCATGATGGTTCAACTTACAATTTTTTGACTTCATGATGATGTGATAGTGAAACGCATTTAGTAGAAACCATACTTTGAATTTTGAATTTTGATCTTTCCCTGGGCTAGCAATATGTGGTACCATACTCTTGCTCGATGCTGGGCAATGGCAGTGAACTGAAGCTCCCAGTCCAGTCACGTGATCGCAAGATTACAACAGATATTCTACAATGTACTGTGTTGCCAGATGATTTTGTCCAACTGTAGACTAATGTCGGTGTTCTGAGCACATTTCAGGTAGACTAGGCTAAGCTATGACATGCAGTAGGTTAGTGTATTAAATGCATTTTTGACTTACAATAGTTTCCAGTAAAGATGAGTTTATTGAATGTAGCCCCATGAATCCAGGAGCATCTGTACTTGGAATGCCAGACACATGGAATCACTGGGCATTGCTGCAATTCATGAATAGTTTCGACTTTGTGCCGTTGTACTTACTTTTCCCTTTCGCCACCTCTCTGCCTGACTAATGGCTGCTCAGGACTTTAGATAAAGCCCAAGATTATCCCTGCCCCTTGGCTCTCACTACCCCACCCATCTGATTTCGGTGTTTCTCCTGTGGCTTCCCAAAGCTTTCTACTACAACTTCTGTAAGAGATCTAATATTCCACTCAGGGACTTATCTGCCTCTGCTCTGAGATCACAAGCTTCTAAAGGGTGAGAACTCTCTTATATTTAATTACTCTGCTCTGTAGTTAGCAGAATGCCTACTACATACCAAATGCGCAATAGGTAATTGCTCATCAGGTAAATAATTGAGTGAATAGATGGGATGAAAAGCTTTGAATGCCAGGTTAAGGAATTCCAGCTTCATCCTGCAAGCTGTGGGAGGCAGCAGAATGAAATCACAGGTGTAAATGTGGTTTGGAATTCTGCTCTCGTGGCCAGTATGAAAGAGAGACTAGGAAGCAGGGAAAGCCTGGAAGTGGAGAGACTTTTCAGGACACAGCTGGAGCAGCTCCCAACCAGGGTCCCTGCCCTGTCTTGAAATGGTTAAGGTGGCCAAGGCACACGCCTCTGCAGAGGAGAAATTTCCCTGTCCTTGCCTAAGTGAATGGCTGGGATTAAAGTGACAGCCCACCTTAGTGATGGCGGCATAATTGGTTGTTCAGCTCTGTCCTTGTCAGAGCGCTGACAGTTCTGCAGATGCCCTGCTCAGCTCTCCAAAGGTTAGCCTCAGCTGGTGCGGCTGTTCATTAATCATTCCTCCCTGACAGGCCTTGGTGCAGCCCACAGCTGCCACACCAGCCCCCACAGTCCTCACCCCACCCAGCCAGGCTGGAGGCAGCCTGAGCTCCTCAAGGGACTGTCCCTACACAGGGAGACACGCGGTCTGTGCCCCTCCACCACGCTGCTGCCACTGCTGAATGAAGAACACTGATAAAAGAATTTCCCTGGGTTCTCCCTTCCTGGAACTAGGATTTGAATCACCTTACAAGCTCTCCTGACATCCTTGACTTTATCTGCTGCTCTGCTCCACACTCACAGAAGCTTCTTACTGAGAGGAGGGCAACTGTAGCCCAAGAGTTCCAGAAAGACAAGAAGGCCAATGGATCTGGGGTACATGTGCTGAGAAGACACAGGACCTGGCTTAGGGACTGAATCCTGGGCAGAATGTGCATCACCTCCAAGTTGTGAATTCCACACGCTGTAAAAAATGCTTATGAACCACTAGTTATGACTCAAAACAGGACAGGTGTATTTGTGCATAAGTTGGTTCTATGTCAAGAATATTAGGGAAAGGACTATCCTTCTGGTCTTTGGGGCAGAGTAAGCTGAAAGCGAGCTGGGGAATCTAATTCCCTTGGCTCAAAAGAGACCACCCCTCTCCTCTACTCTCTCCCTTGCTCGCTTCCTTTCCCTTCCACCTTCAGCATGGTGGGTGGACTGAGCCAAGGATGGTGGATGGGATTCTAACCAAACCAGTGAGGTTGAAGGAAGGCTTGAGGGGTCCAGGCAAGCAGGGAGAAGAGAGGACAGAGAACAGGGCGGGGTGGGGACACAGCAGAGGCTGTAGTGTGGGTCAGGAAGTGTGGGCAGAGTGGAGGGTGAGGTTAGACTTGGGGTGATATGGTGGGGTTCATTAGAAAAATCCTTTGCCCAAAAATCCATGCCTAAGTGAATGGCTAGGATTAAAGTGACATAGACCAAGAGTGCCAAACGCCTTTCTGGGCTTTGGCTCTCAGGCTGCCCAATTCCTCAGGACCTCCTCCCACTTTCTTTTCTCATTCCTTTTCATCTTCTTTGATGTTTCATCCCCTAATTTGGCCACTTGGCTCCACCTCTTCCCTCTGCTACCTTGGTCTGCTACATCAAGTGGATCAGATCTGGCTCTCAACTAACCAGATCTAGAATTAGAAATTCCGTTACAGTTCCCTGCCCAGCCATCCTTCAAGAGCAAAAGCATGTTCCCAAGTCCCGGGGCTGGGCTCCAGGGCTGCCGGTTAGTATGTGCACAATGCAGGAGTCATCATTTCCCCCCATCGATTATCTGTCCCCCCGCAAAGTTTCCAGAGGAGCAAACAAGGACGCTGGGAGATTAGCATTCAGCTGGTTTTTCAGACTCCAAACCACAAACACCTGCATTCTCACAGCCAAAGAACCCACACACAGTCAGTCAAGAAACTGAGAGAGTACAGGCTGAGCTCCCCCAAATTCACACCCAGATAAATAAGAGATCTTTCTCAAATGCTTCCTAATGACAATTAACATCTCCCACGTGTCCCTAGCAGCCTTTCACATACATCCTTCTGCTTAATGTTTACAATAGTCTCTTGTGGAAGATAAGATTATCCTCATTTTCACTTGAGAAAACTGAGGATGAGAAAGAATCAATGCTCAAAATCATACAGCTGGTATACAGGCCCCTTAATGCTCTGGGCAGACTAGGTAGAAACAGGCAAGTCCCTTGATTTTGCAAATCCTACATCCTTCCTTCTTATCATGCTGTCACTAAGGGGCTTGCTGCAGCTTTAAGCCAGGGCTCCTCAACAGCAGTACTCTTGGCATTTGGGGCCAAGGAATTCTTTGTTGTGGGCACAGCCCTGTGCCTTGTAGGATGTCTAGCAGCATCCCTGGCCTCTGCCTACCAGATGCCAGTAGCACCTCCTCCCCAAGTTGTGACACCAAAAATATCTCCAGACATTGCCAAATGTCCCCTGGGGAAGGGGGACCAAAATCACCCCTAGCTGAGAACTGCTGTGTTGTGCTCTTCCACTCTGTGTTACTCTTCACATTACCTACCTGAGGCAAAGGGCTGTTTTCCATGCGTGAGACAGACCCTCCTCATACATGAGAAGTCAAGGACTATAGCAAGGTCAGATGCCTATGAAAGACTGTGCTTGGCAATGATAATGAAGAATGAGAAGGTCATTTTGAGCAGAAATCCAGAAGACACATATTGTGGGGGAGGGGCATATATTGGGAATTTGTTCCAAACTGCCAACTTTTAATCTATCCATCGGTCTCTCCATCTTCTGATTCATTAATCCATCCATCATATGCTGTTCTACTCATTTTGCATCCATTCCCTGGTGTAAGGTCTGTGCAAGGCACCAAATGGGAGAGAAAAGTCACCCATGGATCCTTCCTGCGGGGCTATGGAAGGCAGTCAAAGCCTCAGCTCTGCAGCAGTAGACTATGTAGCCTGAGCAGGTCTTTGAGCTTCAGTTTCCTAAAAGTAAAAATAGTATGTTCCTTGTAGAATAATAGTGGGAACCTAATGAGCTAATGTACGTGAAAAGTGCTTTATATGTGATACAAATATTAGCTGTTATTATGGAGAGAAGTTATGTTGGACAAGTACAAGGAGACTGTAATATTTATTTTATTTTATTTTTTTTGAAACAGAGTCTCACTGTTGCCCAGGATGGAGTGCAGTGGTATGATCTCAGCTCACTGCAACCTCCACCTCCCAGTTTCAAGCAGTTCTCCTGTTTCAGCCTCCCGAGTAGCTGGGACTACAGGCATGTGCCACCATGCCCAGCTAATTTTTGTATTTTTGGTAGAGACAGCATTTCACCATGTTGACCAGGCTGGTCTCGAACTCCTGACCTCCAGTGATTTCCCCCCACCACGGCCTCCCAAAGTGCTGGGATTACAGATGTGAGCTACTGCACTCGGCCTGAGACTGTAATATTTAAAGGATACAATTAAAAATGGGCAAAAGATTTGACAAGGAATTTACAGAAAAATGCAAATGGCCAAGAAATACAAAAGGATGTTCAAACTCACCTGTATTAAGAAAATGGAAATGAAAACACTAAAATGCCATTTGTCACCCAGCAGATAGTAAAAAAAAAAAAAAAGCAAAATATGTACATTTAGCATCTAAAAGCTGGTGAGGGTGTGAGGAAACAGGCTTTCCTATGCTTCACTGATGAGCTATAGCCCCACATCCTATCTGGAAAGTAATCTGCTAGTAACTATAAGAATTAAGCATATCATATTCTTTGACCCAGAAATCACACATTTGTGACTCTTTCCTACAGAAACTAAAACATCAGTATAAAAAGATGTGTGTATGAAGATTACAAAATGGAAAACAACAGGGAAAGATTTGAAAAAATGTATAGAACATTTAAATGAATTAGATATATGTGAATTGGCATGGAGGAATGTCTGTAACATATTATCAAGTTAAGAAAGTAATTGCATATGTGCAGTATGAGCCCATTTAAATATTAGTAGAAAACCCTTTTATGTGTGAATATATAAATGAATATGTTACTGCGAACATAAAGAAAGATATTGGAAGATGCAAACAAAACAAAACATTGCTTACCCAAGGGGGTGCTGGGGAGAGGAGGACACTGGAGAAGAAGAATGGGGAAAATATCATCCTTTACCTTATATGCTTCTGCATTTTGATTTTGTAATGTGAAAGGATTACGGCTCATCATAAAGGAATAGGAGAAGGGATGTAGAAATTCCAAGCAGGAGTTTCCTTCTGCGTGGAGAACGTGGCTGGGCAGGACTTGAAAGGATGAGTAGACTCAGGACTTTCCCAAACTGAGGGTGGGAGAATCAGGCCTGAGCCTTGCAATGAGAACTCCACATTTTAGGCCATGACTGAGCTTACACAAGTGTAGGGAAGCTGGACGGGGAACACTGTCAGTCCCAGCTGGGCTGGGCTTAATCCCAGATAGAAAATGAATGATTGTCCAACGACACGAGCAAAGCCATGGTCATCCTGAACTTGGTAAAGACCACACAGTGAGTGGGTTTTCACTTCAGAATTCCTGGCCGGCTGAATTCACCCAGCAGCCCTTCAGAGGGAGTCTTTTCTGCATCCCCCATTGTGGCTGGAGGAGAGGAGAAAAGAAAATCGCAAAGCCAGTTGGAAAACCTTCCTACTTTGTCTTTAGTATTAAAGAAATGCAAAGGTGATGAATTAGGCAAATTGGTTGATGTCAAGTTGTATCCATCAGAATGATTCAGAGCCCGGAATGAGTAATAGTAATGGGGAATAGCTGTTACTAAGAGTAACCAAATTAGCATTATCGAAAAAGACAAAGGAAAAGCAGGCAGCCAGCAGGCACTCTGTCCCTGAGCCTGCCCCTCAGTTTCCATAGCCCAGCTTCTGCATGGAGCCCACCCTAACTGGGGGGCTGCTTCTTGCCTAAAGCATTCCCTGTGGGCTTGGAACTTTAACAAGATCAAAGAATATTCACATCCATTTTCTTATTTGATCACATTCTTAGCAGGCCAGTGGCATTGGCTCCATTTCACAGCTAGGGATCCGAAGCTCAGAGAAGTGAAAAGGTCTGCCCAGTGTCACGGTCACATAGCTGGTAAGTAACAAAATCTCGCTTTCAACTCAGGATTCATGAATCTTAATCCAGGACTTAAGTGCCTGTACTTTCTACAGAATGTCCATTTAAAAAAAGGAAAAAAAAAGGACCTACTTTTTTTCTCTACCCATTGATTAACAGTCAAAAGTAGGAGCTAGGTGGATGCATAGAGAGGTGAAAGGGAAGAATATGAAAGAACTCTACAGGAGGATCACAGCTCCACAAAACCTCCCCATGGGCCCAGACCAAGGTGCCTGGGTCTGCTGGACATGTTTAGGACGCTTGACCTCTGCTGGCCTTTTGAGCTCAAGAAGTCCTGCTTTGTTTCGAGTGACCCCACCACATTCCGTTACAGCTAATTGGCCTACGGCAGCCCCTGAACCATCAAGGGCAGCTGGTCCACAGGTCAGCCACAAAAGATGACCAGGACCAGATCCCCTCTGTATCAAGAATTTGAACAGGGCTGGGCGTGGTGGCTCAAGCCTGTAATCCCAGCACTTTGGGAGACCGAGGCAGGCAGATTACCTGAGGTCAGGAGTTCAAGACAAGCCTGGCTAACACGGTGAAACGCTGTCTCACAAATTAGCTGGGCGTGGTGGTGGGTGCCTGTAGTCCCAGCTGCTTGGAGGCTGAGGCAGGAGAATCACTAAAACCCAGGAGGCAGAGGCTGCAGTGAGCTGAGATCGTGCCACTGCACCCCAGCCTGTGCAGCACAGTGAAACTCCATCTTGGAGAAAAAAAAAAAAAAAAAAAAAAAAAAAGAATTTGAACAAGAAACAAAGAGAGAGGCTGCCATTGTTAGCAGGGCCATGGTGCACAGCTGGGTGTATTCACTTCCTGGGGCAGCCAGGACACATGAGCACACATTGGGTGGCTTAGAACAACACAAACATCTTCTCTCATAGTTCTGGAGGCTGGAAGTTCAAAACCAAGGTGCAGTGGGGCTGTGCTCCCTCTGAAGGCCCTAGGGAGGAAGACTTCCTTGCCTCCTGGTCTCTGGAGTCTACTGGCAATGCTTGGTGCTCCTCGGCTTGTGACAGCATCACTCCATTACCTGCCTCCAGCCTCACGTGACCATCTTCCCTCTATGTGTTCCATGCACCTCTGTGTCTTTTCATATAAGGACACCAGTGATGGGATTTAGGGGCCACTCAAATCCAGTATGACCTCATTTTAAATTGATCAACTCTGCCAAGACCTTATGTCCGAATAAGTTCATATTCATAGGTACTGAAAGTAAGGACTTCAACATATCTTTCTGGAAACACAATTCAAGCCACAACCCTGGGCCACAATAGTACAGTAGAGAAGGCCTATGGACGGCTGCCTCTGAGGCCCCCAGATCTCCCTTCAACTTAAAACTCCCTGCAGCTCCGGCCTCAGGGAAGCTGAGCTGTCAGTCACGGGTCCCTGGGAGAGCCCTGCTTTTGAACCCCGGGGTTCCGCTGCGAGTCTTCTTCCAATGCTTCCCCTGTGCTTTTTTCTGATGGTTTGACAGGGGTTATTCCTTGCAAACAAAACAGACCAAAAATAAAGTTAAGTTTAATGTTTATTTTTCTGCCATAAATTTGCTTAATTCTATAATTTAAAAGCATTAAGATGCTTCAGAGGCTCCTTTTGTTGGAAAGTAGAACATTTCTCTCATGTGCTGGCCCAGCCTAGTCACTGGGATTTTTTTTTTTTTTTTTTTTTTTTTGCTGAAACGGCCACCTCTTGTCACCAGGATAAACAGAGACACCCCAAGGAAACCTGAATTAGAGTCACTGGTGCATTCCTAAGAGGACCTTGGTTAGACCCCAAAGAAATCAGACTAGGACACAGTATTCTTTTAGCAAAAACCATGAAAAAGCTGCCTCCAGAGGGGCCAGCTTGCCTGAGTCATCACTGTGTGGGAAGGACTGGAGCCAGCTGTCCCACTGGCGGGGGTCTGAATTTCTCTGCAAAGTCACACTTCAAGAGAATCACACAGTCCCAAGTTGACAGCTGAGGTGGGAATGGCAGCTCTACTCTTTCACCCTTCCCTCTCCTCCCCAGTCATCCTCCATCCTTTCAAGCTGAGAGCTCTCCCATGCCAATCCACACCCTCCTCTATTCATGGTGAAATGCCCCCCTCCCCCAGGCAAGGGCCCTAGAGATGGTGCTGGTTGTAAATATCCTGACTGTGTGCTGTGTGCAAGGAGAGGAGACACGAGGTCCTTGCACTCTGAAATGATCAGCTTCATGACTGTAATTACATAAATTACATCTAAAATTTCCTATAAATTCCATATGTAATCCTACAAATTCAGTGTGTTTCTATTAAGAAGATTGTTATATTCATGTGTGAGAGAGAGTGTGTGTAGAGAGGATTAGAGAGAGGGTAGGGGGATCCATTGGTTTAGATAGAGGCTCACAAAAACCCTCTATCTGGCCCCTCCCTGACTTCATGAAGCCCTTACAGCCTAACTGAGCAAGCAACCCCCACATCTTGGAAAAATTTCAGACCCAATGCTACGGCAATCACTGCTTACTCCCCTTGTGTGATATGAGCTCTGTACTTTGGTGGGCAAAACATACAAATCACAGTGCTTCCCCTTTACAAGTGAAGCATACACAAGGAATACAGGGAAGTCTGGAAAGCAGGCAGGGCTGGGGTTGTCAAGCCTGATTCCTGATCCTTCCATGTACTTTTAGGACCCTGCTAACCCTCAGTGCTCCCTCGGCATATCTGCCCACCTTTAGGAGTCTAATCCTGACCTCAGGGATGAGGAACTTCAACTCTAGCCAATTCTTGGCTAGATGCAATTCTTGGTGATGCAGCACCAACATCGCCATGTTAGTTAGACCTTAACCTTGTTTCCCAGTTTTTGACTGAGCTGATGCCCTGCTCCCTGGGCTTTCGGTTTTTTGTTTGTTTGTTTGTTTGTTTGCTTGTTTGTTTTCTGGAGTCCTATCTACTGCCACAAAACTCTTAGACTGGAGTCCAGCTTGTTTTTTTGTTTTATTTTGTTTTGTTTTGTTTTGTTGTTGAGACAGGGTCTCTCTCTGTGGCAAACGCTGGGTGCAGTGGCGCGATTTTGGCTCACTGCAACCTCTGCCTACTGGGTTCAAGCAATTCTGCCTCAGCCTCCAAGTAGCTGGGACTACAGGTGCCCACCACCAAGCCTGGATAATTTTTGTATTTTTAGTAGAGACGGGGTTTCACCGTATTGGCCAGGCTCTTCTCGAACTCCTGACCTTGTGATCACTCACCTTGACCTCCCAAAGTGCTGGGATTACAGGTGTGAGCCACCGCACCTGAGCCGAGTCCAGCTTGTTTTTACCATGCTACTCTCTCTCCCAGGGACTGTGGTCCCAGGTTAATTCAGATCACAGGCTGAGACTTTGACAGCTGCCACAACCCTCCCTTCCACCTGCAGAGTGTGTCAGGCAGGGTGGAGGGGAGGGGTGGCTACTCAGGTTCTCCTTCCTAGCCCTTCTCCATCTGCCAGTCCCACTACAGTGACCCAGCATATGCCCTGCTGTATCCCAAGACAAAACAGATTTCACAATATGTGGCCAGCACAGGGGTGAGTTGTCCTTGCTACTGTCTCGGGCCTTTCCCTCAAGATAATCCAGCCCTGAACACTCAGCAAACAACTGGTTGTCAGAATGTTTCCCAGGGTGGGAATGAGCAGAGAACCCCATGCTGTTAATC
Organism: Trachypithecus francoisi; assembly: GCF_009764315.1. Lineage (NCBI taxonomy): Eukaryota > Metazoa > Chordata > Mammalia > Primates > Cercopithecidae > Trachypithecus > Trachypithecus francoisi. The sequence continues at coordinate 86,216,784 of NW_022681457.1, read as the reverse complement.
TAAGGTTTCTGGAACTAGAAGGGCCCTTAAAATCATCCAGCCTGATACATCATTTTACAGATGAGAAAACGGAGGTCCCCAACTCTAGACTGAGAGGAAGGTAAGATCAGGGGCAGACACATATTTATCAACTGCACGCGTCGAGGGCTACTGTAGACTCAGCATTACAGATACAGCCTCTGCTTTTGGAGGTACAGTGTCCAGAGTAGGACAGAGCAGACTCACAAGTGCAATCCACCGAGGAAGTGCTGTGATGGGGATGATACGGCGGCACGGTGTCCAGAGGAGAACAGAGCAGACACACGGGTTCAATCCAGCAGGGAAGTGCTGGGATAGGGGTGGCATATGATGGACATGAGAGCCAGAACACAGGCTTCTACCCCCGAGGAGCAGGGAAGGTTGACTAGGGGCCAAGAAAATGTGGCCTGCATCCTCAAGACAATATTTGCTCAGCACAAGGTGTGAATCCAGTGTTTTTCACCTTTTCATTTCCAGTGCTAAACCAAAGCCATCTATGGTGGCAGACTGAACCAGAGAATTCGTTATGAAAACTACATAGTGAGTGGTCTGAGGCTGATGGCTTATAAATGGGAACCAACCACTGCTTTCAAACATACTCTTCCCTGCCCCGTCATGCCATCTTGGGGAGAACTCAGAGCTTTCTTCTCACTTGTAGTCATGAGAATATTCTCTGTTGAGGTAGTTAAGACTTATTTCCAGGTATTTAAAAGGCCAAAGTATCCAAATAAAAATTGCCCAAATTGAAATTTCTGTCTTGCATATGATTCAAAGCCACTTCACTTTGCCAAGTTCATCCCTGGGGCTGGGAAGGGGGTGTGGTCTACTGGACAAGGAGAAGGGGGCGTGGCCTGCTGGACATACAGAAGGGGATGTGGCCTACTGACAGAGAAGAGGATTTGGCCTACTGGACAGAGAGAAGGGGGTGTGGTTTACTGGACATAGAGAAGGGGGTGTGACCTACTCTTTCCTTGCTTTTCCCTTTTTAATCCTCATCCCATTGCTGTTCTTGGCTACTCTAGAATAGAGGCAAGAGAAGTAGGGATTATAAGGAAAGAATATGAGTCTTATCTTTAATGGTCCTACAGTCCTCTCTTGGCCAATGCTGGTTAGCATTAATGCTCTTAATGTGACAGGCCTTCAAGTGCTGGCTCTCTCACTGGGAAGTTTCTACTGGGACGTCCACCCTCCCTGGTCTCCTGACATGAGCAATGTGCCTTCTGGCTGACCTCTTGCAATTTTTGTCTTACCCCAGGATCTGCACTAAAGGAATCCTCTTGCCTGGAAGGTGGAATGTCCTCACCACCAAAGACTGCCTAAACCCAGTTGTCCTCCATAGCAACCACTTCCCTCCTGAGATACTCACATGCCTTTGCCATGTTCCACAATGACATGCTGGCTGCTCATCTGCTGTCCTACCTTTGCCCTCACAATTGCAAATGACTCCAACCACCACTTGCCTTCAGAATTCCCCAGTCACCAGTTTCTATATTCACGTGCCAAGGAACGCATGCCAAGCTCTCCAAGCACTCTCCCACTGTGCTTCACTCCCGGCTATCACCGGGTAGGCTTGGAAGCTTCTGCAGCTCAGCAGTTGTCCAGCTGAAGAGTGAGATGCCTGTCTGCACTTGCACAGGCATTTCACGCTATGAGAGGCCCTCTTGGAAACCTGTTACTTGGCTTGGGGAATGAGGATACCCACTCCCCTTATTTTCACCATGGGCCAGGAAAGGAAAAGGCACAGCTCTCCTCTTCAAGCCAACAGCTCACTATACCTCTCAATTTCCTCCTTCAATCAACTCTCTAGTTCTTCTGTCTATATGGACTGAGGATGGGCAACAGGGAAAAGACTGGGGTCAGTTTGGCTGCCTTTCTGGAAACCCCAGAGAGGTTATCTGGTAGCAACTGTTTCCATCTATTTCCATCCAATATTCCTGCTATTTCAAGATAAGAGGAAAGTCATGTTAACATCCTATTTCACTTGAATCATTGCTTTCACTGATGAGGGTAATTGGTGTAATCCCTAGACTATAGAAATCATGTAGCCCATCTCCCTGCTGTGGCAGAGAGGAGAGCCTGGGGTCCAGAAAGGGGAAAATTGGCCTAGCAGCCCAGGGACAACCCCCAGAAACCCTGACCTGAGACTTAAGCCCCATCCCCTGCTTTTCCCTTGATTGTCTCCACCAGACCAGTGAATCATCTCACCGGAAACCGTGTTCAGCACAGTCCTTTGCTTACTGAAAGTCAAGGCTTCTGGAAAAGCCTGAGGCTGAAGCTGTGGTACTGACTAGGGGCTGGGGGCAGGGAGTGGATCTCTGGCTCCAGGAAAGGGAGCAAAAAGCTAATGCCAGGCAGGTCAGGAGCCCTAAAGGGGAAATGTGACAGTAATTAAGGAGGAAGCTGGCCTTCTCATCCTGGGTCATGACCACTCCCTATAGTCTCTGTCAAGGTCACTTGAAGCGGAAGATTGTATCCGGCCAGACACTGGAGGCACAAGCCCAGCAAAGTGTTCAGGACAGCTTTATTTAATTCCCTGTCCATATGGAAATGCCCTGCACTGAACGGTTTGGAAGTCACAATTGCATTAGCCGTCTGGAGCTCCCATAAGCTCAATCAAGCCATAATCAAGGATCTTCTGTGATTGTCCATTATCTGCCTTTCAGCCAGAGAGGCACGTTCTTGAAGGAAAGTGATCAGAGAGCTGCGTTCTTGGCACTAATTACATGCTAGCCTGCATCTGTGTCCCTCCCGCAGCCGTCAGGAGCCATTGTGGATGGCCCCGGGACATCTCACCCACTTCTGTTCAGGTGACCCTGAGCAGGCTGAGCCCCCAGAATAGAGTCCATGCTGATCAGTAAGAATATGGCTTCCCAGGCAGATGAGGTCTTGTGGTTCAAATGTGACTGCATGTTTTACATTGAAAGCACCCTGGGGTGCTTAGGAAGGGGCTACTGCTGGGTCAGCAGATAATTCTCTATGGGAGCCCAGAGAACATCTGGAGATGCAGCAAAAACAGCCAGATGGACACCTCTTGAGATCAGCAAGGACAGAGAGGAAGCAAGCACTAGAGGCATCAACCAGCCCTGCCAAACAAAAGGGCATCATCGTTTGCATAAGCCCTGCCACTGTCTGGCTTCTGCTGATTTCTAGCAATGTTCTCTCATTCCCCACATCAGGTGTCCTCACCTCGAGCTGAAATGGGTTCCTCCAGCCCCACATGCTCCCACCTCTCTACCCAGTCCCTGCTGCCTGATTGTTCGCTTGCCCTCAACATGGCATGTCCAAACATTATTTGGACCTCATTTCTGGGTCCAATCTCCAATGCCAGGGCTGCTACAAAGACCTCCATGTTCACCCAAGTGAGACGTGGCCTCTCCCTTCACTTAAGTCCCCAGCAACATCACTTCTGGTGCTTCTCAGTTTGGGCTGCAGGCGGGTTGTGTTCAGTGGACTGAGAACTCCTCAAGAGCAGGAGCTGCCTCCAGCTTCATGTTTCCTTTAAGAAATGTAAAAAACATCACACAAAAGTTTGGTCAGATGTGGTGGCTCATGCCTGTCATCTCAGCTCTTTGGGAGGCTGAGCAAGAGGATCTCTTAGGGTCAGCAGTTGGAGGTTACAGTGATGTTTATGCCACTGCAATCCATCCTGGGTAATGCAGCGAGACTCTTTCAAAAAAACAAACAAACAACACACACACACACACACACACACACACACACACACGAACAGAGAATAATGAAACCATCACGTGTCCCTTCAACTAGAACAAATTATCATTAAATTTGTACCACACTTGCTTCACTTAAAAAACGAAAACTAGAAAAGATGATAGATAAAGTTGATGTCACCTTAGCATAGGTATTAAAAGAATATAAAGCTAATAAATGGCTCTAGAGCCAGATTGTCTGGGTTCAAATCTCCATTCTGCCACTCATTAGAAAGTTGACCATGGACAAATTACTCAACCCTTCTATGCCTCAGTTTCCACTTCTGTAAAAACTGTGGTATGTTGTCACGAAGATTCAATGAGTTAGTGCATGTCAAACTCATAGAACAGCACCTGCCTGTAAGTATTCAATAAATGCCATCTATTATTTAATCTTCCATCCCTAAACCTATTTCTCAATGCACCCCTCCCAAACCCAAACAGAGGCAACCATATCATGAGTTGAGTATATATGTGCTTTCAGTTCAAGGTGTACACTTTTACTTCCAAATGTATATAACCACAAAAAACTATAGTATTTTTTGTATGTGTTCCTTAATTTGTTTAAATAATATATTGATTAGTATCCTTTGAGTTGCAAATTCTGAAAGCCCACCTCTACCTGGCTTAAACTTTGAGGAGGATTAACTAGCTTCCATACCTGAAAAGTTTAGCGGCAAGGAAAATTTCAGGGTTGACCTGATTTATCAGCTCAAAAATGTCATCTAGGACCCACTTTCTTTTGACACCTGGCTCATCTTTCCACGGTGTCAGCTTTATCCTAGAGCTAGCACCTCCTCATGGTTGTAAAAGGCTACCAGTGGCTCTAGGACTGCAGACTTTGCTGGGAGAGAGGGGGTCATTCAGGAAGTGCTCTGAGAAAAGTGAGGAAGCTGCTTCTCTAGAAGCCTCAAGAAAGTTTTCACTTCTCATGGCCTAAAATGGTTTATGCACCTCTGAACCAGGTATTATGACCATGGGTTGAGATTCTATTGATAAGCCTTGGCCTCAGACATGTGCCCCCTGTAAGGGGAGGGTAGAGACAGCCTCTCTAAAGGTACACAGGCTACACAGGTTGCTGTGGACATCTGCACAAAATTATAATGAGAATGGGGAATGGATGCTGAAGAGGCAAAAAGATCCTCTACAAATGGTATCATAAAACTTACATTGTTCTTCCTCCAGCTTTTCTCATTTAATGTTTTGGCTTGCTTTTGAGATCTTTCTGTTTGGTATAAACATCTAGTTTATTCCTCTTAAAAATGAGTAATACTCTATCTATGAATAAAGCCACATTTCTTTGGCCATTTCTCTACTGATCGTTTTTTAATTATTTCTGTGTTGATTTCTTTTTTAGTATTGCAAACAGGGGTGCAAGGAACAATGGTGTTCATGTCTTCTTAGAGACTGTCTCGGTCATCTTTGTGTTTGCTTCTAGTTCCTGCAGTGGCCAAGCCCACGGGTGGGCTCAGCAGGTACCTGTTGCATGAATGAGTGAATGACTCAATGAGTAAATGAATAAATTCTCTTTTTTTCCCAGCTATGAGCTATTGAAATGGTCATTGTAGGATGCTGGTTATGGAACCTATAATGCTAGCATTCAAATGGTGCTTTTACTTTCCTAGAGGGGCAAATGAAGACTCAGAGAGGGAAAGTTGGAAGTCATGTCATGAGTCTACAGCACAACCGGAATTTGAACCCAAGTTCACTGACTCCAGACAGCTCTTCTTTCCACTCCATTGTATCCTTTACTGCTCTGGGCCACTCACGTCACTCATCTAACCAAATTCTTTTGCTCCTATAATTTGTTCCACAAATTCATCTGTGAGTTATCTGCAGCCTTGCATGTGCTTCTCTCCCTGACCAGTGGATGGGCTCCCCATGGGCAGGGCTTAGGTCTGATGCTTCTCTGTTAGCCAAGACCAAGGCAGACTCCAAATGCATCCCAGGCTCTGCTTATATAGGCCCCTCCTGAAGGACGATGGCCCAGGGTCCAAGAACCTCTGGCAGGAAGAGCCATCAAAGATTTTCTAACCCAATTTCCCAGCAAGAACCACTGTCACACATCTTCTGGCTCCTTCTTGGATAAGTGATAAGCCAGTCTCAACCTCCTTTGGTGGCCACTGTGTTTTGGACAGTTCTACCTGAAAGCCTCACCTGCCTCAAACACCTACCCAATGCTATCCCTCTGCCTTCTGGAACACTAAGAATAAAGCCAGTTTTTCCAATACTGGAGGGAGCCCAAATGTGCTTTCCCTCGGGGGAAAAAAAATGTCCAATTCCCAAATCCAACCTGTGCAAAACAGTCTTACGTGTGCGCACATGCGTACACACACCCACACACACGGCCTCAGTTGCCCTCTCCTACCCACTTTGGTTTGACTGTGCTTGTAGGACCTCCTTCCCGCTACCTGAGCAGCTGACACTCACTCTTTGGGTATCAGCCTAAGCATCACTTCCTTTGGGGAGTCTTCCTTGAATTCCAAAGTCTGAAGTTTGGGTTAGGTGCTTTGCTTTTTTTTTTTAATGGAGTCTTGCTCTCTTGCCCAGGCTGGAGTGCGGTGGTATGATCTCGGCTCACTGCAACCTCTGTCTCTCAGGTTCAAGTGATTCTCGTGCCTCAGTCTCCTGAGTAGCTGGGATTACAGGCACGTGCCACCACGCCCAGCTAATTTTTGTATTTTTAGTAGAGACAGAATTTCACCATGTTGGTCAGGCTGGTCTGGAACTCCTGACCTCAAGTCATCCATCTGCCTTGGCCTCCCAAAGTTCTGGGATTACAGGCATGAGCCACCGCACCCAGTCTGAGTTAGGTGTTCTTGTAGGTGCCCTTGTTCTACCCTGCAGTTCCCTAACCCAGCAGTCATCATCCCAGAGTGCATGGTCAGTATTCTCATGTGTACCCAACAAGGCTGGGAGCTCCTTGAGGGGAAGGATAATGTCCGTTATGTCCACTGCTTTATTTCCAAAGACCAGCATACTGTCTGGCCTCTTACAGGCACTGCATGCATAGTTATGAAACAAATTAAGGAGTAAAAGAATTTCACAATAGAAGAGAAAGTGAAAGAATGAAAAACTAAAAAAAAAGAAAAAGAAAAAGAAAAATTTTTCAGTGCAGGTAGGAAAAAAGAATAAAAAAGGAAAAGGAAAAACTATGGTTTGATTGTGAAAAATCAAGAGGTTCAGTCCTTCCCTTTCCCCAACCTCAGTATGTCTCTCCTCAGACCCTGAAATGCCCATGGCTCCAGGCATTTCACAGTCTGTCATCCTGTCAGCTACTCGTGAACTAGCAGGCAACTCACACCCTGAGACCTTCATTGAGCAGCTGGTCTCTTCACTTGCTGTTGGGAAAGCCAAGGCAAGAGCAAGACAAAGAGCTGGGGTGGGAGGGACGTGATGGTATACCAGGTCCTCAGGAGGCCACAAGATAAAATGGAACGTTGACCTGGAACACTGAGTTTACTTGAAGAAGTATCCAGGAAGTACGAGGAACAATATAAGACCTCTTTTAATATTAAAATAAAGTTGGATACATTATAAAGTAGTATGCACAATCTGGGTTCCTTTTAAAGATAAAGCACAAGACCTCAAGGAAATTTTATTGTTGTATAAGAAAGAAGCATCATTCATTCATTCATTCCCTCTTTCAATGGAATTCTTCTGTGCCAGGCACTGTTCCAGGCTCTGAAACTACAGTGAAAAAAAAAATTCTTTCATGGAGCTTACATTTTAGTGATGGGAGATATACAACAAACAAAATAAATAAGTAAGATATATGATAAGTTAGGCGGTGATAAGTGATGTGGAGAAAAATAAACCAGAGAAGCAAGGGGAATAGGAATTTTGGCAGAAATGTGTGAATGAGTGTGCATGGAGAGAGAGCTGTGATTTTAAATACAGTGGTCAGCATGGGCCTCCTGAGAAGGTGGCACGTGGAAAAGACCCAGCAGAGACGTGAAGAAAACACAGAAGGCATGGGAGTAAGCTACAAGGGAAGGGGAAGTCTGGGATAAGAGTGGAGATGGAGAAGAAGTCAGCTTACAACTGCTAAGTATAAGAGGCCTAGGGGAAATCCAGGTGAGACCCAGAGAAAGTTTTTAAAAAATGGAGCTCAGGAAACAACTCTAGATTGAGTTTGAGATGGAATTGTATAGTTGTCAGCAGAGAGAAGATAAACCACAACAGACAAGAGTGGGAGAGCCTTCTAAAAGAATCAGGGACATGGGTTGAAAAGCAGCATCCCATGGACCAGGTTTGGCCCATGCATATGTTTTGTTTGGTCTAAGAACTGGCTGGAATACGGGGGTTAAGAGTTTAGGTTCTGAAGTCAGACTACCTGGATTCCAGATCCTGCTCAACATTTACTAAATATGTGAATTAAGCAGGTTACTTATTTTATTCCTCAGTGCCTTTGTCTGTAAAAATAGTACATATCACATAGAGTAGTTGTAAAGAATAAATTAGTAAATTACATAAAGTAGTTAGAAAAGTCTCTAGCTGCTATGGTTTTAATGACTTTATTCCCTCCAAAAATTCATGTTGAATCTTAATCCCCAGCACAACAGCATTGAGAGGTGGGGACTTTTTGGCTTTATAAAAGGGCTTAACAAAGGGAGTTCCTCCCTCTTGCCCTTCCATCTTCTGCCTAGTAAGGATACAACATTACATTCCTCCTCTATGGAGAATGTAACACCAAGGTGCCATTTTGGAAGCAGCCCTCATCAGCACCTTGATCTTGGACTTCTCAGCCTCTAGAACTATGAGAAATAAATTTCTGTTTTTGTAAATTACCAACTATCAGGTACTCTGTTACAGCAGCACAAAACACTAACTCTACAAATGTTAGTTGCTGCTATTATGGTTATGATTTTGATTGTGATTATTAGATGTTTACCTTGGAACAAATGCTTTCCAGGTTACCCACCCCTGTGGGACAATTTTGTTTATTTAAGTGACTTGCCTGATCCAGGTCAGCATCTGAGTTTGTGACCACTGGTGAGAAAAAAGAACAAGGACAGAAATTGGGAGCTGACTATAATTTAGAAGACCAAAGACAGAAGCCTAATTTTGACATTTGGACCTTTAATCCATTTAGAAATGTATTGATACATGGTGTGAGTCTGGGATTCAACTTACTTTTTTTTCAAATATCAAGCCAGTGACAGTGATAGCGCATAATGAATCATCCATGTTTCCTCACTGCTTTTAAAGGCCACTTTTATGATATCCTCATTTTTTATATAGTTGAGTCCATAGCTGGATTTTCTATTCAGTTTCATTGATCTGTTTACAGGCTCCTGCAACAGTAGTATAACTCCATGAGATTGTTATTTTATAACCGTCATTGTATTTATGGTGTTAGAATAATGCCTGGCACATAGTAGGTACTCAGATATTCATTGAAATGGTGAATAAATAAATGAATATATTATTGCACTTTTGAAATTTTAAAAAATATTTGGCCGGGAAAGTCTCCCTTTTCTTACTCAACTTTTATAAAACACTCAGTGCTAGACTCATGACTTTATTCCTCCAAGGGACATGCCATAAAGGGTCTTGTGCCCAAGCCAATGAGATCAGATTTCACTTTGTAAGCCATGGGCAATGTTGAAGGGTTGTAGGTGGGAGAGAAATTGTCAGATAGATGATTTCGGGAGATCCCTCTGTGGGCTCTAGGGTGGGCGATTGTAGGGGGACAAGACTAGGGATGCTGCAGCTCTAGGCTAGGAAGTAGTTGCTAGGAGGAAAAAATGAACTTGAGAGCTACCTAGCAGGTAGAATCAACAGGCTATGGAACCTACTCTAATTTGGGTGGTGGATGTAAGATAAAAGGAGATGAGATTGACCTCTAGTTACCTGACTTGAGTAACTGAAAGAAGAATGGTGCCCCTTACTTGATAGGGTCTAGAGAAGGAAATTTGGGTTTGTGGGGGAAATGTAGTTTCTTGTGGCCTTGGTAAATCTGAGGCACCCATGGGTCTTGTTTAGAATGCAGTTAGTTCTGGAGTAAGATGAGAAGTACAGAGAAAAAGGCTTTCAGGCCATTAGAGGTTAAAAATCACAGGTGTGGATGAGGTGGCCAGGACAATGTGTTGTTCAAAGATAAACTGTATAAAGGCCATTTTCAAAAAATGTTTATTGAATGCTCACTATGAACAGGACATTGAGCTAAGTTCTTTATATTCATTGTACCATTTAATTCTTATAGCAATTATTGTTACCCTTATTTTCGTGATCAAGAAACCTAACCTTTAAAAGTTTAAATAACTTTTCCAAAGTCTCGTCATTGATAAGAACTGGGTCTGGGCTGGGAATGGTGGCTCACACCTGTAATCCCAGCACTTTGGGAGGTTGAGGTTGGTGGATCACTTGAGTCCAAGAGTTCGAGATCAGCCTGGGTAACATGGCAAAACCTGGTCTCTACAAAAAATACAAAAGTTAGCCATGCATGTTGGCACATGCCTGTAGTCCCAGCTACTTGGGAGGCTGGGGCAGGAGAATCGTTTGAGCCCAGGATGCAGAGGTTGCAGTGAGCCAAGACCATACCATTGCACTCCAGCCTGGGTGACAGAACAAGAGCCTATCTCAAAAAAAAAAAAAAAAAAGAAAGAAAGAAAGAGGCCGGGCGCGGTGGCTCAAGCCTGTAATCCCAGCACTTTGGGAGGCCGAGACGGGCGGATCACGAGGTCAGGAGATCGAGACCATCCTGGCTAATATGGTGAAACCCTGTCTCTACTTAAAAATACAAAAAACTAGCCGGGCGACGAGGCGGGCGCCTGTAGTCCCAGCTACTCGGGAGGCTGAGGCAGGAGAATGGCATAAACCCGGGAGGCGGAGCTTGCAGTGAGCTGAGATCCGGCCACTGCACTCCAGCCTGGGTGGCAGAGCAAGACTCCGTCTCAAAAAAAAAAAAAAAAAAAAAAAAAGAAAGAAAAAAAAGTGGGTCTGTTTCAACACAATGTTCACACTCTTAACCCCTAGACTCCATTCTGCTAAAGACCGTATCCTCAAAGACCTACTCTAAACCCTGTTCCTGGCCTCCAGGTTCTATTTGTCTTGGCCCCCAGCAATGAATTAATTTCATACATTCATAGGTGAACTCCCAGCCCAGGGGAAGCGACTGTGCACACACACATACTTTTTAAAAACAATTAGAGACTCACAGTCTCAAAATGCCCCAAAAGTTCCTGTATCATCCAAATTAACTTCAGGAAGTTCTTATCAGCTCTCTGCCTCCTCAGTCTGAAGCAAGTCAAGCCTCCGAGGGCTGCAGGCCACAACGGCTGGACGCTGGTGGGAAGGGAACAGATACTCCAGTGGGTAACCCTTCTCTCCCAGTGACTTGCAGCTGCCTGCCTCAGAAATTTTACAAAATCACCCAAGAGCATGCAACCTGCTCTATTCTGCATGATAGTTAATAGATGCAAATCCATGATTAATATTTTCCTCCACTGATTTCGATTTCATTCTGTTAGTGATTATACTGATGGCAACAGTTGAGGGGATTAAAAATCCTGTTTAATTCGTGTTAGTTTTTTTTTTTAAACTTTGCTGATAAATGTTAAATGTCAAGTGCTTTGGTGTCTTCCACAAGATGCAGAGGCCAAATGAGGAGGCCAACAGAAGTAGCAGGAGCTCAGAAACAGCTCAGAGAAAGTTGTAACTTAACCGGCTGACCCATATTCCACACAGCTAATGAAAACGGAGCACATAGCTTGCCCAGTGGCTCCTGAAGTCCTAATATCAACTGCATCTTTTCCACTTAATGATCTTCAATAATGAAGGCACTGGGGAAACCTTGCAATTTAAAGAAACCTCTTAGGGAGCCCTGTTGTAAGGCAAATACTTGGTCCTTGGTTGATCTCTTTGTGAGTCTAGTGTGCATTTTTAAGCCTGAAAAAGGCAATGCAGATATATAGCATTCACAGTTTTCTCACTTCTATACCCCTTCCTTCCCACCCCAAATCCTATTTTCTGTCCCTCAACACACAATGAAAGCTCCTTGAGAAGCTGAATGCCGTATACACTTCCAAATTCCCCACTCTGGGGGTGGTGCTACTGAGGGTGGAAATGGCAAATGGGAACCTGAGAAATTAGGATTTTTGTTTGTGTTTTTTAGTTTGACCACGAATCCAGGGCACTGCTCCTATCAATCTCCTAGAGAAAAGATGAGTTAGCAGGAACGCATGCTCAGAAATTCAGCCTTGGTGGGAGTGGGAGTGGGGAGAGTGGATCTGAATGAGTGAAATCCCAATTCACTTTCCCTGTCTCCTGCCTGGTCCCCTCCTCCTGCCTTTGGCCCAGCCCTGCTAGTTTGCCAACTCTTTCTCTGTATCCATGACTGGGGGAACACAGGCAGCCAGTCACTAATGACACAGCCAGTTGAGGGGTGAAGTGATTCCACCAGTTGTCATTAACAAAGCTCTGAGACCCAGGGTTGAGGATCTCCCCTTTCCCCGCACACCAGGAGCCCTTTGTCTGTAGCTCTCTCTCCGCCACCCCAGTATTAGCATGGATTTATTTTCTTCGTATTTAGTATCACAGTTAATTGTATACAACGTCTGGTCTGTACAGAGTCCCTAGAGCAAAAGAGGGTGCTTGTTCCTCTTGTCCCTCATTTCTTTTTCTTTTTCTTTTTTTGAGTCGAGGTCTTGCTCTGTCACCAGGCTGGAGTGCAGTGATGTGATCTCTGCTCAGTGACACTTCCGCCTCCTGGGTTCAGGCAATTCTCCTGCCTCAGCCTCCTGAGTAGCTGGGATTACAGGCACCTGCCACCACACCCAGCTAATTTTTGTATTTTTAGTAGAGACGGGGCTTCACCATGTTGGACAGGATGGTCTCGATCTACTGACCTCCCAAAGTGCTGGGATTATAGGCATGAGCCACTGGGCCCAGCCTTTTGTCCCTAATTTCTATGCAACCCCATCATCACCTTTTGCCATTTGGACTGTTTGCAGTGCACAACACAATCACCTGAATAGATTAAACAAACAAACAAATATGATCAGACTTCATCCCAAGCAAGAATCTCCCCTGGTCAGACTAGGCACCATTCTTGCAGACACCTCCCAGGGTGATTCTGATGTAACCTCTAGATTAAGAACTTCTGCCACAGGAGTTTGTTGTGCTCAGAAAGGGGGAGAGAAAAGGGAGACACAGAGATAAGAAAAGAAGATGCATAAAATTAACTAGACTGGAGTTACTCCATCTCCGCTTGCTCCTGACTTTAACTCATGTAGCTGTCCTTAGTCAGGTACAAGATCTGCTTCCTCTCTTGTCCCTTGACCACTCGTCCTCTACAAAGCTCAGAAAATGCCTTTTAAAAGACACAAATTGGAATATGTCATTGCCCTGCTTAAACTCACGCAGTGGTTTCCATTGTATTTAGAATAAAATATTACTGACCACAGCATGCAGTGCTCTTCTTAGCTCATGCCTGCCTGTGTCTTCAACTTCTTTGCACACCTCTCTCTCCCTTTTCCTACTATGCTCCAGCCACACCAGCCTTGTGGTTGTGGAATCTGCTGTTCCTTATGATCCTAGAGCATTTGTCTTAGAAGGTTCTGTCCCAGTTATTCCCAGCATTGGTTCCTTCTGTTTTGTTTTGTTTTGTTTAATTTGAGACAAGGTCTCTCTCTATTCCCCAGGCTGGAGTGCAGTGGTGCAATCTCGGCTCACTGCAACCTCCACTTCCTGGGTTCAGGCAATTTTCATGCCTTAGCCTCCCAAGTAACTGGGATTACAGGTGCATGCCACCACACCTGGCTAATTTTTGTATTTTTAGTAGAGATGGGGTTTCACCATGTTGTCCAGGCTGCTCTCCAACTCCTGACCTCAGGTGATCCACCTGCCTCAGCCTTCCAAAGTGCTGGGATTACAGATGTGAGCCACCACACCCAGCCGGATCCTTCTTGTATTTCTCATATCAGGCCAAATGTCACCTTCTCAAATAGACCCTCCTTGACCTACTAAGCTAAAGTAGCAAGCTCCTCATTCACACTGTCACATGACCCTGCTTTACTGCCTCCGCAGTACTTCTCACTATCTGAAATTATGTTATTCATTTACCTGTTACTTGTCTATTACTACCTCCCATCTGCTAAAAGGCAAGCTCTAGAGATCAGAGATCTTACTTGTCATGCCATTGTTCTATTGTATTTGGTGATTTGCAATGCCTGGCACATGGTAGGGGCTCGATAAAATGTTTGGTGAATGAATGATTCATGTCATTCTTATTGGTGAATGTGCTTTACTTTCTAATAATTCATTCAATAATAGTTCTAGAAACTGGTAGCAAAAAGTAGACATTTTTCATATTTAAATTGCAAAAGAGAAGAAATGTAATTTTACTAATTTCAAGGATATGCTTTGTTAACCAAAATTTCTAAGTAGAAGTTCTAACTACGTTACTTTAATTAGCAGACAAACCTATCTATAATTAGTACATCAATTATATGCAAATGAAACTGCCAATATCCTTGAATGTGTTTTGTCCCCTTAAGTAGTTGCAACATTCTCCACCTTCACCATGTAATTTTGTTTACAAGACTATTTTGTTTACTAGTCTCTTAATTCATAAACAGTGTAAAAAATAAATATCAGTCTTGCACCAGCTGAATTATCACACATCTCAAATCACTGGAAACCCAGTTATTAAGTGGTGGAATCATCTCTGAATATATGAGTAGTGTAGATAGATTAGTCACAAGCCTGAACTACACTTGGGAAACATAAAGCTTTTGGGGGCCATTACTTTATTCTTGAAAATGTCCAGTACCTTCTTTATTTATTTTTATTCATTTATCTATTTATTTTTGAGATGGAGTCTCACTCTGCTGCCCAGGCTGGAGTGCAATGGTATAATATTGGCTCACTGCAACCTCTGCTTCCCAGATTCAAGCGATTCTCCTGCCTCAGCCTCCCAAGTAGCTGGGATTATAGGCGTGCACCACCACGCCCAGCTAATTTTAGTATTTTTAGTAGAGATGGATTTTTGCCATGTTAGCCAGGCTGGTCTTGAACTTATGACCTCAGGTGATCCACCCGTCTCAGCCTCCCAAAGTGCTGGGATTACAGGCATGAGCCACCATGCCCGGCCCTAATTTTTGTATTTTTATTAGAGACAGAGTTTCACCATGTTGGCCAGACTGGTCTCGATCTCCTGACCTCAAGTAATCCACCTCCCTGGCCTCTCAAATGTGCTGGGATTACAGTTGTAAGCCACCGTGCCTGGCCCCAGTACCTTCTTTAGACATTGGTGATATCCCTGAGAATGACTTCTTAAGCCACAGTCACTATAAAGGGTCAATTACCAAAGAGGAGATAACCTTTTGTCATTGCAGTTGAAGATCAACTCTTACCAACTGGTACAAGACTCCCAGCCCTTGAGAGCCAGGGATTAACTAAAGATAATCCTCAGAGCTTGCAGACTTTCAGACATACTGGAGTGAGCAGTGGACAATAGAAGAATATGATTTCCCAAAGAGGATCCAAATCAAGGGGGTCGTCAAAACATAAATATATCAAAGAGATATTTGTACACCCTCAGCAGCATTATTCACAATAGTCAAGAGGTGGAAGCAACCGAGGTGTCCATCCATGGATGAATGGATAAAAAAAAGTATGGTCTATACATACAATGGAACATTATGCAGCCTTAAAAAGGGAAGAAATTCTGACACATGCTACATCGTGGATGAACCCTGATGACATTATGTGAAGTGAAATAAGGCAGTCACATAAAAGCAAATGCTGTATAATTCCATTTATATGAGGTAGCTAAAGTAGTCAAGTTCATGGCAGCAGAAAGTAAAATGGTGGTTGCCAAGAGCTGGGTGAAAAGGGAAATGAGTTGTTTAAGAGTTTTAGTCTTATAAGATGAAAAATGTCTGGAGTTCCACTGCCCAACAAGGTGAATATACTGAACACTACTAAACTTTGCACTTGGAAATGCACTTATGTATACACACATAAATTTTATGTTATTAGAAATTTAAGATATTGAAAATAACTATGTTAGGAATAATTTTAAATATAAAGAAAGCCAACTGTAACCAAAATTAATAGGATTAGTACTACCGTGTCCTGTCATAAAACTATTCAGACTTTCCAGCCCTCAAAAGAAATATTCACATATTTGATTCCTACCAATATAGTCTACTTAT
Source organism: Trachypithecus francoisi (assembly GCF_009764315.1). Lineage (NCBI taxonomy): Eukaryota > Metazoa > Chordata > Mammalia > Primates > Cercopithecidae > Trachypithecus > Trachypithecus francoisi. Next base: position 86,200,895 of record NW_022681457.1, on the reverse strand, counting down.
GACAACTTTTCCCAACTTACTGGTTTGGTCACATAATTAATAGTGATTGTTCCCCTTAGGGATTCCAAAATGCTACTGGTTAAGCTTAGAAATATGCTGGTATTTAGTCTTTTGTCTCCAAGAAAATTCTTAATTTTGAAAAGCTCAACATTTTTAAATATAAAGATAAAATGAAATAACATTAAAACTTACGAAAAGAAAAGCTTACATGTCCATCATCTCTCTTCCTAACAATGATTTCCCATTTATTTATTTACCCTTCGAGTTCATTACTGTAGTCATTATATACATACAATTTTGCCTGTGTTTCTTTTTTCATTTGCTATTATACTACAGGTATTTTTCCACATTTTATGTTTTTGTCAAAATTATTATTTTTAATGGCTATATAATATTCCATTGAGTTGATGACCATGATGAGCTTAGCCATTGGCTTATTTTTGAAGAATCATTTCTGTTCTTCTAATACAGATAAAATAGTTTTGGATATTTAAACCACTCCTGATATACTTAGTGTTTTTAATGATTACTATTAGAGACACTCACAGAGCTGAAAGGACTATGGGATCAATTACCCCTGTTCCTTAGTTGAGGAAGGCTCTGAACCTATACACTGAACAGCACTCATCAGCCTAGTCAGATTTTCCTTGCGGCAAGTTTATGACCCCACGCAATGCTAAGTAGGCTATCGAAATGTGGATAGTTTTGCCTAAACCTTTTTGTGACATTCATTCAAATGGCAGCAATGACATGTTTCTGTTTAAATCCCACATATAACAACATTTGAGTACTTCAGTGAATAAATTCCTCAACTTTCCTGAGTCCTAGGTAATTTTTGGGACCAGAGGATGGATTTGAAGACCAATGTTTACTTGGCTATTTATTTGTTTTAACATTAAAATTAGATTTCATTCATCTGTTTTGAGGTTTTAGCTGATGCTCTTCCTCTCTGCCTGGTACACTTCCCTGCAGCCTCCTTCACCAAGCCTGCTCCTACTCATCTTTTCCATCTCAGCTCAAATGTCACTCCTTTAGAAAAGCTGTCCCTGAAACTTCCTCTCCAACTAAGTCAGTTCCCTCATGATATGTTCTGATAGTTTCCCGAACTTTCCCTTCACTGCATGTATCAGTCCATAATTATATATACTCATACAAGTATCTGACGTTTGTCTCTCCCTCTAGGTGCAACCTCCATGAGCCAGAGGCTGGGTCTGTTTTGCTCACTGTATCCCAGTCAGTATCTAGCAGATAGTATGTATTAATACCTGTTGACTGAATTAAATGTCATTAGGGACAGTCAGGAGCCGATAGGTTAAGAAAGGGGGAGAGGCCGAGTGCAGTGGTTCACACCTATAATCACAGCACTTTGGGAGGCTGAGGCGGGTGGATCACCTGAGGTCAGGAATTGGAGACCAGCCTAGCAAACATGGTACACACACACACACACACACACAAAACGGGGCATGGTGGTGCGAGCCTGTAGTCCCAGCTACTTGGGAGGCTGAGGCAGGAGAATTGCTTGAACCTGGGAGGTAGAGGTTGCAGTGAGCCAAGATCGCACCACTGTACTCCAGCCTGGGTGACAGAGTGAGACTCTGTCTCAAAAAAAAAAAAAAGGAAAAATGATAGAAAAAAGAAAGGATGAGAAAAGAGCAACCAAAAGACAGAGATCGGCTATCTTAGCATAGTTCGCTTCTCCACATTCAGGAAAAACATTGTGACAGCTTTAACAATCCATAAATCAAAGATTCCACCATAACTTTTCTTTCTAAAAGTAGTCTGGAACTGTCTCCAGTTTCTCCTCCCTTCCCTTCTTTCATAATATGTAGGTGCATAAAGCACCTGTCCACTTCTGCTTTACATGTATTTGTTATGTCTTATCTTTTCTTATAAGATTGTACTTTTAGAAAACAAGGCTTACTTCTTCCTTACATCCTATTTGCATGGCCAGCACTTAGGAGATCATATATAGTCAGTAAATGTTAGTTCTTCTTTCCTAAAGTTCATATGGAATGTCAAGAGACCCCAAATAACCAAAACAATCTTGGAAAAGAAGAACAAACTTGGAGATCTCACACTTCCTGACTTCAAAACTTACTGCAAAGCTACAGTTCAAAATAATGTGGTACTGGCATAAAGTTAGACATATTAGCCCAGGGAATAGACAGCCCAGAAATAAACCCTCACACATATTGTCAAATGATTTTCAGCAAGGGCATCAAGACCATTCAGTGGGAAAAGAACAGTTTTTTCAACAAATGATTATGAGTATCTTGCATTGGATATCTGCATACAAGAAAATGAAGTTGGACCCTTTACATCATATACAAAAATTAACTCAGAATGGACCCCAAACCTAAATGTAAAAGCTAAAACTATGAAACTCTTAGAAAGAAACACAAAGGAAAAAAGCTTTATGACATAAGCTATGGCAATTATTTCTTCACTATGATACCAAAGCACGGGCAACAAAAGAAACATAAATAAATTGAACTTCATCAAAATGTAAAACTCCTGTGCATCAAAGGACACAACCAATAGAGTAAAAAGATAGCACACAGAATGGGAAAAAATATGTGCACATTATATCTCTAAGGAGTTAATATCCAGAATATATAACTAAACCACAACAAAAAAACCCAACCTGATTAAAAAATGGGCAAAGGACTTGACTAAACATTTTTCTAAAGAAGATACACAAATGGCCAATAAGCACATGAAAGGATGCTCAACATCTCTAGTCATTAGAGAGATGCAAGTCAAAACCACACTAAGATATCACCTCACACACATTAGAATAGTGACTGTCGGCCGGGCGCGGTGGCTCAAGCCTGTAATCCCAGCACTTTGGGAGGCCGAGATGGGCGGATCACGAGGTCAGGAGATCAAGACCATCCTGGCTAACACGGTGAAACCCCGTCTCTACTAAAAATACAAAAACTAGCCGGGCGAGGTGGCGGGCGCCTGTAGTCCCAGCTACTCGGGAGGCTGAGGCAGGAGAATGGCGTAAACCCGGGAGGCGGAGCTTGCAGTGAGCTGAGATCTGGCCACTGCACTCCAGTCCGGGCGACAGAGCGAGACTCCGCCTCAAAAAAAAAAAAAAAAAAAAAAAAAAAAAAAAAAAAAGAATAGTGACTGTCAAAAAATTCCAGAAAATAATAAGTGTTGGTGAGAATGTAGAGAGAATTTGCACTGTTGGTGGAAATGTAAAATGATGAAGCTCCTATAGAAAACAATATACTGGTTCCTCAGAAAATTTAACAGGAATTATCATGTGATCAGTAATTCCACTTCTGGGTACATACACAAAAGAATAGGAAGCAGGGTCTTGCACATATATATCTGTACATCCATATTCACAACAGCCTGATTCTCGGTAGCCAAAAAGTAGAAGCAACGCAAGTGTCCATTGACAGATGAGTGGATAAGCAACACGTAGTATATATATATACAACGGAACATGAATCAGTCTTAAAAAGGAAGGCAATTCTCCATGCTACAACATGGATGAACTTTGAGGGCATTTGCCAAGTCAAATAAGGCAGTCACAAAAGGACAAATACTGTATAATTCCTCATATTCCACTTATATGAGGCACCTAGAGTAGTCAAATTTATAGACAGAAAATAGAATGGTAGTTGCCAGGAGCTGAGGATAGGGAGAAATGGGAAGGTGTTTAATGGATACAGAGTTTCAGTTTTGCAAGATGAAAGGAGTTTTATGGGTAGTGGTGATGTTTGCACAACAATGTGAACATAATACCACTGAACTGTGTATTTAAAATGGTTAACATGATAAATTTTGTTATGTGTATTTTATCCCACTCTAAAAAAAATTAGTTCCTTCTCTATTAATTTCTATGATGAAACCTCTCAGAGCCTGGAATGGCACCTTGTGTCTAGCATGCATCAATAAATGTGTAAGCAAATAGATGACCCGATCCAGAGTTGGAAGGTACCTTTGGTGAAACCCTCTACCCAGCCTGAATCCTTCCAGGTTGTAGGACACTCACTACCTCTTAAAGCATGTCATTTCTTCTTCATTAGAAAATTCTTCTTCACACCACCTTTAAGCTGAAATATGACTTCCCTGTAATATTTCCCCTTCCTTGGTGATCATAACTCTACCTTCCCGGCCCAGAGAGAACAGGTCAAATTTCTACCTCATCTGATCACCTTCATGCAATAAAAGACAGAGCTCTGTGCACTGGGAGGGTTAAAGCCTCACCCCAAATGCATCTTCTCCTGCAGAGAGGCAGTCCTTTTGCAGTTAAATCACACTAAAAATCCTCAAGAGGAATATCTGTTCCTGGTTTATTCCAAAGATGCACTAAATGGCAAGAACATGGAGGCGACACATGGACCCGAAGGAGCCTCCCTGTGGGAGGGGACTCCATCTCTGAAGAACAAGAACTATTTATCTTGGAGTAGAGAAATCTCTGAATGAGACACCACCTGTCTTGAAGACGATTCAATGGCAGAGGAAGCCTTATTCTGGGTCTAAGTCCATAGGATATAAGTTACAGCAAAGCAGATTTCAACTCAATTATTTAAAAAAGACCCTAAAACTGCAAGTACATAAAAACTCACAGAACAGTAGTAACTGTAGGAATCATTACTCTTAGGCCCCAGCTTGAACTTCATCGCCCTTTTGAATTCAGAAAATAAATACACACATGTACACATACACACACCCCACATGTCACACCAGGCATTGTGGCACCGTCCATGCCTGACATAAAACATTCTAGAAGTATTTCTGTTTTAATGCAGATACACATAGCACAACTAGTTTCAAAATTAAACAACAATGAAAACTGTCACTACTGACAAGGAACTATGCAAAGACTTTCGGTCTCAGGCCCTTGCTCACTCAGGAGTACCTTGAGACCTGTTTCTTCCTGTTCAGCTGCAGTCACGGTTCTAACCTGGTTCTTCTCACGGCTGGTATCCTCTGACCTTTTATGTCCTGGCAATGACTTCTATGCATTTTGGCAGTAACTGTCTGAATCTCTGATTCAACCCTGATCGCAGGCTCTCGGTCTTTCTCTCTCCTTTCATTCTTTCCTCGGATGGCCGCGGCTTCTGCCGCCTCTACCCTTCCTGGAGCAACCCGTGCTTTTCAAAAATGGCCATGCCGAAGGGGAACTAACACTCCCAGCCTGGAGCAGGTCTTGTCAATCTGATTTTTAAATGATGGAGGAGGAGATTTGAGGACAAAGCTCATGGTGGCATTACCGCTATCAGGGACGCTGCAAAGACCAAGTGAAAAGGGGAAAAGGCTCTTCTGAATGTGAGCACATTCACAGACTCTGAGGACAGAGAGGTATTTAAAGTGAACTGGAACAAACCTGCAACATCCGGTGCGTTCTGCCTTCAAAAATAGCTGCCAGTTAGAGAGGGTTATTTACATATTGATTTCATGCTAACTTTGTAATGGAATGTGCTGCCTGCCTGCCTGCCTGAGACCTAACAACTGTCATCATAATTTTTTCTAAAAATACAGTCAGAGAAAAACACTCATTGAACCCTCCACTGGAAAGTGACTGCAAAAGACCCCCGATCCCAAACCTGCTTGACAGACCACCGCCAAGGGCAGGGACACTCAGCCACTGTAACCGAGAAACATTTCACAGCGGCAGCTGGCCCTTCCCTTCTTCCAACCAGCCAGTATTTTCTGTCTTTCTAGAAAACCTGTCTTGGTCAAAGGTAAGAGTGCCGGGGAGTAGGGGTATGCCTCCCTGGAGCAGAGCAGCCTTTATAGAAACTCCAGCCGGCCTCTCTTCAGAAATAATGGATGAGAAAGGGGCCCGAGTGGCCTACCAGCCCCAGTGCTCCATCCTGGGAGCATTTCTGCCACGGTTTCTCCCGGCATCTCTCTACCAAGGATCCCCACTTCTCGCGCCTCCTAATAGCCAGCTTCTAGAGATTCTCACTTGGGCTGTTTCCGAACCCCTCCCCAACTCACCCCACCCCCACCCCAGGTTTGTCTCTGTGGATCCTACAGAGCTGAGCCCAGGCAGTTCTGTCGTCGCTCCCGAGTGCAATATTAGCAATTTAAATGCATCTTTGCCAGGCCTGATGGAGCTGATTCGGTTGTGATCCTGGGCATATGGATGGCATATTTGCTGCGAGCTAGGTGAGACGCGTCCCAGAAGGGCCGCTGCCAGCCCCCGCAGCCGCCTTCTCCTGCTCCCGGGCGGCTGGGGCTGGCCGCGGAGCCGAGAAACCGGCCAGATCCAGGCTAACTGCGGCCCACTTTGTTTCCAGCCGGCCCCCGCTGCTGGGGACAAATCTTTCATTCATGAACAGGGGCTTGTTAGGCCAACTCCGGACTCTAAAGCCACTTAATTAAATTGTGGAAAGTTCCTTGGTCTGGGTGGGAAATTTGCACACAAAGACCCGGGGTCCTCGCTCCCTCCAACCGGGAGCGCCGCCACAAAACCCGGCCCGGCCTCCCCCCGGGCCCGCGCCCCTGCCCCTCCGCTCCCCGCGCCCCCTCCACCGCTGCCGCGGCAGCGAAAGCGGCGCCCCCTCATTAGAGGGCGTTTGTTAGGGAATGTTTTCCCAGCGATTCACTGACGGGCCTTTCATTCCTCCCTCCGCAATCAAGGGCGGCAAGTGCAGCCTGAGAGCCCTCCACGGCCTGATTGCTGAAAGAATTTCCAAAAGGAAAGAGTGTAAACAGGTACATTGAAAAAGCCTCTTTTCAACAATTATGTAAACATTCCAAACACTATTTGAAAACTTTCACAGTGGAACTGTCAAGTCGGAGCATTCTTGTTTAATTGCAGGGGCACAATGGTGGCTCTGGGGCTACCCCAGCTTCCCCCAGACCCTGCAGAGCTTAGCGGGACGTGGGGGGCCCGAAGATAAAGAAGTCACAGGGAGACAAGTGCGCTTCACTCTCCGGCCCACGGCATCTTTCCCTGTGTGTTCTTGCTCCCTTGGCCTCCAGAAGAACACCCTGGAAACAGGGAGGCGCCTTCTTTCTCCTGGCTGGATTTCTCCAGGACCTGGGCCCCTGGTCTGCACAGAGGGTCGGTTGATGATCGGGATGCAACTAGATGGAAACTTCTGTGTCATTTAAGGGTTTCTCCAAAGCACCAAATGACCATTCTGAGATACCAGGCAAATTGTTGGCAACGTTTTCCCTCCCCGTTAGAATGTTACTGGCTGGCCTCTCCGACCTCTCCTTTTCTGACTCTAGGTTGCTACTGGCCAAAAGTTTCCTCCTTTTCCATGCAGCTCAAAGTCTGCTGATTCACTAACTTAACTACCAATGACCCTGATTACTAGGAGTTGGAAGAGTTTAGGCCACACATGCAAACCGCTTTATCTGGTATTTCATGGAGACACCGAGGTCTCAGTTCACTTTTATACATATTTTTCTCAGAATCTGTTTAGCCAGTCTCCAGTCATTTGGGGTCTGGTCAGCCTGTAACCACCAAGGCTGGCAGGTTGTATCTGAATAGGAACCGTGGTTGCGACAAGTGGGATGTGATTTGTTTCCATTTTTGTTTTTTTAAAACTCTATTTTGTTAAAAGCTGGGGAGGGGGCAGTGTAAATATTCAACAGGAAGGGATTGGCATATCAACACAATGAAGTCTTACAAATGTGTAATATGAAGGCCATGTAAAGATATGGAAAATATTTATAAAACAACGTAAAAAAGGAAGCCACAAAATCCGCACTGTACTGGCAAATGCAAGAAAACATGTCTGTATGTGGCAAAGGACTAGAAAGGACATGCCAGAATGAAAACACGTGTTCTGGGGAATGGAAGTACCAGCACGTTTTACTTCCCAAGCATATATCTTTAATGTTGTCACATTGTTTTGTCAAGACAAGGTCTGGGAATGCTGGAAAGCACCTGTGTACATACAGGGTTGCACATAAAAGGCCACCCCAGTAGCCCGCAGGGAGAAATACACACCAGCCCACAGCACTCTGCATCCCTACCAAGGATGTAGATCAGAGCTTCCAGGTAAATTCCTCAGGTCTAAAGAGGAGCTAAGGCTTGCTTGCTTGCTGAGTCCCCAGGAGGCAGACACAGAATCAAAACTACAAGATAAATCAGATATGTGTTTTGTAGAAATGGTTATGCTCAACAGGGTTACTGGCAAAGCAGGGGCCAGAGAGAAAATAACTTATCTCCATCCCAGGGGTTCCACTGAACACAGCAGAGGCTCAAAGAGTGAATGTGTCTATTTCCTAGGCTTATTCCATTTGACTAAAGTCAGCACTTACTATGCATCTACTCTGTGCCAGAGTCTGTTCTACATGCTGGCCCTGTGAGGCCATAGAGTAATCTTAATCCCAAAAAGTTAATTCGTAATGAAGTGTAGAACCAACATCTTTAAAAATGTGTGTGAGTTAACTGAATTTTTACAAGGGTGCCAAGACAACTCAATGGGGGAAAGAATAGACTTTTTAACAAATGACACTGGGATAACTGGATAGCCATATAAAAAAGAATGCTTTTGGACCCCTACCTCACACCATATACAAAATTGCCTCGAAATGGATCAAAGGCATAAATGTAAGAGCTAAAACTACAAAACTCTAAGAAGAAAACAGACACAAACCTTTATGACCTTAGAGTAGTCAATGGTTTATTAAATAAGACACCACAAAGCATAAACAACAAAAGAAAAAATAGGTAAATTAGACTTGATCAAAATTTGAAATTTTTTACTTCAAAGGACACTATCAAGAAAGTAAAAAGACAACTCATGGAATAGGCAAAACTATTTGCAAATCATACATCTGATAAGATTATTCAGGATGTATAAAGAACTCTTACAATGCAACAATAAAAGACAAATAACCCAATTAAATAATGAGTAAATAATCTGAATAGGTATTTGTTCAATGGAGATAACAAATTAAACAAATGCACAATAATCAAATAAAGGGATGCTCAACATAATTAGTTATTAAAGAAAGGCAACTAAAAACCACAGTGAGATACTACTTCACACCCACTAGTATAGCTATAATCAAAAAGATAGACAATGAGAAATGTTGGTGAGGATATGGAGAAACTGGAACTCTCATTGCTGATGGAGATGTAAAATGATATAGCCATTATGGAAAACAGTTCAACAGTTTCTCAAAAAGTTAAACACACAGTTAGCCTATGACCTGGCAATTGCAACCAAGATAATTGAAAACATATGTCCACACAAAACTTGTACATAAATGTTCACAGTGGCATTATTCATAATAGCCAAGAATTATAAACAACCTAAATGTTCATCAACTAATCAACTGACAAACAAAATGTGTCATGTCCATACAATGGAACATTATTCAGCCATTAAAAGGAGTGAAGTACTGATTCATGCTGTAAGCGAGACACACACAAAAAGCCACACATTATAGCATTTTATTTCTATGAAATATCCAGAATGCAAATCCATACAGACAAAGTAGATTAGTGGTTGCCAGGGGCTGGGGAGAAGTAGAAAAGGAAAGTGACTACAAAAGGGTACAGGGTTCCTTTTGTGAGTGGGAAGAATACTCTGAAATGAGATAGTAGTGATGGTTGTACAGCCCTGTGACTATACCTAAACCACTCAGTTGTGCATTTCAAAAGGTATATTAGTCCGTTTTTACACTGCTGATAAAGACATACCTGAGACTGGGCAATTTACAAAAGAAAGAGGTTTAACTGACTTACAGTTTCACGTGGCTGAGGAGGGCTCACAATCAGAAAGTAAGGAGGAGCAAGTTACATCTTATATGGATGGCAGCGGGCAAAGAGAGAGCTTGTGCAGAGAAACTCCCATTTTCAAAACCATCAGATCTCATGAGATTCATTCACTATCATGAGGACAGCATGGGAAAGACCTGCCCCCAAGATTCAGTGATTCATTCATCTCCCACCAGGTCCCTCCCACAACATGTGGGAGTTATGGGAGCTACAAGATGAGATTTGTATAAGGACACAGAGCCAAACCATATCAAAAGTATACATTTTATGGTATGGGATATACCTCAGTTTTGTTTTGAAAGGTCTGCAAACTATAAAGCACCACTCACAATACAATTTCTGTAGCAGAGCAAGGGGTATTACACGAAGTTCAGAATGCTCATCTGCCTAATTAATTCCCGAGACCCTTCTCAGTCTTCATGGCAGTAGGTCACCAGGATAAGCTGGCCATGGTGGGTGGTCTGTGCCAGGCCTCGGGAGCCTAACTGGGGCTTCTGTGTGCCCCTGGTCCTCCAGAAGGAACTGGGGCACATGCATTCTGGATCTGCTGAGCCCTACTAGGACAGGAGAATGAAGACATTACAAATAATCCTGCCTGGAAAAGCCCACACAGACTGGAAGGCTGAAGACATGGAGTCCAAAGCAGAGGGCTTGGGCTAGAATTCCAGGAACAGAGACTCAGCAAGTGATCCTGAGCAGACACCACCCCTCCTTTAGTCCCCTAATTTCTTTCATCAGGTTAGGCCAGATTGTGTCGTGAGACTCTTTTTTTTTTTTGAAACAGAGCCTTGCTTTGTCACCCAGGCTGGAGTGCAGTGGCACAGTCTCGGCTCACTGCAACCTCTGCCTCCTGGATTCAAGTGATTCTCGTGCCTCAGCCTCTCACGTAACTGGGATTATAGGCACCCGCCACCACATCTGGCTGATTTCTGTATTTTCAATAGAGACGGGATTTCACCATGTTGCTCGGCTGGTCTTGAAGCCTGACCTCAAGTGATTCACCTGCCTCAGCCTCCCAAAGTGCTGGGATTACAGGCGTGAGCCACTGTGCCTGGCCTGTGCCTTGAGGTTCTGATGAGAGGCTCTTCCTCTCATTCTGTGGCTCTGCAATAGCAACCAAAGCCGGTAGGGTCCCTAGACTCCAAGCACAGCCCTGCTAGAGGAGAGGCCCTTTGCTTCCCTGGGACAGGCCTGCTGCAGTGACTGGTTTGGGGCCCCAGGAGCGGCACTGGTTTCAGACTGCTTCCAGGCCGTGGGTCCACCCACACCCTATTGGCTTCCCAAGCCACATCCCAGGATTCTACCTCAGGTTTTGAACCTGGTTCTGTACATGAGCCTGATTTTGAACCTCTGGTGCTCTGTATGAACTGCTTACTATGGCTGCAACCAGAATCCAGCCCACACTTCAGATCACAGCAGAAGTCCAATCTGTTTTTGACCATAGTCTTCTGAACTCTGGCCTAGCCTGACCAGAGTGGCTGGTACTTAGTGCTCGGAAGGAGCCTGGGCTCCAGCTCATCCGTACATGAAGGTAACCTGAGCTAGAGTCTATGTCAACTGACCTCAGGCTATGTCTCTGACTTCCTCCCAGTATTCCCACCTTCCTTCATCCCACTCTGACCACACTGGCCTCCTTGTGTATTCTTGAATAGGTCAAGTAGGTCCCATTTCAGGGCTGGAACAGTTCCCTCCCTAGTCCCATGGCTAGCTTCCTTACTTCATTCAGTTCTCTGCTCACATATAACCTTCTTGCAGTAGTTGTCTCTGACCACCCTTATAAAATAGCACCCCTGTCACATTCCGTCCCTGTATCCTGCTTTACTTTTCCTTCTTTATGTGCTTTTGGTCTGTAACCCTCCCAGAACGGAAGCTCCATAAGGACTGGACTTTGTTTTGTCCACTGCTGTATCCTGAGCACCTAAGAGTGCCTGGCACCTAGCTGGCACTGGATACATATCTGCTAATAAATGAATGAATGATCGAGTAAATGAATGAACAAATGAATATTTTGTCCCATTGGAAGCTAACAACTAACAGTGAGAATAGCATATTATGGCTTTTCTCTGACTCTAAGAAATTGAAAGCACAAGAACAACAAATGACTTTTCTATGTTTGCAAAGAGTTGGGGTGAAAAAAGAACTTGGAGAGGGTGGGCCTTGGTGCCCACGCCATGACTGGAAAGCCATCCTTTCTACTCTGTGTGAAATACCCTGTTTGGAGACATCCTGTATGATTTACAGAAGAACAGCAGAGCCCATGAAGCCAGCCCAGGGCTGGAACAGGAGCAGGATCTAAAGAGTTAACAGAGCTTCTACAGGGAGGAGCTCAGAAGTGTCTCAGCACCTGCTGTGCAAATGGCCCAGGGTATGCCTTCCATCAAGCAAGCCCTCAGAGACAGACTGCTATGAATACACCTGGGACCATGCTCTACCTTGCTGGTCCTTGAGCAGGTCAAAGAGTCTTTGGAAATTCCAGAGCATGAATCCAGAACGCCTACGTCCTAGGTCTAGCCCCCACCACCCCTCACATTTAGGACAATTGGACAAGGATGTCTGTGCTGACTACCTTAGAAAGGGAACTAAAACACCTACGTCACGTGTTTCAAACAATAGGTCACACGGATGGGCCCCTGCCTTCATTTGGAGAGGTGAGGTGGGGCTGTGGAAACGTCACTGGGTTTGGAGATTTTTGTGAAGTTCCAGTTCTCATCACTTACAAGCTCTGTGAGGGACAAGCCTCCTAATTCTTCTGAACCTTTATTTTCTCAACCATTATATTCTCAACTAATAAACCTCACCTCACAGGGATGCTGTGAGGATTTCAGGAACTGAAGTTTCATAGTCAGTTGAAGGTCAATGTGATCTGTTGGAGTGTGATATGCTTTGTGCACCTGACGAGCTTAGGAATTCACATGAATAATAAAAGAAGAAGGAAACTAATCAAAACTGAGAACACTCTCTGTGCCTCAATTTTCTCATCTGTAAAGTGGGAGTAATAGAGCCTATCACACAGGATAGTTGTAAAATGCAACATATATAAAGTGCGTATATATATATATATATATATATATATATATGGTGCATGGTAAGCTCTTAGTAGAGGTTAACTATTACTGTTGTTGCTATTATTAGGACTGTCATGTACCAGCATTCTATTCTATAAATAATAAAATATCAACAATGAGATATTGACATATGAGTCTCTGCTCCAGCAATGTCGATTATCCATTCCCCATTTACTCTCCATCCCAGGAGGCCTGTCAGGAAGGAATGGCTAATTCGACATTTTAGCTCCTTCCCTGAACATCTCAACCAAAAACTGGTTTCGGTTTCTATATGTAAAAAGCATTTAAGGACTAAAACATTATATTGCCTTTCCATGACAAGAAAAGTTTGCTGATTTACATCTCTGTGTGAATCAGTAAGGAAATAGGAAGCCGTGAAATAACTGGTTTAATAAAAGTTAACTGCTCATGAGGTGTCCAGCCTAGTAATGCCAATAATCTTTGGAGGAAAGGACAAATGCCTGCACCCACAGGTTGCTTTTAACTATAGAAGAAGGACAGATGCATTCTCTGTGCATCAGAAGACAAAGCGAGGGTCAGGCCTGCAGATAAAAAAAAAAAAAGGCAGATTGCCGTTCAATATTAAAAAGTACTTTCTACCAAAATAGCTGCCTGGAAATGTAATGGCCTGACTCAGGAGGCAGGGTGTTCCCTGTCACTGGATGTGATGAAGTGGACACTTCTGCTGCAGAGGAGATGAATACATTGGATAAAGGTCTGAGTTACATTACTTTTAAGGTTCCTTCCAATTCTAAGATTCTGTGGCTCTCTACATCCATAAATTACCTACATAGGAGAGAAGAAAGCCACCCTGGTCCGAATCTCAGATCACGTTTATATGCACAGAAAACTAAAGGTGTTCATGGTGACTTTTGCCTACTTCCATTGCACCAGCCAAAGGAATATAAGGACCTCTTTCCTTCCCCCTCCAATTGAGGGATCAGAGCTTTGTCTCTCCCCGTCAGGAGGCCTTCTGTCACCACACCCTCCCTGCAGGTGAGGAATACTTAGAAGGCCATGGTTCTGCTGCTCAGCCCAGCTCAGCTGGGTACCACTTCATTCATTCCACAAATGCTTCGTGAGCATCTATTTTTGTTTTTGTTTTTGGTTGTCATTGTTATTGTTTTTCCAGATACTATGCTGGGTGCTGGGGATACTGAGTCAAATAAGATATGATCCCTGCCCTCAGAAAACCTATAGAATGACGGGACATCCATGAAAGTCAATTGGATGTCATAGTACAGTGTCATTGAGGCAGATAAAAGGTGCTCTGAGGAGGGATATCTAACCTGGACTGGAAAGGCTTCCTGGATGAGGTGACTCAGGCTGAATTACAGAGGTACCGTAAGAGTTAGCTAGAACAGTGCTGTCCAGTGGAATCTTCTGTAGTGATGGCAATGTTCTATGATCTACTTATACAGTACCTACTAGCCACGTGAGGTAACTGAGCACTTGAAATGTGGCTCATGCAACTGGGGAACTGAACTGTTCATTTTATTAAAGTTAAAATGTGTCTATATTGGCCAGAATAGATAGGCAAAGGGTGAGAGAAGGCTGTTACAGATAAAGGACAGAGAACAGAAATGTGCAAGGGCACAGCACCTGGAAGGCATGACGAGGCAGCCAGTGAGGGGCCAGAGGAAGGGGTCTGTGGGCCTGTGGTGGGGGATGAGATAGAGACTGGTCAGCAGCCAGCTCCTGAAAGTCCTGGTGTGTGAAGCTAAAGACTTTGAACTTCCCATTTATCCTGAATTTCTTATTTTTTTTTCTTTAGTGACGGGGTCTTGCTCTGTCATCCAGGTTGGAGTATAGTGGTGCAATCACAGCTCACTGCAGCCTCAAACTCCTGGGCTCATGAAACCTGCCTGCCTCAGCCTCCCAAAGTGCTGGGATTACAGGTGTGAGCCACCAAGCCTGGCCCTAAGGTTTTAAGTAGAGAATTATAAAGTTAATTTGTGTTTTAGAAATATCACTGCAACAACAGTGTGGAGAATGGATTGTGGGAGAGGCCGTGGGCCAGGGGAACAGCTTGAGGAGGCTGCTGAGAGCCAGAGCTGCTGAATGGCTCACAACAGAGCTAAGCACGGGCAGGGGGAAAGAAAAGGGTGAGGGCCCCACTCTCATCTGACTCGGGACTTCTATTGCTGATCAGACCTACTGACGGGGCGAGGACACAGCTGGGATGAGATCCCACCCAGGTGCCTGGCCTAGAGGGCAGGTGGATGCCATGGCATGGAACTCCCAGGGAGGGGGATTGTGGGCAGAGTCACTAAGGGCATGTGTATTGAGTCATCAGAAGAGAGCACAGAATGGAGCCCTGGAGAAGGGAGACATTTAAAAGGTGGACCAAGAAAACAAGTCCACGAAGGATACAGAAAAAAAAAAAAAATTAGAGAGGCAAAAAGAAATCCAGAAGATGAGTGTCACAGAGACAGGGTGGAGAGAGTTTCTAGGGAGGAATAGTCAAGAGTGTCAAATGCCATATGAGCATTAAAAGGGTGACAGTGAACTTAGCAATTAGGAGGCGAGGGTGGGGTGGGAGCAAATTTAGTGGAGCACTGGGGGTCTTAACATTGATCTGGATTTGACAAATGAGACTTGTTTCTTCCTGAGATCATCTGCTCCCTGGAGACACAGGGCCCAGTGGCTTTTAAACATTTTTGAGTCACAAATGCCTTTGACAATCTAATGAAAGCTATGTCTCCTGTCTCCAGGAAACTTCACTGACAAATAAAATGCTGTGTTTCATTTCAAGGACCCCCTAAAGCTCATCCACGAACCCCCTGGTTTTAAAAAAGTCAAAATTACTTAGTTCCTATTTGCTGAGTTCTGGCTGCAGAGATCTGAATTCTAACCAAATCATCTGCTTCCTGGGAATCTAAACCTAGACAGAAATCTTCAATTCCTCCATCTCCTGGGGCCCTCTAGCCTCAGCTCCAGCCTGGTTCATTCACATTTCCAGGCTTATTGTCTTGCTTCCTGTCAATCAACTCTAAATCATTACACAAATTAACATCTCTAAAGCCCACCTCAGCAGCCTCTGCCTGGATATGTGTAACTAGTGTTTCCCAGGGTCCTCAGCCTGGGGTACAAAGAGGTCACTACAGCAGTTATAGAACTGGGAGAATTGCCTGCCACCCCTGCACAAGGCCAGTGGGTGGAGCAAGGCTTTCCTCTGACATTTGAGGGCTTGTAGCCCAGGACCACGTGTCACTGTCCCTTCCCACCAAACATCTTGGTTCACAGACCTCTTTTGGCCCTCTCTTCTAGTTTTCGAACATACCTAGGTATAAATGAATTCGCTGAAGTTTCAAAGCTTGTTCCCAGTTTAGGGGATACCCCCAGAAGAAAGGTAAAATCAATGTGTTTTTTCAGAAGAAAAGAGGGAGAATGGCTGGAGATACAGAAAGAAGGGAGGCAGACAGGCAGGCAGGAGGAAGGAAGGGAAGAATAAAGGAAGGAAGGAAGGAAGGAAGGAAGGGAGGGAGGGAGGGAGAGAAGGAAGAGGGGTCATCTTGTTGCTAAATCTTGGATCTTAAATCAACCTTAGTTGTAAAACCTTTACAGAGTAAAGTTGCCAAAATCCCACTCACAATTCTGCTATTACCACAACTAATGATAATAGTAACAGCCACAACCTCACATGTTACTGTTCTGTGTTTTTTTTTTTTAATAAAAAAATGTATACAGTTAAGGTGTACAATGAGATGTTTGATATACATACACATAGTGGAATGATTACTGCAGTCAAGCAAATTAACATATTCATCTCACATAGTTACGGTGGGTGTGCATGCACACGAACATGTGTGTGTGTGTGTGATGAGAGCACCTGAAATCTACTCTCAGCGAATTTTCAGTATCCAGCACAGTATTATTAAGTACAGTCATCATGCTGTGCAGTAGCTCTCTAGACATTCGTCCTACATAACTACAACTTTGCACCCTTTGACCAATCTCTCCCCATTTCCCCACCTCCCTGCCCCTGGTAACCATGGTTCTCCTGCCTCCTGGACAGAGGAGAGTCCCCTAGCAGAACTAAAGTGAATGGCAATTCTAGCAAGCTTACACTTGGCTACTTTTCCTGAAAGCTTGGGAAAGCCAGCAAACTCCCCCATAAATCCACCCTAAACAAATTCACACATGAATTCCAGAATGCTATCTGTTACAACTTACAGTTGCGTCAATACAGGATGGAGCTCCCCAGACGGTGCTGGCTGTTGAGTGCTGCAGCGAGTGCGATATTGGCCCTTTAGATTTCACAGACACCCTCTCCAAGTACAAACACACACTCACACACACACAGACACATGCGCGCCTACTCCATCGCGGGCTGTGTGGTGTGTGCAGTCAGCAGCCGTGTGGAGAATGTGAAATCACACCTCGCTCTCCTTCCGAGGCAGTGAGATCTTTATTGGTTTGGGAACTGCAACAGTTTGCGTGCTGAGAGGGTGCAGGAGGTTTCCAAGCACCCCATGTGGAGTTTGGTGCTTTGGCACCGTTCACATGGTTCCCATTTTGCCAGATCCTTTCTAGAGGCTCCTTCCGCACAGCCTGGGGAAGGCCCTCAACAGAACATAATGTAAATCTGTGGCTCTTGTTAGTGTTCTTATAGATAATACATAGGTTCGTTCAACATTTGACAGTTCACACAGATTATTTATATTTCTTTTTTTTTTTTTTTTTTTTTTTGAGACGGAGTTTTGCTCTGTCGCCCGGCTGGAGTGCAGTGGCCGGATCTCAGCTCACTACAAGCTCCGCCTTCCGGTTCACGCCATTCTCCTGCCTCAGCCTCCGAGTAGCTGGGACTACAGGCGCCCGCCACCTCGCCCGGCTAGTTTTTTGTATTTTTAGTAGAGACGGGGTTTCACCGTGTTAGCCAGGATGGTCTCGATCTCCTGACCTCGTGATCCACCCGTCTCGGCCTCCCAAAGTGCTGGGATTACAGGCTTGAGCCACCGCGCCCGGCCACCCTGCTTGCTGCTCAAGAGGCACTAGGAGGGATCCCACACAGGAATTATTGACCCTGGTTTGTAGGGGAGGAAAGTGAAGTGCAGAGAAGTCAAATAACTTGCTCAAGGTCAAGTACAAAGAAGTCAAATGACTTGCCCAAGGTATTAAGTGGCAAAGCTGAAACCAAAATCCGGGCTTCGAGATCAGGGGCCTTTCCCCTGACTCGCCCTTATCATAATCATAATCTTAAGCTATCTTTACATTTATTGGTAACTTTACAGCACAAAAAGTCACCTACAGAATTCCATATGGTGTTTCATTCTGCTCCTTGAATTAATACTAAGACTATGTAACATTTTCTATTTATTGCACACAGATCTTTATTGTCCTCTCAAGCCTAAGAATTAGGGAACTGTTAGCTAGAAATGAATTTGTGTTTTATGGCAACACTGATAAAATACTGTTGGAGAGCAAGTGATGATGTCATCATGTGGCCTCGGGTTTCAGCTTCACTATTCTATTCGCATGACCTTGAGCAATTCTCTTCATATAAACAAGGGAAAAGTTACAGTCAGTGGGCTCCAGAGACATGATCTTAGGTTGGAATTCCAGCTCCATCACTTACTAGCTGTGCCACCTTGGAGAAGATCCCTAACCACTCCTAGCCTCTGTTTCCTCATTTGCGGAATGGGGATAACAGTAGTACTCTGTCATGGGGGTGTGTATTAGTCTGCCAGGGTTGCCATAACAAATACCATAACCTGGGCAACTTGAACAACAGGAATTGTCTCATAGTTCTGGAGCCTGGAAGACTAAGATCAAGGTGTCGGCAGGGTTGGTTCCTTCAAGGGACCTTCTCCTTGGCTTGCAGATGACCATGTTCTCACCACGTCCTCGTGGGGGCTTTCCGATGCATGCACATCCTCGGTGCCTGTGTGTGTGCAAATTTCCTCTTATAAACACCAGTTGGATTGGATTAGGGCCCACCCTAAAGGCCTCATCTTAACTCAGTTACCTCCTTAAGGGCTCCCATCTCCAAATACAGCCACATTCTGGGGTGCTGGGGGTTAGGGCTTCAACATATGAGTTTCCAGGGGCAGGGGAACGTAATTTTGTCCATAGTAGACTATGAGAATTAAATGAAATATTTTGTTTAAGTCACATAGCACAGGGCTCCAGAGCCATCAGCTGCTATGACCTCTGATGCTCATCGGTGTAATGGAGATAATAATACCTCTCCCATGGGATTGTTATGACAATCGATGCCAATGTGCTTCATAATCTACACATCACCTTAACAGGATGAATACTAGGTGCTGGGGTGGGGGTGGTGAACTGAACTGGTCACTTGATCTGGGAATTACCAGGCTATTCCATGGGTGGCTTCAAGAGTATTCTTGCTGGGTTGCAGCTGCTCCCCAAGTCCCAGGTGAAGAGAGTTTGGGGCCAGGGTAACGGCTCTCTTGGTTCTGGGTGAAGTGGCATGGACAGCGGGTCAAGACTGGTTCAGATGGAAGGAAACACAATGATGCTCTCCACGCAGGGATCCTGAACTCAGGTGGAAGCACTCCAGACAGGAACCTGAATGTCTACAGTTAGTTGCCAGCTGGAAGCTGGTTATTCTAGAATAAAGCCCCAGGGTGCTCAGAAAGGACATCATCGCCCCCTTGGGACTAGAGGATTATTAGGTTAAACTACATGAACTTGCCAATATTTCCACAACTAGTAATTTCATGTGATTTAACTGAATATTAACCTCCACTTCGTGAATTCATGCGTCTGTGCCATTTTATTCTTTGATCCCCATGATTCAATGATTCACTGGTTCAATCTTTCATTCCACAAACATTTACTGTCGTCTGATGTATGGGCTGTTGTGCTTTGAGTTAAGGAGCAAAGCTGCTCCTCTTCTTCCTGCTTAAGTTCCAGATGCTTTGAAAGAGACATGAAGTCAGGCAGATGGAAGCGGAAATGCTGGCTTTGTTACCAATAAGATTGGCTCTGGAGAGCATGCACAGACAATGGGCTTCTTGATGTTGACCCCCAGGATTGGGCAGACCACCAGAACTGGGCAGACCCCCACCCAGCCACAAGGGGCGCTAGAAAGCTGCCGCCCCCGCCTTCACTGCCTGGGTCACCCAGGCACAGGTTCTCTGCTGAGACAGCTTCCAAAAAGAAGGGGAGGAGTTTAAGCTACAAACCTGCTTTCTCTCCTAAATTGGGGTGCGGGGGGAGGGGCGGAAAGGGAGATCAGAGTGACTAGAGGCCAATTCAGGGCAAGAGTGCCCCTTGCCACCCTACCACCTGGAAACTAAACCAGAGAGAAGTTTCCCCACAAACAGTAATGGCAGCCGCCGCCCCACCCCTCCCCTGCACCAAATCCCACTTACTGAAAGCGGGTGTCTGCACGGGAGACTTTATGGAAGGTTTTGGGGTAATGGAAATAGATTTACATTCCGACAAAGCTAACACATTATAATTAGTTACTAGAAATCATTTTCTTTTTTTTTTTGAGACAGAGTCTCGCTGTGCCGCCCAGGCTGGAGTGCAGTGGCCGGATCTCAGCTCACTGCAAGCTCCGCCTCCCGGGTTTACGCCGTTCTCCTGCCTCGGCCTCCGGAGTTGCTGGGATTACAGGCGCCCGCCACCTTGCCCGGCTAGTTTTTTTTGTATTTTTTTTTAGTAGAGACGGGGTTTCACCGTGTTAGCCAGGATGGTCTCTATCTCCTGACCTCGTGATCCGCCCGCCTCGGCCTCCCAAAGTGCTGGGATTACAGGCTTGAGCCACCGCGCCCGGCCGAAATAATTTTCTTAATAGGCTGGTGTGTAGCTCTGTTGTTCCTCGCTCCTTTCTCCCCCTTCCTCTGTATCTCCCTCTATTCTCTCTTCTTTAGCTCTTAAGGGTATCCTCACTCCCCATTTTACTGTATAGAACACTCTGATTCTCTTCAAACTTACCCCTCAGTTTCAGTTGAGATATTTCTTTGTGTATTTCTTCTCCCTCCAGGGCACATATCTCTTTCTGTTATATAGAAGAAGCTACTTTAAGAGTACATAAATAATTCTTTAAATCCTCAAAACCCCAAACTTACTTATGATCTTATTATACCATCCTTTCTGCCACAAAATAAAAACCTAAAGAATAAATCTCAGTTATGCTAATATTTGACAGATGTGGAATCTCCCCAAAAATGTCTTTTTCAAAATACAATTATTCTAAATACTAACCTAGTGAAGCTTAGTGTTCCAAAACACAGCACTAACAATCTCTGCTCTCCAAAATTAATGTTAATAAATTAAGCTTTGCAATATATAAATTAGTTCCAACCTGAGTCACTAATTTTCATTTTCCCTCTTCCACTCAAATTAAGAAAAAGTGAGAGAGAATTAAGAAATTAAAGAGAAATATCCAATACCTCTTTCTCCAGAAAGAATGAGTTCCTTTCTAGTAATCAGCTTTTAGGAATTACAGCTCCTTTCTCAGTGATTAATCATATACCTGACAAATCTAAGGAGAAATGTAAACTTGAGGAAAACTACATTTTGATACCAGTCTAAAGGCGTATTTCAAACATGGGCTCAATAACACATTTCTGCTAGATGACCATCTTTAATACTATCAGGATAATCAAATGTGAAACTAGGAGGTATTTTAGAAACCATCAGTTGCGCCCTCCTTGTTAAGCACTAGTTCAAATGGTTTTATGCAGGGAGTCCGAGTAGAGCAGGAACTAGAACCCAGGTCTCAGCTCCCAGCACTGTGTCTTCCCTTCTCATGCCTGCTGTCAGGTTCTACTTTAAAAGTCACAAAAACATCAGAGCAGAAACTGGGGTTTTCATCTTCCTTATGACTGATAATAATGAAATTCTACCCAATAAAACAAAAGGACAGTTAGGAAACAAAGTATTTGGAACAGATGAATTTGGAATCTTGATGCTATTCCTCCCACCTATCCTATCCAAGAAGCCACTAACTTTCCTCGCTAGCGTTCTCCCCAACATAGCCATCACCACCCTTCTGATGAACAGAGCGCCTCTGGACTGAGGGCCTCCTGCCTCCTACCAGTGCATCCTTCCAGACGGCCCACCAGGCCACCCTGCTCAATGCATGACCCAATGTGCATCTGCTCTAGGGGAGCATAGTTTACACTTCTCTAGTGAAAGGTTCACACTTGCTTAACAAAGAGAAGGAACTCCACCCTCACTTTCGGTGCTCTTGGCTAAGACAGGGGCTATTTCTGACCTTGCACCAGAGATAATATGCTTACTTAACTCCTTACTGAAACATAAGAACGGGGAAAAAAAAGCATGATAGGGCATGCATGACCCAAACTTCTTTAGTTGTCTTAATTGATGTCCAATTCTAATGCCCTTAAAATCAACTTTAACTCATTCTATGAGCTCATTCATGTATTTGCAGTCAGAAGTACAACATGTATGGAGTAGAAATGAAACCCAGTGACCACATTATGGGTTTATCTGCTAATAGCCTAAGTTATCCAAATGCCATTAGATGCATTCCATTCAACTAAGGAATCAGGGTCAGATGTTATATTTTCTTTTCATGTTAGAAGGGGGAAATAAAAGCAGCATAAGGAAGGGTATTTTTCCAAGGCAACCCCCACAGAGCATGAGCAGAAAAGTTCATGTGGGAACCCCAGAGTTCTGGTCCCAATCCAGTTCTCTTGAGCAAAGAGAATTTTCATTCCTGCTGAGCGTCCCCAGACATTGGCTCTGCTGTTATCATGGTTTGGTAATGAGGGGCAAGGGGATGAAGGAGGATGTCACAGACAGTTGTCAAAGGCATGCTTTGGGAGCAAACACCTTGTGATATGGTTTGGCTCTGTGTCCCCATGCAAATCTCATGTTGGATTGTAATCCCAGTACTGGAAGAGGGAACTGGTGGGAGGTGACTGGATCATGGGCATGGATTTCCCCCTTGCTGTTCTCGTGATAGTGAGTGAATTCTCACAAGATCTGGTTGTTTGAAAGTGTGTAGCACTTCCCCCTTGCTCTCTTTCTTCCTCCTGCTCCCACCATGTAAGATGAGTTTGCTTCCCCTTTGCTTTCCACAGTAAGTTTCCTGAGGCCTCCCCAGCCATGCTTCCTGTACAGCCTGTGGAACTGTGAGTCAATTAACTTAAACCTATTTTCTTTCTAAATTACCCAGTCTCAGGTAGTTTTCTTTTCTTTTCTTTTTTTTTTTTTTTTTTTTTGAGACAGAGTCTAGTTCTGTTGCCCAGGCTGGAGTGCAGTGGCATAGTCTAGGTTGACTGCAACGTCCACCTTCCAGGGTCAAGCGATTCTCCTGCCTCAGCTTCCCAAGTAGATGGGATTATAGGCATTTGCCACCACACCTGGCTAATTTTTTTGTATTTTTAGTAGAGATGGGGTTTCACCATGTTGGCCAGGCTGGCTTTGAACTCCTGACCTTGAGTGATCCACCCACCTCAGCTTCCCAAAGTGCTGGGATTACAGGCATGAGCCACCATGCCCAACCACCACGTAGTTTTTTTTTTTTTCTTTGAAACGGAGTTTCGCTTTTGTTGCCCAGGCTGGAGTGTAATGGCACGACCTTGGCTCACCGCAACCTCCACCTCCCAGGTTCAAACGATTCTCCTGCCTCAGCCTCCCTAGTAGCTGGGATTACAGGCACATGCACCACGCCCGGCTAGTTTTGTATTTTTAGTAGAGATGGGGTTTCTCCATGTTGGTCAGGCTGGTCTCCAACTCCCAACCTCAGGTGATCCGCCCGCCTCGGCCTCCCAAAGTGCTGGGATTACAGGCATGAGCCACCACGCCTGGCCTTTCGTAGTTCTTTATAGCCATGAGAAAACAGACTAATACACCTTGACTTCGCTGAGGCATAAACTTAATGGTAGGAAACCATTATTTCAGTGACAAAGCTTTGTTCAGTTGACTTTGTCTCTTAATTATCTGCATGAAAATGCATTTGTCAAGTTTCCTGAGGTGGGATTGATAACAGTAAACCTGCATTTCTGCACAATATTTTAATTCTGGAGGTAGAAGCAGCATGATACACAAAGAAGGAACTGTAGGCGGCCCTGTGCTCATCCTGGCTGCTGCTCGTTGGGTGTGGATTTCGACGCCACATCTATGCAGAGCCTGGAGGCTCACTCAGCCACATTGAGCTACCGGGCTGTACCAGGGCTCTGGGGCCCCAAGGTTCCATAGGCTAAGGCAGGGTTTCTGGAATGTCTCGGCCTAAATGCTCCACATCTTGGGAAGACATCCTTCATCATCATCTCCAAAAAGCAGAGTCAGTCTGATTTCCTCTCCCCTCCACAGGGTTCCACATCCCCAAGCATGGGTGTAATCATGGGGTTTCTGCCTCCAAGCCACTTCCTGGCCTACTTAGCAAGACACCCAAAATCCCTGGTCCTTGAGTCCCCATCTTTTCCCCCAAGTATGAGATGGCCCCAGCTCCTTCAGCAGCCACAAAGATTTTCTATCCATGTCACTCAGGCTGCCTTTCTTGTAGGAGATTTTCCAGGGCAGGATCCACCTATGCCCAGAGACGGGCCCATGCTTCTGGGCTTGGATGAGCTAACCTCTAAATAAACTCAGCTCCTTTCAGAACTCCCTAAGACATCTTCGATCCTTTCATTCTGTCAGGGAATTTAAAAGATGTTCTTCAAGAGACTGGTCTACATAATATTTCAGGGCCTCCACTACAAACTGGGGCTCTTTGGGGCTCACCTGCAAACTGTACTCTAGTAGTCTGCTCGGATGTTCCAGAGTTCCTGGTTGAATGTACAGGATATTGCGATCCTTATTACAGGGAGCCAAGGACAGAACCTTAAGGAATACCAGGATTTAAAGGCTAGGCTAGGGCAAGGAATCCACACAGGAGACTGGGAAGAAACACCAGACAGAACACATTGTTTGTCTGTTCACATCTGCCCCTCCACGCCAGGGTGAGAGAGCACCTCCCTAGGGGGACCAGGAAATTGACTAGCAAATTGTTACAGCAATGGCCTTCAACTTGTTAAGTCTTCTCTGTATTCACACCCTTGGTTAGTTCCCTGCCACACTGACTTGAGGCTTGTCCATATGACTTGCTTTGGCCAAAGTTACAGTAAAGGAAAGATGTCCTGGCTAGCCTGCTGGATCATGAGAGGCACGTGGTTCATTCTCCCCAACTGACAGTCAGTTGATCCCCTGAGATGTATGAACAAAGCCATTCTAGATCATCTAGACAACCTACCTTACCTGACTGCAGTTGCAGGAGTAAGCTCAGCCTAACAACTCAGACCAGAAGAACCACACTGAGCAACTTGCTTTGCATTGATAGATAATAACTCACATACTGACTAGGGAAAATTCAGATTAGGAAATCCTGAGTGTGATAGTTAATTTTATATGTCAACTTGACTAGGCCATGGGGTGCCCAGACATTTGGTCAAACATTATTCTGGGTATGTGTGTGTGAGGGTGTTTCTGGAAGAGAGGAACATTTGAATCAGGGACTGAGTTAACCAGATTGCACCCCCTAATATGAGTGGGTCTCATCCTATCCATTGAAGGCCTGAATAGAACAAAAAGGCCAAGTAAGAGGGGACTTCTGCCTGACTCCCTGAGTGGAACATTGGTCTGCTTCTTCCCCTCAGGCTGGAACTTACTATTGGCTCTCCTGGTCCTCAGGCCTTTGGAGTCAGATTGGAACTACACCATCAGCTTTCCAGTGTCCCCAGCTTGCCAACTGCAGACCTCAAGATCAGCCTCATAATTGCATAAGCCAATTCCTTATCCAAATATTAGTATATATATATAATTTCTTACAATAAATTTAAGTAAACTTCACCTGTATAATACTTCTGTCTTCTATTGGTTTTGTTTTTGTGGAGAACCCTGATGAATACACAAAGTTTCCTGATAATTGGCATTCTCTGCTCAGGGGCTGGTCCTCTGGTTTTCTGTAGCAGGCCTAGCTCTTCCCCTCCCCCGAGACGGCTGAGACAGTCCGCAGGTGGGACTTGAGCCTTCCAGACTCCTTTGTCCTAATTGCAATCAGCAGTGACTTCTCACTCACTGGTACCACCCATTAGGCCCTCTGCTGCTGCTTCTCTGCTGTGGGAGCATAGCTGTCACTCTGGAAACACAGTCCCTGGGCTGCAGAAGGAAGAAGGCCCAAAGGAGGAAGGCTGGCTTTTATTTCTGCTGCATAGGACCATTCTTTTCCCTCTTCCCACCCTCCCCTCACCCTCAGAACTGAATCCAAAATAAATGAACAGACTCCCCGATTCCTGAGCTTTAATGGAACTAATGAGCTGATCACAGAGTCCCAATGCTGTGACTGCTTCCATTCTGGCTAGCGTTAGATTGCATTACTATTTTCATTTGTTTTCATTATTATTAGCTTTTAGCAATGAAATGGAGTTAAAATTATTACAGTTTGTAACATGCTTTTTGTACTAATAATTCAAGTACTTTTGAGTAGAAGCTGAGAGCATTAATTTGTCAATCACTCCTGCTTTGTATCTAGTCCTATTTTAAATAGACTAAACAAAAGAAATGAACACTATATATTTCCCCAAGGGATAGAACTTGTAAACATTCAGATATGTTAGGCTTTCATGAAATTATAAACCATAATTCCAAGGTATATTGCACAAATAATAGGGTATTTCAAAATCAGTGCAGCTGACACACAAAAGCTTCAACTCTGGTTCAGATAATAACATGGGGCAGCCATCTGTGCTCAGAGTTTACTTGCCTAGTCAGGAGCCAAGGTGAAGGTGAATAAATGCAAACATTTTTGGAGGCTGAGCAGAAGGTCCTCAAGAAGCTCTGAGTCACAGGCCTATGTGTGCATTAAAGAAAACGAGAGCCTTTCCAGCTTCCAATCCCAGTCATTTGGAGGCAGCATTACAAAAACAACAACAAAATGAGGATAGCCTGAACTATCACTAAGAAATGCCACATTAATTCTGCCAGGAATGTTTACAACAAAGAGAAAAGGAAGAAAGATCCAGAGCTAGAAATAAACGCAATGTTGTAACTGCATATAAATGCGGTACAACCTCTTCATTAAACACGATGAAAAAGACCAGCTTATGTCAGTGGAATGTCTAGATTACAGGATGTTTTTTCAATAAAGAAATGCCATCTTATTGCCTTAAAATACATATAGTACTCAGTCAGATTAGGACAATATTAGTCCTCAAGGACCTACTTTTAATGAATGACTAGAAATGATTTGTCGTTATCAAATCAGTTGTCTTGGGTAACACGGTCTTCGGGTAGTCCTGTTAACAGTTAAAAAAAGGAAAAAAAACAGTTAACAGTCCTAGTTAACAGGACTACCTAGCTAACAGTCCTAGTTAACAGTTAACAGGGTTAAGCATGAGCTCTCTCTCTCTGTCTCTTTCTGTGCAAATCTTGCATGTATCTTTGTTTCTCAAACCTTTTTTTTCCCCCTAAAGCAAAAAATCTATAACTCAGTTCCACTGTTGATGGTGATGGGTCCTGGATTGGAAACGCCCTCACAAAATAGGGGCCTTGAGTGGGCCTGCTCTGGTCTCGGTGTTGTCTGGGAAGAAATACAACACATGGGGAACAACGGAAAGGTCCATTTCTGCAGGTTTGACTCCTACTTCTCACTGTTCTTACCCCCATGTTTTCATCCCACCTTGAGAAAATCCAGAATGTTAAACTTGGCCCCTAAAATTAAACGTCTCCAAGAAAACACAGGACTCGGTATGTTACTGGGTTTCACTCCCACTGCTTGAGACTGTGATTTTGATAGTCTCATCTTTCTGACTAGGATATATTTTGTCATTAGTAAGAGGCTGCACTGCACCTGTTCACTAAAGGAGGGAGGTTTTTCAAGTTTGGATTTCCCCTGGCAAAAGAGACCTTGGAAATTGACCAATTGGCTAATCCCACTGATCTCTGAGTCCCCTCCACGTACCCTGCCCCCTACCCTCCACCTCTCAGGCTGCTCAAAAAATAGCTTTTGACTGTGGCCTTTAACAATATGATAATTTATTTAAAATAGATACAGTCCTGAAAGTGACCCACTTAAAATTATTAAAGAGATACTGTGTTTATTTTTGCTGTCCATAAAACAGAAAGTGGTTTATGAATATGCAAACCGATCTGATGTAATTAGCATGATTGGCTCCTACTGCACTCCGTTTTATGTGGTTAGAAGAGTAGATGCAGCAACTAATGAGGTCATGTTAATGTGCCTGTGAAGAGAGCTTCAGCTGTCAGAACAACGAAGGCGAATGTCTGGGAGAATCTTTTCTTTTCCACAAAATCACTGAAAGTGGGCACGAATAGGGTGAGATCCCGCCTGTGTGCTGGGGAGCCACCAGATCCAGGAGCCACTTTACCTCCTGCATGCAAGGAGTTGAGATGAGAAATAAAAATCTATGTCCACTCGAAGCAATGATTAATGTGGTATTTAATTATCTAGAAAGTCTTCAACAAGTGCTAATAACTGAAACTCCTCGGGCAGTCAGCACATGCTACACAGTCCCATTAGACATGCTAACACCCTATCCCCTGGCTCTCCTTAATTAAAATAAGAGGCAAAAATGTTAATTGTGCACCGACCACCTCGGGGGATTAATCTGCCCTGATCATAGCACCCGAGGAAGCAGGTTGCTCACCGGAGCATGGACACTGACACACCAGGCTCCTCCTTTCTGAGCGCCGCCACCCACCTGGTAAATGCAGGCCCCTGCCCTTGCTAGGGGAAGGGAAGAGGAAGGGAGGCAGGCCGCGAGTGGGCAGGGGTGCTTTTTAATCTGAATGCCAGAAGGCATGTCTCAGAAATCTTCTTAGATATTGAACAGGACACACAGCCCGCCACTGAGCTTTTCCTCTTACATCTCTCCTAAAGCATAAACATATGAACTTGAAAACCTTATTTTCAATTTCTGCCAGTTCCTCTATGGTTCTAAAAATATACTTCTCTTCTTTGTACCCCCTCCCTCCAACACACACACACACACACACACACACATTTTGCAACAGAAACAAAGAACGTCTTGAGAGCTCAAATGTTAAAAGGGAGGAGACCAGTCGAAAGTGAAAAATGAGGCTTTGGTGCTAGTCGAAGACTCAGCTGAGTTCAATGTAAAGGGACCTCACGGGAAAGACATTGAATTTGCTCAGTCTAAAGACACTTAAACTAAAAGAAAAAGAAATGGTGTTCTTCAGCCTGCACCTGGTAGCAACCTTGACTCCTGCCTTTGGAGAAACAGCTGGTCCATTTCTGATGGTCTCTGCAGTTACAGAATCTCAAAGAGGAATATTTATTGCATGGCTACGACATGCCTGGCACTTTCCTGGGTTCTGCAAAGTAGGAATTTTTATCCCCATTATACAGAGGTGGAAACTGAGGCTTGGAGAGGATCAATAACTTGTTCATAACCAAACAGCTAGTAAATGGAAAAGGCAGGCTCTGAATCCAGGTCTGTCTTACTTAAAGGTTCATGTTCTTTCACTATATTATCTTAGGATGCGGGGCAAAAGGAGAGGCATGGGTGTGGGTCCTGCCCTGTGATGTCTTAAGTTTGGCTTGTTTAAGGAAAAGAACGACATTTGCCAAAAATATTTTTACAACTGAAAATGGGCAGGAACTCCACAGTAGAAAATGACAGCATATCTTGCCCTAGAAACCTCAAGGAAAGGAATTGACAGGAAGCATGGAAGCAGGATCTTTTTCACCCTGGCCTCCCAACACCCACAACCCTGTACTCGGCATCCTGGTCACATGAAACTTACCTGCCACTTCCCAAGCACGTCACAAATGTGCACGTCTCCAGTCCTTTGCTCACGCTGTGTCCTCTGCCTGGATCTCCTTCTCTTTGCTTATTCTACTTCACTCCTCCTCATGAAAATCTGCCTCTCCTTCAGGGCAGTACCTGGATTTTCCTTCTTCTACAGGATGACATTCCTACAGATGAAGCCCATGGAACCTACCTCTGTGTTATATCATTACCACACTAGATTATAGCTGCTTGTTCATATGTCTGCCTTTTTGGCTGGACTGGCTGTTCTTTGAGCTAAGGGAGCTGAATGTGTATCCAGAACCCTTAGCCAGTGCCAGATACATCGAAGGTGTTCCATAAATGTTTGTTGAATGCATCAGTGAATGAATAAAGGAATAAGTAAAATTTTAAGAAGTGTATGGCCCTTTTCTTAAGGATTTCCACTGCTTTGGAGAACACACTTAGATCATTTCTTTCTTTGCTCACAGGGAGCCACGTCCATAGGCAGGGTGCAGTTACCATCCATAACAGCAGAGGCATGACTGCACAGATATCAGAAGGTCTCATCCTAATCTGAAATCTCCATCCAGTTTCTCAATTTCATCCTGATTTCATGGCACCATATACCTCTCTGTCATAAATCTTTATCACTGTTGTAATTTTACATCTAGTTAGGTGATTCTTTGATTAATAGCAAGAAGCAACCTCCTCCTCTGGGCTCTGGGCTCCATGAGGGCAGGTTTTGTTGGTCTTATCCTACCTTTAATCACTGCTGTGTATCCCACACCTAGCCCAGTGCCTGGCACAGGGTAGGTGCTCCATAAGTATCTGCTGAATGAATGAAATGTGGGGTAAAGTGGTTTGACCTTAGCCAAGTCACTTCCTCTGAGCCTTTTTCTTTCCACCTCTGCTATCAAGGTTTCCTTCCATCTGCTATTCTGTGATGTTGGGATAGCTCCTCACTTCCTGGAAGTGAAAGCTTTTAGTCTCTAGAAGGCCCAGGTAAAAATTCAAATCTATTACCCAAGCAAGAGTATACTAAAACAAGAGCAAACAATGGCATACAAATTGGCCAGCCACCAGGAAGCAAGGCCTTGACAATAAGCAAGGAGATATGTGTGGTTGTGGTGAGTTAGGGAGGGGCCCAGCTGGAGGGACCAGGCCCTGGCATGGCTGTCAGGCCCCAGAACCCCTGGGACACAGTACCATGGCTCAACAGGGAGAGAAGAGGAAGGGAAAAGCAAGGAGCATGGTATCACTTCCTAGGGCTGCCATGACAAAGTACCACAAACTAGAGGGCTTAAAGCAACAGAAAGTTATTACCTCACAGTTTTGGAGACTGGAAGTCTAACATCAAGGCATTAGAAGGACCATGCTCCTTACCAAGCCTTTAGAGGAGGGTCCCTCTTTGCCACTTCCAGCTTCTCGTAGCTCCAGTCATTCTTTGGTTTGTGGCAGCATCACCTGAACCTCTTCCTCCATCTTCCCATGGCCAACTTCCCTTTGTATCTTCATATCATCCCCCTTCTGTGATCCATGTCTCCTCTTACAAGGACACCAGTTCATATTGGATTAGGGCCCACCCTCCTCCAATTTGACCTCATCTTAACAGGATTACACCTGCAAGGACCTTTTTTTCCAAATAAGGTCACATTCACAGGTCCCAGGGGTTGGGATTTAAACATATCTTTTGGGAGAACATAATTCGACCCATATCAGGGGTCAAAAGCAGACTCTAGGTCAGCAAACTTTTGGCCACTGCTATGTGCCAGGCCTTGTGCAGGTCTAGATGAAGAAAAAAAAAATGAATCAGATATAAACAATAATACAAAATACACAAAGGAGACATCACATCCTCAAAAGGGCATTTGATGCTATGAGCATTGAATGAGAAGAAGGCAAGATAATGTTCAGTCATGGAAACAATTCAAAGAGATGGTTGGGCTTCAGATGCTTGTTGAAAAATAGATCAGAGTTCAACAGACGAATACGGGGACAGCAAAAGGTGGTCCAGGAAAGGGAAGAGCATAAGCAGGTCATGGAGCACAGAACTGATGCTCTACCCTCTGACAGTGTACGGTTTTTAAGCAGAGAATCATAAAGGGATTCGATTTTGGTTTTCACAAAAACCCCAGCCAGCTCAGTAGGACATCAGATGCCCTGACTGATCAGTCCCTATCTAGTTACTGGTCCAGAGTGAACTTTGTTCTGTGTGTGGTCTTAGAGGTGCCAGACATGCCAGGTCAGTACTCACTGGGTATGCGCTTGCCCTGCTGCCCAAAATCCTCCTTCCCTCCCTTGTCAGGCAAAACCCTACTTGACTCTTATAGGTCAACTCTGATGTCACCAGCTTGGTTTGTTGTGACTTGCAAAGCAGTGTTAGCTCACCTTTGCTACAGACTAAAGACACCATATTGTCATTATCTGGCACAATCTACTTCCCCTACTAGATCAGGGGCTTCTAGGGCTCAGGTGCTGGGTCTAATTAATTCCTATGCCACTGGTAAGCAACACAACCCCTGACATGCAGCTGACGTTCAGTAAACGTCACTGACCGCAGTACTAAGAAAGGACTGGAGGAGATGAAACTGGATACAGGAAGGTCCATTTAGGTGACATCTACAATAGTACTTGCAAGTGAGAATAAGGCTCCTAGTACTGCATAAGGCAGAGACAAGGGGATGAAGAAGAAAGGCAGATTCCCCAGAAGCCTAGAAAGACACACTTTATAATTCTGCCCACTACACCCTGGACATCCCTTCCTCTCCCTCCCCCTCCACCCATGTGCACACTGGTGGACATGCCTTTCTAAAGCCTCAAGGACCTGGCATGACCCGGAGCTTGTCTGCCCTAATTCTGGGCAGGAAGCAAAAGTGCTGCAACCCTTAGCCTGAGGCTCAGTCGGGGAAGTGTTGGGGGTTTGGCCAGCCCTCTCCAAGGCCCCAGGGTAGCTCTCTACTGCTAGCCCTAGGCGTCCCTTAAAGTCATTTCTTAGAGCCCAAGAAGAGCCCTGCTATGGCCCTTTGGTGGGATAAGAGCGACCCCCAGTGCCCAGGAACTTGCCTAGGCAAGCTCTTCACCTACAGGTTCTATTTAAAGGGGCAGTTTGAACCTGTGCTCAAGACCCTTGATAATTAGCCCTGTGTAGACCGGGAAAAGCCCAGTGAGTTCCTGGAAAGCAAGCCTTTCTCCATTCAATGGGACACAAGCTGAACCAGAATCATGTAGGAGCTGGTGCCTTCTGCCTCCTCCCTTGTAGGCTGGTGCAGCCATGTGCCACTTGTGGTGAATGAGAGCCTCCCACTAAGTACCACTGTTTTACCCTCCAAATAAGTAAGGCAGCCCCACTGATGCAGGATGTGATGGACTTGGGCATAGAAGGCCAGCTTTGCAGAAGCTGCTGTGGGAGTCATATTGTCACAATTCCTACAGAACTCCAGGGAGTAGCCTACACCAACCTGACCAGCCAGGAGTAAGGGGCAGCCCATGCTCCTTCTTTCTTCCCTCTCACTCTTCCATCCCCTCCAGTGCTGGCCACACACAACAGCCAGGGCTACTGCAGCTACCCAAAGGAAACAGGAAGGAGGAAGGAGGTGGTTATTGGGTGTCTCATCATTTCAATCTGCATTCACTCTGTAAGAACACAGCCACTCCTCCCACTGGAAGACCCTAATCAGGGAAGACAGACAAAATCAAATCGTTAGCCCTATAACTTTATTGTACATTCTCTCTCCCCCACCTCTTCTCTCTCTGTCCCTCTCTCCTTCCTGTCCTAGTTTCCTTTCTTCCCTGGACTCAATCATCCTCATATTCTGTTGCCATTAGCTTTAGTCGTGGACTCCCTTTTTGCCTATTTGCAAAAACATTTTGGTATCTATTGATTGAAGGCAGGATTTTAGATTCAAAGCCAAAAAGCTGTGATGAGCCTTCCCATTCTGACAGTGCGATCAAGTTCTGAGTGTTGTAGAGTGAGAGAGGAAAGACAATTAGAAAACAATGCAAAGGATGGAGGGAGTATGCTCTGGTGTCACTGGCAAATCCTCAAAAGTCAAGCGGGAGGCTCCCTTGTGCTGCACAGATGTGGATACAAAACCATCCATGGACACAAGACAGATCCCTTCAGCAGACATTAGCTGAGTAATTACTACGTGTGGGTCACCTTCACACCTGCACACCTTCCAGTTTATAAAGCACCCTCATGTCTCTTATTTCTTCTGCTTCTCACACCTACCTGTGAGGCACATGTGATCATCCTAACCTCTCTCATGAAGAGACTGGAGCCCAGAGAGGCCATGGGGAGTAGGAGGAGCCAGAGGATAATCCAGATCTGATTCTTGATCCAGGGTCTTTCCCCTGCACCAGCCACAGAGCATTGCTCTTGAAGTCACCAAATAAAATAGCCCTCAAAGTACAGCACATCTAACCAGGCTCTGCAATCCTGAACAAGTCACCTCTCTTCCAGATGGCCAGAAAGAATCTAGAGGAGGGTGACAATGACTTTGTGCTGAGGAAAGGAAGAGCAGGGACAGATTGAAATGACCTCTACTCAGCATGGTGAGAAAGTTTAGAACTGGCAAGCTCCAAATCCACAGTCACTTTGGGGGCTTCCATATTCAGCCCATCTTAGGTACTCAAGTTAGGGGTTTCCTTTGACATTTGGAGAAGTTCATATAGAAACAACATAGAATTTGTTACCTTGTGCAGTGTTAGACTTTTGCAATTCATTTCTCTAAGTGGTCATGCTAAAAATACAGTCACAAAGAAGACAGGAACTGAAGACATCAAATAATACCATCTCCTTCAATGCTAAAATGTTTCCAAATGATTTAGATGATGTTGTGGGTAGTAACTTACAAAATGATCTAGAATCTTCTGAGAACATCCTTAACCTTTGAGGTTGACAACAGGTCAGATAGTTATGCTGTTTAATATAACATTCCTCAATGTCCTAATCAATGATAAATTCTGAGCCTAATGATCCAGGAAGTCATCTCTGACATTCTCAACTTACTCATTTCTCAAATATTTTATTGAACACCTATTATATACAGGCCTTGGGCTGGTTGCTAGGAATACAATGGTGAACTAAGCAGACACAGTTCCTGCCCTCAACCTGTAGCAGGGTAGGAGACAGAGACACCATAATTATAATATGAATGGATAAGCTTTGCCAAGGGAAAATAAAGAAATGCTATGAGAGCCCCAAGAGGGGCACCCAGTTAAGCTCAGATGGTCCAGAAAAGTTTCCTGGAGTTGTTGACTTCTAAGCTGGGACCTGGAGGATGAATAGGAGTTAAAAAAGTAAAATAGTCAAAGGATAAAGAGGGGCGACAATGGAGGCAGTAGTGAGGAGGTTGAGTGCCAAGCAGAGAAAACAGCTTGTGCAAAGGACTAGAGTCTAGTGAGAGTATGCGGCACATGAGAAATGGAAAGCTGCTTAGAACAGCTTCAAAGTTGACCAAAAGAGGTGGAGAAAGGTTTTAAGACAGATGAAATTAGAGAGACAGGCAGGAGCCAGCTCATGAACAGCCTGATATATAATATTCAGGAATATGTACTTTAGCATGAAGGCAGATCCCTGACCAAACCAGAAAGTACCTTTAAGAAGGTACAGTTTAGGCTGGAATCTGTACTCAAATGCCCCCTGAACACCCTACAAAAATAAAATGTACAATGTGAATGAACTGCTCCAACTAAATGGCCTCAAATGCGAAAATACTTTTTTGAGGATTAGTGCCCAGAGAAGGCACAGACGTATGTCCCTACACTGAGTTGTCTCTCTAAGAACAAAGTTGTAAAGTGTTTGAGGGTATGGGCTGTGAAGTCAGAGTTACTCGTTCAAATGCTGGCTCTGCCAATTAATGGCTTTCTGACTTTGGGAGTATTACCTAATGTTCCTTGGGCTCAGTTTCCTCATCCGTAAAACCTGGATAACCATACCTACACATGTCCAGGACTGTTGCAAAAATAAGTAAAATAATGAATGTAAAATTCTTAGCACAGTGCCTGGCGTTAACTTGCTCCATATAAGGTACTACCATTTAGAAAAGTGCGTTGTCCTGGACTGTGGGTGCTAAATCTGGTCATGTGCCAATGAGATTTGATAAAGAGAGAGAGAGTCCAAGATGGCAGCTACAGAGGCCTCTCCAATCCTGCCTCATCTGCAGGCATTTATTTCTAGTTTTAATTGTATGTCAGAGTGACCTGACATTGAAATTCTCTGAGTTCCTGGAAGGAGAACCTTCCTGGGAAGATCACCTGGGGATCCAAATGCAGCACACACTGCAATATGAGAAGCATAGATGTGAAACTAGAGAACCTCCAGCAATGGTTCCAGTTGCAAAGACAGAGAATGTCATCTTAAAAATGACAGCCATGAACTGCCCTGGGAGGTTGTCGGACAGGTAGGTCATGGCACACGTATTCGTTTCCTAGCTGTTATAACAAATTACTACAACTTGCTGGTTTAAAACAACAGAAGTATATTCTTTAACAGTTCTAGAGTCCAGAAGTCCAAAGTCAAGATGTCAACTGGGCCATGCTCCTTCTGAAGACTCCAGAGGAGAACCCTTCCTTACCTCTTCTAGATTCTGACAGCTCCAGGCATACTTTGACTTGTGGCTGCATCGCTCTTATCTCTACCTCCTTCATGTGGCCTTCTCCTCTTCCCTTCCCAGTGTCTTTCCTTACAAGTGTTTTTCCTCCCTGTGACTCTTGTAAGATACTTGTCATTGGCTTTAGGGCCTACTCAGATAACACAAGATAATCTCATCTCAAGATCCTTAACTTAATTATATCTGCTAAGACCCTTTTCCCAAGTAAGGTCACATTCACAGATTCCAGAGACTAGGATGTGGATACATTTGGGAGCAGGGAGACCATTCAATCCCCTATAGTGCATGTGGAGGATGGGTCCCAGCTCCCTAAGATTTCTGTTCACTGATGGCTGTTTACCTCCAAATGCATACAAGGGCATGTACAGCAAGAGACACAGGCAGAGACCCTGGCTGCCTCATTGCTCTGCTCCCCAGAGCTTCCCTTTGTCCAACCCCCTAGTGTCCATTTTTTGTCCCTCCTCTTGCAAGAAGGGTCTAGTTATGGGTTGCCAAGATGTCCATTTTACCACGGTCCTTGTCTATTCCATCTGAAATCGCATAAGCTACCTGGCCCTGGACACAAGTGCAACGTTGCAGGAAGCCATAGGAAGGCAGATAGTTTTATTTCTCCAAAGCCTTTCTCACCCAGAAGGACAGACAGGGTCTCATTATTTGTGGAGACAAGAAAGATACATAGTAGAGGAAACATTAATTCAAGCAAAAGGTTCATTCTTTTTTATGTACAAAATTATGCAACATAATTGTTTTACCATGATTAATATTATTTCAGGGGCCTAACAAACACCATTTACAATGCAAATCTCCTCAAGGCTGCAGAAAGGTACCTGTAATCAGGGAGGGTGTGATGGCTGCCCAGATGGAGTGAGGACAGGATGGAGTGAGTGAGAAAGGGTCACATGGCTCATCTTTGAGCGCAGCATCAGAAAGGCCAAGTGGGCATGGCGGTCTCCCCTTTGCTGCACCCAGCAAAGGCTTCAGGAGAACTTTCTGCATCTGCCAAGCAGGCCCTCTGAGCTCTAAGCCAATGTCTCCATTTCTACCCTCCCTTCCTGAGGCTTCCCTTTAAAAAGTCACATGTCTTTACTCCTAACCAAGAGAAGAAAGCCACATGACTAGGTGGTGGGAAGATGGGAAATTGGAAAATAACAACATGGGAAAATGTGTCAAAAGTGCCCATCTGTTCTAATTCATCCCATCATTAATAACGTCTCCTCGCCCCCCCGCTTCCCCGTCCAGAAAGAAAAAGCAGGAGGCCTCCCACTGGGCTGTATCCCCATCTCTTGGTGCCATCGCAGGGGCTCACGTGATCTACCGCTTTGATGTGGTTTGATTCTCTAAACGTGTGATTAGCACACACTTTGCACCACACTCCCAGTTTTAGTCCTCTCTAGCACTCACAGGTTAGAAGCCCCCAAGCCCCACCACCAAACTGCCCTTGCGAGAGAGCTGCTCTCTCTAACTCAGCTTCCCCACACAGAGGAGCTCCTGATGCTGAATGAAAAATCACCTCCCTCTGCCTATGCTCAAACAGCACAAAACACATCCTGGGAAATATCCTCTGTCACCCAGGATAAAATTTCTCCTTGCCTCTTTATTCCCATTGCTTCCAATGTCCTGTGTTATAAATGTATAAATTCAATAAGCGTGAAATTTTCTAGAGAGAGAGGGAAAAAATCATTATAGCATGGCATATATGTTGGTGAATTGTTAATTCGCTAGAGTAACAATATCACTGCGATGTTACAACTGGTTTCCTTAGTAACATGTTAAAGTATATAGGAAAACACTTTGGGGTAATAAAATGTTCCCATTTGAATTTTGAATAAACTTTCACAGGAGGTAAGGAAGTGGGATTCTAAAAATAACAGATTAGGTAATCAATTAACTTATTCAGTCATTCCATGGAATTTTAAAGTATGAAAATATTGCACTTGCTGGAAATATGTCAGGTTACCAGAATTGTGTCTCGCTGTGCTGGTCAGTTAAATTTTGAAGAATTACTTAGAAAATTTTTCCTGTTTAACACTCAGCAATGTATGGAAACAGCTCACCTGGGCATTCTGTAATGAAGAGAGTTTATTCTTAAGGGTCCAATAATTAAAAATAAATTTCTTTCCCGGTGCTGGAATCCAGCAGCCCAGACTTCCAAATCATAATTTTCTGGGGCAACGGTTTTCAAACTCCACCGTGCATCAGATTCCCCTGGAGCGCTGGTTAAAACACAGATTGCTGGGCCCTGCTTCCCAGAGTTTGATTCAGGAGGGCTAAAGTGGAACCTGAGAATTTGCATTTCTAGCAAGTTCCCAAGAGGTGCTGATACATCTGGTTCAGGGACCATACTTTGAAAGTCATGTTCTAGGGGAAGCCTAAAAATGATCACTGGCCCTACATATCTGAGCAATAAAAAGGGATTTCATAACATCTTAAAACAATCTTAATCTTAAAGCAATAGCACAGGGATCTTCTTTCCTTATTCATCATTTATAAAAAGCGATGGCTTACGCCTGTAATCCCAGCACTCTGGAAGGCCGAGGTGAGTGGATCACCTGAGGTCAGGAGTTCAAGACCAGCCTGGCCAACATGGCAAAACCCTGTCTCTACTAAAAATACAAAAATTAGTCGGGTGTAGTGGCACGCGCCTGTAAACCCAGCTACTTGGGAGGCTGAGTCAGGAGAATCGCTTGAACCCAGGAGGCAGAGTTTGCAGTGAGCCAAGATCGCACCATTGCACTCCAACCTGGGCAACAAGATTGAAACTCTGTCTCAAAATAATAATAATAACTAAGGAGATGGGTCCATTCTCCTGGGACATAGATGGGTCTAGAGGCTGCATGCCTTCTGAAGAGGATAAACAGGGAGTGGGGCCCTCACCTGGCATCAGACCAATATCACGCAGGATGATCCAGGGCCTCTATTTTTAACCAGCTCCATCGCCAGTGCTCAGCAGGCAGCCAGACACCAAGTAGGAGGTTGGCCAGATGCGCTTCCACTCAAGTTAAGAGTACAGTCAGTGAGAAGCTTGGTTTTGTTACAGGTTTTACTAAATGTATTCACAAAGTCATTGATGACACGAAAATGCTTAAATCGCAGCCCTTGCCCTTTAGCTCCTGATATGATAATCCAGGTCTCCAGGTATACAGTCAGCGTATAAAGTAGAAAGTGCCCTGGGCTGGAGTCAGGACATCTTGCTTCTGGTCCTGAATTTGCCGTGACTTGCCATTGACCTTGGGTTCTCTTCCCTTTCCAAGAGGGTCAGACCAGTGTTCTCCAAGAACCCCTTCCAGCCCTAGTATCATAGGAATTAACCTTAATCTTACACTCATTCACTGTTTTTTGTTGTGTCTTTTTACTATACCAAATCAATTTCAGTTTGCATAAAAGAAATTCCCGAATTACTGTTTTGTATCTTGCAGAAGATCACTTCCCACAGTTAATTTCTCAACTTCAGTTTCGTTGCTCCAGAAGCTTGCTGTGTCCACATTTCAATTAATTGCCTATTGGCACACACCCGACTCCAAATATTTGTGCAGTTCCCGAGAAAGCCTCATTCAGCTAAGTACCTGATCGCGTCAACCTGCTCTCTGGTTCCAACATCTCAGAATATCCAAGCGAGAAATATGCAAATGCTAAACTCACCCAGAGAGAATTCATCAGGGGAGGCAGTCACTGGAGGCAGGGAGAGAGTCTCAGATGAAAGATATTATCGCTTGCTGGAGACAAGGGAAATTGGGGTGGGGGAAGGGAAGAAGTAAAGAATCTGAGGACTGGAAGCGCTTGCACCTTATGGCACAGGATGCTGTTTCTTCAGAGAAAGGCCAAGCAGATCAGCTAAGTTACAAATATGCTATGGAGGTACTTGCAGGGAGGCAGGGTTTTTTTAGGAGCAGGCAGAAAAGGCAGTATTATTAGAGAGGCTACCCAGGTCTCTGTGCCAATAAATTCATTACTCCTACTTGCTGACAAACTCCTACTATTAGAATCACTCTTCAATGTGTTTTATAACATTGCAAAATGTTTGGGGTATACTTCTCAGTAACAAAAGGGGTATGCAAAATTATGTAAACATGGGAATCTCAAACACATGGAAAAGAAGACAAGAAAAATATGCCAATGCTGATTTGCCTCTGGGTGATGAGATCATGGGAAACATTGTCCCTACTTTATATTTTTCTTTACTCTCCAGGTTTTCTATAATTATTAAGTACTGCTGTACTGCTTTTAAGGTTAAAAAATTTTTTTTGAACTTTTATTTTCCATATGAAAAGCATGCTTTGAAGGTAAGTCACTGTCTTCAAAAAGCTCCTGGCAAAATGCAAATCTGTTACCTAAAAGAGATTGTCCATGAATAGTTGTGCATAGTTTAGTTTGTCATCTTGGTTACTCTCATCTTAGATCCTGGGCCACGGATCTTGTTTCATTCATCTTTGCACCTGTAAGCTTAGTCCTGACCTAGGCACAGGATGAGCATCAAATGTTTATTGAATTGTCCCCCAAACAGAGAAGACAACAGATCTCTGAAGAATGGAACCCAGGATAAGCTTTGAAAGAGCAAGGGTGGTTTGGAAAGGCTTGGGGTAGGCTGAAGCCCCGGGGATGATAATACTGAGGGAGCCCAGTAGAGAAGAAAACAGCACGATGGCCTTCAGCACTGACTCCAGGAGGGGATGGAGTGGAACAAAATTGGGTAGGGACCGGGGGCACGTCTAAGGCTGAAGCTTCCTCGCTGCAGTTTCGCCACTAGCCAGCTCTGCCTTTCAGCAGAGTACTTCAGCGGCATTGGTAATGCTACTGCTGAGCTCTAGTTTCAAAGCTATTCCACTCATGGAGACACTGAAAGTGAAATGGAAGTTCCACTAAGGAAAACGTGAGGAGCTTCTTCTGGCAGGATCTGCCTCACCTGGACTAATGACGTTGTGCGGAACTCTAAAGGGAGCTCCAGGGAAAGGTCAGTGGCTTTCAAGTTTGAGCAGGGTTTCACAACAAGACGGAGGAAGATATGGAAGAAACAAAGCTCAGATGGGAAATCTAAGGCACAGAATGGTAGAAGGACTTTGGCAAAACCTAGTGACATAAAGCTGTCTGCTTAATTGCCACTGTGCAGGTGCCCAAGGGAAATGGCTTATGTCAAGTCAATGGAAAAAAAGACTTCTTTGATTTTCTCATTTGGGGCAAGCTGCTTATACGTATAATTATACCTACTCATTTAATAAATATTTATTGAGTGCCTACCATGTGTCAGGAGCTGGAAATTGGTAATGAATAAAGCAATACTCCCTGCTCTTGAGGAATATGTGAGCTGGAAGGAACATCATTTACTATCTAGTTCAACAGCTGTATTTTACGGATCAGGAGATCACAGCCCACAAAAGGGAGGCCACATGACCCAGAGCACTCATCTAGTGCTCTTTCACCGTTTTTAACACCACGAGGTTGTATACCTCGTCACTTCCCAGGGTTTGCAATGTCCCTCCCCTACTCCATTGACAAAAATTCCACCTTCCCTCTAAGGCTTGTTAAAATGTCACGTAGTCTCTATGAAGTTTTTTTCTATGCCCTCCTTTGGTTTCCGCAGCCCACTCTACCTCTATTACAGCATTTGTCTTGAACTTTAGTGAGTATAAGTCTGCCCTCTCCACTGGATTCCAAGCCCCCTGAGGGCAGAGATGGCCTCCCATTCATCACTATATTCTCAGCACCTCACACCTGGGGGGAATAACATTTATGGAGTAGCTACCAAAACCTGGACACTATGCTAAATGCTTTGTACACAGTCACATTGAATCTCATCCAAACTCTCTAAGGTGGCTCTGACTTTGCTTGATGTAAAGACGAGGAAACAGAGGCTGAGAGATGTTAAATAACTTTCCAAAAGTCACAAAG
Source organism: Trachypithecus francoisi (assembly GCF_009764315.1). Taxonomy (NCBI): domain Eukaryota; kingdom Metazoa; phylum Chordata; class Mammalia; order Primates; family Cercopithecidae; genus Trachypithecus; species Trachypithecus francoisi. The sequence goes on along the minus strand of NW_022681457.1, from coordinate 86,158,915 downwards.
CCAAGTGGAGAATGAAGGTTGAGCCCATTCTATCTGGCTCTAAAGTCCATGCTCTTCCTCTTATAAATGATATGCTCCATGAGGTCAAGGACGATGTCTATCTTGTCCATCACTGCATCTGTAGCACCTGGCGCACTGTCTAACATGGTGGTGTTACACAGAGTGCAAATCACCAGGAGGTTGGAACCCTCAGGGGTCATCTTGGAGGCCATCTGCCAGCAAAGGGCAAGGTGCAAAGACCAGCTCAGGTGCAGCGTCAACAGATCTGCCATTATAATAACCTAATCATGTTCAAGGGCAGAAATCAAAGTGAACACACAGTAATCTCAAAACAAAACAAACAAAGTGAGCCCTAGTTGTGTTGTGTGTGCCAACAACACAAGTCCCTGGAGATAATGAATAAGGCAGAGCCACATAGGACAAGCAACCCAGCCAGGTAGAGGCTGGGAGAATGGTGAGGTGAGCAAGATCCAGGGATGGGATGGTTGCAGGGTGCTAGGACCACGGTGGTAACAGAATATGTAGAACATGCACCTTACAGGGAGACTGGCATGCAGTAAGGGGCTAAGGGGGGCTGCTAAGAGGAGTTTCAGTGATTTCAACACTCATTTCAACTCCTTATTTCTGAACCAAATCTCACAAGGAACTGGTTTCCCCACCAGATTGCCGCCAGCTCCCATTTCCCACCTCCCACCTCCCACCAGCCCCCTACTTCCTAGCTTTGCCTTAGCGTCAAACATCAGATCCAGGTTTTCAGAAGTTCAGGAGCAAACCAGGGAAAGCTCAGTGGATCCACATTTTTGTCTCCTTCATCCCCCTCCAGCCAATAAATGATTGCATGATTGCATGGAGAACATCTCTGAGAAATTGGTGAAAAAAACCAAAAAACAAAAAACAAAACAAAACAAAACAACAAAGAAAAACCCAAAGAATTTTTTTTCCCACTGAGTCTCTTCAAACTCTCTTTTCTTTTCTTTTTTTTTCTTTTCATATTTACAAGAGAAAACAGCTACCCCTCCACAGACTTGCTTTCTTTTATTGCATGCTGAGAACGAGATAACCCATGGGGTTCCTTGGCACAGTGGCTTCCAAGAAGCTCAGAACTAAATCCAGTGTTCATGTCTCACCCTAGGTTATAAGTTCCTTACAGGCAAGAAGACACATGTGCTTTTCTTTTTGCTCCTACAGGGCCTAGCACCGTGTTCAGCAAAGGGACTCAACAAAGATGTGTGCAAGTTAAACATGTGAGCACAGTGCCCCACTCCCACCCCAAGTCTTCCCACCTCTCTTTTGAGTTTTTTTTAAACGGTCTTATTATATATGTGTTTTTATCATGACCTACCTCAAATCCTTTATGTAGGCAGGCAAGGAATAAATGAATAAGTAAACAAATAAATGAATAACGGGCTCCCTCCGGCCTGAGGGTACTTGCACAGGGTTTTATTGGCTCTGCCTCCAGAAAATCCACGCTAACTGATATTGAGCTGGGAAACAACAGTTTGGGAACTCAGCAAGTTCCTTTTTTCTTTTTTTTAAACCTAGATAAGCTTCGGTGCCTCAAGTAAATTCCCCTTTGATTGGTATGTTTCATCAGTTGAACTCTAATTGGTGCAAACAGGTAATTTGGAGATTACAAGATTTATTCTTCTATAACAGTGATTACTGATTGCTAATGATAGTGCTGATTTTTAGGTGTTTAAAATCTTGACAGTTACAATACTCATGTGATTTACTACAGTGTCTTAGAGACAGCCTTCTATGGATCTCTGAGGACAGAGGCCATGTTCTCCATGAACACTGCCCAGTGCTCCATGGGGGTGTGTGTATGAAGAAATGCTTATTAATTTTAATAATAATCATCACAAAATGAAAAAGCATTCACTCAGAATACTGAGTCATGCAATCTGCTTGCAATTTCATGGATTTTTGAAATGTGTACCTTCTCTCACCAATGCCTAATTATACGGGGTATTAGGATTATTAACTCTAGAAATAATTGGCCTTAAAAGCATATAATAAAAGGAAAAAATCATAAACTCTCCTCCCTGACATTTGGAGAGACTCTGGTTTAGAAGCACTCAGAGAAGCTAGAACTACTAAGTAGCTGTCTTCCTGCCACCCCAGGGAAAGGAGCTAAACAAGGCTGCCCTGGCCTGGTGCCAGCTCAGAAGCCAGGCACCGCCTTTGGGCGCTTTCCCTCGTTATCCCGTGTTAACAGGCCAGGCACTAACATGTCAAAACACCGGTGTGTGAAGTGAGTGGAGAGGGGCAGTGCCCAGACAGGAAAGTTGCCTCCACCCAGGGAGCCAGCACACAGGGCGTGGGCATCCAGTCTTACCAGGATGAAGCTTGGCACACAAGTACACTTGCCAATAAGGAAGGCACAAGTGATGAACTTGGGCCAGCTAATTCAGAAATGAGCAGCAATCACTACTGGGTCCGGTACCGTACTCAGAACACAACGGCAACTCCCCAACCTTAGTACCTATTTACATGTTTTTTTTTGTTAAGAATTTAAGTGAATAATAACAGAATACGACATTTCTGATTTCCTGCCTCCAAGCCTTTGCACAGGCGGCTCCCTTTGCAAGTGGCGCTGCACCTGCAGGACCTTCTTATCAGGCAAGGGCCAGGTCAGTGCCGCTTCCTCCCCTGGTTCTACCTCTCTTCTTTCTTCCATGCTGGGTAATTAATGCCTCCCTCCTCTCAACTCCCATGAAATTCTGTTAGCACTCTGAAGTGGTGGGTGCACTTTCTCTGTGCAGTGCCAATTCTCTGGGCATGGGTGTTCACTCGTGTGTGAGCTCAAGTCCAAGAAAACCAAAGGCTTCGGTGTCCTCCCACGCTCAGCACACTTCCCTGCACGTAACCTATGTTCAATAAAGCTAGTTTGACATAATCAAGAAAGCTTTCCTCTAGGTTTGTAGAATCATACGACTTAAGAACTGAAATGGACCATTGAGGAAATCTCTTTCACCCTTTCATTCCAGGGATGAAGACACAATGGCGCTAATGGGGGGAATGATTTACCCAAGGACCCTCAGTGAGTGGCAGTGTCAGATGGAAGACTTTACCTACAAGGGTCTAAAAAAGAAGTATCCCAAGTCACCTACAAGTAATACACCTACACCTTTTGCTCTTAGAAAAGAGCAGATCTTTGATTAAACTCAATGCTCATGGCCACCCAGGTTTCTTGGCAGTTTGGGGTGTGTATATAACCGCTGTCCTTCTGCATCCCATACTCAGGGCCACAATGGGCATTACGACACTCAAGCCTTCTGTAGCACTTTATATTTTCAGAGTGCTTTCAAATGTATAATTTGATCCTTATGACAATTTTTAGTGGAGTTATTATTCCTATTTTACCTAGCAGGGAACTTGGGTGAAATGACTCGCCCAGGATCACACAGCTAGGGCTCACTTTGTTTATTTGTTTGGTTTTAAGTTTACTGTGAATTCACTTTGATTTCTGCCCTGGAACAGCTAGTGCAGTAGAGCTGAGCCTTGAAGCTAGGACTTTTATTCTTTTTTTTCTTTCTTTTTTTTTTTTTTTTGAGACAGGGTCTTGCTCTGTCACCCAGGCTGGAGTGCAGTGGCACAATCTTGGCTCACTGCAACCTCCACCTCCAAGGCTCAAGTGATCCTCCTACCTCAGCCTCTTGAGTAACTGGAACTACAGGTGTGCACCACGTGCTTGGCCAATTTTTGTAGAGACAGGGTTTCGCCATGTCCCCCAGGCTGGTCTCAAACTCCTGGGCTCAAGTAGTCCACCTACCTCAGCCTCCCAGAGTGCTGGGATTACAGATGTGAGCCAACATGCCCAGACTTGAACCTAGGGATTTTGATTTCAAGCCTGGTGTCTGTGCTGTTTGTCTCAAAGCTGCCCCTCTCAACTCTGCTCCATAGAGACAACATCCTAAGACCTTCCCTTGGCATGTGGCTTCTGGAGTCAGGCACTTTTGAGCAGGTTTCATCCTTTACTCTCCCCATGTAATCCTAGACATGCCCATCAGATTGTTCCTATCCTGCCTTTAAATGACTCAAAAAGGCTGATGTGTGAGGCTTTCTGGAGAAATAGAGGGCTAGCTCTCGTTTGGCCTGCATAGCACCAATCCCCAGCCCCCTTAGATTGAATTCTACTCTGCCACAGTATTTTTTTTTCTGAAAAACTGGAAAAAGTTTGCATTTCCTAGGAGAGTGTCTTCCTATCACCATTAAAGTGAAGTTACAGCATAATTCATCTCCCTTTGTGATAGAGGAGAAACGCAGAAACATTTGACCCATGTCTCACACCTGACCCATGCCTTTCCCTTGTAGGAGAAAGGAATGAGGCTACAGATGGAACTATTTGACTCTCATTGACTCCCTCAGCTTTTACTGCAAGGGGTGCCATGAGTTTTTTCCATAAGTTATTGGGGTACAAGTGGTTTTTTGGTTAAATAAGTTCTTTAGTGGTGATTTGTGAGATTTTGGTGCACCCATCACCTGAGCAATATACACTGCACCCTTTGGAGTCTTTGGTCCCTTGTCCCACCCCAAGTCCCCAAAGTACATTGTATCATTCTTATGCCTTTGTGTCCTCATAGCTTAGCTCTCACATGTCAGTGAGAACATAGGATGTTTGGTTCTCCATTCCTGAGTTACTTCACTTAGAATAATAGTCTCCAGTCTCATCCAGGCCACTACAAATGCTGTCAATTCATTCCTTTTTATGGCTGAGTAGTATTCCATCATATATATATATATATATATATATATGACCTGTCTAGTGCTGTCAGTGGAGTGTGTGTGTATGTGTGTGTGTGTTTATTATATATATACATATATATAAAATCACAGTTTCTTTATCCACTTACCGATTGATAGGCATTTAGGTTGGTTCCACAATTTTGCAATTGTGAATTGTGCTGCTATAAACATACGTGTGCCAGTATCTTTTTCGAATAATGACTTATTTTCTTCTGAGTAGATATCAGTAGTGGGATTGCTGGATCAAATGGTAGTTCTACTTTTAGTTCTTTAAGGAATCATCACACTGTTTTCCATAGTGGCTGTACTAGTTTACATTCCCACCAGCAGCGTAGAAGTGTTGCCTGTTCACCGCATCCATGCCAACGTCTAGTTTTTTGATTTTTTGATATAGTCATTCTTGCAGAAGTGAAGTAGTATCATATTGTGGTTTTGATTTGCATTTCCCTGATCACTAGTGATGTTCAGCTTTTTTCATGTTTGTTGGCCATTTGTATATCTTCTTTTGAGAATTGCCTATTCATGTCCTTTTTTTTTTTTTTTTTTTTTGAGACGGAGTCTCCCTCTGTCGCCCAGGCTGGAGTGCAGTGGCCGGATCTCAGCTCACTGCAAGCTCCGCCTCCCAGGTTTACGCCATTCTCCTGCCTCAGCCTCCCAAGTAGCTGGGACTACAGGTGCCCGCCACCTTGCCTGGCTAGTTTTTTGTATTTTTTAGTAGAGATGGAGTTTCACCGTATTAGCCAGGATGGTCTCGATCTCCTGACCTCGTGATCCGCCCGTCTCGTGGATTCATGTCCTTAGCCTACTTTTTGATGGGATTGTTTGGATTTTTTCTCTTACTGATTTGTTTGAGTTCATTGTAGATTTTGAATATTAGTCCTTTGTCAGATGTATAGATTGTGAAGATCTTCTCCCACTCTGTGGGTTGTCTGTTTACTCTGCTGACTGTTCCTTCCTTTTGCTGTGCAAAAGCTCTTTAGTTTAATTAGGTCCCAGCTATTTATCTTTGTTTTTATTGCATTTGCTTTTGGGTTCTTGGTCATGAAATCCTTGCCTAAGCCAATGTCTAGAAGGGTTTTTCCAATGTTATCTTCTAGAATTTTTAGAGTTTCAGGTCTTAGATTTAAATCCTTAATCCATCTTGAGTTGATTTTTGTATAAGGGGAGAGATGAGGATCCAGTTTTATTCTCCTACATGTGACTAGCTCTGGGATCAGCTAAGGTTTTGATAGGTTGTGTCATTATTGTCATTCAGTTGGAAGAATTTTTAAAATTTCCATCTTGATTTTGTTTTTGACCCAATGCTCATATAGGAGGAGGTTATTTAATTTCCATGTATTTGCATGGTTTTGAAGGTTCCTTTTCGTGTTGATTTCCAGTTTTATTCCACTGTGATCTGAGAGAGCGCTTGATATAATTTCAATTTTCTTAAATTTATTTAGGCTCATTTTATGACCTGTCACAAGGTCTATCTTGGAGAAAGTTCCATGTACTGTTGGATAGAATGTGTATTCTGTGGTTGTTGGATGAAATGTCCTGTATATATCTGTTAAGTCCATTTGTTCCAAGGTATAGTTTAAATCCATTGTTTCTTTGTTGACTTTCTCTCTTAATGATCTGTCTAGTACTGTCAGTGGAGTATTGAAGTCCCCCACTATTATTGTGCTGTTGTCTATCTAATTTCCTAGGTCTATTAGTAATTGTTTTGTAAATTTGGGAGCTCCACTATTAGGTGCATATATGTTTAGCATTGTAATATTTTCCTTTTGGACAAGGCCTTTTCTCATTATATAAAGTTCCTCTTTGTCTCTTTTAACTCCTGTTGCTTTAAAGTTTGTTTAAGTTACAACATAATTCATCTCCCTTTGAGATAGAGGAGAAACGCAGAAACATTTGACCCACATCTCACACCTGACCCATGCCTTTTCCTTGCAAGAGAAAGGAATGAGGCTACAGATGGAACTCTTTGACTCTCATTGACTCCCTCAGCTTTTACTGCAAGGGATGCCGTGATTTTGAAGCAAAAATAAAAAATAAAAAAAGAAAGAGAGAAGAAGTAAATCTAGCTGTCATCAGTTGGAGTGGCTCTCAGTACAAAAGAACACTGCTGGTATCATGAAACTTCTCAAACAGGTCAATACAGTCACTCACTGGAGTTTTCTCACTAGGATCAGATAGACATTTGACAAGGTGCTAACCCCACAGAGTAGGGGAAAAGGCAGGGAAGGAGACAAGGCCAAATGTTGCCCCCTTCTTTCTCTTCTTCATAGGAGCTCTGCTCCCTTCTTTCCTGTTGACTCTGGCAACTTCATCATGCTACATTTGATCACTACATAAGGATAAGGTCAGTCTCTATCACTTTCTCTCCCTAAAGAACTTTTAAAACAACAAAGTATTTTCCAGAATGTATGAAGACAAAGTCAACAATGGCCATAGATCATTCTCTAGAAAGTTTCTTAGGTGATGGGTTCCTTAGTGTATTAACATTTGCAGCATTACATTTTGTCTTCCCCTGCCTCCCCCAGAGGCTCTGATATAATCAGCAGCACCCCAACACAACTTGGAGCAATTCACCTTCACACGCACACCCAGAGTCTTGCCTCAATATAACATGAATCATCTTTTCACATTCATTATCAGCCGTCTCCAATTATCCCAAGAGAAGCTGAGGCTGTGGTCTGATGGTGAGAGACTAATATAGTCTTTAAGGTGAGGAGTCTGGGTTTGCTGATTGTGTGAGAGCCCAGTAGATCATCCCAGGTGAGCAGACAGGCATTGGCCTGACGAGCACATCCCCTGACTTTGCCGCTGTGTGGCCTTGGGTATTCAAGGGCACAGCTGCCAGGAACAGGTTCCAATCTCCACCATCCTGGTGGCATTGAAGACGGCACTGGGCCAGATGACTTCATGGGTCTCCTCCACCCCTCCAGTGGCTGCTCCTTTCTGTGACATCATAACAATGGAAGTGGGTGGCCCCTGGAGCTGATTCCAATTTGAGGAAAGACTCTCAGCTCTGTGTCCTCCTATTCTCCTTCTCTTCTTCTTTCTTGTTCTCTAACACCCACAGGGCAGGGCTGGACAATGACACCTACCCAGATACCATTTTCCCCAGAGAGAACAGGCAAGGGGCCAGTGGTCCACAAGGGCATCTTGAGGAGTGGAGTAGTTCTTTCTCGCATCAGGGAAGAAGAACAGCCCTGGTGAGGACATGCCTTGGCAGAGAAGGGGCACTCGCATCATAGATGCAGTATCTCTTTCAGTATCAAACGGCACTGGCAGGCATAGACCCAAATCTCCAGACTCCACTAATAACTGAGCCAACTCCCTCAAGGCCATGACAAACCCTCCCAAGGCTCAGTGAGCTCATAAGCTAAAGTTGCCAATGAAACTATCCAGAGAGCCTATCCTGAGGATGCTGGAGCCCAGGTGGAAAGTTCCGGCTCTCTACACCCTTACCGCAGAGTACTTCTCTTAAGACCATGGAAGAAGATGGGGCACGCTCCTGGGGCCAACCAGAGACCCTCCTGGTCGGTCTTCTGAGCAGACCACAAATCCTCCACAGAATTAAAATCTGCAAAGGGGTTTAGAGAGGCACAGGAGGGCACTGGATGCCTTCACATCCTAGTTCCACCTCTTTCACTCATCTGGTTGTTTGGCTCCAGCAGGAAGATTCTGCTAAATCAGGGGTCATGCAGGTAGCGAGGAGAAAGTCACTATATTCATTTCCTAGGGCTGTCAAAACAAATTACCAACAACTGGATGACTTAAAACAACAGAAATTTATTCTCTCTCCTTTCTGGAAGAAATCTGAAATCAAGGTTCAGTAGGCCATGCTTTGTCTGAGGGCTCTATGGAAGAACACTTCCTTGTGTGTTCCCAGGTGCTGGTGGCTCCTGGCAATTTCTGGTGTTCCTTGGCTTGTAGCTGCATCATTCCAGTCTCTGCTGCCATGGTCACTTGGCCTTGATCCCTGTGTGTGCTCACATGGCTTCTTTATAAGGACACCAGTCTTTGGATTTAGGGCCCACCCTAATCCAGTATGACCTCATATTAACTTAAAATTACATCTACAAAGACCCTGTAAGGTCACATTCTGAAGTTGGAGGTGGACATGAATTTTGGAGGGACACTATTTAACCCACTACAGCTAACGTAACTTGAGGAGCCTAAGCCAACTGCTGGTCTGTGTGCTTCATGCACCAAACCCAGCACTTCCAGCCTCCCAGAAGACAGAGTGAGAGCCCCAGAGTGAGATACAGAAACATGGCGATCCCAAACAGACCTGGAACTAAAAACATACCTAGCAGACAGACAACCATATGGTCTCAGAAATAACATCATCGTTTCAAAACACTGTAATCCTCCTCTTGTTTGATTTTCTCAACACCTCAGTGAGGTAGGCAGAGCAAGTAATGCTAACTACACAATACAGAAGAACCAGCTGAATTTCACAAAGATGAAATAACTTACCCCAGGCCATCTTGCTGGTTAGAAACAGAATTGGGATTAGGATCAGGGTATCCCCATGCTCAGTCTAATGTACGCTCCCCCATCTCCCCAGCTTACAATCACACAAACGCTTAAATAAGATCGAGGAGAAGACATCACCAAAAAGAAAAGCATCACCGTGGACCGAGAGTTTCAAATGTCCAAGCTAGTCATTAAATACTCAATATTGAATCCATTTGTATAGTAGACATGGAAGAAACAAGAATTAATGAGATACAGCCTCTGTTCTCAAGGAGTTTGCAGAGTGGTGAGGAAGACTAAAACACCTAAACAGACACACATAATAAAATATTATACACACTGTGATGGAAGACTGGAGTGGTAAAGTGAACACAGGAGGGAGTGGCCAGTGCCAACAGGCAAAAGGGAAATTAAAAAAAAATGACAAGGAGCAAATAGCATTTGGAGATGGTCTTTACAAATAAATTGGTGGTCCTGGGTCAGAAAAAATTGCTATAAAGAACAGTATGCAGACAATTGAAAATATGAATATGAACTCTCTATTAGACAATAAATTGTTTTCAATGTTAAATATCCCGAAATTGATCATGTGTCATGGATATGTAAAAAAATCTTCCAGGAAATCTCCTACTGAAGTCTTTAGGGGTAAAGGGTACTGGTGTATACAATTACTCTCAAATGGTTAAGCAAATATTAATAGCAATATGTATGTGTGTGTGTATCTGTGTGTATAAAAACACATCCACACACATATGTAAAGAGACAAGGAGAAAAAGATAGAGGTGAATGTGGCAAAGTGTTAATAATTGGTGGAGGCAGCTGAAGAGTACAGGAAGGTTTACTGTTATTGCAACTTTCCTGCACATTTGAAATTTTTCTGAAATGAAAAATTAAAATAGACCAGGACTGAGTAAGGAGAGGAGCGAGTCATTTAAGAAATAAATAGAACCGAACAAATTATTGGCTTATGATGTGACTAACAATCCTTGCTACCCAGCAAGAAAGGAAGAAGGGATTGATGGAGCATGCAGGTGGCAGTTACTGGGAAAAATAAAACTGTTTCACCGAAAAAAATCATTTGGAGTGCAAGATGCAGGCTGAAGGGAGAGGAGAAGGGAAGGGGCAGTGATGGGCAGAAGGAACAGCATGAGCAAATGCCCGGAAGCCTAGGTAGCCTGGGTGGGTATGGTTTGCACATGGGGAATTGGGGCAAGAGCTGAAGCTGGGAAGGTTAACCAGGACCAGATCATGCAGAACCTGCCAGCCATGCTAAGGAGCTGAAACCCATCTGAGAGCCAATCTGAAGGCACTGAAGTGTGTCAGACAGGAGAGTGACTGAGTTTCCCATGTGCAGAAGGCAGCAACAAGTGTGGACAAGAGTGGGTTACAGCAGAGTTGGGATGATCTGGGAGATGTGTTGCAAGCCTTTTATCACACATAATAGTTAAAAGACCAGAGAGGATATACTTATTTTAATACATTAGAGTGGATTCAAGGTTATGCTTACAATAGCACCACACTCATTCACTTGCATTCTAATGGTTTTATTGTACATTAGGAATTTACACACAACAGGAAGTGTACCCAGTGTGTGAACATCAGCCTTCCCGTACATCCCAGCTAAGAAAAGGCTAAGAATCACTGGATTCCGTGGGTGAAAGAACAGGGAAGTATGGTTTGCTGGAGCCCTGCAAAAAATCCAGGAAAGAAATGCTAAGGATTTAAGACCAGTGGTTTTCAAATGTTTAGCCACTTGATGCTCTTCAAGCAATATGCAAAAACAGATAAACATGAAGTTGCTCTGGTTGAGTCAGGGACAGGATGCCCATAATCTGGCCTGCTTAACACCTCCTTCCACTCCAACCTCAGAAGCCACTGAAGGGACTCCAGTAAAATACTTTGAAAGGCACTGGCCTAGACTAACGGGGAGAAGGTAGCAATGAGAATTTTGAGAGGAGGTGAAATATGCAGAAAGTTAAGAATCAACTTCTCAATTAGGGGATGAGGGTGGGGGAAAAGTAATGTAAGTAATGTGGTTACTAGACCACTTGCTAGAGTTCCAGGCTTCTGGTTGGGACTGGGAAGGTGATGATCAAAATGGCAGGTTTCAGAAAAGGATGAAGATTTTTACATGTTCAATTGGAGGTCTAGGTGGGACACATTTTCAGTAGGCAGTGCAATAACATTTAGAGCTCAGGAGAGAAGTCCCACACAGAGAAATAAACTGAAAATTCATCAGCAATTGGTGGTAACTGAAGACCATGAGGAAGAAAAAAACATGCAGGAAAAAAAAAAAAAAGCCTGTAATCCCAGCACTTTGGGAGGCCTAGGCGGGCAGATCACGAGGTCAGGAGATCGAGACTATCCTGGCTAACATGGTGAAACCCCATGTCTACTAAAAATGCAAAAAAATTAGCTGGGTGTGGTGGCGGGTGCCTGTAGTCCCAGCTACTCAGGAGGCTTAGGCAGGAGAATGACGTGAACCCAGTAGGCAGAGGTTGCAGTGAGCTGAGATCACGCCATTGCAATCCAGCCTGGGTGACAGTGTGAGATTCCGTCTCAAAAAAAAAAAAAAGACCCATATGGTATTATGAGAGGCGAGAACCTGGGACCAAATCCTGGTTAATGCTGCCAACATTTAGTGGTTGGTCAGAGAGGCAGAAAGAGAAGCAGGTTCATGATTATCTCAGAAGCTAAAGGAGGACGAGAGAAAAGGAATAATCATTACATATACTCTGTGTTCCTAAGACTCTGTGATTATACTCATAGTCTAAGAACTATGCAATTATGTGTAGAGAGCTGAGAACCTACCTATTTCTTCATTTCAACTGAACTCAGGGATAGGGATTTTCTCATTCATAAATATGTCCTGTGCTTAACAGAGGCCCTGGAATATAAGTGCTTTATACATATTTGTGGAATGAGTGAATTAATTAATGATCTTTAAGATTTTTTTGGAGAAAGCATTATGCTAGCTTTAAGAGCTGAGCAGCAGAACAATGGAAAGGATCAAGATAAACTGGAGGACCATCTGAAACTTTCCCCAGAGGAGAAAATCTACTGAACGATGTGCTGACTCCCAGAAGACCCAACAGCCCTGTCATGGCCCACATGGGGCAGGACTTAGGAGGAGCAGTAGAGGCCAAAGGAAGCCGGCCCAAGTAGGTGTCATGACTCAAGTGCACAGCTAGACAAAACCGCATGGAACAAAGCCAAAGAGCCAAGAGGACATGGAAATTACTGGCTGTAATTTCCCAAGAGGACCTAAAGTCATCAAAATAGAAATTCCGAGTTGGGTACTCACTTCACTCTTGAAACTGTATTTGAGAAGTGAGACAGGCAGCCCTGTAGGGGCTGAATACTGCAAAACGCCAAACTGGCACCACAGCCACCTTGGCCGTAGAAACCAGGCTTCCTTTCAGTCCTTCTCTGACCCCATAAGCCAAATCTCAGCTTCGGTAACCTTTCCTTCTTCCAAGCAACCACAGGTAGCAGGAGAGATTGGGACCACGGTGGGCAAAGTTCCTGAAGGGGATGTCCTTCCAAAGCCTGCTTGGCAGAATCTCTCGTGCTCAAGGGCAGGAAGAGCGCCCCCTCCTGAACAGAAGACGACTCGCTCCATAAGAAGGAAAAGGAAGCCATCAATTCACCTTCTTTTTTTTTTTTTTTTTTTTTTTTGAGAGGGAGTCTTGCTGTCGCCTAAGCTGGAGTGCAGTGGCACGATCTCGGGTCACTGCGACCTCCGCCTCCTGGGTTCAAGCAATTCTCCTGCCTCAGCCTCCCGAGTAACTGGGATTACAGGTGCATGCCACCACGCCTGGCTAATTTTTGTATTTTTAGTAGAGACAGGTTTCACCATGTTGGCCAGGCTGGTCTTCAACTGCTGACCTCGTGATTCACCTGCCTCGGCCTCCAAAAGTGCTGGGATTACAGGTGTGAGCCACCGCATCTGGCCTTTTTTTTTTTTTTTTTAAGATGGAGTCTTGCTATGTTGCCCAGCCCAGCCTGGAACTCCTGGGCTTAAGCCATCCTCCCACCTCAGACTCTCAAAGTGCTGGGATTACAAGTGTGAGCCACCACACGTGGCCTCAATTCACTTTTTATATTATTACGGATAAAGAATAATAGAAACGCACTCTATGATTAGCTGGATAATAATTAAAATAATAATTATATATAATAATTATGCATAATATGAGGGATGAAGGTAAAGCTACAGCAGGCTCCTGTTTGAGCAGACATGGGACTCCAGTTTCCACAAGTAAGTTATATGTAGACCAGGAACGCAGCTAAGCAGTTGTTGCCCCTGCCCTGTAGCCCATTAAAGAGGCTAGAATGAAGGACTAATAGCAGCTACAACAAAATTATTATTTGTTCTCTGATATGGATTAAATTGAACACTGCAGATCATTTCTTTGGCCACATGTCTTCAGACTTCTGGGAGCAGCGTGCCGAAAGTTGTCCCTTCCAACGCAACTTCCAAATGGTCTCAGCAGGAATCTGAGCATTCTGATCACACATTTCTTGGCTTCTTTTCAGTGTTTTATCACTTCGCTTAGTTTTAGAAAGTGTTTCCCCCCATTAGATGGGTAAGACTAAACTCTGGTATAGATGAGAACTCACACACACAAAAAAGGTGACCTCAACGTTCCTGAAGAATGGAGGGCTGAAGAACTGAATCAAAAGGGAAAAAAGAGAAGGAGCAAAATGAAACAGGAGAGAGAGAGAGAGACAGTCTGGAAGGACACTAAGGTTTTAAATGTAGCTATCTCAAGGATAATGAATGTTTTATTTTTCCCCTTTTGGTCTGTCTGCATTTCTACTTTTTCTTCAATGAAATGTTATTTTTAAATAGGGAAAAACACAATCAAAATTATTTTTAATGAGACAATTCAAATTAACAAGACAATTCTAAATATTCTAAGGTAGGATTTCTCACATGCGTAAACATTTTTTCCTGTTGTGGTTAAATACATATAACATAAATTTCACCATTTTAACCACTTTTAAGCATACAATTCAGTGGCATTAAGCACATTCACAATGTTGGGCAACCATCACCACCAGCCATTTCCAGAAATGTTTTATCATTCAAAACAGAAACTCTACCCATTAGATAAGAACTTTCCATTCCCCTCTTCTCTCATCCTTTGGTAATCTGTATTCTCCTTTCTTTCTCTGTGAATTTGCCTATTCTAAGTACCTCATCCAAGTGGGATCATACAATATTTGCACTTTGTGTCTGGCTTATTTCACTTCGTATAATGTTTCCAAGTTTCGCCCATGTTGTAGCATGTATCAGCGTATCAGAATGTCATTTCTTTTTTAAGCTGAATAATATTCCATTGTGTGTGTGTGTGTATATATATACATATCACATTTTGTTTAGCCATTCATCTGTTGGTGGACATTTGGGTTTCTTCTACCTTTTGGCTATAGTGAATACCGCCACTATGAACACTGAAGTGCAAGCATCTGTGTGAGTCCCTGCTTTCAATTCTTTCGGGCATATACCTAGAGGTGGAATTGCTGGATCATACAGTAATTCTATGCTTCACTTTTTGAGACGCCTCCTTCTGCTTTCCACAGGGGCTGCACCATTTTACATTCCCACAAGAAATGCACCAGGATTCCAATTTCTCCACATCCTTGTCAACACTTATTATTTTCCATTTTTTTGATAGTAGCATCCTAATGAGTGTGAAGTGGCATCTTGTTGTGCTTTTGATTTGCATCTCCCTAAGGAATCATGATGTTGGGCATCTTGGAGAAATGCCTATGTAAGTCCTCTGTCCATTTTGGAATTTTTGTTTCTTTGTTTGCTTGTTTGTTTTTAAGTTGTCGGAGTTTTTTACATATTTTGAACATTAATCCCTTATCGGGTACATGATTTGCAAATATTTTCTCCCATTCTGTCAGTTGTTTTTTCACTCTCTTGATAGTGTCCTCTGATGCATAAAGGTTTTTAATTTTCATGAGGTCTGGTTTATCTAATTTTTCTTTTGATGCTGTGCCTTTAGTGTTGTATCCAAGAAATCATCATCAAATCCAGTGTCATGGAGGTTTTCCTCTGTGTTTCTTCAAAGAATTTTATTCTTTTAATTCTTATGTTTAGGTCTTTGACCCACTTTGAGTTAACCTTTTATGTGGTATAAAGTAGGGGTCCAACTTCATTCTTTTTCATGTGGATATTCAGTTTTCCCAGCACAGTTAATTGAAAAGACTGTCCTTCCCCAGGCGGGTTGCGGTGGCTCATGCCTATAATCCCAGCATTTTGGGAGGCCAAGGCAGGCGGATCACAAGGTCAAGAGATTGAGACCTTCATGGCCAACACGGTGAAACCCTGTCTGTACTGAAAATACAAAAATGAGCCAGGTGTGGTGGTGCTTGCCTGTAGTCCCAGCTACTTGGGAGGCTGAGGCAGGAGAATCACTTGAACCCAAGAGGCAGAGGTTGCAGTTAGCCAAGATCGCACCACTGCACTCCAGCCTTGCTCCAGAGCAAGACTCTGTCAAAAAAAGGAAAAAAGAAGGAAGAAGGAAAGAAAGAAAGAAAGGAAGGAAGGAAGGAAGGAAGGAAGGAAGAAAGACTGTCCTTTCCCAATTGAATGGTCTTGGACACCCATGTTGAAAATCTTACACGCTTCTTACATTGTGAATGGCCACAGATTTCAATGTTCTCTGTAGCTAAATGTGAAAAATAAAATAGCAACACCTTACATTCATATAAAGTGAAGGAAAGGTAATATAATTGTGTATTTATATAGTGCCTTACAATGTGCAGCAGCTTTGTGTAGATAAGACAATTCATGGATTTGGGAGTCAGGCTGTCTGGGTTTGAATTCTAGCTTCCTAACTTCCTAGCTGAATAACCTCAGGCAAGCCATTTAACCTTTCTAGGCCTCAGCTTCCTCATCTGTAAAATGGGCATATCCTACCCACTTCACAGTATTGTTATGAGGATTAAATTAGATAATTCACATAAAGCACTTAATACATTTCCCAACACATAGTAACTGCGTGGTACGTGATAGCTATTGCAATCATAATTGTCATCATTAACATCATATTGTAGACTGGCTTATATTCATTATTTCCTGTGGTTCCCACGTTTACCCTGTAAGGTAAGCAGGATAATAACAGTAGTGTCATTACAGAAACAGGTAAGATTGGGCTCAAAAGGTACCTTGCTAGACCAAGGCCATGTGGCAAGGAGGTGGCAGAACAAAGTATGTGTTTTTACCACCAGTCATAAAAGGGACACTATCAGAAATAAAGCAGGTTTTACACAGAGGTCTGGTTCCTGGGCCAGTGTTCCTTTTACTGAGAAACTTGTCTGTCATCACTCCTGTTAAGACAGAGATGGTTTACTGTTTTCTACCTTTAACAACAACAAAAAAAGAAGCTATGGCACAGTGAGGGTCAGGGTCCTGTGTACAGCAGACCCAGAAATCAGGACAAGACAGGAACAGATAACAGATGTCCCCTGTAGAGCTGAATTTCACAGACTCAGAATAAACTGCCATGGACTCATCAGAAAATTTCTCCGGTAATTATAAAAGTCTTAAACGTGCAGTAACAAATTCTTGCAACACCACCTCCTGGCCACATAGACCGAATGAACTACTGTAGGTACGAACTACTACAAGTGTGGGAGCTTTCTGTCACTCCACACTTCAGAAAAGATAAAAGACTGAACTAAAATGAATATAAAGATGGCTGTTTAAATTCATTAAAGAGATAGTTACACATGCTCTGAAAAGAGTTGTTAGGCACCTACCATGGGCAAGATTTGTCAGAGATGTCTGGATATAAAGATAATAATCTTTGAGAAGTTTCAAAACAGAGGGAAAAAAATGCAAATACGAAAGAACTTCAGGCCGAGCACAGTGGCTCACGCCTGTAATCCCAGCACTTTGGGAGGCTGAGGCGGGCTGATCACCTGAGGCCGGTAGTTCAAGACCAGCCTGGCCAATATGGTGAAACCCTGTCTCTACTAAAAATAAAAAAAATTAGTTGGGCGTGGTGGTGCATGCCTGTAATCTATTCGGGAGGCTGAGTCAGGAGAATCGCTTGAACCTGGGAGGTAGAAGTTGCAGTGAGCCGAGGTCGCACCACTGCACACCAGTCTGGGTGACAGAGCAAGACTCCATCTCAGAAAAAAGAAAAAAAAAAAAAAAGAAAGAAAGAACTTCAATTTAAAGCAGCAAATATTAAGTGCCTTAACAGTTTCTTTTGGAACTTCTATCAAGCAATTTCTATCAACTAAGACAAAAGTCTGAAATTCCTCCAAACCAATGTTCCCTTGGTGACTTTCAACCAAAAAAACTGCCCAGTGGGTTCAGCCTCTCTGGAGGCCGTCAGTAGGCAAAACCTCTTCAATATCTTCAAGCAGTAAAGGGAAACACAGCCATCCTGATGTAATAATGGGATGGATGGGGAAGCTATAAATTTCTTTGGATTTACGATTTGGCTGTCTCCCTCACCTCCATCTGTGCCAAACCATACAGGGACGCTCCAGATTAATCATCTGCGGAAAAAGTACATTACTGCAAGGTGCATGTTCTCACTCAAGTGCTTTCAACCAGACCCTGGGAAGTTGGCGAGAGGCTTTCGGGACAGGAGCTTCACAGAGGACATCACCTATTTGGCCTCTCCTCTACCTCACTGCTGTCTAAACCTGGAATGGAAAGAAATGCTTTCAGGATCAGGGAGAATAGAAAAGTGACGCAGGCTTGAGTGTAAACCTCAGTGTGAGGCTGGGCAGCTGCCAAGCAAGCCATCTGAATAAGTGACTCGGGGGTGACACCTCATCTGGTCTGTCCTGAGAGACTTTAGCCACCAGGGGCAGGCTGATGTCGTGGAAAGAGGTGGGCTTTGGAGGAACGCTGGTTCACATTCTGGTTCTGCCACTTGATGTGTGAACCTCAGCAAGGTTTCAGTTTCCTTTTCTAAAAAGGACAGAACCCCTATTCTAGAGAGTGGTTGTGGTAGTGAGCTTCTACATTGGCTCCCATCCTAGGATTCATGCCCTTATATAATCTTTGTCCCTTGGGTGTGAGCTGGACCTAGTGACTCACCTCTGATAAAAAGAATATGGCGGCCGGGCGCTGTGGCTCAAGCCTGTAATCCCAGCACTTTGGGAGGCCGAGACGGGCGGATCACAAGGTCAAGAGATCGAGACCATCCTGGCTAACACGGTGAAACCCCGTCTCTACTAAAAAATACAAAAAACTAGGTGGGCGAGGTGGCGGGCGCCTGTAGTCCCAGCTACTTGGGAGGCTGAGGCAGGAGAATGGCGTAAACCTGGGAGGCGGAGCTTGCAGTGAGCTGAGATCCGGCCACTGCACTCCAGCCTGGGCGACAGAGCGAGACTCCATCTCAAAAAAAAAAAAAAAAAGAATATGGCAAATATGATGGGATGTCGCTTCTAAGACTTGGACATAAGACTACGACCTCCATCTTGCTTGCATTCTCTCTTGGTCCTTTCCCCATGCTGCTCTGATGAACAGGCTACCTTGCTGTGAGCTGTCCAATGGAGAGGATGATGTGACAAAGAACTAAGTACTGCCTCCAGCCAGCAGTCCACAAGGAGCTGAATCCTCCCAAGAACCCCATGAAGGAACTCAGAAACAGGTCCTCCCCCAAGTCGAGCCTTAAGATGATATAGCCCAGGCAACACTTTGATTGTAGCTTACAAGAGACCCTGAGACAGAGGATCCAGCTATGCTACATGCACATTCCTGAGTCAGAGAAACTGTGAGATAATAAGTGGCTATTGTTTGAAACCACTAAGTTTGGGGATAATTTGTTATGCAGCAATAGATAACTAATACAGTAACACTGAGAATTTAATAACGTACCATGTGCCATAGCTAGTCCATACATGGTAGCTGTTATCATTAGCAGGAGATGGACCCACTACCTTCCAATTCATTTGTAGAAAGATGGTGGCATGGAGGCTGGGAAAGGGAAGGAGATGGCATTTTCCAGGAAATCATGAACTAAGCAGAAACTCAAACGAGAAATACAACCAAGTGCCAACAATTTTTTGACAGGTGATCATCTCCCTTCTCCATAGTCCGAAAATATTTCCTTTGTGCCATGATTATAGAACCAGCAAGGCTGGCCAGATGCTGTGCCATTGTCCCTTTCCCCCTTCTCCTGTCCTCAAAGGTAGGGGTCATGCCTTCATTTCCTGACTCCATCACAGTGTCAAACACCATCCTTTGCTGATGAGAAGAGTGTGTAATTATTCTTTTTCCCATTCTAAAAAATTTGATAAGTTTTTTCTTCCATTTTATTTCCTTTTGGAATTCTCATCTTCTCAAAGTCCAATTCACAGGCATCCTTCTCTCCACAGTCTCCCCAACCTGTAGCTCTCCTTCAAGATTATTTACTCCTTCTATGCTTCTCTGCAGAGCAACACTGCTGTTATCCAGCTCTTTATTAGAATTAGTGAATTAGTGTGTTGTAGTCATCTCTCCCTATAGCTGACAGCCTCCAGAACAGCAGGGGCAATCTGTATTATTCTTTCTTGGGAGCTACAGTGGCCACTCCAAGTTTGAAGTAGGTTCTCAGAACCAGTGACTGGAGGAATAAATTATTTCAAACCATTCTCTGAGATTTGAATAAGCAAACCTCTGAGGACAAAATGAAGGGGAAAAGTTCAGAGGACACATCACAAATTGCAACAGACTTTTTCAAACCCACTAGGGGCCATCAAGTCCCTTCCAAGCCAACCAAGTTTAAGAACTTGTGGGATCTTGCAGGTTTCTTTTCTAAGCATGTTGTATATCCCTGCTGGCACCATTCCCAGGGCAAGGAAAATGGAGCTGTTAACATTGCACCTACAATGAAAGGAAGACCAGGTTCGCGAACACAAGCATACATTGTTAGAAACATAATTCAAGTGGGTACAACAAATAAGAACTTCTGGAATTCACTACCAAAGTCAAAGCCCAACCCATGTTCCGCTGACCCCTTCCTTGGCTCCAGTACACAATTAATCAGAACCCTAGTCCCACAGGAATTGCATCTCCACACAGAACATGGTTTTGTGCTAAGAAGAGCAAAGCCTCTGGTGATTTCATTGTTCTCCCAACTTCCTTCTTTTGCAACAGACAGGGGCAGCCAAAGATGCCATAAACCAGTGGGGAGGGGGAGTGCCAGGGATGAGGCTTGACAGCATTACAGCCATTAATGAAGATGAAGTGAGGCAATAACTCCTGAGAACTTGCTCACCAGAATGCCTGCTGCCTTGGCAACTCCTCCTTCCTGATGGTCATCTGAACTTGCAGCTGGCCTAGCCCGGGGCTGAGGGAGGACTCTGTGACTCAGTTCCTGGGCACAGGATGTAGGCCCTGGAGGCACCAAGTAAACCACAGATAGGCCTGAGCCTGAGCCTCGCTGCTTTAGATGCCCTCATTTTGAAGCATTGGTCAGCATCCACCTGGTGGCAATTGGTAAGAATAACCCACTCAAGCTGGTGACTGGTCATCACCTGCCTGCTTGGCAGTTGTGACTAAGCACCAACCTGCTTGACGGTTGTTGGTCAACATTTGTCTGCCTGGTGGTGATTGGTCAGGACTTAATATCTTGGTTAGGACCTACCTACTGGGCAGTGGTTGGTCAGTACCTACCTACTTGGCAGTGGCTCATCAGTACCCATACCTACTTGGTAGTGGTCTGTACCTGCCTGCCTGGTGGTGGGTGGTCAGCTCCTGCCTGCCTGGTGGTGGGTAGTCCGCACCTGACTGCCTGGTGGTGCTTGGTCAGTACTTGCGTGCTTGGTGGTGCTTGGTCAGCTTCTGCCTGCCTGGTGGTGGTTTGGGAGTACCTGCCTGCCTGGCAGTGCTTGGTCAGCACCTGCCTGCCTGGTGGTGCTTGGTCAGCGCCTGCTGCCTGGTGATGCTTGATCAGCTCCTGCCTGCCTGGTGGTGCTTGGTCAGTACCTGCCTGCCTGGTGATGCTTGGTCAGCTCCTGCCTGCCTGGTGGTGCTTGGTCAGTACCTGCCTGCCTGGTGGTGCTTAGTCAGTACCTGCCTGCCTGGTGGTGGTTGGTCAGCACCTGCTGCCTGGTGGTGCTTGGTCAGCACCTTCCTGTTTGGTGCTCAGCGGTTGTCTGGTGAACCCAGTTGACCAGTGCTGTCCATGAGCAGGACTATGAATTAAGTGAGGACACTTGTTAAGGAGATCTAGGTCTGGAAGAAGGTTGGGGCAAAAGAAGAAAGAAACATTCATTCCATACTTTACATTTCATGGACATTTTATCACCTTTCTTTCTTTTGATCTTTACCAAAACTCTATCAAATACATGCACCCAACCCACATTTACAAAGGCATTCATTCATTTATTTAACAGACGTTTTGGGAGCACCTATTCTGGGCCCAACTCTTGGGAAGTTCTGGGGAGAGATGAATAAAATGCAACACGTGCTCTCAAAGTGCACAGACTCCAACAGAGACAAGGACATCATCGTACCTATCCTAACAACAGCTAACATTACTGTGCACCTCTACACACAGGGCACTGTTCTGAGCACTTCATGGCCAATAGTTCACTTAATCCTCACAACAACTCTTTCAGGTAAATATTATTATCTCCATTTTACAGATAAGAAAACTGAAACCCACAAAATTAAACTAAATTCTCCAGGTTCTCACAGCTAACAAATGGCAGTGGTAGAATTTGAACCCAGGAGGTCTGGCTCTAAAGCCTACACCCTTGGACCCTATACTCTAGCCATCTAGATAATCAAGGCCAATGTGACATGTTGAGTATCAACTTAGAAATGTCCACCTTGCTATTGTGAAGAAGACTAGGTATGGCCAGAGAGAGGAGAATCGGGGAGAGGGGCTAATTTAAACAGATCCTCTCCAGAGCCCAAAAGACTCCTATCACTTCCATTTTTAAGGCTTTGGTATGTTAAAGTAAATATATAAAGTCAAACTTATACAATTTTGGTGTATATGTTATATTTAACAAATGACTTTGATGCATATGTGATATAATGCAATTATATCACATAACTGATATATCACAAATGTGATAGAATTACATATATCACATAATTGCATATATCACATAATGTGATATAATTGCATATATCACATAATGTGATATAATTGCATATATCACATAATTGATATATCACATAATGTGATATAACTGCATTATATAAATATGTAATTGCATTTTATCATGTAATTGCATAATTGCCATTGTGCTATTCACAAAAAAATTTCAAGATTACAATAACATATTGATTCAGTGTGCATTTCAGGTGTGATGGTCCTATAACAGAGAACAGACCACATTCCAAGAAAATATCATCCTCTTTCAGTCTTGTCAATGTACTTCTGTGACTGGGTGAAAGTTTTCACTTGGAGATAATGTCAAAAATTTACATTTCTTGTCCTCTGTGATTGATGGTCTGAGAGCTAAATGGCCTTCCAGGTCTCCTGTGACTGGCCTTGACTTTTAGCAATGTCATGAAGTCCAAGAGGCAATGTGGTGCACAGCAGCACTGCATGAATTCAATTCTCAGTTCTGTTGCTTACTAGCTGTGTGATCTTGGGTAGATCATTTAAATGATCTTTGCCTCAGTTTCCCCATTAGTAAAACAGAAATAATATTATCTACCTCCTAGGTTTGCTGTGAGTATTAAATATGTGATTAGTATAGAAGGAGATGTACACACAAATGTATTCCTCAAACATCTATTATCCTGCCCTGAGCCATGTCCCATGCATGGCCTTAGGAGGTACAAAGATGAGTAGGACAAGAGATCAGCTCTGGGGCAATGGTACAGCCTAGTAGGAAGTCAGACTCTGCAATGGGTTCCTTTGGAGCAGTTGATCCTAACCCTACCTGTGAGACTATCTGTTGGATGGCAGAATCTGAGCTCCAGTCTGGCCACTCCTCAACTCAGAATGAGGTGAATGGAAAAGAGTGGGAAGTCACCCTGTGCGTAGGGTCACCACATCACATAATATGCCACGTAACTCAGGACTCAGGCCATACTAGCGAGCTGCTCTGACACTTTCTAATTGCTTCAAAGGCCTGATACATTTGGCTTATAGACTGCTCTCACTCCTTAAAATTATATGCAATCCCATAATCTACCTTGGAATTAAATTTAAGTTAGAGACTTTTTTAAAGCCACACTTTTTATCAATTGCAGGAAATTTGGGGAGAAAAAAACCAAATGGAGAAAATTGACATCACCCATCACTCCACCACCCAGAGGCAACCACTGTTCACTTCTTTCCAATCCTTTCCGTATACATTTTTAACACAGTTGAGATCATACTGTATAATCAATTTTGTATCTTGCTTTTCAGAAATGTGAATTTAAAAGTCAAGCACCCAAGAACCCCAGCTATCTCATCAACACTTCAGATGCCTCAGAAACACATTGGAATTTTTAAAAATTGATTCTACAAATCTCCCCCTTCCACTTCTCTTCTGACCACGTGGGGTTTGCAGCAGAATACACACGATATAGACACATTCCCTGAAGTGTAATAGATTTGAATTGCACACAAGTTGGAGAATGAATGTCTAAATAATTAGGAGGTTAATTAATCTAAAATATTGGAGGATGAAAGAAATTTGAAGCTACAGATTCGACAGAGGTCTTCACAGTTGTCTTGCTAGTGAAAATAGAGGAAAGTGGGAGACTGAGGAACTGAGGATGGTTCAGAGCCAGCTGGCCACAGTTGGCCACGCCCAATGTGCGTCTGGCTCTTTCCAATCTATTGACTTGACTATATGGTTCTTGTGGTCAAGAGGCCTCCTGGTGACCCGGCGTGGTGGCTCACGCCTGTAATCCCAGCACTTTGGGAGGCCGAAGTGGGCAGATTACCTGAAGTCAGGAGTTTGAGACCAGCCTGGCCAACATAGTGAAACCCTGTCTCCACTAAAAATACAAAAATAAATATCCGGGCATGGTGGCATGTGCCTATAATCCCATCTATTCAGGAGGCTGAGCCATTAGAGTCGCTGGAACCCAGGAGGCGGAGGTTGCAGTGAGCCAAGATCATTTCACTGTACTCCAGCCTGGGTGACAGAGCAAGACTCTATCTCAAAAATTAAATTAAATTAAAAAACTAGAAGACTCCCCCCTGGCATCTCATGCAGAAATGGTATGAAAGACGCTTAGCGTTCAGGTGCTCTAGCCAGTCAATCTAGGTTCCAATTCAGGCATTTCTGCTTATTAATTTTTTGACCGTGGGCAAATTATTTCATCTCTCTGAACCTCAGTCTTCTCATCTATAAACAGGGATGATATTAACAGCGCCTATCTCATAGTGTTGTAATGATTAATTCAGCTCATATACTTAAAAGATTCCAAACACATCGTAAAATCTTAGTAAATCTTAGTTCTTACTAGCTGGGAAGCAATGTATTCCAGAGCAGTGGCTTTCTCATATTTTTTGACTGTGACTGCAGTAAGAAATATAGCTTACATCATGACTCAGTACATAAAAATATACATGTCATTGTTGTGCATATGTATATGTACATGTGTACATAAACACACACACACACAAACACACACATATATTTCATTAAATGCTAGTTTTCCTTGCCTGTGCAATGCAGTCTTATTTTCCATTTTAGCCTATTTCATCTTTTGTCTTTTGAAGGCACATGATCAGATCTATGTCATCTTTGAAAATACTAGCTGCAACTCACTAAATGGATTTCATGACTCACTACTGAGTCTCAGTCAGCAGTTTGAAAGATTCTGGCTTAATGGAAAGCATATAGATCTTGGCTCAAGAAAAGCCTAGGGTCCAGTCTCAGCTCTGCCACTTTCTATGTGTGTAACCACAGGTGGAGTTTTATTGTTTGTTGAATCTGATCTTCAGTTTCCTCATCTGTAAAATGAAGATAGTGTCCATCTTACCGGATTATAACATGGCCTAAGACCAGGCACTTAGTAGGTACTCAGTAAGCTGTAGCTTTCATGATTTATCTGCTTTGCTATGCAGACGGGACTCTGAGACAATCTTGCCTCCATTACCAATGCCTTTGAGACCTCCAAATGCAATTACCATGAGGCTTTGTCTCAGGACTCAGTATGGAAGAGCTTTGAGGTCTATGATGCCCTCACTTAACAGCACGCTTCCAAGTCCTGCTATTTGGATTTGATTTTTTAAAGTACTTCCTTTATTTTAATTCAGACCCCAGGGACCTGGAGAGTACACCGCTGCTTTTTCCCAATAAAAATCAGACCAGTAATAAGCATATTGCATCTGAAATGGTGAAGCTGGGTGTGCCTTCAAAGGGCACGCATTAGGACTTGGCTCACTCCCAGCCTGGGTTACAGCGTCAATTTCCCTGGAGGAAATGGGAAGTCCTGCCACAGTCTTGCAGGCTGGTCGGTTGTAAGAAAATTTGGCTTTAACCAACTGCTTTATGACGGAGCCACTGAGACACTAAGAGGAGAAAGAAATTGTCTGAGGTACACAGCATAGGAGTGACAAATTGGGACTTATGCCCTACAATTCATACCCCATCTTGGAAATCTGAACAAGCAATTATCCAAGAGGGTCAGCCCTCTTGGTCTCCCGAGCCTGACCATAAGAGAGCTCCTCTTTGCTCAACAGGCTTTAGTTATCAGAGGCATTTTCATTCCTAGGGAGGACGATTTCAAGACTGATAACCTTACAAGAACAATTTCAGTAGTTAAAATTTTTAAAAAAATATGTCACTCACTAGATGCCAGGCATCATTTTAACTGTTTAACACATCTTCCTTCATTAATTTTCTCAGCCCTATGAGATAAATCTGATTATCCCCAGTTTTAGGAGTATGTTAGAAAAACAGAGGCACAAGAGGATGAAGTAATTTGCCAGAATTCCCATAACTAGGAAGCAACAGATCTGAGATTTGAACCCGGGTAGTCTGGCTCGGGTCTGTAACCTTAAACGCCTCAGCCCTCTGGGACTAGCATGAGCAGCCAGCACGAGGTCTGGGCTACAATGGCCTATGCAGCTCTTTACCTGTGCCCAGAGCTGTCTTTTCTAGAAGCTGCAAGGACAAACACTGTGAAGGAACCTCCATTCTGAAACAGTAAAAGGGCCAAATACCCTGAGAGGAAAGAAGTGGTTTGTTTGTCAATGGTACCCTCCTGTTTGGGAGTGGGGTGATGGCTCTTGACCCATTCATCGAACACACATTTTCTTTCTTTTCTTTTTTTTTTTTTTTCAAATGGAGCCTCATTCTGTCACCCAGGCTGGAGTGCAATAGTGCAGTCTCAGCTCACTGCAACCTCCACCTTCCAGGTTCAAGAGATTCTCCTGCCTCAGCCTCTCGAGTAGCTGGGATTACAGGCATGTACCACCAAACCTGGCTAATCTTTGTATCTTTAGTAGAGACAGTGTTTCACCATGTTGGCCAGGCTGGTCTCAAACTCCTGACCTCAAGTGATCCACCTGCCTCAGCATCCCAAAGTGCTGGGATTACAGGCAGGTACCACTACACCCAGCTAATCTTTGTATTTTTAGTAGAGACAGGGCTTCACCATGTTGACCAGGCTGGTCTCAAACTCCTAACCTCAAGTGATCTACCTGCCTTGGCCTCCCAAAGTGCTGGGATTATAGGCAGGAGCCACTGCGCCCGGCCAAACACATATTTTCTAAAGACCATGCCAGGCACATGGCTGGGCTCTGAGGACTCAAAGGTGCACACACTCTCTGCCTCAAGTAGGTAACAACCTAGGAACCAAAAGGTTGGTAATGACCCTTTTGAAGCTCTTGCTGTGGGTCAAACACAGTGTTCAGGACTTCCTACACACATCGTCTCCTCCTCTTGAGCCTGACATTTGCTACAGTTTGAATGTCGTCTCCAAAACTCAGGTTGAAATTTCATTGCCATTATTATGATATTCAGAGATAGGACCTTTAAGAGATTAGGTCGTGAGGGCTTTGCCATCATGAATGGACTAATGCCATTATCGAGGGAGTGGGCTAGTTATCTCAGGAGTCCAGCCCCCTTTTTCTCTCCCAAGCATGCTCTCTTGCCACATGATGTCTTCCGCCATGTTATGATGCAGCAAGAAGGCAGATGTGGCCCCTCAGTCTTGGACTTCTCAGTCTCCAGAACTGTGAACCAAATAAATTCTATTCTTTGTAAATAATCCAGTCTGTGGTATTCTGTTATAGCAGCAGAAAATGGATCAAGGCAATATTAATACCCCTTTTCATCACTGAAGTCAAAGTGGGTGAAACTAGGATTTAAATCTAGGTTTGCCTGACTCCAAAGCTTTTATTCTCAACCACTAAATCACACCCCGTTCCCACTCCAGTGAGTAGAAATCAGCTAAGTGGATACTGTGGTTACTACCCCAACATCCAGCCCACCCATCCTCTATTGTAAAATAGCCTGTGATGTGGCTGGGAGGGTTCTTCGTCTGAACTAATCTAGAATACGTCATTCTCTTTCATGGTGATCGGTTCATAAACCAGATTTAAGCCAGTTAGTATATGGCATGAACACATGCACATGAGTTGATCTGGAGCAATCTAAATAGAGAGAAGCGCTGGCCTGTCTTCTGATCACTGCAGGAAGAGTTATTGTTTCTTCCATTGTAAATGTACATGGCAAGCATGAAGCCCCAGTTGCTGTTGGCCACCATCTT
Source organism: Trachypithecus francoisi (assembly GCF_009764315.1). NCBI lineage: Eukaryota > Metazoa > Chordata > Mammalia > Primates > Cercopithecidae > Trachypithecus > Trachypithecus francoisi. The sequence continues at coordinate 86,131,044 of NW_022681457.1, read as the reverse complement.
GCAACCAATTGGAAAGCCAGATTGAGGATGGAGCTAGCTCTTAGAAGAGTACAGAGGGGAGACCAGACATGAGAAACAGAGGCAGAGCCCTGAAAACAATGCCTGAAGCTTAAAGGACCTACTTCTCAATTTATTTATGTGAGTCAAGGTGTCCTCTTTAATGTTTAAGTCAGTTTACTTACTTGCAAATGAGAACATCCTAACTAACATATAAGGTGTTTGGGAGAGATTGAGATTTATGAAGTTCACAGTCGTCATCCTAAACTTCTCATCTATTTGCCAAGTAAATACAACAAAACTGCCAGATAATTCATAAGTGAAACAATATATAGATTTGACTGATAAAATCCAGATTTGACTGATAAAAGAATTTTAATTCTCTAAAACACAATATAAATGTAACTAAAGAACATGCAACAAACTACAAAACATATTTGCTGCCCATTTGACAATTAAGAAGTATATCTCCATAAATTCATATAAACTAATAAGAGAAAGAAGTGCACCTCGGTAGAAAAGCAATGAGCTAGGACATGAGCATTTCTGGAACTGGAAGAAAAAGAAATGAATAAATAGAAGTGTATTCCAGCAGTGTGACATCTTGATGTTTACCTGTTAAAAGGGCAAGGAATAGAAGAAATGATAATACTCAGAGTTGGAGAGAATGTATAAAAACTCGCACTCTCATGCCTTTTGGATTAGGTATAAATCTGTACCACTTCTCTGGGGGACAATCTAGCAATAGGTATAACAATTTTTAAAATATGCATATGGGGCGGGGCACAGCGGCTCGTACCTATAATATCAGCACTTTGGGAGGCCAAGGCAGGCGGATCACCTGAGGTCAGCAGTTGGAGACCAGCCTGACCAAAATGGTGAAACCCCATCTCTACTAAAAATGCAAAAATTAGCCGGGTGTGGTGGTGGGCACCTGTAATCTCAGCTACTCAGGAGGCTGAGGCAGAAGAACTGCTTGAACCTGGGAGGCGGAAGTTGCAGTGGGTAAGTCGCAGTGAGTGGAGATGGCACCACTACACTCCAGGCTGGGTGATAAGAGCAAAACTCCGTCTCAAAAAATAAAAAATAAAAATAAAAATATACATACCATTAGAATCACATACTTCTCTTCTTGAAATTTCATCTAAGGAAATAATATAAATAGTATGCAAAAGTTATATATTTGAAGATGTTCATTGCATTTTCTTGGTAATAATGAAAATTAGAAATAATCAAAATATTTTACAATAGGGGAATTGGTAAAATAAATTGTGGCCATTTCATATAATGAAGTTCCATGCTGCTATTTTAAAAGACAATATAGTTATATAAAAAGTTAATGATATACTGCTTATTTATAAAAGCAGTTTGCAAAACAAATGTATACAGGTTGAGTATCCCAATGCAAAATACAAAATTTGAAATACGTTAAAACCTGAAACTGAGCACTGAGAGAAGCCACAAGTGGAAAATTTCACACCCAATCTCATGTGATGGGCCATAGTCAAAATGCATTGTCTCATGCACAAAATTATTAAAAATATTGTATAAAATTACCTTCAGGCTATGTGTATAAGGTGTATATGACACATAAATAAATTTTGTGGTTTAGACTTAGGTCCCCTACCCAAGATATCTCATGTATATGTAAATATTCCAAAATCTGAACAAATCTGAAATCTGAAACATTTCTGGTCCTAAGCATCTCCAACAAGGGATACTCAACTTGTATTTATTGTATGTATGATATATATATACATGCATATATGTATGATATATATGTAGAAATGATGAAAGATATTTTATCTCTGTTTAAAATTGGAAGCATCTAAAAACAGAAAGCATTATTCTAAAAGTGTTTTTTACAATTTAAAAAAACCTCCTCCTGTAATAATGAATGAACAAGTTACTGTGGTGTGTGGAAACCCGTGCTGATGTGATCTGTAGCCTGGAAGTATCAGGCTTGCTGAACAGGGTGGGGCTGATCCCCACAGGGGACGGGAAATGACCCTGTGAGAGGCCATGTCATGTTATGAGAAGCTTGTCTCATGGGAGGAAGGTCACTCACCACCCTGCTGAACGAGCTTCAGGTGCCGAGAGCAAAAGGGAATCTGGAAGGAAAAATGCAGCAAGAACGAGGAGTGTTACCTCTGAAGCTTTTCAAAAGAGCTGCAGTTTCTCAAAAGTTGTTCCAATAAATCCTAATGATAAATGATTTTTGCCATAACTCCATCCATAGATCAGAAAAGATTTCCTGATAAATATAAATGTAATATACATTTTTATAATTACATAACACTTTTAAGATATTTTGCTAATTCTCAGAGTGAAAATTCGTAAAGAAAATGCTATATTGTGTTTGCATCACTAAATGGATAGGTTTTATGTAAGTTTATTTTTTTCCATTTTCTGGTAAAAAGCGACATTTTTGACAACTACAGTATGATGACATTTGTAATGTATACATCAATAGATTCACAGGACATATTTACGTTACTTTTTTTAACTTTTATTGTTTCTTACCACATACTACATATCATAGCTTCCATTTTAATGTAATTTTCCATCATTGTGTTCCTTTGAAGTTAAAAATCTAAATAGAAATATTGTTAATGTAAAATAAGTCAGAATTTAGACCTTATAGGTATCTGATCTGTGTGTGTGTGTGTGTGTGTGTGTGTGTGTGCGTGTGCTCATGCATGTCAAAATATTAGCAATGACTGGATGGTTGGATTATGGGTAATTTACATTATTTTTTTTTCTTTTTTTGACTTGCGAGCATTTTCTAATATTTTTTATGCTGTTAATACTAGGAGTAAAAATTTGGGCTAACATACTCAGATATTTATGAAATGTTACTTTCTTAATATTTTTCCTGTGAGTTTAACTGCTGCTTCTAGCCACTCTTCCTCTTTGTGGCAGAAAATCTTATTCAAATCGGAGTCTCCACTCTCATTTTCCCAGGTTCTCTCGGGGCTTACAAAGCACTAAGCCACGAGAGGGCAAGAGTCCTCTGGTTTACCCACTCTGGTCACTGCTACACAACCCTTGCCTGGACCACACTCCCCTCCAGGAGTGGCTCCCTGCAGTGTCTTCCACGACGCCCTACTGGACCGGGGAGATCTCCGCAAGGGTCTCTCAGGACCCCTCACCTGTCTCCCTGGGCCGCCACTTCTAGTCAACTGCTCCCATCATGTAGGAAAATTCTGTAAGATTTGCCTCCTCTCAGGAAGGCAAGAATCTTCTCTGTTCTTGAATCTCCCAAACCCATCTGAAATTGTTGTTACCTCCACCATTCCTATCACTCAGTCCGGGTGGGACGAAGGGCAGGACACCGAGTTCCTTCCACTCCTAGGTCACTTAACACTTTTGCTTTTTCTCTGTTCCACTCCCCCTTTGTCCCCAAACTGCTTTCATCCAGCAAACTTTATGTAGTCCCAGAGGAGTGTGTGTGCAGGGATTTAAAAAAAAAAAAAAGAAAAGAAAAAGAAACTGACTATAAACAATCACGTATGCTTCTAAATCTTTTGTTTGTTTCTGTAAGTGAAACCTCAAGAATTCAACTTGTGTGTTCTCTAATTATACTGTGTCACATGTCCAATTACGTACACATTTAGTTAAACAAATAAGTAAATAAAAACAGAAAACAACCAAGTTCGTTCTTGCAGTCCTTTTATCTTGCACAATTATTGTGAGACTCAAGTAAAATAACAAATGTGAGCAATAATTCAATACTGCTCTGCTAATGTATCAGGTAGTATTCTTGGTGCTTTACCTGTATTAATTCTGCAAATCCTTAAAATAACCCTTAACGTAAGTACTATTATTATTCTTACTTTGTAGATGGATAAACTTTGTAGATGAGCTGAAGGGAGATTATGTAATCTGCCCAAGGTCACCCTGCTTACTAGTAGCAGAGCCAGGATTCAAACCCAGGAGTGGGGCTTCAGGGTCTGTACATCTCCAGATTGATAAACTTAACCTGTTTATGATGCTATGTGCCAACGAGAGGTGAAGCATCTTTCCAAAGGTCACCCAGCTAATTTAACAGGGTCAGACCTGAGACTAGATTCCAGTTCTTCCAATTCCAAGCCCATCTTTTTCTTTTGCATTTCTGATTTTTAAGATTGACGGAGCTGATGATTTTGCAAACCAAGGCCAGTGCAAAACTCCCCATTACTTCCACACAGGATGTCTGGGAGGGTTTTGCTCTGATTTGTAAGTGTAGTCTGGAGTGGGACTGTCATTGCTTAAGATTCTTAATAGACACAATTGTCAGGTCCAGCTCTCAGGTTCAAAAAGAAAAACTGTTCAAGAACAAGACAGGGAAGGAGAGACTTAGCAGCTACAGCCAATGGGAAAATTCTCAGCGGAGATTTTCACTGACATGGAGCTAAGAATGAGTCAGTGTTCTAGGTGGGGGTTCTTAGATGCTCCTGGGTTATATTGACACATGTTTCCTGGTGTCTTAAACAAGGGATGTGAAGGTCCTTCTCTCATCTGTCACTGGAGCCTAGGCTCATTTCGGGACTCTATACTTCAAGGATGGCATAACCAGCTACAGCCCCTGAGACAGGCTGCAAGTTTGATGGAAGAGGGTTGGAAGCTGTGTCAAAGGAAGAAGAGAGAAGGATCTAAACTGGGCTCTTATGGATGGAAAAGTATACAGTTCGGGGACATGATTGCTGTTTTCAAAACTCTGAAGGGCTGTCACAGGAAAGAGTGAGAAGACTTGGACTGTGAGACCTAAAAGCGCAAACCTAGAGTCAAGAAGTGGAAGAGAGAGTGAAAGTGAGAATGGGAATTCAGAGACAGAACTCAAATAAGGTGCTTAGGAGCACAAGCTTTGGAGTTAGACAACTTGGATTTGGATCTCCACTTAGCTGTTCCTTAGCCCCTCTGGAAGCACCAGCTTCCTTATCTGTGGAACAGGAATAATAGCACACCTGCCTCAGAGAGTTCTTGAGAGCGTTGACTGAGACAAGCCAGGTAAGGTGCTGAGCACTGGACATATGGAAGTGCTCTATAAATGGTCTTTGTAATAATTATTATCGGAGTATTACTGTTACTTTTATTGCCAGAGCTGTTTAGCAATAGGTTGTGTGCAGATGGTAGCAAGCACCCCTACTCGTACAGACCCGTGTAAGCAGGGGTTCCAAGACTCAGCACTCAGTGAAGATGTGGTGAAGTAGATTCAAGCCTTGAGGTGCAAGAAGGACTAAAGAATCTCCAATTATTTGGAACGGAGATTCCATGAATTCTGCCTCTTTCTGCCACGAGCCGGAAGTGCCCTTCAGAGGAACATCCCCTCCCCATTTCTGGAGTCTGGGGAGCAACATCATGTGCCTGATGCTCCTGTTTCCAATGAGAGTTACCAAGCCAATCGCTGGGAACAGCCTGGCCTTGGTCCAGCACAGATGAGCAGAGACTGCTCATTTCTTGGCAGTTACCACCATAGGTGATGAGAACAAAGCACTCAGTGAGGGCCATAGCTCTGCCCACATGAGGTGTGACAATGAGCCAATAAACACCTCTGGGGTGCACTGAAGCAAATGCAGACCATGAGTATCAAGCCAAATAAACTGACTGCTGAAGGCCCTGCTGGCAGGGGCTCCCTGTGTTCCATGCATATCTGTGGAAAGCTCAGGGCTTAGCACTAGTCTAAAGTTGAAGGGGCTCCTGGTAGCATCCTGGAAGAGGGTGGATTAACAAGGACATGGATTGGGGTGGGTGAGGCCATGTGCACCCTGAGTGGAGGGGGTTAGGGAGGACCATGTGTTCTGGACCAGGCTTGTAGATGTGTACCTGGCCAGCCTTCATCCATGCAGGTCTGAGTCCTAGAGAGGTGGGCAGTAGAAAGAAGCTATAATGTGGTTTGCAGAGAGGATATCAGTGAGACATGGGAGTTCAGGGCAGCCTTCTTAGGGCTCACCACAAAGTGCAGCTGTCTGCACAAGGACTTGTGCCATGTGTCTGTGGAGGGAAAATATTCTCCCCACTTTATCAGGACAACTTCTGCATGGGTGTGAGGGTGGCTAAGGACAATTTCAGGACCATCAACAGGATACTGCACCTATGGTGCTAAGCAAACCTGTAGCAATACTGCTTTGCTCATTAATGAATTAACTAGTTAATTAATTTGATATGGTTTTGCTGCGTCCCCACCCAAATCTCATCTTGAATTGTAGTTTGCATAATCCCCACATGTTGTGGGAGGGACCGAGTGGGAGGTAACTGAGTCATGGAAGTTGTTTCCCCCATGCTGCTTTTCTTGTGATAGTGAATTCTCATAAGATCTGATGGTTTTATAAGGGCTTTTCCCTCTTTTTCTCAGCGCTCTCCTTCCTGCCAACATGTGAAGAAGGATGTATTTGCTTCCCTATCCACCATGATTGTAAGTTTCATAAGGCCTCCCAGCCCTGTGGAACTGTGAGCCAATTAAACCTCTTTCCTTTATAAATTACCCAGTATCTGGCAGTTCTTTATAGGAGCATGAGAACAAACTAATAAATAATTAGGTGATATTTCACTGATTACCTAGTGTGATGGTGAATTTTATGTGTCAACTTGACTGGCCTGCAGGGTGCCTAGACCTTTGGTCAAACATTCTGGGTGTGTGTGTGTGTGTGTGTGTGTATGTGTTTCTAGGTGAAATTAACATTTGAATTGACAGACTGAGTAAAGCAGACTGCCCTCCCTAATGTGAGTGGGCCTCATCCAATTAGTTGAAAATGTATATAGAATAGGCCAGCGCAGTGGCTCATGCCTGTAATCCCAGCACTTTGGGAGGCTGAGGCGGGCAGATCATGAGGTCAGGAGATTGAGACCATCCTGGCTAACACAGTGAAACCCCGTCTCTACTAAAAATACAAAAAATTAGCCAGGCATGGTGGCAGGCGCCTGTAGTTCCAGCTACTCGGGAGGCTGAGGCAGGAGAATGGTGTGAACCCAGGAGGCGGAGGTTGTGGTGAGTCAAGATCACACCACTGCACTCCAGCCTGGGCAACAGAGTGAGACTCTGTCTCAAAAAAAAAAAAAAAAAGAAAGAAAATGTATGTGGAACGAAAAGGCTGGGTAACAGAGAACTTCTGCTACCCGAGTGCATGAGCTGGAACATTGGTGGTCTCCTGCCCTTGGACTGGAACTTACACCATCAACTCTTCTGGTTCTCAGGCTTTTAGACTCAAACTGGAACTACACCACTGGCAATCCTGGGTCTCCAGCTTGCCAACTGCTCATCGTGGGACTTCTAAGCATCCATAATTGTGTGAGTTCATTCAGTATAATACACCTCTTTATATGTGTGTGTGTGTACATATATGTGTGTGCATATGTATATGTGTGTGTGTATCTTCTATTCATTCTGTTTCTCTAGTGAACCCTGACTAAATAGTCCTATCATGTACCAGATGTTCTGTTCTGTGGGGAAACAGCTTCAATCAACAGCCCCTTCAGCAGTGGACATCAGAGACAAAAGAAATAGGTGGACACCACATCAAAGTGACAAAGTTGTTCTTGAATACATGTAAAGCTTTCAGAAATAATTTGAGGAATGGGGATGATCAAGAGACTGAGGATCCTAAATAAGATGCAAAGGCCAGAGCCAGTAAAAGACAAGTTAATTACTCTTAATAGGATTGCATTTAAAACCCCAGGATGCTGAGGGTTGGAGAAGTGTGTGTGTGTGTGTGTGTGCGCGCACGCGTGTGTGTGTGTGTCTGTTGTCTGCAGTTGGGAACTGAACCCAGACAACTAGATGCCAGATCCTATTCACAAATATCAACACTACACACCACCTTTAAGCACAGTGAAGACCACAGGCTTGAATTTTCAGCAGAGGATGAGAAAACGTGTTGTCATATACTGTTTGTATATGCATGTCTTTCATATGTGCACAGAATGTGTATAGGTACATTCACACAAACAGAGACACACAGAGAGTCTTTAGGTTTCTTCAGAAATTGAGTCTTCAATCAAAACAGAGTCCCGGGCTTCAGGCCTGGTGAATCCTGAGATTCCTGTGACCCATCAGAGAGAGCCCACGTGGGGAGAGTGCTGTCCTGGGTGCCAGTCACACCTCTGCAGGCAAGACGAGTGCAGGGCTCCCTAGCCAAGGTGTGTGTAGGGTTTCTTCCTGCTTGATAAGGATGCCTTGTTCTCATGGGGTCCCCTGGAATAGACCTGAACTCACCGACACACTTGCATGGACAGGAAGCACAGCTATCAGGGACTGCTGGTGTGGGGGGTCTCCGTGGCCCCCAGCGTGCACAGTCATTGCAAAAGCTGCTGCTCTTATCTCTTGCCAAATCTCTGAAGCTCTCGAGACAGGGGTTCTCAGGCCTTTTCATGCTCTGTCCATTGTTCTGACCTGCCTTCGTGGGCCAACTGCGGACTTTATTTATCCTACAAACACTCTCAATGGACCTATCATGGACCAAGGACTGTATTCGGTGTGAAGAATTCAGATATAAACAAGACATGGACCTTTTCACAGAGCCCTGGGAATCTGTCTGCTTTTTTAAATCATAAGAAAGCAGGAAGGCAGAGGACTGAGGAATTCAACACTAACCTCCATCCATTCATAGGCAACTGATTATTTCCTGAAGTTGGATTTTTGGAGTGATCATTAATTTTACCCTCTTCTGCCCTCCCATAAGTAAGTTTGGAACCAACCAAGAAATAAAGCAGAGGACATAGATAGAAATCAAAATATCAAGATATCATCTCTGAAGGTGATTTGAAGAGCGTGGCTTTAGATCTTATGGCCACAGTGGGCTTCCCAGCACTTCACTTCAGGTTCCAATTTACCCATCCAGTAAAGGGGCTGACCACAGCGTGCCTGTTTCCCGGGCGGGGCTTGTCCTGCAAAACTTACCACCTGATACTTGGTCCTGAATGCATCCTTCCTGAAGGTGGGTCCCAGAAAACCCAGAGGTGAGCATACCTGTTGTGATGTATCTGAAACTTGCCCATTAGATACATCACTCCTCCTCTAGGGGTTAGTTTGTGAAGCTGCATGAATATTAGAGTGTCACTTCTGCTGCCATCTCTTCCCTTAAGAACATGGGATAGAGGAGAAGGAGGTTCCTCCCAACACCTGATATGTGTACCCATGCTTTAGGTTGCTAGTAATAAGAAAATAAACTTAAGATACACAGGCTTCTGGTTGCCATGGAGACCACAACAGACAGAGCACTGGACCTGGTGTCCAGATGTCTAAGTTTAAATCCTGACTTTGTCACTTACTAACCAGGCCACCTTGAGCAAATCATCTTAGCTCTCCAGGACTCAGGTCTCTCCTCTGAGAAATACAGATACTGATGCTGAGTCTGTGGCAGAAGGTTATCGGAGGACAAAATTTGAGCTTGGATGTGGACAGGAGGGATTGTGCTTATTGTTATTTCTGATGTCACCTGGCCTCGGTGTTCTTGTCCCTGAGGGGAAAAGCACAGTGTGCGAGCCTGCCTTATAGTCGAACCTAACCTGGATCTCATCTTGAGGCTCAGACATTGTGGAACTACTTTAATAAAGGAGATAACTTCTAACCACAAGACCTGTTGGATCTCCTCTGTTTTAGAAGGTTCATCATGAGCCTGTCCAAGACCAATTCAGAGAGCTGGACACTGAAGATTCTCCATCTTTCCAACAACCTCTAAGTGGTCGAGTAGCTCAGGGGAGATTTTGCATCATACTAATGCACTTTCTCTCTCCGTCTTCTGGTCAGCTATACCACACTACACTACGTTATACACACACACACACACATACACACACACACACACACACCAGAGAATCCATCTCAACTCTAATGGCTTAGTTGTTTTTCAAGTGCAGAGAGAATTTATAAACAACCCCTCAGAAGTTAAAGGAGAGAGAGGAAAAAATTTTGTATCCTGCTCAGAATGGATTTAAAAAAATCTCTCTAAGAGTCAAGCTTTCTCTTCCCCTAAGATATGATTATGATTTTTCTCTTCTTTTCTCTCAACAGTTTCACGTGCATTAAATTTCCAATGTGGAACTCGTTGGTGCTGCGTGCTTCTGTCCAGTTCTCCCTCCAGGCACAGAATGGGCTGATTTCCTGGCTCCTTGTGGCTGGTTGCAGCTGGGTGACTAGTTCAGGTCAATGAATTGTCAGCAGAGGTGACACATGTTGCCTCTAGGCCAGAGCATTTAACTGTTTAGCTGCCATTGTGAGTCCTCCACAGTGCACACTCTCTCCTCCTGTGTTGTGGCTGCGAGGTTCAAGATGGTAGCTGCTGCACCAGCAGACCAGGTCTCTCGTAGAGAGACAAAGAGCACAGCCTCCTGCTGACCCATGAGCAACATGTACTCGAGCAAGAAAGCAGCCTTCACTGTCGTAACATGTTAGAATTTCAGAGTTGTTTGTAATTGCAGCTTAATCCAGCCTATCTTGTCTGATATGCCCATAATAAATGAAAACATACATATTCAGACCAAGTGTCCTGACATTGTTTATAGGTCCTAGAGAATCCAAGTTGGCCATAAATGGCACCAATTTGTGGGAGACTGAAAATAACAAGTTCTGCAGTGTCTACTTTCATGGCCTGGTTTAAAGAGAAGACCATGCTTCCCAGAGAACGGGTTCAGCCTTTGCATTAAACATCAGGCTGCTTCCTCTACCGCATGGCAGGTTTTCATCTCCTCTGAATAATTTTTTAGCAACTTGAGAAACTGCAATCCAAACATATAGTATTTTTGGCTGGAAATTAAAACACGTCACTTTTAAAACATAAGCAGCATGCCCTGAATGTTTATGGTAAAAAGCTCACTCCTGGCCAGACTGCAAAGCTCACATTACCGAGAGGCAAACCCTGGAACATGCTAGCAGTTTGCATCCCAGTTCGTCCTTCCTACACAGTGCAATGACTGTGAATCATTTCTCCTCTGGCACATGAACTCCCAGGCTTTCTGACTCCTTCCATATCAAAGAGTGACTGGCTAGAATTTCCCCTTGCTGTAAAGGGACAGCCATAGAAATGAGAAGACAGGTTTCTGTCCACCATACTGCCCTTGTGATAAGCCAAAGATATCCATTCAAATCAAATTTCCAATGACACTGCACTGAAGGTGCTAACCATGAAGCCCCCTGTTGAGGGGAGTTACCTTATGGCTCCGTGCACACATTTATTTATTTCATTTATTCACATGTTCATTTGTTAATGCCTACAAGGAACAAGTATCAGTGAAAGATATTGTGAGGGACCCAAAGACAATCTTTGACTCTTAGAAGCCTGCGGTTGATATTTGACGCATTTGGTAATACAGGTCAAGAGAGAGATACAACATATTCTGGGAATTTAGAGGAAGGAGATGCAGCAGAGAGTTCATGAAAGAAAAGGGAATGAAATGAACATTTTTGACCACATATTATCTACCTTATTTTATTTCATTTCTACCATACTTTCTTGAGGTGGTAATTTATATATTAGGTGAAGAAACTAAGCCTCAAATATTAAGGTCAGAAATCTGTTAGTTGGAAGAGTTATGTTTCACACACAGGCTTGTCTGATTCCAAAACTGATGTCAAGTAACTTCACCCCTCTGGAGCCACGACTTACCCATCTATAAAATGGAAATCGAATAAAAGTACTGATCTCACAGAGTTGTTCTGAGGATGAAATGAGATAATCTATGAAAATAAAGTTCTTTGTCTGGCACACGGTAAGCACCCAGTAAGTGTTCGTCTTGATATTCTTATTGTGCACCTGCTGTATTGGAAACTCTTGTGCAGTACTTCATAAAATTATTCTTATCATCTTCCCTTTAAGGATAAGGAGAGTGAACCTTAGGTAAATTAAGGAACTTGCCCAAGGTCACCTAACTGGTAAATAAGAGTGCTGAAAGTAGGACTGAGGTCTGCCTGATTTTGAACATCAATGCCCTTTCCGTCGTGCCAAGGTGTCTTCCAAGGCCAATTCAGAAGACTAAAAGCCTCCCAGGAGTGAGTGAATAGTGCCCATCAATGCATTACATGTTGTGCAATGCTCATGAGTGGAGGCTTTGCACTGCCCAGGTAGCTTCACATTTTAGTAACCCTATGACCTTGAGCAAGCTATTTAACCTCTCTGAGCTCCTCATAAGGCTGATGTGAGGACTAAACAAGATAATGCATATGAAGTGTTTAGCAAGATGCCTGGGATATAGAGATCTCAATGAATGTGAATGTTGATGATAACAGTGATGATGATGATGATGATGATGATGATGATGATGTTGATGGTGATGTTGATGATGGTGGTGATGATGATGACAATGGCTTTGGCATCATTGACCTAGCCTGTGTGATAGTGACACATCCATGGAAGCTGTCACTAAAGAGAGGGAAAGGTAGTTGCTCCAAGATTATTGCCTTGGCCAGCATATACTTCTGGTTAATCAAAGAATGTTCAGGATGCAACAAATTAAGGCATTATGGAGAATGGTGATCCCTACCAGAATTAGTGCACTATGAAAATGTATTCTCAAGACATTTATTCTTTATGTGACTTTTTCAAACGTTGGTTGGCAATGAATCCAGAATTCTCTTATCAAAATGAAATCTGTAGAATACAATTTTCAGCTCAAACAATGTGGTTTATACAAAGTGCCACCCTTGCAAGTCAGATGAGGAAATATAAAACTGTTTGAGAATGGATATATTGTTTGCACACAAAAGGCCCTGTGAATCCATGTTTCATGCCAGGCCTCATTTGGCATCTTCAGTGAAGGGGGAAAACTCTCTCTTCTCCAGAGGAAACCCCAACGGAGATCTCAGCACCATATTAACTGAACCCTGTGCTCCTCACAAAATGTCAAAAGACCACACAAAATGCCAGAAGTCCTACTTCTTTGCTTGATGGGACTCCAGGTTCCTGGAAGGCAGAAACCTGGCATTTATCACCATTGGTTTTTTTTGTTAGACTGAGATGACTCTGGACTACTTCCCTCAGTGGTGGATTCCATGCTACAGAAATCCATTGAGAGCCCACTACATGCTGCTCTAGGCACCATGAGGAGTACACGGGCGCGGTGGCTCAAGCCTGTAATCCCAGCACTTTGGGAGGCCGAGATGGGCGGATCACGAGGTTAGGAGATCGAGACCATCCTGGCTAACCCGGTGAAACCCCGTCTCTACTAAAAAATACAAAAAACTAGCCAGGTGAGGTGGCAGGCACCTGTAGTCCCAGCTACTCGGGAGGCTGAGGCAGGAGAATGGCATAAACCCGGGAGGCGGAGCTTGCAGTGAGCTGAGATCCAGCCACTGCACTCCAGCCTGGGTGATAGAGCGAGACTCTGTCTCAAAAAAAAAAGAAAAGAAAAGAAAAAGAAAAAAGATTCAGCCTTGACCTCAATGTGCTTACCATCTAATAGTGTGGGGAAAAGGCAAGTCCATGAAGGCAAGGCAAATTTTTACTGTCACAAGATAATCATCTATGCAGCCAACAATCTTTCATCATTCCTTTGCAGTGTGCCTGCTGTGTCAGGCACAGTGCTAAGTTTGGAGGAGGGAAAAGCAAGAAGGCACATTTCCTGGCCTTAGGAAGATCAGAGTCCAAGTGCTTTAGGAACTCAGGTGAATGAGAGACAGCATCTAATTGGGAACCAGAAAAGAGTTCTGGGAGGGTCTTAGAAGACTAGTAAAATTCAACACAGGGACATGGGGGACCATCCAAGGACCAGGACCCAAAATCACAAGTCAAGGTCTGATGAGTGGGCTTTAATTGTTGACTGCTCCATGGGTTTGTTACCTACCACTGATTCTGTAGCCACTGCCAATCACTGTGGACATTTGGGAGCTGATCAGCATTCAGTGCTCCCATCCCTTTGACTCCTTTGTTTCCCATGACAATTCTCCCTTGTATGAAGACTTGATTGGAAAAAGGACAAAACTCCCTCCAAAGATGTATAATGGGCTTCATCCTCCCTTTCCCTGCTCAGGCTCAGCCCTTCTGGAAAGGCCTTTCTGAGGAAGTAGCATTTGAAGCATTTCAACCAAGTTGAGAACAGGAAGAAGAGTTTCCAGGGTGAAGAAACAGCAGGTCAAATGCCCTGAGACATGAATGTGTTTGGCGAGTTCAAGGAACCCAGAGTATACGATGAACAGTAGAAGTGACAGCAGAGAGAGAGCAGAGATGGGCTGGGACCAGATCCTGTAAGCTTGGAGGCTATGGCAAGGGATTTGGAGTTTATTCTTAAGCTGCTAGAGGGCTGGAAGCAGAGGGGCAGTGGGGTGCTCTGATTTTTAAAATATTCTTCCTGCTGCTGAGTAGAGAATGGACTGTGGAGAGGCAAGACAGGAAGGAGAGAAACCAGCTAGGGCTATTGCTGTGGCCCAGGGATGAGATAGTAACAGCCATCAGTGACATTGGAGAGAAGGAGATAGACTTGGGATATAATTTGCAAGGTTAACGTCCATTGGACACATGCTCTGATGTCACAGGCAAGGAAAAGAAGAATTCAGGGTGACTCCTGGGTTTGCAGGTTGCACAGCTGATAGTGCCACTTAATGAGCAACAGTGGGCAGAAGATAAAGCTATTACTGGAGACATCACAAGGAAGGCCATGTTTTGCTAGAAAAAACCCCAGTGTTTTGTTTTGAGCGTTTAAGGTTGAGATGTCTATGAGGTACCCAGGTAGAGACATCAAGCAGAGAGTTGTGATATGATTCTGGCATTGGGTGTACAGGAAATGCGTAGAGACACAAATGTTGATGTGCTTAGCACGTAGATGGTATTTACAGCCAAGGAATGGATTGAGGTCACCTAAGGAGGGAAATAGAGGAAGAAGGTCCAAGGACTCAACCGCAGGGTGTTCCAACAAGCCCTTTAGAACAAGAAAAATCTGAAATGTGCCCGCTCCCTTCACACTTGCATGCCCCACTGCATCAGGATAAACTGCAGAGGGAAAAGCCGAACCTGTTAAGACCATTTTTAACCTCATTTGAATACTGTATGTACATAATTAAAAACATTTGGCCCCAAAGATTAATAACTCCTTCTACATCTTCCTTTGACAGTCGCGCTGATTTGTCGGGCGGGGCGGGTGGGGTGGGCGCTTTCTGAGTTGATTAACACCTCCACGTTGCTTTGAGAAAAGTGTGGGGCGGCGACAGAAAATGCCACATTGCAGATGCCTGACTTGGGGATGGGACTCTGACTTCACGCCTCCCGATAGAGGCAGAGACTCACTTCTGACGGAGGGAAAGTATTACAAAAATATATATGTAACACATATTCTATTCCTGATTTAGGTCTATAATCTTATGAGCCAGACTGTAATGAATAAAGTTATAATTAGCTGTAGATGAAGAACACGCAGCCGTGTTTTCTAGGGTGCACTTTAGGGCTCCAGTCCAATCTGCACATTTACAAGCTGTGCTATTTGCATTGACTTCCACAGACTCCACTCCGAGACAGAAGAGGCTGCATTATTGATTACAGCGTGTGCATCCTGCTTAGCTCTCTACTACACCCTGTGGGGTGTGGAAATGCAGGAGGAGGGAACAGCCAGGAAATCCGGAAAACACTACCCCATCCTCACAGAATAGTTCCCCAAATAGCAGCATCAACGTTTAATCTACGCCAGAAAACCACTGGCATTTCCCCCCAACGATCTACCAGCTTGGACTAAATGGATGTAAATTAACTGTATAAGTGGCTGAGACATGAGCTGTGTGACCTTAGGCAAGTCACTTCCCTTCTTTGGGCCCTGGGTTTCGATCTTTGAAACGAGAAGTTGGGCTTGAATATCTCCAAGGGACTTTCGCCTCAGCATTGGAGGATCTTTGATTCTATCAAAAGACAACCATATCAGATGGTGACTGGACAAGCTTCTGCAGGACCAAGGCTTACCCCAAGCTGCCGAGGAGCCTAGTCCCCCATACACCTTCTCCATGTGTTTGATGTGGTATGAAGTAGGATACTGGTAAATGTTTAACAACTGGCTCTCCAGTGAAAAAGCTCTGATTTATAGTGTTTTCCAATATCTGTGGTGTAAACACTCCCACTATGGTGAATGTCAACCTGCCAACATGATGTCACTGAATACAGAGTCGGGAAAAGATGCACATAATTGGCTCTCAGGAGCTGGCACTCCTACCAACTGCAGTGCACCACTCATGGTTTGTGTTGGGAGTTAACTGGCAAGTGGCCCCCCGTCTCTTCTCCATCTCTCCTAGACAAGAGATTTTGAGCAACAGACAACACCACTGTTGCAGGTAGCAGAGAGAGTAACTTTGATCCTCTGGCTAATTCCCCTGCTATGTGGTTCTTGAGGTGACTTTTGCCTCAAGGTTAAGGACATGGGCTCATGAGCCAGACATCCAGGGTCTAAAATCTGACTCTGACACTTACCAGCTGTGTGGCCTTGGTCAAGTGACTTAACCTCTCTGTAAAAGACGTAAAGTGGGAGTCGTAAACATACCTAGTTCCTAGGTATGTTCGTCAGCTCAGGCTGCCATAAACTGGGTGGCCTAGACACCTCAACTGTATTTGCTCACAGTTCTGGAAGCCAAAAGTCTGAGATCAAGGTGGCAGCATGGCTAGGTTCTGGTTGAGGGCAACCTTCCTGGCTTGCAGACAGCTACCTTCTTTCTTGCTGTATCTTCATATGGCAGATCAGGGCTACACTGTTAGGACTTCCTTTAATCACCTTATTACAGACCCTACCTACAATACAGCAACATGGGGAGTTAAGGCTTCAACATACGAATTTTGGGGGACACAAATCAGTTAATAGCAATAAGATTGTTACAAAAGTTGAGTTAATATATGTAAGACGCCTGCTACATGGTAAGCACTCAATAGACTTATTCACGGTTGGTATTTTTTTTTTTTTCCTAATATAATGTCCTATTTGAGTTTGACCCATGGAGTCAAAGATAAACAAACAAAAAAAATTTTAAAAAGCAAAACTTTTGTAACTCTAAAATTCAATTTTCTTGCAAGAGCCAAGGGCCCACCCTGAGTCAACAAATGTCTGATCTGATGGTTAATTCAATCCAACTGTTGGTCTAGAAGCTCTGCGCTTAGATTTTGGATCTGAAAAGCAATATTTGGAAACTCATCAATTTTATCCCCTTTGAGAATCCATAGCTAGTAACTAGGCCAGCAGAGGAGCCAGGAGTATTTCCTGTTTCTCTTACCTGCAATTCCAAGATGTCCCATTCCCCAAACTGAAAGCCGGACTCCTGGTACCTACCAATCCTTCCAGCTTCTGGGTGAGCCCCTCCCCAGAAAATATCTGAGTCTGCTTCAACTTGTGGCTGCATTCCACCCCTGCCCTCCTAACCCTCCATAAATCTACATGTGCCTTAGTAAGGAATAAGGCGAGGAAAAGAGAAGGCTGGATGAGAGGAAAAGTGAAAAAGGAGAGAAGGGAACACCCATTGCTTGAGAACCTTCTGGTTGTCAGGCATGATGCCACATGTTTTGTGTTTATCCCAATGCTGATAGAATCTCCCAACAACCCTCAGAAGCTTTCTACAGACAAGGGCACTGACTCTGGGACTATCACCAATGCACTGGTACACAGCTGGTAAAGGCAGAGGAGCTGGAATTAAAGCCCAGTTCCATGCAACTCCAAACTCCTTCAACAGGTCTCTACTCTGCCTACAGTGCACCAAAACAAATAAAAATACGATGTGCAGGTATCTTGATTTGGCCAGAACAGTCCTGGCTTCTTTTTTTTTTTTTTTTTTTTTGGATATGGAGCCTCTTTCTGTCACCCAGGCTGGAGTTCAATGGCGTGATCTTGGCTCACTGCAACCTCCACCTCCTGGGTTCAAGAGATTCTCCTGCCTCGGCCTCCCAAGTAGTTGGGACTACAGGTGCTTGCCACTGCACCTGGCTAACTTTTGTATTTGTAGTAGAGATGGGGTTTCACTACGTTGGCCAGGGTGGTCTTGAACTCCTGACCTCATGATCTGCCCCCTCGACCTCCCAAAGTACTGGGATTACAGGAGTGAGCCACCACACCCAGCCTACAGTCCTGGCTTTTGGCAACTGAGTCTAGCTGTGATGTGAGCCTGTAAGTTTTGCTCTAGATATTACCCACTACCCATTATTCACAAACATTCCTGGGAGGTGTAACCAATTCAAAAACAAAAAAGACAAAACAGCCCAATTCGATGGGGAAAAGATGTGAAGAGCCATTTCTCCAGAAAAGATATACAAATGGCCAAGAAGCACATGAAACGATGCTCAACATCATTAGTCATTAGGGAAATGCAAATCAAAACCACATTGAGATGCCACTTCACACCAACTAAGATGTCCATAAAAATGGTAAATAGTGAGCACTGATGAGGAAGTGGAGAAACTGGAACCCTTGTACATTGCCGATGGGGATGTAAAACGGTACAGCCTCTATGGAAAACAGTTTGGTGGTTCCTCAAAAAGTTAAAGATAGAATTTCTGTAAAGCCCAGCAATTCTATTTCTAGGTATATACCCAAAATATTTGAAAACAGACACTCAAATACTTGTACATACATGTTTATAGCAGCACTATTTACAATAACGAGAGATGGGAAGAACCCAAATGTCCATCAGCGTATGGACAAACAGAATGTGGCATATCCATACAATGGAATATTATTCAGTCATCAGATGGAATGAAATGCAGATACATGGTAGGTGAACTACACATAGGACAAGGTGGGTGAACCTTGAAAACATTATGCCAAGTGAAGAAGCCAGACACAAATGGTCACATATGGTAAGATTCTTTTTACATGAAATATCCAGAATAGGTAAATCCACAGAAACGAAAAGCAGACTGGTGATTGCCAGGGTCCTGGGGGTTGTGGGGAGGAATAGGAATGACTGCTAAGGGGCAAAGGGTTTTCTTTTGAGGTGACAAAAAATGTTTGGAAGTTGATATAGATGGTGGTTGCACAATATTGTGAAGGCATTAAATGCCACTCAACTTATGCTTTAAAATGGTTAATTTTATGTTATATTCTGTTTCAAACTTTTAAAAAGGGGTGTGGGGGAGGCAGGAGGAGGCCTCCAGGTTCTTTTCCTAATTACCGAGGTCCAGGGCCAGCCTGGGAAATGAGAGGAAAGAGGAACTCAGAATTAATGAACTGCCCAGATGTGCCAGGAACAGTGCTAGGTCTTTTACCTGCCTTATTTCATTAAATGTTCCCACTTTGCCAGACACAGTACCGCTTGCTTTGTGTTTATTATACATCTCTGGTTGATTCTCCCAACAACTCTGAGAAGCATATCCACAGGGCTATTATTCCCACTTTATAGATAGGGCAGCTGAGACTCTTAAGTGTCAGGACCTGGTTTGGAACCCAAGCCTGTCTGTCCACAGAGCTTCAGATTCTCATATCAGCAGGTGCCCCTGAGGGCATCAGTGAAAGTCATAGCCAACACTCTTACAGACGCAGCCACAACCAGCATGGTCACTGGAGAGAAAGGGGAGGGAGACAGGGGTGTTGTATCGCTTAGTTGCGTTTACCTTGCAGCTCCCCTTCCCTGTCCTCTAATCAACACTGCGGCAGTATCATTGTCCTTCACAGGCCTTCTCTCCTCACAGGCCCTCAGTTAGTTTGTCTCTGTGGAATGACGGGGGTTGTACTTCCAACTCTGAAATGTCGATGATTCTCCCTCAACACCTTGACATTTGCTGAGGAACTTGGCAATGGGATGCGGATATAGGTGTCCCTAAAAGCTGTGTATGAATCAGATCCTCGTTATGAAACCATACTTGTGTAAAGCAGAGAGCCAGGGTGTAACGTGAATAACCAGCCTCTAATTCATCACAAGCTTATAGATGTTTATAGAAGCTCAGAAGGAAGAGAAAGAAGAAAGGAAGGAAGCAAGAGATAGGGGAAAGTGTGGAAGGGGTTAGGAGCAGGTACTTGGGAGCCAGAGGTTGTTAGTTTGGAGTTGGTGTCTCTGCTCTTGCAGCATGACCTTGGAGAAGTCACTTGACCTCTCTCAGCTTCCATGTTCTCATCTGTAAAATGGGGATACGAGTACCCACCAAATAAAATAACCTATTTCAAGGGCTTACCAGTCCTGGGCACTTAATAAACTCAATCAAATATAAATTATTAAGCAAAGAAGGAGAGAGTGAAAACAGAAAGAATCAAAGGAGCATTTTGGCGGGGGCAGGAAACCCTGATTGAACCACACTGATTGAACCATGGGCCTGGTATTCTCAGCCACACTACCACAAGGAACATACCCAGAATCACAGAAAGGTTGAAACTGAAGGAAAGGACTGATTTCTCTTTCTCTTTCTCAAATTTGGGGATGTGAAGCGAAGAGGCAGACATGGGGATCCTCTTTAGGCCACCCCAGATTCCAGTTACTGCTGCTTATATTGCTTTGCAATATACCCCCAAACAATCAGCATACATCATCCAGAAAAGCGCATTCCCTGCCCCACATAGACATATACTCTTGTGTATGCACTCTCACAAGATATTTCAAAATGCTCACTTGCACCTTGTCCCGCACACTCACATGCATCCCCAACAAGATTTGAGCACCAAGGTCAATGCCTCTCCTTGTGAGTGACCCTTTTATCACTTTGAATTGATTATCTTAGCATTATTTCCCTCCCCGAATCCCACTGACATCCCCACCTCTCAGACTGGGTCCAGCTCCTCTGTCCCGGGCTGTCAAAGCCCTGTGCTCCTTTCTTGCATGGCACTTAGCGTAGTTTATCATCACACATGGATGTGCACAATTATTTGATTGGTGTCTACTTCCCCTCCTAGACTTGCTTCTGCTTCAACGCTTCAGGAATCAAGTCTGTTTGGCTCATCCTGCACCTAGCACCACGCCTGGCAAACAGTAACAGTTTAATAAATACACGTGGAATGTTGAAACGAATGAATGGCCACATAATAATGAGTCTTTTCAAACTCAAGGTCTCAACACCTCAGACCCCCATCCCTGACCCTGCCTCACTGCAGGGACCTTGACCTTGCGTGAGACCCCAGCCTCTGCTCTGAGTCCAGGGCCTCTGCCCTCTGCCTCTGCTCTTTAGCCTCCTTGGCCAGGCGAGGCCCACTTTCTGGAGTCCAGACAGCGTCCTCTTTCCTTCAGCAGTGACGCTTACAGCCTCTCTTCCGGAAGGGTGGGCAGGGATCCCACCTTAGCATTCCCCAGCTCTGAGCCGGGGTCACAGTTAGGATACAACTACTCCGAAGGAGTCTTCAGGCCAGTGACCCCTCTGATCCTTTCCTGATCTCCCTGCCTTTCTCCATCTGCCAAACTCTGCACTTTCCCTCCCTTCCTTTATGCCCTTGACTCAAGCCTCGGATTCATTTTTTAAAATATTTACATTTCCGCCCCTCTTCAGGGGACTCTGTCTCTCTAATAAATAGAACATGAGCAGTTGCTCTCACCTGACCCTGCGGCAGCACTGGGGGTGGGTGGGGCAGGGGGAGAGCCCTGGCTGCTGCCATTCCTCTCCACACAGGTGCCCTGGTCAGACCCACTCCTTCCACGCGGCCCTGACTGCCACCCACCCCCAGTCATTGTCTGATCCCACTCCCAGGAGCCCAGCGGAGCCCTGCCCTCCCCCCTCATTAAATCAGAGGCCACGGTGCTCCTAGAGATGCGACAGAGGCGGCTGCCTGGCTTCCCAGACCCGAGTGAGCCCAAGGGGTTGATTAGCATATTGTTGTAGGGAAAGAAGTCTGGAGTAATCCTTTTTTCCTATTGATGCTAAATAACATTACCTGAAGTTTCCTCCACCCCTCCAGCCAGCCAAAAGCAGCCAGAGAAAGCTCTGATTCTCCTCTCCTGTTCTCTCCCTCATCCTCAACTCCCCTCCTCCTCCCCTTCTCCCTCTCACCTCCTTTCCTCCCCTCCATTCCTCTTCCCCCCTGCCCCCTTCTATCTTCACCTTAGCTCCATCCTCTTTTAAAAAATGCAAACACAGGAGCCACCAGGAAGCAGCTCATCGTCTTCTCTGAAGACACCAGGCTTCTGCCTCTCTTAGAGCTGGGGGCGCCTTCACAGGACCAGTGCTTTGCTCTGCCTGGAAAGCCATGGGAATGACAAATCTTTGGACAAATTACTGATTTCTCATCTAATTTACATCCAATTAGTGTGAGTGAAATGAATCATGTGGTCAGCCCCTCAGGGGAAACATTGAGATAACAAATTCCCAGGGCTTCTTTCCTGGGGAACTGACGAGCCCTGGGGGAAGTCCATGATTTACCCCTCGGGTCAGAGGTCCCCTCCCTTCCCCCAGGCAGGTTACCCAGCCCATAGATCAACCCCGCCCCCTCCCAGCCACCAGGACAGGCCCCAGTGAGTCCAGGCTGGTAAAAAGGATGGGCTGGGTGAGGACCAGGTCTCAGTTGCGCCCCGACTGTGGAGATCCACTTCAGATCTGAGTGCAGCCATGAGGTTTTGCAGCAAGTGTCAAGTCCTGGGCTGGCGGCTCATTCCTTGGATCTCCACCACCCCCATAAGGACGTGGAGAGGTAGGCAGTCCCAGGCTGGTGATCCTAACTGGTGTTTTGCTGCCACTCACCGCATCTCAGGCCCCCGTTTTCAATACTTAACGCAGTGGCTCTTAACCCTCACGACAATGACAACATACTCTAGAAGACTGGCACTACTAGGGCCCTCTGCTTTACAGGGAAGGAAACTGAGGCCCAGACAGGACTTAGGAAGCTGCAGGGCTGACAGTTTTGGACACCCGCAGTGTGATCTCAGAGTCCAGGCACTTAACCATCAGGGCTCCTTCTGCTACCTGCATTTTGCAGAGGAGGAAACTGAGTCTCAGAGTGGTGGGGGGGAAGTCACTGCCCAAGGTCACGGAGCGCTTTTTGGCAGATGAGGAAGGTCAAATCCAGTGCTATTCCTCCGCTTGCAGCTTCCTGTTGCTTGGTGAGCAGGACAACGTCAGAGCACCTCTGACTCCAGGGAGGTGGAAGCAGCTTTCAGGGTGAATGCGGGTGGATCGTGCGAGGCCGCCACCACTGCCAAGAAAAGAAACACATCACCGCACACCTTGCCATCCCTGGGTCGCCACTTCCTTCTTTGTGTATGAAGAGCAGCAGGCGGAATTCAGCAAGGTTTTTCTAAAACGAGAAAGATGGCTTTCCGAAATCGTTTGAAGTGGGAAGACTGGGGCGAGCGGGGCGGGGCGGGGCGGGGGGCGAGCGGGGCGGGGCGGGGCGGGGGCACGGGCTTCTTGTCTGAACAGTGCAGTGGCTGCATGTTTGGGGTGAGCTTGATCTTCCTGTGTAAACTTGTTTCTAGTCTGCTATTTAAAACCTGGCATATGGATGGGATCTCAGCTTCCAGTACTGGCAGTTCTTAACATTCACAGCGACTAAATAAAAAGGGAATTTTAAAAACCAAATGCAGTTTTACCCCATAATGAGGCAAAGAGAGAAGTACTAAGAAGTTAACAACTCCCGAACTTAGGCTCAGCCAACCCTGTAAATGTGGGGGCCTCTGCAATGCAGTGTGGGGTTCAGAGGAAAGGAAAAACGACGTTTTCTGAGCACCTAAGGTAGGCCTTAGCTTTTTGCGCTGGGGGCTTAGCCTCAGGGTTAGGATTAGGGTTAAGGGGATGGCCTGCATAGTCAACCACCAGGTTTTGAAGCCCAGTTCTGTCACTCACTACCTGAGTGACCTTGGAAAAGTTACTTTACCTCTCTGAGCTTCCTCAGCCATAAAACAGGTCTTAAATAGGACCCAACTCACAAGGATGCCATCAACATTGTGTGAGCTAATGTTTGTAAAGTGTGTAGCTTGATGCTCTGCACATACTGTGAAACACACACACACACACACACACACACACACACACACACAAACCCTGTAGTTATGACCTGCACATCTGCTGGAGCAGTGAGGATTGTTTTTCCCATTTTCAGCTATTGAGACTTCAGAGGATGCCGTTTGTGCATGGAAGGGGGTGCATCTCTTTCGAGGGCTGAAGACAAACCTGTAACCCCAGGAATGGTAAGCAGAGTAAGAAGAGAGGCCTGAGATGGTTAGGGAGTGAAAACACCGAGAACAGGTTCTGGAAAGAAGGAAGGGGCTCTAGCGGGCCTGTGACTTAGGTCACTACGGGCAGGAGCACAGTCACAAGGCTCCTGGGGCAGCAACCAGCTAGATTCCTCTCTGGGACCCCAGTAACAACAATTATTACGTGCTTACTATGTGTCTGGCACTGTTTCAAATACTTCACAAGTTTCGTTTGCTTTCGCTTAAGCCTCAGAATGGCTCATCGAAGTGGTTATTATTATTTTTGAATAGGAAATCAAGGCTCAGAGAATAAAGACCCAAGGCCACACAGCTAGAAAGTGAGTGACGGGGCTGGGTAGTCAGGCTCCTTAAGTAAACCTGCTTGGTTTACTGCCTCTACCAGCACAGGTCTTGGCACCAGCGGCATTTTGTAGCAGAGAATAAATAATTGTCCTGGGGGGAAGGTAGAAATAGCCCCTTATGTCTAAGTAGACAATCAAGTTAGCTATCAGCCTCATTCATCTGGTTGGGGCAGAGGCCCCTAAGACTCATTCAGGACTGCTTGCAGAGTCCCTTGACAATCAGACCATACCACTTGAACAACCAGCAAACAACAGCCTGCTCCCTGACCACCCCACAAGGGAACCAACACTCCCTAGATGTGTGTCCTCAGTTTCCTGATCTGTAAAATGGGAAGATCATGATACCTACATTCTAAAACTGTTAGTAAGATTTGAGTAAAGCAGCTAGAACTGTAGCTGGCACAGACTTCTCAGTTTTGTTGTAACCAATGAGGAAACTGAGGTTCCGAGTGGTGGAGTGACTTGTTGAACTGTGCAGCAGCAGATGAGATCAATATCAGAAATGTTTCCTTTGAACACTGTTTGGTCAGCAGGGCTGGAAATGGGGCCATGCATGTTGCTGGGGAAATTGTCTGGGGCACCTGATGGGGGAATCTAGTGATCTGAAGGACCACGACCCCAGTGATGTCTTGGGTCATCTTTGACTCATTTGTCTCAAAACACATGGACGAACGCCCCTGCTTCTCAGAGGCTCCTCCAACACACGTCCCATCCTGATTCTCCATCTCTCCAGAGCATCCCTTGGGAGGAAGAACTTTGTCCTGACTCAGAGATTCGCCCCAGGCGCTAAGGACGTACGGGTTCGGAGCTCCTGCTTCAGAGCCTGCCACTGTCAAGACTTATGGCCGCCTCATCTCTCCCCCTCGCTGGGTCTGGCTACATCACTTATCTCCCTGACGCTGACCTGCCAGCAGCTGCAGGAGGCTCTCTCCGGTAAGATTTGATTAATGAGGTTCAGCAGCAACAAATCAGTCTTACGGAGCAGCCCTCCCCTCTCTGGGACACACTCTCACAACACACGCTGCATACAAACTGCCCAGCGGGTGTGCGGCTGCTCCCAACCCTGCCTGTCAGCAGCCCCTGGCTCTGTGGCCCGAGTTCCATGGGCCGGACCTACCTGGAACTCACAGCTCACCCACCAGTACCCACTGCACCCATGTGCAAGCAAGAGGTGCTCATCTTCAAGAGAATCACATCTTAAGATAATAATATAATAGTGTAAAAAATAACAGCTACGAGTGGGGAGGATCATCTGAGCCCAGGAGGTCAAGGCTGCAGTGAGCCACTGCACTCCAGCCTGGGTGAGGAAGTGAGACCTGTCTCAGAAAATAAATAAATAAATAAATAAACAAATACAACAGCTACTATTTCTTGACCATATGCAAGGCACTTGCAATCTTGTTTAATTGACAACCTTTTTGAGTGAGGATTTTATTATTCCCATTTTAAAGATGAGGTAACTGAGATGCAGGTGGGCTGGTAACTTGCCCAAAGTCACACAGTTAGAAAGGGGCAGAGCTGGGATTTGAACCCAGGCATCCTGGCCTGTAATCATACTTCCTTGCATGCTTGAAACCTTACAACCTTTTGGAAATATGATGAAAGTGATAGTCCTTCTCCTAGCAAAAAAAAAAAAAAAAAAAAAAATTCTCCTATCTATACACCCATTGCTATACAATTTCAGCATGTGCCGATGTACCCACCTTGAACCCCATCCATGGTCCTGAGAACCTCCACTCTCACTCACTGTAAGACTCAGTCACAGCCTTTCCTCCTTGGGGCCTCGGTCTCCCCTATAAGGAGAAACTCTGGGGGATCCTACCTCCAAGGGCTCATCCCTCTCCCACTCTGTCTGTCAAATGCACAATACCCAAGTCCTGCGTCCAAGTCTCATCTGCTCTCTCACATTTGGAAAGTTCTCGTCATTGGAAGGCAGAATTGTTCTCTCTGAATTTCCAACCACTGTATATGCGTCACCCATCCCACCCCACCCTTTCTCCTTACCCCCCAGTTTTATTGGAACTGTTTGTTTCTCAAGCAGTTACAGGAAGCCCATGGCGCGTCGAGATTCATCCATTCCTTTGCAGCATAATCCACACATCATTCAAGTGCATGCCCCTCCAGCCACTGGTGACCCCATGTCACCTTCCTGGGAGCTTTTCTAAAGTGAGTGCCCTGCTTGGGTGCCCCTTGTCCCCCTCCCTGCGCCCCCTCCCACCTTCTCTTGCCCCTGGACCACCAGGCCTCGAGTCACACCCTTTCTTTGGGAGGTGAAAGAACATTCACTTTCCCCTTTGTGTTCCCCTCTTTACCTTCCCCAAAGCCCTTACATCCCAGAAACATTTGTCAGAGATTTGCCAATAGTCACTTTTTCATCTGCTGGGGCAAGAGTCATCTTTGCATATAGATGTTTTGTAATAGATGCTGCATTGATTATGTAAAGTTCTTTTGGGAATCGCCTGGCCATTTCTGGGTCCTCACTGACCAGTTCCACCTCCACCACACATCTCAGATCTCCTGGGTCAGGAGTGCTGAGCCACCTGAACCAGAGGCTGGGGGAAGGGGCACAGCCCCAGATATATGGGGACTAACGGCTGTACCCATCCAAGGTGAAAGTGCGTGGCCCACTCTTTTTTGGATGGGCTAGGTAAGGAAGGTCCATTTCATCTGCATATGGCCTGTTCCTCAGTTGGAATTATAATGATGACCCTGGTGATGAGCATTTTTTGCATTTTGCAGTGTAGAAAGCAAAGCACACTCCTCCGTTAGTTCATTCTATGCTCACAATCACCTACATGCAAGGGGTTATGATCAGGCCCACTTTAGAGATAGGGAAAGTAAGGCACGGAGAAAGGACTTGTACATGAATGCGTGGTTCACACCTGGCTACTTCTGCCCTTGAACCCAATTCATAGAACTGTCAGATCTCTACTTTTTCTCTTACACCATTTTGCTTAAAAGCTCATTTGCAGAGAGTGGCATTTCTAAGGTACTCTTAGATTTCCTCCCCAAGTCTCAGTGTCCTCCAGGAGTATGCAGGGAACAGCCTGTGGTTATGTGCATTTGTGCTGGGGAGAGGTGTAATGATCCATGTGCGGGACATTTGGGAGGGGTGGGAGTGTGTGGGTACGCGGCCCTATGCAGGTTGAGTGTGCATGTGTGTGAGGAGGTGGTTGTGGGTGAGTATGAACTTGCTGGGTGTGGGGAGGTGAGAGCACACTCTGCACATCCGTGGGGGTGTGCAGTGTATGTTGTCATGGGTGTGAGCCCCCGGCCTGCTTCCCCCTCTGATGGCTCACTCTGTGCTTTGTCTTCAGAGTCCAAAGCCTGTGGGTTCAGCCTCTTAGGACAAGAAGACTGGGGCGGATCACCATTTGCAGACTATTTGGGGATGACTCTAAAATAAACACTGTAATGAAAGTGCTCAGCCCTCCTCTAAACAGGCTCCCCCTGCAAGCTGGGGTTGTGGTTCAAATGCTTAGGGTTGGTCTCTCCAAAGCGAAGTGCCTTTGAAGTCAGTGAGCAAGTCACCCTGAAAGGAGGCACAAGCATGTCTTCTTGTAGGTGCAGGATGTGGTCACAGAAGGGTCACTGTGGAGTAAGGCCAACAGTCCCAACTGGCAGAGATGGAGGGAAGAAGGATCAGGTGTGCAAATCCCTGCGGGACACAGCACCTCTGGTCACTGTGCCCGGGGGTCATGGGGAAGTTGGCAGCGAGATCAAGGCAGCTCAGCTGGGCTGCTGAAGATCTTGTATCCCAGGCAGGCAGACCCGTGTGTGAGGTCTAGCGGTCTGCCTACCATCTGAAGGCATGAAGGCCCTCAACCCTTTCTCTGGCGAACCTCCAGCTATTCGACTAAAGAGGTCCGGAGGGGCCTTCTCATTGAGTGAGCACTGAGACAGCTCACAGAGAGGCCTGGATGTCCCCCCGCCAGCCCCCACCATGATCTGTGCACTTGCTAGCTTCCAAGTAGAACCAAACAGTCTGAAAATGGCCTCTAAACCATTCATAACACTGAGTCTATAACTGAGCTGCAGGCAGGAAACAAGGTCCAGTCAAGCTGGTGGAGTGCCCAGTATGCCCAAGCCAGAGGATGTCAAAATTCCCTTTCTGCCTGCCCCCAGGTTGGCATTCCCTGCAGCAACTCGGGAGCTTCCCCTGGAGCTTCCTGCTCTGGCTTCTACCTGAACTTGGCACCCCCCTGTGCCAGTCAGAGTCACACCTCCCATTTAACCAGAAGCACATTTTCCAGCTTGTTCTTCCACCAGGCTGGGCTCCAAATGCCTCTTGTGGTTGTTTCCCGAAATCAAATCCAACCTCAAAGCATGAAGATTTGCCATTATTAAAGACGAGCAAAAGCATATGCCCCAGGCTCTGGAGAGAATTTCTAATGAGGATTCCAAAGATCACAGCCGGCTCACGAGCTCTTGGAATCCAACGGGCCCTTAGCAGTCATGGAGGCCTCTAATTACGCTCCCTGAACATCCCAGCTGTATCCGCCACCATGCCTGTGCCGCACTGCTCCCACGACAGTCATCTGTGTGATGTAGAGATGGTGTTTAAAGTCGGCGAATAAAGGGAAAAACCAAGCATGGTCAAAATTATCCTTACAAATCCCTTAGGAGGGAGACCAATATACCATCTCTCGGTGAGTCCAACACAGCTGGGTTTTCCTTCAGCTTCGGAACAAATCGCTTTTCTTTGGGTTAAGCACCAGATGAGGTTGTTGACTTGATTTGAGGGGCCACGTTGCAAAAAGGATGCATGTCTTTGAACACTAGAATCACCCTCAGGGTGATACTCACAGGAAGAGAGGCACAGAGAGCCTAAAAGCCACTGGGGAAACTGCAGGATCCATCTCCCATCCTGTGCTTCTCCTTGAGTGAAATGGGGGTCAGAATCCTCTGTTTCATTCTCCATACACACCTTGTTGTTGTTAGTGTTGCTGTTATGATTATTATGCTGTGTGCATATACATTACTATGCTGTGTTCGCATATACGTTATGCTGTGTTCAAATGCATGGAGTACAATCTCCCTGGAAGATTCATCTCTGGCACCGCAATATGTTTACATCCGGTTGGGCGCAGTGGCTCATGCCAGTAATCCCAGCACTTTGGGAGGTCAAGGAGGGTGGATCACTTGAGGTCAGGAGTTCAAGACCAGCCTGGCCAATATGGTGAAACCCATCTCTACTAAAAATGTAAAATTTAGCTGGGCGTGGTGGTGTGCACCTGTAATCCCAGCTACTGGGGAGAGTGAGGCAGGAGAATTGCTTGAACCCAGGAGGTGGAGGTTGCAGTGAGCTGAAATCACACCACTGAACTCCAGCTTGGGTGACAGACCAAGACTCTGTCTCAAAACAAACAAACAAATAAAAAAAAAACAACAACAAAACGAATATATATATTTACATCCTTCAGGGCTGCTCATGCATTCTAAATGCCACTTCTTCCAGGAGGCATTCCCTGATTGCGTGGGCTGAAAGTGGTGTCCCCCAACTATGAACTCCCACAGGATGCTATCTGTACCCATCTGATGATGACTGATGCCACCCTGTGCCTCATATCACAGTAACTATGTGTGTATCTTATCTCCCCAAGTATGTCGGGTCCTTGTCTGCTTCACCTCCAGGGTCCTGACAATATTTGGCCCAATGTCTACCATATATGCCTTGTCAATAAACATTGATTCAAAGACTAGATATATGAATGAATGAATGAATGAATGATGAAAATGGCTCATCTTGGGACACAAAAACATCTCTAACTTCTGATACAGAAGCTCTGTACTGCTGGATTCGGCACAGGCTAGAGCAAGGACTTCCATGTTGACCTGACCCCGTAGATTACATTCCTTTGAGAAATGTCTTTCCAAGCCTTCTCCAATCCCTTCCTCTCCTCTGCTAAGCTGCCTTCCCTGACCAGATTCTTCACATTCTGTTTTTTTTTTTTGAGATGGAGTTTTGTTCTTGTTGCCCAGGTTGGGGTGCAATGGCGTGATCTTGGCTCACTGCAACCTCTGCCTCCGAGGTTCAAACCATTCTCCTGCCTCAGCCTCCTGAGTAGCTGGAACTACAGGCACCTACCACCATGCCCGGCTAATTTTTTTTTTATTTTTTATTTATTTTTATTTTTATTTTTTTTAGTAGAGACCGGGTTTCACCGTGTTAGCCAGGATGGTCTCGATCTCCTGACCTCGTGATCCGCCCGTCTCAGCCTCCCAAAGTGCTGGGATTACAGCCTTGAGCCACCGTGGCCGGCCTAATTTTTGTATTTTTAACACAGATGGAGTTTCACCATGTTGACCAGGCTGGTCTTGAACTCCTGACCTCAGGTGATCCACCTGCCTCGACTTCCCAAAGTGCTGGTATTACAGGTGTGAGCCACCACACCTGGCTGGATTCTTCACATTCTGGTGCATCCAGTGGCACACATTTGTACAGCAACAAGAGCAGAAGCCTCCGCACCCTCCATCACCACCAACCTACCACCCGCCAGCCCTGCTAGGTGGGAAGGGAAAGCTTTAATATTCCCATTTTATGCACCAGGAAACCGAGGCTCAGAGGCCTGTGCCTGGCCCACTGTCACACAGCTAATGAACAGCAGGGCCTGGATTTTTACCCCCCTTTTGCTATTTAATCACATGCTATCTCTAGATAGAGATGCCATATTCTGTTTATAATGACCATCCAGTTCGTGTGGAGGCTGTACCCCTCCCAGGACAAAGAGAGGCCTGTGGACAGTGTCCTAGTGACTCTTGTCCCATGGGAGCGTATAGTGTGGAAATAATTTAGGAACTCCGTGCTGAAGGGCCAAAGTCCAAAACATGCCTGTGATGTGGGCGTCCGCAACTCCGAATGTCCCCTTATATATGACAGATCACCTGCCCCCTTTGCCCAGGTCTCTCAGGGTGCTGGGATTTCTATGTTTTCTTCCAAAACCCTGGTACCCAGCTCCAAACTGCCTATCTTTAATTGGCTGGGTCCCCTTCCTTACTTCTCACCCATTTCCTTGTGGCCAAGGACCATCTCCACTCCTCCAGAGGATGGCACAGCATGGTAAATGAGGCTTTGGAGCTAACAGATCTGGGTTCCGATCCTAGCTCAGCCTCTTTAATACTTGTGTGACTGCTGGCAGTCGCTTAACTGCTCTGAGCTCAGTTTCCTCCTCTGTAAAACCAGGAAAATATGTCAAAGGTTTTTTTTGACATGAAGCTAATGACCTATGAGTATCAGGATTCTTCACTCAGGCCTCATTTAGCTGGAATTCAGACCGATCTGAAGCTCATGCTATACAGTAGTCAAAAGCAAGTCAGACCACCTGGGTTCAACTCCTAGATCCTGCACTTATTCACCTGCTGTGTGACTCTGGGAAATTTACTTAACATCTCTGAGCTTCAGATTCCTCACCAGTAAAATAGGGATAAAAACAGTGCCTAACTCATGGGGCTGCTTTGCACTGAAAAGCCATCACTCGCATTAACAGCTTAGCACAGTGTCTGGAACTTGACCAGTGCTCAGTAAATGTTTGCCATGAGTTATTAGCCATTAGTAATGCATTGGTGAATTGGTGGACAGGTCTACAAGGAGCAAATTTGCATACAGTTTCAACTACAGGAATGAGAAGGTAAACAAGACCTTAGTCTTGGACCTTGGTCTTTGGGGCTGTCTGGCATCTGACCCCTGTTGAGGGACAGAGCAGCAGGCAGAATGAAGGTGAAGGAGCCATTTTCATGTACCGAGTTACAAAATGTGACACAGGATGGTATAAGGCAGTGGCATTTCCAGGAAATATAAAGTGTCTATTTATTGAGCAGCTATTATGTTCCCGGACCCACGCTTGGTGCTGAGGGCTGAGTGGTGAGCTGAAGATACAGCCCTGCCCTCATGCAGCACGCAGTCTGGTGCTGCTTGTGGGTCTGCACACCAGGGCACTTCCCTCAGGGTGAATTCTGGCAATCTTGCGGGGGCCCAGCAGCCTCTGCCAGTTCCAGGCTGCAGATATTCCTGGAGGAGTTTGGAGAAGCAGAACATCAGAGAACAATTACCCGCCTCACAAAAGACACCCCAGAGGGCTTCCAGAAGTAAGAGGGTGAGATCGAGAAAGGGCAGGTAGGATCGTGAGGGTGCATTCAGGGCTGTGATGGTGGAAGGGTGACATTATGACCTGGTGAAACCTGGGGCAGTTAAGGATTGGAATGTGGGGCACCTGATACGAGGCACAGCACTCCGTCGAGGAGGGCTGCTTTCTGCCCCTCGCAGGGTCTGCCCGCAGACACAGATGCACTCAGCACCGTCCACATTCTGCATGCATGTGTTCAAAACACACAGCTAGCACACACGGAGCATTCCAGGGGTACACACAGGGACACATCTCACAGTGTACACAGAAGATACACATCTCAGACCTCAAACACAAACCAGAGGAGCCTCTCCCTGCGACGTCTCCACACACCTCTGCCTTCTCGCTTCCTCTCCCTCTAGCACCCTGTAGACTTTGGGGGCTGGATAGATGTGGGCCCCAGTCCCAGCCCTGCCACCTAGTAGCTGTGTGACTTGGTAGAGTTCAACTCTTTGAGCTTCAATTTCCCTTTTCTATAAAAGAGGAATAGCAAGAGTCCCTGCCTCGGAAGTCTGCTGAGAGGATGAAGTGAGCTCAGGCATGTTAAACCCTTAAAACCGTACCTAGTACATATCAGGACTTAATAAATATGAGTATTGTGTGTGCCCCCCACACCCGCAAGCATGTGCACACCTACACCCTGTGAACAACGTGTTCCTCTATGGGACCCATGCCTGGAACTGGTCATAAAACACACGTGAGCATCACAGATTCTAGCCTGGAGACCATCTCACCAGGCCAATACACCCCCGAAAACACACAACCCCAGAGACCCCAAGCCTGGCCTCCTTTTCCTGGGCAGCCCTGTGGAAAGGTCCCACAAAGGCAGCTTTTCCGGGAATGCTCTTGGAGCCTGAGCCATCCTGAGGCTGGCATGCAGCCGGGAGCAGCTCTGTGAGTGGAGGCTGGACTGGGCAGCCTCAGATCCCAAGGTGCTTCCCTATACTTCCGTTCACCCCAACAGGACCCTCCAGCCCCATGGTCCAGCGGAGACTCAGGATCCAGCCCACAGCTGCCTCCCCTCCTTCCCGCCTCGCGCCTCCGCAGCCTTTGTTATCTCAACTACTTTGAGAGAGTTCTCTTTTCTCCCCCTCGACTCCTCTGATGCTAATCTCTCTCCATAAATCATACCCTCTAATCTTTTCATCACCTTTCTCTGATTAAAGCAGCCTCGGGGGTTGGGAGCCCCAGTCCTCAGTGACTAAAACACTTTGATGTCCAAAGACAGTCCCAGAGGCTGCAGCGCTGGCTGGCGCGGTCAGGCCTCACCCACTGCGGGGCAGGCCAGGCGCAGGCGTCTACACGGACACATCCCGGAGTTGTCTTGGGCTGCCAGCACAGCCCAGCACCTCGAGGGTTTCACAGATCTCTTCATGAATATTTCTCACTACACACTGGATGTCATTATTCTATTGAGAATCAATTAGCCCAAATGTTGTTATGACAGCTACAGAAAAATGATATTTTTAGCTTCGCTTTATGCTGCTCTGTCTCTTCGCAGAATTATTGAAAACCTTAAAACTAATCTAGTGGCGTCGCGGGCCTTTGTGGCAAGCCGGGGGGCAATTGATCTGGGAATGTGAAATTGTGGGAAATGCAGGGCTTTTCTCAATGAAGTGGGATCGCCTCAGAAATAACATCCAGGATGGGAGGCAAAGCTTGACCTTGGGCAAGGTACTTAACCTCTCTGAATCTCATTGTCTGCATCTGTCCAATGGTAGTAACAGCCATGTCTACCCTTAGTGTTCTTTATAAGGACGAAATGCAGCGATGCAGGAAATACACTCTGCAAGGCATTCAGCAGCACCATGGGAGGCGCCCAGCAGGTTAGTGACACTGGGGATGGTAGCTAAGCTGGGAGACCCTGGAACAAGACTTTCTAGGCTCAAGTCCCGGCTCTGACACTTCACAGGTAGGTGTCCTCACACACATCACTTCACCTCTCTGTGCCTCAGTTTTATCATCCATAAAATGGGATTCATTATACCTTTTTCCTTTTTTTTATTTTTGAGACGGAGTCTTGCTCTGCCGCCCAGGCTGGAGTGCAGTGGCATGATCTCAGCCCACTGCAACCTCTGCCTCCTGGGTTCAAGCCATTCTCCTGCCTCAGCTCTGGAGTAGCTGGGATTACAGGTGCGTACCACCACACTCGCCTAACTTTTGTATTTTAGTAGAGACAGGGTTTCACCATGTCGGCCAGGCTGGTCTCGAACTCCTGACCTCGTGATCCACCCGCCTCAGCCTCCCAAAATGCTGGGACTACAGGCATAAGTCACCGTGCCCGGCCCATCATATCTATTTTATAATGTCGTTGTGAGAATTAAATGAGCTAATACAAGTAAAGCACTAAAAAACCTGGCCTGGCTCCAAAAAAATGTCAGCTCATTTTAACGTAGGATGGCTGTCACCGTCATCTGCTCCCCACCTTTGTTCATCCTGACCCCTTAGCCTAAAATCTTTCCCTTCCCATCTTTGCAAGTTGAAATCCTCCCAACAATAAAATCTAGCTCAAATGTCACCTCTGCCACTATGCCTGACAGACTGGGGCTGGGATTCTGGCTTCAATAATCATCACTGGGAGACCCCATACAAGGCATTTAACCTCTTTGCCTTAGTTTCCTCATCCATAGAAAAGGGAAAATGGCTTCCTCCCTTCAAATCAGGGGCTGGCCGCAGCCACCTCTACAGCCCCGTCCAGTTCTGAAGCTGGGTCAGCAAGTCCTCATTCATTTTAAACATTTGCACACTTCTTTCCCCATCAGGAGAGGTTTTACAGACTTACAATAAACAAGGAAGCTGTTTTATAGCAAAAAGAAACAAAAACTCCTCTTTGGCTGGGAAGCCCTGAAACAGAGTTGAGGGAGAGGCAGTTCCAGCACAGTCTCCTGAAGCAACACGCTCTGCCAAGACAGGAGCTGGTGTCAGAACAAAGGCAGAATCCTTCCCAACACCTTTGCTTCCAGCCAAGTCACACCCCACTTTCCCGTCCAGTGGGTTTTGTCCAGCTGGAGTTTAACAGCACCTGATGGCTGACATCTTTCGGCAGGGAAAGGGCCAGCGGAGCAGGCTGGTAGAGCACCCCAGGGCCCCCAGTGTGCCCTGTACCCTGTGCCGGCCACCCCTGGCTCTCTGCCTGAATAAATTCTTGCAGTGCTCTAAGACTCAGAGTGAGGCAACCCTTATTATACAATGTCCCCAGTCCCTTCATTTGGGATTACTTTCCCTCTCTCACCCCTAGCCCCCCACTGCACTCTTTCTGGCTGCTGCCGTAGCCTTTGTAGAGTACCCACCTCTGACCCCAGTCGTGTGCAGGCCTGTCTCCCCTGCTGGACGGTGACCAAATGGAGAACTAAGACCTGGCTCCCACACACTGAATGTTTCCCACTCTGCCCTCCTGCTCTTGTCACCGCATTGTCTGCTGGGTAAAGCTGTCCTCCCTAGAGACTACCCTGTTCAGTGCCAACTCTTTGGCTTCTGGAAGAGGCCCCCTGCCCAGCATTGTGTCCAGTGTCACCTTGTACAGTCATGTAGGCTGTGGTGCACTGCACAATCAATGGTGCCATTCATATAGCCCAGAATGATTCTGCACGGATGTAAAAGCATGGGAAAACCATCATGGATGTCTGTGAAGCTGTGACATCCCCAGAGTTGAGCACCACAGCGCCCCTGCCTGTGCTCAGGACCTTTTAAAGACTTTCACTGACTCTGGTTATACTGATTTTTGAAGGCCCTACCATGCATAAAAACATGCATATGAAAACACATCCATATACTTCAATTAATAATTTCTTGCTATAAAAATATTTTGAAAAGATTTTTCTAATTTGACTTCTGTAATAATTTGGTTATGAGCAACTGATTTATGTTCAGCTATGATTTCTCAGCAACCATTGTGCATTCTTCAGGATCCTGGAGAAAAGAGAAAATCAAATCTGCAAACTTGTTTCAAATGTAAAGCAATTTTTATGAATTTAGCCATTAACAAAGTTGAACTAGTGTTTTAGAGGCATTTAATTAAACACCTTTTTAAAGAAATCTTGTAGTTTTCTTTTTCATATTTTGGAATCAATAATTTCTTCCAGAATTCAAATATTTTCATGGGCCTCAAGCATGAATACACTTCCTTCCCAATTTCTCCTCAAATGGCAAAGCCAGTCTATAACTTTAAAAGACACCTTACTGAAGGGTTAGCGACCAGCAAGTGATTACATGTCCCTATTTATTCTGGCAATCTGAGTGTAATTATTACTAGCTCCCCTTTCACTCTCTAGGGTGTGCTGATTTGGACCATCAACTGTATGGTCACCTTGAAAATAAAGGAAGGAAGTGCCATAGAAAAAAGGATGGCCCACACCCAGACCTGCCCCAGAGTGCCTTCCAAACAGGTTCTAAGCCTTTCCCTGGCCGGCCCCCAAGGGGTCCAGGGACGCTTACCCTCCACCCCACCCCACCACCTGTAGGAATGTTCTAGGGATCTCCACACCATAGAGTCCGGAACAAACTGCCCCTAGTACCTGAAATAGAAAAGTCTTTTTCTTATGCCCAGTGAAGGCCTGCTTACCAAAGTCCTCATTTCCTGCTGCAGGAATGACATCTTTCTTACAAGGCTGACAATGGACATTTTCATTTCCTTTTGTGCAAACCCTACTCCCATCTATAAGGGTGTGCTCTGGCCCTATGACCCCAACAATAGAATTGCAAAACAGTTCCACATTGATAACTGTCCCAGAGTCTTAATCTATATATCTTTAAATCTTAAATCTTTTATGGAACAAGGCAGAATATCAGTTAATCAACCAATCAATTTCTCTTTTTAGCACCAATCAGATTATATCATGATTAAATCCATGAGTCCCCCTCCCTCTTGGAGAGGGATGTGGCTGCCTCATTCCTCTTTGTATCCCCAATGCCAAGCCCAGTCAGGCACACAGCAATGCTTGCTAAAGAATGAGAAGATAAATAAATACGACAGCAATTTTCTGTTGGACTGTGAGCTCCTTGAGAGCAAGTATTGTGCTTGTCCATTTCTGTCTCCACTACCATATGCAATAGCTCATGAGAGATGCTCACTGGAGGGCAGAGCCTCATGGAACATTTAACTGGATGGATAGGTAGATATAGATAGATAGATAGATAGATAGATAGATAGATAGATAGATAGATAGATGGGATAGTTGTATAGATGGATGGTTGGATGCCTGCTTAGAGGGATGAATTGTTAGCCTGGGGACTGGGTGGGGTTCAAGAAGAAAACAGAGCTGCTTTGACCCCCAAGAGTTTCTCAGGTCTCAGCTCCAATTCCCATTCATGGTTGCCTTATGGTTCCAATCCTTGAATTCCAAGAGAATTTTATGTGTTCTTACAATAAACTTTCTTCTATTTGAGACAGTTTGATTTGAGCGGATCTGTTCTTTCTAACCAAAAGACCATGACTCAGATAGGAGCCCTCCCAAGTGGAGTTGGGGAAGGGGGGAATTAATACTTACCTCTTGACCGTACCACAAGTGGGTCATAGGAAGCATGGCGCATTCATTCTTTCTCAAGGTCTTCCCCAAGACAAGGCTGCAAAGCTAGGCTGGTTAGTGACAGTGGCTTAGCTCGGTTTAATGAGCCTGATGTGGGAGTGCAGCTCTATGCCAAATGTTGGGTGGACTTCTATGAACAACTTGGTCCTTAGTCCTTGCCCTTGGAGCAGTCCACCAGCTCCTAGCATCACTTCCAACAGTTGCTGCCACATCTCAGGTAAGTCACTTCCTATTCTGGGCCTCAATTCTCCATGTGTCAAATGTGACGTTAGAAGGAAATCACTGAGCTTCTCCTGCTTTAACATTTTAAGGTTACGTGATTTGCCCAAGGTCACCAATATAACCCTGCTCTCAAAGATTCCTACTCTTCGGTGGGATAACAGGTTTTAGCTCACCAATTCTGATGCAAAGCCCCACCCCTTTTACCAGCTTTCACACAAGCACAGAGAATATAGTTTGATTCTGTCATGTTTCTGAAGATATGCTGGTTCACCCACTCCTCTACCTCACATTCCTCCTGACACCCAGGATTTCTTCCGCATTTCTCCAGGCTTAAATCCAGCCTACCTTTTAGGCCAGTCCTCTCCTCCAGGGTACCTTCCCTGCTCCCTCTTTTGGAAATGACATCTCCTTCCTGGCACCCTCCGCAGGGTGAAGGACCTGCCTTATGTCACAGCAGGTTCCATCTCCCTGGTGTGATTTCCTTTGCAGGATGGTGAGTTCCCAGGGGGCAGACAGAGATGGGTCTACTCACCCCTCTCTCCCTAAGAGAGGCTTGCTCAGGGCTCTGCACACAGTAGACACCACTGAATGTTTAATGGTATGGACAGCTAGGCAGTGAATTTTATGATATTGTAGAAGGATAGTTTATGACCTAGTAAATATTCAATTATTGTTAGATTTTTTCTTAAATGCCAATTACAGAACAGCAGGTATTCTATAATATAACATTTAACTAAAATGTATTTGAAGGAGTGTGGGGAGATGTGCATGTGCTCAAGACATTCATTAGTGGTGGTAGGATCCGGGGTGACTCTAATTTTCTTCTTTCAGCATATCTATATTTCTAAACATTCTAGAATGAGCATGTATTCACTTTCAGAATGGGAAAAAAGAGAGAAGCAACTTAACAATAAATAAGTCAATGTTTGTTTAATGAATGAAAGTGCCAGGCTCTAACATGTTATGGGAGATTCTAATTTGGAGCTGGATTTTGGAACAGAAGTCATCCACTGCCAGGAAGCATCCCCCCACCCCGCCACCACCACCACCCAGCCATTGCCAGTGGAACTCCAGCATGCTCCTGGCTGTGAAATTGCTCCTACAGAGTTTGCAATGATCACTCGTGGTCCAGCAGGAGTCAGGGTACCCAGTTTTGCTGACAGCGATGACCACAACCTCTCCATGTCTACAGCACTCTATAGTTGACATACTATAAAGCGTTTTACATACACCTCCTCAATTGCTTCTTATAATTCTGCAATGGAAGTATTAATGCCTCCTAGTACCTATGTGGAAACTGGGGCCTAGAGAGAATGACTGATGAGGTGGAGGTTAAAGTCATAAGATAGCAAGGGATAGAGCTGGGATTTGGACCCCTGCCTTTCACTCAAGCTAGGTCCTCTTCCTCTAGTTCATGCAAATCTCCTGATGTGCAAATCAGAAAGGGTGTCTAGGGTGACAAGGTACCCATATTTCTGTGTGCACCAGGGTGGTTCAGTCCCCAGGAAGGCAGGTTGAAGGGTCAGCCATTTTCTGCCTGGAATCTGCAATGCTGGGGAGCTCTCCAAGCAAGGCCCCCACAGGAGCAATCCCTCCCTCCCAGCTTGAGGGAGAGTGTCTGCTGCCGCCTGTGTAAACTACTGCCTTGGGCACCGCAGTGGCATACAGAGCAGCAGCAGGTGTGGTCAAGCCGTGCTGGTGCTGGCACAAAGCTGGGCAGCATTTCTGCTGGGTGATACGGCCTGTATCTGGAACTCACGGGGGAATTCACCTCTCTTGGAGTGGAATCTGGGGCTGAGCTTGGGCTACATTGCAGCAGGGAGAGGCACAGCGGGGGAGGCCCAAATGCCAGGGCCCCTCTCTTTCTAGTTCGTGGGGTGGGGGAACCTCTGTCCTCAGAGATCACACAGATCCTCAGAAAATTTCCATCTGCTATCACCATCTCACCACAAGACCAGTTCTTTCGCTCTACAGATCTTGTGTAGATCCATTGAGAAGCTTCTAAAAATTAATTACATTTTTGATGAAATAAAATTATAAGAAAAATAAAATACAAAATACTAGGGAAGATATTAAATATTGAATTTGTATATAACTTCCAAATTAAATCATTTCAAATGTTTTAATGAGAAACTTGAATTTGCTTCTGGAAACATTGTTTTTTAAATATCAGGTTTTATGCTGGAAATGATTACACACAATTGATCAACTGACTCCACAGAAATAAGCAAAACTTTTAACGAGGAGCTTTTCAAATTCCTGACAGGCACCATCAATGAGAAAGTTTGCTCTCACGTGTGATAAAATATTTATAATCAGTTTTAGGTGAGTATTTAATGCAATGATTGAAATTAGATTTACAGAATTGAATGGGTCGTTTCTTTGTTGCAAAAAGTAACGTTGGAATTTCTTTTCCTAAAGCCAGTGGGTGTAGGAACCAATCAAACTTTTCCCCATCAAGCATTTCAAAATAACCACGCAGCTCCGGTCTGCAGACCAGAAACGCACTGTTGGAGGAGTCAGCCTGCAGTGGTCCTGGATGCCTCTAAATGGGCAAAGCAGGAAGGGCAGAAATATCTAACCACATGTGAAATCAGATCCAGGGTCACTGGATCTCGCCCCCCCCCCCCCCCCCCCCCCACCGCAGCTCCCTACCTCCTTGACCCCAGCCTGGGCTGAGGACACCGTGGACACCTGGAGCACAAACTACAGACACTCTAAGGGGCCCTTGATGACCTGAACAGCAGTATGCTCTGCAATCCACTGCTGTAAGTGTCCAAGGGGGAGGGAACTTCCTTGACCACACCCAGCCCCTTTCAGCAGAGCAGGGAGTGCCAGATGCCACACATCCTGCCGGACACTCTCAGGAAACTCAGGGTGCCCTCCTTAAATTCCTCCAAGGAGCCCCAGCCCAGGCTGCTCCCTGCCAGAGACAACCACCCCAAGAACTCCAGATGCCCCAGGGGTCACTTGGCTGTTCGGAGGGTGAGTAAGGATGGGGGCATCAGTATTTCCTGGTCCATCAGGTGGGAGAGTCTGGTTTGGAGGTGCCGCCTGCTAAGAGAAGCTGAAGGTCTGGAATTTACCAGAAGGAATTTTTAGCCAGTCTTAGAACAGTGTTGGAGAGCTGTGTTTGGGAGAAGGGGGCCCAGTGGCAAAAGAGGCAGTGCCGAGTTAATGCC
Organism: Trachypithecus francoisi; assembly: GCF_009764315.1. Taxonomy (NCBI): domain Eukaryota; kingdom Metazoa; phylum Chordata; class Mammalia; order Primates; family Cercopithecidae; genus Trachypithecus; species Trachypithecus francoisi. The sequence goes on along the minus strand of NW_022681457.1, from coordinate 86,089,671 downwards.
ATTGGAATGGTTAGCCAGCAAAAGCCACATGGATAATGGGGGCTTGGCCCAGATAGGACCTGAGGCCCCTTCCCTTCTATTCTCCTAGATCTCCAAGAACCCTCTGAAAGGACCTGAAAAGTACATGGGAACAAGGCTTCGCTCCAAACCACCGTATAGGCATCAACCATAGGAATGCGAGGCCTGAGCTGAGACCGGCATCCTTATTGTTGAGCGAGAGGAGGAGGGAGAGACCGGAGGACAAATGGGGGCGGGAGGGTTAGAGAGGACTCAGCCAGGATGGAGAGAGTGAGACTGGGAGATTGAGAGAAATGGAAGTAAAGACAGAGACCGGGAGAGTGAGGCAGAGAGCTGGACCTGAGAGAGATACAGATGGAGAGAGGCGGAGATGGAAGGAGCCAGGAGCCGAAGGGACCAGAGAGACAGCGTGGACCGGAGGAAGACAGACGCGAAGAACTTAAAGGGGAGCGCGCCCAGGATGAGAGCGAGCCAGAGCGCGGGGGGCGGCGGCGGCGAGAGCGGGCGGGGGACACCGGGACAGGCAGATGCGATCCGGAGAGCGGCGGGAAGTATTCGCCTCCGTTCCTCAAACACAGGATGCGAGCGCCCTTTGGAGAAGTCGCGCTCGGCGGAAACGCTAACTCCCCGGCCAAGTGCAAATGTAAAGAGGCCCTGAGAGCACTTTGTGCAAATATCAGGCCAGGAAGTGCTGCGCCCGCGGAGCTGCCGGGCACCTCGGCGCCCCCATGCCCTCGACTGCGCGCTAATTCACTTTGCCGTCACCTCTCGGGCGGGGTCGGGCGGGCGCGGGCAGCCGGAGTGCGCAGAGGGCGCAGAGCGCCTCGCAGGGCCAGGGGCCGCGGCCCTGCCTAATGGAGCAAAAGACAGATCAGCAGAAGCAAGGCAGGTGGGGCGGGAGCGGGAGCGCGGACATCCGGCGCGAAGTCTGAGAAGAAGCCGCAGAGACTCGCAGGAGAGAGCGCTGGGCTACTCAGGACCTGGCTTCGAGTTTGGGGTTTCCAGGTTGTCAGGAATGGAGACTCTCAGCAAGACCTCTACAGCCTCCGTTTACTCCTCCATAAAATAGGAAAATAAAGCCTTTTCTGTTCACCTCCGGGGGCTTTTGTGAGGCTGGAATGTGAAGGGATTTGGAAAGCAGTAAAGTTCATATATGCCAACTCCTGATAACAACAGCTAACCCTTTCACAACTGTGTAGGTGAAAAAGGGCTCTACAGACATTTGTTCGCGTGATCTTTACAAATACCATCACTTATGCCCATTTTACAGATTATAAAACTGAGGCATAGGGAGGTGAAGTCACTCACTCAATGTCAGACAGCTGGTAGCTGGCTGGTGAACCCCAACGACCTGGCTTCAGAGTCTATGCCACTCTACAGTACAGGGGCAGATTTTATTGAGGCTCACATTTTACATATGAGCAAACGGAGGCTCAAAACGTTGGGGCCTTGCTCTATGTCCTGTAGAAAGTAGCAAAATCAGGACTTGGGGCTTCAGGCACAGAGGAGTCCATGGAAAGAACACGGACTGTGGGGTTAAGTAACTTAGGTTCAGTGTCTTGTTTGGCCGCTGTGTAACATCGAAGTGTTGATTTAGCGTCCATAATGGGGGATATTGACCATGTCCCTCAGATTACCATAAAGATTAAATGAGGAACTTGACACATAGTTGGCACTCAGTAAGTTCATTTGGTCAATGTCTATCCAGACTGTGCTGGGTCCTGAGGATGCGGTGATGACAAAGATAAAGAACATCCCTGCCCTAGGGGAACTTGCCTTGTCATAGGGGAGACAGAGGACAAAGAAACAAATCATTACAGATTGTGCCTAGGAAGGAAATGAAGAGCATGCTAGAATAAATTCATATAGGGAAACGAATGCACACAGGAGATCTGGGAAGGCCTCTCTGAGGAGGTGATATTAAAGCTGAAAGAAGAGATGAAGCCAACCACGAGGAGAACTGGAAATCACGTCCAGGATAGAGGACAGCCGGTGCAAAGGTGCTGGGGCAGAGAAGAGCTTGGCAGACTCCAGGAACTGGTAGCAGAAGCACAGTGAATAGAAAACACAAGAGCAGAAGAGGGGTTCAGAGGCCAGAGATTTTATCCTAAGCTCAATGGGAAATCACAGAAGATTTTTAGGTAGGGGTGACATGATCCAATTAAAAATCACCCTGGCTGCCACGTGGAGACTGGAAAGGAGCAAGAGTGAAGGCAGAAATTGTTACGTGAGGGTCTATCCAGAATGGAACCAAGAGATGTCAGGGGAGAAGAAAAGCTATGGATGGATGCAAAAATATTTTATTACCATGTAAATGCTGACTGCTGCTCATGTTTTCATCTTTGATTGGTGCTATCTGGTCTGAGGCTCAGTTTCCAGGTCTAGTGGAATGAATGGGTTTCCCACGTCCCACTGGGAACACAGGGCAGTGGCTCTCAGTTACTTCCTTAGCTGGGTTGAGGATCAGGCTGGCCCACTGCTCGTCAAAGGCCATAGATCAAATGGCAGGTCTTGGGACTGTGGGCACTGACCCCAGGACCCAGAGACCAGAATCTTTGGAGGACTAGCTCGCTCTCCTCCATCCTCCTCCTGTCTGCTGGGTTAGGCCTGTGAGGGTGGAAGAAATGAATCAGCCATGATCACTGGCTTCAAGGTGAAGTATTCTGGGGGGCTGGTCACTTTGGAGGAGATCTCAGGAGAGAAAGTGGGGATTTTCCTGTTGTGTTTCTTTAAGCATTTGTTGTTGAAATGGAAGTTACAATCCAAGCTAATTTGAATAACAGAATCATAGGAAAAACACCCTCTAACCACAAAAATGAATATTCAACATTCCCACCTTATCTTCTCTGCTTTGTAGGGCTGTTTCTCAGCTGCATATTAAATGGCTCCTTCATGTGAAGCTGGCAGAGCGGTGGTTTTGCAAGACAGAATGCTGCTGGGCTAAGGTGCTAAATTCAGAACATAAGTCATTCTGGGCCCCCAGAATTTCAAGGATCTTACAGAGACAAGCCTAGAGCCAAAGAGAAGGTGGGAGGACTGGGGAAAATTTGAATCAAGACCATGGAGTGTATTGAGTGAGAACTGAGTGTTCCTGACCAGCTCTCACAAGCCCAGAAGTTGCCAAGCCTGTCCTAGCCCTGGTGGGGCTCATAGGGAAACCCTTCAAGAGAGGAGCATCTGCTGTGTGGATATCTCCAATGGTAGCCCTGATAAATGAGTATTGTGTGCCCGGAGGTGCCACTGCAGAAATCCCACAAGTTGTGTTGATATTGAAAACTGAGACTTCCCTGGATTCAGCTGGCTCCTGAGAAGCACTCAAGCTACTGATATTCTCTGCCATCCACCTTTTCCAGCCAGGCAGGGCTTCTATGTACTCAGTGGCCTGCACCAGATGCACCGTTCTGTGTGTAGTTCCCTGAACACAAGACTAACTTTCCTGTCTCCTTGCCTTGCTGTGCTGTACTTTCTTCCAGGAATGCCTTTCCTCCCAGTTGGACTCCTAGCAGATATCTGCTCCATGTTGCCTCTGCTTGTGTTTCCTGGCACCCACCCACACCAGGTTCCCACAGGACTTACACGTTGTGCTGTGCTGGAATGACCTGTTTTTGTGTCCTCCACCAAACTAGATTGTAGATTCCCCAAAGGGGTCTCTGCATATGCAGCGCTTGGGCAGAATCTGGCACCCAGCCAAGGCCAACCCAGGCATATTTATGCACAAACGAGACAGTGGCTTTGGGATGAGACTTGTGGGTGACCAAAAAATAGAGAAATAGTAAATATGTTGGGTGATGGAATCAGGATCTCATAAGGTCTGACTTGCTGGATTAGTGGGCTTGATTCAACAAGAGGACTTTCACAGAAATAAATGTGTCCTGAACTTATCTTACAAACCGATGGCCCTATAGGAGGAGAAGAGGAGATCCAGGGAGAGCTGCCAGAGCAGCCTCTTACACAAAAGAGAAGCCTGGTGTGATTAGCAGTGACAGGTGTGTAATGGGCTGCCATAAAAAACAAACTCATCCCAGGCAGAATTAATAAAAGCATTCTGCCTAGAATAAAGGGGGTCAAGGGAGGGAATATCCTGAAAAATTACAAAGAGACTCAAATAATCTGAGGGATACCTCAAGGAAATAAAATGAAGATATGAAGAGCTGGCTTCAGATCTCCAAGAGGTTGGCCAAGAGAGGTGAGGGCAGATAGGTCCTGGGGAGCTTCAAGAGGCAAAATAGTGGCTCATCCTCAGCACTTTGGGAGGCCAAGGCAGGAGGATCACTTGAGGCCTGGAGTTCAAGACCACCCTGGACAGCATAGCAAGACCCCACCTCTACAAAAATAAATAAATTAGTCAGGTGTGGTGGTACACACCTCTAGTCCCAGTTACTCCGGAGGCTGAAGGGGGAGGATTGCTGTAGCCCAGGAGTTTGAGGCTGCAGTGAGCTATGATCATGCCACCACACTCAGGTTGGGCAACAGAGCAAGACCCTGACTCTAAAAAGCCTGTCCAAATATAGGCAATATCACCTCAGGTAGAATTAAGCTCCCCATCCCTGAAGGTGTGCAAGCAGTGGCAGGACTGGCCACTTGACAGGGAGGCTGTAGAGCCTTGCTGCTACTTCTCCAGCCTCTTTTCTTACTGTTCTCCTCCCCACTCACTGTGCTGTAACCGCACTGGTCTCCTAGCTGTTCTTTGGTACACTAAGCACATTTTCCCCCTCAGGGCCTTTGCACTTGCTGCCCCCATAGCTTGGAAAGCTCTTCCTTTAGAAATTAAAATGTCTTCTCAACTAGGCAATACCATTCAGGACAGACCCAGGCAAAGATTTCGTGATGAAGACGCCAAAGGCAAATGCAACAAAAGCAAAAATTGACAAATGGGGTCTAATTAAACTAAAGAGTTTCTGCATAGCAAAAGAAACTATCAACAGATAGACAACCTAAGAATGGGAGAAAAATTTTGCAAACTACACATCTGACAAAGGTCTAATATCCAGTATCTATAAGGAACTTAAACAAATTTACAAGAAAAAAGAAAACACCAAACAACCTGTTAAAGGTGGGCAAAGGACATGAACAGACACTATTCAAAAGAAGACATAACATATATGTGACCAAAAATCATATGAAAAAAACTCAACATCACTGATCATTAGAGAAATGTAAATCAAAACCATGAGATACCATCTCACACCAGTCAGAATGACTATTTTTTAAAAATCAAAAAATAATGGATGTTGGCAAAGGAATGCTTACATACTGTTGGTGGGAATGTACATAGTTCAACCATTGTGGGAGACAGTGTGGCGATTCCTCAACGACCTAAAGACAGAAATAACATTTGACCCAGCAATCCCATTAATGGGTATATATCCAAAGGAATATAAATCATTCTGTTATAAAGACACATACATGTTTATGTGTTCATTGCAGCACTATTCACAATAGCAAAGACATGGAATCAACCTAAATGCCCATCAATGACAGACTGGATAAAGAAAATATGGTACATATACACAATGGAATACTATGCAGCCGTAAAAAAGAATGAGATCATGTCCTTTGCAGGAACATAACTGGAGCTAGAGGCCATTATCCGTAGCAAACTAACACAACACAAGAACAGAAAACCAAATACCACGTGTTCTCACTTCCAAGTGGAAGCTAAATGCTGAGAACACATGACACATAGAGGGGAAGAACAAACACTGGGGCCTATCGAAGGGTGGGGAGTGAGAGGAGGGAGAGGATCAGGAGATATAACTAATGGGTACTCGGCCTAATACCTGGATGAGAAAATAATCTGCACAATGAACCCCTGTGACACACATTTACCTATGTAACAAACCTGCACATATACCCCTGAACTTAAAAGTTAAAAAATAGAATGTCTTCCTCCCTCACTTCAATCATATTGCTGCCCATTTGTCACCTCCAGAGAAACACATTCACTGACCACCCCCATCGAAACTAATATCTGTTTACTGTCTGCCTCTCGCCCTGTAATGTAAACTCCTTGAGAGCAGGGCCTTGGTCTTATTCATGGATGTGTCTCTAGTGCCTAGAAGGGCCTGTCACAGAGCAGGTGCTCATTAAATATTTGCCAAATGAATACAATGAATGACCTCATTTATTCCCCACAATAACCCTTTCTCCTTTTAATTTCTACAAAAGAGTCTCATGAGGATGTAGTGAAGAAAGATTCACCACCAATGGCATGTTCAATAGACAAGTCATGGAGGCAAGGAAGAGGCGGGAACTCACCCTGACAGTACCTGCCCTAACAGGCACCATCATGTACATTATTTCATTTAATCTCTACAGGAAAGCTGTGAGGCACATTTATTTCCCCCAAATTTCAACGCTCAAAGGGCTACATAACATTAGAATTCGTTGGTTGTAAGCAACAGGAGTAATGTTTACCAACGTAGGCAAAGAGGGAATTCTCAGTAGGAGGAATGACGTCATTCACAAGATTGAAGGAAAAACTTCAAAAAAAGATGGAGAGCAGAGCAGCTGCAGAGACCCAGGGCTGTGGTGCCAATAGTTCCCACTGGCATTTGACCTGGTGTCGCTCTGTTCAAGATTCAGATTCCTTCCCGAGGGAGAGTCTGATTGGCAGAGCTTGGATCATGTGACTCCCCTTAGCCAGGAGAAGTGAAGATAACTTGATTGACAGGCCTACAAGCACAGGATAGGATGAAAGATGGGGCTGCCCAAGGGAAATGGAGATGCTATTAGCAGACAAATGAGGACAGGACAAAACAAGAGCAGGTCACTTCTAGGGCTCACAGATTATGGATCCAATGCCCTGCTTGTGCAGAAGCTCAGAAGGGCAAGCGCTCAGCCCATGGTCCCACAGGGCAGACACAGGTCCAACACATAGGCCTCCTGGCCCCAGACTTGGTGTGAATGTCAAGTCTCATCAGAAGTGGGTATCCAGATCCTTTTACTTCAAACAAGCCCACAAGGAACAACTCTTGCTCTCGTCATGCTTGGAGGTCTTAGCAGCACTGTGGACTTTCTTCCAGTCTCTGAATCCAGGCTCTAAAATACACCCACTCAAAGTCTCTTCTAAACTTCTTTAACTGCGGCGCTGATGGCCACTGGATCTCAAATGAGAACTAGCATTGCCGACTTCAGGAAGTGACTGTCATAACTAATTTATTTTCATGTCTGTTATGAAGCCCTCCTGGGGTGGTATAATCCACAGATACAAGCCTGCTTCACCTCTACTAGAAGGGTTTTAAAAATGAAATTAGACATGTTTTTGAGGCAAAATCTCTCACAGTTAACTCCCTGGTTCGGCAGAAATTCTCTTAGCATTCGTGACCAAAGGAGACTCCTCCAAACCATTTCCTGTCATCTCCTCTGAGTTGTCAACTTTGATTATTCCTTTCCTGGTACCGTGCCTTGTCTTATACTAAAGGAATAACAAATACCTCCTTTCCCTCTTCTAAATCTAAGACTACGCCAGCACTTTCTATTTCCTACCTTACACAAAACTTTTCAGAAGAAGCGCAAAGACAAAGGCAGCAGTTGAAATAATAAATCACTAGGGAATGAGACTGAGGCTGTTTCTAGGCAGTGACCCAGGAACTGGCTTGTTTGTCCAACGTGTGGTGAGCCTACTATGCGCTAGGCCTTCTGCTGTTCTTTCCTCACTGGGCCATTGGCAGTCAGTGTCTTCAGCCATCAGTCAACCAGAACTGCTCTCTGTGGTCCCCCATGGAAGTCCCCTTTCAGCCCTCATTCCCATTCACTTCTTAGCAACGTTTCTTCACCTTGTTCTTCTGTGTCCTCCTCACCAGAGTGCAAGCTGCCTGAGGGGGGACTTTTGTTTTGATCACCACTGACATATCCGCCTCAGAATCCAGAACAGTGCCTGGCACATAGTAGTCACTCAGTAAATAGCTGTGGTATGAACGGACGGATGAAACAATGAACCGATAAATGAATGGATCCCTCTTTTCCTTGGAACTCCCTAAATCCCCACACACCAGTGTCTCTGGATTCTAGCACAGTGCCTGACACATAGTCAGTGCTTTAAAAATGTGTGATGTGTTTGAATTAAATTCTCCTCCCCCTTCTCACTTTGCTCCTTCCCGTCCTTCCTCAGGAATTTCTTTGTCCCCCCTCCTCCCCTTGACTCCTTATTAAGTGTCTATAGTCCTTGGGATTTTGTCCTTGTTCCTCTGCTCTTCCCACTCTGCAGAGAATGCTCTGTGAGTGATCTCATCCACTCCCACACTTCCAGCTTCCATCCCCACATCGATGCATGAAGCCGAAAGTAGAAAAAAAAATACTAAACTGAAAACTGAAATTGTTGAGTTGGAAGTCCTTAGGCACCTCAAAGCTTGGCAGGTTGAAGGTGTGGCAGAATAATGGATTGAAATTTTAATTTACATTTTGTTTTCCCTGATGTAAGAGAGTCAGAGAAATGATGTGTATTTTATCCTCTGTAATTTTTCCTCATCAATTCTAGGAAAGTATGCAGGACATCTTGCCTTGGGGATGGTGGTGTTGGCTAGACTGAGGGCGAAATTAGCCTGAAACCTGGCACTTGCCTTTGAAAACAAACTCAGCAAGATAATTCTGGGTCAGAGTTTCTCAACCTCAGCACTGTTGGCATTTTGAGATGGATAATTTTTGTTGTGAGGCCATCCTGTGCATCATAGGATGCCTAGCAGCATCCCTGGCCTCCATCTACTAGATGCTAAGAGCACCCTTCCCACAAGTTGTAACAACCAACAATCTCCCGGCAATGCCAAACATCCCCTAGGGATGGGGCCCAGTGGGGCACGGGATTGGGGGGTGGGTGGAGGGGAGTTTGGAGTGTCGGTGGGGGTCAAAATTATCCCTGGCTGAGAAACACTGTGCTAGATAGATCATCCACAAAAGCAGAGAAGAGGGGCCCGATGGAAACTGCCAACCTTGGGAATTGGACAGCTTCCCCTACACTGGGAATGGGGGACACATGAGATTCCTGGAACCACTGTTGGTTCCTCCTTGTTATGTGCTAGGTCACAACCAAAACACAGGTTTCCTTTCCCGGGATCCTCCTGGCTTAGCACGGTCTCTATCCTTCCAAGATGGCAGCAGTGTGTAGAGGGAAGGCAGTCTTGGAGCTCTCAGAGGCATTTGGGGTGCTGCCTTCCTGGTCCCCCTCTGTCCTGAATGCTTGCTTGCAAGCTTCTACCTGGTTCCCTGGCTGGGTCCATGGGCCAATGATTTCTATCCTCCCTCTCCACCCCAGGGCTGCACTTGGCTGCCCCCTTGCTATCAGGAGCCCCTACTGCAGCAAGACACAGATCAAATCTGTGGGAAGTTTGCTCCTTGTTAGGATAACATTTGACAAACTGCTTAAAGCATCCCCCAAATCCCCTCAATGTCTTTAGTGCTCTGAGACTGAATCTTCCAGTAAAGATGACATCCTTTTTAGATCTCTGCTCCCTGCTTGTCAGAAAGTTGTACTCTATGGGCCAGGTACCATGGTTCACGCCTGTAATCCCAGCACCTTAGGAGGACAAGATAAGGGGATCACTTGAGCCCAGAAGTTTGAGACCAGCTTGGGTAACATACTGGAGCCCCGTTTCTACAAAAATAAATAAATTAGCCAGGCGTAATGGTGCACTCCTGTAGTCCCAGCTACTCGGGAGACTGAGGCGGGAGGATGGCTTGAGCCCAGGAGGTCAAAGTTGCAGTGACCCGTGATTGCAACACTGCACTCCATCCTGAGTGACAGGGAGGGACCCTGTCTCAAAAAAAAAAAAAAAGTTGCTTTCTACATTGCACCAAAGAATGAACACCGCCCAGTGAATGATGATTTCAACTCCATCTCCTCAAAATGGTCCTGCACTTTACAGAAGCTCCTGCTTCGCTGAGTCCTTATAAGCGAGTGACATTGTCCAAATGCATTGGGCTTCCCATTGGTTCCTCCCCAACAGCCACTGGCAAGTGGCCAGGCCCCAGAGATCCAGATGTGTCCTCTCCATCTGGTAAGTCCTGCCAGACATATGAAGGATGATTTCTCTTTATCCTTTTCTGCCAGGAGTGTCTGGTAATCCCACTCCTTCTAAACAACCCTGAACATCCCTGCATTTCTGCCAAGCTCTCTAAGGCATTCCAAACTCAGGGCATGCTGTCTCCATCACTGTTGGTTTGTTTGGTGTCTTGTAATGCACGCACATTCTCATCTTCCCAAATGTCTTATGTGCAACCATAGGTGGAATTACATATGGACTCTTGGACTTGGGAATAATGCCATGAATTAACATTCTCCCCTAAAATGAATTAATATTTTCCCCTAAAACATTTGTTTATAGAGAGATCTTTCTAAAATGCTCTCTCAAAAGGTCCTGTAACTCTCTTCCAGGGATTCCTTTTTTCATAGCCCATTCATGAAGAGAAAACACCTTTCTCCTTGCTTGAGGTTTCCCTATCAATTTCTCTGTACAATTTCTCAAGTTCTGGGATCACCAAAGTCCAATGGGTTCTTCTGCCTCAGAGACTGCCAGCTGAGGCATGTCAGAGGTCATCCTCCTGCCTCCCAGCTTCTATGTCGTGGTAAGTACCAGCAAAAGGCCTATCTTGGTTGAGTGATAGCCTATCTCTCTCTGCCCATTGCTAATTGGGGTGCACAGAGAATGTATGCAGAGACTGGCAAGATGCTGCCGCCTGTCTGTGACCCATGAAGGAAGGCTAACCCCGGACAGAGGGGAGACCTGGTGCCAGTGCATGGCCCAGTTTGTCCAGAAGTGCTGTGGTAATGCCTCACCATAGCAGGTCCACAACCTCTTCAACTACCCACCCTGGGAAGTTTCAAGCCCCCACAACCTACTCCAGGCAGGGTCATTCTCTGCACCGGGACCACCGACATCAGGCCCAACCAGAATTTGTAAAGGAACATGGGCCAGGCAGTGGACATAGAATGACTGAAGCAATAGTGATTTCTATGTTCAAGATGCTTCTTCCTTCATTTGCCTAAACCTCTTTGTCTGAGGTTTCAGTGGCCTCAGAGAGAAGGCCTGGGATTACAGGATGGTAGCTTCCGTGGGAGGGCCTTGGATCACAGGCAGGTTTGAACCTATGATTTCTTGGGCCTGTCTTGCTCTGGCCTTTGGCAGAGAACCACCCCCATTACTCACACATTGTGCCCCAATCCCACCCACTGGGAGGCCCTGGGACCTGGCTGGGAACCAGGAGCCCCACCCACCCCTCCCACTGGTGGGTAGAACATGTAAGCTGTTGTGCCACTCTGAGCTCAGTCCTGGCCTGTGTTCAGGGCTCTGGGCCAGGCCCCCAGGGGTTCAGTAAGCTGCAGACTCGCTCAGGGCCCTGGGAGAGGAGCACTGTCCTGGGCCTCTGCCTGGTTACTCCTCTCACCTCCACGGCTTTGGCTTCACTTACATCACCTGAACCTTGTTCTGAAAAATCTTTTACGGTAGGAAGGAACTCAGGGGACCTCTCTGGCCAGGGCCCAAATTCCAAATCAGAGCCTTCAGAAGATTCTGCTGGTCACATCCAACCTGCTTCCCCTCTGGCCTGTGGACAACGACTCCTGCGGATCAAACCCACAAGGGAGTGTATTTCTCAGCCTTGGACTGGCCTTTTTCAGGTTTACTCCTCTCTCCCTACACCTTCCACTCCCCCCAGCCCACCCCCAACACAGAGGTTCTAGCTGCCCAGGGCCAGCACTACACAGATGGACTAATTGGGAATGGAAGCCATGGGTCTGAAAATCATCAACTATCTATATTGATGAATGGGTTAGTGTCAACCTGGAGAAGAGTTTAAAGACTGCCCTCAGTGTCTGTTTTTAATGACCTAAACCAGCATACACTTTCATGGGGGGGCAGCATCTGTGCCAGGTGCTGTATATAGCACATTGACAGACTCCATCTCTCTGCAGCCTGAATAAAGACATCTGGGGCAGACAGAGCAGGAGGCCAGGAGGGGCAGCAAGGAGGCCAGGAGCTAGAATCGGGACATGAGAAGACCTCAGTGGCTGGAGCAACCGGACAAAATGGAATGTCCTGGGGACCCAGGGCAAATCCTGGACTTCTGGCAACGCAGTGAACGGAGCTGATATAAAAGGGCCTCCCACCTCCTACAGCCACATAGAGATGCTAAGTAAAATACAACATGAAGATTACAAACACAAAGTTGAGATTAAAAGAAAGAACTGGGATCCCCAGGCATCTGGCAGAGACCCCAAAGCCAAAGCCATAAGCAGAAACCGAGAGTATGGTGGTCCCAGGTGTCTTGGTCCCAGGTGTCTTGGGACCCAGGTGTCTTGGGACTGGGATTTTAAAAATCCCAGGGGCTGCACTGTGGCCTTCTGCCTGCACAAGGTGAGAGCATCAAGGGTCAAGAAAAACTATTTCCATCAGTTCAAGGAAGCATCAGACAGATTTCTAGGCCCATGGATGGAAATAAATTTTAAGTCATCTGCAAGAAATCAGAATCCTAGGTGACTCTTCTGTATAGGTCTGAATTTATATTCCCTAGGTGGTGCAGGAGCCCCAGGCTGCCCCCCGCCCCCACATACACACCCAGAATGATCTGAAACATAAAAGACATTCCACAATCCATGAAACAATCTGAATATCCACTAACAGGAGAACTAATACATTATGGTATCTGCATACAACATTTAGAATGCATGATCTATAGCTATATGTATCAACATGGATAAATTTCTTTAAAAACACAATTTTGAGTAAAAGGAAGCAAATTGAAAAGAAGTAAAAAGGATGATGCTTATTCTTGTTTATTAAAACACAATTTTGAGTAAAAGGAAGCAAATTGAAAAGAAGTAAAAAGGATGATGCTTGTTCTTGTTTAGTTTTCTATATGAAGTTTACAATTTCCTTGCCCAGTTCCCCATTCTCCTTCTCACCTCCCAAAAAGAGCTATTGATATTTTTATAAGAATAACGTTAAGCTTAAAAATTAACTTAGGTCAGGCGCAGTGGATCATACCTATAATCCCAGCACTTAGGGAGGTAGAGGTGAGAGGATCACTTAAGCCCAGGAGTTTGAGACCAGCCTGGGCAACATAGCAAGACCCTGTTTTCCACAAGAAGAAAAAACAAAAACAAAAAAAGAAAAAAATTAACTTAGAAAAAAAAATTAACTTGGAAAAAAATTAACTTGGGGGAAAATGAAATAGTTATAGGATAAAATTTTCCAATTCAAGAATATAGCAGACACCCATTTGTTCAAGATTCTTTTAGTAGCCTTCCAAGGCAGTTAAAGGTAGGTTTTTTGGTTAAGTTTTGCTTTGTTTTGTTTTTCATATATATGCCTTGGACATTTCTTGTTAAATTTATTGCTAGCTGTTTTACTTTTTGTTTTTTTGTAGATAAGTTTGTTTCTTCCATTATATCCCATTATATTCATGTGTATATAAACAACTGGTCATTTGTATGAATATAATGAAGGATATAATGGAAGAAACAAACTTATCTATAAAATTAAGGACATAATGGAGGATATAAGTTCATTTCTTCCATTATGTCCTCCATTACATTCATATAAACAACTGGTTGTTTACATATATATATGAAAATTAATGATTTCTTTATGTTCATCTTGTACCCTGCTACTTTTCTGAATTTTCCTGTTTGACAGTAGTTCCAAAGTATATCTTCCAAGGTTTTTCAGATATAGAGTTATATCATCTGAGAACTGTAACTTTATTTCCTCCTTTATAATTTTTATACTCCTAATTTCTTCCTCTTATTTAATTGCACTCGTTTCTTCCTCTAGTATAATATTAAATAATAGTTCTGAAAGTGGGAATTCTTCTCTTGTTCCTGACTTTAGCAGGAAATCTTCCAGCATTTCCCCATTATTTGTGATGCTGATTTTTTAGTTGAGAAAGATTTTTTCATTGTAAGGAAATATCTATCTATTCCTATTTTATCGAGTTTTTTAAAAATAAAAAACCGATGGTTCTTTTTCATAGATCATTTTAATATAAGGAATCACTTGAATTGGTTTTTTAATGTTAAACCATCCTTGCATTCCTAGAATAAATTCCACTTAAGTATGATTTATTATACTTTTAAGTGTTACGAATTTTGTTTCTAATGCCTTATTTTGGATTTTAAAATTAATATTCATAAGTGAAATGAGTGTGGCATTTCCTTTTGGGTTCAATCTTCACTGGGATTTGTCTCCAATGTATTGCTTGATGCATAAAATAATATGGATTTTTTCTCTTCAGTGTTCTAGAGCTGAATAGTTAATATTGGAATATTGGAATTATTTGTTCTTTAAAGCAGAACAAATTATTTGTAAAACCATTTGGCCTGGTGCCTTTTGGAAGATAGCTCTTTGACAACTTTCCCATGAATATCAGTACATTTAAAATGCTTTATGTCTTCTGGAATCATTTTGGTATATTATATTTTCTTAGAAAATTTAATAGTCATTTCAGTTTTCAAATTCATTTTGTAGAGTTGAACAGTTTTCATGATTAATTTTGTCTCTGTGTTAATTCTTCTTTATTATTTCTATTTTATGTATATTTGCTTTCTGAATTTTTAAATTAGGAATATAAACTAATCTATTTTATTGTCTTTTAAAATATTTTTTGAATTTTATTTATTCTATCCTCACTCCATTTTCTGTGTTTTCTAATTCATTACACTATTTTTGGTACTTTATTCACTTTTTCCTCTTCTTTCTTTAGGCTCATTTTGTGATTCTTTTTTTAACTTTCCAGGTTGGATGCTTTGTTCTCATTCTTGTTTACTGAATTTAAGGCTAAATATTTAAAACTATGCATTTTTTCTCTGACATTTCTAGCTTTTTCCCACTACTTCTCCACCATACCCCCATGCAGCAGGGGCTTTCTGTTATCTGATTTTGTTATTTTCTACCTAATTGAATTATTATCTGAAAATAATCTCTGTACTATATTTTTTGAGGGAAGAATTTATTGAGGGAAAAACTGCTACAGTTTTCCTTTAAGTGCCCATGGAAAATCTCTCTATATAACTCTCTGTGATATGTATATATGTGTGTGAGTGTATATACATATGTGTGTGTGTACATATATGACACATACATCATACCTTGCTGACTATATTATTCAGATTATACTTTACTTATAGTTACTTTTAATCCACTTAATCTGTCAAACAGAAAAAAATAAAATTTTCTACTATTAGTATGTTTCTCGTTCTCCTTGCATTTCCCATAAGTTTTGCTGTTTTTCATGTAGATTCTACTTTATTTGGTACATAGATAGTTTATAACCATTATATCTTCATTAAAGTTAAGTACATGTAACATACATATAATATTAGTAATATATACATAAGCATATATGATTAGAATTTGAAAGTTCTCTTCTTTGTCTCATTTAATGACTTTTATTTTTTCACTGGCATTTCCAGCTTATTCCCACTACTTCTCCATGACACCCTCAAGCAGCAGGGGCTTTTTGTTCTCTGATTCCCCCTTTGTTTCATGTGAAGGTGGCAGTGCCAGCACCTAGGCCTTACCATTTCTATTACCCTAGTTTCCTATGGCTGCCAAAACAAAACACTACAAACTGGGTGGCTGAAAACAACAGAAATCTGGTGGTCACAGTTTTGGAGCTTAGAAGTCTGAAGTCAAGGTATCAGCAAGGCTATGCTCTCTCTGATGACTCTAGAGGCAAATCCCTCCTTGTTCTTCCAGCTTTTGGTGTATGCCAGTGATCCTTGGCATTTCTTGGCTTCCAGATGCATCACTCTAGTCACATGGCTGCCTTCTCCTTGTGTTTGTCTTCACATCATCTTCCCTCACTGCATGTCTGTTTCCAATGTACTGTGGGTTAGGACTTTACCATATCTTTTTTTTAGGGGACCCACAGCACCACCCCTGAGTCTGCTGGGGCAAGGTGACAGAATGGTTACCAGAATCTGGAGAGAGGATAGCTCTGTGAAGGGGCTTCCCTAGAAACCAGTGGCTTCTCTAAAGGGATTCAGGTCAAGCAGGTGACCAAGAAGGAAAGGGAATAAATAACCCTACATAACTTTTCCCCCCTCTAGTTTCTCCCAACATGTCACATTGGGAAGCAGAAGACAGAAGGTAGTCCAATGAGGCAATTCACATGGGTCAGCTTCCTCAAGGCACAGGTCAGTCTGGAGCAGGATGGACGGTGGATATGAAGGGCAAACAGAAGTTCTCCAGCATACTCACAATTTCGAAGTGCTCTGGGGCAACTTTTTTCTGATGCATGTTCTTTATGTGTTAGTAAGTGATCTTTTGCTCTTTTTCATAGAACATCTTTGTACTGATGACATGTCAGTTCCTTTTTGTTACTCATTAGGGAATTAGTTCAGTTTCCTGAAAGAATCTTTCTCCCTGGGGAAGGAGGGTCAATAAACAGGTAGGTTCAAAGCAATGTTCCAGTGGTTGTTTTCACAATACAAATATTCTATATTTTTTTTCTCTTTTTTTTTTTTTTTTGAGACAGAGTCTTGCTCTGTCACCCAGGCTGGAGTGCAGTGGCATGATCTTGGCCTGCTGCAAGCTCCGCCTCCTGGGTTGACGCCATTCTCCTGCCTCAGCCTCCCAAGTAGCTGGGACCACAGGCATCTGCCACCATGCCTGGCTAATTTTTTTTGTATTTTTAGTAGAGACGGGGTTTCACCATGTTAGCCAGGATGTTCTCGATCTCCTGACCTCGTGATCTGCCCGCCTCGGCCTCCCAAAGTGCTGGGATTACAGGCGTGAGCCACTGCACCTGGCAAATATTCTTATTCTCTACTGGCACAGAGATAGACTACTTCCTGCAAATATGGCTGTCTGTGCGATTCTTCCTGTAGCTGCATCTCCTTTGCTTCTTTGAACATACTAGATCAGAGAAACTACTATTTCCACCTCAGCTCACTCCCTTTCCTACACTCATGGTTATAAACAAGAGATCTGCACACTGCTTTTGTATCTTAGATTGTGACATTTGCCCTCATAGAATGAATTTTTTTCAGCGACTTTTGAGATCTCCCAGCAATGAGTCCTCTCATTGCTAAGACTTCTCTGCTCAGTTCTTTGTCTCCTCTTCATTGACTGAAATGCTGCTTAGTCTCAGCTGGATTTGGCAGCCCTTTCACATAAATTAGAGTCTGGTGATTAAAACTGCCCTCTAGTTTCAACAAAAAGTGAAATTTACAGACTTTTATTTTTCTCCTTGTTGCTTTTCAGTGCTTTCCTGGAGGAAAGGGAGACAATGTTGCTTTATACAGCCACATAAATGAAATCTTTTCTAATTGTTAAATAATCATGATCAATTCAAATTGCTCTTAAAAGATTATTAGACCAAATCAAATATATCTGTGAGTCACATTCAGCCCATGGTATGGAAGCATAGGGCTTCTTCATTAAGGCATAGTGGTCAGTCATAAAGCTTTGGAGACGGCCAAGCCAGTAGAGTGGATTGAAAGGTGCACCGCACCCAGAAAGATATGCCCACCGGGCACCTGTGAATGTGACTTCATTTGGAAGAAGGGTCTTTGCAGATGTAGTTAAGGATCTAGGGATGAGATCATCTTGGATTATTCAAGTGGGCCCTAAATCCAGTTGCAAATGTCCTTCAAAGAAGAGGAGAATACAGGCACACATAGGAGAAAGCAACATGAAGACCGAACACACGTGGGAGTGACTCATCTATAGGACGAGAAATGATGTCAGTCACTGGAAGCCAGAAAAGGCAAGAAGCCAATACTCTCCTAGACTCTCCAGAAGGAACTAACCCTGCTAACACCTTGATCCCAGAGCTCTGGTTTCCAGAACTATGAAGGAATACACTTCTGCTGTTTGAAGCCACCCAGTTTGTGGTCATTTGTTGCAGCAGTCGCAGGAAACTAACACACCCAGTTTCAATCCTGCTTTCGCCACGTTCAAGCTATGTGACCTTGAACAAGTCTCGAGATGCAGAGGAAGGAGGCGGCTGGAAGAGCACGGCTGAATTCAGATCTCTGCAGGGTTATGATGGGACAGCAGGAGTGCCTGTGTCGTGTGTGGCCACAGAGGACAGGGCTAAAACCAGGGTGCAAGTTTGGGCTTCAGGGAAGGGAAAGACTTTCTAAAAGTCAGAACAATGCAGACATGGAAAGGTGCTCAGCTTTGAGTGACTGCAAAGACACTGTCACTGGAGATGAGCACAGAGCGATAAGACCCATCTGCAAGGTGAATATTAAGAGGACAAGTTCAATTAGCTGGGTGTGGTGGCAGGCGCCTGTAACCCCAGTTACTTGGGAGGCTGAGGCAGGAGAATCGCTTAAACCTGGGAGGCTGAAGTTGCAGTGAGCTGAGATTGTGCCACTACACTCCAGCAGCCTGGGCAACAGAGCAAGACTCTGTCTAAAAAAAAGAAGAAAGAAAGAGGACAAGCACAGGGTTGGAAAGACCTAGGTTATCATCTTGGCCCTGCTGCGTGACTTTTGACAAACGACTCAGTTTCTGGGCCTCAGATGTCTCATCTATAGTGTGGGTTCCGCAGCACCCAGAGTTATCATGAGGATTACATGAGAGCTACAAGGAGAAGAGCACTTCACTATGGACCGGGTACTATGCTAAGTACCCTTTACATGCACTTACCCATTTAATGATGAATGCTCCATAAATGGTGCCTTTTAATTTGGTGATGGTGTTTTTTTGTGGCATTGTAGACTGTGCTTGACCAGAAGGTGGACTAAATGTAGGGAATCCACAAACCCCACACAAGTTGATATGTATGTGTGCTTTTCTGCAGAGTGGATCCACAGCGATCTTCCAAGTCTCAAAGGGACCAGTGACCCTGAAAACCACAAAATGTTGCTGCAGAGGGAATTGGATTCTGTGGCCCAAGAGATTCCTTCCAACCTAGAACTGAATGACATGGAGCAGATGCTGCTGTAGCCCAATGTGTGTCCAGGACAAAATGAGTCTGGGTGTCTTGTTGGGGGCACAGGGATACCTCCCGCTACATGCTCCTCTCTGTTCCCTCCTGCCTGTGAGCTGCAGGTAAATTTCAGTGGGGGAAGCGGTAAGAGAAGAAAAAAGCAGTGTGCAATTTTGATGCACAAGGGGCAATTTCCACAGACAATTCTTGGTGCCCATAAACGCCCACCACCTCTGGCGGCTCCACCTGAAACCCAAGGAGCATCATTTTCCATTCTCGCCTCTGAGATAATAAGTTGGAGAGAAGCTTCATATTTCAAATCAAAACTATTTTCCAACTAGAGGAACAGTGGAAACTTTTCAGGCAAATTTCATATGCAGTAACACAATTTCCTCCTGTTCCACTTCTTTTTTCACCTAATACATGATAAATATTCAAGATCTCCTTGAGGGAGCATGAGCGGAGAGCGGGGAGGCGTAATCGTCATGGCTGCTCAGTGGTAGCAGGCAGCGGGGCAGACCAAGGTCCCTCTCTCTCAGGGCCTGCCTGGATACCAGCCTGGGTTCCTGGCTCCCTAGGCTGCCCCCAGAAGAGCCCTCACTCTATCTGGCTGATGAGAATCAGCCCTGGTGCGGCTTGAGGGAATACTTGAAAATTTTTTTATCTTTTTTTTTGAGATGGAGTCTTGCTCTGTTGCCCAGGCTGGAGTGCAGTGGTGCGATCTTGGCTCACTGCAACCTCCACCTTCCAGGTTCAAGCAGTTCTGCTGCCTCAGCCTCCCGAGTAGCTGGGATTACAGGCACGCCACCATGCCCGGCGAATTTTTTGTATTTTTAGCAGAGATGGGGTTTCACCATGTTTGCCAGGCTGGTCTTGAACTCCTGACCTCATGATCTGCCCTTCTCAGCTTCCCAAAGTGCTAGGATTACAAGCATGAGCCACCGTACCTGGCCGAAAATTATTTATTATTTTAATGGCTATGAACAATGCTCACTGGGAAAATGCCTTGAAGAGGTACTTGGGATAGACAATGAGACCTAACAGAGATTATCATTGATTTGGGGGGTCCCAGGTCAGGGGACAGGGATCAGGGGACACAAGAGAGACAACCCTCACCAATGGGATTGGTGGGCTTCAGCCACATGGTAGAAGGTTGATGACAAATAAATGGTGGCCTGTAGTTGGGAGCACAGAGGGCATCCCTCTGTTAAGAGATAACAATAGATAGCTTTTCTACTGGGCACTGGCCATGTGCCCAGCACTGAACTAATGCTTTACGTGCACCACCACATTTAATCCTCATAGCATTGCTATGAGGTTGGAACTATCATTATTCCCGTTTTACAAAGAAACCAGAGTTCAGGGAGCTTACATAAATTGCCTGAGATCACACTGCTAGCAAAGTAAGACACAAAATACCATTACACATCCTACAGAACGTGCAATTAAAAAGACTCACCATATCAAGTGTTGGTAAGAACTAGAGCATCTGGAAGTCTCATAGATTGCTGATGAACGTATGGCACAACCACTTTGGAAAACTGGGTTTCTAATAAATTTAAACATGTACTTACCCTATCACCCAGAATTCCACTCCTAGGTATTTATCAAAGAAAAATGAGTATGTATGTCCATAAAAAGTGTGCAAGAATGCTCATAGCTGCTTTTCTCATAAGAACCCCAAACTAGAAAACTCCAAACAACTCCATCAACAGGCAAGTGGATCAATACCCTGGGTGCATACACAGAAGGGAAAATTGCTTAGCAATAAAAAGGAGCAAACTAGTCACACTTGCAGCGTGGATGCATCTCAAAATCAACACGCTGAACAAAAGAAGCCAGATGCAGAGTGAGTACCGTGTATTTCCAGTGGCAAGAAGCAGACTTACGGTTGCCCCAGGCTGGGGAGGGCAGGGATCGCTTGCAAAGGGCAATGAGGGTGGTGGAAGTGTTCTATGTCTTAATGGTGGTGGTAGTTACATAGGTGGAGACATCTGTCAAAACCCATCTAATGAACACTCAAAATGGGTAAATTTATAACATAAATTATACCTCGGTAAGGTTGTCTTTACAAAAATCTGAAGTACTTACACCATGGCCTGTATGATCCAACATCCCTCCTGCCTCCACCTCTCCCTCCACTCTCCCCTTTGGCCCTCTATTCTGTCCACACCAGCCTCCTTGCTGTTCACTAAATTGTCCAGGCACAGCTCCTTCTCTAGGGTTTTGTCTGTGCTGTCCCCACCGGCTGCAGTGCTGTCCCCACAATGTCCACGTGACTCACTCTCTCACCTCTTGCAGATATCTGTTCAAAAGTTACCCAGCAGTGTGGTCTTCCCTGACCCCAGCCCCCGCATGAAATAACACCCACTGCATACTTCCCTGGTCCTTTACCCTGCTTTCTTCTCTATAGCACTTATCACATCCTGGCATATTATACCTGTATTCATTTACTGTTTGTCTCCCTCTCTAGAGTAAGCCCCATGAGAGCTGGAACTCTGTTTCATCAGGCAGTACTACTTCGAGGTCTAGAACAATCTCTGGCATGTGGTAGACACTCAATCATTCCTCACTGAATGCATGAATTAAGCCCTTCCTATCCTGCTTCTTTCATTCCCTTTTCCCCACTGATCTTCCCTTAAAAAAAAGAAAAAAAGAAAGAAAAGAAAAATCGTTTAATATCAAAAAGATCTCTTTCAGAGATATCCCCACTCTAACACAAAACAGTCTTTTCTTCTGAAAATGACAATAATAATAGAATATTTTACTTCTCAGCTTCTATCATTTGCATTTGGGGATTTCACCAATACTCAGTAATACTCCAAGAACACGGAGTGGATATTTGTCCTACGTTGTATAACTGAAGGACATCCAAAACAAAGAACCATTTTTTCCAAGGTGACTTCTGTCTTTAACACTAGAGACTGGTAGGAACTTAAATCTGCTAGCACTTAAAAAAAAAAAAAAAAAAAGCAGAATTGTCTCTACAGTACTTTTGTTCTGCCTCACTGATCACCCTTCTACATGTATATTTATTTATTTACATAATCAGGATTATACAGCATGAAGACATACTGTTCTATAACCAGTTTTTCTCATTTAGCAATATAGACTAGGTATTTTCCCATGTCATTAAAAATTATTGGAAAATATAATTATTAACAGGTAAGGAATGTTATATCATCTAGATGTACCATAGTTTATTTAAGCACTCTCTCACTGTGGAATATTTTGGTTGCTTCCTTTTAAAAAAATTTCGATTATAAATAATGAATGTCATCGCATATATATTTTTGCCTGAATTTCTGAGTATTTCCTAGAGATGGAATCCTAGCTGCAAAGGATATGGGTGGTTTTTCTTTTAAGGTTTTTAATAAGAAGTCCCAACTTGTATTTTCAGTTTTTAATACATAGTTCCACTTCTGTTTTCCAGAAGAGAGACACCCATTTAAATGACTAACAACAGGATAGGAGAGCACTGTAAGGTTTGACCCTTTCAAGCACTGGGCATTGCCATTTCTTAAATCTTGTCTTAATTTGTGTTTCTTGATTGTTAGCAAAGTGGAATGTCTTTTCACATGTTTATTTGTATTTCATCTTCTGTGAATTATGTTATTCTCCCGTTTTGTAATTGAAGTGTTAGTATTTATCTCAGTGAATTATCAGAGCTCTCAGTGAATAATAAGGATATTAACAAAGAATCTTTGTCTTTGTTTGCTTGCCTTTAATTGTGTTTGTGTTGTTCCTCGAATATATACATTTTTAACTCCTTTGTTGTTGATGTTGCTTTATTTAGGAAGTCCTTTCTCATCACAGAATGGGGTTAGAACCCTGCTGAGTGTGAGGCATAGGTCTGTTGTATAAATTCTCTCCTGCTGTCCTCCAACCATGCCATGAGGTAGACATTATCATCCTCACTTTGCTATGTTTTACTATGTAAACATTTCAAACATACACAGAAGAAAATAAATATATCGATTCTGGGATTTGCTTCAAGATAACGGGGGTGGGCATGAGGGTAGGGAGAGGACCAGTAAGAATGGTCATGAGCTGGTGATGATTGTAGTTATTGATGAGTTCATGGAGGTTCTTCCAACTTTTGCAAGATGACGTGACCTGGTTGACACTTCAGGAGGCCAAAATGGGAGCTATTTTCTGGCCCCTTCCCTATGACAGCCACTGCCCTGGGATCCCTGAATCATCCCACTGAACCCCACCACTACCCTAAGGGGAAGGAATCATTGGTCCCATTCTACAGATGAGAACACTGAGATTCAAGGGGATGAATTACTCAAGGTTGCATGATGGATAAGTGCAGAAGCAGGATCTGAACTCAGATCATCTTGACCCAAGTTCTATGTTCCTTCCACTGGGCCAGACTATTTCTTTGGAGGCAGAAAATTTAATGAAAGAAAAGATAGACCTCGTTCATAGAGCTTGGCTTAACCACACTCCCAGGAGAGGGCTGTGATTAGAAGTTAATCTGATTTTTAAAAAATAAGAAATATAATTCTTCTTGTTTGGCTAAATTTATGGACCAAGATTCAGGCCTGCTACTCATTCATTTTGTCCATCATCATCTCAGCAATCATTCTGAGCACCAACCGTGCTTGAATTCGTTTAAAATTCAAAACAAAAGGAGAAACAAAGAAGAGTTCAACACCACTGATGCAATCAGAGTGCCCCCACCCAAAATGGCCCTCTGGATTTTGCATCACAGACATTTGGCCAAGACCTTTCTTGCAAATGTAACGCTGAATTCACGTCCTAGTGTGCTACTCAACTATTGCTACAATAATGTCGCATAAGAAACAATCCCAGAATCTCCATGGCCTACAACAGCAAGCACACATTGCTCCCTCATGGTCTGCAGGTTGGTTCTCTAGACCCCTGCCCCCACCCCCCAGGGATGCTCAAATACATAAGAAATTTGCCTGTATATTAAAGCCTCATAGGCATACCCAGATTTTGATGAAACCAAAAGTATGACGTGAATTTGTAACCTTATTAACAATACAGCTGAGGCAGGGATGGGGTTGGGACACAGTTCCCATTCCCCTGGCCGTAACTCTTTCTCTGTCTCATTCACTCAGAAACTGTGTTGGAATTTGAAGAAGTGAGAGTGTTATTATGACAGAGAGGTCCTTGAATCTGCTCTGATTTATCTTTTTTTTTTTTTTTTTAATAAATCACTCATAGCACTGGTGCTTTATCATTCACCACAAATCACTCATGATACAATGTCACAGTCCTACCCCCAAGAACGGTGGAATTGCATGGCAGCAGGTAAGAAGGGTAAGCCATTTAGTTATTGGAACAGCATATATTAGTTAAGCATCTACTATGAACTAGGCACTGGGAAGAACCTGCCCTCATGAGGCCATATTCCAGTGGGGTCAGCATCAGGAAACAGGCAATAAATGAATTCTTTTTTTTTTTGAGATGGAGTTTTGCTCTTCTCACCCAGACTGGAGTGCAATGGTGCAATCTTGGCTCACTGCAACATCCTTCTCCCGGGTTCAAGCGATTCTCCTGCCTCAACCTCCAGAGTAGCTGGGATTACAGGCGCCTGCCACCACGACCAGCTAATTTTTGTATTTTTAGTAAAGATGGGGTTTCACCATGTTGGCCAGGCTGGTCTTGAACTCCTGACCTCAGGCGATTCACCTGCCTCGGCCTTGAATGTATTTTTAAAAGGTCATTGATGATAAATACTCAAGTGATGGATGCCCTAAATACCCTGACTTGATCATTACACATTCCATGCATGTAACAAAATGTTATATATACCCCATAGATATGTACAAATATACTGTATTAAAAAATTTTAATAAAAAATTAAAAGGTCATTGGAGTGGATGGTAAGTGCAATAACTGCCAGGGAAATCAAGCGAGGTCGTTGGACAGAGCAGGAGGAGGCATAAAGGATTGAGTGTTGAATGGCAAGGAGTCAGTCATGCACAACTGAAGCAAGTGCATTCCAGGCAAAGGAACAGCAGGGACAAAGCCTGAAACAGGAGCAGAAACAGAAAGGAGTCTGGCATGGCTGCAGAAGAATGAAGGAGGGGACGGGGGCAGACCAGTGGGAGAGGCAGAAAGGAACAGCTCACAGAGGCCCTCGGGGCCTGCAGCAGGGGTCGCGATTTTCCTCTGACATTGGAAGACCCTGGAATGTTTCCACACAGGCGTAGCATGATCGGATGGGATCTCTCTGACTGCCCCAGTGACCACCCGACAGAGCTGGCTCATCTGGCTCACTGCACAAGGTCTCTCCTCATTTTCCATGCCCCTTCCCCTGAACCGCACTTCTGGAGAAAAAGAGGAGGGCCCGCCAGAGAAAAGGGGGAGCCCCTGTGGCCGAGGAAAACCAGCAGCTGTGCTTCCTTCCATGTGCAATGGAAGCTGCAGTATTTTTCCTTCCAAGCAGCACTTGTAACTTCCCAGAAACCTTCAGCACATGCAATGGGCTAAACCCACATGGATGACTCTGCTGGCAACAGCGCTGTGCGGCACTAGGGCTTGCAGTTAGGGAGAAGTAGGAGATACAAGGGACCTTCAGCAGCTTGCCTGTGCCGGCTGCCCTTCAGCCAATGCTCGGCCCCAAGTGGAGTCCCCCAGGTCCTGTGGCCCGCAAGCTGAAATTCCCTCCACCATCACCACACCTTACAGCTCCTGAAGAGCTGTACTTGCCACAGTCCTCAGTTGTCCCAGGAGGCAGCTAGGGCAAGACTGCTTGTCCCCACTCACAAGTGAGGAAACCAAGGCACAGGGAAATGAAGTTTGAGCTCAGAGTCACAGAGGCTTAAAGAACAAGGCCTGGAATTGAACTGGACACTTCTTGCCACAAACCCAGTGCTTTGGTCTTTCTTAGTTCCTCTGCCACAGTCAGAGGCAACCCCAGGAGAGTCTACCATGGGCGAGGCATTGCTCTGAGAGCTTTACACATATGAATAGATTTTATCCTCACAAAAATCCTGTGGGGTCGATACTACTATTATCCTCATGTTACAGATGAAAAAACAGAGACAGAGACATTCAATACCTTGCTCAAGGTCACACAGGGCTAGAAAGTGGCACAGCCAAGGTGTGAACCAGTCTTTATCACTATGTTATGTTGCACTTTATACTCATCTGTGGAAGGAAGGGAGAGGAGGGGAAGAGAGGGGGACAAAAGTGTATGACCATAGCGTGCTACTTGTATATTTGTGTGTACAGCTGTCCGTGGGTGTGTACGTGTGGGTGCACCAGTGTGTATGTACACACTTGGGTGTCTGTGTAGGTCTGTCTTCACATGAGGGTTTTACTGAGTGCTTACCACCTGCTTTTTATTTTTTATGTATCTATGCACACATGAGCATCAAGTGTGGTTTTGTTTTTTGTTTTTGTTTTTGCTTTATTTATTTTTTGAGATGGAATCTCGTACTGTTGCCCGGGCTGGAGTGCAGTGGCGTGATCTTGGCTCACTGCAACCTCCGAGGCCCAGGTTCAAGTGATTCTCCTGCTTCAGCCTCCCGAGTAGCTGAGATTACAGGCACCTGCCATGACGCAAAGCTAGTTTTTTGTATTTTTAGTAGAGACAGGATTTCACCATGTTGGCCAGGCTGGTCTCGAACTCCTGACCTCATGATTCAATTGCCTCAGCCTCCCAAAGTGCTGTGATTACAGGTGTGAGTCACTGTGCCCGGCCAGGTGTGATTTTAGGTGTATCTTCTCATAAGTGCAGGCACGCACACAGGCACTGGCATGAATATTTATGTATCCATGCATGTGGCTGCATCCAAGCATATGAGTGAGCTTGTTAGTGTAACTATGCCTCCCCACAAGTGCGTATTATGAGGGCAGGTATGCTTTTTCACTGCATGTGTGTGTATGTGGGTGTGTGTGACCTTGAGCATTCGCCTGTGTAGATGGATATGATTTTGAGGGCGGTGCACCTGTTTATGCACTGTTGTCTATGGCTGTGCTGGTGTACCTAGGAGTGCACATACTCTTGGGATCCGTTCTGCTTGGCCCAACTCCAGCCAGTGCTCCACATGAAAGACAAGGGGAGCCCTGAGATTAAAAGAATCTTTTTGCAGAGTTAGAGTTCTGCACCATCATCACCAGAAACTCTGCAGAAAATAGGTTTTGAAAGTGGACAAAAAATTGATATATTTGTTGTCTAAATCCTGCATTATTTTCTCCCTTGCTTTGGGGTGTTTGGAAGCTGCCTGCAGCACGTTAGAGAGATGCTATGTGTAACCCATTGCAACCTGCATGTGATTGGGTGTTGAAGGAGAGGTGAAGGTCATTTTCATGAGCTCCTTAGAGGATGTGACTGCCAGCAGTCTCAGGAAGTATTGGCTGCCTCCAGTTCTCCCTCAGTGCTAGCCCTGCCCAGCCTGCACCTGCCTCTGCCAGCCAGCTTACAGGGGACAAGGATGCAAATAGGGAAAGTGGGGAGGAGCTGCAGAGTGGGGAGTCTGGGGAGAGGAAAAGGAGGACTTGGCTAGGGATGTGGGGCTCTGTTTCAATGGGCCTTTGGTTTATAACTCCACAGGTCCAGTGCTTGTTCAGCCTCAGCTTGCACAGCTCCAAAGATGGGCTACTCACTACCTCTTGAAGTTATCGGTTCCCATTAGCTATTAGGAAGTGGGGTAATTCAGCATTTCATGGCCTGCTGTGTGCCCAGCAAGGCTGCCACCCTCCTGGAGCCCACTGTACTGCAGTGGACAAGCACAGCTACATTTGTTCCATCCCATTGTTCTGTCCCAAGAGCTGTCCTCAGCACCTGCACTGCAGAAGTGGACACATCCTTTCCCCTCTAACCAAACATTCCTCTTCCTTTTGTAGCTCCTCAAATGCCGGGACATGGAGTTCTGTCTCTACTTCCCTCATTCTATCCTTTCCCTGCCCTACTCACCACCTCCTCTCCAGCCCCCTGCTTCCCAAGGGAGGCCCCTGGAGGCTGAGGCATGCACTTGCTAGTCTTGGCAAGGCTATGGGGTCCAGGCAGTTCTCAGACCCCAGGGCCCAGATGCTGAGAAGAGAGGAAGGAAAGGAATCCCTAGGTACTTTCTTGGCAGAAGCCAAGGTCTCTTGGAGGCTGAGCCTCTCTTATCAGGAAGGCCCTGGAGTATTGGCCAGAGACAAAGCATGAAGTTCTCCGACAATACCAGTAAGAAGGCCACATTTTACACCAATAAAAGGACTGTATCTCTGGCTAAAACAGTGATGGTGGGAGACTGAGATAAAAAACAGAAGAGTCATAGGGAGAGAGAGAGAGACAGAGACAGATACAGAAACAGAGAGACTAGCAGAAATAAGGACAAAGAAAAATGTGCACAGAACAGAAAGAGACAGACAGAAAGATATAGAGTCAAAGAGAGAGTCACAGCAACAGAATCTTGAAGAGACAAGGATGAGAGGCTCAGAGATGGGAACAGATAAAGATGGTACTAGAGATAGGGAGAGATGCTCATCAATGGAGATATCAGCCACAGAAGCAGGAAGAGGGGCCCGACACCCAGAAATCCAGAGACACAGAGAGGGGTGCCCACAGACCTCCCAGACTTCCTTTTTGCTCTCTTGACTAATTTTTTTAAAAAGCAAAAGAAATAAAATGGTTTGATTTGAAGTCACTTCCAATAAAGATCCATGTGCAATAAAGGATAAGCATGAAAGGGAAAAGGCAAATCTAAACTCTTGTGGAAGAAGGAAAAAAATAATTATACCGAAGACCTAGCTGTGGTTACTTTAGTGGCCTGCAATGAACTACCTGATTTTCATGCCTCATGTACACCCATGACCTTGATTCTAGGCTGGCCCTATAATCCGCTTTTACCAATAGGATGTGGTGAATGTGACACTGTGCCAATTCTGAGCCTAGGCCTTAAGGAGTCCTGACAGTTTCTGGGAGAGTGTGTGTGTGTGTGTGTGTGTGTGTGTGTGTAGGAGTGTATGCGCATGCATGCACATGCATGCACCTGAGCACACATGCTCTGGGGAAAGCTAGCCACTGTCTAAGATGTTAGACTATAGTGAGGCCATCTTGCTCATGTGAAGATGCCTAAGCTAATCACCTTGAGACATCATGTGGCGAACAAGAAACTCAGCCAACAGTGAGAACCAAGGCCCCAGATATGCACCTTAAATCAAACTGTGCCACAGCCCTCAGCTGCATACACAGAGAGCAGAGGTCAACTCTCCCCACCAAGCCCTGCCCAAATTGCAGAATCATGAGTAATAACAGAATTGTTGTATTTTAAGTCATTACATTTTGGGGTAGTTTGTTATGTGGGAATAGATTGCTGAAATATCAGGTTACTACAGTAGCAGTAATTATGTCTAGTGGATTCCATAATTTCCTTTGGCTGATGGATTACATGGGAGACTCAGAGCATCTCTTTTCCCCAAAGAATAAAAGTGATACTCAGCTCCTTAATTGTAAAATCAGCAAAAGTCCATCATTGGCAAACTGGAAAGAATATGGTAATTCACAGACTCACCTGCTGTGGAATAGCGATGCTGCTATTGATAATGATCAGTGATTGACTAACGATGGGTAAAGAGAATCAGCGCTACATTTTTTATTAGCACTTAACACATGCCATCGTTTATCCCATTTTATAGAAGAGAAGACAGAGGCACAGAGATGTGAAATGACCAACAAAAGTCTCACAGCCAGTCCTTGTCAGGGCCAGGATTTGAGCCCAGAACCCACATTAGGGTTGTTAGTATCCAAAGAAATCAAGCAGAACAAACAAATCCCTACCCAGGAACTACAAATTTAGGGGCCACCTCTGCATCTCAAAAGCCCTGAGGCCTAAATGCTCACCAGACATTCTCGGGAAGTGGGCAGTAGGGAGGATGGGCCAGTGCTCTCGCCCTCTCTCAGGGTGGGCTGGCTCTAGGGTGGGGTCTGTTTTTATCCAGAGCCCCGGGCAGACAAGCACCCAGGGAGGGCTCCCCATCAGGCCCACCCCACCGTGGTCCCGAGCACTCGTCTAGCAGGGCAGCAGCCCATGCCTGCAGACTCTGTCTTGAGGCCTGGAGGAATCCTTGACTCTGAAATTGTTTCCAGGAATACTTTTGCTTCCATTATTATACTGCCTTTCCTGACACCCCCTCCCCCAGCACTTTTTTTCACACTAAACTTTCTCTGAATTCACCTGATTTTTCCCATCTCCTTTACATTCTTTATGGCAATGGAGAAATAATCACCGCTTCTCCAGCAGGGTGATGGGAGTGTGCAATATTAACTGTAAATCAGGCAGAAATTGGTGGAAGGGGAAGGGTTTGATGAGGTGCAGAGACATTATATCATTTTAAAGCACTTTTCTGGTCTCCAGTAATCCCCATGTAAATGAAAAGGAGGCGACGTACCTCTCTCTCCCAGGCTGCCTTGAGGAATGCAGAGAAAATACTCCTGGAAAGTGGATCCGGGGCAGAGGAAGGTTGACCGGGGCTGACAGGGGAGGCAGAAATGCCCAGGACAGTGCCCCCAGCCCCTCCACACCAGGGCTGGTCTCAAGCTGGGACTGGAATCATCCCGGCCATGCTGCGCCTTCGTGAAAGATGAGGACCCGAAGCTATGGAGGGGGAGACATTGGTGCTGTTCACCAATAGGGGGCAGGGCTGCATCAAACCATCTGCATCTTGTAGCCCCCTAGTCTTAACCGCAGTGGTACTGCCCCCAGGGGAGCGTCTGGAATGTGTGGGGCCTCGGGGGACTTTGTCCATTGTCAAATGTCTTGTAGGCACTGCAGAACTTGGTAGAAGCCTAACATCCTGCAATGCGGGGAACACTCCCACGTAACAAAGAACGGCCGCTCCTAAAATGCCAGTAGCTTCCCCTCCGTGCCATGCTCACACAAAGAACACCATTTTCCTGAAGAATGACCATCTATGGAGACTTCTAACTGCAGGGCCCATCTCCAGGGAAGGTTCATTCTCTCCCTGACCTCCCAGGTTCCTTTAAACGTAAGTCAGTTCATCTAGGCCTACCAGCTGCTGCTTCAGCTGAATTCAGCTACCTGCATTTCATCCAGTCTCAGGTGTTATTGATTGATTGTAAAGGAAAGCACTGTTTTATAGACTACTAAAAAGGAAAAAATGCTGTGACTCGATGCTTTCTCATCGGTTGTTTTTTTTTTTTTTTTACTTTATACTTATTGAAAGTGTTCTTTCTACTTATTTAATCATTATATATAATGGAATGTTACAAGTGCAGTAAGTTAGCTACAGTATTCCTAACCTTCCTATTCAGGATCCAATCTTATGAATCACTTCTCAACTCAAAGTCACCAATGTCCATGTTTTTCCACATGGAATTGACACAGGTTAATTCCCTTGACCCCCTCCATGGGCCAGAACTGGAGTGGCTCACTTCACTCAGCCCGCCGCTGGCCACTCCTCGCAGGAGGGAACCAGAGTGTGGAAACCAGAGCAAATGAACACTGGAACCAAGTAGTTGCTTATCTCTGGCGGGAACAGGCTCTGTCCAGGCCCTGCAGCAGCGTCCAAGCGTGTTACAACCAATGTTTTTCCAGCTCTGCCGTCCAGGGATGGCCAAGTACCAGCTAACTCAGTGGAGGGTCAGGGTGGCAGCCCCTGCCCTCTTGGTACCCGGGTTCTTGTCTGGCATCCAGGAAGAATCAGGTCACACAAACTGAAAGGTGATGGATGCGGATGACTTTATGGAGCAGTGGGCGGCTCTCAGCAGAAAGGGAGGCTGGAAAGGGGATGGGAAAGTGATCTTTCCCTGAAGCCATGCCATCTGAAGTCATCAGCATCTATCCATAGCCTCCAATGCTCAGTTGCTTCTCTGCTCGCCGCTCAGCCGCTTGTATCCTCAACGCTCTGCTGCTTGTATTGCTCTCAGAGCTTTTACGGGCACAGGATAGGGGTGGGGCAAGCCAAATGGGCAACATGTGGGTGGATAATCGCAGTCAGCTATTTTCACTTAGGGCCGAGGTTCTATGTTTCAGGGTGGAGTTTAGCTGGGAGCCCAGCTCTTCTGTATAGAATCATCATTGGTGACATCAAGAGTGGAGATGATGCTGTGTTTCTTCAAAGAAGGCTCCACTCCTGTCTCTGGGATTTTCTTCTGAGCTGTTGATACCCATTTTACATTTGTGGTGCTGCTTGTTCGTTTTTTATTTTTACTGATACATAATGGATGTACATATTTTCAGGGTACATGTGATAACTTGATGCATTCATATAATGTGCACAAATCAAATCGGGGTAACTGGGAAATCTATCACCTAAATATGTTTTCTTTATGCTAGGAACTTCCATTATTCTCTTCTTGCTAGCTATTTTTTTGTTTTTGTTTTTGTTTTTGTTTTTGTTTTGTTTTGTTTTTGATACAGGGTCTCACCTTGTAACCTAGGCTGGAGTTCAGTGGCAGGATCTCAGCTCACTGCAGCCTTGACCTGCTTGGGCTCAAGCGATCCTCCCACCTCAGCCCTCCAAGTATCTTGGACTACAGGCACGCACCAGCAGGCCCGGCTAATTTGTTTCTATTTTTAGTAGAGACAGGTGTTCACCATGTTGGCCAGGCTGGTCTCCAACTCCTGATCTCAGATGATCCACCTGCCTCAGCCTCCCAAAGAAATGGGATTACAGGTGTGAGCCACCATGACTGGACACTAGCTTTTTCTTGATCTTCCCAGAGTATGTTAACAAAAATTTCAGGCAATAAACAAAACTTATTTCTTTTTCCAAATGGTCATGAAATATTTTGCTGATGGGCCATCAGGGGCCTGCCTGCTAGCGTCTGACCAGGTCTCCCAGCATAACTGCATTACCACATCAGTGAAGGGAAGGTGCAGTCCCTGGAGGCCACACCACTACCCCTGCCTGAGTAGTAGCAATTGTAAGATGATAAGATGGATCCTGATTATAGAGATGCTAAAATGGGAAGAAGTGTATACCTCAGAATCTATAAAATCTATTAGAAAATTAGTTGGTCTATATGGATACATGCCCAGAGTTCCAACAGAGACACCTAGCACTGAAACAGAGACTGCTTGAAGGGCCCGGGAAGGTTTTTCAGGCAAAGATGTACTTTAGACAGACAAATAAATGGAAAGAGGTTTCTGGGCAGCAAGAATCTGTACAAAGCAGTATAAATATAGAGTTTTAGGAAGAGAGGGAAGTCCAGTGTGCCTGGATCATAAGGTACATTGGGAACAAATGTGGCAGGAACTGGGTTGTAATTTCCTATCTGTGTGACCTTGGATGGTTTATCACTCTCAGCCTTAGTTTCCTGAACATCAGATAGGTCCTCAGCCTCAGAACTCCCAGGGCACCAAGCAGTACAATTTGAAAAACAGTTCTAAAGTCATGAGGATTAACAAAGGATTTCAAACATGAAGTGCACATGGTCAGATCTGTGTTTTAATAATAATTACAACAACAGGAACCACTGATGGAATACCTACTATTTGCTAAGCCCTTTGTAATTATTAATAGAAGCTACTGTGTATTATATGCCAGACATGGTGATAAACACTTGCCTTCAATATCTCATTTGGTCCTCACAACATCTTTCCGATACTGCTTTTTATTATCCCCATTTCATAGAGAATGAAAGTGACACTCAACTCAATGATCAGACTTGCCCTAAGTTCCACTGACATTGGAGGCAGAGTCAGGACCAGAACCTAGACTGCTGACATTGAGACCTGGTTGCCATGACTCCCTGAGTAACTGAAACTCCTGGAAAGTTGCAGAGGTTCCCTTGCACAGCATATTCTATAGACTTCCCTGGGAGAAGCCTTGTTTCTCCAAGCACAAAGAACGGCTGGACTCAAAATTCCATGTGCATCCTAATTTCTGTGCATAATTTTTTAAATGACAAATCAGGCTGCAATCAGAAAGCCCCGAACCAAAATTCAAGCCATATGCAAACAAGCTGTGGTCAACATCCACTCGAGAGGATCAGCTTGGGGAGCCAAGTATCAGTGGGAGGGTCTCTAAACTGGGGGTCCCCCGGGAACTCAGCCTAAGGGACCAGAGGCAGGCGCCTGATTTCTCTGCCAACTGCCTGCAATTACAGCAATTCTCTCAGCACTGCAGACTCCCAGGGAAGAGTCATCTGCCGTTTGCTTAAACTGATTAGGAATTGCTTTCTCTGTGTCACAGCCATCTTTGGATCTCAGCAGTATGCAGAGTTGCTGTCCAGGCTTCCAAATCAACACGGATCTTAAAGATTCCAGGATCATCCCAGCTGTCCTCTGTAGTCTGGTGATTTTTGTTTCTGCTCTTTTCCCGTCTTGCCAGGTTTTGTGCCTAGCGTGCTACCTGAGTAACAGCAGTGTCCACTCCCTTCAGGCCTCACCCCGGGGGAAATTCTGAAAATACAATTCAGAAACTTCTCCCCAGTCCTATTCAGGAGTCATGCGGTCCTTCCAGAGCTTGGGTTGGCCTGGACAGTGCTAGGAGGTGGCCACTCTGTGACCAAGGACTGGCCTCCCATGAGACGGGACATCCTGTCCCCTGAGCTTCCCCTGGCCAGAAGAGTATAATGGTTTCTCTATTGTGCCCAGCTCCTGGACACCCACAAGGTGCTCCTCAGCATCCTTCTCCTGGAAGTTTCTTGTCTTTATTCATGTATTTAGTCAGGTTTGGGGTTTTTTTGTTGTTTGTTTGTTTTGAGACAGAGTCTTGCTCTGTCACCCAGGCTGGAGTGCAGTGGTGTGATCTCGGCTCACTGCAACCTCTGTCTCCCAGGCTCAAGCAATTCTTATGCCTCAGCATTCTGAGTAGCTGGCTAATTTTTGTACTTTTAGTAGGGACAAGGTTTCACTATATTGGCCAGGCTGGTCTCGAACTCCTGGTCTCAAGTTGATCTGCCCACATTGGCCTCCCAAAGTGCTGGCATTACAGGCATGAGTCACTATGCCCGGCCATATTAGTCAGTTTTTTGTCTCTTAACAAATAACCTCAAAATCTTTGTGGCTTACCGCAACACACATTTATTTTCAGTTATAGGTCAACAGGTTGACCTAGGTTTGACTGATCCAGATGAGTTCATGTGGACCAGGTTGGCCCCAGGCACTGGGCTAGGCTCAGGTCTCCTCCACACATCCATTCTGGGGCCCAGGCTGCAGGCACTGTGGATTCCAGGAACATGTCCTGTCCATAGCAGATCACAGGGGCACAAGAAGGATGAAGAGACACAGTGATGCATCCTAGAGTCTCAGCACAGACTGGCAGTGTCACTACTACCCACGTTCCACTGGCCTAAGCAAGTCACCTCACCCAGTTCATTATCATTATACACCAACAGAAAAGTCTACACCACCCACGGTGGTTGCAGGAACTGCAAAGTCACATGACAAAGAGCATGGATGTGTAATCCCAGTATAGGGAGGCAGTAAAGAATCGGAGCAACAAAACAATGTCGGCCGGGCGCGGTGGCTCAAGCCTGTAATCCCAGCACTTTGGGAGGCCGAGACGGGCGGATCATGAGGTCAGGAGATCGAGACCATCCTGGCTAACACGGTGAAACCCCGTCTCTACTAAAAATACAAAAACTAGCCGGGTGAGGTGGCGGGCGCCTGTAGTCCCAGCTACTCGGGAGGCTGAGGCAGGAGAATGGTGTAAACCCGGGAGGCGGAGCTTGCAGTGAGCTGAGATCCGGCCACTGCACTCCAGTCCGGGCGACAGAGCGAGACTCCGCCTCAAAAAAAAAAAAAAAAAAAAAAAACAATGTCATGTGGGTTCTTACTGGGACACAGTTACTAACATCTGACACTGTATCAGCAGGATAACCCGATAGACCTGAGATGAGGCAGTGAGGCTGGACCCTGTGTCAGTTACTGTGCAAACACATTGGGGGCTGTCTTGGGAAAGGGGCGTCGGGTTGCGGTCCCTTACAGAGAGCACTTGTGTGAACCTACTGTGTGTGACCATGAGATGTCCCTGAAATCACTGACACAGCAGGAAACATGGAAACAAGAAAATCACTTGAATATCTCGATTTACAGGACCAGGACAGCAGGGCTGTGCCACCAGGATCTTGACTTGTCTTGGAGAACCAAGTCTTCTAAGAGGCAGGCTCAGGGCCCTCATTAGCCAGATCCAGAACCGCATTGAGCTCAGAAAGGACTCCTGTGACTTGGGGTCCCAAGGTGCATGCCCACCCCACTGCAGGGATCTGCAGACTCCCCAGAGTCTTGGCTCAGAGACGTTCCACGTCAGGGCTGGAAGGGTGCATGCAGGGCATCTAGTCAGGTCCCTTTGTGTGCAGACAAGGAAACTGAGGCCCAAGAACGAAAGACACCACACAGAGTCGGTGGCAGGGCTCCCTGTCTCCTACATTCATGCTTCCTCCAATACCCCAGGGAACCTGATGGACCCCCGGACCTCTCATCCTCTCCTCCCTTACATTACCCATTCCCCCACTGACCTTGCTTCTGCCTTGACCTGGGCTCTTCAAGAATTCTGGTGGAAGCTGCAGGGCTGGCTATTACATTTCTACTTGAGAGGAGCAGCACTTTCCCAGGGAGGATGAGTTGACAGCGGAATCGAGGCAGGAGCTTGGCCAAGAAAGCCGGGGCCTTCACAAGGCCAGGCTGGGTGGTTAGAGAAGCGGCTGGGTTTCAGCATCCAATTAGCACGCCCTGTTCTTAGAGCTGCTGGAGCCGGCTGCTGAGCAGCTGGAAGGGAGCAGGCCAGCCAGCTGAGCTGGTCAGTTGGTGAATGAGCACTAATTGGGTGTCAGGCACGCCAGGCCCCATGGCTCCCCTCCCCTCCCCTCCCCACCATACTCTGGAAGACCACCACAGAGAGCCCAGGGGTGGAAAGCAGCTAATTGGCCTGGCCTGCCCAGCAAGCCCTTTCTCCACAGATGCCCTGTCACTCTGCTTTCTTTGTCTTTCATTTCAAGGGCTTGGGAAAAATTGCCTATGTCCTCTGAGAAGTTTGCTGTAAACCTCGGAATGGGAGGGGAGCTTGTTTTAGAAGAGGCTCTTAGCAGAGACATTTGGGCGCATTTCCCACAGTGGCCCCCGTGGTCCTGACTGTGGAGAACTGTGGGGACAAGCCTCCTACACACTCCCTCACACTCCTGCTTGTCCGTATTTTTAGACAAGAGCTTCCAAGTCACCCGAAAGCTAAGGAAATGCTTTCTGTTGCCTTTTGCCTGCCAATTTCACTGTTCACTTAGGGAGAAAAGAAAAACTATTGATACTACTTAATTTTTTCCCGTACTTAACTAGAAGAAATCACACTTACCCTAGAGGAAGCAGGCATGGATTTGAACATGAGCATGGAAACAAACACAGATGTCAGGACCCTCACTCTGAGTACTCCCAACACATAACACATTGAACTTAGAGAAGCAACGAAGGCTGGAATGTATTTAACAGGTGTGGATGGGATGATATTTTGAGATACAAGTCTATACAACCTGTATTTTTTCTCCCCTACATTTTCCTTGCTCACCCCACCATCCCCAAGGAGGAAGTCAGCATTCTGCTCATTGCCTCAGGGGAAAGACGCAGCAGGGCAAAAACCAGAAATAGCCTGTAAATCTCTCTGGCTTTCGTGTTCCAAAAGCCTGAGCCCTTGGGGGAAGGGGATTTCTCAGGCTTTGTCAAGTGTCTTGGCCAGATGCAGGGGGAGAGCTGAGCTTCACTCTCTGACCCCTCCTCAGAGGACCAGATAGAAATTTCGCCAGCTAGGGGAGGGAGGAGAGAGAGACAGAAGGGGGCAGAGCAGACTTGTTCTCATCAGCACCTCTGGGAGGGTCACCGAGGCAGATGGAACTGTGAACAGTCCAACATGGCCCTGAGGCAGTAGAAAGCCACCAGGCCATATAGGAAGCCAAGAAGAGGGTGCTATGGGAACCCATGGCCAGGGCAAGAGGTTATTCCCCCACTCTCCCTCTCTCTGCCTAGGAGCCTCGAATTGCAATTCTTGCCTGTGTGCCTGGGTGTGTGGGTTCTCTAAGGAAGGTTAAGGTCCCCCCCGCCACCATCCCACCACCAAACTCTATGAAATGAGGATTCAGAGTAAAATATTCAATTTAGTATTAGAAAAAAATTTTAAGGCAATATGCCTTACACACATGGATGTGTAGACACATCATCTTTGGCCTTCAGACATTTTTTATATCACCTTTATATCACCTTCACAGATAGGCCTTCCTTGACACCCTATCTAAAATAATCCTCTCCCTCCATTCAGTGTCTATCCTCTTAGCCTGCCTTTCTTCATAGCATTGATAATTATCTGACATTACATTGTATATCTAAGTGTTTATTTAGTCATTGTCCATCCTCATGAGGGTAGGGATGCTGTCTGTTTTGTTCACTGTTTTACCTATACCTAGAAGAAGGCCTGGCACACAGCAGTCTCAATATTTAGGTGTTGAATGAATGAATGCATTGCTCAATAGTGACACCTACTGGCAAATGGGATATTGCAGCTCAGCTCTATTAAACATTGTCACTGCTTCACCTACGGGAGGAGGGAGGACTTTTCTAAACATTGTAAGTGATAGGGTTTGGAAACTCCAGGCAAAGGGAAAATTTTTCTGGACCTAAGATACACACTAAAGAGGCCCCCTGGGGATTATGGTAGAAGAGAGGTAAGAGTAGAACATAGGTCTAGTGAAGAAAAAGGAAATATAAAATTAAGATTGGGCCTCTGACTCTCAGACTGTAGCCACCAAGTCTCACATTTTGTAGGGTGGTCACCCTGCTGCTGTTTAATTCTCATATTCTTCCTCTTTTATTCCAATTCACTTGCCTCAATTGTTTTTTTAATTTGAACACCAGGTGGGGAGAGAGAAGGTGAGGAGAGAGGATGGTTACAAGAGAAGTATAAGGCCCACTGCAGATGAGCTTCAGATCAGGCTAAGGAGATAGGACAGGATGAGTGTGTCTTGACCTCTAGCACCTACAGAGCAATTTGAGGCTTGCAAAGTCCTTTCCCATATATTTCCTTATTAGATCTCCCTATGGCCCATCCTGGCAGGCAGGGTAGTAATTCACAATCCCCATTTTACAGATGAGGAAACTGGAGCTCAACGAAGAAAATAGTTTGTCCAAAGTCCTCCATAAAGAATCCTGTCAGTATCAGGATCCATATCCAAATCTTTTCTTGCTTTACACATCCTAGTATTTAATATAGAGGTCTCAGCCATGGAAGAACAAAAACTGTCACTGGAGAAACAAAGTATACAAGTAGGAAACAAACAGGAGACCAGAGCACCATAATTCACAGGGACGGAAGGCCAGAGGCAGAGGATCTAACTCCACTCTCTATGAAAGTTTTCACTACAGTTACCTTCCCACAAAAGATGTCACTTTACTACTGGAATTTAGATAAAGTGGGGACTTTGACATTCTCTATTCAGGGTCAGAAAGTCAGATCCTCCCCATCACACCCTATTCTTTGTAAGAGGAAACCACTGACTGCACCCCTGGGAATGTTTGCCCCAATTCACTATCAAACTGCTTGTAATTATCAAACTGTGCTCCCTTGAGTTGACCTTTAGCTGGGGAACAGCTATATTTAGAGAAAACCAGCCCTTTGTAATTACCCCCACTCAGATTACTTAAAGGTCAGCTGCAGATGTGACAGTTTGATCCGTGGGAAGGGCTGTTTCCAGGATCCCTGGATAATTATTCAAACCAGACAATAATTAGCAAACATTTTCTGCAAATGAATCTATCCCTGTTGTTCAGCCCCAGAAGGGAGCCCAGAAGTCTCATCAGGCCAAAGTTGCCCCTTGCTATGGTTTGAATATGTCCCTCAAAAGTTTATGTGTTGGAAACTTAATTGCCATTGTTATAGCATTAAAAGATAGAGCCTTCAAGAGTTGATTAGGCCACGAGGGCTCCTCCACTCTCAGGAAGGGATTCGTGCCATTGTCTGGTTATCTCCAGATTTGGTTGCTGATGAAAAGGATGAGTTCAGCCTGATTCTTCTCTTGAGCTCACTTGCTTTCACCTTCTCACCTCCTGCCATGAGATGAGCCTTGCTACATGCCAGCAGCCTGATCTTTGACTTCCCAACCTCCAGGACCGTGAGCCAAATAAAATCTTTATAAATTACACAGTCTGTGGCATTCTGTTACAGCAACAAAAAACAGACTAAGATACGCCCTCTAGATATAATAACAGCAATTCTTTCGTGTATATCCCTTTACAGTTTACTAAGAACTTCATATCCCCTCTTACTTCCCACATCACTGTTGTGAGTGAGACACACATTCCTACTTTACATTCAATGTTCATACAATGAACATTGAATGTTCAATGTTAATGTTCATACATTACAATGTTCTCATTCCAGATAAGAACACTGAGGTTCTGAGAAGTTAAGTAGACTTGTCCAGAGTCACACTGTGGAACCAAGACTTAAACCTAGGTCTTCTGACTCCAAATCCCTTGCTCTTTCCTAGGAAAATCACTCATTCTGCAAACATTTATTGAGTGCATACTATGTCCCTGACCTTGTAGTAGGCTGTGGAAAGGAAAGAAAGACATCGACATTGTTCCAGGTGTTCAAAAACTCAGGATTAGTAGAGGAGCGAAGAGGGGCAGGATAGACATAAACCAATGGAACATTAGAGGCAGCAGCACCTCTAGTGAGTGTTCATGAACTCCCCTGCTAGAATCTTGGGCATCAGAAGTTAAGAGTCAATTTATTTGAAGAGATTAAGGAGGTCTGTGGTGCAAGTTAGCCAGAAACAATGGAGGAATTGGGAAGGGAAAAAAATATAAAAATGAAGTCAGCCAATAGCCTCGATTAGCACATTTAAAAAACCTAAGGAATGAAATGGTACATGTCACCTGATCCCAATGTGACGAGGAATTGGGGCTATGAATGACATCTCCTCAAGAATAATTTTCTGAGGCCAGGCACGGTGGCTCACACCTGTAATCCCAGCACTTTGGGAGGCCAAAGTGGGCAGATTACCTGAGGTGGGGAGTTCGAGACCAGCCTGACCAACATGGAGAAATCCCGTCTCTACTAAAAATACAAAATTAGCTGGGCGTGATGGCGCATGCCTGTAATCCCCACTACTCGGGGGGCTGAGGCAGGAGAATCGCTGGAACCTGGGAGGCAGAGGTTGCAGTGAGCCAAGATCACGCCATTGCACTATAGCCTGGGCAACAAGAGCGAAACTCCATCTCAAAAAAAAAAAAAAAAAAAAAAAAGAATTTTCTTGGTTTTAAAGGATCCCCTCGAGACCCAGGGGAAGTTTGGGCAGGGGTGGTCTTTAAACCCCACTTTCCCTTCATCCAGAAACTCCATTTATATCTGATTTACATTTTCAGCTTCCACTAAATAAAGGAGTCTATAGTTTTTAAAAATACAAGAACTACTGGTTTACTCATAGGTACGGTGGTTTAAGATATTTATAAAGTGACATGAATAGTGATTGACTTCACAATTTCTTATTTAAAGTACAAAAAAGGAAAGTAGTCAGTAATAGTATCTTTAAAAGAAATTCATCTCAACTGGGCAATCATCAGATTCTAACAAGATAAAATAATGATTAAAATAATAATTGTAATAATAATTAGCATGTATTTAGAAATTACTATATGTTAGGGACTCTTCAAAGTACTTTAGAGGAATTAATTCATTTGATTGTCCCCACAACGCTGTGAGGCAGGTACAGAGCACTCACAAGAGGTGATTCACACGGGGTCATGCACTAAGGTTAAGCAGCACCAACTGCACAAAGGAGGGCTGGATCTGCAGAGAAATTGTAGACAATAATGAAAGGAAAGGAGTTCTGGTAGACCCCATGCATCATCTCAGTTGGCAGAGTGATATCGCCACCAAATCAGTAGGAACTGGGATGACTCTAACATCCAATTGTGACCCCCCGGGTTGTTTGAGCCTGAGAACGGTGGGCAGATAGGAGCAGATCAAGTGGCTGCGAAATCCCCTTCAAAGTCAGAGTTCCTGTAGTTTTCATTTAGAGATGGAGGGTCTTTTGAACAATCCAGGCTTTGAGCACACAGGACATACAAGGAGGGTTGGGGTTGTAACGGCTTCATCATAATCACCAATTGAACCTCCACTGGGAAGAAATGAATAGTTCATGCAAATGAGAGTTTGAGATTTGCTCATGCTGGGCTTGAGAGAGAAAGAGAAGGAGAAAATGGCAAAGTTTTAATAAACTCTTAGGAGAAATTCCACCCTTAAAGATACTGTATAACTCTTTAGGGAAGATATTTATCCAACATTTCAGAAGCACTCATTTGTCTACAAACAGTATTTATGTTTCCATTTATTGTATCAGTCTCCATTATTCTATTCATTAGTGCAAATCCCTGCAGACCTGCCCTGGCTCCGTGCCTTCAGTCAGCTTGTCTTTACTTAGCTGCCTCCTGGTGTCAGACACTATGCTGGGCTCTAGGGGATACAGTGGTAAAAGAAAGGCATGGAACACTCATTCTAGATTGGCACTGACCAACACCATAACTACTAGCCAATGTGGCTATTTAAATTCAGATTTTATAATTAAAAGTAAATAAAATTGGCCAGGTACAGTGGCTCACACCTGTAATCCCAGCACTTTGGGAGGCCGAGGCGGTGGATCACCTGAGGTCAAGAGTTCGAGACGACCCTGACCAACATGGAGAAACCCCATCTCTACTAAAAAACAAAATTAGCCAGGCATGGTGGTGCATGCCTGTAATCCCAGCTACTCAGGAGGCTGAGGCAGGAGAACTGCTTGAACCCAGGAGGTGGAGGTTGTGGTGAGCCGAAATCGCACGATTGCACTCCAGCCTGGGCAACGAGAGTGAAACTTCATCTCAAAAAAAAAAAAAAAAGGAAATAAAATTAAAACTTCAGTTCCTGGGCTGGGCATAATGGCTCATGACTGTAATCCCAGCTCTTTGGGAGGCCAAGGCAGTCAGATCACTTGAGCTCAAGAGTTGGAGACCAGCCAGCCAAGACTACATGGCGAAATCCTGTCTCTACCAAAACTACAAAAAATTAGCCCATGTGGTGGCACATGCCTGTAGTCCCAGCTACTTGGGGGACTGAGGCGGGAGAATCACTTGAGCCTGGGAGGTCAAGGTTGCAGTGAGCTGAGATCATGCCACTGCACTACAGCCTGGGTGACAAAGTAAGACCTTGTCTCAAAAAGAAAAAATTCAGTTCCACTCTCACACAAGCCTCATTTCAACATTTCAAGTACTCAACATGTGGACAGCAGTGTATCCTGCAAAAGACAGTGCAGATATAGAACATTTCTCTAATGTTCTTGCCCAGAGTTTCTAATGTTAATAACAATTAACATAATTAATAATATAATGTTAATTAACATAAATAATAACTTAATAATAATTAACATATAATAGAAGGTTCTACTAGAAGTTGCTGCTAGATGAAACAATGCCTGCATTGTGTGGAGGTAAGCCTGTTTTAATTACTAGCTATTCTGTACAGTAATGGTTGCCTATCTTTTGAAATATTTGATAATTCCGGATTTTTAGCCAATTCATACTGTCTCAGCTCAGGTTAGTCTGAATATGTGCAGTAGAATAGTTCTTAGATTCATTTGGATACCATGAGCTTGGTTGAAAAAGAGGTTTTTTGGGTGAGTGTATAATGTATGGACACAACCAGGTGACACGTGCAGTACATCTGCTCACTTGAGCCCATATTGCAGTGCAGGTATGCATGAGCTCACATATACTCTCACACACACACACCCCCCACACACACATGTATGCACTCCTGAAAATATCTGCTCAGTTGCACACATATAGACAATTACACAAACAGACACATACATTCATTAACACACTCAGACACATACGCCTTTACACAGATGTGATGAGATATGGAACCACATCCAGCTCTTACAGACACACACACACACACACACACACATACAGGTTTACACCAATGCATCAATGCATTTGGCATTGCTGCTGGGTTGTCAC
This sequence comes from Trachypithecus francoisi, assembly GCF_009764315.1. Taxonomy (NCBI): domain Eukaryota; kingdom Metazoa; phylum Chordata; class Mammalia; order Primates; family Cercopithecidae; genus Trachypithecus; species Trachypithecus francoisi. The sequence continues at coordinate 86,045,857 of NW_022681457.1, read as the reverse complement.
ACGTGATTGAGTTGGCTACAGTTAAGTTCTGTGGCTTTTTGCTATCCTGATATAATACAGAAACAGATGGGCCAATTTTTCTTGCATTTTCCAGATTCAAGATAAATGCTTGGGTGCTCCACGGTAACCTGTCCTTGGTATCCATCCATTCATTCTCTGTCCAGCAAACACTGATTGAGGGCCTAGAAATCGACAGAATCATGGAGGAGGTTTGGTAACTAAACCACAAAAACTCCATGATGAGTATCAGACTCAGAAAGGAAAGTGTCATCCTACAAAACAGAGAAGCCAGCAGTCCCTTGCCTGGGATCAAAATTACAAGCAGTGACCCCATCACCACCCCCTTCTAGGTGTCCCTACCAAGGATATGGGGCTGTAGTTGAATCTGGGAGGAGAGAAGGGGATTACACGTCTAGGTTAGGCCAGATGATGTGGATTAGAGAAGTTCAGAGGTAGAAAAGTCCACCAGCCTCTCCTAACTTGCTCCCTTATCTCGCCTTCATCTCGGATCTCTCATGCTCAACTCTTGCCATCGGCAGATCATACTCAAGTCTTCGCATTTTAAAAAATACCTCACTTGATTCTATAACTCCCCTTCTTAACTTACAGCTACTGTCTATATCCTCTTAGTCACAGCAAAACTTTTTCAAAGAATTGTCTACACTTACTACCTTTACTTCCTCAACCCAATGGATTCTTGAATCCACCACAGTATGACTTCTGACCCCTCCTGAACTCCATGAAACCACTCTCCCAGAGTCACTGGTGGTCCCCACCCTGCCAAGTCTGATAGTCACCTTTCTTCCCTTATCTTCGCAGACCACTGTGCTATGCTTCAGATAGGTCAGTCCCTTCTGATTCTCAATTCTGCTATGTGCCAAGCACCATGGGGGATATTATGATGTGTGAGCCTCAGGTGCTGCTGTCAGGAAACTCATGGTTTCACTCATTTCACTGGTGAGACCCTGTTATGTCATCCGGCAAGAAGGGGTCGAGCAAGCCCTCCACATTGCAGCTGAACCCCAAAGTTTACCCTTGCCTTCCTGGGGCATCGAGTCAACGGCAATGGAAGAAATAACTGATAAATCTGGGGAGGGTAGTTAGGATGACCTAGAGTCTGATAGGTCCTTGTTCTGGATTGAATTATGTCAAAAAGTTAGGTTCAAGTCCTAGGATACCAGTACTTCAGAACGTGACCTCTATTTGCAAAGAAGATGGTTGCAGGTGTAATTTGTTAAGATGAAATCATACTGGAGCAGAATGGGCCCTTAATCCACTATGACTGTGCCCATATAAGATTGAAGACACAAGAGAGGATGCACGTGATGATGCAGACAAAGACTGAAGTTATGCAGCTGCAAGCCAAGGATTGCTGGCAACACTGGCAGTTAAGAGAAAGGTGTAGAACAGATCCTTTCCTAGAGCTTTGGGCGAGCTTGGCCCTTCCGGTGCCTGGGTTTTGTACTTCTAGCCTCCCAAACCAGGTGACAACGAATGGCTGTTGTTTGAAACCACCCAGTTTGTGGCGCTTTGTTATGGTAGCCCTAGGAAACTGAGACAGTCCTGCTGTCCATTTTTTGGAAACTGAGCTAATTCCAGTGAGGATCTACCCGGAGCAATCTTCACTGGGATTTGCCTGAGGCCCTCAGCCCCTGAGCCAATGTTTTGAGGCAGCAGAACACAGAAATGCATGAGTGGCAGAATCGGTGAGACCCAGATTCAAGGCCTGGCTCCAGGAGCTACTTTACCCTCTGAAACCCAGTCTCCTCACCTATACAGCAGGATTCTCATGTGAAATTAGCAGATCGCTACATGTAATCTCATCTGCCTTTGACTAGAAAATAAGGTCACATTAACTTCTAATGACCAAGTTATGGTGGCTCCGAGCGTTACCAGCTCTACTTACGGAAATGAGTCTCCCCAAAGAGTCCCCCATTTTTTTCTAGGAGTTGCCAAAAGGAACTTCACACATTTCCACAAACCCAGACAGCTTCTCTCACCATCTGGCACTGGCCCATTCTTCCTCTCCCACCTCAGTTCCTTCTTGTCTGTGTCCCTACCTCCCCCGACCATGAAGCCAGCTGGGGAAGTACAGAGCCCAGGAAAGGCAGCCAGCAGCTGCCTCCAGCCATCAGCGCCCTCAGGGTCAGCCTCAGAAGCCTCACCCTCAGTCACCCTTCCTTGGGCAGCCTGCATCAAGTGACTGAGCCAGGTGGGGACACCAAGGCCTGACCATTTCCACCAGAGATGGACACTGATGAATGAGTCGCTCCGAAGTTCCCCATGAAGTGGGCCGAGGCTGTGCTGGGCTTGCCTCATGGTTCAGCCTCTTCCTCCAACCAGTTCCACTTATGCGCCCTGCCCTCTAGAGGTGTGGATCCGTAGCAATACCTTATACCCCAAACTCCTCAGCCTCTGCTTCTGGAGAATGCACCCTGCACCGACCCTCACAAGGTGGCCTTTGTCTATTTCAACAAGGCAGTTCTGGATGTTTGCAAAGCCACCAACATTCAGGTTCCAGGCGGAGGTGGGGAGAGATCCTCCTCCAAAGCAGCTGTGCTCTGCCCTGAGTCTCGCAAAGTCTCCCTGGATTCCTGTCCATTTCTGTCCAGGATTTTTTTTTTCTAGATTCTTAGCGGGTGTCCCATGAAAAAGAGTTTGTTGCCTTGTCCCCCTGACCATAACACCCAAACGCAGGCCATGTAGGGGGGCAGATGAGAAGTAATGCAAATCATCCCCTCCAGCCTCCTCCCCTAGAACAGCCCTTGCTTCCTTTGCTATAAAACAAAAGCTGCCATGCAAATCAATGGTTATGAAGCAGACCCAGAGTGGGAGGGAGGTGGGTGGAGAGGAACTGGGGGAGGAACAGGAGTAGGCCCTATTCCACATGTAAAACACCTAGCCCGGTGCCTGGTCCACAGCGAGTGTCCAATAAATGGTAGCTATTATCGTCATTATTGTTATTATTATGAACCATGAAGCTATCATCAGTAGTTGGTCTGCTGGCAGCGGGAGGTAGTGCGGGCTGGGCTGCTCCCTGCTCCAGATCACTAACCCGGGCTAAGTGGTGGTAATTATGACTTTGAGGAATACTGGTAACAGTGCCAAGTTCCAGAACAGCTACAGTCGTGAGCAGAGAGGCCTCTGGCTCAGCTCCGGGCTTCAGGCTGAGCAAGAATTGGTGCAATTGGCCATGATGCAAGGTGAGAACAGTACAGGGACATCACAGGAAGATTGTCCCTCCTGGCACTTATGAGCAGAGAGCCCCTTGTGGACACACAGTGGGGAAGGAGCTCAGTGTTCACATGCAGAAGGACCACAGGGTTCCAAGTCTGTCACGGCGGCCCCAGCCCCCAGCAGCCTGGGCCCCACAGAAGCCCTTCTGTGGCTCATTAAGGACTTCTGCATGGGCCTTGCTCCATAGGAAACCACAGATCTCTCTGCAGCCTGGTCAGACCCTGATCTAGGGCTGCGTTCTACCAGCAATTACTTTGCCAGGAAAGCACCACTGCCTGACACGGATTCTCGGGAGTAGCTCAGGGCTGCCTGTACAGGGTTACGAGAAGCTCAGTTGCACGTGAGACTTGGCGCCGAAGGAATTGGTGCCTTCCTTTTTAGAAAAACTGATCCCCCTACAGGCCACCAAATTTGCCCCTGTCTTATCCTTAATAGCCAATGGAAAAGTTGGCAGGTCCAGTGAAGTCTCAGCCTATCAAGAGTTCTTGTCGTTCCAGCAATTCCCTATGCCTCGTTTCATCCCTGCAGCTGAAAGTCACAGGTGCCACAGGACAGGACAAAGAAGAGCAGGGGTCCATGCCATCCGGCACCCGGCCTCTATCCCACCATCTATTCATCACTCACCAGCTCCCTCCAACTGGGCAGTGAAGGTGTGGCTCTTTCCCCAGATTCCTCCTAGTTAGGGGGCCTGGACTGCTGCAGAATGCTGTTCCTCAGAGTGTGAAGTGAGGGTCCATCTCCTTGTGATAAAACAATGGGGACTTTTATGCCAGCCTCCAAATCCACTCCCTGAGGATCCAAGCACACTGAACCCTAGTGCACTTCTGGCCTCCAAGCTTTTGGCACACACTGCTCCTTCTTCCTGGAAGCCCCTTCTCCCGAGTCCACTTGTGAACTCCCAGCCATTGGTCAAAGCCCACCTCAAGTGTCAATCCCTCTTTGTAACTTTTCCTGACTTCTCTCTCCCATCCCATCCCACTCCCGCTGCCTGCTGACTTAATCATCACTCTCTCCTTGGGGATTTAATCACCTCTGCCCTTGAGCTTCCTCCTAACTTTGCAATGCACTATCTCTCTCCACTCTGACCTGCTCCATGGTGGGGACCATGACCGTTTCATCTCTGTACCCCCACCAGCTGGCAATTGGAAGGCATTGCTCAGTATTCATTGCAATGATGGTGAATAAACAAAGATAGAAGGAAAGGAGAGATGAAGGTGGGGGAAGAAAGGACTCCGAAAAAACCGGAAAAAAAGAGAAAGAGGGAGGAGAGAAGGAGGAAAGAAGGGAAGGAAAGAGGAAGGAAGAGATGGGGAGAGAGCGAGAGAGGGAGAAACGGGGAGAGGAGTGGACATCATGAACCGACTTTTTTGCATCTTCCATGGGAATCTATTTGTGCCAGGTGTTACTCCTGAAAACCTAAGAATCCCCACCTGGGGAGACACCCAGGAGGCAATACAGGTCACAAGTGGGAGCACCGTACCATAAAGGATGCACCTAGAGAAGGTGCTGTGGTATCAAGGGGCCCCTAAGCCAATCCTGAGGTACCCACATGCCAGGCTCCAGCAAAATCCCTGGGTTTGCGCTCACTTACTCTCTGTGCTCTACTCGACATCCAGTCTTCCCTCCTTCAGCCCTGACCCTGTCCCTTGACAAGTACTCCTCTGGCCTTCAAAAGCATCCTGCCTTTCTTTAATCCTCTAACTTGCATTAAAACCCCATGGAATATTCTCTTAGTTCTGGCTCCATCCCTTATTTCCCAGTCACACCAATCTTAGGATATAAAAATTGTAAATGTGGCTGTAATGTAAATAATTTCAAACTGATTGTTAAGTCGCTGTTTCCTATACTATCTACATGCACTAAACTGAGACTCATGACTTATTTTCAGACAATGGAAATAAGAAAGTTTGACCTAAGCCTGGACCCTCATTATAAAATGTGAGCTAGATGGAAAAATCAAGTGCTTTTTCTATTTACTCATAAGTTTCTAGAGCCATGTTTCTCCAATGTGCCAGGTCAGCAGAGCTAAAGGAATTATGGCATGTATGCAGGCCTTGTCCCTTGGTTCAGTTCTGGTCCTCTAGTTGGATGCTGGGAGCAGCCCCACATCACAGACCCCACACACTTTGAAAATCTGCAGGCTTTTTCACAGTCAGCCTCTTGAGTCTGAGTATACACCCAGCAGGACCTCCCAGAGATGGATCCTGTTCCTCTGTCCTGCACATAGGCCACTAGGGGCATAGCAAATGCCTATGGAATCAATGAATGAATGAAGAAATAAATGGAGGAGTGAATGAATGAATGTGTGTGAACAAATCAGTAAATGAATGTGTTGCTGAATAAATAATAAGTGAATCAGGGACTGGGGAAAACCCATTGAGCACCAAAACACTGCAGTTGTCCAGGGGGCATGATTGCAAGACCAGCCTTTGGAAAGCTGCACTCACTGTCTTTGTAAGCCCTTCCTTTTTCCATTACAAGTAGGATCTGCCCTTTGAAAAGATATTTAAAGCTTAGAATATGGGAGACAAGCACGTTATCCCTTTCACTTGAATGCAAACCAGTCAAGATTTTATGATCATTTTCTTTGTTGAGTTTGGAGATGGAGTCTCTCTCTGTCGCCCAGGCTGGAGTGCAGTGGCATAATCTAGGCTCACTGAAACCTCTACCTCTTGAGTTCAAGTGATTCTCCTACCTCAGCCTCCCGAGTAGTTGGGACTACCGGCATGCACCACCATGTCCAGCTAATTTTTGTATTTTTAGTAGAGACAGGGTTTCACCATATTGGCCAGGCTGATCTTGAACTCCTGACCTCAAGTGATCCACCACCTCGGCCTCCCAAAGTACTGAGATTACAGGCATAAGCCACCGCATCTGGCCAGATCATTTTCTATTTTAAACCTTCAAGAACAACTTCTAATTTGAAGACCAGGACTGTTTGCAGCCAAGGTATCCAATGAAGACCTGGGGTCCTGAGGAGGTAGTGAGCTCCCCATTAACATGGTCTATAAGCAGGCATTGGGTATGTTGAAGATGACCCACTCCTCTGAAAGGCATGGTCCCTTTCGTTTGTTTTTTTTTTGAGATGGAGTCTTGCTCTGTTGCCCAGGCTGGAGTGCAGATGATGCCCAGGCACCATCTCGGCTCACTGCAACCTCCGCCTCCCAGGTTCAAGTGATTCAAGTGATTCTCCTGCCTCAGCCTCCTGAGTAGCTGGGATTACAGGCACCAGCCACCACGCTGGGCTAATTTTTGTAGAGACAGAGTTTCTCTATATTGGCCAGGCTTGTGTTGAACTCCTGATCTCAGGTGATCCACCTGCCTCGGCCTCCCAAAGTGCTGGGATTACAGGTGTGAACCACCACATCGGCCATGGTCCCTTTCAAGTCTGAGTTTCTAAGTGCTCCATGTAAGAGGAAAATCATTACCCAGGTCCTTCCCTCTAGCTTTTCCCTTTGGGTGACGCTCAGTACCTGGCTTTGTTTTATTTAGTTGTTGCTTTGTCTTTTTTTCTTTTGTTTTGTTTTGTTTCGTTTCTTTGTTTTAGGAAAAAAGGCATTCAATGGCTATATGCCATTCATCTGTAAAATGACAGGCTGGATCCCTAAATCCATGAATTCCATAGTAGTCCCTCATAGTCCTTATCATAGTTGCAGTTTTACATTTACATGTGAGAATGCTTGATTAAAGTCTGGTTGGTTAAGAGCAGGAATTGAGTTCACCTCTCTCTCTCCTATACTGTCTACTTCTATACTGTGTGACCTTGGGCAAGTTACTTAACTTCTCTGTGCCTCAATTTCCTCAGCTGTAAAAAGGATAATAGTACCTACCTTATGGGATTGTTGTGGGTGTTAATTGAAATAATTCAACAAATGCCCTTTGAACAGTGAGTGGCACATAGGAGGTAACAAAGGCTTTCATTATTTTAACAGTTTATTCTTTAGGAAAAACCAAAGAGTCACAATAATTTTTCCTCGGAATTTGGTAAATATTTTCCACTATGTTTGAGCACAATTTGAAGATAAATCAGACAATAGTCCAATCCTCTTTTCTTGTTGGTTTTTCTGACTCTTCCTCGTAGGATAATCTTCCAAGTTCTAAGCTTCCTTTAATGTTTTCTCCCAACCCTTGGTGAATATTTTTAGTTGAAGATATATATTTTTTTCAACTCAAGGACAGGACATTTTCTTTCAGTATTTCTTTCATTATAATTTCACCTCTATAAAGGCCCCTCCTTCTGGGACTTCCTTTATATGGAAGTAGACTCTCTGGATCTGGCCCTCGTGCTATTTTGCTTATGTCTCCCTAGTATCTCTAAAATTCTTTTCTTTTCCCTCAGCATTGCTGTTGCACCTCCCCATACCTTCTTCTGAGTTTTGGGAGAATTTCTCAAGTAAGTTTACTAATTATTCAGGTTGGTTTTTGAAGTATCCATTCTGCTATGTATGGCCTCTATGGGGTGCTTTAATTTGAAAATCATGCCTTTTCTTTCCAAGATCTCTTAATTGTTTTCAGATTGATTTTTTTTTTTTTAATACTTTAAGTTCTAGGGCACATGTACACAACGTGCAGGTTTGATACACAGGTATACGTGTGCCAAGTTGGTTTGCTGCACCTATCAACTCATCATTTACATTAGGTATTTCTCCTAATGCTATCCCTCCCCCAACCCCCCCACCCCTAACAGGCTCTGGTGTGTGATGTTCCCTGCCCTGTGTCCAGGTGATCTCATCGTTAAATTCCCACCTATGAGTGAGAACATGCAGTGTTTGGTTTTCTGTCCTTGTGATAGTTTGCTGAGAATGATGGTTTCCAGCTTCATCCATGTCCCTGCAAAGGACATGAACTCATCCTTTTTTATGGCTGCATAGTATTCCATGGTATCTATGTGCCACATTTTCTTTTTTTTTTTTTTGAGACAGAGTCTCGCTCTGCCCCCAGGCTGGAGTGCAGTGGCCGGATCTCAGCTCACTGCAAGCTCCGCCTCCTGGGTTCCCGCCATTCTCCTGCCTCAGCCTCCCGAGTAGCTGGGACTACAGGCGCCCGCCACCTCGCCCAGCTAATTTTTTTGTATTTTTAGTAGAGACGGGGTTTCACCGTGTTAGCCAGGATGGTTTCGATCTCCTGACCTCGTGATTCGCCCGTCTCGGCCTCCCAAAGTGCTGGGATTACAGGCTTGAGCCACCGCGCCCGGCCACACATTTTCTTAATACAGTCTATCATTGATGGACATTTGGGTTGGTTCCAAGTGTTTGCTATTGTGAATAGTGCCACAATAAACATATACGTGCATGTGTCTTTATAGCAGCATGATTTATAATCCTGTGGGTATATACCCAGTAATGGGATTGCTGGGTCAAATGGTAATTCCAGTTCTAGATCCTTGAGGTATCGCTACACTGTCTTCCACAATGATTGAACCCATTTACACCTCCACCAACAGTGTAAAAGTGTTCCTATTTCTCCACATCCTCTCCAGCATCTGTTGTTTCCTGACTTTTTAATGATTGCCATTCTAACTGGCATGAGATGGTATCTCATTGTGGTTTTGATTTGCACTTCTCTAATGACCAATGATGATGAGCATTTTTTCATATCTGTTGGCTGCATAGATGTCTTCTTTAGAGAAGTGTCTGTTCATATCCTTTGCTCACTTTTTGATGGTGTTGTTTGTTTTTTTCTTGTAAATTTGTTTGGGTTCTTTGTAGATTCTGGATATTAGCCCTTTGTCAGATGGGTGGATTGCAAAAATTCCCTCCTATTCTGTAGGTTGCCTGTTCACTCTGATGGTAGTTTCTTTTGATGTGCAGAAGCTCTTTAGTTTAATTAGATCCCATTTGTCTATTTTGGCTTTTGTTGCTATTGCTTTTGGTGTTTTAGTCATGAAGTCCTTGCCCATGCCTATGTCCTGAATGGTTTTGCCTAGGTTTTCTTCTAGGGATTTTATGGTTTTAGATCTAACATTTAAGTCTTTAATCCATCTTGAATTAATTTTTGTATAAGGTGTAAGGAAGGGATCCAGTTTCAGCTTTCTACATATGGCTAGCCAGTTTTCCCAGCACCATTTATTAAATACAGAATCCTTTCCCCATTTCTTGTTTTTGTAAGGTTTGTCAAATATCAGGTTGTAGGTGTGTGGCATTATTTCTGAGGTCTCTGTTCTGTTTCATTGGTCTACATATCTGTTTCGGTACCAAAACCATGCTGTTTTGGTTACTATAGTTTGAAGTCAGGTAGCATGATGCCTCCAGCTTTGTTCTTTTTACTTAGGATTGTCTTGGCAATGTGGGCTCTTTTTTGGTTCCATATGAACTTTAAAGTAGTTTTTTTCCAATTCTGGGAAGAAAGTCATTGGTAGCTTGAAGGGGATGGCATTGAATCTATAAATTACCTTGGGCAGTATGGCCATTTTCACAGTATTGATTCTTCTTATCCATGAGCATGGAATGTTCTTCCATTTGTTTGTGTCCTCTTTTATTTTGTTGAGCAGTGGTTTGTAGTTCTCCTTGAAGAAGTCCTTCACATCTCTTGTAAGTTGGATTTCTAGGTATTTTATTCTCTTTGAAGCAATTGTGAATGGGAGTTCACTCCTGATTTGGCTCTCTGTTTGTCTATTAATGGTGTATATGAATGCTTGTGATCTTTGCACATTGATTTTGTATCCTGAGACTTTGCTGAAGTTGCTTATCAGCTTAAGAAGATTTTGGGCTGAGATGGTGGGGTTTTCTAAATATACAATCAAGTCATCTGCAAACAGGACAATTTGACTTCCTCATTTCCTAATTGAATACTCTTTTTCCTAATTGAATACCTTGCATGATTGACCTGGCCAGAACTTCCAATACTATGTTGAATAGGAGTGGTGAGAGAGGGCATCCTTGTCTTGTACTGGTTTTCAAAGGGAATGCTTCCAGTTTTTGCCCATTCAGTATGATATTGGCTGTGGGTTTGTCACAAATAGCTCTTACTATTTTGAGATACGTTCCAACAATACCTAGTTTATTGAGAGTTTTTAGCATGAAGGACTGTTGAATTTTGTCTGCATCTGTTGAGATAATCATGTGGTTTTTGTCGTTGGTTCTGTTTATGTGATGGATTATGTTTACTGATTTGTGTATGTTGAACCAGCCTTGCATCCCAGGGATGAAGCCAACTTGATCATGGTGGATAAGCTTTTGGATGTGCTGCTGGATTCGGCTTGCCAGTAATTTATTGATGTTCATCAATTTTCATCAACGTTCATCAGGGATATTTGTCTAAAATTATCTTTTTTTGTTGTGTCTCTGCCAGGCTTTGGTATCAGGATGATGCTGGCCTCATAAAATGAGTTAGGGAGGATTCCCTCTTTTTCTATTGATTGGAATAGTTTCAGAAGGAATGGTACCAGCTCCTTTTTGTACCTCTGGTAGAATTTAGCTGTGAATCCGTCTGGTCCTGGACTTCTTTTGGTTGGTAGGCTATTAATTCTTGCCTCAATTTCAGAGCCTGTTATTGGTCTATTCAGAGATTCAACTTCTGCCTGATTTGGTCTTGGGAGAGTGTATGTGTCCAGGAATTTATCCATTTCTTCTAGATTTTCTAGTTTATTTGTGTAGAGTATTATTTGTTTGTTTGTTTATAGTATTCTCTGATGGTAGTTTGTATTTCTCTGGGATTGCTAGTGATATCCCCTTTATCATTTTTTATTGCATCTATTTGATTCTTCTCTCTTTTCTTCTTTATTAGTCTTGCTAGTGGTCTATCAATTTTGTTGATCTTTCCAAAAAACTAGCTCCTGGATTCGTCGATTTTTTGAAGGATTTTTGTGTCTCTATCTCTTTCAGTTCTGCCCTGATCTTAGTTATTTCTGGCCTTCTGCTAGCTTTTGAATGTGTTTGCTCTCGCTTCTCTAGGTCTTTTAATTGTAATGTCAGGGTGTTGCTTTTAGATCTTTCCTTCTTTCTCTTGTGGGCATTTAGTGCTATAAATTTCCCTCTACACACTGCTTTATATGTGTCTCAGAGATTTTGGTACGTTGTGTCTTTGTTCTAATCGGTTTCAAAGAACATCTTTATTTCTGTCTTCATTTCGTTATTTACCCAGTAGTTATTCAGGAGCAGGTTGTTCAGTTTCCATGTAGTTGTGCGGTTTTTAGTGAGTTGCTTAATCCTGAGTTCTAATTTGATTGCACTGTGGTCTGAGAGACAGTTTGTTGTGGTTTCTGTTCTTTTACATTTGCTGAGGAGTGCTTTACTTCCAATTATGTGGTCAATTCTAGAATAAGTGTGATGTGGTGCTGAGAAGAATGTATTTGAGGTGGAGAGTTCTGTAGATATCTATTAGGTCTTCTTGGTGCAGAGCTGAGTTCAGGTCCTAGATATCCTTATTAACCTTCTGTCTCATTGATCTGTCTAATATTGACAGTGGGGTGTTAAATTCTCCCATTATTATTGTGTGGGAGTCTAAGTCTCCTTGTAGGTGTCTAAGAAGTAGGTTTATGAATCTGGGTGCTCTTGTATTGGGTGCATATATATTTAGGATAGTAAGCTCTTCTTATTGAATTGATCCTTTTACCATTATGTAATGGCCTTCTTTGTCTCTTTTGATCTTTGTTGGCTTAAAGTCTGTTTTATCAGAGACTAGGATTGCAACTCCTGCTTTTTTTTTTTTTTTTCATTTGTTTGGTAGATCTTCCTCCATCCCTTTATTTTGAGCCTATGTACGTCTTTGCACATGAGATGGGTCTCCTGAATACAGCACACTGATGGGTCTTGACTCTTTATCCAGTTTGGCAGTCTGTGTCTTTGAATTGGGGCATTGAGTCCAGTTACATTTAAGGCTAATATTGTTATGTGTGAATTTGATCCTGTCATTATGATGTTCGCTGGTTATTTTGCCCATTAATTGATGCAGTTTCTTCATAGCATCAATGGTCTTTACAATTTGGCATGTTTTTGCAGTGGCTGGTACCGGTTGTTTCTTTCCATGTTTAGTGCTTCCTTCAGGAGCTCTTGTAAGGCAGGCCTGGAGGTGACAAAATCTCTCAGCATTTTCTTGTCTATAAAGGATTTTATTTCTCCTTCACTTATGAAGCTTAGTTTGGCTGGATGTGAAATTCTGGGTTGAAAATTCTTTTCTTTAAAAATGTTGAATATTGGCCCCCACTCTCTTCTGTCTTGTAGGGTTTCTGCTGAGAGATCCACTGTTAGTCTGATGGGTTTCCCTTTGTGGGTAACTCAATCTTTCTCTCTGGCTGCCCATAACACTTTTTTCTTCATTTCAACCTTGGTGAATCTGACAATTATGTGTCTTGGGGTTGCTCTTCTCAAGGAATATCTTTGTGGTGTTCTCTGTATTTCCTGAATTAGAATGTTGGCCTGCCCTGCTAGGTTGGGGAAGGTCTCCTGGATAATACCCTGAAGAGTGTTTTCCAACTTGGTCCCATTCTCCCCATCACTTTCAGGTACACCAGTCAAATGTAGATTTGGTCTTTTCACATAGCCCCATATTTCTTGGAGAATTTGTTTGTTTCTTTTTTTTTTTTTTTTTTTTTGAGACGGAGTCTCACTCTGTCGCCCAGGCTGGAGTGCAGTGGCCGGATCTCAGCTCACTGCAAGCTCCGCCTCCCGGGTTATGCCATTCTCTCGCCTCAGCCTCCCGAGTAGCTGGGACTACAGGCGCCCGCCACATCGCCCGGCTAATTTTTTGTATTTTTTTTAGTAGAGACGGGGTTTCACCATGTTAGCCAGGATGGTCTCGATCTCCTGACCTCGTGATCCACCCGTCTCGGCCTCCCAAAGTGCTGGGATTACAGGCTTGAGCCACCGCGCCCGGCCTGTTTGTTTCTTTTTACTCTCTTTTATCTAAACTTCTCTTCTCACTTTATTTCATTAATTTGATCTTCTATCACTGATACCCTTTCTTCCACTTGATCGAATCAGCTATTGAAGCTTGTGCATGCATCACAAAGTTCTCGTGCCATGTTTTTCAGCTTCATCAGGTCATTTAAGGTCTTCTCTATGCTGTTTATTCTAGTCAGCCATTCGTCTAATCTTTTTTTTCCAAGGTTTTTAGCTTCCTTGTGATGGGTTCAAACATCCCCCTTTAGCTCGGAAAAGTTTGTTATTACCAACCTTCTGAAGCCTACTTCTGTCAACTTGTCAAAGCCATTCTCTGTCCAGCTTTGTTCCATTGCTGGCGAGGAACTGCGATTCTTTGGAGGACAAGAGATGCTCTGGTTTTTAGAATTTTCAGTTTTTCTGCTCTGGTTTCTTCCCATCTTTTTGGTTTTATCTACGTTTGGTCTTTGATGTTGGTGACCTAGATATGGGGTTTTGGTGGAGATTACCTTTTTGTTGATGTCAATGCTATTCCTTTCTGTTTGTTAGTTTTCCTTCTGTCAGGACCCCCAGCTGCAGGTCTGTTGGAGTTTGCTGGAGTTCCACTCCAGACCCTGTTTGCCTGGGTATCCACCAGCAGAGGCTGCAGAACAGCAAATTTGCAGAACAGCAAATATTGCCGCCTGATCCTTCACTCTGGAAGCTTTGTCCCAGAGGGGCAGCTGCCTATATTAGGCATCTGTCAGCCCCCAATGGGAGGTGTCTTCCAGTTAGGCTACACAGAGGTCAGGGACCCACTTGAGGAGGCAGTCTGTCCATTTTCAGAGCTCAAATGCCATGCTGGGAGAATCACTGCTCTCTTCAGAGCTGTCAGGGAAGTTTAAGTCTGCAGAAGTTGTCTGCTGCCTTTTGTTCAGCTATGCCCTGTCCACAGAGGTGGAGTCTAGAGGCAGTAGGCCTTGTTGAACTGCGATGGGCTCTGCCCAGTTCGAGCTTCCTGGCCACTTTGTTTACCTACTCAAGCCTCAGCAGTGGTGGACATCCCTCCCCTAGCCAGGCTGCCGCCTTGCAGATTGATCTCAGACTGCTGTGCTAGCAGTGAGCAAGGCTCTGTGGGCACTGTGACCCACCAAGTCAGGCACGGGAGAGAATCACCTTGTCTGCCAGTTGCTAAGACCTTGGGAATAGTGCAGTATTTGGCTGGGGAGTGTCCCGTTTTTCCAGGTAGTCTATCATGGCTTCCCTTGGCTAGGAAAGGGAAATACCCCAACCCCTTGTGCTTCCCAAGTGAAGCAACGCCCCGCCCTGCTTCAACTTGCCCTCTGTGGGCTGCATCCACTGTCCAACCAGTTCCAGTGAGATGAACCAGGTACCTCAGTTGGAAATGCAGAAATCATCCGTCTTCTGTGTTGATCACGCTGGGAGCTACAGACTGGAGCTATTTGGCCATCTTGGCCACTGCCCCCCAGATTAATGTTTTTAAATCAACCTTAAAGCATCTCAAATCTCACTAAAAATATAGTTAAGAGGGCTTTTAAAAGTTCTTTCTTATTTCCTGAAGAAATGGATGTAGTTTGTGCTATATGTTTTACATTGGTTCCTCAGTCCTTCCCTTTAAATTGCTAAGTCTTTTCACAGTGCCAGCAGCTTTTCACCGTTTGTTCACACTTGTAGATGAGATTTAGAGATGGTTCACTCTGGATAAACTGTTGGTGATTACTAAGTCACTGTATCTTCCTCTACTACTGACTGAGGGCAGCCAGCAGTTAGGGCTTATGAATTAGAATTAGTTTCAGCTACAAGTGACAGTAAATCTAAACAGTGCTTTAAATAAGATAAAACTTTATTTCTCTTTCAGGCAAAAGAAACCCAGAGGTTATCAATCTCAGGTTGATAGGGTGTTTCACAGTGTCAGGGGCTCTGACTCATTCAATCTTATTGCTCCACCTTCCTCAGCATATGGTCTTGGACTGCATGGTTCAAAGTGGATGCTCTAGCTCCAGGCATCAAGTCTATATTCTAGTCAGCAGTAGGAAGATGGGGAAAGATCACACATCCTCCCTTTAAGAACCACTTTCTGGAAATGACCCTCACCATTTCTACTTATATTCTAGTGATTAGAACTCAATCCTATGACCACACCTAGCTGCCAGGGAGGCTAGACAATCTTCTCTGTATTCTGGGTAGCCACTTGATCAGCTAAAAGTTCTATTGCTATGAAACAAGAGGAGAGTGGATGTTAGGGGACAACTTGAAATTTCTGACATGGAACTTTTCCTTTATCTATTTCCATCTGTTCCACTCTGATCCAAGAAGAATTAGGGGCCTGGGGGCAGAGTGGGAATTGCTTCACGCAATGGATAGCAGCGAGAGCACTCAGTGCTTGCCTCCGTCTGTACTCGTGCTCTCCTCTTCCATTGTTTATTGCCAAAATCCGCAGAGATTTCAGATGGGTGGGTAAGATATCTTCGTGGTTTTCAGCACTTACATAGAATTTCCCTGTTCCTTGGTTTTATCACTTCAGCAGGAATGATGAGACGAAATCAAATTAGAGAATTTAGTTGGTATCTTGGTTCAAGAGCCTAAGCACAAATTTGACCCTAAGAGTCCTCTGTTTAAAATCCTGCCCTCAATAGCACATGAAAAGATGTCAATATCATTAGTCATTAGGGAAATGCAGATTAAAAGACAACGAGATAACACTGCAAACCCACCAGAATGGCTAAAATTAAAATGATGTGGAGCTCCCGGAATTCCCATACATCGTTGGTAGGAGCTCAAAAATCTTACTACTTCAGAAAAACAGAGATTGGTAGAACTTAAACATATGCTTATCATATGGCCCAGCAATTCCTCTCCTAGATATTTGCCCAAGGGAAATGAAAATATGTCCACACAAAGATTTGTACATGAATATTCATAACAGCTTCATTTGTAAAACTAGAAACTAGAAAACAATCCAAATGCACTGAAATGTGCATCAATAGGCAAATAGAGAAGCAAATTATGGAAATCCATACAATGGACTACTACTCAGCAATAAAAAGGAATGAAGTACTGACACACATGAGAACATGGACCAAAAACGTTATGCTAATTTCTAAGTTAAGCTAAATCAATTCTGTATAGTGATGAGTCAGACCAGTGACGGCTGTCTAGGTCAGGGATGGGAGGGAGTAGAGAGAAAACATAAAAAGACATGAGGGAAATCTAGGGAAGTGACAAGGGTGTTCCATATCTTAACTGTGGCAATATTTGTGCAAATGAATGTGTTTGTTAGAATTCATCAAACTGTATACTTAAAACTGATGGGCTGGGCACGGTGGCTTATGCCTGTAATCCTAGCACTTTGGGAGGCTGAGACGGGTGGATCACGAGGTCAGGAGATCGAGATAGCCATCCTGGCTAACATGGTGAAAACCCGTCTCTACTAAAAATACAAAAAAATTAGCCGGGCGTGGTGGTGGGCGCCTGTGGTCCCAGCTACTTGGGAGGCTGAGGCAGGAGAATGGTGAGGAGGCGGAGCTTGCAGTGAGCCAAGATCACACCACTGCACTCCAGCCTGGGTGACAGAGCGAGACTTTGTCAAGAAAAAAAAAAAAAACAAACCTGATACTTTGGTGCATTTTACTGTGTGTAACATACCTCAGTAAAGGTGATTTAAAAAACAAAAATAAAAACAACTCCTGCCCTGCTTTCTATGTCCAAAAGGATAAAACTGAAACTCTCTTTAAAAAAAAGATCACAAAGGCTTTCATGATCTGGCCCCTGCCTCCTTCTTCTCCAGCCTTCAGATCCATGTGGTCATAGTGACCTATCTACTCAAAACTCCAATCACCTATGTCTTTGGTGAGGAGAGTATTATGAGGAAGAAATCCATTATTGCTTAATAAATGCAGTTTTCTTGGCAGATACCATCTTTCAGGTGCTAGAATGTACAGAAATAATACAAGTAAACCTTACTGGCAAGGGGGTTGGGGCTTTTTGAAAAGGTTCTCTCTAAGTGGCCCCAGCGTTAACAGCCTAGGCATCGGTCCATCGATCCCCAGCAGAGCCTCCCCGCTGTAGCAATATGCTCCTAAATAAGTATTTTTGCCAGGACAGCCCTGTTATTTTTCTGCTTGAGAAAAAAATTTAAATTTTAAAGAGAGAAAAAAAAAAAACAACCCTCAGATACTTTCAGTCATTCGTTCCATACCACCCATAATATGTCACTTTGTCTTGAAATCGTCCCCTGTATGGCTTGGCTTTAATGGGTTCAGCATTTAGTGAGCTAGGCATGGATTATGTGCGAAATGCATTAACCTCTCACATGATTGTAAAAATTGCCTTAATAAAATAGAGCTAAATCCTACTTAATAGCAATAAAACAGAAGCCACTATGTTCCAGGGATGCTAATGACCTGTGAGTCATTCCTTTTTATTTTAGAAGGTTGAACATTTGGAAATTTGTCCTTTTTTATGAAACTTTTAAGCTTGGATAACTGCTGGAAAATCACACAAGTTTAAAGAAGTTTCCTGCTCACAGATACTGGAGAGCCAAGAAACTTCATCATGTTTTTAAAGCTTTGTCATCCTGAGATGTGCTTTTGAGGTCATAGATGCAAATGGCAAAAGGAAAGCACTGATTATAACTAATATTTGCCTAGTGCTTTACTGCTTACAAAGCTTTTTTTTTTTTTTAACCTATATCCATTGATTCAGCTCATGTAACAGACTTGTGAAGTAGGTACTATTATCTCCATTTTACAGATAAAAAAAATCATGACTCAGAGAGGTAAAGGAATTTGTCCAAATCTTCACAGCTAATAGAATGAAGAACTAGTATACGGATCCAGATCCTCTGAATTCAAGTCCCACACTATCCTTAAGTGCTATTTTCATATTCATCTTGAGTGATAATCACCTGCTTATAAAAAGGAAGGAAATGGTAATGAGCACTCAATAACCTGAAAAACCACCATGCTTTGGCTTCTTCCCTTTCCCAATATTGGGGCTCAGAAAATTACACTTTAAACTGTGGTGCTTTGGCATGCCGAGTACTTTGAACTAAAGGAGATTGGAAGGTCTCAGAAGCAAGTTCTCCCTGACCTTCTCCTCCTTTCCACTCTCTTATCCCTCTTACCTCTCTTCTCCCATGAAGCAAATAATAGAAACCGGAATTCTTCTTCCCCAGGTGGTTTCAAGAAAGTAGAACCCTTCTGCCCCAAAGCAAGCCATAAAACCTAGACATAATACGTTAACCTTCTCCTGCCTTTCTGTGTAGGAGCCAGCCATAAAGAAATTATCTGATCCACCTTGTCTGAGGGTAGATCATAAGACCCTCATTCCAGAGGGGTCCTACCCTGTACCTGAGCGGGAGGAATGTTACAGAGAAAGGCCAAGAAGAGTCTGAACAGACAGGCCTTCCTTGGTCCCCCACCCTCAATCTACTACCATTAGGTCATGCCCTTTTGTCCAATTGTCTATTTGTCCATGTCTACATGGCTATGCATTCTTCATCTAAGCATTAAAATGGACAGTTTTGCCTGAGTCTTTGGCTCTTCATTTTTGAGGGATCCTGTGTCACCTAAAACTTTGATTAATTAAATCTGTTATGTTTTTCTCTTGCTAATCTGTCCTTTGTTATAAAGGTGTATCGGTCATGACCCTTATGATGGGTAAAGAAAGATATCACACCTTTGTATTATCCTATTCTCACACTGCCATAAATAACTACCTAAGACTGGGTGATTTACAAAGAAAAGAGTTTTAATTGACTCACAGTTCCACAGTCTATACAGGAGGCATGGCTGGGGACGCCTCAGGAAACTTACAATCATGGTGTAAGGGCAAAAGAAGCAAGCACATCTTTACATGGTGGCAAGAGAGAAAGAGAGAGCAAAGGGGGAAGTGCTACACACTTTCAAACAACTAGATTTCATGAAAACTCATTCACCATCATGAGAACAGCAAGGGGGAAGTCTGCCCCCATGATTCAATCACTTCCCACCAGGCTCCCCTCCTCCAATGCTGAAGATCACAATTCAACATGAGATTTGGGTGGGGGTACACAGAGCCAAACCACATCATCCTTTTTTTGCCCTTATCACACCTTTTTGCCCCTACGTCAGCAAAGTCAGTTTTACCATGGAAGCATTTGCTATCCCTTATCAGAACCATAGTTTTCTGCCAGTCTTTGTAATAACTATGAAAATCATAACAATTATTATTGCAATAACAGTAATAATAGCAACAGTAATCATACTAACTGCTGTCTTCATTGAGCACTGCAACTACTGTCATTATTAAGCACAATGGGAGTCATTATTAAGTGTCCTATGTTTTATGCTATTTAATACTCACCACAATGAAATAGATATTATTATTATTATTTCCCATTTTTCAGATGAAGAAACTAAGGATGAGAGGAACTAAGAAACTTGGCTAGTCAGTTAGACCTAAAACCATAAAAACCCTAGAAGAAAATCTAGGCAATACCATTCAGGACATAGGCATGGGCAAGGACTTCATGTCTAAAACACCAAAAGCAATGGCAACAAAAGCCAAAATTGACAAATGGGATCTAATTAAACTAAAGAGCTTCTGCACATCTAAAGAAACTACCATCAGAGTGAACAGGCAACCTACAGAATGAGAGAAAATTTTTGCAATCTACCCATCTGACAAAGGGCTAATATCCAGAATCTACAAAGAACTCAAACAAATTTACAAGAAAAAAATCAAACAACCCCATCAAAAAGTGAGCAAAGGGTATGAACAGACACTTCTCAAAAGAAGACATTTATGCAGCCAACAGACACATGAAAAAATGCTCATCATCACTGGCCATCAGAGAAATGCAAATCAAAACCACAATGAGATACCATCTCACACCAGTTAGAATGACGATCATTAAAAAGTCAGGAAACAACAGGTGCTGGAGAGGATGTGGAGAAATAGGTACACTTTTACACTGTGGGTGGGACTATAAACTAGTTCAACCATTGTGGAAGACAGTGTGGCTATTCCTCAAGGATCTAGAACTAGAAATACCGTTTGACCCAGCCATCCTATTACTGGGTATACACCCAAAGGATTATAAATCATGCTGCTATAAAGACACATGCATACGTATGTTTATTGTGGCACTATTCACAATAGCAAAGACTTGGAACCAACCCAAATGCCTATCAATGATAGACTGGATTAACAAAATGTGGCACATATACACCATGGAATACTATGCAGCCATAAAAAAGGATGAGTTCATATCCTTTGTAGGGACATGGATAAAGCTGGAAACCATTATTCTCAGCAAACTATCACAAGGACAAAAAACCAAGCCCCTCATGTTCTCACTCATAGGTGGGAATTGAACAATGAGATCACTTGGACACAGGAAGAGGAACATCACACACCAGGGCCTGTCATGGGGTGGGGAGAAGGGGGAGGGATAGCATTAGGAGATATACCTAATGTAAATTACGAGTTAATAGGTGCAGCACACCAACATGGCACATGTGTACATATGTAACAAACCTGCACGCTATGCACATGTACCCTAGAACTTAAAGAATAATAATTTTAAAAAAAGAAGAAAAAAGAAAGATTTTAAAGTGGAAAAAAAAAGAAAGAAACTTGGCCAGTCATGGAGTATGGTAGATAAACTATTAAATTGGCCCCAATTTCCCACCTCTCCCTGTATTCATGCCCTTTGCAAGATGACTTTGAAGACATTCCCATAAAGACATGGAGAGATTTCCATACCTGTAAATCCAGTCTCTGACTTGCTTTGGTCAATAGGATGCAGCAAAAGTGATAATGTGCCAGTTCTGAGCTTATGCACCTCTGCTATCACTCAGAACCCTGCCACTGCCATGAGAACAAATTCAGGCTTGCCTAACAGACAATAAGAGACTACATGGGACAAAGCTGATCTGTCTCAGCTTCAGTCATTCTAGACCACTTAGACCCTAGCTGACCTACTAGGTGACCACAGACACATGGGCAAACCCAGCCAAGATCAGCCATGTCTGTCCCAGATTGACAGAACTCTCCAGCCAACCCACAGACTAATGAGAAATCATAAATTGCTGTTCTAAGCCACTAGGTTTTGAGGTAGTGTGATGGTTAATTTAATGTGTCAACTTGACTGGCTAAGGGATGCCCAGATATCTGCTTAAACACTGTTTATGGATGTGTCTGTGAGGGTGTTTTCAGAAGAGATTAGCTTTTGAATCAGTACTCTGAGCAACAATCACCCTCATCAAGGTGTGTGAACATCATTCAATCTGTTTATGGCTCAAATAGAACAAAAAAGGCAAGAATAGACATCTATCTTCTGCCTTCAGACATGAAAGCTCCTGGTTCTTGCACCTTCAGCCTTCAAGGCTTACACCAGAGACTCCCTGGTTCTCAGGATGTTAGACCAGGACTGAATTATACTACTGGTTTTCCTGATGCTCCAGCTTGCTGATGGCATATTGTGAGACCTCCACCTCCATAATCATATGAGGCAATTCCTATAATAAATCTCCTCATATGTCTATCTATCTATCTTTCTTACTGGTTCTGTTTCTCTGGAGAACCCTGACTTATGCTGGTGGCTTGTTACACAGCAATAGCTAACTGTTACAAGGTGAAACTGAAAAGAGAGTTTCCTTTTCCCCCTCACAGGATGTGCGACAAGGGTGTGACTTTTTCCTTCAGTTGTCCCAGTGCTCAAACCCCTAGGGGAAGCATACAGACAGACAGGTACAGGGGCTGTGGGGAGTGCTTTTGGATCCAGCCCCACAGCAGTGTCTAGGGGTGGGTGTCTGTGACTCCCAAAGCCCAAGTGGGTGTGTGTTACAGTGTGCTCTTTCAGCTTTGCTGTCTGCAGATGGCTTGTGTTAATTAGCTCAATAGATCCTCTGCCTTACCACAAGAGCAGAGGGCCGGTGTGACAGCTTTCTGTACCCTGAGCTCTTGCCCAGTGTACCAGAAAAACTGAATCATATGTGGGCTCAAAGCATGTGTGCAAGGTTTTATTGAGTGGTGGAGGTGGCTCTCAGCAAGATAGATGGAGAGTCGGAAGCAGGAGATGGAGTGTGAAGGTGGTCTCCCCCTGGAGTCAGGCCACCCAGCAGCTGGACTCTTCTACTGCCCCTGGCCCCGCCCCGGCTGAACTCCCCTTGGTATCCAGATGTTCTTCCTCTTCTTTCCTTCCTCTACCACGTCGTTCCACTGTCGCTGGTCTGCCGGTCAGCTGATGTCTGTGCCTGCTCAACATTCTCTGCTTGTGTCTGTGCCTGCTAAGGTCTCGGGTTTATACGGGCACAGGATGGGGTGCGTGGCAGGCCAGGGTGGTCTTGGAAAATGCAACATTTGGGTGCAAAAACAGGAGTGCCTGTTCTCACTTAGGTCCATGGGCACAGGCCTGAGGGTGGAGCCCTCGCCAGGGACCCCACCCTTCTCTAACCAACACTTTTCTGCCCACCTCCAATATCAAAACCAGGATTTAAACCCAGGTCTTACGGGTCCCATAGCTTGAACTCTTCCTTGTACTCTGCATGGATAAGCCATATCCTTCTAAACAATCACAGCCAGTAGGGTTGGGAGAAATGTCAATGTCAGCCCAGGAGAATAGGATAGGATATCTCCTTCACTGATAGAATTTGGGCCACTGTCTGTTTAGGTATAAAAATTGAAAGACTCAGATGACCTGGGTTCTGAATCCAGCTCTGCCACTAGATCTGTAAAACCTTGACCAAGCCACTCATATATCTAGGCATCTGTGATCTTTTCCACAGAGGAAGGGGTCAAGATGTATTTGCTCAAACTAATGTTTGCTAATAGCTGCAGCGGTAAGCAATGTACTACATGCCAAGGATACAAACCTTACAAAATTCTCATCCTCAAGAAGCTCACAGTCTAATGGAGACATAAACATTGCAGACAAAAAAACTGGAAACAGATAGGTATTGTGATAGGCAAAATAATGGTTCCCCAAAGAGGCCCACATCTTAATCCTCTATCCAGGAATTTGGGGATATGTTACCTTCCATGGCTAAAAGCACTTTGCAGGTGTGATTTAGTTACAGATCTTGGGATGGGAAGACAACCCTGGATTATCTGGGTTATTGTAATCATAATGTAATCACAAGGATTCTTATAAGAGGGAGGTTTGACGATGCAACACTGCTAGCTTTAAAGATGAGGGAAGGGGCCACAAACCAAGGAAGACAGACAGGCAACTTCTACAAGCTGGGAAAGGCGAAGAAATGGGTTCTTCC
This sequence comes from Trachypithecus francoisi, assembly GCF_009764315.1. Taxonomy (NCBI): domain Eukaryota; kingdom Metazoa; phylum Chordata; class Mammalia; order Primates; family Cercopithecidae; genus Trachypithecus; species Trachypithecus francoisi. Next base: position 86,022,546 of record NW_022681457.1, on the reverse strand, counting down.
AAAGAGCCTCCAAAAGGAATGTGGTTCTGCCAACACCTTGAATTTAGACAAATAAGACCTATTTTGGACTTCTGACCTCTAGAATAGGAAGAGATAACTCTCTTCCTATTAATAACTCTGTGCTGTTTTAAGACACTCAATTTGTAGTGATTTGTTGCAGCAGCCATAGGAAGTGCATATTCCATTCCTGGCTCAGTACCTGGCACTGAAGATGTTGTCTGGCACACAAGAGGTGACTGACTCCAAATGATTCCCTGGTGACATCGCCAATGTCAGGCCCTGGTATGTTCTCAAGAAAGTCTCTTGGAATGCTCAGTCTTTGGGTCCATGGTTTCTTACAGACAGAACTGGGGGGGAATAAGATGGGATGTCTCTGGCTGACCACCAATTCCCACCACCTCCTGGCTTCTGGCTTCTGCTGCTCCTATAAAGCCACAAGACTGTGCCAGGCTGAGGTAGAGGAGCATGGAGAGAACCAAGGCACAGTCTCTTCCCTCTGGAAGGGGAGCTATACAAGAGCATGGACTATCTGAGTAAGGCCCGTAGCCTTGGGCACTGGGTGGAAATGACTCTACCTTCTCCCTTCCAGGACAGGAGCTTTCAAACATTTGACCAAGACCACCTCTCATAGGCATGAAATACATTTCATACCACTACCCAGTACACACATCTGTGTGTGTAGATGTATGTATGCATAACTAAGCAGAAGTTTCACCTAACAGCACTTGATACATTCTGGTTATTTAGTATTCTAATATGCTTTATTTGTTATAAAAGTACTGGCCACAATGGAGTAGAGTGATTTCCCAACCCACTGATGGGCTGCAATCTGCAGTTTGAAATTACTCTTTTAAACCATCACATCTAGGGAACTTTGAAAGTCCTGTCTGTTGCCAGGCTCTGCCTCTAGAGATTCTGATGTCACTGGTCTGGGGAGCGGGCTCAGGTGTCAGTATTTCCACAGAGCTCCTCGGGTGCTCAAAAGTGAGTCAAATGTGCCGTCAGGGTTGAGAAGCACAGTCTAGACCCATACCCACTGTCAAATGAATTTGCTGACAGTAGAACTAGGGCCAGGACATTCACTTACACAGGATATTCCACTGGAACACACTCATGATCACACATGCGCGCACACACACACACACACACACAACACTTTCCTACGGGATCAATTCCAGACTCCTTTTTAGAACATCCAAGGCCTTTGATGAACAGACCCCAACCAACCTTTGCACACATGTCCCCTCTACCATACCGTGGTTCGCCTAGTCCCAGCACTTCAGTCATACACAATTTTCATCCATCAGGCCAGATCTGTTCACAGCACTGGGCTTCATACTTGTGGCTTCTCTGCTGGGAAAGCCCCTCCCGCATCACCCTTCTGGCCCCGACTCAGCTCACAGCCTCTCTTAGGAGCCTTCCTACTTCCCTGATTCTCTGTGTCCATCACTGGAATGGAACCCTCACCACCATGCTCAGGAATTACCGATCTACCCATCTGCCTCCTTCACTTGTGCAATAACTATACAGTTTTTATTTTCTGTATTCTTTTTTTTTTTTTTTTTTTTGAGACAAGTTTTGCTCTTGTTGTCCAGGTTGGAGTGCAATGGCACGATCTTGGCTCACTGCAACCTCCGCCTCCTAGGTTCAAGCAATTCTCCTGCCTCAGCCTCCCAAGTAGCTGGGATTACAGGTGCCTTCCACCATGCCTGGCTAATTTTGTATTTTTAGTAGAGTTGGGGTTTCACCATGTTGGTCAGGCTGGTCTCAAACTCCTGACATCAGGTGATCCACCTGCCTCAACCTCCCAAAGTGCTGGGATTACAGGAGTGAGCCACCATGCCTGGCCTATTTTCTGTATCCTTAAGGCTCTGTCATCTGGGGCCTTGTTAATTGTGGAGAGACCATCCCTTTCAGGGCTAGCAAATTCCTAGAGACAGCAAACTACTCCCTTCCAAGGGAGTCTTTCACGACAAAACAACCAATCCAAAGCCCACATCCTCCAGGCACCTTCTTCACTGGGCTCTCTCAGGCTCTCATACTCCAGGTCATAATCACCCAAGGCCAGGTACCAGACAACTCCAAATAGCCCCTACCTCCCAGAGCCCACTGAAATTATTCAAACTAGCCAATCCTAAGGCCACTTACCCTGCTGTGCCTGTTCCTTCCCATGGAAACCACAACCAAGGCTCCCACCCCCCACCTCACTCCTTCAGCCTCCTGACAGACCCTGGTGCTCCCTGACGTAGCCCTGTGTGGCGTGGTGTGCCCCTTCCTCTTCAGACCTGTGAGTAACAAACTATCTTTTTAATGGCAATCGTTTCTGGATCTGTTGTTTTCCCTATACTTGAATAATAATAAAACCTACACTTTTAAAACAGCCTATCTGTAAGTCCTAAGGCAGGGACATCCTTCTAACACTATCTGTTGCTGAGCACTTGCTGAGTGACAGGCACTGTGCTAAGTCTTTACTGGTATTATTTCATTATTCTCACAGCAACCTGGTGAGGTAGGTACTGACCACTCCCAATTTTTAGATGAGAAAATAAAGCCAGCAATGGACAGCGCTAGGATTCTAACACAGGTCTGTCTGGCTCCCAGGTCAACTCCAGATTACCCTCTTGGAGGAGGGGGTGTCAAACTCAAAGGCCACAACCTCAACGACAGGGCCCCCGCAAACAGGACTGCAAGGGACAGGTGTGCAGGTTTCATGAAGGCCCCTGGCCAATGGAGCAAGACCAAAGGAATCAGCCTCCCAGGCCAGCCAAGCTGGGCACCTCAGGGCTGCTTCCTTTCAGAAGAGATTCCTTTTTCTAGTTCTCACTCAGGGGCCGTCTAGATTAGCCCTATATCAGAACCGCAGTCCCACGATGTTTGCTAATCTAATTTCTCCATTGCATTGTGTGGAGAGGACACATTCTGAAGGCATCTCAGTTTAAACATCAGAAGCTGTCATGGATGTGTCAAACCAAGGCCCTAAAGCTTCAGGCACTGAGATAAATCCTGCCCCTCCTCTTTAATTAATTCTCTCATCCTCTTTATGTTTAACAGACTGGGCCTGTTCCTCAAATTCGTTTATTTGGTTCTGCAAGAGAAGATTCCCAGAGACGTGTATTTTAAACAAGTCTTAACTTTTGTCAGTGTAACATGTGATTAGCACTTTCCACTTGAGCTCTGTTAAAATGCCAAGTGGCCCATGTCCCTCAAAACTGGTGTTAGGAATCATCAGTGGCCTCCTGCTGAGCTCTGGGACACAGCTGAGACTTCTTGCTCCAACTGTCTTTATGAGCTGGTCACTTATTGTCCTAACAAGGAACAGGGTTTTCATCGCCCAGAGCGCTTGCTTTTCAAAAGTAATCTCTTAGCTGTTCCATAAGAATATCACTTTTACAAAAGACATGCCCATAGTATTACATTCATAGACAACCTCAGTGAAACTCTGGGTTATTAGCTGGAGACCTAAAGGTGGCACCAAAATGAGTGTCTACGCTAATCCAAATGAATGACACTCCTCAACCTTTGACCACAGAAGCCCATGAAGTCACCAAGCAATGCCATCTGCACTCTGGATACTCACAGTATAATGCATCCCCCTTCGGAGCTAGAGACCCTCACAGCCTGGTCTTGCAGCTCCAAGGCCAGTGGCCCCATGCAGAAGTCCCACCTGACTCTGCCACCAACCCACCGTCTCTGGCCACCCTTCTATACCATCTGGCTTCAGAGGGCTGAGGGGCAGTTCACTGCCGGCCAGTCCAGCCAGGATGTGTTGGACACAAAAAGAGTGGAAATGTGTTTTAGAAATGAGCACCATATAAATAGTCAATAAATATAAGATCATGTCATGATCATTACTCTTGTTATACACACTCCCACCCATGTTCTCGTAACTAGTTCTCGCTCTGGGATCAGCTACAACTTGGTTTCAATCTCTGCTTACTGATTATGTGACCTTAGCTATGTTGTTTGACCTCCCTATGCCTCAGTTTCCTAATTTGTAAATTGGAGATGAAAACAGTTCTTACCTTGTAGGATTATGAACAGTTTATAAAGAAAAGTGCTTCTCAACATAGTGCCTGAGAAAGCTATACATTCACAAGCCACTTTCACACTTCCCAGGCTTTGCACTTGCTGTTCCTTCTGCCCCAAAGTCCCTTCCTTCCTCTTGGCCTGGAAAAATCCTATTTCTTTCCAGGGCCATCCTGGATGCTACCTCTTTTAGGAAATATTCCCCATCCCCTCTAAGCTGTGACTCCCCACAGCCCGCTCTGTGCTCCATACAATCATGCTCCCTCCTCTAGGATAGCGTTGGCCACACAGAACACTATGCTTTTTCCACAGTTCCCTCACCCCAGCCGTGAAGTCCTTGAGGGCAGGATTATGCTATCTGTTATTGAACCTCCAGACTACAGTTCCATGCCCGGTATTAAGTAGATGCTCAATAAAGTTTGGCTGACTTAAGTAATGAGTTAGTTATGCTCATAATGAGGGAAAAGCCACAAAAACACAGAACAGTGTGATGGCCATCTAAGGCATAGTGGGGTTAAGCATCCCTTCGAGCAGTGTGAGTGGTGAGTCCTATAGCTGTGATTCTCTCTCCTGCTTATGTAACTGGTTTGGGAGGAGACCCAGGAATCTACTGGTTTGGTTTGGTTTGGTTTTAAGCTTGCCAGGTGATCCTAGGGTGTGGCCAACTTTGAGAACTGCTACTCTATCACCCTGCCCTAACATCATGTCCTGTGAATTCAAGGCAGGAGCAATGCCTCAGCTTCCCGTAGCTCCCAGGGCCCAGCCACATCACCCGAAGGGTGCTGCTACCTGCAGGAGCTGGTCCTTGGGCTCTGACTTGACAGCTGAGCATCATGTGAAAGGCAGGGCAAGGTAAGCAAAGGGAGCTAGTTAGACATATGGGGTGAGAACAAGTGAAGGGCTGTGAGCTGAGGAACAGGTCCCCCATCAAGCTGAACCCTTTATCCTTCAGCACTAAAGTCAGCCTTCACTTCCTCCTGAGAAACCTTTGCCCAGGCACCTCCATGCCCTGAAGGCTGTCTCCTCAGCTCCCCAGCAGCCCCCGCCTGCCTCTCCCCAAGCCTGCCTCCCTTGCAAGCACCCTGCCTGCATCATCCATTCCATTTTCCTTATGCCAGGCACAGTGCTGGGGCACATGGATCATCCACTTGTTGGTGAATGCCAAAGTAAAGTGAAAAGTCTGAATCATACAGAATCCTTTTAAAGAAAAGCACTCTAACTGCCTTCAGATGTAAAAAGTTCGCCCAATAAGAGCTAACAGACTAGACCCAGGGAGCCCGCTTTGAGAAAGCAGCGTGTAATTAGCACACTGTCGATGTGTAAACAGCAGCCTCAAAGTAGTTGTGAATAGTTTATTTGCTGGTGTAAAGTAACATTCCCTTGCAATATTATAACAATGGCCTACCTTAGTTTCCTTGCACTTCTCCACCTAATCTTATTTCTACTCATTAATAGTGAAAAGGAAGCCTGGTTTTACTGGCTTCAAATCATGCCAGACTCCAAACCAGTGAGGTCTGAATTAATGAGCTTGAACTGTCTGCATTTCCATCCTAAAACTGTCTCAGCTCCCTCCACAGGTTTTCCTTCAAGGGCCATCTCTCAGATAACAGAGCCTCCTTTCACTTGGCAAATGCTATGAGTGCCCCCCCCCATTTTCAGATGGGAAAGTAGAGGCACAGAAGTGGACAAAATTGTCTGAGTAGCACAGGATTCAAGCACAGGAGATGTGCCCCAGTGCCCGCATTTGTACTCAGAGAAGCCCCAGTCCTAGAAAGTCAAACTGCGGTTACCAGGACCTGGGAGAGGAGGCCACAGGGAGTTATTGTTTCTCAGCTACAGAGTTTCAATATAGGATAAGAAACTTCTGGAGATGAGCGGCGGGGATGGTTGCAAAACAAGGTGACTATACTTAACGCTACTGAATTGTACACTTAAAAATGGTTAGAATGGGCCAGGAGCGGTGGCTCACACCTGTAATCCCAGCACTTTGGGAGGTCGTGGCAGGCAGATCACGAGGTCAGGAGATTGAGACCATCCTGGTTAACATGGTGAAAGCCCATCTCTACTAAAAATACAAAAAAATTAGCCGGGCATGGTGGCGGGTGCCTGTAGTCCCAGCTACTTGGGCGACTGAGGCAGGAGAATGGCGTGAACCCAGGAGGCAGAGCTTGCAGTGAGCCAAGATTGTACCACTGTACTCCAGCCTGGGCGACGGAGGGAGACTCCGTCTTAAAAAAAAAAAAAAAAAAAAGGTTTGAATGGCGATTTTATGTTCTGTATATTTTACCCCAATTTAAGGGGGGTAACACTTGTTTTTTTCTCTCTTTTTTTTTTTTTTGGTCTTTTTTTTTCCTTTTTGTGGGAAATGGGGTCTCACTATATTGTCCAGGCAGGTCTCAAACTCCTGGGCTCAAGCTATCCTCCCGCCTCTGCCTCCCTAAGAGCTGGGATTACAGGCGTGAGCCATGGTGCCCGGCCTTTACCACAATTTTTAAATATGGCTGGGGGCAGTGGCTCACACTTGTAATCCCAGCATTTTGGGAAGCCAAGGCAAGATGATTGCTTGAGCCCAGGAGTTCAAGACCAGCCTAGGCAACATGGTGAAACCTCGTCTCTACAAAAAATTAACAAAATGAGCCGGGTGTGGTAGCATGCACCTGTAGTCTGAGCCACTGCAGAGGCTAAGGCAGGAGGATCACTTGAGCCAGGGAGGTTGAGGTTGCAGTGAGCTGTGATCATGCCACTATACTCCAGCTTAGGCAACAAAGTGAGATCCTGTCTCAAAAACAAAACAAACAAAAAGATTCAAACTTCAACTCTGCTACTAACTGGGTTTTTTTTTTTTTTTTCTGCTAGAACATTACTGTTTCTTTATCTATAAAATGAGGACAAGAACTGACTTCTCGGGTTTGTTGTGGGGGTTAAATGAGATGGTGCATGTCACACACTTAGCACAGCACCTACTACGCAGTAAGAACTCATACAGACAGCACTATCACTGGCCTTGCTGCTGTTATTAACATTCTTTGTTCCTAACTCCTACATTTTACAGGTGAGGAAAGAAAGACCCAGAGATGTGTGAGGCAGGGCATCCTGCCCAGTGTCCCCTGGCCAGTTGATGAAGGGGCAGGTGCTGGCACTGGACCTCCTGTCTCCAACAGCCCCTCTCAGTGGCTAAGTTCCCATGCTGGGTTCTGCCATGCCCTCAGCAGACACTGTGAGTCATCAGGAAGAGCCTTTGCCCGCACACACATGCACATGCCCACTTCTGTTCTCTTCCACTGTGGAGCATGTGCTTTTAAGGTACACATGTAGGTGAAACCGTCAAGGTTTTCTTTTGCCTTGCTCCCCAGTTGACTCAAGAAGCTTTTCCACATATGACACAAGTAACAGGAGATAATGTGAGCACACATGACTGCCCCTTTAAATCCTGCCATCAGAACCGCTCAGGGGAACAGAAGGTAGTCTCCAGCCAGTTGGCCTTTCTTTGTCGAATTCTTTTCTAATTCTTCAAGGGTAGTGATTAGGGGTGGGAGGGGTGCTTCCTCTTTCCTGCTTTCCCAAAATGTCCTCAGCAGCAGCTGCCAGGGGCCCTGTGACAGCACAAAGCGCACATGGAGCAAAGGTCTCCCACAACTAACTGTCCCTGCCTGCCCTCTCCCACCAGCATTCTGTATCCCTACTATAGTTCTCCCCTAGGGCATGACCATTTGATATCTGAGTCCTTCTGGAACCAAAACCCTTTGGATACAGTTTGAGCAAAATATATAAAATAATATTGCATCATAACCCAAAGTATAAAATACATATGTAGAAGTCCATACTAAGATAAATAAATGAGTGGCAAAAGAAATGGAGAAGAGACAAATCTCCCCTGCAGAAGAATTCCAAATTATTTATGTAGATACTTGGCCCTCAAGGAGGTGCAGCATAACTGCCCAACCCTTAGTGTAGGCTGTGTATAATGACTTCCTTCCAAAGGATACAGTATGGAAAGGCGGAATAAAGACAAACTGCACCAAAGCAACCTGACAAACACTGCCTCTGCTAAGTGATCAAGATCAACATCAGCAGTGATGTCATGTTGGTAGTGTGTACCCTTGATAAATGAGACGAACATAGCACTTGACCTCTGTGGCCTTCCTCTCTAAAACCCATAACTCTAGTCTAACAATGAAGAGAAAAAAAATCAGACAAATCCCAATTGAGAGGTCTACAAAATATCTGACTGGCACCCCTCAAAATTGTCAGGGTCTTTAAAAAAAGGAAAGCCTAAGAAACTGTTATGGACAGAATGTCTGTGTCCCCACAAAATGCCTACATTGAAATCCTAACCCTTAATGTCATGGTATTAGGAGGTGGGACCCCAAGAGGCCATTAGGTCATGAGGATGGAGCCCTCATGAATGAGATTAGTGAGCTTATAAGAAGAGATATGAGAGCTTGCTCTCACCCTCTGCTCCTCCACCATGTGAGGACACGATGAGAAGATGGCCATCTGCAAGCCAAGAAGTGAGCCCTCCCCAGACATCTGCCAGTGCATTGATCTTGGACTTTCCAGCCTCCAGAATTGTGAGACACGGATGTGCGTTCTTTAAGTCACCCAAGTCATCTGAACTAAGATAGAAACTGTCACAGCCAAAAAAGTGTAAATTAGAGACATGAGTACTAAAAGCGATGTGGTATCTTGAATGGGGCCCTGGAACAGAGAAAGGACCTTCAAGGAAATCTAAGGTAGTCTGAATAAAGTATGGACTTTCGTTCACAATAATGTATCCATACTGGTTGGCTCATTAATTGTGAAGACTGTACCATAATTATGTTAGATGTTAATAATGGGAGAAAGTGGGTGTATGGCCTGTACATAGAAGCCCCAGGTGGGTCGGGGGCTCTAAGGTCCTGGGTATACCTGGGGAATGGATACTCTTTCTGTGGTATTGCACACTTTTCCTATAAATCTAAAATAGAAGTTTATTTAAAAACAAAAACAAAAAAACCTCCTTGGATCATACAGAACAGAACCACTTATGTTGCATTATCTCAGAACCACAAACAATGCCAATGCGTCCTTTTTTTGCCACTCTTCAAATTCTTGGGTTCCTCAGGGGCCCCCAGGGACTGAATGGTCAGGCAGCACCCACCTCCTTTCCCCTCTCAGCTCCCTTTTCATCTGCTTTATACCGTCAGCTTCTACTTTACTGATGAAACAGAGTTCCTCTAAAGAGTTGACAACTACTGATCTAGCTCAACCTCATCATTCAAGGTACAGGAGTGGGCATACTCAGGGGATTCACCAAGCAAGGGACAGAGCTAGATCTGGAACCTCATGTGGTGGACACCTAAGGCTGTTCTCCAGGTGTTGTCCCAGCTCTCACCTGTGAGTCTGGAGCTCCTTGAGGCAGGAACAGTACCTGGTTTGTCTGTGTCCATAGAACCCAGAAGAGCACTTGAGACAGGGAGGAGTCCCATGGGATGAATGAATGAATGACAGTGTTCCCACTACATGACTGTTCCAAAATGCCAGTGCTGTTCAAATCAGGAAAATTCTGCAGACATTTCAGATAAAGGCAAAGTAGAGATCTCGGTGGTCTGCATCCATATATTTAATTAAGATAGACTCTTCTATCTGTCAGTGAGCTTGTGTACTGCAACCTGCCTTTGGAGGGACATTCATGCATCCGTTGGTTCACTTTAAAAGCTTTATGGAGGCCAGGTGCAGTGGCTCATGCTTGTAATCCCAGCACTTTGGGAGGCTGAGGTCAGGAGTTTGAGACCAGCCTGGCCAACATAGTGAAATCCCATTTCTACTACAAATACAAAAACATTAGCCAGGTATGGTGGTGCATTCCTGTAATGCCAGCTACTCGGGAGGCTGAGGCAAGAGAATTGCTTGAACCCAGGAGGCAGAGGTTGCAGTGAGCCGAGATCATGCCACTGTACTCTAGCCTGGGCGACAGAGTGGGACTCTATCTCAAAAAAAAAAAAAAAAAAAAAAAAAAAAAAAAAAAAAAACCCAAAAAACAAAAAACTTCGTGGAGCACTTCCTACACATTATTAACAATAGCAACCACAATAATTCATACAGTAAGCATTCATCAAGCACTCACTATGTGTCAGGCTGAGTTCCGGACATGAGAAATACAACCCTGAACAAGGCAGACACATTCCTGCCCTCAGACAGCTTACATTCCAGTGCCCTAGCAGGGATCCCTAACTGTTATAGACGCTTCCTGTGTGCGATGCATTGAGCTCAAAGGTTCTCATTTCACCCTGTGAGGTAGGGACTTTTGGTTCCCTGATTTTTCACATGGGAAAATAGAGGCCTAATTCCTTGTCCGAAGTTACTCAGTAAGCAAGTAGCTGAGCTGGGATTTGAGCCCAGGCACTCTGAATCAAGAACGCATATTCTCAATTGTCATATGAGAGAGTAGCTGCGGGTCAGAGGACCTGGCTATAAGCACACACACTAGGTGTCCTATGTGAAACACACACACTTCAATGGAAAATGAAGCAGCCCTTTATTACTAGCAACTGGTCATGCATCCAGCATCCCTTCCTCACCCCCGCCCCACATGCAGGGCTCTCTGGGAAAAGCTGAGATAAGGAGTTAAGCTTTGCCAGGAGGTCTGTGCAAGGGTTTCTTACCAAGCACTACTGAACCTAAGATGGTGAGAGCTTCAGAGTGGCCCCTGCATGACTTACCCTCTCGGGCTCAGGCCCAAAGCTGCATCCAGGGTGGGGTGCCTCGCTGGACTAACAGGTGGAGGAGGCACAGAGCCTCTGTTCCTGCCTTTAAGATACAGACATCAACTCACTAGTACGATTTGTTCCAGAGAATATCCTTACTCTGTTCATTCCGACTATCAACATCTCCTCCCGTGGGAGGGGCATGACTAGGGAGGGATTAGAGTTGGGGCAACCCCCAGGCATGAAGGGAGGTATAGTTCTTTCTCCTCTAGGAACAGAGAGGAACTATGGACAGGGGATGGAAGTATTTTCTCATTGCATTGTGGGCTCACCCCTGTGCTGGGCACAGGTGGTACAAGGAGAAGAAGCTGGGGTTCCTGTCCTAAAAGGATTCACAAGAGGGTAAAAGAGACCGCAGACTTCTACATGAATAATATAGCCCAGCAGGGCTGTATGAGCTGGTTGGGTGATGGTGGAGGCTTCTCAGAGGAGGCGTGAAGGCCTTGGTTCCTTCGTCTGAGTCGGGTTTTGAAGAGTGTTGAAGTTCTCCACACAGAGAAAAGGGGAAAAGAACCCAGGAGTTAGATTCAAGGCCCTGAGCTTAGCAGCCACATGGGGTCGGGAGCTCTCAGGGGCTGGGTGAGCCTGGGCCACAGAAAGTTCGGGCAGGAGTGTGAAGAGTGAGGCTGGGAAGACAGGCTGCACATCAGACTGCAGCAGGCCTCATGTGTGATACTAGGGAACTCGGCCTTTGTTTTCTTTTGATAAGCAAGGAACTCAAGGATAAGTTTTGAGTTACCTGGTTTTGTCAGGGGAGAGGAGAGTTGTGGCTTCGGGGCTTATACAGTTACACTTTTGATTTAGAAATTTATTCTGACAACTCATCTGAAGAACTCATTGTCATTCAAATAATTATTTGGCACCTACCACATCCCTGACACTGGTAAGGGGCTGAAGATACAGTGGCAAACTGAATAGACATGATCCTGGCCATCTTTGAGCTTACAGATAGGTAGAAAAGATGAACATTAAAGAAATATTTAATTCCAGTTATGACAAGTCTATGGAGGAAAAGCCCAGCGGGGGTGAGTACATGTATCAGGGCAATATAGAATCTCCTGGGGATGGCAGAGAAGGTTGTGCTGAACTTATGGCATTGAAGGTGAGTCCTGGAGCCTGAGTAGATGCGTCTGGTCAGGGGGCAGGAGGAGGGTGTTCCGGGTGGAAGGAACAGCATGCACACAGACCTGGAGCTGGGGAGGAGCACGGCACAGTGGAAAACACAAAGGTGGCTCATGCACTTTGAATACAGCAAGTACGGAACAGGGTGGCATGAGATGGGCAAGCCCTCAAAAGCCATCACAAATATTTCAGACGTTATCTTAATATCAGGGTCAAACCATTAAACAAAGCAAAGTAACAGGATCCTATCAGAATTTTATCCCTATTACATGGGAAACTTATTGGAAGAAGGCTCCATGAAGGCAGAGGGGTCATTAGGAGGCAGAATCAGCAGGCTTTGGGGATTGTCTTTTCTGAGGTGAAGATGAAAAGGGAGAAGTAAGTGGAATGTGATTCTAAGGATTTGAGCTTAGAGAAAGGGACAGATGGCAACTTCGGATCAAGAGGGAGCACACAGGAGAAGGAACAGATGCTGGCAGGGACCAGCAATGTCTGCACAAGAAGAAATCCTGCAACTTTCACTATCACAAAACCAGAGAGCAAAGGTGAGTTTCCAAAGAGGTGGGAGAGGGTCTGGGTTGGAAAAGAGGCCCAGAGAGGCAGTAGGTGGAAGGTGCCCTGGTACTCCAAAATTCACTACTTGTACCTCCAAGGGAAGCTGTCAGGGAGGGGACAGGAGCTCTCTGAGCCCCTGCCCTGACCCCACGGAGGTGCAAACTTACTTCCAGCTGGCCAGGTAAAGTGGAATCAAAGGCAGAAAAGTTCCCCACTGGCTGACATTTTGGGGAGCTCACAGAAGGGTGAGTTTCTCAAATCCAATCCCAGCACCAATGAGGAGCTGAAACATATTGTACCCATTAGAAAAGAAATGCAAATCAGAAAGTGAGGCATTTGTGTCCATGACAACAGGGGGAACGTATTTTGGCAAATCTGAGTTCATTTATATTCAAATAAATATTTCAGTCTATGACTCTGGCACTTTTTTGCATGAGATATTTCAGAACCATATTGAATGTTGCTCCCATGCTAAAAACTTGAGAATTAAAATGAGGTCCAATTTCAAAGTCTATCAGGCTCCAAGATTTTGAGGTTGGTTTTACCTCCAGGAATGAAAAAGAATGATAAACTAGAGAGTGATTCAGCACATTTGTACAAAGACTTTTTGAACTGGAAAGGCTCGTTCAATATTATGCCATGCAGCCCCTTCTTTGTAAAAATGGGACAACAGGCTCAAGTGAGGCCAAAGATCACACAGCAAATTAATCTAGAACTCAGGTCTCTGTCAGGCCAATGCCGTCTCCAGCACATCAAGCCTGATGTTGGAATAGGAAGAATAGCAGGTTTAAGAAGACTTTGACACATGATCAAGTTCTTGTCTTTTAAGATAGGATGTTGTCCTTTAATTACAAAAGCAATCCATGACCTTTGTGGGAAATCTGTACAGTGTGTTACCCAAGACTTCAAAGATATAACCTGTAGTAAACCCTATAATTCCTCATACAATCACTGGTAGCATTTTAACACATTTCCTTCCAGCTTTTTTTGTCTTGTACATAGTTGAAGTCTTAGTATATGCAAAATTTTGCATCATAAGCACCTTCCTGAATCATTAAAAACTTTTTCTATGCAAAGAAAAAAGTTAATGGGTAAATAATATTCCACTGTATAAAAATACTATACATTTCCTAAATCATTTATTTAATTCACTGTTGGATATTTAGGTAATATCCAATTTTTATTATTTTAATAATATTTTGTTGGATATCTTCATGTTTAAATCTCTATTTACACATCAGATTATTTCCTTGGACTAAATTTCTAGACATGGAATTATTGAGCTAAAGGGTATAAGCATTTTAAAGACTCCTGATGTACATTGTGTTGCAGAAAAGGTTATATTGTTGCTAGTGCAAGGTGGAATGCAAATCTCACCGTGCTCTGACCAACCCATTAAGCACCACACCAGCCTTCAAGGAGCACACAGCCCAGCAAGGGGTGCGAGGAACATGGCCTAGATAAACAACCTGCTACCCTAATTTAGAGGAGTAAGGAGAGATGCTCGCCCTTACCATGGAGAGATATTCCTAATTAGATGCTGACTCTGTTCTCTGGGAGAACCTGCCACTCTCATTACTTTCTGTGGCTCCTGACTTGGCTCTCAGAAGCTTCTCCTTGCCCACTGTCTTCTGTGGCCCCATCTGAAGTGGGTTTTGTAGAATATTCCCTTCTTGAAGGCTCTACAACTTTTGCAGCTGCTTTCTTCTGTGCAAGTTCAGGGACTCAAGAGGTGTTTTAAGACTAACCAGCCAAGTTGCTCTTGAGCTCACCTCCTGGTAACACATTGGAAAAGCAGAAAGTAAAATCCAGCTGATACTGGTGCTTTGACTCTTTCAAACTGTGTGCCCTAATGCAGCAGGCTCGGTAGGTACCTGGTCTGCATTCCAAATTGTCACAGGTGAGTTTCACCAAATGGTTTGCCCCTGTATGTCATGGTTTTCCATAATTCCAGCTCCAAAATAAGTTTCCTTGCTGCATGTCACCTGGCCACCAAGTCAATGTCATGTATTTTAGGTTTTTGTAACAGCAGCACCCCACTTCTGGTAACAAGTTCTATATTAGTTAAAGTAATACTGGCTGCTGGAGCATAAAACCCCCTAAATCTCGGTGGATTAACACAACATAAGGTTTTTTTAAAGTCCCTGAAAGTCCTAAAAGGGGGGCTAATCTGACCAGTGGGCTGCTCTCCTCCATTAGTGATTCTGTTTCCCAGGTTCTTTTCATCTTTTGGCTCTATCATTTTCACCCCTTAGCATATGAGGTGACTGTGCTTACCTGTATCAAGCTGGGAGAGGGAAAGAGAATGGAAAAGAGAATGTTAGATATTTTTTAATGGCCAGGTCTGGAGTAGCTTACATCAGTTTCACTGACAATCCATCAGCTAGAACTTAACTGCACACACTTAACTGCAAAGGCGAAGGAGATGTGTAGTTCATCCTCAAGCCAAGGAGGAAGACAAAACGGCTTTTGATGAACTCATGGCGATGTCCTCACTACTTTTCACAGTGCACTCTACATTTGCATGGTTCATCTCTTTATCTCACCCCATTCCTGCCCCTGTCAACAGAGCCTGAGAGCCTGTCTTTAATTAAAATGTTGGTATTTTATTCATCAATGATTTTTTCATTAATTTTAATTTTTAAAAATACTACATTAAAATATTATGTCTCTTGATTACTGAGCTTTTTTGGCACCCCCTTCAGCTTGGCCCACTCCTCTGACCCAAGTTCCAGCCCTAGAATCAGGAAGAGGAAACCCATTAGAATGGATTTTTCCACAATTTGAGGGAAATACGTTCCACTTTCTTCTCTTTTGAAAGAGCACCTCACCCATGAGGCTCCTCTATCACTTACTACTCATGTTATGTGGAAATTGAACTAGACGTGGAGTCAAATCCTAGCACAATCATGGACTGGCTGTGTGGCCTGGCACAGTTCCTTAACCTGTCTGTGTGTGTTTGGTCATCTCTTCAGTGGGATCACAAATCCTGGGTCAAGGGGTCCCGAGGTAGGGCGTGAGAAAGACCTCAGGGCCAGGTTCATGGAAGGCATATAATAAATACTGGCAGAATCTGGATCCAAAGTGTTTATTGAAAAGCCCAGCCTGGGCTGGGTGCAGTGGCTCATGCCTGTAATCCCAGAATTCTGGGAGGCCGAGGCAGGCAGATCACGAGGTCAGGAGATCGAGACCATCCTGGCTAACACAGTGAAACCCCATCTCTACTAAAAATACAAAAAAATTAGCCAGGCATGGTGGCGGGCGCCTGTAGTCCCAGCTACTTGGGAGGCCTAGGCAGCAGAATGGTGTGAACCCGGGAGGCGGAGCTTGTAGTGAGCTGAGATCATGCCACTGCACTCCAACCTGGGTGACAGAGCCAGACTCCATCTAAAAAAACAAAAACAAAAAACAAAAAACCCACCCTGGGCCAGCTGGTATAGGAAACATAAAACAAATATCTGCCCTTATGGATTGTACACCTTAATAAGAAGTCAACGGGAAAATGTGGCCTCAGTGACCTCTTCAATGTTTGCATTTTTAAATAGGCTGTTTGGTGGAGCAAGGGAGCAAAGGGGTGGGATGTAGGGGAGCCCAGGGCAGGGTGGGGCAAGTGGTGACATCACTTCATTTTAAGGACAGTAATTCTCCTGGCAACACCCATTAACCTAAAACCCCACTATGCCTCTTACAAAATACCTGCTAGAAGCTCTTTCCCAAAAGGGCCCACAGTCCTTGCCACAAAACATTTTTAGCACATTTAAAACAGAACTTTGAGTGTGGATTTAAAGCAGTCCTATGACATCATGTGTGGAATATATAGAAACCTTCCATGAGCAGAAGATTTGATTGAGCCTCATTGTTGACAGCACATCTGTCGAGCAGCTGCAGGGGCCAGGCACTATTCTGGGCACTGTGGGCAGAAATGGAATGAGGGATGTCGTAGAGGCTCCTGCAAGGCTTACAATCAAGGTGGGAAGGCAGGATGGGCACATGGAACAGGAACACGCCTTCTTTAGTCAGAACTCTGTGCTGCGAGTGACAGATACCCTACTCAACTAGCTTAGGCAAACAGGGGGATGCTGATTATGAGAATGTTGGTGTGTCTCACAAAACCTAAAGAATAACCAAAGCCAAGGACTTGGATGCAGCCAGCTCTCTCTCCTGCTCCCATCTCTCCTTCTCTTGTGTGCCAAGCACATTCTTTCATCTCCCATAGCCTGGCTTTCTCCTTTCATCCAGGGGAAAACATGGCTGCCAATAGCTTCAGAACTTGAGGTGTCATGGCCTCAGCCACCCCTGGAGAGAGACAAAGCTGACACCCAAAATTCCTAGGGAAGGTATTGATGGCTCATTTTGAGACAGGTGCCACCTCTGGAATAATCAACAGTGTCCAAGGGATAGAAGGACAGCACACCAATGTGGCAGCTCCCATGGTGATTGTACGGATGGGGATGGGAAGTTCCTAGAAAAAGTTCTGGAGAGATCCACTGAGAACCATACAGGACTCTGCACAATGAGAAACGAGAGAGACATTAACAGGAGGTCAGAGGAAGAAGCAAAGGACCCAGCTGTGTAAGACCTTGTTAGGCAGTGTTAAAGGGTAGTGCATCCGGGCACCTATATGAAAGATGACCAACTGTACTTGTGTTTCCTCCCTTCTCATCTCGGGGACAGTAGGGAGCTGGTGGTGAAAAACACAGAATGAAGCCCTTAGCAGCCAGCCCCAACCAGTTCACTATGTGCAGATGCTATGATAAGCCCTTATATGTGTTGTCTCAATTAATCCCCACAGAAAACCTGTGAGGGAAAAAATGAGTATCCCATTTTACAGATGAGGAAACTGAGGATAGCAGAGATTAAGTAACTTGCCACAGATCACACAGCTGTAGGTGGAATAGCCAAGCTTTGAACCAGGTGTGTGTGTGACACCATGCCCCATGACCTGACTTGGCACCCCTCCACTGCTGCACCCACCCAGACAGCACTGATGGTTTCTAGGTAAAAAGATGCCTCAAGAAACACCTACCGATCCCCTCCAGAACACTGTTTTGAGAACGTGCATTAGTATGGGTCCTCTGAGGAACAAATGCCAGACAGAATTAAATGTGCCAAAAATTTATTAGGGAAGCAATGGTGATAGAAAATGGAGAAGGTGGGCCAGGCACAGTGGTTCACGCCTGTAATCCCAGCACATTGGGAGGCCGAGGCAGGCAGATCACTTGAGGTCAGGAGTTTGAGACCAGCCTGGCCAACATGGTGAAACCCCATATCTACTAAAAACAAAAAAGATTAGCCAGGCATGGTGGTGCACTCCTGTAGTCCCAGATACTTGGGAGGCTGAGGCAGGGGAATCACTTGAACCCAGGAGGTGGAGGTTGCAGTGAGCCAAGATTTTGCCACTGTACTCCATCCTGGGCAACACGGTGAGACTCTGTCTCAAAAAAAAGAAAACGAGAGGGTGCCAGAAGAAGCTGGAATTTAGTTCGAACCCCAAGTGAAGGAGAAAAGGAAGGAAGGAAGACTTAGTGGAAGCATTCTAGACTGCCGTGGAGTTGTACGGAAAGTTTGGCAGGCTGTCAGAAAGGTGTCAAGCTACAATTACCCATCAGAACAGATCCATGTCTCCTAGGAACAAGTCTGCCTTAGTTTCTCTGCCACGCTCTGTTCCCTAGGAACAGCCTACAGAAGCACGGCCTGGAGGCAAGCTCAGGAAGGAGCAGCTGTGGAAGGATTTGAGAACTCAGCGCCAAGGCTGCTGGTCAACCACGCTTCGAGCCGTTGGAAATCTCAGAGGTGCATTCCTACCACCACACAGAAAGGCTGCATTATACTAACACCCATTTTTAACCATTATCTGGAAAATACAGCTGTTTTATACCCATCACGGGAGATCAATAAGCGATTTAAAAAGCCAGTGATAATTCTTTGATTCTTTTTTTTTCTTCCATGATTGAGGAGTGTAATTCTGTTTTCCATGTTTATCATTAGAAAGTTCCACTCTTTTCTTGCCTTTATCTTCCTTATTATGTTCCTACCAAATAATGTTGTTTCTTTCATTTCTTTTGGGGTCTGGGGCCTTCTGATATTTATTTTCTTTCCAAGGCTATATGTATGGTTCTAGGTTTGATCCCAGAATGCTAGAAACCCAGCATTGTAAGGCTTTAAACGCTGTCTCTGCTGTGGGCATCCAAAGCACTTGGACTTCCTCTACCACAACAACCCTCCCACTTCACTATAATTTCTTGCTTACATATAATAAACTAAACACCATGAAGGCAGAGACTGTCACTAATATGTTGCATTTCTAGCTCTCTACCATGTGTCTTCGTTCAATAAATATTTCTAGAAGTAATACATCACCCAGTCTAGTCTCATATTTTCCATCAAATACATTTGATGATTGACTGATGGGCTATTTTTACTCAAAGACAATCTAATGATATTTCAACATTTCCAATTGATCAATTTTACTTGAGAACGTATATGGTTTTCCCCATTACAAGCAAACTAAACTCTATCTGTGCTTTCTGGGCAAGGGCCCCAGGAGCATCTAAGACAGGTATACTCCCTGACATTCCTCATCCCACCATTACCACCTTCAAAACCCCACCACGACTACTGCTATGACACCTTTGGACTGAATAAAGGGAGCATCTTCTTCTGTTCCATGGAGAGCCTTAAGAGGTTTGCAGATGACATGTTTTTGAGAAGCGAGGCATGATAAAGGTTGAGATTCAAGAGGCTATATACCCAAAGTCAGTGAGTAGGATGGATAGCAGTGGGAAGGATGAAAGTCTAAAGGCAGGAGACTAGATATGAGACCATGACATGAACAGGTGAGAAGCACAAACAGTCTTACACTCACTAAGTCCCTATGTCATTTAAAGTCATTCATTTCAATGTCCTGTCTCACATCATGATCAAACCTCTAAATCTAATTTAAAATGCAGACTTTTCCACTCTGCTCACCCCAGGATGTTGCAGGTAGGAAGCCTGTAGTCAGAGAAGAGGGACATGGTAGATCTCTTCTTTTTTCCTCACCTATGACTCTCCTCCTCTCCTAATTGCCAGCCACCTTTCTGACCTCTCCAGGAATAAAGTGAAGAGAATGAAGTAAGGGAGCCTGGATGTTCTGTTTTGACTGGTACATGGAGATCCAGAACTGCTATTCTCTAACATAGCAGATGTTTAAAGCTGACTTCTTTCGTTTCTCTCATGGGCTCTTTGGAGACACCACTGTCCCTGCAGTTCTCCTGACTAGGGCAAAGCTATCTCTGCTTAAAACAGTCATTTGCCCTCCCTCAGTTGCAAGGCATTGGGTGACACCTCCAGCTTCTCTCTGCTGAGGTTCTTTTGCCTCTCCAGGTGGCTCTCCTGGACAAGACCTTACACTGGCTTTCTCTCTCTTGCATATTCTCAGTAAACCCTCTTGCATTCTTTTGCCTTTTTTATCCCAAAAGATGGGAGTGCAGGGCCTCCAAACACAGCAATTTTTGCTAGGCTGCCACAGGCTGCCTCAGTCACTCTCTTGCCCTTTAGGTTTTTTGATGTCCTCCAACTAGAGGGGATGTATGTGAAGCTTTCCGCATGACCCAAGAGAACCCCTTCTCAAGGCTTGAGGCAAGAGGCAAGAATCTCCCATCCCTCCTCTTAGGGCCCACAGCACAACAGCCTCTCTTTCCAAAGCTCCTCTCCCCAAGGAGGATCTCTCCTTGTGGTCCCCTCATTTGGTTTAAGATTAAGAGGTAGCAGGTTCCACCCCTCCAGGGAAATGGGGATTGCATCCATAGCAGTTTTCTCTGAAGAAGTCATTTCCCCAAACCCTCCCCAGATCTTTGATTCCTCTCCTTTTTGTACCCTTAATGTGAGGGAGGAGTTCAAGAGTTGTCAATCATCACCTTTGAAAATCTGTCCCATGGTCTAGCTCTGCATTCTCCAATACAGTAACCACTAGTCCCATGTGGCTGTTGAACAATTGAAATGTGGCCAGTCAGGGCCGGGCATGGTGGTTCACTCCTGTAATCCCAGCACTCTGGGAGGGGAGGCAGGCAGATCATAAGGTCAAGAGATAGAGACCATCCTGGCCAACATGGTGAAACCCTGTCTCTACTAAAAATACAAAAATTAGTCAGGCGTAGTGGCACGCGCCTGTAGTCCCAGCTACTCGGGAGGCTGAGGCAGGAGCTTTAACCAGGGAGCCAGAGGTTGCAGTGAGCCGAGTTTGTGCCACTGCACTCCAGTCTGGCAACAGAGCGAGACTCCATCTCAAAAAAAAAAAAAAAAGAAATGTGACCAGTCGGAATTGGTGAATTGAGATGGCTTATAGGTATAAAATACACAATGGCTTCTGAAAAGTAAGTACAAAAGAAGAATGTAAAATAAATAACTCTCTAATAATTTTTAAATGATCATGTGTTGAAATTATAGTATTTTGGAAACACTGGGTTAAAATATACTATTAAATTAATTTTCCCTTTTTTACTTTAAAAAACATGGCTACTAGAAAATTTAAAATATATGGCGTGCTTAGAAATGACACAGGAAACATGATTCACATTACCAAAGAAAAACTTGATAAATTGGACTTCAAAAAAACTGTAAAACTTTTGCTCTGCCAAAGACACTAAGAAGATCATTAAGAGGCAAGCTATAGACAGGAAATTATTTTCAAACCATGTGTCTGACATAGGATTTGTATCCAGAATGTATAAAGAACTCTCAAAATGCAATAATAAGAAACAGGTAAAGGACTTGAACAGATACTTCAACAAAGAAGCTAAGAGAGGTCAAGTAAACACATAAGAAGATGTTCAACATCAATAGTCATTAGGGATATGCAAAATAAAACCATGATGAGATAATACTTCATACCTGTAGAATGGCTAAAATAAAACATATTAACAATGCCAAGTGCTAGTGGGGATGAGGAGCATTTGGAACGCTCATAAATTTCTGCTGGGAATACAAAACGGCACAGCCATTATGGAAAGTGGTTTGACAGTTTCTTATGAAGTTAAATATACACATACCCTCTATACCAGCAACCCTACCCTTGGGCATTTCCCTAAAGAAGTGAAAACTTATGTTGACACAAAAACCTGTACCCAAATATTCATAGCAGCTTTTTCTGTGCTAGCCAAAAGCTGGAAACAACTCAAATGCCCTTCACTGGGTAAATGGATAAACAAACTGTGGTACCTCCACACCACAGAAAACTACTCAGCAGTAAAAAAGGAACGAGCTATTGATTAAACTCAACAGCTTGGCTGAATCTTAAAGACATTATGCCGAATGGAAAAAAAGCCAATAGAAAAAGGTTACATATTGCATGCTTCCATTTACTTGACATTCTTAAGAAGACCAAACTGTGGTGGCGGAAATCAGATGAGTGTTGCCAGAGATGAGCAGTTGGAGTAAGGTGGAATGCCAAATGGATAGTTCAAAGAAAAAGTTTTGGGATGATGGAACTGTTCTGTACTCTGTGGTCATAGTTACATAGATTTATTACATGTGTTAAAATTCATAGAACTGAACACTCAAAGATAAAAAAAGTTATTTTTGCTCTATAACTTTTTTAATTTTTTAAAAAATTTTTCAAATTTCTTTTTTTTTTTTTTGTTGAGACGGAGTCTCGCTCTGTCGCCCGGGCTGGAGTGCAGTGGCCGGATCTCAGCTCACTGCAAGCTCCGCCTCCCGGGTTTACGCCATTCTCTCGCCTCAGCCTCCCGAGTAGCTGGGACTACAGGCGCCCGCCATCTCGCCCGGCTAATTTTTTTGTATTTTTTTTAGTAGAGACGGGGTTTCACCGTGTTAGCCAGGATGGTCTCGATCTCCTGACCTCGTGATCCGCCCGTCTCGGCCTCCCAAAGTGCTGGGATTACAGGCTTGAGCCACCGCGCCCGGCCAAAATTTTTCAAATTTCATTTGTGGCTAGCATTATATACTTATTGGACCATGTTGGTCTAGCTCCTTTTTTAGAATGTCCTGTTTGCTTGACTTAAACCTGAGCAGGAACTTTCATCCTGACACCTGCTCCCCTTCTATCTCTGCACTTTTTACAATGGCAATATAATTTCTTGCTGAGTTGTCCATCCCCACTACTGGACTGTGGGCACTCTGTGAGCAGGAATATGTTCTCTCTTATCTCTGTGCTCAGTCACTGAGACTAAGTAGGGCTTACTCATGTTGTTGAATGAATCAATCAATCAATAGAATACATGTTTGAACCTTTGGAAAAGTAAGGTAAAATATTAAATGTGCTGCTTTTTGAACCTCTCTCATCCTCATCCTGATGAGGATGAGATCACAGGGTCCCAGGCTTCACCCAGGATCCTTAAGAGCTGAAGCTGGGGGTGAGAGTGGGCCTGCCCAGCCTTCAGCCATAGGGCACAGGGGAAAGGGGAATCCATGTCCAAGTCCGAGGCAAAGGCAACCAGAGAGCTCACCAACGAGGTGGAAGAGAAGCTGTAATGGAACCTAGAGCCATGGAGGAGCCAGAGACAGGAGGCAAGACAGTCACACAGCACTGGAAGGCAGGGTCTAGGAGCGAAACCTTCAGGAAGGGAAGGGGTCTTTAGTCCACATCATCAGCTAGTATTACTAATTCCACCGTTTATTATTCTTTGGGAGGTTGATATACCAAAGCAAATGGGGGAAATGTGATGTGCACTGTCACAGATACAAAGTGGCCATGTTTTCAGCCTGGCACATTTTCCAAGGCAAATGAAAATTGTTATGAAAACAATTTATACCCAGCAGACATGGATGATTGCCCATGATGACCTTTTGCCGGAGAAAATGAGTCTGATAAAGAAAAAATGTGAGCTCATTAAGATAAATTAGAAAAAGCAAATTATTGCTCTTAAATTATGGAAATTCCAAGACTGGTGGCTCTCTCTGTCCTTTTAGGACATAAAAACAATAAAACATAAAAAGAAATTGTTTATTCAGAAAAAAGTGTTATACAATTTGTGTGAATAGATGCAGTTTTGTTTCTTGGGAGGTTTTAGAATAGAGGTTTTTAGTAAACTAAATGAAATTTAATTGACTTATTAACTGCGCTGTGAATTCCTCCATAAATCTAGTAATGACTAAAGGAAGAAGAAAAAAGCATTGAGAGGGAGCAAAATTAACTTCACTTTCTATAAATGCTATCCAAGGAATATTTCCACCAGTCCAACATTATAGAATTTGGGGCATAATGTTGGTGCTTCCACTAAAAAAAAAAAAAAAAAAAAAAAAAGGATTTGCTGAGTTGCAGATGTAAGGTGAGGGAACAGAGCAGGTAAAGACATCACTCAGGAAAGCTGTAACATGTTCCTACTTCCCTGATAGTCATCAACAGGCATATAGAACTTTACAGTTTCTAAAACTGCGCTTTCATGTACATGATCTCCTCTATTCTCACAGCAACCCCTTTTATTCATATATGCCCCCATTGCACAAGTGAGGAGAGTGAGATTGGGCAAAATTAAGTGGTTCTTCAGCTAGTAAAAGCTACAGGCAGGATGAGAATCCAAGACTATCCATGCTCTCTCCCAAGCAATCTCTTGCCCCCACTCTATCTTAGGTACTCTTGATGTATCAGAACTAGAGTTACTGGATTCATATTTCTCTGTAGGAAAAAGCAGGTGGGAGGGGCAAGGGATAGAAGGAGGGGAGGAAAAGAAGCCTTTTCCATTTAAATCCATCAGGGCTCTTAAAACAGCACTTAGCAAAGAAATATGTATTGGAAAGGATGGCCTAACTCCCATATCAGACAACTCTAAAATCTCAGTGTTTAAATACCAGGAAGGTTTATTTCTCTTTCATGATAGTGTTCAGTGCAGGTCTGTGGGTGGGACTCTGCTCCATGCAGTCATTCAGGGACTCAAGCTCCTTTCATCTAGTTACTTCATCTCCTAGGGACTCAGAGTCCTCCACTGGATCACTGAAAAAGCCAGGAAACGAGGGAGAAGGGGAACATGGAAGGTCTTTTGAGGGGCCAAGCCCAGAAGGGGTACAGTCACTTCTGCCCATGTTTATCAGCCATGAGTCACATGGTCCTACATGCCAGGGAAATGTAGGGTGTCATGGAAGGAGGGGAAAATGCAGATGCTGATGGAGAATTCGAAGTCTTGCCATAAATGTTTTAAGTGCTTCTTTGAGTATGAAATATTTTCCCAAGTGTCTTGGAAGAATATTTCTGTGAGCCCCTAGCCAGCCTCCCATAACTCTGGCTATTCCAGTGGGACCACCTGACCACGCAGGGCTAGACATAGAACTTTTATTTTTTCAGGTTAGAGGAAGTGAACCTTTCAGGCTTATAGAGCAAAATCTCTCTATATATTTTCTTCCAACATAGCTGAGTAAAAGGGCAAACAGAAATTTGAAAGCAATGATTGCTTCCTTTGTGGGGGAGAAGGATACCCACTGAGTTGGGAACATATATGAATTCTGATTTGCAATCATTTCCACTATTTATGAGGTCACTGGACTTACTCCTGCTGAGTCCAATTTACAAAGAGCTTTGGTTGGATCAGGGAAAGGAATATTAGAATCCCGTTGACTTGGTGATGGCCAGAGGACTATGGATACCAAATGCAAGGAATGTATCAATAAACTGCAAGGAAGCAAAATCCTCAACATCAGCTCTGACATGCCATGTCCAAAAGTGTACGAAGATGTATGTTTCCAGGGAAATTATTGACGTTGGGTGCTCCAACATTGCTATTTGACTACACACCCCAGAAGCAAATGGGGCGGATTTTCCAAATAAAAACTTGTTAGGAAAAAATCCAAAATGCCTAAGATAAGCAAAAGAGTTTTCCTTACATCGTCAGCATATTCCACTCCCAAGGCAGTTGTAGGATGCCAATGCTGTCTGATCATTGGTGTTTCTGCTTCTTGCCCCTCTCTCAAATTCTAACCCAAAATACCCAACTTTCTCCTAAATGTCCCACAGGCACATCTATTTCAGTATATTCACATCTGAACTCATTCTCACCAACCCAGGCCCATTCCCCATGGCTGCTCCATCACCTTCCTCACCCTCTCAATAAACGATATCACCACCACATGATCACCTGAGCCAGTGACCTAAGAATGAAGAATGCCTTCCTCTCCTTCAACACTGCTCCAGTCAAGTTCAGTCAGTTCCACCTCCTACATGTGTCTCAAATCTGTTCTGTCTTCTCCAACCCCACTGCCACAGCCCTCCTGGGTGACAGTACTGTCTCCCAGCTGGATTTTCTAACTGGAAACTGCCATTCCACACCACCCACCCCACTGCTCAGCAGCAACCATCCAATGTGTTAGTAAGGCTGTTTTTCAGTCTGTCCCCTGAAGACTCACAGGTACGATCTCCCAGTCATTCTTCCCTAAGTCCACTCATCCTGTGTTTTTGCAACATCAGGTGACTTGCAGTTCTCCTTTCTCCTGACTTTGATACTTGCTATTGTCTCCACTTCAAATGCTACCCCATTTCCCCACCCTTCCTCTATGTAGCTAACACCCATCTGTCCTTCAGTACCGAGGTCAGTTCACTTGGAAGCTCCGCCAGACCCCCCAGACTCATGTACACACTGCTCTCCTGAAGGCTCGCCAGTTCTGTGCTTGCCTCTATGATAGCTCTTGGGATGCATGGAGTCACCAGTGACCTTCTTCCTTCCCACCACCCTCCCCACACCACACTCTGTTAGCTCCTTGAAGCCAGAGACACTGTTGTCTCAGCTCTCTGGTCACCAGCACAATGTCTAGGAAAAAAGGAGGCACTTAGTAAATGCTCAGTTGCTGAAGGAGCACATAAATTAGTAAATAAATTACGTAGAAGCATAAAACCCTGTTCAAATGGATTCATCCATCACATGAGAAGGAGAAGGGGTGGTGAGAAGCCAATCTTGAGGCGTGGACCTCTCAGATGAATCAAACAATTGGGACAATTCAGAGTCACCACTTGTCCAAGAGATGTGGATTATCAGAGAAATAAAACATATTCATTCAGCCCACAAACCAAACACTCAGTCACGCTTCAAGCACACTCTGAAAAAGATTCTGTGAAAATACCAAGCAGATGTTGTCACTGATACCATAGTCAAACAGGATAAACCTGGAGGGGAAAACAAAATCCTTTGTGGAAACGTCTGTTGTAGTCGGGTTTGCTTAATACCAAGGATCAGAGACTCACGCAAACTGGGGTGAATAAAAAGGTGACGTGGGGTTTGTTTGTTTGTTTGATGTTATTGTTACTAATGATGCCAAAGTAAGGGTATGCAGAAATGAGAAGCACAGCTCTGGACAGAGGCCACATAGATGCAGAGGCAGCTCTGCTGTTTTCCAGCTGTGAGACCAGTTGAGCCTGTGTCCTCTACTCTACAGTGGGGTGAGACTGGAACCTACCATAGTGTTGTCATGAGCATGATAGGAGATTATGCAGATAAAGGCTTAGCATGTTTGTGGCATGCAAAATTTATTTTTATTCAAGAGAATGTTCTAGAATCCTCTCGGAGGAAAGAAAGTGAGGACTCGCAGAAGCTGGTATCTGTCTATCTCACCTTCTTGGCAGCTCTGCCCCATTTACCTCCCTGCCCAAGCTGCCTTCTTCCATTCACAGTGTCTGCTCCCTCACATGTCAGCTTGTTCAGGGCTCTGACCCTCCTAAGTTTCCCAGTTCAGCAGCCCAGGCAGGTTCATTCTTCCCGAGCACGAATACTTTATTCCTGGAAGAAAGGCGATGCTTGAAACAGATGGAGATCGAGTGTACATACAAGGGCCAAGCAGCTGTGATCAAGGGAGAGGAAGAGGAAAGAGAGGTGAAAGAACGCTCCTTATCTCTCATTACCATAAGTTTTAGGTCATCTTTCATTACCATGAGTTTTAGGATCAAACAGACCTGGGTTTGAATGCCAACTCCACCATTTATTAACTGGATGACCTTGGGCACACTATTTAACTTCTTTGAATCTTCAAGGCCTATTGTTAAGTGAAGATAATCTTGTATCTTTTCACTTGTAGCATTCTAAAATTGGGATGTGTCTTACAATTGATGTATTTAATGTGATAGTGTCCCCCACCTCCCAAAACATTAATAAACGCATGGTGTATCTTAGAATCAAAGAATTATATAACCAAGACCTACTGCATAGGACAGCGATGCAGACTGTATGAGCCGATGCAAGTAAATGCTTAACAAAGTGTCTGGCATATACAGAAATATCAGTGAAAGACCTCCATGCTATTACACATGGGCACTAAGACCCTCTCCCCGTGAGCAGGAGCCTGAGTTGAAGAGGCTGCTTTTGGAAGGGTATATGTCCAGGAAGGTGGTGACTGGCATCTCCAACACAGTATCAACCAGGAAGAAATCTAGTAGCTTGAGAATTAGCTGAGAAGTAACCATGAATTCATGTATAAAGCCTACTGGAAGCAGGATGTGCTAAGAACACTGGGGCTAAGCACTGCAGTGCTGGAACCTAGCCTGCAGAGCAGAACTTGACTCATTGTGTGATCTTGGATAAGTGCCTTGGTTGTTCATGTGCTTCCAGAGCTGGGATAAGAAAGCTAAAGTAAGCTGAGCATGGTGGCTCACATCTGTAATTCCAGCACTTTGGGAAGCCATGGCAGGCAAATTACTTGAGGTCAGGAGTTCGAGACCAGCCTGGTCAACATGGCAAAATCCCGTCACTACTAAAAACATACAAAAATCAGCTGGGCATGGTGGCACACACCTGTAGTCCTAGCTACTCAGGAGTCTGAGGCATGAGAATCGCTTGAACTGGAAGGCAGAGGTTGCAGTAAGCCAAGATCGTGCCACTACACTGCAGTCTGGGTGATACAGTGAGACTTTGTCTCAAAAAAAAAAAAAAAGAAAGCTAAAGTGACATTACCTATAATGGCAAATGCTGATATGAAAATGTGTTCATTTCTGGCACTGCTTATTTTGATAAATGCAACTGGACCAATGAACAGTAAGCGACACTGGCAATGTGTGAGCCAACAAGTTCCCCTGGAAGTAGACCCAGAGAAAGAAATGTGAGTGCAAGTGGTTTATCTGGGAGATGAAGGAAACACTGGCAGAGAAGTGGGGAAAATAGAGCAGGTGCATTATTGTGCCAGTTATTGCAGCAGGCAATGGAGCTTCATTCCACTAAGGAAAGTCAGTGGTCAAATCAGACATATACCCAGAGTTATCCCATCCCCAATGAGCTAGGAGACTGGGGCATTTATTTAGTATTTCCATTCTTTGACATAACCATATCTCTTCAAGCTCAGTATGTTAGTCTAGATCCAATCAGGAAAGAAAAAACATGCAGTAATTCGAACAGAGAAAGCTTAATATGAGAATTAGTAACCATAACAGGATTAGTTAAGGATAAGTAAAAAGTATAACAGGATTAGTAAAGGATAAGTAAAAAGAACTCTAAAGAACACAGGAATAAGGATCAGCCACTACTTCCCCAAGGGTTGAGTTAGAACATCTACAGAAGAGCTCCCAATTCTCGTGCTGAGATCCAGACCTTGTTGGGGAGGGTCTAGATGGGTTCCATGCAGAGGCAGAAGGAATGGGCTGCTTTCCAACTCTATGCTATGTTTTGGACCTAGGACCTCAAAGTACATAACCAGAATTTTCTTAAAATTGTGTTCATGATTATCTTGCCATGGAACACAAAAAGAGAAAAGAGAATACTGGTCTTGTTCATGTGCTCCAAGAGCTGGGATAAGAAAGCTCAAGTAACGTTACCTACGATGGCAAATGCCGACATGAAAGCATGTTCATTTCTGGCATTGCTGTATTTTGATGTACTAAGATAAATGCAGCTGGACCAATGAGCAGTAAGCTCTCACCTCTACTAAAGCAACATTGGGAGTTTGTGAGCCAATCGGAAATAAGCCTCCCCTTTTAATGTAGTCATGTTAGAAGAGATGACCAATGAGGAGCCAGTGCTGACATCTGACTTCAAGAGCAGGGAAATACTTTAAATGAAATGAGACCTGGACATAGGCCAGAACATAGGATGCATGAGTGGCCTGCTCATTTAGGTGACATTTTAAGGTTCAACTCAATTGATCAGTATTAAGAGGAAGTTGTCTCCCTTTGCCTCACATTTCCAACTCAGCTCAGAAAAGGACTTATCTAGCAACACTCCACCTCCTCTCTACATCCCTGCACTTAATTCTCTTGATGTGGCAGAGATGGTTGACCTGACTGGCCAAGTCTAGACATTCATTGGACCACATTTTATTAGTGGGGACAGTTTCTACGTTTAATGGCAAGAAGTAGGACATCCCCTTCCTCTCGCACGGTGGGTTCTTTTCTGCGTCCAGGGCAGGAGGAGCTCTTCTCTAAGCTCTCTCTATTCTACCCATGACTGAGGGAATGAAGCAGAGTCCTCCTGTCCCCCGCTGGCTGCAGAAATAGAGGTGGGGGGGGGCGCAGATCCTGCTTTATATTCCACCACGTAGTTCTGTTTGTTCCTGAGGCTCAGTCACATGTCCTTTTTTGGATTTCAAAAAAAATCCCAACGTCCGTATGATAAACCCTCATTTTTCGCTTGCCCCAACGGAGTTCATGACAATTTCATTGGTCCTAATTAACATAAAGAAAACAAGAAATGAGCAACCTAGGCCCAACTAGACCAATGATAAGAAGACCCTGCTTCTGATAAAAGAAAAAGGAGGAAAGATAAAAGACTTTTATCTTTCAGAGTTCCAGTCACAACCAGAGCCCGCTGGGATGCACATGTCACTTGGCTGGGGACACTTCAAGACCTGCCTGAATTCTTGGCTCCCTGAATTAACAAATTCCTGAAGTCAGGTGCCAAAAAGTAGCTGTGATCCAAAAGCAGCCACCTTCATCTCAGAGGAAGGAAGCCTGATCTTGAAAGTAGCTTCCCTAAGCTCAGGAATGGAAACTGGAAGGGCAGAATATCAGCCCTGTCTTCCCATCACACCCCAAATAAACAGGCCTCTGCCCCAAGATGGTGCAGTTATGTTGCTTAATTCCATCAGCCCATTTGGGCAGGTTGGGATGAGATGTTTCTCAGCTGCCCTATTCCTCTTGCTAGCTCTGAGGCTGCCTGTTAGCTCTCCCTCTAACTCTTTCTGCCCTAAATGCACATGCCCACTCCCTGCACCATCCTGGTCTCCCTCTGCACTACACTCACCTTCTTCAGCATAAAAATGAAACCCCCCAAACTAGTTAATGTCCGTCCACTCAGCCTTCATGTTGAAAGTGACTTCCTGGTGAAGCTCTCCCTGACTCTCCCAACCTACACAGTTCCTTGTCACACGTTCTCGTGGCTCCCTTCACCTCTCTTATACAGTCAATCACCACTTGTGTATTTGGGTAGATGACTGATGCCCACCTCCCCCTCTGGACTGTTAGCTTCATAGTGACAGAGACACGTCTTTTGCTCACTACTTATTTCACATACGTGAATTCAGGAGGCATGCACTTTGGCCCATTTGGGCTACTATAACAAAATACATTAGACTGGGTAATCTATAAACAACAGAAACATATTGCTTTCTGTTTCAGGGGTTAGAAAGCCCAAGATCAAGGCATCAACAGATTTGCTGTCTGGTGAAGATCTGTTCCCCTATTCCTCATAGACAGCAACTTCCATGTGTCCTCACATGGCAGAAGAGCAAAAAGGGACTAGCCATCTCCCTCAGGCCTCTTTTATAAGGGCACTAATCCCATTCATGAAGTCAAAGCCCTCATGGCCTTATCTCCTCCCAAAGGCCCCACCTTTCCATACTATTGCATTAAAAATTAGGTTTCAATATATAGATTTTGGGAGGATGCAAACACCCAGACCACAGCAGCATGCCATGGATAGTTGAGGCCAGGTGTAGTGGCTCACACTTGTAATCCCAGCACTTTTCGAGGCCAAAGTGGGTGGATCACTTGAGGTCAGGTGTTTGAGACCAGCCTGGCCAACATGGTGAAACCCCATCTCTACTAAAAATATAAAAATTAACCAGGCATGGAGGCACATGCCTGTAGTCTCAGCTACTCAAGAGGCTGAAGCATGAGAATTGCTTGAACCCGGGAGGCAGAGGTTGCAGTGAGCTGAGATTGCACCACTGCACTCCAGCCTGGATGACAGAGCGAGACTCTGTGTCAATAAATAAATAAATAAATAGTTGAATATATGCAAAGTAGTTAAGGCTCTGCAGTCAGACTGGCTGGGCTTGAACCCAGTTACGGAGGGAAAATTGTGGAATAATAATAGTTGGAAGTACTAAATGAAAGCATTTACAATAGCACCCAACACACAGTTGGTGCACAATAAATGTTTGTGAATATTAGTATTGTTGCCATTAGTCCCGTCCGTGTTGGCAGGATGGGTGAGGAGCATATGCAGACGCTGTTCATTTGGGGTCACTGATGTATGTGTGTGCACTGGGGTGTCGGAGCATGGGCACTGCCTCCGTGAGTGCCATTCAAACAGAAGGCATGGAAAGGCATAGGCTCATGTTTTGGAGAAAGATCAGTTGACCAACCTTGCAGCTGGCCAGAGCATGTTCTCTCCAGGGCAGACTGACTTTGGAATTGCCTCTCATTGACATTTCATGGCCAGATAAGTGGCTGGGGATGAATTGCACCATGAGAATGATGTCATCAAATTGCCACCTTAAGATAAGCCATGTTTGGAATAATTGGGTTAGAATACTTAAATGAATGTGTCTATGCCACCTGTGATCCTAGGTCAAAGTGAGAGAATGATGCCCATTAGTGAGGGCCACAGTGGTTTCCAAATGTGTTATAGTAACAGAGACTTTTTACCAGGAGAACATCCTACAGAAGACTCAGGACATAAAACCAAAGGAGTGGAATAGCTTTGGTTGAACCAGGTGCACAGGGCCTCATCTCTCAGCCCTGCTCCCAGCCCTCAGGGCTCAACTGGACACCTCCAACACTGGAAGTGAAAATTCATTTTTGACTTCCTTTCCACAGGACACGAGAGGGCATGGTCTTTAAAAATTGTGATGAAGTTCCAGCTTCCTCCAGGGTTAAGGCTAAAGTCCTTGAGCACAGCATTCCAGTGTTAGCAAGTTGAGCCTCACTTTCCTCTCCAACCTCATCTCCTTCGTATCATCACCTGCACACAGCCCAGTGAACTTCTCAGGAAACATAACTCATTTTTTTCACACCCCCAAACTTTTGTTCATGCTGGTACTTTTCCTAAGACACTCTCCCTGCAACTCTATCCTCAAAAACTCCTCCTTGAAGGTGCAACCCGTCTCTGAAACACTTCCTGCTTCTCCCTCCACTGCCCACTTTGTCCACTGTGCTCCCAGGGGGTCTTACACACCCCTCACTTGTAGCAGTAGTCATCATGAGTCTTAAAGGACTGTTTATGTATATGTTACCATGGAAATGTGGTTCAGGGCATGGGCTCTGGAGACAAACTACCAAGATTCAAATCCCAGCTCCCCCATTTCCCAGCTACATGACTTCAGCAAGTTCCCTAACCAATCCATGCCTTGATTTCCTCATCTGCACTGTGGGGATGGAAAGAAAGAGCACCCACTTCCTAGAGTTGCTGCAGAGAGTGGATGAGTTCATAAACTCATAAGCACTCAGTAAATTTCAGTTATGGTGATTAACCCTCAATCAACATCCACACACCTCCAACTACATGCAATCACCGTGCGAGGGGCTGGGGATACAGTGGGAGACAAGACATGCATCATCGCTGCCCCCACTGAGTTCTCTGTCTTATAGTTGTGGCAGTTTTCAAACAAATGGCCACAAATTCTTTGCCTTCTTCCCATTGAGAGGTGGGAGTAATGTCCCCTCTCCTTGAATCTGGGAGGTCCTGGGAGTGCTTCAACCAATAGAGTATCATAAGAGTGTTGCTATACAACTTCCAAGACTAGGTCATCAAAGGTCACGCAGTTTCTGCCTGGTTTTCTTCATACGCTCCTTCTGCACCATCCACCATGGAAGAGGTTCAACCACTTGGAGACCATCATGCTGGAAATGTCATGCATCAGGGCTCCACTAAACATCCCTGGCTGTGTTCCCAGCTGATAGCCAGCATCAACTGCCAGCCACATGAGGAGGCTTCTTGAGTGTCCAGCCCAGCCAAACCTTCAGATGATGCCAGCCCCAGTTGAAAACTGATTGTGAGATAAAACGGTTGTTGTATTATACCACTAAAATTTAAGGTAGTCGTGCAGCAATTGCTACTACAATGCGGTCTCACTTGGTCATGGGCTCCTTGAGGGCAGAAGTTGTATTTTATTCATCTGTTCCTCTAGTGTATATACTGTGTCTGTCCCCCATGTGCTGATAATCCCTCCATGTACATGTTGTGATAGAGGAACCCCAGAAGGCTATTACAGGTAAACCTCCAAGTAAGAGACAGATAGAGATCATTTAAAGGGTTCGTATATACACTCCTTGGAACTGTTCTCTATTCTTCCAGGAAAAGCTGCTTAGTCAAGAAATTTTATTAGAGTAAATTGCCACACATGTCAGGTGAGGTAGGCAGAATAATGCCCCCCAAGATGTCCATGTCTTAATTTCAGAATCTGTAAACATGTTATATTAAATGGCAAAGAGGAATTAAGGTAGCAGATGGAATTAAGGTTGCCAATCAGCAGGCAGATAATCCTGAATTATCCAAGTGGGCCTCACATATCATAAAGAGTCTGTAAAAGTGGAAGAAGAAGACAAGCAAGTCAGAAGATGTTATTTGGAGGAATGGTCAGATAGATGCAATGTTGCTGACTTTAAGCATGGAAGAAGGGCCTATGAGTCAAGGAATGTGAGTGACCTCTAGAAGCTGGAAAAGGCAAGGAAATTACTTTCCCCTGGAGCCTCCAGAAGGAAATGCAGCCTGGTCAACACTGTTATTTTGGCCCAGTGAGCTCTGCACCAGACTTCTAACCTATAGATCTGTAAGATAAGTGTGTGCTTTTTAATACCTGAGTTTGCGGTAACTTGTTACAGCAGCAGTATGTTAAAAAAAAAACTAACAAACCACCTCTATACCAATGTCTTGATTCACCTTTCTCCATCCAACTCCATAAGGGTCTCCATTCTTTAAAAACAGACCTGGGTAGGCACAGTGGCTCATGCCTGTTATCCTAGCACTTTGAGAGACTGAGGCGGGAGGATCCCTTGAGCCCAGGAGTTTGAGACCAGCCTGAGCAACATAGCAAGACGCCATCTCTACAACAAAATTTTAAAATTACCTGAGCATGGTGGCACACATCTGTAGTCTTAGCCACTTGGGAGGCTGAAGCAAGAGGATTGTTTAAGCCCAGGAGTTCGAGGTTGCAGGGAGCCATAATCATGCCACTGCACTCCAGTCTGGGCAACAGATGAAGACCCTGTCTCAAAAAATTAATAATAAATAGAATAAAATAAAATAAAATAAAATAAAAACAAGTCTCTTTCCTCTTCACTTCTGCCTGCCTCCCCACAACTCCATACATGTTAATTCCGTGCTTTGCACTGGACAGGAGAGAGTAAATATTTGCTGCATCAATGAATACCCTTATTAGCCAAGATTTTGGAATACCCTGTATTCTAGAATGTAGTTAATACCAAAATGATTCAGAACATTCTAGGGTGTTTCTCTGATGATTCAGAAGAATCTTTTGTAATTTCAACCCAGAGGTCATAATCACAGGAAACACTGTGCAAACATCCCGCGGCGCTCTCCCCACTCGCCACCCTCCCCACACCCCCCCCATTTGCTCTCCATGGTCCTGAATGTTCTCAGGAACCTATGAGCAGCAGGATGTTATTGCTGACTCGGGACAATGGAATCAGCTTCCCAGGAGCTTAGGAGCTGGGCAGTCTAGTTCCAGCTCAGCCACTTCCTGGCTTTATGGCCATGGGTAAGTTCCTAGCTCTCAGATAAAATGAAGGGCTTAGACAGTATTATCTCCAAAGGCCTTTCTGCTGTCAGCATTTCTGGCAACTTCTTTCTGGCATTTGCCAGAAATGTCTGGCGTTTTATAAACCCTCAAAAAATTAGACCCACATACTGGTCCTTTTGTTGATGACTGACACATGTGGTATTTTGGTTTCAATGTTGCCTCCTAAGGACGAATTGCAGGAAAACATACCGTCTGGTTTGGAAATATGGCCTCATAACTTAGTTTCTTGTCCTGTGGGGGTGGCCTGCATATTGGAGGACAGAGCCATAGGCCCCAGGGAGTCATGAGAACACAGGTGCAATGGAGAGAGAAAGCCACAGGCAGCAGAAGGCTGAGTGTTATCACTAACGCTTCAGAATAGGGACACCAACCTGGAGGCCATGGTTTATATCCTTGTCTACTTCTGACTCTGGGCAAATCATGCCCATCTCTGAGATTGCTTCTTTTTAATAATAATAATTATTATTATTATTATAAAATATAACATACAAACAAAGGTTTAAGACACACATGTACTGTCTGAAGAATAATCATGAAATGAAAGTCCATGTACCCACAACCCTGGTTGAGAAATAGAATACTGGCCATGTCTCAGAAACTTCCTCTGTCTTCCTCCCCAGTCTCATACCCTTTCCTGTCAATCCCACCCCACCCTATGGTAACCACTACCCTCAGTTTTGTTTTAACCATTCCTTAGACTTTCTGTATAGTCTTACCTTCCCTGTATGGATCCCCGAACAAAATATTATTTTACTTACCTGTCAATGAATTTTCTATACATGGAATCATACTACAGATATTCTCCTATGACTGCCTACTTTCACTCAAAATGGAGTGAAATTCATCCTAGTAATAATATATTCATTTTTACTTCTGAATAGGATTCCACTACACAAGTTAACACAATTTCTTTATCCATTATTCTATACATAGGTATTTTGGCTAAGTCCATTATCTTTGTTACTATAGAAAATGATACTATGAACTTTTTTTTTGAGATAGCATCTCACTTGTTGCTCAGGCTGAGTGCAGTGGCACTATCTCAGTTCACTGCAGCCTCCACCTCTTGAACTCAGGCGATCCTCCCATCTCAGCCTCCTGAGTAGCTGGGACTACAGGCATGCACCACCATGCCCTGCTAATTTTTCTATTTTTTTGTAGAGATGGAGTTTTGCCATGTTACCCAGGCTGGTCTCAAACTCCTGGGCTCAAGCAATCCACCCACCTCGGCTTCCCAAAGTGTGGGATTATGGGCATGAGCCACCACAACTGGCCAACTATGAACATTTGTGTACACATCTTCTGGTACCCACATATAAGACACCCTTTAGAGTGTACCCTGTTAATGGAATTGTTGGCTCATTTCCATTACTATTCTGTTAATGGAATTGTTGGCTCATAGCATATGTGTGTATGTTCAACTTTGTAGACAATTCCAAAAAGTTTTCCAAAATGGTTGTACAAATTTACACACCCTACAGTAGTAGAAGAGAGTTTCTGTTACTCCATATTCCTTCTAGTGCTTATTGCCATCTTTTTCAATTCAGCAATCTGATGAACATAAAATGGTATCTCGCTGTGGCTTTAATGTACAATTTCCTGATTATCAGTGAAGTTGAGCATCTTTTCATGTTTCTTCCCCATTTGTGTTTCCTCTTCTGTAAAATACCTGCATATGTCTTTTGCCCACTATTTTATTACGAATGTATTGTACTTACACATTTGTGGTCATTCTTTATATATTCTGGATATTAATCCTTAGTTGGTTATATATGTTACAAATACCTTCTCCTAGGGTGTGGCTTGTCTTTTCACCCTACAGTGTCTTGGGAAGAACAACTTCATAATTCTAATAGAGTCAAATTTATTGAACTTTTTATTTATAGTGTGTATATTTCATGACCTCAGGGTTATGAAGATATGCTCACATATTGTGTCATAAAAGTTTTCTAAGATAGGCGTGGTGGTTCACACCTGTAATCCCAGCACTTTGGGAGGCTGCAGCAGGCAAATCTCTTGAGGTCAGGAGTTCAAAACCAGCCTGGCCAATGTGGCAAAACCCCTTCTCTACTAAAAATACAAAAATTAGCCAGGCATGCTGGTGTGCACCTATAGTCCCAGCTGCTTGAGAGGCTGAGGCATGAGAATGGCTTTAACCTGGAAGGCGGAGGTTGCAGTGAGCTAAGACTGTGCTACTGCATTCCAGCCTGGACAACAGAGTGAGAGACTGTCTTTAAAAAAAAAAGTTTCTAGTTTTTCCCATTATTTTTTAATTTTTTAACTCACATGAAAGTTATCTTTGTGTAGGTCATGAGGTAAGAACAAATTCCTTTTTTTTTTTTTTTTGGTAGAGATAACTAATCTTCCCAGCACTGTCAATTGACTATTCCATTCCTTCCCCATCTACCTCATCAAGAATCAAGTTTCCAGATACGCATAATTTGTTTCTGAGCTCTTTCTTCTGTCCTATTCATTGATCACCACCCTAATTACTATAGCTCTATGATAAGTCTTGTTATCTGGTGGAGAAAAATCCCCCCAGCTTCTTCTTATTCTTTAAGAGGATCTTGGCCCCTTGTTATACTATATAAAAATTACCTTGTCAAGTTCCAACTCTGTTGTAAATCTAATTGGAATTGCATTGAATCAAAAGTCTTGTTTGGGGAATTTACATCTTTATAATACATTTTGTCCAAGAACATGATCTATCCACTTAGTTAGGTCTTAATGTATTTCAATAAAATTTTATAATTTTCTCCATAAAAAGCTTTCATAGCTTATGTTATATTTACTCCTAGATACTTTCATATTTTGTTGCTAATGTGAATGGTTTATTTTAAATTATATTTTCCAACTGACTGCTATTGGTGTATAAAAATGGAATTGATCTTTGTATATTGGTTTCATATCCAGCAACCATGCCTCATTTTTTCTTCTAGTAATTTTTTTCTTCTAGTAATTTCTCATTTTTTCTTCTAGTAATTTATCTATAGTTTCTTTTGGATTTTAAACATAGTCAATCATAGATCTGCAAATAATAACTTGTGTTTCTTTCCCCCTAATCTTTATAGTTCGTATTTTTAGGCATATATCTTGGCATAACCATTATTTCCACTTTTATAAATGAGGGAACTGAACTTCAGAGACGTTAAGTAACTTGCCAAAGGTCTCATAGTTAGAAACAAACAAAGCCAGGACTCAAATTGCATTCGAAAATCCATGTTTTTATTCCCTGTACTATGGATTTCTTTTCCTTTCTCCACTTCAAAAATACATTTGGGATTTGTAATGGAAAATCTTGGTACATAAAAACAATGATCCACCAGTAAGGGAAATGATTTTTATTTGTTTTTTTTTAAAGGAAAAGAAAATTATTTCAACTTGATCTATACATCAGCATCATCTCAGAGCCAGAAAAAAACAGTAAAGGGGGAAAATAACTGATGCATTTGCCAGGCACAGTGGCTTATGCCTACAATCCCAGCACTTTGGGAGACTGAAGCTGGCGGATCACTTGAGACCAGGGGCTCGAGACAAGCCTAGCCAACATGGTGAAGCCCCATCTCTACTAAAAATACAAAAATTAGCTGGGCATGGTAGTGCATGCCTGTAGCCCCAGCTACTCAGGAGGCTGAGGTAGGAGAATCACTTGAACCCAGGAGGCAGAGGTTGCAGTGAGCCAAGATTGCACCACTGCACTCCAGCCTGGGCAACAGTGCAAGACACTGACTCAAAAAAAAGCAAATAAATAAATAAATAAATAAGTAAAAAAAAAAAAAACAAAGAACCGACACATTGTTTTGTATGTGTTTGCTCATTCCATCCAAACAGCAACCAGCAAGTTAGGTATTAGTGTCTTGACTTGGCAGCTGAGGAAACTGAGGCTGAGATGAATATGAAAAAGCAACAACCAGAAAAAAGGGGGTTTCAGTGTCAAGCAGATAGCACAATGTGTATAATGCATCAAAACAAAGTACTTGAAATAGCCTCCAAGTATAAGTTCAAATCAGTTTTACAGCCTCAGATGAATACTGAAAGCTGAAGCTTTGGAAAGGTTCTTTGTGTGTTCTCTTCCAGTCCACAGAGGTAAAGACCCCCCTGTGGGGGATGGGAAGGAAAATAACTGGGAAGTCATTTGTTCTTCTGCATTCATTCATTCATTTAATAAATATAGTATTTATGATGGACCACCTATCTGAGTTCTGGAGTTAATGTTAGGACTATAGCTGGGAACAAGTCAGACACAGTCCCTGCCCTCATGGAGTTTTCCATCCAGCAGAAGACTCAGGCATGAAACCAGAATTCACTGGTTAACATCCATGGTACCCAAGCCCAGCCCCCACCATCGGGCAAACAGAAATCCTGTGTGTGGCTCAAGCAGGTCGCGATGTCCTCCAGAGCATCTCCAGGTCCCGTCTGGAAGCTGACGCAGCTCTGCAGCAGGCTGACGACCCCTCTCTCTCCCCTCCTGAGCTTCCAGCAGCCCTCATGTTGCTGGGAGCCTGTCCATCAGAGT
The DNA here is from genome assembly GCF_009764315.1 of Trachypithecus francoisi. Taxonomy (NCBI): domain Eukaryota; kingdom Metazoa; phylum Chordata; class Mammalia; order Primates; family Cercopithecidae; genus Trachypithecus; species Trachypithecus francoisi. The sequence continues at coordinate 85,982,700 of NW_022681457.1, read as the reverse complement.
GCCAATCGCAGGGGAAATTGAATCCAGGGGCTCTTTCTAGTCGTGTTTGCTCACTTTTTTTCTTAGCATGATCTTTGGTTTCATTATATTTAGGTATTTCTTTTATTTATCCATGCGCCAGGAAAGAAAAAAAAAAAAAAGGAAGGGTGCCCCTTTAAACCAAGCATGAAATGTATTAGGAACCTAAAGTTGAGAATAATGGGCTTTTTTTCCCTCCTGGAAAGCTAGCCTACAGGAGGAAAAAAAATCCATTCAAATAATTTCGTTTAGTCCTAAGTATAAAATAACTGAAGTCAAGGTGTCTCTGCTGTTATTATTTTTTCTGATGTTTTTGACACCCGCGTGTGGAGTTCTCCAGCGTTCACAGCTTCCAGAGCTGTGAGCTTCCACTTGGTATATTCGTAATACTCCTTAATATTTTCATTTTGATGTAATTTGCGGCCCCAGCTTTTTAAATATCCGCTCTGTAATAATGTTTAATTTCAGGGGTCACTCCGCCAAGGAGTATATTAAAGCTTATAAAACTCATTTCCAAAGCTCAAATATCAAGCTGTGATCAGGTTAGGAGGGCAGCATCTGTGAATATTTCATCTTTTATCATGCTGATAATAAGGAGATGACAGAGGCACATTATTACAATGAGAGAATTGCTCATTTCAGGCCTGGTGCTGGAAGCTGGGGTCTGCAGTGTGTATTACTCAATAAGAGCAATTCTGATATGAAAAGCAAGTTTACTGAGGCACCACTGTGTCTTATTTGATTGGAATGAATAATATATGGAGCTGCTGTGCATGCGGCTGCTGGCCGGGGGAGGGGAGGCTTGCATGGAGAGGTGCACTTGGGGATAGACGGCAAAATAATTTATCAAAGGATATGTTTTATGGTCTGAAAATAAAGTTAAGATAACCACTGTTTATTAGAATCATTATTTCGGAAATCTGTATTCTGGAAATCTTAAACATGTGCCAGCTTATGCATGAGAAGAATCTTGATCCACTCAACTGGCAGAGATGCCTCATAATTATCTATTTGCACACAGGGGCTGAGTGAATTTGACACCCGGGCTGATTCCTGCCACATTCTCCATTGGCAACTTTCATTATTGTTTTGCATCAAGCCAACTTCATCAAGCGGGAACCTTAAAACCCTGGTCTTTCTGGTAGTGAGATGATGAAACATCATCAAGCATGAAAATCAAGCATGAACCACCTCTAATTATTGCCCCCCACCCTATAGTGCCTCTGGATCCACATCCACCCTCTCCTCCTCCTCCCCATCATAGGGAAAGAGAGTCATCTTTTCTAGGACTGTCCTCTTACTGCCATGGATCTCGTCCCTCCCTACCCGTTCTGACCCCATGTGGTGCCATTCTCTCCCTCTCCAGTGTCCTTGACAGCCCTCTTTCAGCTAGCTCCTTCCCCTCAGCCTATGAATGTGATCCAATCACTTCCACCCTAGTAAAAAAAAAAAAAAAAAACCTTCCTTACCCTTGCATCTCCCTCCAGTTACCTCCCAAGTTATTTTCCTAACTTCTCATCCAAGAGTCTCATAAGAATACACTTGCGAATATACTTACTGCCCCACCAACTCACGCTATCACATTCACCCCTCAGTTCATTTCATTTTGACTTCTGTACCCCCATTCCCATGAGACCACCCCACCAAAGTCAGGGATGCCCCCCTAATTACCAGATCCACTGGGCACTTTTCATCCCACACTTAGCTTGCCTTCTCGGCTGCACTAGTCCCCATTATTTCAGAACAACTCTCTGCTGTTTCTCCTTCTTCCCAACTCCCTGTTCCTCCTCTGGTTCCTTTCCTGGAAACTCTTCCTGCCCTCTCGGAAGGCAGTGGTATTTTACAGGACTTCCCCCTTACTGTCTCCTCACACAGCCCTCTATGCTGGGCAGCAGCATTCATTTTTATGATTGAAACTACCACACTTTGACTTGTAGCTTATTAATGGTAATTGATTTGTAATCTAGCATCTCTCCTGGAGCTCCAAATCCATATATCCAACTGGATACCTTGCTGGAAGTCCAAATGCAACAGGTGGGGAAAAAATTATTCTAACTTTTACTTTAGATTCAAGGGTACATGTGCAGGTTTGTTATATAGGTAAACTCATGTCACCAGGGTTTGTTGTACAGATTATTTCATCACCCAGGTATTGAGCTTGTTACCCAATAGTTATTTTTTCTGCTCCTCTCCCTCCTCCCACCCTCCACCTTCAGCTAGGTGCCAGTGTCTGTTACTCCCCTGTTTGTATCTGTGTGTTCTCATCATTTAGCTACCACTTATAAGTCAAAACATGCGATATTTGGTTTTCTGGAAACATACATGCACAAACATACCCACACCCTACTCCTCCTCCTCCTGATTTATTTATCTTGAGTGAAGACAGAACTCTAAAAGCAGTCACCCAAGCTGAGATACAGACCAGCATCCTCAACACCTCCTTTGCCCTCAAGTCCTGCTTGTTATCCATCATCAGGACCTATTGATTCTTTCCATATTTTTAGAAAACAAATAGATCTACTGTTATTTCTGATTATAAAAGTAATACATGCTTATTTTAAAAATTTCATGATGGATATCTCAATTACCCTGATTTGATCACTACACATTATACATGTATGACAATATCACATGTACCCCACAAATATGTTAAATTTTCAAACTATACAGAAATGGACAGAGAAGGTAAAAATCACCTGAACTCCCTCCATCCATAAATAATCGTTGTTAACATTTTACATAAACACATCTAACCTTTTTTTAAAAAAATTATACAGTCAGTCATTATTTACTGAATGCCTACTCTGTGTCAATTATTGTGTTAGGCACATATATACACACTTCCTTTATTATACAAAAAAGTTATCTAGCTAGATACACAATATCTTCCATTTAACAAGAGACATATTTTCATTTCAATAAATATAGATCCACATACTCCATTTAAATAGTTATATAGTATTCCACTGAGTAGCTATAGCACAATCTGTTTACGTAATCAGGTCCTTACAGATGGATATTTAGGTTGTATCCAAAATTTGACTTTTTGTTGTTGTTGTTGTTGAGACTGAGTCTCACTCTGTCACCCAGGCTGGAGTGCAGTGGATGATCTTGGCTCACAGCAACCTCCACCTCCCGGGTTCAAGCAATTCTCATGCCTCAGCCTCCCATCTGGCTGGTATTACAAGCACATACCACTATGCCCAGCTAATTTTTGTATTTTTAGTAGAGATTGAGTTTCACCATATTGGCCAGGCTGGTCTCAAACTCCTGACCGCAAATGATCCACCTGCCTCGGCCTCCCAAAATGCTGGGATAATAGGCGTGAGCCACCATGCCAGGCCCCAAAAGTTGATATTATCTATCATTTACATCCGTATATGTAATGTTTTCTCACCTTTTCAACTGTGCTTTAGAATAAATTCCTGGAAATGAAACTGGGCTGAGGAGACTGCACATTTTTAAGGCTTTTGATAGTTATTAACAAATATGCTCCAATGATGTCACACCAATTGCTCTTCAACCAATATAAACATTTTCTTACACCTTCCTTTACACTGCACATTATCAACTTCGTTCATCTTTGCCAATCTGCCAAGTAATATTTGTTAGTGTTTAATTTATGTTTATTTTAACATTGTTGATGTTGAGCATCTTTTCATACTTTTGTTGGATATTTGTATTTCTTTTTAAATTACTTGTTCATGCCTTTTGCCCATTTATTTAAGAGATTGTTCTAATTTTTCCTATTGATGTATATGAGCTCTTCATATATTAGAAATAATCTTTTATCTATCATACATGTTGCATACATTTTTTATCAGGTGGTAATTAATCTATGTTTATGACATCTTTAGAATATCAATCTGTAATTTTTATGTAGTCTAATCTAATAACTTTTTATTTATGATCTCTGCTTTTAGGGTCATACTTAGAGAAGACTTCCACACCACTAAATTAGAAAAGGTATAAAGATAATTTCCCAGATATTTTCTTTCAGTAATCCTAAAGTTTTGATTTTTAAATTTTAAAACTTTTCCTTCCAAGATTTCTATTGGTGTAAAATGTATTAACTTTAACATACAGGAAAATGACTAAATCAATACAAATATGGGATTATAACTGCAAAAATTTATAACCAAGAAAAGAAACTCCCAGCAAACTAAGAATATAAGGAAATGCTTCAACCTGATAAAGGGCATCTATGAAAACAAACAAGCAAATAAAAAAACTACAGTTTATACTGAATGCTCTTCGCCTCAGATCAGGAATAAGGTAAGGATGTCTACTCTTACCATTTTTATGTAACATTGCATGGGAGGTCCGGGCCAGTACAATAAGAAAAAATAAAAAAGGAGTAGAAAAAAAAGGCATAAAGATTAGAAGGAAGTTACATGGCTTTTTTGTTTGTTTTTTATTTTTTGTTTTTTTTGGTGGGGGGGGCAAACAATGAAATTGCAGGAAATTCTAAGGAATCTGTCAAAAAAAAAAAAGAAAAACCTAATAGAACAAATAAGAAAATTTAGCAAAATCACAGAATAAAGATCAATATAGAGAAACCCAATGTACTTCTGGATCCTAACAACAAATAATAGGAAAATAAAAAATGTTAAGTGATAGGATTTGCAATAGTATCGAATTAGAAAACAAAATGCTCAGAATACATTTTGCAATATCTCTAACCTGAAAACTACAAATACTACTGGGAGAAACTGAACATGATCTAAATAAATGGAGAGTTACACCATATTCATAGATTAGAAGATTCAGCATTGTTAAATGTCTGTTCTCCCCCAAATCAATCCATAAATTCCAATCAAAATCCTAGAGAGGTTTTTTATATAAATTGAAAAACTGAATTTAAAACTAAATGAAAATGCAAAGAATATAGACTAGCTCAAGGAAATCTGAAAAAAGGACAAAGTTGGAGAATTTATGCTACTTATACAGCAGTACCCCATTATCCACAGAGGATACGTTCCAAGACCCCCAGTGGAAGCCTGAAACCGTGAATAGTACCGAAACTTATATATACTATGATTTTTTCTATATGTGCACACATGCCTATGACAAAGTCTAATGTATAAATTAGACACAGTAAAAAATTAACAATAACTAGTAATAAAATGGAACAATTATAACAATATGCCAGAATCACCGCTGGTGCTTTGGAGCCCATAAAATAAGGGTTAATTGAACACAAGCATTGCAATACCAACAGTCGATCTGACAAGACTGGCTACTAAATGACGCAGGCAGCATCTACAGGGTGGATACACTGGACAAAGGGATGAGTCATGTCCAGGGCAGGATAGAGCAGGACAGAATGAGACAGAGCAAGATTCCATCATGATACTCAGAACAGCAGACAATTTAAACTTATGAATTGCTTCTTTCTGGAATCTTCCATTTAATATTTTTGAACTGCAGTTGGCTCTAGGTAACCGAAATCATGGAAAATGAAACTGCAGGTAAGGAAGAACTATTGTACTATGAAGCTACAGTATGATAACGTTACAGAATTACACTGGCATAAGGGTTAAAATGTAGATCAATGGAACAGACTAGAGAGTCCAGAAAAGGCCAACATATACATGGCCAACTGATTTTCAATAACATAGGCAGCAGCATAATTCAACGGGGAAAGTGTAATTTTTTTTAAAAAATAGAGCTAGAGCAACTGGATTGTCATATGAAAGAAAAGTAAACTCAAATCCCCATCTCACACCATACACAAATATTAATTTGAAATCAATCATAGACATAAACATAAAACCTAAAACTATAAAATTTCTAGAAGAAATAATAGAAAAAAGAACACTTTGTAGTTTGGGGTTAGACAAGAATTTCTTTGATAGAAAAAATGTGTTAGTCATAAAGAAAAAAATTAATAAATTAGACTTCATCAAAACAAAAACTTCTGCTCTCTAAAAGACATAATCAAAAAGTGAAAAGGCAAGCCACAAATTGGGAGAAAATATATGCATCACATATATCTGTCAAGAAGCATGCATAGAAAAGCCAGAATACAAGAAGAACTCTTATTACTCAATCAGAAAAAGCAAAAACACTCAATTTTTTAAACAAGCAAAATTTAACAGGTACTTTATGAAAGAAGCTATACAAAAAAGCAAAACACAAGAAAAAAAAGTTCAACAACATGAGTCACCAGAGCAAATTAAAACTGCAGTGAGATTCCACTTCATACCCACTGAGTGGTTAAAATTTGAAGACAATTCCAAGATCAGATGATGAAGATATGGAGGAACTGGACTTCTCATACACTACTGAGAATATAAAATGGTACAACCACTTCGAAAAACAATTTGGCAATTTCTTATACAGTTAAACATGTATAGTCCAGCAATTCCATTCCTATGTATCTATCAAGAATAAATTGTGTGTGATACACACACACAGATTTGTACACATATGTTCATAACACTAGGATTTATAATAGCCCCTGTCAAATATTCATCAACAGGTGAATGGATAAGCAATTGTGTCATACCCAAATAATACCACACTCCAATAAAAATGAACTATTGATACACAAGATGAATGAATCTCGAAAACATTATGCTGAGTAAAATAAAAAAAGGTAAAAAGGATACATATTATATGCTTCCATTTATGTGATATCCTATAACAAGCAAAACTAAGCTATAGTGATAGAAACCAGAAGAGTGGTTGAACAGAGATAATTGTGCACAGGGACACCAGGAAACTTCGTGGGAAGACAGAAATGTTCTATATCTTAATTGAGGTGGTAGTTACATGGGTGTATACATTATCAAAACTTATCAACCCATATGCTTTAAATGAGTGAGTTTTATTGTACATATGTTTACACCTCAAAAAAGGTTGATTTAGGCCGGGCATGGTGACTCACACCTGTAATTCTAGCACTTTGGGAGGCCAAGGTGGGCAGATCACTCGAGCTCAGGAGTTTGAGACCAGCTGGGGCAACAGGGCGAAACCCCCTCTCTACTAAAAATACAAAAAATTAGCTGGGCGTGGTGGCCCATGCCTGTAGTTCCAGCTACTCAGGAGGCTGAGACACAAGAATCGCTTGAACCCAGAAGGCAGAGGTTGCAGTGAGCTGAGATTGCACCACTGCACTCCAGCCTGAGTAACAGAACGAGACTCTGTCTCAACAACAACAACAACAGTTTACTTAGAAGAATAGGAATAGGATTTTGACAATATCTCTTTTTTTTTTTTTTTTTTTATACTTTAGTTCTAGGGTACATGTGCATGACGTTTATATCATGTATAACTCCCCAATGCAATCCCTCCCTCCTCCCCCCTCCCCATGATAGGCCCCAGTGTGTGATGTTCCCCTTCCCGAGTCCAAGTGATCTCATTGTTCAGTTCCCACCTATGAGTGAGAACATGCGGTGTTTGGTTTTCTCTTCTTGTGATAGTTTGCTAAGAATGATGGTTTCCAGCTGCATCCATGTCCCTACAAAGGACGCAAACTCATCCTTTTTGATGGCTGCATAGTATTCCATGGTGTATATGTGCCACATTTTCTTAATCCAGTCTGTCACAGATGGACATTTGGGTTGATTCCAAGTCTTTGCTATTGTGAATAGTGCCGCAATAAACAAACGTGTGCATGTGTCTTTGTAGTAGAGTAATTTATAATCCTTTGGGTATATACCCAGTAGTGGGATGGCTGGGTCATATGGTACATCTAGTTCTAGATCCTTGAGGAATCGCCATACTGTTTTCCATAATGGTTGAACTAGTTTACAATCCCACCAACAGTGTAAAAGTGTTCCTATTTCTCCACATCCTCTCCAACACCTGTTGTTTCCTGACTTCTAATGATTGCCATTCTAACTGGTGTGAGATGGTATCTCATTGTGGTTTTGATTTGCATTTCTCTGATGGCCAGTGATGATGAGCATTTTTTCATGTGTCTGTTGGCTGTATGGATGTCTTCTTTTGAGAAATGTCTGTTCATATCCTTTCCCCACTTTTTGATGGGGTTGTTTGCTTTTTTCTTGTATATTTGTTTGAGTTCTTGGTAGATTCTGGATATTAGCCCTTTGTCAGATGAGTAGGTTGCAAAAATTTTTTCCCATTCTGTAGGTTGCCTGTTCACTCTGATGGTAGTTTCTTTGGCTGTGCAAAAGCTCTTTAGTTTAATTAGATCCCATGTGTCAATTTTTGCTTTTGCTGCCGTTGCTTTTGGTGTTTTAGACATGAAGTCCTTGCCCATGCCTATGTCCTGAATGGTACTACCTAGATTTTCTTCTAGGGTTTTTATGGTATTAGGTCTAACATTTAAGTCTCTAATCCATCTTGAATTAATTTTCGTATAAGGGGTAAGGAAAGGATCCAGTTTCAGCTTTCTACTTATGGCTAGCCAATTTTCCCAGCACCATTTATTAAATAGGGAATCCTTTCCCCATTTCTTGTTTCTCTCAGGTTTGTCAAAGATCAGATGGCTGTAGATGTGTGGTATTATTTCTGAGGACTCTGTTCTGTTCCATTGGTCTATATCTCTGTTGTGGTACCAGTACCATGCTGTTTTGGTTACTGTAGCCTTGTAGTATAGTTTGAAGTCAGGTAGCGTGACACCTCCAGCTTTGTCCTTTTGACTTAGGATTGTCTTGGCAATGCGGGCTCTTTTTTGGTTCCATATGAACTTTAAAGCCGTTTTTTCCAATTCTGTGAAGAAAGTCATTGGTAGCTTGATGGGGATGGCATTGAATCTATAAATCACCTTGGGCAGTATGGCCATTTTCACGATATTGATTCTTCCTATCCATGAGCATGGTATGTTCTTCCATTTGTTTGTGTCCTCTTTGATTTCACTGAGCAGTGGTTTGTAGTTCTCCTTGAAGAGGTCCTTTACATCCCTTGTAAGCTGGATTCCTAGGTATTTGATTCTCTTTGAAGCATTGTGAATGGAAGTTGATTCCTGATTTGGCTCTCTGCTTGTCTGTTACTGGTGTATAAGAATGCTTGTGATTTTTGCACATTAATTTTGTATCCTGAGACTTTGCTGAAGTTGCTTATCAGCTTAAGGAGATTTTGGGCTGAGACAATGGGGTTTTCTAAATATACAATCATGTCATCTGCAAACAGGGACAATTTGACTTCTTCTTTTCCTAACTGGATACCCTTGATTTCTTTCTCTTGCCTGATTGCCCTAGCCAGAACTTCCAAGACTATGTTGAATAGGAGTGGTGAGAGAGGGCATCCCTGTCTTGTGCCAGTTTTCAAAGGGAATTTTTCCAGTTTTTGCCCATTCAGTATGATATTAGCTGTGGGTTTGTCATAAATAGCTCTTATTATTTTGAGGTACGTTCCATCAATACCAAATTTATTGAGCGTTTTTAGCATAAAGGGCTGTTGAATTTTGTCAAAAGCCTTTTCTGCATCTATTGAGATAATCATGTGGTTCTTGTCTTTGGTTCTGTTTATATGCTGGATTACGTTTATTGATTTGCGAATGTTGAACCAGCCTTGCATCCCAGGGATGAAGCCCACTTGATCATGGTGGATAAGCTTTTTGATGTGCTGCTGAATCCGGTTTGCCAGTATTTTATTGAGGATTTTTGCATCGATGTTCATCAGGGATATTGGTCTAAAATTCTCTCTTTTTGTTGTGTCTCTGCCAGGCTTTGGTATCAGGATGATGTTGGCCTCATAAAAAGAGTTAGGGAGGATTCCCTCTTTTTCTATTGATTGAAATAGTTTCATAAGGAATGGTACCAGCTCCACCTTGTACCTCTGGTAGAATTCAGCTGTGAATCCATCTGGTCCTGGACTTTTTTTGGTGGGTAGGCTATTAATTGTTGCCTCAATTTCAGAGCCTGCTATTGGTCTATTCAGGGATTCAACTTCTTCCTGGTTTAGTCTTGGGAGAGTGTAAGTGTCCAGGAAATTATCCATTTCTTCTAGATTTTCTAGTTGATTTGCGTAGAGGTGTTTATAGTATTCTCTGATGGTAGTTTGTATTTCTGTGGGGTCGGTGGTGATATCCCCTTTATCATTTTTTATTGTGTCTATTTGATTCCTCTCTCTTTTCTTCTTTATTAGTCTAGCTAGCGGTCTGTCAATTTTGTTGATCTTTTCAAAAAACCAACTCCTGGATTCATTGATTTTTTGGAGGGTTTTTTGTGTCTCTATCTCCTTCAGTTCTGCTCTGATCTTAGTTATTTCTTGCCTTCTGCTAGCTTTTGAATGTGTTTGCTCTTGCCTCTCTAGTTCTTTTAATTGTGATGTTAGAGTGTCAATTTTAGATCTCTCCTGCTTTCTCTTGTGGGCATTTAGTGCTATAAATTTCCCTCTACACACTGCTTTAAATGTGTCCCAGAGATTCTGGTATGTTGTATCTTTGTTCTCATTGGTTTCAAAGAACATCTTTATTTCTGCTTTCATTTCATTATGTACCCAGTAGACAATATCTCAAAGCCAGGACATTCTCCTTACATTGCTGGCTCTTTCTTGCTTTTTTCCCTTACATTGTTTAGTAAAAGAAAAATATTGAATAATACATGGCATGGCTACATTAATCATGATTCTTTTGGTAACAGAACTGAAATTCAAACTAGTTTAAGAAAAACAGTTTGGCCGACTAGAACAAGAATCGTGGTGGAACTAACAGTGATGCTCTGCGGGACTCTTGAGTGCATTCCATTCCAAGACTACCGAAGTGCCTGGCTCACCAGTGTCCCTGGTACGGGCAGTGGCACGTGCAGGAGAGGTGGTGCGGAGCTGTGGGTGGGAAGCCTGGGGACAAAGCTTGCCACTGTGGCCATCTGGGAGTACATCGATTCAAACAACTCTTTCCATTTGTCCTTTTCAGAAAATGGTTCTGTGAAAGACATGAGGAAGAGCTTTTGGGTGTCAGATGTTGGCAGCGGCCATTGGAATTGCTTTTCCTAATCATGAGGACTCTAATATCTTTCTTTCCCATTTGGGGAAAACAGGGAAAGGAGGGAATGCAATTCTTTGACCATTAGAGTTACCAGGAGAGATAGAAGATTCTGCTTTTCTACTTAATCCTTCTAGATGAATCTTGAAGTGTGCAAAGTAATTCCTTTCAAAGCCCATGGGTTGTTGGCTCTACCAGGCTTTTGTTCTTGAGTTCAAGCATTCCAGGTTTAGGGGGTGGGGGGAATGGCAGTATGTCTGAATCTATATGAGAAGGAGACCAGAGTCTACCTCTTGGCATTCACAAAGATACCCAACTACTAATCTGCTGTGTGTACTCTATACAGGGTCAAGCTCTTGGCAGTGCTAGGAGGAAAGATGGAGGGAGAGGGAGGGAGAGGGAGGTAAGGAGGAGGCAATACATGAAACCAGGTTGTTCTCCAGCCAAACTGACAACTCGTTATTCCTCCACACCCACCTCCCATCCACCTCTGTGCCACATTCACTATGCCTTGAGTAGTCTTCTCCCATTGCCCTGACCTCTCCCAGCATCTCGACATTTCCAAATACCACCCATCCTTTAAGATGCAGCTGTGGGGCCTGTCCTAAGACATGGGATGAAGCCACTCTCCATTGCACTCTACTAGGGCACCCTCCCACCCACACAGACACTCCATTAAAAGACCAGCCCAGCCTTATTAGCAAGTCTATAGCCTCAGAAGCAGAAAAAGTGCTGCTCATCCCATTTATTGTGCATATTATTCTCGTCAGCGGCTTTTAGAGGATTTTGCTAATGGCTCAGGGACTCTATGCACCATCACAATTAAGACATTGCTAATAAATTAACTTTTATGGACATAAATCAGCAGGTATGCTTATTCAGCTGTTACACCTCACTTAGAAGTAGGCTTTGCACCTTAAGATGAAGTATATTTCTATTCAGGAGTTGTAATGGCCTTGTTAATGGAATATTAATTACCTCAGTTGTTGGACAGCAAGATGTCTGCTCCTGCTCTCTTGCCACAAGTGTTCTTAGAGAAAAACATTTTTCCAACTTTGTGTCATGAAGACTGTTGAATCGCAGTCAAGCCCACTCCATCCTCCCCAGCAGAGGGGCAGAATGAAGTTCACCCCTCCACATCCTGCATCCCAAAGTAGTTGGTTAAATAAAGCCTTAAGCCATCATGATGATCTGGTTCACCCTCCGGCATGCTGTACCCCACAGAAGGGAGTTAAGCAAAACCTTAAGCCACCTAAGCGATAGTGTACAGTCACCCTCTCCAAAAGACACTGGGTGGAGAGGAATGCTATGCTGAGAGTCAGGAGGCCTGGTTTCTCACCTCCTGTCTTAGTTCAGGCTGCCATACACTGGATGGCTTAGACAACAGACACTTACTTATCTTGGTTCTAAGGGCTGGGAAGTACAAGCTCAAGGTGCCGGTAGATTCAACGCTTGGTGAGGGCCCATCTCCTGGCTTGTAGACAGCCACCTTCTCACTGTGTGTTCACATGACCTTTCCTCGGTCTGTGCTTATGGAGACAGAGAGAAAGATATATCCTGTCTCTTCCTCTTCTTGTAAGGGCACAAATCTCATTATGAGGGTGTCACCCTCATGCCCTCATCTAAATCGAATTACTTCCCTGACTTCCCTAAGGACCTACCTCCTATCACCATCCCACTGGAGATTAGGGTTTCCACATATGAATTTGCAGAGACACAAACATTTACCCTATAACACCACCTCTCCAACAATAGCCAGCAATGTGACCTTAGGCTGGCCACTTACACTCTCTGAACCTCAGTTTCCCATTTATTACATGAGTATAATACAGCAATCATGGATAAAAATGAACGGAAAAACCCAACTCTTAGAAATACATCAATCATGGACCATTTTGTGATTATCTTTCCAAGACTACAGAAGAAACACCACTACCCAAGGATAGGAATGGAATTTACCTGTAAGGGAGTAAATGTTCTGTCAATTATTCAATAAAGTTGTTAACCCAAGAGAAAGAAATAATCCAGGATTGTGGATCATTGCTTTCTGGTGAGCACAGACAGGCTGGAGAACAGTGGGCTGCTCCGATTACGTGAGTTGGGCCAGAGAAAGCAGTGCAGCCAGCCTCCATGTTTTATCATCAGTGTCAGAGATTACAGCAGTGCAGGTACCCCCAGTGCAGGAAGATAGCCACACTCAAAGAAGTCAACATCTGGGGCAACAGGGGCACAGCCCTATTATCAATGGTGCAAGCAAATAGCAGTGACTCTGGACACAAGGACAGTACGGCCATGCCATGAGAAGAGCTGTAGCCTTGCAGAAGGATATTTTCCAGCAGGAAGATAGGTGATAGCTACTAAGTCTATAGAAAATTGATCCATGTGAGGTGGTTAATCCCAGCCCTGGTCTTGGACCAGGTTGGTCCTGATAATCTGCTCAGCAAAGGAAAAGCCCAATCAGGATGTAGCCCACCTGGTCCCAGTCCCTGCTCTGCCCCCAAATCACTGCCATCTTAGGCAGGTCCCCACCCCTCTCTGGCCCTAGTTTCTTCCTCTCAACCCAATGACCTCGAAGTCAGATAGCCTCTGAGAGATGCCAGTTAAAAATGCTTTAACATGTGTATCACCTTTCTTTTCTTCATCTGGGGAAAAATTCTCAGACCAGAGGATCTGCTGGAAGAATTTCTTTCCTTGCATTCATTTAGCATATCAATTCTCACATTTTCTGCTTGAACTTCAGAGCAAAGAATGTGGAAAGCTGGGCCTTGGCCTATTTGATGCACAGTTTTGCATATTCTCCTGGACTCTGTCAGGTCCTCTTTGCCCTTGAGTTACCCATCACAGACCTGCCCTGCTCCCCAATTAAGGCAAGACCCATTGTCTTCACAGCTGACTGGGGTAACTGCCCTGCTCATACATTCTCCACTCCTCCTGCAGAGAGTAAAAGCCCACACCAAAGTGGGATGCAGAGAATGAAGAACAGACAATGAGAGTAAAAGCCCAAACCAAAGTGGGTTGCAGAGAATGAGGAACAGGCTTATACCTACAACCCCCCCCAGAAAGGTTGCAGGAAGGCTATGGTTTGCAAGGCTGATCAAACAAAACCAAAGCAACCGATGTTCTGTGTGGAGCCTGTGGCCTGCCACAGAGCCATGTCTAGGTGAGAGGCTTGCTAGCTTTTGAATACTTCCATTTCAGTAGCATCCAGAGCCCCTAGGCTCCTTTCAGAGGTGGAAGAGGAAGGGAAAGTCAATCTGTGACAAGATGTCCTTCCTCCCCTGTAGCACTTTGTCCTTTGCTCACTCCACAATAAAATTGCACAATAAAATAAAAGTCCCAGAAAGAGTTTCCATAAACGGCCTTCGGAGGTCCCTCAGCCAGCTGGGGGTCATCTGATCCAGGCTGGGTTTAGCTAGGCAATTCCCAGCTGCGGATTTGATCTGAGTCAGCTATAAATTTGCCTCACTCTCCTGGGTCCAGCCAACTAACTGGGTTATGTTCTTCTCATGGCAGTGGCAGCCTCTTGAGGCCTAGCTAAAGCTGGCACCCCATGATTTCTGCCTTTTTTCATGGCCAGTGAAAATCACACGACCAAGTTCAAGGTTCAAGACCAGGGAAATATACTTTGCCTTAGAAGGAAGAGCTACAAAGTCATGTGGAAAGCACATAGAGCTTGGACTAGAATCCCACATTCATGGCAGGCATCCCCAATCAATGACAGCACTCTTTCCTCATAAGCCTCAGAAACTTTCTCCATTCAGCACTGCAAACAGCCACTGCTATTGAGTGAGAGAGGACACAGAAGATGAACACTATTTGTAAATGCTGTGTAAACCTTTTCTGAGTCCCACTTAGCCCCAAATGCCTATGATTCTGAAACTAACAACGCTGTGGAAAGACAGTGTGGAAAAGACACTGGATGGGATCAGAATTGATTCTAGTCCAAGCTCTGTTATAGCTGTGACCTGGAAAAGACATTAAACTTCTCTGAGCATGGTTGCATCTGTTTTGTGACCTCGAAAACCATTTACTTTAATTCCATAAACATTAATTGAGTGCCTATTGTGTGCCAAGCACTGCTATCAAGGGACTAAAGAAATAAATGAGACATCTATTATGAATGAGACTGCCTCCCCTGGAAGGAAGGCAGGGGAATCAGGGGATGCTCTGATTTCTCAGGTCCAGCCCAATGCCAATATTTCACTAACATTAAAAAGCTCAAGGTATTACCATGGGACTCACAGATCCTGCAGGCTCCCCAAGCTTGAAGATCTCCTCCCAGAAAGGAGCGTGGAGTTTCTGATGAGAGAATCTGACCTCAGAGCAGGGATTGCCATGTTCTACTACTCTCCACGGCTCCCAGAGTAAAAGGCAAATGCTGTTTGTAAGCCAAACCTTTCCAGGTTCATCTTTCAGATTTTAGGGTCAGACAGACCTGAGTGTGAATCCCAGCTCTGCTGCTTACTCTTCTTATAACCTTGGGTCATCTACTTACTTGCTGATCATCTGGTTTTCTTACAAGAAAATGGGGAGAATGATCATTACTGCCACGTGGGGTTGTCTTGTATATTATTAAACAAGCAACTCTACGCAAATACCTGTATACTTTCAGATGCTCTGAAAGAGTTCACATCTCTTTCCTTCCTTTTCTTCACATGTCCCATGCCCCAGCTCAGAGCATCCCACCCTAGTTGCACAAGAGTTTCTGGTGGGCTTTTAAAAAATGGAAATGCCCAAGATCCCCACCCAAACCAAGGGAATCAGAACCTGTGGGGATGGAGACCAGGGAATTATGTTTATTGAACCTACACTCACCCTGCCCCTGCCAGATGATGTTAAGCACAGTCACAGTTGAGAACCACTGCTCTAACCGCATTAGTCCAGAGAAACAGAATCAATAGAAAATACATATACATATACATACACATATACATATACATGGAAGCTACAGATAAGTGTATATGTGTACATATATACAAACAGATTTATTATAAGGAATTGGTTCACACATTTATGAATGCTGAGAAGTCTCAAGATCTGCAGTTAGCAAGCTGGAGACCCAGAAGAGCCAATGGTGTAAGTTCCAGTACAGGTCTGAAGGCAAGAGGAGACCAATGTCCCAGCTCAAAGACAGGCAGAGAGAAAGAAGTCTTTCTTACTCAGACTTTTTGTTAGATTGAGACCTTCAGTGGACTGGATGAGGCCCACTCACATAGGGAAGGGTCATCTGCTTTATGCAGTCCACCCATCATGTGTTACCTCACGCAGAAACACCCTCACACAGACTCCTGGAACAACGTTTGACAGGACATCTGGGCACCCCATGGCCTATCAAATTGACACAAAATTAACCTTAACACTGGTTCAGCTAGCTTTTCCTCACTCCCCAGATAAGACCAGCATTTCCCTACTTCTCCGGCTTTGCTCACAGAGTTCTTTCTGCCTAAGGAAAGTTTCCTAGCCCCACCTTTGCTGACCAAACTCAACTCAACCCAACACAAATGGTCCAGTTCCCTCCTCCAGGGATCCCCTCATGAGCCTCTTCTGGATTTCTGGAGGAGAAGCCACTCCAGAATGACACAGATGGTGCCATCCATTCCACACAAGCAGTTACCCAACACTTACCCTTTGAGGGCAACTGTGCAAAGCTTCCCCCACCCCCACAAGGCAGGATGAGCAAATGGGGCAAACCCTGGGTGAACTGTAGGAAAGGGTCCACCCAGGGAGTGCTGTTTGAGTCACCAGCTACTGTTGTTCAGGGACAAATACGGTTTGAGGTAAACTGACAAAAGAACTGGAATGTCTCCCAACAGTCCTGCAGAATTGACTGAAGTCACATAATGGAATTACACAAATTTCTCTTGTTCACACCTCCACCCTGGTCCACCTACTACAAACTCCAGGCCCCTCGAATGTGACCCCTTTGCCTTATGGAAATGTCCAAGGGTCATGCAGACTCGCATGTGCTCCCAAGTAATGTTCCTGTGTTTTCTGTCCCTGTCCCCTTCAGAGGCATCTCAGTTGGAACCCCAACATGTCCCTGTCACCAGTGCCCTCAGGAAGAACATCCTTCGCTTTGCAGAATGCTGTGTTCAGAGAATCCAAACACCACAGTCCCGGCAGTTCCTCCTAATCCAAAGCCATTGTGCTCCCAGGAAAGGTGGGAAGGAGGCTTTTGTACTGCACTCTGTTCTGCACAGGCCTCTGGGCTACAAAGCCATGCTGCCTGTGCCTTCAGTCCCTGGGCCCCTAGAAAACCCAGCTTGCCTCCTGGGACTTCAGTTCCCTGATCTGGGCAGCACTGGACTCCAGCTGCCTTCTCAGTTCCTTACCTCTGCCTCTAGAGTTCTGCATACAAATCTTGTCCCAGGTCAATCAACCCATGCAATTGGATGAATGCCCAAGATGTGGCCTGCCCAGGTTCAGACATGACTGAATTTCCATTTAAGCTTATTGGCAGCACAATAACCATTCTTCAAAATCTAGGCAGGGGGAAGAAGCACTTTGGACAAAATAGCCCAGTTGCTGCAAGGTGCTATGAGTCTGATCCCCACCGGCCTTGGGTTTATTCCCCAGTAGACACCTTCTTCCAGCTCCGTGCATTATCCTTAGAGGAACAGGAGGGTCCTCATCTTTGGGAACCTTCTCCCATTCATGCTTTGCTTTATTCAAAAATCTAAAGTTAGGCCAGGCACAGTGGCTCACACCTGTAATCTCAGCACTTTGGGAGGCTGAGGAGGGCAGATCGCTTGAGGTCAGGAGTTTGAGACCAGCCTGGTCAACATGATGAAACCCCATCTCTACTAAAAACACAAAAATTAGCCAGGCATAATGGCGGGTGCCTGTAATCCCAGCTACTCAGTAGACTGAGGCAGGAGAATGACTTGAGTCTGGGAGGCAGATGTTACAGTGAGCTGAGATTGTGCTCTATGCTCCAGCCTGGGCAACAGAGCAAAACTCTGTCTCAAAAAAAAAAAAAAAAAAAAAACTATAGTGAATCCCATTTACATTTTCTCTGTTTCATCCTCCAGATTATGATCACTCATTTGCTACATTCCTCAGAGGACTCAGTAGCCCCCCTTTTCTTCAGTGTATTGGCCACATCATGAAGATCCTCTCCCACAAACATAGTATTGTTGATTTCTAGCAGGAGCGGGAGACCTTGTTTGCCCACAGCTGTGCTAGTGCCTGTTAAGCTCACTTCAGCTCCAGCTTCTCCCCCTATTCTTCCATACACCCCTTAGAGCACGTCAGGGCACCTGGAAGATGAGTAGTGCAAGAAAATTGTCACCCCGCCTCGACTACCCACCACAGCAAATGGCCATCCATCGGCAGGGATGTGGATACGTGTGCGCACATGCCCCAGGTGTGCTTTGTGGTTGCTGTGCCTATGCATGTATGTGGTATGTGTCTTGACTGTGTGTATAGTGTTTGGGTGCCTATGTATACATTACATAGAGTGTTACACTGCATGTTTGTGCAATTGTATGTGTGTGGATGACTCACATGTAATTGACGTGTGGCTCCCTTGTGTGTATGGTGTTTTGGGAGCCTGTATACACACGTATATGGAGCATATACTGCATGTGGGTGGAAACCAATGACTCATCTGTGCATGGTGTGGGTCTCTGGCATATAATACATCCACTGTTTGAGCTTGTGTGCAGTGTAGGCTGTGTCTGTTCTTTGGGGAGGTGGCATGCATGTAAATGGATGGTGAGTGTGTGTGTGTTTGAGGGGATGAGAGATGGGACCTATAAGGAAACCACACTGACCTGGAAGGAGGTAATTGGGTCCTTTCTAGGATGAGTCTCTCAGGCCTGCCCAAATGCAGAGAAATGCTAGGAGCATGAGCTATTTGGAAAGGGGGCCCCAGGTGAAGATGGACAATAGACTGATCCCAAGAGGGTAACATGATGAGTCAGGGCGAGGCTCAGGAGACCTGGAGGATGGGATGGGGGCTCAGAGTGGGGGTCTGGCCCTCCACTGGGACAGATGAAAGCAAGAGGTGGCTCAAAACAGAAAGACAAGGAAGGCAGTCACCCAGCAAAGCCTTCAGGAAGTGTGGCATACAAAGACTTGGGTTCAAATCCTGGCCTCTACCACTTCCTAGTTGTGTGACCACAGGCAATTGATTTAACTTCACTCAGCCTCAGTGTCCTCATCCACAAAATGGACTGCTATAAAGTTGAAAATAACATAATATATAAAAGGCTTAACACAGTGCCTGGTACACAGAAAGCACCGAGGAGGTACTCATGACTGTTGCTTGTGACTATTATTTTCCTCCCAGCCCCATTGCTGCTGGTATCTCAGCCCTACCAGACCAGGAGGCCATGGAGGGTTGCACCACCATCTCTACCAGTCATGCAGTCTTAGTCCTAGGATGCATGTCCCTCAGGGAGCACCCACAGTCTCCCTCCTGCTCCCCTGTCAGACTTGGAGCCTGCCTGCTAGAGCAGCTGTTATCTGGGGAGGTGACATGTGTGTGTCGGTTGATGGGGGAGCTTGAGGACAGCTGCCTACCATGGGGCTGGACTTTCACCCAATCTCTTCCCACAGCCAAATCCTGGGGAGCATTTGCTCATTCATGTATTCACCCATGGATTAAGAACCTGCCAAGAACTGTTCTAGGAGCTGGGAACATGATGGTGATTGCAATAGAGGCTGTAGGTGTTTGGGCAGTCCAGTATCACATACCAGTTTTAAGTATCAAAATATTAAGCAAAGAAATAAAATGATGTGATTGAAAATTTGAGAAGGTCACTTTGGCTGCTGTGGGAAGAATAGGCTAAAGTGGAAACAGACAAGAGTAGAAGCAGAAAGATCATGTAGGAGACTATTTTAATAGTGCAGGCAAGAAATGATCATGGCAGAGATAAAGTGGTAGCAGTGGGCTGGGCGCAGTGGCTCAAGCCTGTAATCCCAGCACTTTGGGGGGCCGAGACGGGCGGATCACGAAGTCAAGAGATCAAGACCATCCTGGCTAACCCGGCGAAACCCCGTCTCTACTAAAAAATACAAAAAACTACCCGGGTGAGGTGGCGGGCGCCTGTAGTCCCAGCTACTCAGGAGGCTGAGGCAGGAGAATGGCGTAAACCCTGGAGGCGGAGCTTGCAGTGAGCTGAGATCCGGCCATGGCACTCCAGCCTGGGTGACAGAGCGAGACTCCGTCTCAAAAAAAAAAAGTGGTAGCAGTGAAGGTGGTTTAAGGGGTGGGATGCTCTGGAATATATTTTTGAAGCCAAATCTCCAGGGTTTATGAATGGACTTGCTGTTAGAGGAAAAAGAAAAAAAAAATGGTAAAGATGACTCCAAAGATATTTGTCTTGAGTTTCTGAGTAAATGATGAGTGCTATGGTCTGAATGTTTATGTGCCCAAAATTCCTATATTGACATCTTTACCCCTCAAAAGTGATGGTATTAGGAGGTGGGGCCTTTTGGAAGTTGATTAGGTTATGAGGGCAGAGTCCTCATAAATGAGATTAGTGCCCTTTTATTAATATTATAAAAGAGGTCCAAGGGAGTTTGTTTGCACCTTCTGCCATGTAAGATCACAATGAGAAGATGTCCATCTGTGAAGGAAACAGACCCTTAGCAGACACCAAATCTTCTAGTACCTTGATGAGGGACGGACTTCCCATCCTCGAAAACTGTGAAAAAATAAGTTTCTATTGTTTATAAGCCACCCAGTCTGTGGTATTTTATTACAACAGCCCAAACAGATTAAGACAATGAGTTACTGGATAAACCACATTACTGGGCTAAAAAAGACGGTGGGAGGAACATGAGAGAGATAAGAGTAATTCCAAAGCTTTACTGTGGGCTTGTTAGGTAGTATAGTGGACATCACAGAAACATCAAATAGAAAGACAGATGTGTGAGACTGGAGCTCAGGGGAGGTTGGGCTGTAGATATTCATTTAAGAGTCAATCATACCCAGCAAAAGGCTAGATGAATCTACCAATGGAGAGAATGAATAGAGAATAGAAGGGGACCTAAGACTGAGGCACAGGGAATGCTAATATTTATAAGTAGATTAGAAGGACAATTTTAAAAATGAGATGGAGTGGCCAGCAAAGTGAAAGAACAAAAAAGAAAAAGTGTCCCAAGAAGGAAGGAGTGATCACTTCTGCTTCCAGCCAAGATGGAGTAACAGAGACCAGACAACCTCACACTGTAAGCAACAAGAATACCAAAGCATTGTTTCACAGCTTTTTATCATACAATAAGCAGCACAGAAACTGCATCCCTGAGAGAAGGGAAACAAGGCACCAGCTCACTGCATAGAGGCAATTTTCAGGTCTTAGCAAAGAGAGTGGGGACCAAAACAGAACTCAGCAGTCTGACTGAGTTGAGAAGTTAGAGACGAAAGTTCAGGAAGCCAAGGAAGCTACTGTAAGGCAGAGCACCAGTTAGGAGGGACCTACACAGAGGGAGAGTTTCAGAGGTCTGTAGAAATGTCCTTGCAAGTCTATGACTGAGTACTGATCTATACATGCATAAGAGGAAACTACCCAAAGATGAAGAAAGAACCATCAGCATAAAACAGGCTGACCAATTCCCAGAGCTCACACAGAACTGGGAATAGACTTCCTAATACCTAGAGCATTGGGTAGAAGCCACAGAAGAGAATTGCCTTAGTATTGGTGCTAAATTATGCCTAGACTAAAAGTTGCTTTGGATCTACCATAACAAATTTAAAAGGGTTGAAAAGTTCCAATTCATTTCAAGTAACCAAGCACCAGAAAAAAAACAACACTATCTAAGTAAAATAAAACCAGCAACCAACAAACAATATCTTTGTTTGATCTTCTTGGAATCCCGTTAGAAGATCAAATAACAATATCTAGCACTGAATAAAAAATTACCAGGTATGCAAAAAAAAAAGAAAATTTTTTTCTGCATAACCAGAAGAAAAATCAATCAATAGAAACAGACCCACAAATGGTGAAACTAGCAGACAAGGAAAGTAAAACAGCTATTATAAATATACTACATTTTTCAGCTAGGTAGAGAAAAAATATGAACATGATAAGAAGAAAAATAGAAGATAGAAAAAAGAAGCAAATAGAAATTCTAGAGATTAAAAAACACAGTATATTAAATGAAAAATGACAGATTTGACACTGCAGAAGAAAAAGAGCAATGACCCTGAACACATAGCAATATAAACTATCCAAAATGAAGCACTAAAAGAAAAGAGATTGGGGGAAAAAAAATCCACAGGGTGACCTTTAGAACAACATCAAGCAGTCTAATATATGTGTAATTGGAGTCCCGAGGTGGGAAAAAAGGAGAAGCAGAAAGGTTATTTGAAAAAAAAGACCAAATATTTTCAAATTTGGTGAAAACTATAAAACCACCCTAAGAAGCATAATGGACTCCAGGCTGAAGAAATCTAAAGGAAACCATTCCAAGGTACATCATAATCAAAATGCTGAAAATCATGATAAAAAAAAAAATCTTAAAGGCAGGCAGGCATTTTATGCATAGAAAAGCAAAGGTTAAACTGATAGCAGATTTTATGTCAGAAAGGCATGCAAGCCAGAAGAAAACAGAAAGACATCATTAAGGTACTGAAAGAAAAAGTTTTTTAAAAAAATCTGTCAATATAGGATTTTTCTTTTTTCTTTTTTCTTTTCTTTCTTTTTTTTTTTTTTTTTTGAGACGGAGTCTTACTCTGTTGCCCAGGTTGTAGTGCAGTGGTGTGATCTCGGCTCACTGCAAGCTCCGCCTCCCGAGTTCACGCCATTCTGCCTCAGCCTCCTGAGTAGCTGGGACTACAGGCGCCCACCACCGCACCTGGCTAATTTTTTGTATTTTTAGTAGAGACAGGGTTTCACTGTGTTAGCCAGGATGGTCTCGATCTCCTGACCTTGTGATCCGCCCACCTCAGTCTCCCAAAGTGCTGGGATCACAGGCGTGAGAAACCACGCCCGGCCTTTTTTTTTTTTTTTTTGAGACAGAGTTTTGCTCTTGTTGCCCAAGCTGGAGTGCAATGGTGCGATCTCGGCTGACTGCAACCTCTGTCTCTCAGGTTCAAGCAATTCTCTTGCCTCAGCTTCCCGGGTAGCTGGGATTACAGGCATGTACCACCATGCCCAGCTAATTTTTTGTATTTTTAGTGGAAACAGGGTTTCGCCATGTTAACCAGGCTGGTCTTGAACTCCTAACCTCAGATGATCCCGCCTCGGCCTCCAAAAGTGCTGGGATTACAGACATGAGCCACTGTGCCTGGCCCAATCTAGAATTTTTTACCCAGCAAAAAATCTTTTAAATCTAAAGGTGAAATAAAGACTGTTTAGACAACCAAAAACTGAAACAATTTATTGCCTGCAGAGCTGTTCTACAAGAAATGATACAGAAAGTTCTGCAGGCAGCAAGAAATAATACCAGATGGAAATTTGGATCAACACAAAAGAATGAAGAGCAGCAGAAATGGTAAATATGTGGGTAAATATAAAAGGTTTTCTTTTTTCCTCATTTTGAATCTCATTAAAAGATTATTGGTGGTTTTAATAAAAAGTAATAACAAAGTACTGTGGAAGTTATACCATGTGTACAAGTAAAATTTATTTATTTTATTATTTTTATTTATTTATTTATTTATTTTTATTTTTTGCATCGAAAAGCTTTATTTCCATTTGGTCCGAGGCTTGTTAGGGTAGTTAAGAAAACTGCCTAGTGGCTGGAGGGAGAGGCTTAGGCAGAAGCCCTATTACTTTGCAAGGGGCCCTTCAGAAGTCACTGGGCTCAGAAGGCTCTTAGTCATGCTTGAGAGTGAGCCTTTGGAAGAGATACTCGCCCAGCCCAGCCGCCAGGCCAGCCAGCCTGCCTGTGGAGGTTGGTCAGGTGGTCACCCATCTTCTTGATGAGCTTCGCTTCCTCATCTAGGAAGTGAGTCTCTAGGAAGTCACAGAGATGGGGGTCTGTGTGGGCAGAACCCAGGGCATGAAGATCCAAAAGGGCCTGGTTCAGCTTTTTCTCCAGGGCCATGGCAGCTTTCATGGCGTCTGGGGTTTTACCCCACTCATCTTCAGCTGGCTTCTTGATGTCCTGGAAGAGAGCGCGGCCGCCACGCTGGTTTTGCATCTTCAGGAGACGCTGATAGCCCTCGCGCTTCTCCTTGGCCAATTCGCGGAAGAAGTGGCTCACGCCTTCCAGAGCCACATCATCGCGGTCAAAATAGAAGCCCAGGGAGAGGTAAGTGTAGGAGGCCTGAAGGTACACATTTACCAGGTTGTTGACGGCTGCCTGCGCGTCGGTAGAATAATTCTGATGAATCTGGGAGCTCATGGTTGGTTGGCAAGAAGGAGCTAACCACAAAAACGGTGCTGGCAGGTCCCAGAAGCAGGAGATGGCCGAGAAGATGGTCCCGGAGGTTGCAAGCGGAGAGGAAATCGGAGGGCGGTCGGAGGCTGGAAGAGAGTCCCCGGATCTGTTCCGTCCAAACACTGTTGAAGCAAGAGACAGACCCGCGGAACCACCGAACTGCCCAAGTAAAATTTATTAAAGCTATAGCAAAAAAAGCAGGATGAGGGAAATGGGAGTATACTATTGTAAAGTTCTTACACTGTGTAAAGTGGTATATTATTTGAAACATTTGACTGTGATAAGATAAAGATGCATATATAAACCTTGGATTCACCACTTAAAACTATTAGGTTGGTGCAAAAGGGTGTGGCAAAAACCACAATTACTTTTGCACCAACCTAATACAACAAAGAGAAAATAAGCCAATACTGAAGATTAAAAACGAAATTTTTAAAACTCATTTATTACAAAAGAATGCAAGGAAAGAGGGGGAAAAGGAACAAGGAACAAATGAGGAAATAAAAAAGAAATAGCAAGATGGTAGAGTTAAACCCATTTATATCAATAACTTTATTCAGTGTAAAGTTCTATGGCCAGGCATGGTGGCTCATGCCTCCCAGCACTTTGGGAGGCTAACTAAGGCAGGTGGACCACTGGAGGTTAGGAGTTTGAGACCATTTCTGGCCAATATGGTGAAACCCTGTCTCTACTAAATATACAAAAATTAGCTGGGTGTGGTGGCAGGCACCTGTAATCACAACTACTCGGGAGGCTGGGGCAGGAAAATCACTTGAATCCAGGAGGTGGAGGTTGCAGTGAGCTAAGATCACACCACTGCACTCCAGCCTCAATGACAGAGTAAGATTCCATCTCAAAAAAAAAAAAAAAAAGGTCTAAACAGCCCAAAAGGCAGAGAGTGTCAGATGGGATCCAACTGTATGTTATCCACAAGAAACCAACTTTAAATATAAGGACACATATAGGTTAAAAGTGCAAGGATATAAAAAATACACCATGTTAACACTAATTCAAAAAATTTATAAGTATATTTTCAGAAAAATCTCACACTTAAGAGAATACACCACTCAACAACAGAAGAATACATATTCTTTTTAAGTTCACATGAAACATTCACCAAGATCATATTTGGGTACAAAATAAGTCTCCAACTTAATAATATGATTAAACTCATGCAAAGTACGCTTGCTGACTACAATTTAAACTAGAAGTCAGTAACAAAAATACATCTTTTAACTGAAAATCCCTCAAACGTTTGAAAATTAAACAATACAGACGCCGGCCGAGACAGCACAGACGGACCAACCCATTGGGGTGTTTCACAAGTGTGAGAGGTAAGTGCCGTGGCCTGCATTTCCAGACCTGCCCTTCACCTGGTTCATGGCACCTTGTGAACCCCGCCCCTGCCACCTGCAAGTTGGTAACCGTGCTGCGCTCCTGTGCTGCGGCCTGTGGCTGGACTGCCTGCGACGCCCTGCCTGCTGCTGCCCGACTGGCTGGCAAGATGAAGCTCTCCCTGGTGGCCACGATGCTGCTGCTGCTCAGTGCAGCATGGGCTGAGGAGGAGAACAAGGAGGATGTGAGCACGGTGGTTGGCATCGACCTGGGGACAACCTACTCCTGCATCAGTGTGTTCAAGAATAGCTGCATGGAGATCATTGCCAACGATCAGGGCAACTGCATCACCCTGTCCTATGTGGCCTTCACTCCTGAATGGTAACGTATGATCAGCGATGCAGCCAAGAACAAGCTCACCTCCAACACCGACAACATGGTTTTTGATGCCTAGCGGCTCATCAGCTGCAGGTGGCACAACCCGTCTGTGCAGCAGGACATCAAGTTATTGCCGTTCAAGGTGGTTGAAAAGAAAACTAAACTATACATTCAAGTTGATATTGGAGGTGGGCAAACAAAGACATTTGCTACTGAAGAAATTTCTGTAATGGTTCTCACTAAAATGAAAGAAACTGCTGAGGCTTATTTGGGAAAGAAGGTTATCCATGCAGTTGTTGCTGTACCAGTCTATTTCAATGATGCCCAACGCAAGCAACCAAGGATGCTGAAACTATTGCTGGCCTAAATGTTATGAGGATCATCAATGAGCCTACAGCAGCTGCTATTGCCTATGGCCTAGATAAGAGGGAGGGGGAGAAGAACATCCTGGTGTTTGACCTGGGTGGTGGAACCTTCGATGTGTCTCTTCTCACCATTGACAATGGTGTCTTCGAAGTTGTGGCCACTAATGGATATACTCATCTGGGTGGAGAAGACTTTGACCAGCGTGTCGTGGAACACTTCAAAAAGTACAAATAGCATTTGTACTTTCTGAATGTACAAAAAGAAGACTGGCAAAGATGTCAGGAAAGACAATAGAGCTGTGCAGAAACTCCGGTGCAAAGTAGAAAAGGCCAAACGGGTCCTGTCTTCTCAACATCAAGCAAGAATTGAAATTGAGTCCTTCTAGGGAGGAGAAGACTTTTCTGAGACCCTGACTCAGGCCAAATTTGAAGTGCTCCACTGGACCTGTTCCGGTCTACTATGAAGCCTGTCCAGAAAGTGATGGAAGACCTTGATTAGAAGAAATCTGACATTGATGAAATTGTTCTTGTTGGTGGCTTTACTGGAATTCCAAAGATTCAGCAACTGGTTAGAGTTCTTCAATGGCAAGGAACCATCCCATGGCATAAGCCCACATGAAGCTGTAGCGTATAGTGCTGCTGTCCAGGCTGGTGTACTTTCTAGTGATCAAGATACAGGTGACCTGGTACTGCCTGATGTGTATCCCCCTACACTTGGTATTGAAACTGTGGAAGGTGTCATGACCAAACTGATTCCAAGGAACACAGTGGTGCCAACCAAGAAGTCTTAGATCTTTTCTACAGCTTCTGATAATCAACCAACTGTTACAGTCAAGGTCTATGAAGGTGAACGACCACTGACAAAAGACAGTCATCTTCTGGGTACATTTGATCTGACTGGAATTCCTCCTGCTCCTCGTGGGGTCCCACGGCTTGAAGTTACCTTTGAGATGGATGTGAATGGTATTCTTCAAGTGACAGCTGAAGACAAGGGTACCGGGAACAAAAATAAGATCACTATTACCAATGACCAGAATCTCCTGACACCTGAAGAAATTGAAAGGATGGTTAATGATGCTGAGAAGTCTGCTGAGGAAGACAACAAGTTCAAGGAGCACATTGATACTAGAAATGAGTTGGAAAGCTATGCCTATTCTCTAAAGAATCAGTTTGGAGATAAAGAAAAGCCGGGAGGTAAACTTTCCTCTGAAGATAAGAAGACCATGGAAAAAACTGAAGAAGAAAAGGCTGAATGGCTGGAAAGCCACCCAGATGCTGACACTGAAGACTTCAAAGCTAAGAAGAAGGAACTAGAAGAAATTGTTCAACCAATTATCAGCAAATTCTATGAAAGGGCAGGCCCTCCCCCAACTGGTGAAGAGGATACAGCAGAAAAAGATGAGTTGTAGACACTGATCTGCTAGTGCTGTAATATTGTAAATACTGGACTCAGGAACTTTCATTAGGAAAAAATTGAGAGAACTTAAGTCTCGAATGTAATTGGAATCTTCACCTCAGAGTAGAGTTGAAAATGCTACAACCCAAGCGGCTGTTTACTGCTTTTCATTAGCAGTTGCTCACATGTCTTTGGGGGTGAGAAGAAGAATTGGCCATCTTAAAAAGTGGGTAAAAAACCTGGGTTAGGGTGTGTGTTCACCTTCAAAATGTTCTATTTAACAATTGGGTCACGTGCATCTGGTGTAGGAAGTTTTTTCTAC
Source organism: Trachypithecus francoisi (assembly GCF_009764315.1). Taxonomy (NCBI): domain Eukaryota; kingdom Metazoa; phylum Chordata; class Mammalia; order Primates; family Cercopithecidae; genus Trachypithecus; species Trachypithecus francoisi. The sequence goes on along the minus strand of NW_022681457.1, from coordinate 85,954,654 downwards.
CATAAGTGACACCAATAAGTGTTTGTCATTTACAAAAACAAACAAACAAAAAGAATATTAAACAACAACACACTTCTAAATAACATACAGATCTAAAAAAACTGTGACAGAAATTATAAATATTTTGAATTAAGTGAAAACTAAAACACAACACATCAAAATGTGTGGAGTGTAGCTAAATCAATGCTTAGAAGATTTATAGCATTAAATGTTTATATTAGAAAATCATAAAATTCTCAAATCAATTATCTAGTGTTCACCTTAAGTTATTTAAAAAGGAAGAACAAGTTAAACCCAAAATAAGCAGAAAAGGTAAATTAGAACATAAATCAATAAAACAGAAAACAAAAATAATGAAACCAAAATCTGGCTCTTTGAAAAGATCAATAAAATTGATAAATCTTTAGTCAAACAGAAAGAAACAAAAGATAAAATAACAATTACCAATATCAAGAATTATAGTGGGTACATCACTATAGATCCTGCCTATTCTAAAAGGACAGCAAGGGAATGATATGGTATGAATAATTTTATGCTAATAAGTTATATAAGCTAGATAAAATGGACAAATTTCTTGAAGTACACAAACTACCAAAGCTCACTCAAGAAGAAACAGATAACCTGAATAGTCCTATATCTATCAAAGAAATGAACTCATAACTAACAACCTTCCACAAAGGAAACTCCAGTCCTAAATGACTTCACTGCTAAATTATAATGAACATTAAATGAAGAGACAATAACTATTCTGCACAAATTCTTCCAGAAAATAGAAGAAGAAGGAACATTTCCCAACTCATTTTATGAAATTAGCATTACCCTGATCCCAAAACCAGATAAATAAATTAAAAGGAAAAAAACCCCACTGACCAATCTCTCTCATGAACATTAGATACAAACATCTTTAACCAGCAAGGGACTTGCTAGCTATGTGGATTTCTGCTGACAGGGGTTACATGAAGATAGAGAAGTTATTTGAATTCAGCAACATGGAGCTCCAGTGTTCCTACCTTCCAGACTCCGGACCTCTCTGCCACCTGGACATTCCTGTGGTTCCCTCACAACCTCTCAGGCCACATACCCCTGCTTACCAATTTCAGCCAGTTGACCACCTTACTCAGCTCCCGTCTACCACAACCGTCATTCAGGTCACAGCCTACCCTAAGGTTGTGGCAGATATTGATCAGTGCCTACCTCCAAATTAGAACCACAGACTTTCCTAAAATTTGATGATGGGGGTATAGGACATGGGATAGCGTATTCTCAGGGTATGAAGATTGACAGGTTCTCAGGCCACAGGGGTCAGGGCCTTCTGGAAGCTAAAACTGAGACTGGCAGATTGTTGTTAAGGATCCCTCTTGAGGTCCAGTGGTCCCTAAACAGCATGCAGGCAACCACTTTAATATTAATGTTTGGCACAGTCCTTGGTGATTACAACACAGGAAAGGAAGCTGAGCAAGGCAGCCCAAAGCAACACCTTCTGGCTTCTCAATTCTGCCCCTGGACACAACAGACTCAGACTATGTGCAGTCAGGCTAGAAGAGTCCTGGTGTCCCTTACTCACTGAGCCCCAGCCAAAAGCTGGGTCCATGCTGGAATACTACAAATACAGCCAAAAGCTGGGCCCACTGCAAAGAATGCCAAGGTGCTGCTTAGCATACCATCCTTCACAGAGTCCCTATCCTAGTTCCTTGAAGTCATCTTAAATGTATATATGATGTATGAATATATTGTTGTTTGCTTCTCTCTGAGCATGTGTGTCAGCTTAGGCCCTCCTAGAGGCAGATACCAGAACAGAATTAGAACTGCAAGGTATATATTGCAGGAAACATTTGTGAGAGTTAAAGGGCGGGGGAATCTTCAATCTGCAATACCAATCTGATAGCTGTGAAAGGAGAGGGGGAAGGAAAGAGGATTGGACAGGAAGAGCCTCGAACTGCAGTGCAGCTCTGAGGAGACCCAGAGCACTGATTGCCCATGAGAGGAGTCTGCATAGTTCCATTACTTGCACAGTGCTTGGTGGTTGGCCAGGCACAGCCTAGCGAAAATGAACCTCAGCTGAACATCACAGAGATCCAGAGGTACACCACCTGAAGGCTGTCAGCCAACTCCCTGGTCCTTTTCAAGAGAAAGCTGGGCCAGGTGCAGAGGCTTGTGCGTATAATCCCAGCATTTTGAGAGGCCAAAGCAGGTGGATTGCCCAAGCTTAGAAGTTCAAGACCAACCCGGGCAACATGGCAAAACTCCATTTTACAAAAAATACAAAAATTAACCAGGCATGGTGGTGTGTACCTGTAGTCCCAGCTACTCAGGAGATTGAGGTGGGAGGATCACCTGAGTCTGCAGTGAACCTTGATGGTGTCCCTGCACCCCAGCATGGGCAATAGAGTGAGACCTTGTCTCTAAAAATAATAATAATAACAATGAAAGGAAAGCTGAGTGACCCACCTCCATGGCCAACATCACATTGATGATTTCATTATGAAAAAAAAGCTTTGTTCTCATAGGGTTTGTTAAATGGATAGCAAAGGGATTAAAGGGTCAAAAGGATTATGGGTCTGAAATAGTTGAGAATAAACTAAGAGAGACTAGGTCAGAACAAAGCTATTACAACTCAAATAAGAATTAGGACACTTCTCTCTGTTTTCTTTTCTTTGGTGTTTGGTTTTATCAATTTATAGCTGATTTAAGTGAGTGGACTTTATTTACAGTGGTTTATGAGGAATGCTGCAGAGGTATTTCCCTGAAGTGAATTGTTCAGTCTTAAGATGCCAGTCTAAATCAATTCAGCTCAGGCTTTATCAATGAAAACTCAGGCTCAGGCCCCATTTCAGTCTGAGGACAGTGGCTAGGGACAGAAGAGAGGGAGAACAGTACCCAGCATAGCTCATGGCACTCATGCGTGGCTTCAGGCTTCCATGAACTCATTATGGATCCTAAGGAGCTAAGTGTATGGTCAAGAGCCAGTCAAGTAAAACAAGCATTAGCAGCAGATTCCTCAGGAAACAAAGAAACAAGACTATGCAGCTCTGAAATTGAAATATGGAGGTGAGCAAGGAGGTTCAGCCTTGAGGAAGACATCATTCTGATATAGAAGGACATGGTCTAAGTCCCCTTTGAATGTCCAGCCACTAGAAGGTACACATAAGTTTTGTTGAATTAACTAGTGTATGTGAAAAATAGCAACATACCCCCCCCCATTTCACTGGGGACCTTGGGGGAACAAAAGAGAAGTCACTCACAGTCAAGAGGAACTAAGGACAACCTCCAGAGACCCAGCACCAAGAAACCAGTGTCAGAGGCAGAGAAAAGGCAAACACTAAACTGGGAGCCACCCAATGGGTCCAGGAGGTAGATAGAAGAAGTCATGGAGGCTGCCTGGAAGCAACAGAAGGTGCCAGCAAGATAAGTACCCCAGCAATCCTCAAAGAACACAAGGGGAAGGATTGAGAAGAGCCTGCAGTGGAGTCTGAGACAGGAAGACACTGTTGTTGTTTTTATTATTATTATTCCTGCAGCTTTCCCTTACGCCTAAGCTGATGGGACCAGAAGAATCCTGGATTAGCACAGGTTGACAAATTATCCTCACAACAGTAGTGAGAAGTAATAATTATCCCATTAAGGAGGCCAAGGTGAATGGCAGAAGGCATATCATGGAAGACACGAGGAGAGCTTTCCAAAGGAGGGAGTAGCCTGCTGGCCCACCATACGGCGGGACAGTAACTAACGCTCTAGGATCCAGAGCCCAAAGGGAATGGGATCAAGAGAACAGATTAAGACGTCTTTAAGCCTTTTTATCTGGGAGGGAAGGTGATAAAAAGTAAAGGGTTCAGAATTTATATCAGAAGCCTGGATTTGAATCTAGGACCCCCTCTTCCTATTTGTGTGTGCAAGTCATTTAACCCCTCTGATTCTCAGTTTTCTGGTATGTAAAACAGGGCACAAGTGTAACGCCCATTTCAAAACCAGAAGTGGATATGAAATGCAATAGTGCCACGACAGGAGCTTCACAGGCCTACCCTATGCTATCCCCAGACCCCACCATTAGCCAGCACAGAACTCTGGGCACTGCTGGTACTCAAACTGTGCTGCTTGACAAGGCCTGGTGAGAAAATGAACACACCCTGGGATCAGGCCTCAGAGGGGAGCTGACTTGAGGTCTGTGTTCTCATACATTGACCAAGGCAGAGGCCAAAACCATCTCTCTAGAGCAGGTTTTCTCCTTGGGGGTGTCTTGTTCCCTCTTGGTGCAATACAAGAAAATAGGCCGTGTGTTCGCCACACCAACTGCAGACTGGCAAAGCAGGTATGAGATTAATGGCTTTTCTGTACAACAAAGGCCTTCCTGCACAGCGGCAGAATTCAATATGCAAACCCCACCACCCTGGCTTCAGATCCACCCTCCCAGCTCGGTGGACAGCGGCAGCTCGAACCCCATAATGTATGCACGCTCCAGCTGCTGGGCCCAAGTTATTATTCATTACGGTTTTCTATTACCCAGTGATAAATGATGCCCCCAGGCTGGCGTTGCCCCCAGAATGCTTATTACGGCTCACTTAAGTAGGCGTTGATTTAGCTTAAATCGGTTGTTCTGTTTAGCCCAGACACGGACCTGCCCCAGCTCTGCCTGGAAGACTCTCTTCACCAGGGCATAATTGAATTCTAACTACTCCTGGCCTCTTATTAGGAAGGGGTGGGGTAGAAGGCCCCATGTAGGGCCACAGGATGGTCCAAGCCCCAGTGGTCTCTCCAGCCCTGTGGAATCCTAACTTAATAGGGTCTTCCCTTTGACTCTAGCCAATAAATTTTGACAAGCAACTCCAATTAGGCCCAGAGAGAACTTCCTGGATGGACTTTCCTCACAGGAAAAATGATGATATCTCAGGTAGAAGCAACTCAAGGGATGCCAATATGACTGTTCTTGCCTCTGGATCAGGCCACTCAAGTCATGGTATCTAGGAGCTATCCAGATCCATTCATCAAATTATTTGCCACTGACAAAGCCAGGCTTGTCATCCATAAAAATCCAACATAGCTGATGTCCCTGGAAAGAGAATGGCCACACTGGAGACATTATAGCTACAACTAGGACCTTCACCATTCATTCATGCAGCAGAGATTGAGCACATAGTACTTGCCAGGTGCTGGTCACAAATAATGAACAAAGCAGCCAGTATTCTCTGCCACCATGGAGTTCACATTCTAGAGTTTACTTATTGTCGATTATGTGCCAGACATTGTCTTAAGGGCTTTACCAAATTTAACTGTCATCATAACCCCATCCTGTTTTATAGAGAAAAAAATTAACTGAGTATTGGAAACATTCAGTGTTTTGCCAAAGGTCACTCAATGATTAAGGGTTAATAAGTGACAGAGTAGATTTGAACACAAGTTTATAACCACAAGTTGCACTTGTTATTGTTTATGTTGTTATACATTATTACACCATTGTATTTGCCTAGCACATTAGAAGTTACAATGTACTTTTTCATATTCATTAATAATCCCTACTACAACCCCCTGGGCAGTAGGTATTAATGTTAACATCTCACAGCTGCGGTGGTTAAGAACATGGGTTCCTGATCATCTGGGCCTAGATAAGAAGCTTTGCTCTGCCTCTTACTAGCAATGTGACTCTGGGAAAGTTCTTTATCTACTCTGAGCCTCCCTTTCTTTGAAATAAAAATAATAATATTACCTCAAAGACTGCAAGAATTCAATTAGAAATGGTATGTATTGCACTTACAGTGACTTGTGTGTAATAAATTTTGGTCTTGAGACCTTGGCAGGGAGGGGGCAATGCCAGGGATCAACTATTCTGGATGGGAAATAAGAAAGTATCTTTAATATGAAGACAGTCCAGGAAGGTATCAACAGAAGCCAGACCAAAGTTCTGGGAAAACCTACTGATTTGGGGAAAGAGAATTTCTTCATGGACAAGGTCTGAAGCTCAGAAACATAAAGGGCATAGGAAGGCTTTGGATCATTTTGTATCTTCTGCTACCATTTCCTTTTCTTTCTCCCTTAGTGAAGTTTTTTGTTGTTTTTTGTTGTTGTTGTTGTTGTTGTTTTTAATCTCGGCTCACTGCAACCTCCACCTCCCGGATTCAAGTGATTCTCCTGCCTCAGCCTCCTGAGTAGCTGGGACTACCGGCATGTGCCACCATGCCCAGCCAATTTTTGTATTTTCAGTAGAGACAGGGTTTCACCATGTTGGCCAGGCTGGTCTCAAACTCCTGACCTCAGGTGATCCACCCACCTCAGCCTCCCAAAGTGCTGGGATTACAACCGATAAAGTTCTTAGTAAAGGAAAAGCCCATCTGCCTCAGCTGGGAACCCAAGGGAAGGAATGATCATTAAACAATAATAACAAGGGCTGGCATTTATCAAGCACTAAGAAGCACTCTCAAGCCAACTCTGCACTATGTGTTTGATACACCTCAATTCATTTAACGTCACCACAACCCGCTGAAGCAGGAACTATCCTTCTCATCCATTTTACAGATAAGGAAACTGAGGCTCAAAAAAGATGAAAGAATTTGCCCAATAATTTAGCCACAATTAGTAAGTAGCTATAACAGGATTCAAACCAGAGGGAAGAATAGGTCCCACCCCCACTCAGCGAGGAAAGGTCAACAACCTCACACCCGATGGGAATCAGAGGCAGTTTTCACAAATCCATTTCCTTCACCTTGTTCTTAACTATTCAAGGAGCTCTGCACGCTGAGGAAGAACTGAGAACAGCTGAAAGCGAGAAACAACACAGCCCAAACTAGCCCGGAAGGTGGTCAAAACCCACATCAACTAACTGGGCAGATAAAAAAATGTTCCAAACCATCCATCACATCCTTAGTGTCATCTCTCACCTGTTGTTTTTGTTTTCAATCAAAAAGAGGGGGTTTTACTACCTGAAGATGCTTTATCCAGCTTTTTGCATCCCTGAGCTTCTGAACTTGCTCCTCAATTCTTGGCTACAACGAACAGAGAGACGCAGCAATGTGTGGAGCAGGGATGCCTCCAATGGAAAAGGAGGTCTGAGTGCTTGTTACCCAGAAAGCTAGGTTAGCCCACTGGTGGGCAGCATCTTCAGGGCCCTAGGGTCAGCCCCATGTTGGCAGTTCTCCCGTGTAACAGGACACATTTGCACGTGTCCACCACCTCCACAACCCCAGGGTGTGAGCCACATGCTGCCCTGCCCCCCGGCATTGATCCAAGGCCTGGAGGACATCTTCTTTAGACAACGTCGCCTTTGGCTGCTACTAAGGTTCAGCTATAGAATTATTCATCAACTTTTAAAAACAATACATCATTTTCATAATAAAAATATATAACTATGTTACAGAAAAATTGAAAAATAGGGGAAAAAAAGAAACAGAACTAAGCCATAATTCATTCATCCTGACACAATTGTTATTAGCATTCTTGGTGTGTTTCTAGTCCCCGAAGCTCTAGCTTTCACCTCATTGTAACCATGGTGCACTTACAATTGTATATCCAATTTTTTGTGGCCTACTATTATATCCTAAACATTTTTTTGGCATGCTACACAACCTAAATAACTATCATTTTAATCCTGCCTAATATTCCATGGAGTTTGGCCATAATTTACTTAGGAATTTTATTAATGAGTATTTCACTATCATAAGTAATGCTGCAATGAACATCTTTGTATTTACTGTTTTCTTCCCCAATATTTGGGATTATTTCCTTAAGATAAATTTTCAACATATATGCAATATTTGGGTAAAGGGAGTGACTGGTTTTTTTGACTCAGCATCAATGCCTCAAGCATAGGAGAGTATCTGGTTCAATGCAACACTGTCAACATTGATGATCTTTTTATCCTCATGTCATAGGCTAACTTTAAAAAGACCTCTTTGATGTTCTAATTTGCTTTTTTGTGGATTCTAGAGAAGGGAGTCAGTATCATCATTTTCAAGAGTTAAAAGCTTTGGATTTAGGCTGGAGTTGAAGATAAAATTCTGCTATTCCATGAGCTACGGTGCCTTACTTAATTCTCTCTAGCCCCATCCAGTCTTCTCATCTGTAAAGTTGTGATAATACCACCTACATACAGGACTGGCATTAGAATTCCATGAAATGATTTATCTTAGTCCAATTCCTGGCAAATGATTAGCACTGGTTGTTGTTTATCAATAACTTTAAAGCATTAAGAAGTGTTATTACACAGTCAGTAAACATTTACGGAAGTTCTGGGGATGCAAGAAAGAATAAACCAAGGGTCTTGTCCTTGAAGAGGTCCCAGTCTGGGAGGGGATAAATAAGGAAGAATAAAACAACTGCTTAGTGTTGCAATAAAACTCAGAATGAGGTAATGCTGCCCAAAAGGTCCAAAATGAGGGAACTCGGCAGAGCCAAACCACATCTGGGAATCAGAGGAGAAAAAAAAAAAAAATTATGGAAAATGCACATTATGGAAAGGCCCATTCACCATGGGCAGTGAAGAATTGTTGTGTTCTGGTGGTAGACATACAGGGGAGGAGGACAGGGTGGGGTATTCCAGGTAGCCGGAACAGCACAGGCAAACATCCGGAAGTGGGAAGTTTCACTCAGAATGGATACACGAAACAGCAACTTGTCCCACGGGGTTCATGAACTGTAGGTCTGGCCACAGTGGGTGGTTGATCTGATTGCAGGATGAGCTTGCTTCACAAAACTCTCTGATGGCTCCCCAGGTTTTCTCATTAAACTTAATACTCAACATGTCAGGGTAGGTGGAGAGAGTGTTTAAATTATAAAGTTTCCCTCTTAGAGCATACCCTTAACACTCTTTGAGATTTTCTAAAAATGGATGCTAATAAATAAGACCACCTCCATCCAGAACCCCAGGATGTTAATCAGTGCCTTGTCAGATTGAAGAGCCCTGACACACTGTGGGGCAGGGAATGCTGTGCCACGCCAGGAAATCTTACTTTGAGAATCTTCCTCAGAGTTTAGCTGTTTCCCATCCAAAGCCCCAATAGGGTGTTGTGGCTGGAAGCCATAGGCATGGCTCAGCTCCATGAGGGGAATTTAGACAAAATTCACCCTCCAAAACCTAATGCCACAATTCCCTCCTCTGACAAGCCCTCTGCCATCCAGTCCTAATAGATGACTTCCTCCCCTGAATTGCCACAGTCCTTCATTCTCTCACAGCCCCATCCACACTCATTTTCCGGTCAGCTGCAACCTTGTCTTATCTCCCATACTCACTTGCTAGATGGCAAATTCCTTGAGGGCAGGCATATGATCTGCTTGCCTTACCTTTGTTTCCTTCACTCCTGTTCAGAAATCCACTCCAAAGTACCTGAAGCAAAAAGCAATTACGCAAATGGAGATTTACCTGGACGCAGGTGAGCCCTGACCACTATGAGCAGGACCAAGATCAGGAACCTAAGCATTTAAGCATCCTTAAGCCTCTCTCCTCCCTTCTTTCCTCTCCTCCTTTTCCTCTTCTTCCTTCTCTTCCTCCTTCTCTCTCTTTGCCTCCCTATCCCCTCTCTCCCTTCCTCATACCCCTGCCCACTTCCTATCTCCCATCTAGACGTTCATTTTTCTTTCTCCTCTGCAGAACAATGTCTTAGAGCCTAGAATAGCCTCCCTACAATATATGTTCAAGTCTGCAGTTTTGAACGACCCAGCTTCACTCCAGTCTTTATTCCAAATTTCAGGGAGAAGAGAGAGAATCAAATTGACCCAGCTGGGGTTGGAGGTCCACTTGGGTCCAAGGATATTCACAATAACAAACATTTGTGGAGCCCTTCCTAAGTATCAGCTACTGCTCTAAAAGCTTACATGTATTAACTCATTTAATCCTTACCAGCCTTTGAGGTAGGTGCTGCTAACAGCCTCATTTTACAGATAAGGTAAGCACCATAACAAAAATCGGATTTGTGTGACCAAATTGACACAGCTGGTAAGTGATGAAGCCAGGACATTGAACTCAGGGAGTCTGACTCCACAGCCCAGGTTTTTTGGTTTTGTTGTTTTTTAGTTGTTTGTGTGTATGTGTGTTTGTTCGTTTGTTTGTTTGAGACAGAGTCCTCCTCTGTCGCCAGGCTGGAGTGCAATGCTGTGATCTCAGCTCAGGCTCACTGCAACCTCCGCCTCTGGGTTCAAGCAATTCCCCTGCCTCAGCCTCCCAAGTAGCTGGGACTACAGGCATGTACCACCATGCCTGGCTAATTCTTTGTGTTTTAGTAGAGACGGGGTTTCACCATGTTGGCCAGGATGATCTCGATCTCCTGACCTCGTGATCCACCCGCCTTGGCCTCCCAAAGTGCTGGGATTACAGGTGTGAGCCACCGCGCCAGGCACAGAGCCCAGGTTTTTAACATTATAGTATGTTGTTTGGGACATTGTCTTTTTTCAGACAATAGACAGCCTAGTGGGGAAACAAGGCTGTGGTAGCCCATTCTCAGAAGTGGGCAGTTGTCAAAGAAACACTATCCTTAAAAGCCCTTTGCTTCTGCTCAAAGTGGTGGGTGGATGGGTGGGTGGATAGATGAATGGAAATTTAATGCCATCTCCTTGTTGCTCAGCTCATTTCACAGCAAAGAACACTATCAGCTAAAAAACAACTCTAAGAGTATCCTTGAAGTCAAAAGAGAAGAAGGGAGAGGAAGGCCAGGGCTTTGGGCTCTCTTATCTCAAGGGCTTGAGGGTTTTGGTGTTGAAAGGACAAAAGCTGAAATTCCTAAGCAGGAAAAGATAACCCACTCCTCCTTTTATTCACTAAATTGTCTCAGAAAGGATGGAGGCGAATGCTTAGAATGGAATGAGTCAAAACGACCAAGCCATTAGGGAGAAGAAGAAGTGAAAGGATAGGGTTCTTGGCAGTTTCCAAGTGGGACAGAAACCAAATGGCACATGGCACCCATGACGAGGACTTGCTGTGATGGGGCAGGGGGAGAAGGTAATTAAATACTACTATCTGCGGAATTACTACTATCTGAGGAATTTATTGCCCTCAGAATAACATCTAAACTCTTTAAGCAGGCTGTAAGGTCCTTCATGTGATACACCCTGCTGACCCCCAGCTTTATCTCTCCACAGCCCCTTGCCCCCAAAGTCACACTGGCCTTCTCTCAGTTTCTTGAGCAAGTATTCTTGTCTTAAGATTTTCAGGCATGCTAGTCTCTCTGCCTGAATACTCTTCCTCCCAACTGCTTAGATATCACACACACACACACACACACACACACACACACACACACACACACATCCCCTGACCATCTCTTCCCATCCTTCAGATCTCAATCTCCCTAGAATGGCTCCTAGGACCACAACAGTGAGTCTTACAATCTATGTGCACATTGAAAGTAGTTGGGTTTCATTCCCCGTGCCCCCCAGTAAGTTTTATGTTAAGTCAATAGTGCATTGTCTAATCAGTGTACATGTTAGATTTTTAAAACTACAGTCATTGTTGATTGAATGAAATACAAGTCCTCTGCCCCTTCACCCACAGTGCATTCTTCTCTGCTTCTGAGGCTAGCCCACTCACTTCCTCATCCTGAAATCACTCAGTCTGTCCCCTCTGCCTGCTGTGGCTTCTACCGTAGATCGACAGCCACACTCAGAAAACTCCAGACAGGTCCGTCTTCTTTAAAAGTAGAGGGGCGATGCTGCCTGCCATTTCATCACGGGGCCCCTCAGATCTCATGGGTTTAAGGTGCCAATGCCCTAACCCAGGTGAGAGTCTCTGATCCCCAACAATCTGAGCAGCCAAGCATGCGGTGGAGTTTCCTGCAGAAGAACCAAGTTGGTATTTTTTTCAATGTTCTAGACTGAATTATTATAGCCAGAGGGAGCCATTCATCAGCTCTGACACTGCAGGAAGCTTCCAAGGCAAACAGCTTTATTGCTGCGTGAGATTAACCCAGACTGTAGTAATTTGTAACAAAGATAAGAAAATTGCACTGGTCTCTCAGAAATAAATCTGAATTCCAGAGTGGACAGAGGGGACTTCAACTTGAAATCTGCTATTTCAGATATAATCAAATTTATAACAGCCCCTGAAGAGTATAAAAAGCCAAGGGCAGCTTCCTGTTGGAAGTGTCACTTCAGGACCCACCATTATGAAATCAATTTAGCTGGAATTCCTAACAAGCCGGGAGCCCAAGCCCCATCTAACTTTGATGGAAGACTATTTGGACTATTTGAGAGTCATTCCCTCATCTGTCTGCCTTCACGATATGAGCAGATGTCATGGGGTAGGAAATGCAGGCCGGGATGTGAGGTCAGGCGACCTGCCTCTTACCAGCTGTAAGATCTTAGAGAAACAGAGATGATAATGGAGGCCCCTCCCAGAGCTGTTGTGAGCATTAAATGAGATAAGAATGTGAGAGTAGAATACAGATGTCAGTTATTAATGAGAGTCTGGTAACCTGATAGACATGATGGGTTGAACTCTTACAGATGCTCTGAGCAAGACTTCACTTTACCAGCTTGGCCTCATTTCACTCTCTTCAATAATTGCCCAATCAGGGCACTGTAATTATGTCCATTTACAGATGAAGAAACAGAAGGCCAGAGAGGTCATGGAACCTATCCAAAGTCACACAGCCAGTAGGTGGCATAAAATGGCCAAGTGTTCTTGGCCACCATAGAGTGCTTTCTGCTATGCAGCAGTCGCTGTGCTAGACACAGGGATATAAAGGTGACACTCCTGTGGTATCAGACCTGGCGGAGCACACAGCCTGGCTGGAACACACACCTAACAGTAAGAACCTTTGCGATATTAATAATAAGTGTAAAAAGTAAAGTAGAGGTTCCTCTTCAAAGACTTTCCTCTCCATTTAATTAGGAATAAATAATAACTTCTTTTAGAAGCAAAACGTATTCAAAGACCTGTGCTAACATTCTTAAATATCTGCTAGCCATGATAAAGAAATCAATGTACTTTATGTTCTTAGCTCCCACAATTTAGCCTAAATATTTGCCCTGGCATGCTTATACTGGTCCAAGCAAGCATTAGGTCATAGCCTGTTCCTCTTCCTTATTTGAAGGTGTTTTTTTTTTTTTTACCTTTCCCAGTATTCCACAAGTTACTTCCTCCTTCCTTTGTTCTCCTCTGCCTTTGCCTCTCTTAAAAAGTTCTAAGTTGCTAGCCAATCGGGACAAATACAGAATGTGAGGTCCCGTTCCAGCCAATGGAAACCGGACACAGCAGTAGGGTGGACGTCAGGTTATAAATGACCCTGTCTCCTTTGTTAGGGGTACTCTCGTGGCAAAACTGCTGGCGAGTGTACCCTTTCTGCAGGAAGTAAAAACGGCCTTGCTGAGTAAATTAAATTTATGTTCAAGTGCTATTTCTTTATGGCACTGGGGAACAAGCATTTCAAACATAAGTAATGCTTTGTAAGCACAGTTCTAGGTGCTTTATACAACTCTCATCTAGGACTTACACAACCAGAAGGAAAGATAGACACCAATATCACTGTACTGCATGGACAAGGAAACAGGTCCTGAGATCATACACTGGTAAGCAGTGGGGCCAGGAATCTAAACGAGGCTATATACTTATTTCTCTGTTGCAGGAGTAGATGCTGTAAGAGAAAGACTAGAAGGGCCATGGGAATCTGGGCTTGAAAAGGAGCCAACAATTCTCCTCAGAAAAAGTAACTCTTGAGCTGCTTATTTAAAAAGAAGTAGGAGTTTGTCCAGCAAACAAAGGGAAAACCAAGTGAAATCTCAGATTGTCCTGTAGCCCTAAAAGACTACCCATGCTGTGCAGGGTGCCATCACAGTTGTCCAGCTGGACCACACATGCAGAACAGCTGGCAATACTTAAGCTGGTGGTGTTGGCGTTCATCTAGAAGACAGGGACCCATTTCACCATCTCTGCACACCCAAGGCCCACACAGGCTGGTCCAGCATAGGTGCTCAGTGCCATTCTGTAGAGTTGAAGTGAATCCAGAGGACCTTGGACCTAGAAAAGCTCTTGAAGACTGGTTCATCCAAGTTCCTCATTTTACAGGTAGGAAACTGGGACCCAAAGAGGGAAAGAATGGCAAGACTTTTCAAATTCCATGTGTACAGGGGTCCAGAGGGCCCCAAGGCAAAGGTGGCAGCAAGGAAGTAGCATGGAGCCAGGGGAGCTGTCTGGAACTGGATCTGGGCTGGAGGCCTGAGTTAAGGTGGTCTCTGGGAGCAGGAGCAGAAATGGGTAGGAGGCAGCATAGCACGGAGGTTGTTGCCAGATAGATCTCAGATTAATTGGGGTTCTGCCTCCTGCTGGCCACATAAACTTGGACAAATTAACCTCTGTGGGTGTCAGTTTCCAAATTTGGAAAATGGGGGCAATATCCCCCCATCATAAGACTATTGTGAAGATTAAGGGAAACGATGCATCTAAAAAACTCAGCACAGTGTCTGGTGTATGGCAAGTGCTCAACAAATAGTACTGATTACCAGGGTCACAGTTACACTTTAACCCATGTTAAAAGGTGAACCCACTTAGAAGTGGACAGGCTGCTCTTCTCCACCTGAAATTCCCCTCTCTTTATCAGCCTTCATGCCCAAAGGGTCTCTGAAAAACAAAAATACATATTCTAGCATTCTGCAGGGAGCCACAGATGCTTCCTACTGATGTCTTTTAAAAAGGGGATTGGTGAGGTTTGCTTTGGAAACCTTCACGGGAAAAGTTCCCCAAACTGCATCCAATCCAGAGGTGAGCACCACACCTGGGTCACTCTCGCAGCAACTCTCTGCAAAGCATTCACCTGCCTCAAAACCATTCCTCCTTGAGGGTCCAGCAAGACACCTCTTTCATACTTCACCCAGAAATAGGGTAAATATTTTTCAATGACATTCAGCGATCAATTAAACACCATCCCTCTTTAATAAGAACGTTGAACCAACAGCCGGCTGCACAGTCCAACAAGAATATTTAAAGCAATTAAACTTTAGCTACTTTTACAACAAATTCTTTTAAATGCTAATGACCATTGTTTTCGCATTTGATAAGTAAAATTTTGTGTCGAGCAAGGTTAGATGATTGCAATGATTTAATTGTACTGCTCAAAGAAAGGAAAATGTTAAGAAAAAAGCTAAGATGGACCTCTTACCACATTCCTACGGCAAAATGTCCTGTAACAATAGAAGCGTGATTTGCTGAAATTAAAATGCTATTATGGTGAAATTAGGGCTTCAATATTTTTAGCAGCTTTAATAGGCCTTGCATTTTAAGGGACATCTGATAATAGATAATTACATTTCATCTTAAAGAAACTGAGTTGTTTTCTTAAGGAAAATACTTTTCTTTCTTCCAGAGAGGTTAAAGCCGAGCCGTCATTAGAAGCAGCACCAAGCTCGAGGTTCCTGCTTCAGCTTGGGAAATAGAGATTAGCATATAAATAGCCTTCGGTGCCTGCTTGATTCCAGCTATTTTGCGTTTCAATGTGGCATCAGAATGCACTTAGCAAGAAATGTTCGAGAGGAGAAAGAGGTTTGTAATATGTCGCTTTTATAGAGGGGGGAACTTTAAGTATAAAAGATCATCCACTCCTCTGTGGGCTTGTTTTTTTTTTTCTTTCTTTCTTTTTTTTTTTTCCCTTTCAATGTCCCAATTACAGACTCCAAGGAACCAACAGGCCCCCTAGAATGGAGCCTTAGTTTATGCTACAGCTCTTTCTCCTGACCAGGAAAATAAGTCAAAATGGTGTACAGGAAATAAGATAAATAAGCGGGCTTCCTCCCAGATTCAGCCGGAGTCCTTGGGGGGCACAGCCATGCCCTTTCTCCTCACCCCCACGCTACCCATCAGCGGCGGGGATGTGGGATGACTCCTCCAGGACCCATTTGCTGGAGCAATGAGGGACACTCCTGGCTTTCTGCCTGGAGGCCTGCTTCCCTCCTGGGAAATCGCGGAGACTGGGCATGGAGCCCGCAGTTCTTTCTGCCCCCCTCCAGCCCCCACTCCCACCCCTACACACACACACATACCACATTCATGCTGACTGGTGGAGGCTGAGTCTTGGGCTGTAGCAGGATGATTCACAGACCTCACACGTTTTCTGCTTGGCACGGGGCAGTGGGCAGTTCCGCATGGTGCTACACAGCTGTTCTACGGGACCTTGTTTTTCCTGGGTGTGGCAGTGGTAAAGGGGTGTGAGCCCAACAGTGGTAGCCTCTAGTCTAGTTCCTGGGGTGGCTTGAGCCCATCCAGAGCCCTGGGTTCTAATCCAGACTCCCCTGAGAACTTGGAGACAAGTCATGCCAGCTCTGAGCCTGAGTTCCTTCACTTGTAAAACGAGAATGATAAACCCTGCCATGCCCACTCGTGAGGCTGTTATAAGAACTGATGAATGGATGTGAAAGAACTTTGTAAGCTCCCTCCCATGTTAGCATCATGTGATTAGGACATTGGTGAGGTTTCTTTCCTGGATTGTCCTTCTGTCCCAAGACCCCAGGTTTTCTTCCGTCCACCCTAGCACCTCATCTATGCTCCCTGGACTCTGCCTCCCCACCCAGAGTGAGAGGGTGAGAAATAGATAGTGTTTAGGAAATTAGCTAGAAGGTAACAGCTCTCAGCTATCATGGCAAATGCACCCACTTGGGTTGTCTGGAGATGACTGTGTGAAGACAAGGCTGGCGCTTAAGAGGTGGAGTACAAAGGGACCTGGGCATCAAGTCCAAGCCTGTAGTACCCTGGACAGGTCATTCTGCTCCTGGAGCCTTTTTTTCCCTCCTCAGATAGGAATTTTGATAATTTGAGGTGCCTTTCATGGCTATTCTTTTGTTTTTTTAATTTATTATTATTATACTTTAAGTTCTAGGGTACATGTGCATAACGTGCAGGTTTGTTACATATGTATACTTGTGCCATGTTGGTGTGCTGCACCCATCAACTCGTCAGCACCCATCAACTCGTCATTTACATCAGGTATAACTCCCAATGCAATCCCTCCCCCCTCCCCCATCCCCATGATAGGTCCCGGTGTGTGATGTTCCCCTTCCCGAGTCCAAGTGATCTCATTGTTCAGTTCCCACCTATGAGTGAGAACATGCGGTGTTTGGTTTTCTGTTCTTGTGATAGTTTGCTAAGAATGATGGTTTCCAGCTGCATCCATGTCATGGCTATTCTAAGGTTCAACATAGAAAACAGGCCAGAACAGCTGGGCGCAGTGGCTCCTATCTGTAATCCCAGCACTTTGGGAGGCCAAGGCAAGCAGGTCACCTGAGGTCAGGAGTTAGAGACCAACATGGCAAAATCCCGTCTCTACTAAAGATACAAAAATTAGTCAGGAATGGTGGCACACGCCTGTAATCCTGGCTACCTGGGAGGCCAAGGCAGGAGAATGGCTTGAACTCGGAAGGCGGAAGTTGCAGTGAGCTGAGATTGCACCACTGCATTCCAGTCTGGGCAACAGATAAAGACTCTGTCTCAAGAAAAAAAAACGAAAGAAAAAGAGAGAGAGAGAAAAGAAAGAAAGAAGAAAGACAGAGAGAGAGAGAGAAAGAAAAAGAAGAAAAGAAAGAAAGAGAAAGAAAGAAGAAAGAAAGAAAGAAAGAAAGAAAGAAAGAAAAGAAAGAAAGAAAGAAAGAAGAAAGAAGAAAGAAAGAAAGAGGAAGGAAGGAGAACGAAGGAAGGAAGGAGAAGGAAGGAAAGAAGGAAGGAAGGAAGGGAGGGAGGGAGGGAGGGAGGAAGGAAGGAAGGAAGGAAGGAAGGAAGGAAGGAAGGAAGGGAAAGAAGGAAGGAAGGAAGCGAAAGAAAGAGAAAACGGGCTAGAGAAGCGAGGGGCATTCGTTTGCTTCTCATCCTTTTAGCCTGCATTCAGAGGGGGCAAGCACCAGGCTGGGGTTCGGGCAGCCAGTCCCCTCCAACCTCTCACCTGGCAGCAGCTTCCTGCTCCCAAACCCAGCAGTCTTCACCACAGGAAAAGTGCCCTGGTGGGCTGGGGACACTCCCTGGTCTCTACAAGATTGGCCC
Source organism: Trachypithecus francoisi (assembly GCF_009764315.1). NCBI lineage: Eukaryota > Metazoa > Chordata > Mammalia > Primates > Cercopithecidae > Trachypithecus > Trachypithecus francoisi. Next base: position 85,936,722 of record NW_022681457.1, on the reverse strand, counting down.
TGACTCTGCAGGATCTCTTCGGGCTGCACCACATCCTGCAGACGCCACAGGCACTGTCTCTGTAGGAGGGTCACCACCGCTTCCTCAGGAGCCCTGGTAATCCCAAGGATTCTAACCAGGCTGTGATGGGGATGCTGCGCCTGGACTCCTCCAGGGGAAAGGTGCCAATGCGCAAAACCTCTGCTCCTTTTCCTGTTCTGTCCCACAGCTTCAAACAACACACTGCTGACAGAAGAACCATGTGAATTCTGGACTTCATGCATGAAGATTGTTTTCATCCCCAAAAACTGTGTTTGGAACAAAGGTAGCTCCTTACAGGAAACCTGAGGGGGTTCTTTGGGTGACTTGGTGAGGCTCGGGCAAGGTGGATTGGAGGGCAGTGGGCTCAGACCAGGGTTCTGGGTCCTGGTCTGCTCTCTGATGCTTGGTCTTGGGCGAATTCTTTCCACTGTGCAGTGAGGTTAATCTATAATTAAGGGGTCTGCATCAGTCTCCAGGGATCACTCCTGTTCAAACTTCTGTTCTTCATGTATTTACTATTCTTCTGGGTTTCTTCTGGCCTGAGTACTTTTCACTCTAGCCAAGATGCTCAATATCATCTGTTTTGCTAATCCAGGCAACAACAATAACAGTGTCCGTGTACCGGGTCTTTTATTATGCCCATTTTATACATTAGAAAAGCAAGGCTCAGAGAAGTTGACTGACCCCAAATGGAGAGCCAAGACTCAACCTCAGGTTTTGACTCAGCTTCAGATCCCAGGCTTTTACTCATCACACATTGGCACTTTCCCAGGTGGCTGCCTTAGTTGAATACTGGCCCATTTACAGTCAACATAGTTGTAGGACAATCTGTTTCTCTTATGCTAAATTGTTTTCCAAATGGTGATACAAAGAAAACTAATTCCACTGAACATTAATAGGTTTTCCTTGGGAACAACAACAAAAATGTTTCAGAATCAAATGAATTTGACCCTAAGTGAAACAAGTAAACAGTTTCTTTGTACCTGCAGGACTTCTCGGGGCCTTTAAGATGTCAGTAAGGTATGCCATTTACCCCTGACCTTTATCCACAGACCCTTTCCTCCTTTTTTCTTGAGCAACTTGTGTTCTACTAACAGATTAGGCTTCTGCAACTTCACTACTCAAAGCATGATTCCCAAACAAGCAGGATGCAGCATTGCCTGGCAGTTAGTCAGAAATGCAGACTCTCAGTCCCCACCCAGACCTGCTGAATCAGAGTCTGCGCTTTAAGAAGATGTGCAGGTGGTTCACATTGAAATTTGAGAAGCACTGGTCTACAGTATACGTATTGGGAAACACGGCTGATTCATCATGGACTGTGTCCGTGTACTAGCCATCAACCCATAAAATCAAGCAGAGACAAAAGTATCAAGCATTATTTGGCATTAGATGGGCCAAACAACTAGATTTGGAATTAAGTTGAGATGCTGTAACATCACACAGAAATAATCCAAGCTAGTTCCCACAATGGAAAGTTTCTTTGCATTCGTAAGGAGATGTAAAAATGGATGAAGATGAAGGGATGACCAATACGCTTTCCTACAGCCATTCCTAAAATGTAGACATGGAAAACATTGCATACCTCTTCCTAAAATGTAGAGGTCTTTAAATTCTTAGAAAGAGTGCACCTCTGTCTCCCTGGATCCCCTCTCAATTACAGAAGTGGTCTAGGTTACTGGGTGTCCCAGATATTTTCACCTGGGATACTCTTGGGAAATGGCACATTGGCCCCTAACCTGGGAACTGAAAAGACAGCCTTAAGGGTACAGAAGCTTGTCTTAAGGTTTTAAAAATCAGAGCTGAAATGACCCATTCATGCAAGATAAGACCTGTGCCTCAAGAAAAATGCCTTTGCTTTTGGCTGCAATTATTTCAATTCATGTGGTCACACTCTCTCAAGCTGACCTGACATTTCAAGCTGCAGCTTGATATATCTTTGCTCAACAAAAGATGGGAAACAAATTAGTTTTTACTTAATGACTTCAATGTTTTAGGGAGAAAACGATCTTTGAGTGTGTGTGCAGAGGTTCAGTAACTGGCCAGAAGACAGAGCTTATAAGTGATGGTGTCTGGCTTAGAACACAGATCTGACTGACCCCCAAGTCAGGACTCTCTCTATTATGGAGGCAGCTCAAGGACACACACACATTTTGTCACCCTCTTCATATTACTCTTCCCTAAACTTCTCCTTTTATAATGCAAAGTTCTTCTGCTAAACCCCATGTTCCTCCCCACCTTCCCATCCCTATTCTGTCTTTGGTTTTAAAAACTTTCATTCATCTTTATTGAATTCCTTTTTTCAGGTGCTGCCAAATTTACCAGCTGGCCAAGATTTTTCCCCATTCTAAATTGTCATGCATGCAAATCATTTTGCTAGTGCTCCTCACAAATTGGGCAACTCTGCCTCCTTTAGTCAGGTACTGAACTCCATAGTCCCCTCTGGAAACCAGGTAACCAGCAACCTGTCAATCAACTTGGATGCATCTCATGTCAAGTTACTCAAGATGGAACTCCTGATTCCTCCCCGAGTCTTCCCACCTGCAATATGGTACCACCATCAATTCAGCTGGGGGAGGGAGGAATCTAATCCTCTGCATTCCTCATCCCCCACATCTTATCTCTAAGTAAGTTCTTTCCACTCAACTTCCAGTAGAATGCTAAATCCACCACTTCTTGCCTTCACCACTGTCACCAGCAGTTCTAAATCACTATCGTCTCTCAACTGGACCCCTGCAAGTGTCCTAACTAGTCTTCCTGCAACTATTCATGCCCCTTCCAGCACCTGTTCCACAAGAGCCAGAGTAATCAGCCATTGGAAACAGCATCAGATCACACCACTCCCCTGCTTAAAATCCTTTTCTGTCAGAATGCAAGCTCTGTAAGATCTGGAACCCAACTCTCATCTTCACCTCATATCCCTAGTACTTACAGTACAACAGTGCCAGCACAAGGTAGCTATTCAGTAAATATTGCTTGCATGAATGAATCAAGTGATAACCTTAATTGCAAACATCCAAAATCTTCTATTATTTATAGAAAAGTGACTCTATTTCTTTTCATTTTTATTCCAACATTGTGGTGGTGGTTCTCTAATTTCTGTGGAGATGTCAACATATGTAGACTCTAGGCAATTTATTTTTCCCCTTCTCTCCAGAAGTAAAGTAAAAGGAATAGGTGACTCACACACGCAGATGCATCTCACTCCAGTACTCCAATTGTGTTGCTTGAGACTAGATGGGAGATTATGCTGATTGAACTGGACAGTTTCCATTTTTATTATTTTAATTATAAACACCAACTACTGGGGGTAAAATCTAATGGAAATCTGCCTATCAATTTCACAATTAACATCTCATTTCAAGAGACCAATCAACTCAAATGAGGGCCAGTGACCTTAATCTTTCCCTAAATACAGTGTTTGATTCCTCTTATTAGTTGAAAATCTCCAAACTATGAAACATGTGGGTTAGACCGACGTTTGCTTTGATGATGCTATCAGCCACATTTCAGTAAGTCAAGGAATCTTTGTGACCTTTGTGTTACGGTTTGTATGGACAAAAGAAGGAAGGCTAAAGCTGTGCAAATCAGGTGGGAGAAATAACAAGGCCACTTAAATAGGGTCTCTTTTTTCATTTATTTTTCTAAGACTGTGGAAGGAAGTGTGATTTTTAGGCAACTTATTTTGCCACTGATTAGCTAAAATTAACCCACGAAGACAGTAAAGCCCAGAAGTCAAAGGCAGCTAATTTTAATCATAAAGGTCTGTTAAAAATCCTATCAGAAAAATAAAATTCTCTTTATGATACAGGAGGAAAAAAAACATAGTATTTAAGAAGAAATGCAACAGAAAAAGAGAAATTTGACCCAGCAAACAATGCATCTACTTACCATCAACATTCCTGCAAAGATCAGAACAAGGCCATACACTCTGCAGGGTTAATCACTACTCTCAAAACATGAGAGGTTCCACCTAAGTAAACGTGGGATATGTACACACAGGTACCAACCAATCATTAGAACTAGACAGACTAATTACTAATAGCCTGTTAACAGCCAGTTGGGCAATTTCACTTTGGAGTAGACTTGGGGCACACAAGATGCCAAAACTACCCCTGAAACATTTCAAGGTCAGCCAAGAAGCTGCCAGTCTTGTCTCTCTGACTGCATTGATTGATGTGCCTTGAGCAGCTCCATCCAAGCCTTTGCAGGGGTGAAGGATTTTTCTTCAACCTGCTCACATTGATGATTGGCTGTTTGGGATCTGTATGGCTAGAATTCTTAAGCTGCAAGAAATAGAAACCAACATAAGCTAAGCTGAGGCAGCAAAGGGGAATTCATTACAAGGATATAAGACTGTTTCTTGGAACTCAAGGGCACAAATGGCACCAGACCTCAAGAAAGAACTTGCTGCAGATCTCTTTTCTATTCCTTTCATCCATTTGCTTCTCAGTTCACAAGACAGAAAGAAATGGCCACCCCCTCCTCCCAAGTCCCCATCTATTCTTTTCTACAGACCATCCCAGCCAGTCCTAGAATTTTTGAGTCTCAAATTTTGAGGAGAAAGAAACTGAATTGTCAAATTTAGATCAGGTATACCATACTGATACATTCAACCATGGTCAAGTGAACTGTAACATGATGCAGACATGACTATAAGGGTTGGTAACACAAGGATGAGGAGGGAAATTCAGGAAGATTACCATGAGGTAGGCAGAACCTTCCAGAAAGTATCTAATAAAGGACTACATTACCACAACCAGAGCCAGCTGAACTACCCTAACACACAGAGCCAGGGTCAAGCCAAATGATTCCCATTGTACCTCTGATCAGACCATCTCCGTAGGGCAAGAGGCCAGCACCCAGTAGAAACAAAATACCCTGCAGCTGCTTCACAATGCTTTAGGAGAGGAGCCATGGCTATACTCTCTGAGAGCACCCTGCATTCTTCTTCATCCTGTTTATGACAGTTGTAATCCTACATTTATTTTAAACTTGTTTAATGAGCATCTCTCTCCATCACTCAGCTTGAAGCTCTACCAACAAGGTCAGGTACCATATTGGTTTTACTTCCTGTCTTAGTCCATTTTTGCATTGCTATAAAGAAATACCTGGAACTGGGCAATTTATAAAGAAAAGAGGTTTAATTGGCACATAGTTCTGCAGGCTGTACAGGAAACATGATACTGGCATCTACTCAGCTTCTGGGGAGGCCTCAGGAAACTTACAATCATTGCATAAGGTGAAGGGAGAGGAGGCATGTAGGCACGTTACATGGTGAAAGAAGGAATAAGAAAGAGAGCGGGGAGGTGCTACACATTTATAAATGACCAGATCTCATGAGAACTTACTATCATAAGGACAGTACCAAGGGGGATGGTGCTAAACCATTTATGAAAAACTACGCCCTGTATTCCAATCACATCCTACCAAGTCCCACCTCCAACACTGGGGATTACAGTTCAATATGAGATTTGGGCAGGGACACAGATTCAAATCATATCACTTCCCTTCATCTTCCTGGCACTATGCCTGACACATAGTGAATACTCATCAAAGAGTGAATAAAATGAATGGAGTGGAGGAGTCCAAGGAAGTTTTGCCAAATGATTTGGTACATGAGTTGAGTCTCAAAGGACAAACAGTCTTTTAGGAGAACAAGCTGGGAGAGCATCCCTGGCAGAGGGAATGACAGAGGGCCCAAAGGCACATAGTGCAAATACCACAGACATGGTGAGGCAGCTTGTGGCAAGAAAGCTGGTCAGGAAGTAGAGGTGGAGGTCACCTTATCTTGTGTAGAGACTGGAGGGCTCACAGCTAGGAATTGAGAGGTGACAGCATGCTAGCAGCCCTTGCTCTCGGTGCCTCCTCGGCCTCAGCATCCACTCTGGCAGCGCTTGAGGAACCCTTCAGCCCACCACAACACTGTGGGAACCCCTCTCTGGGAGGGCCCAGGCCGAAGCTGGCTCCCTCCGCTTGCAGGGAGGTGTGGAGGGAGAGGCACTGGGTTGCGCATGGCGCTTGCGGGCCAGCACAAGTCCCGGGTGGGCATGGGCTCAGTGGGCCCCGCACTCGGAGCAGCCGGCGGACACTGACCCCACGCAGTGAGGGCCTTAGCACCTGGGCCAGCAGCTGCAGAGGGTGCGCTGGGTCCCCCAGCAGTGCCAGCCCACCAGCACTGTGCTCCAATTGTTGCCAGGCCTCAGCTGCCTCCCCACGGGGCAGGGCTCAGGACCTGCAGCCCACCATGCCCAAACCTCCCCACCACCCCACCGTGGGCTCCTGCGTGGGCCAAGCCTCTGCGACAAGCGCCACCCCCTGCACCAGGGCACCCAGTCCCATCGACCGCCCAAGGGCTGAGGAGTGTGGGCACATGGCTCAGGACTGGCAGGCCGCTCTTCCTGCAGCTCCAGTGCAGGATCCACTAGGTGAAGTCAGCTGGGCTCCTGAGTCTAGTAGGGACTTGAAGAACCTTTTATGTCTAGCTAAGGGATTGTAAATACACCAATCAGCACCCTGCGTCTAGCTCAAGGTTTGTAAATACACCAATCAATACTCTGTATCTAGCTAACCTAGTGGGGACTTGGAGAACTTTCTGTCTAGCACTCTGTGTCTGGCTAAAGGATTGTAAATGCACCAATCAGCACTCTGTAAAAATGGACCAATCAGCGCTCTGTAAAATGGACCAATCAGCTCTCTGTAAAATGGACCAATCAGCAGGATGTGGGTGGGGTCAGATAAGCGAATAAACGCAGGCTGCCTGAACCAACCAGCGGAAACCGGCTTGCATCCTTTTCCACATTGTGGAAGGTTTGTTCTTTCGCTCTTTGCAGTAAATCTTGTTGCTGCTATCTGTTTCAGTCCACACCACCTTTATGAGCTGTAACACTCAATGGGAAGGTCTGCAGTTTCACTCCTGAGGCCAGCGAGACCACGAACCCACTGGGAGGAATAAACAACTCCGGAGGGGAGGAAGGAAAAACTCCAGATGCGTCACCTTAAGAGCTGTAAGGCTCATCTTGAAGGTCTGCAGCTTCACTCCTGAAGCCAGCAAGACCATGAACCTACCAGAAGGAAGAAATTCCAAACATGTCCGAACATCAGAAGGAACAAACTCCAGACACACCGTCTTTAAGAACTGTGTAACACTCACCGCGAGGGTCCCTGGCTTCATTCTTGAAATCAGAGAGACCAAGAACCCACCAATTCTGGACACAGAATGACATGCCTAGATTGTAGACTAATCCATCTGATGGGAACGTGGGAGCTGGACTGGAGGCAGGAAGATGAGCTTGAAAGCTTATGTAATCATCCAAGAGTAAAAAGCAATGGTAGTGAGGACGGGGAGGGAAAGATTTTAAAAATTAGTAAGGAAGTAGAATCAGCAGAAATTCAGGGAATAACAATTTTGTCATTTGATGACCTAGTTATTTAAGTACATCTTACCTGCCATGCAAGACTGTGAGCTTCTGACTCAGTCTTCCTCATTCCTGCGATACCACGGCTCTTACACAGTGCCCACACAACACACAGCAAGTGTGTTGAGAGGATAAACTAATGAATGATTGAATAACTACCACCAGCCAAGAGTGGGGACAGCTGCCGGGACGGGGTGCCACGCAGTATCCTTTGAGGGTTTCACAGAAGTTTGTTGCTTGTATATCGTGCCTCCATAAAATGCGTAGAGCTCCTAAACTACTTTTATAGTCACCTCAACCCCCAACACAGGCCTGGACGCAGGGTAAAATGTCAGCCATACATCCCTGTTTAATGAGCTAGACTGGAGCAGACTGAAATGGAAATAGAAGGGGTCTCCTATTCTTTAGAAAGAACCTAATATGTAGACCCAAAGTGAGAGAAGAGGCTAGTAGACCTTCCCCGTTGCAGGTGAGGCAGGGATCCTCTGCCAGGGTTTCTGTGAAGATAACCTATCCTAATTGAGCTGCCCCTCATAGGCAAGCACTAGGAGAAGAGAGGATAAATCCCCTTCAGTGGACCCAAAACACTGGAAACCTTTGGCAACGACCAGAGTCCAAAAGAATCAAAGAGTTGAGACTGAGCCTGAACAAATACCAGAAGTGTCTGACCTTAGAAAATGATGCAAGTGAATTAAAAGTGTTCCTAGCTCTGTTCTCAGTAACATGGTGAATGAATGAACAAGCAAATGAACAAACTAATAAGCAAATGTTTTCTACCTATTTACGACAATTTTTTTTAAAAAGAGCTAAGGTTGGAAATACATAATTTTTAATAAATAGAGATATTACGTTTTACCTAGGGGCCTCTATTATTATTTTGAAAACAGAGTTTGATTCAAACATTTGTTTCATTTCAATAAAAGGTCCTATACAGAAATCATAAAGTAATTGGAGCATGGTTTATAGTCTGATGGTCCCCCACACAGGGCAAGCCTGGTTTTTCGACTCTCATAGCAAACAACAATTTCACCTGCACATTCACTAGTGGCAGCTACCCAAAGGGAGGCAAAAAACCCATGGGAGAGTAATTAGCCCACGATGATTTCAAGTCTTTTGGTTGGCCTTAAAATTGTCACTGTCCTATCAGTCGATATCTCCCCATAATTACCTTGATGGAAATTTTCTGTACACACAAACCGGTTTTACTGAATCAAGTATCACGAAGAAGAAGAAGGAAAAAAGGTGAATGCTGAATTTTGTAAAAAACAAAACTACACTGCAGGCCAGGCGTGGTGGCTCACACCTGTAATTCCAGCACTTTGGGAGGCCAAGGCGGGCGGATCATGAGGTCAGGAGATCGAGACCATCCTGGCTAACATGGTGAAACCCCGTCTCTACTAAAAATACAAAAACAAAAAATTAGCCAGGTGTGGTGGCGAGCTCCTGTAGTCCCAGCTGCTCGGGAGGCTGAGGCGGGACAATGACGTGAACCCGGGAGGTAGAGCTTGCAGTGAGCTGAGATTGCACCACTGCACTCCAGCCTGGGTGATTGAGCGTGAGACTCCATCTCAAAACAACAACAACAAAAAAAACTACACTGCAAAAAAACCAGTACCAAAACCTATTTTGGTAGGTTTTCTTGTATCATTTTGGTTATACACGTTTAACTTATATTTTCTCGTGTTACTAAAAACCTCTGCCCAAACACACTTTTAGCAGTTGTGTAACATTCCTTCAAGTAGCTGAGCTGTGGCTTACTTAACCATTAGCCTCATTTTGGGCAATCAGACCTGTCTCCATATTGTTACATTATACACAGTGCTGTAAAGAATATCTCCTGTGCATAGAGTGGTTTCCATGTGTCAAGTTAACCAGCTCGGAGGAACGCTGGGATGCGCAATTGAGAGGGATAGTGCGCACCTCTGTGTACATTTCCTAAAAGAAGACATTGCCTTTGTGCCCTGGACAGATTAAAAGGCAGAACCAAGACTATGACTTCTGAGTGCCTTCCAGCTTGAAGAACCATACAGGCCAAAATTCCCCATGATTGGCAGCTTCAGAATCTCAGGATAGTATTAGGGCCCAGGTATTTGTATCTGAAGCTCTCCAGGAAAGGAACCACTGTGTCACATCCCATACACAGAAATCCCCCTGTACAGGTGCACAGCCTACAAAGGAATCTATGGACCAGGGTTCCTCATTGCAAACAGCTAAAGCTAATTGTAGGTGGCATACGCAGCAAAGGGAAGATGATCCTTCAGCTCGCAGCATCGAGAGAACCTGGCTCCAAAGCAGGTAGAAACTCAGGAAGTTAGGAGGGGTCTGGGTAGGATACCACCTCCAGCTACTGGCTCCACAACCACTGGGATGAATTCTCATATGTCCCGTACTCTGTGTGTCGCTCAGTCAAGAGCCACTGCACAGGGCAAGGGCACCTGATTGGCTGAGCATCACTGTATGTCCATGCATATGGGTACCTGACCCCATTCCATTTCTGTATGAGAGGCAGAGCTTTCACTCCTACCTACTCCCCACATAAGAAGAGCATTTGGATACTAGGCAATCCCAAGAGACAGATATCTGCTATGCACCTGTTTGGCCTCTATTACTTCATTCAACTTTTACAAGAACCCTAGGATGGTAGCAGAGCAGCAGTCATTCCCCGTCTTACCCATGAGGAAATTGAGGCTCAGTGAGAGTCACTGACTGCCCAGACCAATGTCAGGGAAGAGAGGTAGACATGAGCCCTTTCTTCCTCTCAGAACTGTTTGTGGTCTAATCCTGTGAACGCTTGACAACAAATGTCTGTCATTTAAGCAATGAGTTATTGGAAGAGGATCAGCTATCACAATCGTTAGATACTGTACTTCATAAATTTACTGATCTGCACATCATTTGTCTTATTTTGTTGCTGTTAATACTTTTCGCCCCCAGAGAAAAGACTCTGAGCAGTGAGCTCATCTGTTCTGCCATTCAGTGTATTAAATTAACACCTCAATGCACGGACTAAAACTTAGAGGTGAAAAATCTAGTCCTTGCAGCCAAGACCAAATATCATTTATCTTAACCTTGCATATTAGGAGACTGTCTGAAAAGGCAACTTTGAAGTCCATGGAAACGAAGGGGTATGTTGCATCGTCTGGAGGACTAAATTTCAAAGAAAAAAGTTGGACCTGGTGAAATTTTACAATTTTGCTAAATCTCAGAGCACCTTGCCTCTTTCTGCTTTGCCTTTTCTGAGCTTTGGAAGCCAAGTGGGAAGAGTCTGGGGTGGGGAGATCCAGGGGACCGCTCTGGAAGAGGTGACATTTGAGACAGATGGGCCTTGAGATGGAAAGTCACATGAGGCTATATGGAGAAAAAAGCATGTACTAAGGTTGATGCCCATAGAAGACAGAGGGAACCCGCAGGAGATGAGGCAAGACGGGGTGAGGGGGACATTCCTGACTTGGCCTCTGGACAAAAGGATATTTTGACATGGACTGAAACCCAAGCCATTAATATGTCATCATTTTTATTATCAGCACAGTGGGTGGTGAGCATCCCTCCCCAATTCTTTTTTTTTTTCCCATCAACTTTTATTTTAAGTTGTGAGGTACATGTGCAGGTTTGCTGTATAGGTAAACATGTGTTACTGTGGTTTGCTGCACAGATCAACCCATCACCTAGGTCAGCCCAGCATCCATTAGCTGTTCTTCCTGATGCTCTCCTCCCCCTCCCCCACGACAGGCTCTAGCGTGTGTTGTTCCCCAACACATGTCCATGTGTTGTCATCCTTCAGCTCCCATAAGTGGAAGAACATCCTGCCCAGTTCCCTTGAGTTTAGTGAGTTTAGTGAAACTGAGTGGTCATCCCTTAAGTTTAGTGAAACTGAGTGGTCAGAAATAAAGTGTGGATCCTAGATGTCTGTGGTTCACATTATTTTATAACAAAATAACTATATATAATTATGTATTCTTACATGTATATCTGTGTAGAAAAAAATCTAGGCTATAACCTACACTATTGTCATCTCTAGGGGAGTGATAATAAGGGACATCACTTTCTACAAAATATATAATTTTTGTAAGGTTTGAATTTTTTTCAATAAGCAAATACTTATTTTGTCATCAGGAAAAACAAAGACAAATGACATCTTTAAATGATGGTTTTCTAATCCATATCACACTGATATGGCCACATTAAAACATCTCTTGCTACAAAAATGGCCACATCAACATGGCAGCATTCAAAAATCCTGCTTAGGGCCCCCAAAGGAGCTGAGTGACAAACATTCTGCCTCTTCCCACCCTCCCTCTAAGCTGTACCCGCTGGCCCATCCCATTGACCCGTCCCAAACTCACTGGGACCCCAAGAACATGCCTTTTGGCAAATATTTAGAGTTGGAAGTTTTAAAACCCCAATGCATTAAATGGATCAGTGGATAAAAGAACATTTCGCAAAGCTGTCATCACAGGAGAAAGCCCATCCTCTGTGGCCATTTCACCATTTTCCAGGGACTCTGTAGAGAAATGTGTATAATATATAAATAATAGAATGCTGAGGTTGGGGGAAGCATCGGGGAGTTTCTAATGACCTGACCAGAAGATGAATGAGGGAAGAAATAAGGTGAATGTGAAGTGATCTAATTCTAGATGGTTATTAGAATTATGAGCAAACTGCCTGGGGCTTTTAAGTCAAGTCATATTGCTAGAGTTACTGTTTGGAGATGCACAACAGGAGGGGCGAAGCCTTGCGTGCTCAGGCATCTCGGCTGAAATGTCAAGAATGTTGTCCAGTTTAGAAACTGACTTAATAACATTAGCATCTCCTGCCTGAGCTTGGCAGAGACCTTCGTAGTGCAAAATGTCAACACACAATTTCTCACACCTGGCCAAGGCATCTTTGTCCCCACGTGGCACAAGAGGTCTTTGCTGGCCAAAGGAGATGGCGAACCTCCTAAACATGTGTCAAGCCCCAGGCCTCCCCTCCAGGTCCCCCGTGAGGGGGTCCAGGGGAAAGGCCAGCTTTCTGAGCAAGTCAGGAGCCTGCCCCACCCTCCTCTGGCAGAGACAAAGAGGCCTGGGGATGTAGGGGTACTACCCTATCTACCTGTCAACACAAGAGCCACCTCCAGAGCCCAAACTGTGGGCAAGAAGCTAAGACACAAAGGCCACAAAGAGGACCCCAGAGCCAGCAAGGACAGAACCAGATGCTAGGGACAAATGGGTAAAATACGTGGTGCCTCCTGTCCTAAGCACTGAATACAGCTATGAATAAACCCCTCTGTCCCTGCCCTCCCAGACCTCACAGAATGCCACAGGGGAGACCGACCTGATGCAAATTGCTGCAAACAAACATATGTGATAACAGCTCCGAGGGAAAGAGAGGATGAACTGACAAGTCACAGCAGCAGACCCTGTTCAGATTAGGGGTCTGCAAGACTCTCGGAAGTGACATTAGGCTGGAGCCTGCGGAATGGTGAAGAATCGAGTGTTTCAGGCCTAAGGAATGGCATGCATCAAGGCCCTGGGATGGAAAAGCCCTGCAGACCATTAGGGAGTGGAAAGGAAAGCAGCATGATTGGAGAGCTGTGAGCAAGGGCAAGGACCACGCAGGTGGGGCCAGGGAGGCTGCACAGACAGCAGCAGACAAGGGCCTGTGCTTTGGAGCGGCTAGACTTGGGTTGAAATTCTGGCTCCACCAGTTACTGTCTGATCTTCAGTAAGTGACTCAACCTCTCAAAGCCCATCTCTTCAAACACACAAAAGAAGGGATAGTAGGCCGGGCCGCAGTGGTTCACGCCTGTAATCGCAGCACTTTGGGAGGCCGAGGCAGGTGGATCACGAGGTCAGGAGTTCAAGACCAGCCTGGCCAACATGGTGAAACCCTGTCTCTACTAAAAATACAAAAATTAGCCAGGCATGGTGATGGGCGCCTGTAGTCTCAGCTACTCAGGAGGCTGAGGCAGGAGAATTGCTGGAACCCGGGAGGCGGAGAATGCAGTGAGCCGAGATCCCACCACTGCACTCCAGCCTGGGTGACAGAACAAGTCTCAAAAAAAAAAAAAAAAGAAGAAGAAGAAGCGATAGTAATCCTCTCCCTCTGTTACAGGGTCAAGGCCAGGGTTAAGTGGTATCACACACACACACACACACACACACACACACACACACAGTACTCTCTTGGCACAATAAAGGACCATAGTAAATGTTCAATGGATGAAAGTTAGTGTTGTTGAGACCACCTGGTGGTCTGGGAAGGGCCACAATGATGTGGCCTGACCATTCTTCCCCCAGTGCCACTGCCCTGGTGTAACTTTTCATTGCTCACTCTGACAGCCCTCACACAAGCCCTGTGTCTTTGATGGAAACGGTCACCCTCAATTCTTCTGCAGCTGTCAGTGTCCCGTTCATTTCCTCTCCCTCTGCCTCACAGATGGACCCACTGGGGCTCCCACTTCCACATCAGCCCGATCTTGCTCTCAGGCACGGTGGGAGTCCTGGCTGGGACAGGCATTTCAGGCAGCCCCAGCCCTTCTAGGAGCTGGAATGAAGTTGAAACCCCCGACCCTGGTCTCAGCTATCATCACTGCGCTCCACTGCCACTAAGAGTTCCAGGAGCAGCTCCTGGGACCCATGGAGCCCAACCAGGCTGGCCCAGCTCTCCGGCCTCACAAACCTGACTCTTCCCTGACCGGGGACTCTAGAGTTTCCTGCCCCTGGCACTGTGATTACATCCTGTGGGCCTGGGCCTGTCCCCTGCTTAAGTCCTTCCTGCTTGCCTCCTGCCTAGGAGAGGCAGTGTTGCCCATGGGCCTCAGCACAGTCCCATTTAGATAGAGCCTCCAAGGCCAAAAGTCACCCATGGGAGTCCCAAGGCCCCCCCCCCCCCATCACCTGCCTGCCTGCCAGCCAATCCACTGGGCCCTTTCAGGACAAGGGCCAGTGTCCTGTCAAACGTGCCACACTTCAGACCCAGGGTTTTGGGTCCACCCTGGGTACTCAGCCTGGCCCTAGTTGCCTCATCACTAGCTATGCCTTTGCCCACGTGCAGTCCCCACAAGTCATCCTTGAGCCCAGTTGAGTTAGAGTTAGAAGAACACAATGGATTTCTCCACTGCCATCCTCCCATTCTCCCAGCTCTCTATGCAAGTCTAAGTCTCACCCTCCAAAGGACATCACTGTTAAAACATAATCCCAAAAATGTAGATAGACTCCTGGGGAAAAGCCTTTAAAACGATAGGCTTTTTTTTTTTTTTTTGGTAGCTAAATTTGTGGAGCATTTGCTATTCATCAGCTACAACTTAAATGGTTTACAAGCATCATTTCAGTGAATTTTTTTAAACCTCTGAAGTAGGCATCACTATTATCCTCTATTATCCTCATTTTATGGATGAAGAAACTGCAACTCAGAGAGGTCAAGCAACTTTCTCAAGATCACACAGCTAATAAGTGGGAAGATGAGATTCAGTAATTCCAGAGCTGTCTGACTTCAAATAAGCATGCTTGACCACTACACCACACCGCCCTCCCATCATCAGAGATACCAGACATCACCCCAGAGATGATGCCATTTGGCCCTTCTTTGTATAGATGAGAAAACTGAGGCTCAGAGAGAGAACTGGGCTTGTTGAGGTCCCACAGTGAACTAGAGGCAATGCCTAGGGGTTTCCAGGCTCACTAGCTTAGGACTTCGTCTTCCCTATCTATCACTACAATGCTTGCAAGGTAAGGAAAGAATATGTGGCCAATGACAGTGGCCCCCAGTCTCTGGAGGATTATCCTAAGACTTCAGACAGAGTGACTGTTGTCCAACCTTATGCTGAGTTAAGAAAAGTGTTCAACTCTGTCTGCTCGGTAATACCCTGGGACGAGAGGGATGTGATACAGTTTGGATGTTTGTTCCATCCATATCTCATGTTGAAATAGAATCCCCAAGGTTGGAGGTGGAGCTGGGAGGGAGGTTTGGATCATGGGGGTAGATCCCTCATGAACGGCTTGGTGCCCTCCCCAAGGGTAATAAGTGAGTTATCTCTCTGTTAGCTGGTTGCTTAAAAAGCCTGGAGCCTCCCCTGTCTCTTTCTTGTGTCTGCTCTTGCCATGTGACCTGCCTCCTCCCCTCCACCTTCCACCATGATTGGAAGCTCCTTGAGGCTTACAATCATCAGAAGCAGATGCCACTATGCTTTCTGTATAGCCTGCAGAACTGTGAGCCAATTGAACCTCTCTTCTTTATAAATTACCCAGTCTCAGGTATTTCACTCTAGCAGCACAAGAATAGACTGACACAGGACACTACTTCAGGAACTCTCCTGCACTGAAAGTCCAGTGGTGACCTATGAGAGGGTCCCAAAAGCTGCAGTGGACTCGGAAAAGTTGCTGCACGTCCTGGCATGAGGCACGGCTGGACCTGGAAGCCTGCCTCTCACTCTCCTGCTTTCAGAGTCCAGGTCTTGCCTCTCTCACTCCATTTTTTGAAGCCCAGGATTTGAAGTCCACTATGGCCTGAACATGTTCCCCAGAGGTGGGGCCTTTAGAAGGTGCTGACTTTAGAAGTTATGAGGGCAGAGCCATGTGAATGGAATTATTGCTTTTCTAAAAGGGCTGGAGGAAATCAGCCCTTCCACCCTTCCACCTTCCACCCTCAGGCCATGTATGGACACAGTGTCTCTCCACTCCAGAGGATGCAGTAACAAGGTGCCATCTTGGAAGCAGAAAGTGCCAGCCCTCCCCAGACACCGAATCTACCAGCACCTTTATCCTGGACTTCCCAGACTCCTGAACTGTGAGGAATAAATTCCTGTTGTTTGTAAATTACCTGTCTGTGGTCTTTTGTTATAGCAGCCCAAACTGACTAAGACAGAGCCCAGAGGCCTACATTTGGGTCCATACAAATGACGGCAATAAATGGCTCCTTCCCCCAGAGCCCCCTTTTCAAGAAATGGCCACACTCATAACCCAGAAGGGCCATGTGTCCTGCACCACATCCACAGCTGATTGGCCAGTGATGGACATCTGACCCCAGCTGAGCCAATGAGATTAACTTCTTCTGTGATGTTGGGATGAGCCTGTGGTGGTTCACCCTGGGGCATGGAGCTATGAGGTCAGGACACTCACAGGCTGATGCTCCCACCAATGTTTTGTTTTGTTTTGTTTTGTTTTTTAGACAGAGTTTCACTCTTGTTGCTCAGGCTGGAGTGCAGTGGTGTGATATCGGCTCACTGCCACCTCTGCCTCCAGGTCCAAGAGATTCTCCTGCCTCAGCCTCCCAGATAGCTGGGATCACAGACACCCATGACCAAGCCTGGCTAATTTTTTGTATTTTTAGTAGAGATGGGGTTTCACCATATTGGCCAGGCTGGTCTTGAACTCCTGACCTCAGGTGATCCACCTGCCTTGGCCTCCCAAAGTGCTGGCATTACAGGTACAAGCCACCATGCCCAGCCCTCCCACCATTTTTCAAAGGACCACAATGTGAACAGAAGTCAGGCTAGAAAGAGGAGAATGAAGAAGTCCTGAGGAGACGGGAGGTCATGAGGCCCCTCTCCTGGGGTGAAGCTGGTCAGGACAACTGTATTCAAAAGCGATAGGCAATGCCTCACACCCTTTCTGGTTCCCAGCACCCATGACCACTGTGGACATGCCTTCAATTCCAGTGTCGCTGCCCCTCACTTCCAAACCATGCATCCATCAAAGCAAACATTCCTCCCACACCTCTAGTCTCAAGCAGATAGGGTGAGTCAATTAGGTCATGACCCTCCCCAATGCATACACACACCTTCTTACCTGGCCAGACAGACAGCCTTCCTGGGACTTGGCAGTAAGGTCTTCTTGAGGTGTCTGAGCCATTCTAGTCTGCTGGCTCACATTGGCCCAAGGAACAGTAGTTGTAATAGACATTTTCAGCTTCTTAGAACCTTTTCTTTTCCAAAACAAATCCATCCCCACTAGTGGGGACTGTCAATCATATGGCCCTACCTCCCCAGCCCAAGTTGGCCAATCAAGATACCCCAATGATACTGGACTCAGAGTGATTGGCCAAGGCATAGGCACATGACCCAAGCCAGCAGACTGTCCCAATGGCTCAAGACACAACCACATGTTGATCCAGAACTGATATCTCCAAGGTGCAGATGAAAGCAGTAAGTTGAGGAAGAAAGTTTCTCTTTCTGACATTAGCTTTGTCCAGTGTCTCTGAGTGCAAATCTAAGAGAGTCATTTTCCTAGTGTTGATGACATTCACTGCGGCCATTAATTAGTCAGGACAGGCTACACTAGGTTGCAGGAAAAACTAAACCATGAAATCTCAGAGGCTTAACACAATAAAGGTTTATTTCTTAGAAAAAGTCAGATGTGGGTCAGGCTGGCCCCCTCTGTTTTGAAGATTTGGCTCCTCTCAAAGTTTATTGGCCTGAACTAGTCACGTGACTCCCAACCCAACCACAGGGGACACTGGGAAACATAAGAGTGTGTATAGATACTGGGTGAGTACCAACTGCCAAAAGCCAAATGACATTTTTTAAAAATCTCTAAATATTATTTGAGCCAGAGTTCTTACTTTCTTTGAGTTTTTTCCAGGGCCCCAAAGAGCCATGGCTTTTGGAGGGAAGCCCAGAACCCAGGAGAATGAGAACCACTTTCTTTGTCCTGCCCTAAAGCTGTCCTGCCTGACAGAGCCCTCCAGACAAACCCCAGCTGGGCACCAAAGTTGTCCCACACTGAGACACCCCAGGATAGACAACCAGACCTCGGGCCTCCCCCTGCCCCCTGTCTGGGAGCCCTGGGGATTGGGCTGCAGAATTATGCCAAACCATCTAGGCTGAAAACTCTGAAAACTGCTTCCTGAGCAATTAGGCCAACACAAACAAATTGGCCCAGAAAATCAAGGCTCCCACAAGCGCAGGGACTTGATCTTGAAGGAAGACAATATTTCCAGCCTTGTACCTCTTAATCAACGCAATTATGCAGAGGCCTTTGCCGATAGTCCCCCTGCTAGTCTCTACCCAACCCCAGATATTGCTCAATTGGTAAGTGCCTAATTAGAGAAAGGAGAGCAGCGAAGGAGGGGGCATCGTGGCTCCTTTTCTGGAGGCTGCCATGCGCCTTCAAAGGAGCCATTCCCTGCAAGTGGAGAGCTCTCTGGAGCCCGGAGCTCAAGGTGAGGGAAAAATGGCAGCTCCACGCTTGTAAATCAGCACCACCTAATGTAAACAACATACTCTTCCTGCTTCTAATGAGCCCATTTTCCCCCAGCTGGAAGGGGCTGGCCGCGGCAGAGAGGCCTTTGATGTGATTCACTGGAAGCTTGATGCTGGCGCGGAGGCATATTCTGTAGCAGGCTGAGCCCTTTCATCTCAGCAAAGAGAGACACCCCCCTAATATCACCGGCTCACCTGGAAGACAGGTCTTTTACAACAACCATTCTGGACTCAGCTGTCGAAGAATACCAGATGGTTTTGCTTTTACTCATCTTGATCAAATTAGCCCGGAAGCTGTTTGGCTTCTTGGAGGTGGAGAGGGGTGGGAGCAGGTGGGGCAGGTGCAGAGAGGCTGGGGAGGCCACAAATGGAATAGATTGTGCGAACGCATTCATTTGTATAAACACAAACATTCTTGAAGAAATCATCTGACTAAATTAGGAAAAATGGTTTATGATCAATGGGCAGAGTGAGACCAAACACCTCCAAAGTAATCTGCGCTGTTTTCCCCAGTCACTGACAAGAACGCAGTTCTCTCTTAGGTGAAGACTTCAGGATGGGAGGGGCAGAAGGTGGGAGCAGACAAGACCGCTCCCCAAGATGATTCAGGAAACATAGCAGCCACCAGAAGGACTGAGGTGGAGGTGCCACGGAACAGCCTGGGGGCTTCCTGGCTCTCCCACCCTCTCTAGAAGAAAGCAGTCTTCCATTTCTGCTTCCACCTCCCCTCTGCTTGGGACTCAGGTGCCAGTCATAGGGAGCTGTAGGAAGGACACATCTCTAAGACTGATTCAGTACTATCCTGCAAAGGCCTACCCTCTTTAGCCTCCTGCCCCAATCCTCTCTTCCTGGTTCCACATTCCTGATGCTCTCCCAGAGCCAGGCTTTTTCATGAAAGGCTTGTTTCCCTGGGAAACCTCTGTCCCACAGTACCCCTTTTTCACCCCACCAGAAGCCTACGAATAAGCATTCACAAAGACTGTACACCACACCTGTTGTTCATTTGTTTTCCCTAAGAGGAAACCAAGGCTCAGAGAGGTTATGCAGTTTGCAATTTGCCCAAGTTTACCCAGATCGTAAGTGGGAGAAAGAATGTAAACCGAGCCTGCCTTAGAGGTGTCAATTAAACCCAGTAACGTCTCCTTCACCCGCCAACCCCATTCATACCAGAGGATCACTAAGCATCCCCGAGAAGCCAGGGCAGGGACCAATGTGTTCATTCACTCAGCAGCGTCAGGATTTTCCAGCAGATCCTAAGCAGAACTTGGGTGTGCGATCCAGGGATCCTCCACGCACACACATCCCTTTTGCATCAGCTGATTTACAATGCAGCTAAGGAGATGTCTGGAAAAAGAACTCAAAGAATGTCAGCAACTGGGGTATGGATGTATGCAGGCTGTATACAGGCATGCCTATGAGTCAAGTGCATAAAGAGGTCAGATCTCAAGAAGGTTCAAGAGAGTCCTGGGGAGAAACCTGAAGGCAGAGTCTGGCTCGTCAAGGGTCTGAGGACCAGGGAGAAGTGGTACTTCTAAGCAGCTGCTTCTCCAGCCTGCTCCTACTCAGCAAACTGGGGGAGAGAGAAAGACTGGGCAACATAAAACCAAAAGAGTTATAGCACCTTAGGGCACAAGCAACCCTGCTTGGGAGTCCCTTCCAAAAAGCAGAACACAGTAAGGGGGATCAATTCTCCACACATTTTGCAGCAGAGTGGCAGGTATAGTCCCGAGGGGGCAATAATGGTGGTCTCCAGAGAAGAGGGGGACAGCAGAGCTCAGAGCAGCACTCTGCAGCAGACATTCCCATCCCCCAGCCATGGTGGCACATCGGGATGGGGGAAGGCAGTGGCACAGCCAGAGCTATGCACTGCACTGCTCAGGGGCAGATGGAATGGCTGCTGCAGCATGGAGTCTAGGGAAAGCTTTTAATAGATTGGCATCCTAGGATGCAGCAGGACACCCCTAGTATCTGCTGAAGACCCTAGGGTGGGTGAGTGGGTGGGGATGTGGATCAGAAAAGCCAGGATCTGAGTTCATGTAGTTCTGTAGACAAGGACTACAGGGCATGAGAGAGCCAGGGCTACATAGCAAGGGGACCTCATTTGCACCCAAAGGCTGTGAGACCCCAGAAGACATTTATGTTACACAACTCGTGCTAATTGATACCTCTTGTGGACCTGCTCCTTGTCTCCAGGGAATACAGGGATGCCACTCCAGGGAATACAGAGTGCCACCATTTCTGCACTGAAGGAGCTCCCAACCTAGTGGCAGTAGACAGATGAACCAAAAATTATAATAAATGCTCCTTAGTTGTTGCCTAAAGTACCATGGAGAGCAGAGAAGGAAGCAGAGCACGCTCTCTGGGTAAGTCTAAGAAGGCTTCTGAGAGGAGGTGGCATTTGACATGGGTATTGAAGGGTGAGTAGGCATTCATGAGGTGAAACTGGAGGAAGAACAAGGCGGGCAGTAAGAAGAACCGCAGCAAAGGTCTGGAGGTGGGAGGACACTTGAGGAGTTCCAGTGGAGCTAGAACACTGACAGCACACCGGGGAAGGGGAGCAGAAGAAACAAAGGCCAACAACAGGTTGCGAAGAGCATGAGGCTGTGCCAGGCACTTGCATTTTATCCACATTCAGAACCAAATGCATGAAGGCCTCCCCTTCTCCCTCTTTTTGCAGTGGACACCCTGGAAAGATACCTCAACTTCGCACAGCTATATTCCACAGCAGGAAAGATGCCACATAAGGCAGGGGCCCCAGGTGACCTGTTGTGAGCCTGCTGAGGAGTTTTGAGGAAGATAAGAGACACTCTGGGTCTGAGAGCAGGACAGAGCTTCATGGCGTTGCTTCTCCTTCCTTTCGAACCTGCCCCACAGTATAGGGCACCACTCCCCCAGTGTAATCTACAGTCCCCAAAGAAGAGGAAGAGGTGAAGACAAATAAAGAGCCTACACAGCAAGGCCGCAGTTATCAGTGCCATGATTCAGATGGGAGAACTGAAGCCAGACAGGGAAAGGCTTTACTCTGCGTCACATGATGGCCTGGGGGCAGTTCTGAGACTGGAACCCAGGACTCCAACTCCTGGTTGATGGACTCCCACTAACCCACTCCATATCCCCACTAAGTGCTATGGGTTGGAGTCTATCTTTTGACCATGACAGATTCCCAGAACACAATTTGTTTACAATATAGTTGTTAAAGGAAGGGGTGTCATTCTAGTCCCCCAATACAGACATACATACTGGACTGCAGCATCCACCACTGTAACAGCAAAAATTATCATAGCCACTGCTGGGTACCAAGCACTGCGCCAGCCCATTACAGGCACTACCTCATGTGATTCTCACGGTACGCCTATGTCATAGAAGTGTTATGACTCCCACTTTCCAGATGAGGGAAATAAGGCTCAAGGTGGCTGAGCTGTCTCTAAATACAGTCAGCAGAACACTTACAAAGAAACACACTCTGGAATTACCAGTTGGCACCATGTCCACTTAGTTCAACCTTAATGGTAAATATGGCCTCTGAGAAGTCACATTAACCCCTTCACTCTGCAGGAAGACCTGGGGGACCCTAATGCAATGAATGGGTTCCAGAATCCAACGAGGGTTTCTAGGCCCAACCATTCAGCCAGACCTGCAAACTGCATGCCATGGACAGAATGCTTCAAAAGTGATCTCTAATTCCAGTTCCCCAATTAGCAGACCAGTCTCACCATAACCCACCTGAACGCAGGTGGCATTTTAGCTGCCCCAGTCCTAAGCCACATGCCTATCATTTCTCACTGGAACCACTGCAACAACCACATAGCTTCTCTCCCTTCCTCCTATCACCACTCGCTTCATCTATTCTCCATGAGGCAACTAGAATAAGTGTGTTGAATGAATACATATCTGATCACCTGCCTGCTTAAAATCCTTAGAAACATTAAGTTCCTCATCATTTAAAAATATAATTGAACTCCTTCATATGACCCAAGGTCCTCCATGGTTGAGTCTCCCGCCTCTCTCATACTGCGTATTGGATTTCTTCCAGTTGGTCGAAGCATGCCTCACTCTTTCGTCTCTGGAACTTTGCACGTGCTGTTCCTTCTTCCCAGAACACCCTTCCCAACTTGAATAATGTTTGTAACCCTTTAGGACTCAGCTTAAACATCACTACCACTAAGAGATCTTCCCTTACCATCACCCACCCACCCTGGGTCCCAGGTGAGCTCTCTGTTTTACCTCATCATAGCACAGCACCTACATTTCCCTCGTGAAGCCCTCACTACCCTTGTTCTTGACCTTTATATATGGATCTGTAGATCTAGCCATCTTCCTTGCTAGACTGTAAGCCCCAAGAGGCCAGAGCCTATGTCTGTCTTGTTCTTCCCTGTATTGTATTCCTAACTCCAAAGAATCAGAAATATTTTATTTTAAAGAAGCCTACAAGACTTAAGAATTAAGAATATTTTATTTTAAAATAAGCCTAATTAAGACACTTATGAATATCTCATTCACAAGAGAGGTCAGTAAATACTTCATAAAGAAAGAAGGAAAAGAAGGAGAGAAGGAGGAGGTGTTTCTCCTGTAAGAGCTGTCACCCCTTTCCCTACCGAGCCAATGTGAAAATTGCCTTCAGTAACCCTAAGGAGGAATGGCATTTACAGAGCAGTCCACATGCCAGGCACTTTCCAGCAACTCATTCAATCCTCACAACTACGCTGTCAGGTAGAGCCCACCTTTTGCCCCATTTGAGGAATCTGAGAGTCAGAGGGCTGAAGTAATATGTCCATGTTCACACAGCTAGTAAGTGACAGTGATGGGATTTGCATTCCAGTCTGAGTCCAAAGGCTGGACTTTTAACCAATACAGTACAGTGCTCCCTGGGAGGATCTAAAATGGTCATATAGGCTGTAAGGATCTTCCATGTGCAAGACTGAGTTTGCTATGAAATAAAATAAGCATGAAGTTGCATCTCCAAAGAGAATTACATGGAGGAGGAAAAGTTTAATCTTGAAGCCCTTAAAATATATTCACATAAAGCCCCAATCAGTCACTCTTAAAGAAGCTGAGCCTCACATATCACCTGATATCTGAGCCACAGAAGGAAAGTAAAATCTTCCCTTGACAAGTGTGTAAGCTGGAAGATAAGGAAGGTGAGAGACAAGTGTGACCTTCAAGACTGCCAGGAAGAGTAAGGGGGATATGAAAATTTCACTCTAAAATGTTTGGGCCAGAGAGAGGGAAGTACTTTCTCTCTCCATACCCAGGAGGCATGCACAAAGGAGTGGCAGCTCAGTCCCCTTGGCTAGGCCAAACCAGGCCTCCCTGAACACAGAAGGAAAGTGGAGAAGTAGGAAATGGGCTCTAACTATGGGGATATTTCCTGTTCTTTCTCCAAGATGCAAGTTCTCTTAGGGTACATAACAAGTCTGGATATTCTCTATGGGTTAACTACCTGATGTCATTTCCCTTCTCCCTGGCTTACAGATTCCCGATTTTGTTCTGGTGTCAGGAGGTCACAAGCTCATACAACTGTATTTTGTTTGGTCTAAGCCAGTTGAGGTCATTCTACTCCTCTGGCCAATGATTGTTCAGGAATGGGCATAGGATGTGATTCTAACCAATGAGCCAAGGGGGTCTGCCAGGAAACTTCTGGGATCTTTAAGATCTTTGATCTTTGATCTTAAAGAGAGGTGTCTGGAGGTGCTGCAGCCATCTTGTGACCATGAGGGAAACAGTTAACATACAGAGGATGTTAGAGAGGAAAAACGGAAACAACCTGAGTCCCTGATGAGGTCACTGGATCGTGAAAACAGCTGATCCTGGAATTGTCCTAACTCCAGGTTTCTTATTCTGTGAGCATTGAATTGTGCATTTTGTCTAAAGTTCTTTGAGTTGGGTCTTCTGTTTCTCATAACCAAAAGCATCCTAATTGATACATACTGTAGAAAAAGCACTGATCTTGGAGTTCAAATAGATACAAGTTTAAACTCCAGTTCTGCAGTGTGATCTTAGGCAAGTAGCATCACCTCTCTGGGCCTTGCGTCTTTCATCTTTTCCTCTGGAAGTGGAATTAAACTCATTTATATGACGAATGTTTTTGGATAAGAACAATTTGAAAGCAGTAAAGATGAATGGCATGATTCCTTCCCTGGGGTGGGAGCTCAATTCGGTGAGAGAATTCTGATGCCTGCATAGATAATTATATCTCCTTTAGTATATGATGGCATTGATTATTATTTAATATCTATATTATTATTTTTTGTACTACTGAATAAAAAACACACCAGGCACAGTGGCTCATGCCTGTAACCTCAACACTTTGGGAGGCCAAAGTGGGTGAATCGCTTGAGTCCGGGAGTTCAAGACCAGGCTGGGCAACATGATGAAACCCTGTCTCCACAGGCATGCACCTGTGGTGCTAGCTACTCAGGAGGCTGAGGCAGGAGGATCACCTGAGCCTGGGAGCTCGAGCCTCACTGGGAGCCTGCAGTGAGCCATGATCATGCCACTGTACTCCAGCCCAGGCGAGAGAGTAAGACCCTGTTTCAAAAAAAAAAAAAGTCGCAAATGAAACTAAGATACAATGCTTTTTATCATGGGTTTTTTATTTTATTCTTATCCAAAAAGCTCTATTTGACACAATTAAACTTGGGCTTTTTATTTATCATATCATTCTTGGGCATTCACATTAAAAAATGATAAGCAAAATTAATTTCTTAAGGTCTCTAAAACTCCTTCACATTCTGAATCCAAGTCTTCTGATTCACTTTTCTATTCAGAGAGGTTTATGGCTGGGTTTTTTTACCCAACATTGTCCCCTGTGACAAGAGCATAGTGATGCTACATTTCTTCACAAAGGTTTCATTACCATCTCTTGGGGTTTTCCTCCCAGCTGCTGACATGCATTTGCAGATTTTAATTCTAGACTTTCCTGCTCTTCTGTTGACATCAGAGGGTGTCAACAGAAAACTTGCAGACAAAAACCCAGGCTCCTCTTCCTTCCTTGAACGGCCCTTACCTGGTTTGTGACTGAAACACTGAGGGGCTGTGGTTGTCTGGTCAAGCCACCAGAAATAACAATCCACTTCCAGCATGCATAGGCTGTGGTCATGTGTTATCTATCCAACAGTAATTACGGCAATGGCATGCTTTGTAAAAGTGCACCCCAATTTCAGAGAAATGAATATGCAAAAAACCTTAGAAGTGGTGAAATACAGTAGTTTGGTCATTGTACTTTAGTGTGGTCTGGGCTAACTAGAATTGCACAGTACTAGAAGCTATAGGAAGAATTGACTTCTGCAGTTTTGCAATACAGGTGACCTTTGAGCAGGACCCTGAAGCGTAAAGAGGAATGTACCATAAAATCAGAAGATCATGTTCTAGGTTGAGAGAAGAGCCTGTCCTTCACGTGGAAGAATGAACAATCAGGGCACATTTGGCAACAGTCAATACTTTACTGAGGCTTAAGCAGGAGGAAATTAACAAAATATGAGGCTTGAAGGGTGTTTCAGGAGATACATATGTTAGGCTGAGGATCTTAGACTTGTCTATGGGCAATGCGAGCCACAGGAGGATAGTAAGATAGTTACATGGTCAGATTTGCATCCCTCAGTGATCCTTCTGGCTGAAGAGAAGACACAGGAAGCAGTGGAACTGTTAGGAGGCTGTGCCACAATAAAGCTGGACCTGAGGCAGAGTTGAGGGTAGATAGTCTCTAGCTATGACCACCCACAATTCCTCCCATATCTCTACACATGACCGGCTCTTCATTTCAAGAGGTGAAGACTATTTTCCCTCCCCTTGAATCTGGGTGGACCTGGGGGCACCTTCCCAGATTCTGAACATGATTTGCAGTTCTGCTCACCACCATTACTTTTCCGTCTCACCTGGGGTTCTAAGGCAGCCTGGCATTAGAAATGCCAAGAGCGGCCGGGCGCGGTGGCTCAAGCCTGTAATCCCAGCACTTTGGGAGGCCGAGACGGGCGGATCACGAGGTCAGGAGATCAAGACCATCCTGGCTAGCATGGTGAAACCCCGTCTCTACTAAAAACACAAAAAACTAGCCGGGCGAGGTGGCGGGCGCCTGTAGTCCCAGCTACTCGGGAGGCTGAGGCAGGAGAATGGCGTGAACCCGGGAGGCGGAGCTTGCAGTGAGCCGAGATTGCGCCACTGCACTCCAGTCTGGGCGACAGAGCGAGACTCCGCCTCAAAAAAAAAAAAAAAAAAAAAGAAATGCCAAGAGCCCGGCCCACCACACCCTGCCAACCTTACTTCAGTTATTAAAAAGCCTTTCTAACTGATACAGAGACCGGGAACTTGGGGCCAGGAGCCACAGTTTCTAGCCCAGGGGTTGTCACTCACTGGCTGTGACTGTGGGTAGCATGTCTGAGCTTTGCTCTTACCTGTAAAGTAGGAATTGATGGCATTACCTACCTCACAGGCTGGTTGTGAGAATTAAACAAGATAAGGTATATGACAGTATTTTGACTTTTTTACCTGATATTTTTTTTCTTTCCCACTCCTCTTGGATCTACAATGAGGAAGTTTGTCTAAATATTCCTGTCTTCTTGCCTGGCTTTTTTCCCTCCTCACCCTGACAGGTGAGTTTAGGAGAAGAACTGCTGCACGCATCCCTGTCTCTCCCTCTTTTCCTCATCAGCATCTGCCAGCACAGAGAGCACACATTCTGCTTTGCTGTCTGCCGTACCAGGGACCTCAGTGCTCTAGGTAAGGTACAGGAGCCAGCTGATGGGTCCCTGGACACAGAGAAAGGGTAGAAAGGGTGAAGAGTATATTTGAGGGACAAACAGAAAAGATCTGGTACATCCCCAGTAGGAGACTGGGCAAATAGATCATAAGATCCTCATACAATTGAGTAACATTCAGCCATTAAAAATCATGCTTAGAAAAAATATGTAATGACATGAATTCCTTCTTTCAAGGAAAGGTAGCTATAAAACACATAATGCAACTTTGATCTAACTATACAGACACATAGAAAAAGCTTAAGAAGGTTATTTCTGGGTGGCACAACACTAGGTAATTTTTATTTTCTTCTTTTTGCCTCTCTAAATTTTCAAAAAATGATCTCACAGAACGCTGTTGGGATTTGAGCAGACCCAAAAAATAGACTTCTGATATGGTTCGGATAGTTGTCACTCCTAAATTTTATGTTGAAATGTCACCCCCAGTGTTGGAGGTGGAGCCTAGTAGAGGTCGTTTGGATCATGGCAGCGGATCCCTCACTGGTGATGAATGGGTTCTCACTCCGTTAGTTTACACAAGAGCTAGTTGTTTAAAAGAGCCTGGCACCTCCTCCTCTCCCTCTCTCTCATTCCCTCTCTGGCCATGTGGCCCACTTGCACCCCCTTAGCCTTCCTTCCACTGCAAGTAAAAGCTTCCTGAGGCCTCACCGGAAGCTGAGCAGATGCTGGTGCCATGCTTGTACAGCCTGCAGAACCACGAGTCAAATAAATCTCTTTTCCTTATAATTTACCCAGTCTCGGGTATTTCTTTATACCAACACAAAATAGACTAATACACCTTCTTTTCCCCTATCCAGGCTCTGAACTAACTGAAGAAAATACAAAAGAGCAAGAGAGGTAGAGATCAAAGTACCCATTTTATTACTGATACTAGCAGTGTTGGAGACAGGGCTCAGACGTGCAGCAACAATGAGCTTCCTAAAATTGAACCCATGGTGGGGGTAAATGGCCTTACCATCAAAATTATCAACAATGTCACATCATTACTTGTTAAACAGTTACAACATCTAAGAAACTGTGTTAGGGGTTTTGTATACACGAGCACATTTAATCCGTACAACAACCCTGAGAGGTATGTTTTATTATCTTTGTTTTTCCGATGAGGAAATTAGGCACACAAAGTTAAGTAATTTTTCCAAAGTCACATAGTGGCCAAGCTGGAATTCACACCCAAGCTGTACAACCACATAGTTCATACTCTTCTCATCTGGAGGGACTGCCTTGAAGGGCGTATCTATGAACCTGCCTGGGAGAGGGAAAGAAAGGTCTTGCAAGGATTTGAAACAGGCTCAAAGGCAGCCATAAAGTTTTCCAAAACTGCTTGCGATTAGATCCATATTAATGGAACAGCCACTCAGACATTTTGTCCTGGTACAGAGCATGGCATAATGGGAAATCAATTGCCCTTGGATTCAGACCATCTCGCATCCCATTAAATGGTCATATGATCCCAGAAAAATCTTCCTTTCTAGACAGGCTTCAACTTCAACTGTGAAGTAAGCATGTTGGGTGGGGTGATTTGGCAGGTTCCTTCTGACTGTGATACGCTGAGATTCTCAGAGGCTCTGAGAACTCAAGGTGAGGCCGAGAGGTGGTCCTGCTGGACCTGTGTGGAGAGAGGCTGGAGCCCACCCAGCAGAGCATGCCCCCAACCCACAGGCAGTAGGTCTGACTCAGAAAAGAGATTTGGTTCTGCAAACACTTGTGTCAGCCAGCAGACACCACCAGGCTCAGCTCTCACAATCAGCTACATCCAAGGAAAAGTCAGAAAAAGAAAAGTGAATGCATAGGCAACCCTTTCCCTAAAATCTCTAGGAGGCCTGAGAGTGAACCCAGATCCACCCCACTCTGAGGACCACATAATGAAGAACAGCAGGCATGGGTATGGAAGGAACTCTCCACTCCAGGTGGCAGGGGAAAAGGAGATGCTGTCACTACCGTGGCCACAGCACAAGCAGAAGGGAATGGCAGGACACTGCGTGTGAGTGGTGCCTCGGAGTAGAAAGAATCCTTTGAACACTGCCCCATGGCCTTCCCTTCTACCCTCAAAGGCTGCATATCATGAACACCTGTGACTTCCTGCCCAAAAGCCTCTCCCTGGCTGGAAACAACCCTCAACCAATGACAGACAGAATATTGGTGAAGAAACAACACCCCCTCTTGCTCAGGCCTTGGGTAAGTCATTCTGAGACTCCTTAAGAATGTACCCCAAAGTTCCCCAGAGGATCAAGCTCCAGGTGATCACAGTGGACCTGGCTGGTGCCCTCCCTTCCCTGATTTCTTTTTTTTTTTTTTTTTAAGACGGAGTCTCACTGTGTCGCCCAGGCTGGAGTGTAGTGGTACAGTCTCGGCTCACAGCAACCTCCGCTTCCCAGGTTCAAACGGTTCCCCTGCCTCAGCCTCCCAAGTAGCTGGGATCAGAGGCATGCACCACCACACCTCACTAATTTTTGTATTTTCAGCAGAGACAGGCTTTCGCCACGTTGACCAGGCTGGTCTCGAACTCCTGACCTCAGGTGATCTTCCCACCTCGGCCTCCCAAAGTGCTGGGATTACAGGCATGAGCCCAGCCTCTTTTTTCTTTTGAGAAGGAGTCTCACTCTGTCACCCAGGTTGGAGTGCAGTGGTGCAATCTCGGCTCATTGCAATCTCCACCTCCCAGGTTCAAGTGATTCTCCTACCTCAACCTCTCGAGTGTACCACCCTGCCAGCTAATTTTTGCATTTTTTGCAGAGATGGCGTTTCTCCCTGTTGGCCAGGCTGGTCTCGAACTCCTGGCCTCAAATGATCCACCTGCCTCAGCCTCCCAAAGTGCTGGGATTATAGGCATGAGCCACTATGCCCCACTCTTGACTTCTTTTCCATCCCTGTCCTACTTCCCTACTTGCCCACAAATGTTTCCTGGGATCAGCTCCCAAATAAAGTCCTTGGACTTGAATCTTTCTTTGATGACTTTGTGATGCGTCAACCTGGCTAGGTTAAACTACATTTCCCAGAATTCCATTTCCTATATTTTTCTGGTTAAGGCTGGCCACAAACCTACAGTGGGAGATGTGGAGGGCAGAAGGGAGGCAGCAGTCATTTTGTAGCTCACACACATTGTGGCTGAGGTCCATGACTGCTCTACTTTCTCGTGGACCTTTCTTCAGTTTCTCTGACTTCCACTTCAAGCATATGTGTTTAGCTCTGTGGCCAAGGGCCCCGGCTTTAGCAGGACACCCCATACTATCAGAGGAAACAAGAACAGACACAAGTT
This sequence comes from Trachypithecus francoisi, assembly GCF_009764315.1. Lineage (NCBI taxonomy): Eukaryota > Metazoa > Chordata > Mammalia > Primates > Cercopithecidae > Trachypithecus > Trachypithecus francoisi. The sequence continues at coordinate 85,906,098 of NW_022681457.1, read as the reverse complement.
TCAGAGAGTTTTCATGGGGTCCCAGCTCATGCCTCTGGGTTCCAGCTTGTTCTTGCTCTCCCTCACTTTCCTCCCATCTTTCCTTCACAATCATCTGCCTTCCGGATCTCAACTCCAATATCAGGCATGATGGCACAACGACCACAGCCTTGCAGAGACTCCACAAGCTGTAAAGTCAAATCCAGGTAATAAATCCCTTATATGTGGATATATATTCCCCCAGGAGAAACATCAGAGACAAAGTATAGCCATCAGGGTTCAGGCAAACCCCCACTAGGAGAATCATATGGTAGCTTTACTGCTTCTGTGTGGTGGTTGCACTTCTCTGATTGAATCTTCATTGATACCCCTTGACTCAGTCTCAGATTTTGCTTCTGAAAGAACCTAAAGCAAGCCAGCCATGAACTCTCAGGACCTACTTGGATGAATCAGCTGGAGTTGGAGCTTCCGCAGGTAGACTGAGACAGGACCAGGGGCATAGCATCCAGAGGAGGATCACTGGGATCCCGCCTTGACCTCCTCCCACCACTGGTGAGGCCCATATGCTTCACAATGAAGCTTTATACTCACACCCCACACTCCCTCCTGTGCTAAGAAAACAACATTGGCATGCTCTCTAGCATGCAACAAGAAATATTTCTGTTAAAATGTCAACAACATTATCACTTTGTGTTTAAGTGGTGGCATATTCCCTGGTGCTCAAAATTGAGAATCTCGGTGCAGGCTCAGCCTATTTTACTACTTGATTCCCTGGGGTTGAATCAGAAACCAAGTTCCAAGGAGTTACAAAAGAGCCACACAGCCCTTGTCCAATGAAAGGTGCTAAGTGGAGGCTGGCATCAGGCTGGGATTCTCTGGGGATTCTAAGGGGTTGGAAATCATGAAGTATGGGACTTCTTCAGCTTTATGATCACCATCCCTAAGCAAAGCTGTTTGTTCTCGCCTCTGCTTTCCCAGAGTACTCTGAACAAACATCCATTGATAGGCCATTTACCACCAGATCACGTGTATTTCTGCTCCAGCTAATCCTGAGCTCCTTAACAGCAAGATCCTAATAGACTCATCCCTGGCCCACAAGGCAGTGCTTGGGTGGAGTTTAGTGAATGAGATAAAAGAAATGGTCCCAGATATTGAGGCTGTTATGGTCCCAGACACTAACTCTGGAAAATCACCCCAAGAACTTCTACACCAACCTCTACTCCATATGGAAAGGGCTGTACGGGAAGGAGAAAGTCACAAGCTATGAACTCCTTGAAGGAAGAATGATGGCTTGTTTATCTCTGTGTTCTCAGAACCAGCCCAGGACCCAACACAGAGTGGGCATCAGTAGTTGCTGAATAAATGAAGGAAGGAAGAATAAATGAATTCAGCTATCTGTAATAAACCTACAACTGGAAGCCAAACCTCCTGACTACCAGTCCACTGGATTCTCACCTCTTCCTTTTTCCCTCCCCAATACCCCCTCCAGTTAACAAACATACAATTGATCAAAAATACAATTGCCGGGCCGGGTATGGTGGCTCACGCCTGTAATCCCAGCACTTTGGGAGGCCGAGGTGGGCAGATCACCTGAGGTCAGGAGTTTGAGACCAGCCTGGCCAACATGGCAAAACCCCGTCTCTACTAAAAATACAAAAATTAGCTGGGCATGGTGGCACATGCCTGTAATCCCAGCTACTTGGGAGGCTGAGGCAGGAGAACCACTTGAACCCAGGAGGTAGAGGTTGCAGTCAGCCGAGATTGCACCACTGCACTCCAGCCTGGGTGACAGAGTAAGACTCTGTCAAAAAAAAAAAAAAAATGGCCGGGCGCGGTGGCTCACGCCTGTAATCCCAGCACTTTGGGAGGCCGAGACGGGCGGATCACGAGGTCAGGAGATCGAGACCATCCTGACTAACACGGTGAAACCCTGTCTCTACTAAAAATACAAAAATTAGCCGGGCGCGGTGGCGGGCGCCTGTAGTCCCAGCTACTCGGGAGTCTGAGGCAGGAGAATGACGTGAACCCGGGAGGCGGAGCTTGCAGTGAGTGGAGATCGCGCCACCGCACTCCAGCCTGGGCAACAGAGAGAGACTCCGTCTCAAAAAAAAAAAAAAAATATATATATATATATATATATTATTTTTTTTTCCTGGCTCCTCATCTTAGAAAGTAGAACTTCTGGAATACCAGTCAAAGGCATTTTGAGTGTAAACATGTGAAAATACTAGTTGCTAGGGCATCTTTTTCAAGTCCATCGAATGAGGGTCTCCAGCTGTGTAAAGGAGCATAGAATTAAGACAGCTTTCAGTCCTCCTCACCACTGCCTCTAGCCCTGTATTCTCCATATGATGGTCACTGGGAGATATTAGCATCTAAATTATTTTAAAGAGATATAATAAGATTCACCCAGCAGGCCATTAATGACAAAAGAGATTATTACTGGAAAAAATCCAAGACTGACTTTGAGCAGAGCTGGTTCATCTAAATGACCCTTTCCTTGCACCCCAGATCATCCTGACCCCCAGAGATTATACAGATTTGAAAAACTAACTGCCATGGAACATGCTCACATTTATGCAAGAGGATCTTACGGAAGGAATCTCTTGAGAATCTAGGTCAGAAGTGCATAGCAGTGAGATAAATGAGATGTTCCCTGAATCGTAAGAATCCTCTGTGGCAGAATTTACAGGAAGCATCTCTAGTCTCCATATTTGGCAGGCATCCAGCCAGAGTTGTCAAGTATTAGATTAATTTTAATTCAATGCAAAAAACCACATTAGAGTAGTGTTGCAATCGAGAGTTGAAACACAAAAGCCAAGAGTCCTTGAAGTGGATCATTCCAAAGCCTGAGCATCCCTTCAAGCGTCCGTCAAAAAAGGCATATCCTCAGCACAATCCCCAGCTGGCTGCTGCCTTCAAATCACACCACTCAGCCAGGTAAGTGAGCCTCTTGGCAGTGACCTGCAGGGATGGAGCTGTTAATTAATATTACTTCCCAGGTCCTGGACACAGGAGTTAAGGTTCAAACTCCTTGACGTGGCATTCAAAATCCTCCACAGTCTAGCTTCCAATGCCCTTCACAACCTCATCTTTTGGTACAATGCTCCATGTTTTCCAGCCTGCAGGCTCACCAGCCCTTTGATTACCACTGGTAACCTTCCTGCCACACTTAATTTGCACTCCTAGCTCAGTCTGCACCTCTTACAGCCCTAGGAGGGAGCAGTCCAAAATACTATGTATTAACAAGGTACCCACTCCTCCAAGCCCCAGTTCATTGTTGAGAGAGGATGCAACTGACCCAGGGGAGGCAGTCAATCAGATTTCTAGCCACAAGCCAATCAGATTTCTCTTGAAATTTTGAACTAAAGATGCAAATGGTAATGGGTAGTAGTCTTGAGCCCGTGAATGGAGAAGACATTTGAGGCAATACATAATGATGAGCAAGCAAAGAGAGTCACCACACAGAGAGGACAACACAAGAGACCACAGGATGGAGATGGGGAGAAGATAGGCCTGTGTTGCTGCCAGCTCTCCCATTCCCAGTTGCTGCCTCTCTCTTGAGATGCCTTGCTGTACTTAATGTTCTTGCAGACTGTGAGATGTTCCTACATCCTGATGAGCTATTTTTTTTTTTCACAAAGACCACTATGAGTGAGCAGCTCATGTGGGTTCCTTGGAAATACCCCCACTGGGAACACACATCAGCAGCCTCCTTGATGCAGGCAATGTCTGCCATCCAACTGGCCCCCCAGTAGATGCCATATGGATGGCCCATATGACTGATCCCCCAAATCCACATCTAGCAGGACCCCTCCAGCCTCTTTCTGCTAAAGCTGCGTCACCCCAGGAAGGAAGCCCTTTGGGATGTATTAGTCAGGGTTCTCCAGAGAAACAAAACCAACAGGATGTGTACAGAAAGAGTTTGTTTGTTTGTTTGTTTGTTTTTCAAGACAGAGTCTTGCTCTGTCACCCAGGCTGGAGTGCAATGGTGCAATCTCGGCTCACTGCAACCTCTGCCTCCTAGGTTCAAATGATTCTCCTGCCTCAGCCTCCCGAGTAACTGAGATTACAGGTGCCTGCCACCATGCCTGGCTAGTTTTTTGTAATTTTAGCAGAGACGGAGTCTCACCATGTTGGCCAGTATGATGTCAAACTCCTGACCTCAAGTGATCCACCTGCCTCAGCCTCCCAAAGTGCTGGGATTATAGGCATGAGCCACCATGCCTGGCCAAGAGATTTATTTTTAAGGGATTGGTTAACACCATTAAAGAGGCTGGCAAGTCCAAAATCTGCAGGTGGGCTGGTAGGCTGGAGATGCAGGAAGAGCTAACGTGGCGGTTCAAATCCAAAGGCCATCTACTGCAGAGGAGGTCCTCTTGCCCAGGGGAGGTCAGTCTTTTGTTCTATTTAATCCTTCAACTGTTTGGATGAGGCCCACCCACATGATAAAGGGCAACATGCTTTACTCAAAGCCTACCAATGTAAATGTTAATCTCATCCAAAAACACCCTCGCCAAAACATCTAAGGTCATGTCTGATGAATTATCTGGGCACCACGTGGCCCAGTCAAGTTGACACATTAAATTAACCAACACAAGCAGTATCTGTGTTAAATGACCCTGTCCACACCCTCTGGCCTGTAGAAGTTCACTGTGGCCATAACCACTTTCAGCAGCCTCTCAACTGTAAACTGTGCTTGAACCCATCCTGGACACCACTCCATTGTGTATCTCACATTCCAGTGGCAATGTAAGGCTCTCTCATTAGGCTTGGGATAAGACCCCTATCCCACTGCATGGATGGGGCCCAGGAGAGAAATGCCACAGGACTTCAACAACTTTTCCAGGAAAAGCTGCCCCCTCAGCTCTTCCTACATCTCCAGTCCAGCAGCCCACTTGCAGATTTTGGACTTGCCAGCCTCTTTAATGGTGTGAACCAATTCCTTAAAAATAAATCCCTTGGCCAGGTACTGTGGCTCACACCTGTAATCCCAGCACTTTGGGAGGCCAAAGTGGGCAGATCACGATGTCAGGAGATTGAGACCCCCCTGGCCAACATGGTGAAACCACGTCTCTACTCAAAATACAAAAATTAGTTGGACGTGGTGGCGCCCACCTGTAGTCCCAGCTACTCGGGAGGCTGAGGCAGGAGAATTGCTTGAACCTGGGAGGTGGAGGTTGCAGTGAGCTGAGATTGTGCCACTGCACTCCAGCCTGGCACAGAGCGAGACTCTGTCAAAAAACAAAAAACAAAAAACAAAAACAGAAAGAAAGAAAGAGGAAAAAGAATTTCTCAGTTGGCTTAGAGCCTAAGCTAAGACTGAGACAGAGAGTACCATACTTCCATCTTCTTACACTACCTTGAGTGGTTTTCCATCTACTGTGGGACTGGTTCCTTGTTGTACTTAGAATTGAGACTGACCACTCTCCTTTTTTGCAATACCCCTATCCCAATAGTCTTGAATAAAGTCTTCCTTGCCATTTTAATAAGTGTCAGTTCAGTTTTTCCCTGGTAAATTAGGATAATAATAATAATCCCTGCTGTGTTCATTTGCTATGTCAACTCTAATAGATCACACAAACTTAGTGACTTAAAAATGTATGATGTTACAGTTCTGAAAGTCCGAAGTTCAACATGGGATCTCACTGGGCTAAAATCAAGGAGTTGGTAGGGTTGCATTCCCTCTAGAGGGGGAGCTGTTCTGCCTACTACACCTACCTCATGGGATTGTTTCTAAGGTTGAGATGAAATCATACATGAGCTGGGCACAGCGGCTTATACCTGTAATCCCAGCACTTTGGAGGCCGAGGCAGGTGGATCACTTGAAGTAAGGAGTTCAAGACCAGCCTGGCCAACATGGCAAAACCCCATCTCTACAAAAGTAAAAAAATTAGCTGGGCATGGTGGTGCATGCCTGTAATCCCAGCTACTTGGGAGACTGAGGCCAGAGAATCGCTTGAACCCAGGAGACAGAGGTTGCAGTGAGACGAGATCACACCACTGCACTTCTTTCTGGGCAACAGAGTGAGACTCCATCTCAAAAAAAAAAAAAAGAAAGAAAGAAAGAGTGCATGTAAACAGTTTAAACCCCACATCCAGCACTCAATAAATATAAACTGTTGTGTTCCCCACATCCACCCTGTACCAACTGCAAGTAAGCGTTTGATAAATATTAGATATTATTATTGTTGTGGTGGTGGTGGTTATTGTCACTGAGCCTCCCCAGCACTGTGCCTCATCATTCCTCTGCTATGGCATTTGTCACACTAGATGTTACTTGTTTACATGTCTCTTCCCCCACCTTCTTCAAGGGCAGTGACATAGAGCGAGGCAGCACTGGCCTTACACAGGGCCTGGCATAAGGTGGGTCCCCAGGACATGCTCCTGAAAAGGCTACTGAGTAAAGACCAGACCCTGGTGGCATCTTAGGAGAGTGGGCATCATGTTGGGGGCAGACCCTAAGGCTCTGACTCTCAGGACATGAGGGTCCCCTGCCCTGTTGAGCCTGCATGGGTAGCCAGGATTAGCCACCGCCAATCCACTGGTCTGGGCTGGAGAAGCTCCTGCTCTGCCTCCCTCATTAAGAAGCCAGTCTCCTGGTGGAGGAAATGTTCAACAGCAACGATTAACCTGTACGTGCCAGGAGCCACACTTGGGGCAGGGCAGGAGCTTGGTCTGCATGTTTCTTTGCCCAAAAGCATGACCAGGTTGTCCAGCCACTGGCCTGAAAAATTCGTATTTAGCAAACATCACTCTGTTTTGAGGGAGAATTGTCCTAGGGCTGAGACTTGACACCTTTGCTCCTGATATAGTCTTTGTGAAACGTACTAGAAAGGCAGATACTGGGAATTGGAAATACTTTGACCCTTTCCTCTTGCATTAATGGCAGTGGGAGGTAGGAGAATGTATTGAGTCATTAATTTACAGTCCTTCTCCCTTTGCTCTCCCCTCCGGCTGGTGCCATGAAAGTGCCAGGCCCTTCAGTGCTCCCTATTTTGGGGGAAGGTGTGTTCGAGAACAAGAAATCCAGAAAGGGGGTAGAGGTTGCCTTCCAAATGCTTCTTTTCTGGCTTCTGCCTTTATTTCTTAAGCACTGAGCTCTTTGAAGAGAGTTTATGATTATCTCCCCTGACCACATTATCCAGTGTCATCTCTTTCTAGTTCCCCCACCTGACACACACACACACACACACACACACACACACACACGTATGCACAACTGAACTGCTTCCTGAACTCACCATGTTTTCTTCTGCTGCATACTCCCCAACACCCACCAGGTCTTTGTACCTGCTGCTGCCTCTTTCTAGAACATCCTTTACTCTTTACCTTTTATACCCACTACCTCTTAGTCTTTTTTTTCTTTCTTTCTTTTTCTTTTTTTTTTTTTTTTTTTTTTTGAGAGGGAGTCTCGCTCTGTCGCCCAGGCTGGAATGCAGTGGCACGATCTCAGCTCACTGCAAGTTCCACCTCCTGGGTTCATGCCATTCTCCTGCCTCAGCCCCCCAAGTAGCTGGCACTACAGGTGCCCACCACCACGCCCGGCTAATTTTTTATATTTTTTAGTAGAGACAGGGTTTCGCCGTGTTAGTCAGGATGGTCTCGATCTCCTGACCTCGTGATCCGCCTCTTAGTCTTATACCAGGTCCACACTCAGTACGTAATTGCCTTATTAGTGTCTGTCTGAGCAACAAAATATACAAATCTGTTTTGTTCACCTTTATATTCCTAGAACCTGGCATAGATCTGGTATGGCAACTTGTGAGCTGGCTGATGGGTGGATGAGTGGGTGGGTGGAAGGAAGTAGAACCAAATTACCACCACACGTCCATACTTACTCCAGGGAATATTTGGAGCCCTAGTCCCAAACCTCACGGGGCCCCCAGGATATCTTGTCTATGCCCCAAAATAGCCCTGTGCAATGCCTCCTCCAGGGCTCTGGGGGCAACTTCAAGCTAAAGAATTGGGGGCACCCCACTGTTTGACTATGTTCTAGAAGCATCCTTAAGTTATTCAAATAATTAACATTCCAACAGGCTGGCCTGGCCCTCTCATGGACATTTAAAAATGCTGTAACTCAAGCGAAAGCCCATTGCTGACAGCATATCAGGGAAATCTCCATGAGATACAGTCCCTTGTCCCAGTCCAAACTGATGGCCATGCCAAGTGGAGAGATAACAGGTGAGGGCTCCTGGGAGGAGCTGGACACTGAGGACAGGAATGAAAAATGGCTGCTTCGTGCTGGGCTTCAATGTTGGTTAGTTCTGAGAGAGAATAAATGAAATTCTGGCCCTTGGGGGAAGCGCTGTGCATTTCTCTCTGGGGAGAGACCGGGGGTGGGGGTTATAATCTGGATCACTTGTGAAATTTACATCCCCCCGCCACCTGCTGATGAATCTGGCACCTGAGAGGTCTCAGTCTCAGCTTGTACAAAACCAGGCTTTCTATAGCCTCCCTCTTGTCTCCATCCTCCCACACCCCTACCTTCTCCTCCTCCTGAGGTCCCCATCTTGGAGAATGACACTGCCATCTAACCCTTCATAAGCCACAAACCTCAGTCTTCCCTAAATCCCCACTCTTTCTTACTCTCCACCTAACCCCCCAACCTCAAAGATCAAGAATCCCTCTCAATCCTCCTTCCCAAATTACTCTCTAAATGCTCCTTGCAGGCCACCTCAGTACCCCAACGAGCCAGCCTCCTCATTTCCAATCTGAACTATTGGAAAAGTGCCTCATCAGCCTCTTCCTGACTCAATTCACTCCACCAGGGCCATCCTCCTAAGACACATTCATTCCTTGGTACAAAATCACCTTTTAAGCACCTATTATGTACCGTGCACTTTGATGCTGAGAATATGAAAACAAACAAGATCTGATTATATCATTCTCATGTTCAAAAGCTTTAGCTAGCTCTCCGCTGCCTACAGAATAGAGTCCATTCTCCTTAGAACACTAGTTAGGGCTTTCCATTATGAGGCCTCAAATTTACCTTTTTGGCCACAGCTTCCTCCAAAAACCCTGGGGATCAAAGAGCAAAAGACAACTCCCACTCCAAGCGCCCTCCTGACTCCATGACTTCCTTTGCCCATTTCTTGCTTTCTTTTCTCCTTATCAAAATCGCCCTCATTCTTCAATGAGAAACAGCTCACATGAAGTTTCTGCTGTGGAGTTACCATAATCCTCCAAGTTGGAATTAATCACCCAATTCTCTTTGCTTCCAAAGCACAGCTCTAATCCCAGGATTGTAACATTTACCTCTTCGAGGTTCGTAATTTAGGTAATGAGGTGGGAAAATTATTATCTAACGGCTGACACAGAATTTCTTCTAGGGAGGAAAATGTTGTCCTTTGGGAAAATACCTTAAACTCCAGTCCCTAATTCCCACCCTTGGGGTTTACTGACACTGGTAGCGAAGCTGGGTTCTCATCTTTGTTCCCAGAGAGACCAGGTGAGGTCCTCCAGGTACTGCCTCCCTCGGTGTGCTCTCTGAGGACATGACACCGGAGTAGACACACGAATGAAATGAGGGAACTCTGGGGACAGCCGATCCAGGCTGTTGGAACAGCAGGAGGAAGGCACGGTGGTGTGAACAGCATGATGCTCATGGGGAATGAACAGCAGTCATTTGTGTGTAACCTTCACGGGGCAAGGAGCCTGTTCAGGGTCCCCCATGCCTCTTGTCCTCAGGAACACACTTGTTGCACAGGCATGTACAACAAGTTTTGCCCTGAATTTCAAGAGACTCCCAGGCCTTCTGAAACCTGTCCATAAAAGTCTGGGGAGGAGGAAACAAATCGGTACATGGACCTCAAGTTACAAATCACTGTATTGAAGCACAAAGAGCAGGGCGGGAAGAGGCAAGGAGATGCAGCTGAAACTATAGGCGGAGGTACAGCCATAGCTGCCCTTGATTGTCACATCAAACTTGAGCTTAGTTCTTTTCTTTTCTTTTTTTTTTTTCTTGAGACAGAGTCTCACTCTATCACCCAGGCTGGAGTGCAGTGGTGCGATCTCGGCTCACTGCAACCTCCGCCTCCGTGGCTCAAGGGATCCTCCCATCTCAGCCTCCTGAGTTGCTGGGACTATCAGCACGTGCCACCATGCTGGGCTAATTTTTGTATTTTTGTAGAGATGAGGTTTCACCATATTGCCCAGGCTGGTCTCAAACTCCTGGGCTGAAGTAATCCTTTCACCTCAGCCTCCACCAAGGCCTCTCCCGGCCTTGAGCTTAGTTCAGAGTGTGATGGTTGCTGATATGTGTTACAAAATCATTATGAAGGCCAGGTGTGATGGCTCACACCTGCAATTCCAGCACTTTGGGAGGCCGAAGTGGGAGGATCACTTGAGCCCAGGAGTTTGAGACCAGCCTGGGCAACATAGTGAGACCTCCATCTCTACCGAAAATAAAAAATTAGCCAGGCATGGTGGCGGGCACCTGTAGTCCCAGCTACTCAGGAGGCTGAGGCAGGAGAATCGCCTGAGCAATTGAGGGAGGTCGAGGCTGCAATGAGTCTTGATGGCACCACTGCGCTCCAGCCTGGGCAAAAGCGAGACCCTGTCTCAAAAAATAAAAAATAAAATTGAAATCATTATGAGATGCAGCTAGATTTAGGAAGCTATTTCAAGCAAGAAACGATGAGGGGAAGCAGGGATGGGGAGACAAAAGGACAGATTGGAGCAACATTGAAAGGGAGGGTGTATTCATTTTCTACAGCTGCTGTAACAAATGACCACAAGCTCTGGTGATTTAGAGCCACGCAGATTTATTCTCTCACAGTTCTAGAGGCCAGAAATCCAAAGTCCATTTCACAGGGCTAACGTCAAGGTGTGAATAGAGCCAGCTCCTTCTGGAGGCTCACAAGGAGAGTCCATTTCCTTGTCTTTTCTAGTTCCTGGAGGTTGCCTGCATTCCTTGTCTCATGACTCCTTCCTCAAATCACTTCAACCTCTTTCTTCAATCCTCACTTGTCCGACTTCCTCTTCTGTAGTCAAATCTCCTCTGCCTCCTTTTTTTTTTTTTTTTGAGACCGAGTTTCACTCTTGTTGCCCAGGCTGGAGTGCAGTGGTGGGATCTCAGTTCGCTGCAACCTCCGCCTGGCAGGTTCAAGCAATTCTCCTGCCTCAGCCTCCCGAGTAGCTGAGAGCACAGGCACCCGCCACCATGCCCGGCTAATTTTTGGATTTTTAGTAGAGACAGTGCTTCACCAGATTGGCAAGGCTGGTGTCGAACTCCTGACCTCAGGTGATCCACCTGCCTTGGCCTCCCAAAGTGCTGGGATTACAGGTGTAAACCACTGTGCCTGGCCTCCCTCTGCCTCCCTTTTATAAAGACACTTGTAGTTACATTTAGAACCCACTCAGATAATCCAGGATAATCTCTGCATTTTAAGATCGTTACTTCAATCACATCTGCAAGTCCCTTTTTGCTATATACAGTAACATCCACCAGCTCCAGAGGTTTGGACATATTTTTGGGAGCCATTACTTGGCTTACCACAGGAGCACATTGACAGAATTTGGCAGCGTATAAGACTGGGTAAACTGAAAAGAAGGGAGATGTGCAGGAGGGCTTCATGGTTTCCAGCTTGGGCTGCCACCAATGCTGCCTCCATTAACCAGCACTGAGGGCAGAAAGGAGGGGTCCAATTTTGGATGCGTCCTGCAGGCCACCCAAGGTGGATATTCAGGTCTAGAGCTCAGGGGAGCCTTCAGGAATGGTCGCAGAGACTGGAGAGCACCACACTTACAGGGTGCTTAGAAATGCGAGCTGGAGCTGGGCATGCTGGTGAGTGGATGTAGTCCCAGTTACTCAGGAGGCTGAGGCCAGAGGATTACCTGAGCCTGGAGGACAAGGTTACAGTTAGCTGTGATTGCATCGCTGAACTTCAACCTAAATGACAGAGTCGCTGTCTTTTTGGAAGTTAAAAAAGAAAAGACAGAAATGTGGACTGGGAGAGCTGGGAATGTGTAAAGAAGGGTGGCGGCCACCACAGAGCCCTGAGGGGAAGGAGATCAGAACCCATGGAGGAAACCACAAAGCAGCAGCCAGAGACGCCGGTGGAAAACCAAGGGGCTACAGAGTCACGGACACCAAGGGAATGTTCAAGGTGAAGGGAGTCGCTCCCAGTGTCCCAGGCAGTAGAGATGAGAAGGAAAGATGAAAGCAGAAGAGTGGCTGTTGGATGTGGCCATCAGCAGGTGAGTGGTGTCTCCAGAAAAAGAGCAGTTTGGAGGTCACAGAGGAGCCAAAAACCACACTGCAAAGGATCAAGAAGGGAATGCAAAACACGGAACCTGCTGAGAAACAGACAGTGACCTGAAACATCAATAAATAATAGCCAGGCATGGTGGCATGTGCCTGTAGTCCCAGCTGCTTGGGAGGCTGACGTGGGAGGATCGCTTGAGCCCAGGAGTTCGAATCCAGCCTGGGCAACGTAGCTTCGTTATCTCACTTCTTATTCTGCACCACGGCCCTAAGAGAAGGTACCATTGTCAGCGTCTCTGTTTTGCAGAGAAGAAAACCGAGGCTCAGGAGGTAAAATAGCCTCCCCAGCATTACACAGCCAGGAAGTGGCAGAACCAGGATTCCACCCCGGCTGTCTGGGCTGCAGAGCCCTTGTGTAAGCCATTCAAATGCATTTCGCTCTCCGCTGATCCCATGCTAAGGGACCCTTCCGCTGGGTGACCCTGGCTTAGACACCAGACTTCAAGCAGCCATGGGTGGGGAGGGACTGTGCCTGACTCCCTTCTCTCCCTTCCCCTGGAAGCCTGGGGGATCACTTTGTGTTTCTAGAGGCAAATCTAGCTTATATGTACAAACTTCCACATACAAATCCTTCTTGTCCTGCAGTACTTGTAGAAATCTTCATGAGGCAGGGTCAGAAGCCATGGCTCTTGTCCCAGATGTCTGCTGAGCAAGAGACATGGCAACCTTTACTAGTCTCCCTGGAGACCCCTCTACAGCCTCACCTGACATGCTTATGTCCTGGGGCCCCTGAACTCAGAGCACCTGCAGAACACAGCGACGTCCATTCAGCACCCCAGCACTTGGGTCTAGGCCACCCACTACCTGGGATCACACTGCGTTTTTGTGTGGCTGCCACCTGCATGCCCTGGCTGGTCCCCTAATGTTCCAGTCACACAGAGGAGGCCCACTGTGGGCAGCCACCAGTGGAAAGTCCTTCCAGGACCAACCAGGTCCACTCTGACCCCAACCTCCAGCCTAAGTTCTAACCCCAGCTGTGCCAGGCTGAGGTGGCAATGCCGGCCTGCTTGGCCAGGCTCCCACCAGGAATCTGACAGTGATTGAGAATGGACAGGAGGAAAAGGAGAAGGAAAAGGGTCTCTTTTGACCCTGTGTTCTTCTCAATTGTTTGGATGCTACATCTTGACCATAAATAAATATACACAAATATCGCGAGACAGTACAGTGGTTAACAGCAAAGACGCTGACATCACCTGGGTTCGAATCTGCGTTCAAACCTGACTCCTTACTTGCAAACCAAGTGAGTTTGGGTGAAAGACACCATCTCTCTGTAGCTCAGCTCCTCGTCTGCAGAGATAGGATAATATAATAAAAGTATACCGAGTGCTTAGCACAGTGCCTGACAATTACACATGACACCATAATGAAAAACACAACCAATCTGGTTTTCAATTTTGGGCCCACTACCCATTTGCTGAATGGTCTTGAACAAGCTGCTAAACTTCTCTCTGCCTCAATTTCCTCCTCTATAAACAGGGCTGAAGATCATAATTACACATCCCTCGTAGAGTTATTATGGGAATTAAATGAAGTAGTGTATCTAAATCACTTAGAAGAGCACCTGACACAGAGTAAGCATTGTGTAAATATTAGCTACTATTATTGCTTAACAAACAAATGAAGCAGTTTAAAAAAAAAAAAAAAAACAGGAAGGGAAGATGGGCACAGCCAAAAGAAAGAGGAGCCCCCGAAACCCCTGCCAGAGCAACTGCATTGGTAGCAAGAGCCAAATGGGAGTCAGATAACCACAAAGTAGGGACCAGTAACAGCACTGTAGGCCCAGCCAGCACTGATGACTTCAGTCCCTGAGAACGCTTACCACCACCCTCCTGCTACCCACAAGTCCTTGCTCCTGCACCTGGGCCACATTCCTTACCACCCCAGAAGCAAGAGCCCTGGCTGTAGCAGGGGAGCAAGAGCAGGAAAAGGGAGTGGAGATCCAGGTGCTGGGGCCGGAGTCTGTGCAGGCTGGGATAGGGCAAACACTGGGGGCAGCACGCTAAGGTGGGGGCTGGGCGGGGATGGGTAGCAGTGAAGGAGGTAGGTGTGGAGATGTTCCTACTTACAGAGGATTGATGAGTTGGTGTGTAAAGCTGCAGGTACCTAGGCCTGTAGTTTTCAAACTTTATTGTGAGTTCAAATCATCCAAGAAGCAGATTTTTATCTTTTTATTTTTATTTTATTTTATTTTTTTATTTTATTTATTTATTTATTTATTTATTTTTGAGATGGAGTCTTGCTCTGTCACCCAGACTGGAGTGCAATGGCATGATCTCGGCTCACTACAACCTCCACCTCCTGGGTTCAAGCGATTCTCCTGCCTCAGGCCTCCCAAGTAGCTGGGACTAAAGGTGTATGCCACCATGCCCTGCTAATTTTTGTATTTTTGGTAGAGATAGGCTTTTGCCACGTTGGCCAGGCTTGTCTCGAACTCTTCACCTCAAGTGATCCTTGGCCTCCCAAAGAGCTGGGATTACAGGCATGAGCCACTATGCCCAGCCAAAATCTGTATTTTTAATGAACTCCACCTTCCCCACACCCCAACTTCCAGGGGATGAGAAATCCCAGCCTTTGCCAGAATCTCTCACAGGGCCATGCTTTTCATATGTGCTGTCTTCAGCAGGATTTGCAAGTTGAAAAGCATTATTTTCGACTGGCCCTTCTGTTAAGAGAAAGAGAGAGACGGAGGAGGAGGAAGAGAAGGAAAGGAAGAGAAAGTAATGAAAGAAAAAGACTTCAAAAATTGTTTCAAGTCAAACTGCGGCTCCAGTGATTATAACCTTTAACCCTCCAAAAGCCCCATTGCAGCTTTCAAGTGTCAATCTTAGAGCTGAGCCTGAATTACCTAACCTTCGGCTTTAAAGAGCCACATTAAAAAGGTCAGCAGGACAACCGCAGTGTGTTGCGGGAAGTCTCCCTCCTTCGGGTACTTGACAGGTAGAAGACTTTCAGAGAGGGGCATAGCCAAGAGAAGTCACCCATTTCGAATCAAACAGCCTTGGCTGAACAAGCTAGACCCTTACAACAGCTTACTGGTGATTGAATTTGGTCCCTTATTGTTTAAATAATTAGAGGGAATCTTTTGAAAACACAGAATTGACCCCTCACTTCCATGCTTCAAACCTTTTGACAGCTCCCTAACGCCCGTAACATTAGCTCCCAAACTGTAACCGGCAATAATAGTTGTTGGGGAAGTAACGGGTGTCTTGTGATTGAACACGTTTATAAAACACTGGGTAAGGCCGGGCGTGGTGGCTCAAGGCCGGGCGCGGTGGCTCAAGCCTGTAATCCCAGCACTTTGGGAGGCCGAGGCGGGCGGATCACGAGGTCAGGAGATAGAGACCATCCTGGCTAACACGGTGAAACCCCGTCTCTACTAAAAAATACAAAAAACTAGCCGGGCGAGGTGGCGGGCGCCTATAGTCCCAGCTACTCGGGAGGCTGAGGCAGGAGAATGGCGTGAACCCGGGAGGCGGAGCTTGCAGTGAGCTGAGATCTGGCCAGTGCACTCCAGCTTGGGTGACAGAGCGAGACTCCGTCTCAAAAAAAAAAAAAAAAAAAAAAAAAAAACCACTGGGTTAGGCCAAGCTCAAGCAGGTTTTGTTCCTATAGGACTTGGCAGGGCCCTTGCCGTGCTAAAGTTCATTAGCCATTTTGGGGCCTGGAATATCTGTGCAGCGTTTCCAACCCTGATTTGACCACCACTGAACCTCTGCTTCAGGGAGCATCCCTCAGGTCTATAGTTTCATGGAACACCACTGGGACTCACAGCAAGCCCCTTAGTCTAGCATGCAAGGCCTTCCCCACCTAGCCCCAGCCCATATTCCCAGGCTCTCCCTCATCACACACACATGCACCCACACCTGAAGTTCTAAGCACACCAGCTATTTGCCCTTCACAAGGCACTTAAGACGCTTAACTGGCTGCTCTCACTGTTGGAAATGCCCTTCCTCCTCTTCTTTACCCTAAAACTTCCACTCATGTTCGGAGCCCTTGCTCAAAGTCATTGCTTATATGGAACCTTCACCTGCTCCCTCCGCAAAAGCTGACTGCTCCCTGCTCAAGGTTCTATCACAGAATGGATCGACCTGCGCTGTGACTGGCCCGAGTCTCTCCATTATTAATTGAGCGTTTCAGAGGGCTGGGAGTATAAGCCGATCAAGGCAATGTGTGTTGGCAATACTAATAGCTTCCATCTGTCGGCACTTCCTAAGGCCAGGCATTATTGTAAGCTCTCAACGTGCATCAACACATGTCATCCTCAAAAACTCACTCACTGGGTAAATAACGACAATTATCAACTCTTATTATTCCTATTTTATAGATGAGGAAGCTGAAACTCAGACAGGTTACCATGCCTAAAGTCACGTGAGCATTGTATGGCAGAGGCAGGATTCAATCCTACGTCTTCAAACACTATACTGCAACACTTAAGAGCAGTAGAGGTGGCCGGGCACCATGGCTCATGCCTGAAATCCCAGCCCTTTGGGAGGCCAACGCGGGTGGATCACAAGGTCAGGAGATCGAGACCATCCTGGCTAACATGGTGAAACCCTGTCTCTACTAAAACATACAAAAATTAGCCAGGCATGGTGGCGGGCGCCTGTAGTCCCAGCTACTGGGGAGGCTGAGGCAGGAGAATGGTGTCAACCCAGGAGGCAGAGCTTGCAGTGAGCCGTGATTGTACCATTGCACTCCAGCCTGGGTAACAGAGCAAGACTCAGTCTCAAAAAAAATAGAGCAGTAGAGGTGCGCTTGACCCTAGGGCTGGTTGATTCGGAAGCTGCACAATGTCATCAAGAACTCAGACTCTTTCTATCTCTCCACCCTGCATCCTCAAGAAATTAGCTCTGCCCTCAGGCTGGCTGTCCTCATGGTGCCAAGACAGTGGCAGCAGTTCCAGGCGTCACTTCCAGACATAATGTCCAAGGGAAGAAAGGGAACAGAGTGGAAGCTAAGAGCATCATCTATGGAACCAGACCACCTTACTTCCTAGTGTATGACCCTACGCAAGTCAAATGTATGCAAAGATACAGCAAACATAGAATGAGCTGTCTGAAATGAGCTCTCCATTGTCTCTCACTTCAGGTTTTGCCTAGAACAGTCCTCTATCCCTTCTTTGCCTAACACACACCTATTCTTTCTTTAGAAATCATCTCCAACCTCACCTCCTTCAGGAAGCCTTCCCTGATGGCCCCCACCCAGGCTGGTTTCAATGCCTTGCTGTGTGCCCTGAGTAGTCTGTACTTGCCCCCATTGTTGTATACTCTCCACAATACTGTAATTACTTGTTTCATTGTCTGTCTTCCACACGAGAACACGAGCTGAGAAAAGGCAGGAAGCACCTGTCTTGTCACCATGGCATCCCTATAACTGGTGCAGTACCCAACACATAGAAGGGGCTTAAAAAATATCTGCTAGATGTTCAAGCAGAATACAAAGGTCATGTAGCAAGCAATACACTCAGGCATTGTAGCAAGGGCCTGACAGTTCAGTTAGATAATCTTTAGGCCTTGAGGTGAACAGTTCTCAGGCACATCAGCTAGTCCTTGTTCAGAGACCTGGGGGAGCCTTGGCCACCATGCCCCAAAAGCCACATGAACTACATGCAGGGAAAATATCTCCTTAGGTTTTCCCCACAATCTCAGATAATCCTCCAAAAGATGCAGTCAAGAGTCATGGGGAGGCCAGGTGTTGTGGCTCACGTCTGTAATTCCAGGACTTTGGAAGGCTGAGGCGGGTGGATCCCTTGAGCCCAGGAGTTTGAGACCAGCCTTGGCAACATGGTGAAGCTCTGTCTCTACAAAAAATACAAAAATTAGCTGGCTGTGGTGGTACACACCTGTGGTGCCAGCTACTTGGGAGGCTGAGGTAGGAGAATCGCTTGAGCCTGGGAGGCAGAGGTTACAGTGAGCTGTGATCACACCACTGCAGCCTGAGTGACGGAGTGAGACCCTGTCTCAAAAAAAAAAAAAAAAAAAAAAAAGAGTCTTAAGGGAAACACAGAATCTTGAGTCATACAAACTCTAGAGGCTTAAGTTCTTGCTCTGCCACTTCCTGCCCATGTTCCTGAGCACATCTCATCATCTCCCTGGACCTTATTTTCTTCATCTGTAAAATGGGGTTAAAAACAATACTTCCTCCAGAGAGTGATTGCAAAGATTAAATAAGACAAGTTATATAGAAAGCCAAGCACATAGTAAACCCTCCAGTAAATGTTGGCTCCTCTTATCAGTGTGCACATTCACAGTGACAAAACTGCACAGAAGTGGCGACCTATTTTATAACCATATCTCCAGGCTTAGTCTCTGGAGCCCAGAGAGGCTCGCTGTTGGGAATTGCATGATGCGCTAAGGGTGGAAGGTTCATTGGCTGAGCACGCTACTGTCCCTCAACAAAGATGAACTAATGAAGACAGAGATGAGGTCATCGATAGCCACTGACAAATGCAGAGCAGTGGGCAGGACTGAAGCCAAACTCTCTGAGTATTAATGGCTAATTGCATATTGAGTTGAGGAAGTGTTTTAGGAAAAAAAAAAAAAAAACTTTCATCAATTTTTCTTCTGGGACAGTTTTAGGAATCACTGAAGAATAAACTGCTCAATCGCTCTTAAGCGTGTTCGAAAGGGTGCTAGGCTAGGAGTGAGGACACTTGGATTCTTGTTCTGGACCTGCCAGCAGCTTGTTTCAGGACCTTGAACACATCCCTGCCCTGTTCTAACCTCCGCCCCAGTCACCTCTGAAGTGCCTCTTAGCCTCTGTGGCAGGTTGTGTAGCATGGTGGCTGGATGGCAGCCTTTAGACCCCAAAGACCTGAGTTCAAGTTCCAGCTCTATTACTTAGAAACTATTGCCCTCTGCAAGTCCTTTAACCCCCTCTAAGCAAGACTAGAGTTTATTTTACGTGAATTGGAGATTCTAATTAATCATACTTACTTCACAGGACCTACCTACCTCTTTTCTCCCACCAGCTCTTCTGAGGATTAAAGGAGGTAATTACACAAAGCTCTTTTTTTTTTTTTTTTTTTTTTTTTTGTGAGACAGAGTCTTGCTCTGTCATCCAGGCTGGAGTGCAGTGGCACAATCTCGGCTCACTGCAAGCTCCGCCTCCCGGGTTCATGCCATTCTCCTGCCTCAGCCTCCCAAGTAGCTAGGACTACAGGCACCTGCCACCACGCCTGGCCAATTTTTTTGTATTTTTAGTAGAGACGGGGTTTCACCATGTTAGCCAGGATTACGCAAAGCTCTTAACCAGTTCAGCACAGGAGCACTCAAGAAGTGGTAGTTGTGCTTATTTTGATTCGATAATTTTCTTGGCATTGTTGATGGCAGTGACACCTGGGGAAAGCCCACACAGACCATACATTTGACAGAGATGCATAAATCCTTCCAAACAGGCAAGTCACCATGCAGAAGAAGGTGAGGGCTTCTGTCCCAGGGCTTGATGGCATTCTGCTTCATTGTGCTTCAAAATCTCTCTGAACCAGTCAAGCACATTATCAAGGCCTTTAGCTCTAAACCTCAGTGGTGTTAAGTGCACTTTGTTACGTAACTGATGGTTTCTATCCCTAGCAGGGGCTGACTTAACCTCAGAAAGAAAGAAATGTGCTGGTAGATGGTGTTTGGGAAAATGGCAAGCTGTACTTTGTATCCAATCCTAATTTTTAAGTTTCTTTTAAAAAAAAAACCCATTGCTCTTCCAGTGGTTTAAATCCTGGGCTAGAGAATCAAACAGACGTGGATTTACATCTGGGCTCCCCAGCACTCACTATCCAAGACCAAGGATGAGTTTTTTTTTCATCCTCTAAAGCTCAGTTGTCTCCTTTGTAAAATGGGGATTAGAAATAGTTCCTATCTCTTGGGGCTGCTGGTGCAATTAATTATGTTGATACAGGTAAAGCTCTTGGCACAGTATCTAGCATACAGTAACTACTCGATAAGGGTGTGATATGATTATTATTTTATTATTATCACCAAGGAAAACTAGTGGGGAGTTAAATTGGCAAACAATCAAGTTGTTAAGAGGCTGTGAATATTCATCAGACAATCCACTGTTTATCCAGTTGGTAGATGTTAGCCCAGCATAGACAACCTAAGTGGCTGCTGAATGGCTCAGACACACCACAGAGAGGTTTGATCCACTCACACTGGTCAGGACTGACAGAATCCTAGCCTCCTCCCAGCCCTGCCCTTTGTCCACTTGCCGAGTGACCATTCAAGTTCCTTCCCTTCTCTAGACATCAATTTCCTTGCCTAACAGAAGCAAGGATTAGACTGGAAAGCCTTTAAATGTCTAAATCCCTATACTTTTAGGATTCCCATGAATTTGTAAGCAATTGTTGCCTAACCATGCCCCTAATTAAGTCTTTCATGGTTATTTTAATTAGCCACCTTTAAACCTCAAAGTAGGTGTGGGGAGAAATGATGTCTTTAAATTTATTTATACTCTGACTTGGAACTTCTTGTGGACACAACACAAGCTTAGGGACAGACAACCTGGGCCAGCACCCAGGTCTGCCACTTTCTAAGTGTACAGCCCTGGGAAGCTCAGTCTTCCTCTCCTGGCCTCAGTCTTCCCCTCCTGGGAAATGAAAATGGCAGCTTCCCCAATGAGTAACTGCAAGGATTACAGGGGAGAAGACTGGCTCAGAGGAGGGCAAAGGACCTAAGCCAGTCCACTTGAAGTGTCTCTCAGGGCTTTTGCCAGCAAGGTGGGAGCAGATACTCACTCTGCTCTACTGGATATGCACTTGGGTGTTTGCTCAGCATCTCTGACCACCCACGAGGGTAGGATCTGCCTGATAATAGAATCGGCATAGAGGAAGCAGAGAATGAAACCAAACCTGAGGACAATGATGGAGCCCCAGGGCTCATGCATGACGTCTCATGTCACCTGAGACAAAACTCTTTTTTCTTCTTCACAAAGAAAAGTTGAGATTTTGTTTTTTCCAATGTAGTTATCACCTTCTAATATAAATTCATAATAAATTTATGAATTTATCATGTTTATTGCTCACTGTCTATCTCTCTTCACTACAATGTAAGCTTCATGAGAGTAGAGGTTTTTTTGTTTGTTTGTTTGTTTGTTTGTTTTGAGACGAAGTCTCGCTCTGTCCCCCAGGCTGGAGGGCAGTGGCTCGATCTTGGCTCACTGCAAGCTCCGCCTCCTGGGTTCACGCCATTCTCCTGTCTCAGCCTCCTGAATAGCTAGGACTACAGGTGCCCGCCACCACGCCTGGCTAATTTTTTTTGTATTTTTAGTAGAGACAGGGTTTCACCATGTTAGCCAGGATGGTCTTGATCTCCTGACCTCGTGATCTGCCCGTCTCAGCCTTCCAAAGTGCTGGGATTACAGGCATGAGCCACTGCTCCCAGCCGAGAGTAGAGGATTTTGTCCCTTTTGTTCACTGATATATCCCTAGCAGCCAACACAGTGCCTGGCACGTAGTAGATAATAAATATCTGTTTTTATTTGTTTTTGTTATTTTTTTAGAGACTGGGTCTCGCTATGTTGCCCAGGCTGGTCGTGAACCCCTGGGCTCAAGCAATCCTCCTGCCTCAGCCTCCTAAAGTGCTGGAATTACAGGCATGAGCCACCATGCCCAGCCTCAATAAATACCTGCTGAATGAATGGATAAAGATACTTTGAAACCTGGAGAGTGTTGCAAATGTCTTTAACAATAGCTATAGATAGTTTCTCTCTTTTTTTTTTTTTTTTTTTTTGCTGTTTGGATTTGCCATTTAGCTGATAACCCGAGACCAATCCAGATACTCCTCAGACCTAAGACAGTGGCTAATCTTCAGTGCCTCATCTCAAAAGGCAAAATATGGCAACGGGTAACTGGATCTTTGCATTTGGAAGTCCCACCCTCTTAGAGGCTGATCCTAAAAAGCTGGGGATCTCAGGATCTTACCCATGGCTGTCTTCCCTTCTCATTCCTCATGCTCTCCCGCAGTAAACCCGTCCTCTTCAAGGGTTTTAAGTACCTCTCCTTATGCTGAAGCATCCCGGGCTTCTTTCTCCAGCCTTGACTGCCAGAACCAGACCCCAAGCTGTTTGCCTGACTTTTCCGTGTGGCTGAACTGCATGCAAATCCAGAGGAAAATGAGAACATAGGTCCCCTGATCCAAAATGTATTAAGAATTTCAAGATGGTGTCCGGGCACGGTGGCTCACACCTGTAATCCCAGAACTTTGGGAGGCCGAGGCAGGAGGATCACAAGGTCAGGAGATCGAGACCATCCTGGCTAACACAGTGAAACCCCGTCTCTACTAAAAGTACAAAAAAAAAAAAAAAATAGCCAGGCCTAGTGGCGGGCGCCTGTAGTCCAGCTACTCGGGAGGCTGAGGCAGGAGAATGGCATGAACCCGGGAGGCGGAGCTTGCAGTGAGCAGAGATCGCGCCACTGCATTCCAGCCTGGGCGACAGAGGATTTCAAGATGGTGATAGAAGAGGATACAAACACATGCAGAGCCCTCCTGAGCACAGGGCGACCACCCAGGTCACACGCCTATGAAGCTGGCCTGGACTGCAGGCACTTCACACTCAACGGATCTGAAATTTTCATCTTCCTCCCACCCCAACATGCTCTTCCTCGTAAGTTCCTCATCTTAAAGAACAGCCTCCCCATCCATCCAGTTACTCAAGTTAGAGAGCAGGACTTCACTCGGTTGCGATTACTAAAGCCTGCGCCTCTCCTTGACGTCATTTGCTCCCTGAACCCAGGTCATTCCTGTAACAGCCTCCTAACCATACCCTGCCTCCTGTCCCACATCCACTCCAAACCATTTTCCACAATGCAGCCAGAGGGATCCTCCTAAAGTACAGATTCTTAAGTCCAGGCTCCTTGGCATGGCAGAAAAGGCCTCAGTGATGTGACTTCAGCTTCTTCTCCAGCCCTCCACAGCAGCCACCTGAACTTTGGCTAGGTCCTTCCCATGGGCCATTTTTGATGATTGAAACACCCTTGCTCTTCCCTGCACCCCAGTGCCTTCACCCGGTTTCCTCTTAGAAATATTTCTGGACCAGCTGAGAGCCTCTCCTGTGGGCTCCCTCAGCCCCATTCTTCCCCCATCTCAGCATTAGTCATGAGATGGTATACTTCTTGTTTGCTGATCCAATTTCCCAATAGATGGTACACTATTGAGGGTCTCTGCTCCCCCATTTTGTCAGTGGGACTGGCACAGTGCCTGGCTGGCTATTTGGGTCATTGCAACACTAACTGGGGCAGGTCCTAAGTAAGAAAATGGAGGGTGGTGATCTTCCACCTGATGGTCCAAAAAATAAACAAATGAGCTGCATCCACACACCTTCTTCAAAGTCTCTCTAGAAAAGATATGAGCGATAACAGCCACACACACTTGCACATGTATTTCACATCCTCTTGTTTGTTGCAGGACACAGCAGTGCACATTTAGCACTGGGGGACAGGACAACTGAAACATTCTGGGGTAACACTGAGGCTGACTCACCCCTGGAGGGGTGGGCTAAGTTGCCGCTAACATCGTATGTCCTTGTAAATTTCCTTGATATAGAAACAAGAGGGAAAACAGGTCCCCGAATGAGAAACAAGCATTTGTAGTCCCTGTGACTTCATTTTCTGGTATCCTGATCATTTAAAAACTCAAAAACGAACAGGATGTCTTTTCTTTACCCGCATACCTAATTATCAAGAATCCTGAAACTGTTTATATCATTTTAAGGGAATAAGATAAGAAAACATCTTAAGAGGAAACATGACCCATACTTTAAAAGATGGACATCATATGCGGGAAAACATTCTGAATGAGATCAATATAAACAGGGTTCATTGTATTTTAAATAGCAGGATTTAAGTGGGCTTTTATTCATAACAGAGATGGACAGTCCTCTAAATTATGCTGAGGCATCAGGGGACAAAAGGAGAGAGGGGAGTAAGTGATGGCCCAGAAAGCATATCTGTGGGATCCTAAATGAAGCAAAATTAAAATGCATTTTTCCAGAAAGCCAAACAAATTATAAGTAGGAACAATTAGGTGACGACAATTCCTCTAGTAGAAATATATGTTTCTGTTTTCCTATTTATAATGGAGCTAGAAGGTGTCAGAGTCCTCCGGTTACCGGTTTGAAGCTAAGCCTTAATTTAGGATAAAAATATTCAGGAAAGAAATGGGGGCAAAGACTTTGGTCTAGATAGAATTGTAACCCACACTTAAGATTTTCCAGCTAGTTAGTACCAGATTTTGATTATGAACCCACAAGAGAATAAACAGTTCATCCTGAGAAAGCTGGGATTCTGAATTGTCCAGGAATCCTTCTCATTGTCTAAATATACAAATATCTTATGTCATCCAAAGGCACACTCAGAGATATGCTATTTTCTTAGGGAATAAACAGGGAGCATTCACAGTTCAGTTTGGATTTTTGAGCCCAAGTTTACCAAGTAATGCTCAGTCCCATTTTACAGGGCTTCTGGTTAAAGATTCCATTTTGATTTTAATGGAAAGATCAGTTAAACCTGCAACCCCAAGCAAGCTCCTGCCTCCTATCCTGGATCTATCTAGAGAACAAACAAGAGGAAGGCTTGCATCCCAGGAAGTAGTCCGACATAGGTGGATATTTCTAATTTACCGATAGAAAACTCTCCAGTTAAAAAAAAACAGGCTAGCTAGTAATCTATTTAAAGCCACGGCTGACATGATAAATGAAACAGAATAAATGTATACAGCGAGTGAGCCTCCTCGGGAACACGGGTTGGCGGGGGGGACCGGAGCGCTTCTGCTGACAGCGACTTTCCCGTCAGTGGCCTGTCTCTCTTGGAGGCAGCTGTCAATCACGGGCCAGCCCGCGCTCCCGGGGGAGTTCATTGTGCCCGCAGACAGTTGTGGAATAACTGCTCCTAGGCGTCGGAGCAGCAGATGGAGTGTATCTGTCAATCATTGTCACTAATTATTAACTTCTGTCACTCAGAGCAAGGCAACATCTCGGCGCCTGATCCGCTGTGATTTGATCTGCCACGCCACCTCGGAGACAGACAGAGCAACCCTTCATTCCGGTCACACTCCCAGCACTTTGCTGGGTCAGCCGCCGTGACTCAGTGTTCGCACCCCCGACCGGGATGGCACACGTGGGTGTGCACACGCGCGCAAGCTTCCGGAAGCGCAGCCACAGCGAGGGGCCTCCTTTGGGGGATCCAGGCCAGGGGCACAGGATCCTGCTCATTAATTATTGAAGGAGGACAGTTCTATCTTGGCCTTTGGTGGAACCGGGGCCAAAGTGTAAGGGAAGACCAATTTGGAGGGTTTTCTTCTCTTCTCACCACCCTGGGACCAGCCGTTATCGGCCCAATTCACATTCATTTTATTCCTATGATCTCTTCTCAACCCTTTGATTTTGGAGGTGGAGATGTCAGCCTGAATAATTAATTAAGGCATCTGTAACATGCTTTGCAAACAGGAGCTGCAACCTAAAGGGATATTTGCTACCACAGACTCTGAGAGCCTCTCTGTGACAAGACTAGAAAGTGGGTTTACAGATCTTCAAACCCAGCCACCCACAGAGATAGACATGACTTATCCAAGGCCACACACCCCCCTGCTCCGGCACCTCAGGGCCTCCCACCCATGTACATACATGGAGCATCTTTGAGGCTGGGCAGCTCGGGAGCTCCTGGGTACTGTGCCATCTGTCCTCCACCAGACAGTTTGGAAAGATTGGCTCCCTTGGAGAGGCTGAATCAGCGTGATGACCCAGTCCCACTCAGGCACTGGAGTCAGACTGCTGGGTGACCTTGAACAAGTCACTTTACGCCTCTGACTCGTGATCTTATCTGCAAAACAAGGATAATGACAGAACCTCCCTCAAAAGTTAAACGAGAATGTTCCAGGTGCAAACATCTAGCACAGCACTCGCCTGGCACATCTGAAGCTCTCAATAAACAATAGAAATGCGTCAGGCGTGGTGACTCACGTCTGTAATCCAACCACTTTGGGAGGCAGAAGCGACAGAGTCACTTGAGCTCAGGAGTTCAAGATCAGCCTGAGCAACATAGTGAGACCCTATGTCTACAAAAAGTTTAAAAATTAGTTGGGTATGGTGGTGCACACCTGTAGTCTCAGCTACTTGGGAGGCTGAGGCAGGAGGAGTGCTTGAGCCCAGGAACTCAAGCCTGCAGTAAGCTATGATTGTGCCACTGCACTCCAGCCTGGGTGACAGAGTAAGTCTCCATCTCTTTAAAAAAAAAAAAAAAAAAAAGGTAGAAATGATTGTCCACATGAAACCAGCAAAAGTGTTGGTCTCATCTCAAAAAATAAAAATTGGATTTTAAGAGCCACTGGGGAATACTCATCAATTATTACTTTTTAAAGTACAAGTGACGAGATTGACGTTAGCCAAGCTCTCAGTCTAACAAACCTAGTTGTAGTTTCCATAACTAGGTCCTTAGGGGCCTGCTTTGGTGAATAGACAAGGATTTGTGGTAAGCACATCAATCGTTTATGTGTAAATAGTGACGCACACTTGGCTGGGTCTCTTCAACATCAGTCGTCCTCTTAGGTAACTAAAGCCCTCCCCTTCACTCGAGTTGCCATTCCTATTTGCTTTTAAAAATCCCTTCTTGATGGAAAGTGCTCTGGGGAGTTCTAGCCCAAGCCTGATTAGAAACTAAACCAAATTCCAAATTCTAAAATTGCAAGGTCTGACTGCATTTGAAAAAGCACGCTGCTGCTTCCAGCACATGCCAGGGATGCTCTGGGCCACCCAAGATGAAAAGCTGGTACTTTCCCTAAGCTCCAAGGATCCCACCAGACTCACTGTTGCAGTGATGATGGCTGTGTAACAAATTATCTCAAAACTTAGTGCCATGAAACATTCACTTATTATGCTCATGGGAACTGGGACAGGGCATATAGCAGCAGTGGCTTATCTCTGTTCCATGATCTCTGGGGCCTCTGCTAGAAGCTGGAACCAGCTGGGGCTCCTCAGGCATCTCCCTCTTGCTCTACACAAGCTCTTCACATGATCTCTCCAGCATGTCAGCTTCCAGGTCGTCAGATTTCTCACACGGCAGCCCAGGGATCCCAAGGGGAATGGAGAGGAAAGGGAGGGGCGGCGAGGAGTGGGGAAAGAGATGCCACCTCTTATATTTCATGTCCTAACTTCCAAAGTCATGCAACCTCACATCCTCCATATTCTCTCGGCTGAAGCCATTAGAGAGGTGCGCCCAGGTTCAAGGAGAGGGTCAACCTCACGTTGCAAGAAGAGCATGAGTCGGATTTATAATAGTGCGGCCATCTTCAGAAATTACAGTCTGCCACACCCTACCCAGACACTCCCCTGGAAACTGGAAGCCAAACTGACATCATTTCCAGGAAACACTTGTGACTCCAGCTGCAGGACAGGGTGAGAAACCTGGGGCCTCACTTGAAGGTCATACGTAGAACAGACCCCCTGAAGCTCTGAGTTGAAGGAATTCTGGAGGGTGCTACGATAACATCACGCTCAACCTCCGCATTCAGCAGGTGCAATCACAGCCAATGCCTTTGCCTGGCATTTACCCTGCCAATTCCTTAGGATGACAGATGGTTTCCAGTTCCTGGAATACACTATTCTTCTTCCTACCTGGAGACATGAGCATATTTCATTCCCTCTGCTGGGAATATCCTCTGTCCCCTTCCCCGTATTCCTGAGGTCTCAAACTCATTACCACTTCTTTAGGGAATCCTTTCCTGACTATACTCCCTCCCAAGTTTAGGTCATATCCCCAGCTATGCACTCTCCTAACACCCTGTATTTCTCTCTTGTAGCACTTCCCACAATTGTCATTAAATAATTGTCTTATGGCCAGGCACAGTGGCTCAAGCCTGTAATCCCAGCACTTTAGGAGGCCGAGGCGGGCGGATCACGAGGTCAGGAGATCGAGACCATCCTGGCTAACACAGTGAAACCCCGCTCCTACTAAAAAGTACAAAAAATTAGTCAGGCGTGGTGGTGGGCGCCTGTAGTCCCAGCTACTTGGGAGGCTGAGGCAGGAGAATGGCATGAACCCAGGAGGCCGAGATTGTAGTGAGCCAAGATGGTGCCACTGCCCTCCAGCCTGGGTGACAGAGCGAGACTCCGTCTCAAAAAACAATAATAATAGTAGTAGTAATAATAATAATTGTTTTATAATGTATCCAAAATTTGGTTATAATCAGATATGGCAAGATAACAAACGTAGAGACAGCTGCCTTGAAAGAAGGATTTATTACTTATAGCTCCTGAGGAAGAGGGCACACCACAGCACACAGGGCAAGGCAGTGAGGCACCAGGTTGAGTCAGGAGGCAGGGGAAGCCAGGGTAGAGCAGTCCCAGGGCCTTCACTGTGGTTTCCACAGGAAGGAATGGGCAAGGGAAGGCAGGCCAGCTGGAGCAAATTTGGGACTGGATAGTTTGAATAATTTGGGTGGGCTTTGGGCTATAGGGGTAGTCTCTAATTGTCCAGTCCCTGGCCCTGGGGGAATTTCAGGCGAGAGAAATACTGGCTTGATGTGTGAGAGTTAGATAGAGGAGGTGGTTGGGGACATAAGATTTGGATTGCTTGGTGTGCATATGGAAGATGTGCTCTCAGGCAAGTTTTTGCTACCACTAGGAATTAGCTGGCCCTGGAAGGGGCAGTCTTCTCTAGGATTCACAAGGCCCCTAAGATGTCAAAGCAGCATAAAATATAGAAAATTAGAAACATGATAAATGTGATAATCAAGAGTGTAATTCCAGCTGGGTGCGGTGGCTTAAACCCGTAACCCTAGCACTTTGGAAGGCCGGGGTGGGTGAATCCCCTAAGGCCAGGAGTTGGAGACCAGCCGGGACAACATCGCAAAACCCTGCCTCTACTAAAAATGCAAAAATTAGCCAGGTGTGGTGGCACATGCCTGTAATACCAGCTACTCAGGAGGCTGAGGCAGGAGAATCGCTTGAACCCAGGAGGCGGAGGCTGCAGTGAGCCGAGATCACACCACTGCACTCCAGCCTGTGTGACAGAGCGAGACCCTGTCTCAAAAAAAAACAGTGAGACTAGCACAGAGCAAGACTCTGTCTCCAAAAAAAAACATTGTTTTAATTATAGTTTTATTTAATTACTTTAAATTTAAATAGATATATGTGGCTAGTGGCTACCGTATGGGAGAGCACAGATTCCATTCTCAAGGCCTAAGAGCAGTTCTAAATCCTAAGGCAAAAAAGAAACTTGGTTCAAGGACAACCCTATGGAAGACAGGCTTGCTTCTGTGCCTCGAGCCCCCATAGGTCCTGACCAGCTTAGAGCATCATTTAAAGAGGAAAGAAGAAATTACAAAAGGTGAGTTCAGAACCCTTGTCTACTGATTGCTCCATTCAATCCAGTCTTTTCCGAAAATTATATTCAGATGACTCTTCTCGCTAAATATTAGAATGCCAAGAAGCTGGGATCCAGCATCAGAAAACCACCAGGCTTGCGCCCTGAGCATCCTCTCCATCGGCCCAGCACCTTGTAGAGGGCAGAAAACATCCTGGGCCAATTTTTTTCTTTTAATTCTGAAAGACCAGCAACGAAGCCACGCTGCAGGTGGTAAAAGTGTATGCAGAGTATACTCCTGAAGAAATCTGAAAACACCAGGAACAGCCATCAACTTAATCTGGGGCTGACAGGGGCTTCAAGCAGAACTAATGGCTCAGTTACATACCTCATTAACCAAGTGGGATTTTACCCTTTTCCTTTTTGTGGTTGTTAACTTCCCCCCTCTGCTATTGAGAAGAAGGAATTTTGTAACAATGTTAAATTATTTGCCATTTCCGAGAGGGAAAAAAATCAATTAAAAAGAGAGTCGGGGAGAAGGTAAAAATGAATTTCTTTATCACTTGTGCTGATCATTTAAGATGGGATTTTCCCCTGCGGGAATACTGTACAGAATAACAGTAGTTCTAGGGCATTTGATAAAGAAACAGTTCTCTCTCAGTGGTGATTAACGTTGCCATCTCCCATCCCTTTCCTGCACAAGGAGCTTGGAATTCCAATCCTCAGCTTTGTGTGGCTTTCCCTACTTCCCTACTAACTCAAAATTTGGGGTGCTTGGCAAAGGAGGTCCCGTGTGGAACCAGTTGGGCCACACACTCACGGAGGATGAATAGATACCCTTTACAAAACACAAATGCATTTTGCTTCTTCTGCAGACCTTTCTGGGGAAAAACTAGCTGTGCTTCCTTCAGATTTCTCCTAGCAAACGGAGAAATGAACTTCTCTACACCATGCCCCCTTGCCTGCCCCTGGAGGAACATATTTGGACAGAAGCTGCCAGCAAGCCTCTATGTGTCCTCTCATAACCCTGACAACTCGAGTCGCTAACAATATTTCCGTTGGAGAAACTTTTATAAAATATTACAATCAATTCAATTGCATTAACACGTTTGAACCTCTAAGTTGAACACAGTGGAAAACACAATACTTCTCTATTACATCAAGTGTCTGGTCAGATATATATCACACAAAACTGAAACCAGAGGCACTGAGGGGACCCTGTTTATCCCAACTTAGCAAAAAGAATTATCTGACAGTTGGAAATGAAAAACTACTAATAAACATTACAGTTTATTGAAAAGTTTAAACAATAAGATTAAGGAAACTTCTGCAATATTAAGAAATGTATATTATCCTACTTTACCTTGCTTGGGGAATTCCTTAAGGATTTATTATTCTGTTACACCACCAAAAAGCCTGTGTTATGTTAAGGGATTCTGCCTTCCTGCCTGCATTCCACATGAATCTAAAATTAAGAGACAATCTTTCTTCAGCATATCGTACTTCCCTAAATTAGGTTTGGTTTCCAGAGCAGAATTTGGAAGTCAGTGTTTTTTTCCCCGGGTACCATTGGCCCCTTATAATAAATGCTCTAGAGAAAAGAGCTTCCTTTACTCTAGTGCTTTTTTGTTGGTGCTGAAATGCATGCATTTAATGCCAGTGAGGATGCTGGGATGGGAAGCTGTCAGTCCTCCAGGGCCCGGGGCACAAGGCTCTGGAGAGGAGCCAAGAGCTGCTGCAGGGAGTGGTCTGGCCTTTGGCCAAGCAGGAACAAAGAGGTCTAGAAAGCAGCCTCCAAAACCCACATAGATTTTGGATTGAGTGGCCTTGAGCATGGCAAAGTCCTGCTTCCTGCCTGCCTTGTCCTTGTCTTTACAGCTTATTTCTCCACAGGCCACCACTTAGCTCCCAACAGCAAACCACTTCTCTCCCTGGGCATGAGAGATTTCAGGAGAAGCAGCCTAGAGTGTGGTTGTCAGAATCCAAAGCTCCAGATGGGGAAAGAACGGGGCTCAGATTCCTCCATTGTAAATTGGAGGTACTGATAATGTGATCTAGATGTAATCGCAGCCTGGGAGACAGAAATAGGGGCTGTTCAAGCCTTCCCAAGGTGTGGGTTGAGACCCCAGCCTCACACCTGTGATCCAGATTCTGCTCTTCTGCACCCCTCAATGTCTCTGTCCTGCCCCACATCCCCCAAGTGCAGAGCTCGGCCCCTTGAACCAGCGTCCACTGGAAATTCATTCACACTGAGTGTTTGATGAGTTCTAGTAGAACTTAGAAACATTTGGGAGAGGCAGGGGGAGAGGACAGAGGCCACATCAAACAGTATAAAGCATGCCACCAACTTGTCCCTCAGCCCCAGCTTACTGAGGATCCCACAGCTGATAAGTAGCAATGGGCGTTCCACCACCCCAGGGACGTTTCCCCTACCAGGTGACCTTGTCTTTGAATTGTTTCTGCAATGAGAGAGGACGGAGCATCCTGAGACATCTACAGTCAGCCTCCTAGGAGGGCCAGCTGCAGGCATCAGGACAGATGACCTCTCTCGCATGCAATTCATGGTATATAGCCTTTGGCTAGGATTTGAGGTTTCTCTCCTCCGCATTGCTAATTAGCACCTGCAGAAGGTGAATCTGTAATCCCGGTAGTGTTCATGCCTGCACAGACAAAACACTAGGGTATGTCTGGTCCCCAGATGGAGAAATCTATATAGAAGACCAAGAAGAAGATGTGCATTATTGTCTCAAGTATACCTGACTTATTTGGCAGCCTCTAGAAATCTTGTGTTTCCAAGCCTCAGTTTGCTCTCACTGCAGAGTGGGCATCATTCTATGTCCCTAATGCCCTGATTAGATCTTCACTGGTCCTGGCATGTTTTATAATTTGAAACTCCAAACCCAAACTACCTTCCTGTTCCAGATTCGCTTTATCTCACTAACCTGCTGCTGTAGCTGTTTAACTCTTGCCCCTCCCTTTACAATCTGATCATCCAAAGACCCTAGAGGCAGCCATCAGTCTCTTGAATCCCCGCTGTAGTTGGAGATGTGAAGGCAGTGCTCAGTTCCCACAGGTTAGTTCATTTAGGACTTGCTTTCATCCATTATGTTCATGTATGTTGGAAATTTCCCCAAATGCATTTTAATCTCCATCTGCCATTATAGGGAAATTTTCCCAAATTTTTTTATTATTACATCTTGTAGTTTTAGAATATAATGTTTAACCATCAAACCTCAAGACAGGCTTGTGCTTTAAACTCCAAATCTTTCCTCTCTTGGAAATTTCTGCATCATAAATTGTTAGCCAAACACTCAAAAATGGAATGGTTTGCACTGGCATTCAACTATATTGTCCCTCTCCCCACCCACCCTCTCAGCACAATGGAATTCACAATCAAGCCTGACTTTCCACAGGTCCATGGGAGGCCACAAGGCAGCCACAAATCTAGTCTAAGGAAAGTCATTTTGCCAAAGTGGACATCCAAATGATGCCAACATATCCAATTTACAAAATTTGGGGAAGGTAGCCAATGAGACCAAATATAACAGGAACCATCCAAGTACACAGCAGTATCTACTGATATTGACATCTATCCCTGACCCTGTAGATACAGTCTCCATGAAATATAAACCCTCTAATGTGGAAACCTCTAAACCCAGGCACAATCTGTGCTTGTGGAAAGGATGGGGTTAGGCTGAGCAAAGGGGCAGATGCTAAAAACAACTTACTAAACATTAGGGAAAATCCTCTCTGCTTCACAGAATCTCCAGGTAACAAGAAACAGCATTTTATCTCCATTATCCCAATTGCTCTTCACAACCACTTAGGGGGCAGGTATTATTGTGCCATTTCATAGATGGGAAAACTGAGGCTCTGAAAAGCGGTAACTTGCTAGAGCTCACACTGCTAGGGATTTGCAGAGGTAGGATTCATACTCAGGTCTCTCTACCTTTAAAGCTCTTCCCAATAGTTATTCATGGTCCAGACTCACCTGGCCTGGTCTCCCATGCCCACCTCCACCATCCAATGCCTGAATCCCTGCTGCAGCATCTATACCTAGTGAGCATCCTGTCTCTGCTCAAACACCTACAGGAACATGGGACTTATTCCCCACTTATGCAACTTCTGTCTCCCATCAGTGCCCCTACCCTTTCTTATCTCTCCACTGGAGAGAGCTGGGGAAGCTTCCACTCCCACTGAGGCAGGATGATAAGAGCTTAGATAAGATAAACTTAGATAAGAGTTTAGCCTTAGAGCTAGCTTCTTTAAAAAATGAAAATTAGAAAAAATTATTCAAAACAAGAAAAAGAGAAACAAAATGCAGCAACAGCCAGGAACCTAGCCTGCTCCCATCACTCATCTATTTCACTTCTTTAACAAAAACAGGAGCAGGTGAAGGGAATGGGGGATAGAGGAGACATCACTCCTGGTGACCAATCTCTGTGGGTCCCAGTGGGTTGGGCTGGACCTACATGAGATGAGGCTACTATCACCAGCCTAGCTGAACTCCCAGGGAAACTTGGGGTGACATTTCTCACATCCTTATACTCTCTTGGAAATAAATGCTGTCACCAGGAAAAGGATACCAATTTTGTGACTTGGCAGACGGCTGTGACAGTTTGACTGGTTTGACTTGACTGAAGGGTTGGAACCAGCTTTGCTGTAAGGCCTCCTGCATGCCTATTGTGCGCCAGGCTCTGTGCTTAGTATCTTTACCTATCACTGCATCTCTCAACTACTCTGGAAGGTAGACACTATTATTGTCCCTCTTTTACAGATGAGGATTTAGAAGCCTCCTTTTTATCTCTATATTCTGACCCAGACATTTGCCTCTTTGAGTATCAGTTACACCATACTGCTAGAAAGTGACAAGGCTGGAATTTGACCCCACTGGGTTTCAGAGCCTGTTCCCTTAACCATTAGCTATATTGCCTCAGTATGCTGTGGCTATAGACATGGTGCTCAAACAGCAACAGCTCACATGGATCTGCCAGTAACTGTGTTATGAGGACAAAATCATCTAATCAACAAGCTGAAAAAGTCATACGGAAACAACATGTCCAAAATCACTAGGTCAGAGCAGAAGCTAAAAAGCTTCCAAAAGTTCTGATTTTTCAAAGCCAGTATAACACTAATACCAAAACCTTACAAAGAAAGAACTCAAAATGAAATTGGTTTGACTTATTTATGAATAGCAAATAATAATATAAATAGACTATTAGCAATCAGAATCTTGCTACATGTTAAAAGACTAATATACCATGATAAAATAGAGTTTCCCCCTAGGAATGCAAGGATGGTTCAATTTTGGGATATCTATTACCATCAGTCATTGAAATAACAAATCAAAGCATGGGGACCATATGATCATCATACAGATGCTGGAAAATAATTCATAAATTTTAACATGAATTCCAGATTTTAAAAACAGAAACAAAAATTCTTAATAAAATAGGAATAGATTGGTACTTTTCTTGACATGATTATACATATTAAGCATCAAAACAAAAGCCAGGGCCAAGTGTGGTGGCTCATGCCTGTAATCCTAGTACTTTGGGAGGCCAAGGCAGGAGAATCTCTTGAGCTCAGGAGTTCAAAACAAGCCTGGGCAACTTAGTGAGACCTTGTCTCTATTTATGTATAAATATATTTTTTAAAATTAAAAATTAAAAATTAAAAAAACATAAAAGCCAGACAACACTGAGTACTGTTAAGGATATAGAGCTACCAGAGCTCTCATACATTGTTGTGAACATGGCAAGCACTTTGGGAAAAGTTCTTTTTTTTTTTTTTTTTTTTTTTTTGAGACGGAGTCTCGCTCTGTCGCCCAGGCTGGAGTGCAGTGGCCGGATCTCAGCTCACTGCAAGCTCTGCCTCCTGGGTTACGCCATTCTCTCGCCTCAGCCTCCCGAGTAGCTGGGACTACAGGCGCCCGCCATCTCGCCGGCTAATTTTTTGTATTTTTTTTAGTAGAGACAGGGTTTCACCGTGTTAGCCAGGATGGTCTCGATCTCCTGACCTCGTGATCCGCCCGTCTCGGCCTCCCAAAGTGCTGGGATTACAGGCTTGAGCCACCGCGCCCGGCCCTGGGAAAAGTTCTTATACTTTCTTATAAAACTAAATGTATACCTACCCTGCAACTCGCAATTGTACTCCTAGCTATGCTCCCAAGGAAATGAAAAAATATGTTCCTAAAAAGACTCATACACAAATGTTCATAACACCCTTATTCACATTAGCCAAAAACTGGAAAGAATTCACATATCCAGCAACAGAATAATGGTTAAACACAGTCTATTCACACAATGACTGTTTTCACTGCTCAGGCTGCCATAACAAAAAGCCATTGATTAGATGGCTTAAACAACCAAAATTTATTTTCTCACCATTCTGGAGACTGAGAAACCCAATATCAAAGTGCCAGCATGGTCAGGTTCTGGTGGGAGCTCTCTCTTTGGGCTGCTGAAGGCCACCTTCTTGCTATGTACTCACATGGCAAGGAAAGAGAGAGCAAGGTCTCTGGTGTTCTTCTTATAGAAGCACTAATCCTATCTGACCAGGGCTCCACCCTCATGACCTTTTTTAACCCTAATTATCTTCCAAAGGCCCCATTTCCAAATACCATCATGCTGGAGGTTAGGTCTTCAACATATTAATTTGGAAGAGACACAAACATGCAGGCCATAACAATGAAACACTACTCAGCCATTAAAAGGGATTCTGTAGCAATGTGGATTAATTAATATTTAATATTAATTAATTATTAATTATTTATTAATGTGGATTATAGAAAGTTCTAGAATAGGTCAAACTAATCTGTGGCAGGGGAAAAAATCAAAAGTCTGGTTGCTGGGGGTGAGGAAATGGAAACTGAACTGGGAAGGAGCACAACAGAACTTTCTAGAATCATAGTAATAGTTTATGTCCTGATAGGAGTTTGGGTTACACAAGTGTATTAATTTGTCAAAACTCATAGACTACTATACTTGAGATCTGGGCATTGAATTGTGTGTAAATTTTAACCTCAAAGGAAAAAAGAACTTTAAACAAATATTGAATTCTGGTTAATAATAGGCATGCTAAACTTTTTTAGAAATAAAGTATACTGTTGTCTTCAATTCACTTTGAAATGCATCAAAAAATTAAGATAAATTGGGGGATGAATGAAGAGAAGGATAGATGGACAGAAAGTAATAAAAACAAGGAAAGTAAAATGTTAATTATAGCAACTAGGTACTGAGTATAGGAGTATTCACTGTACAGTTTTTTCAACTTGTCTGTATGTTTGAAATTTTTCATAATGAAATGTTAGGGGGAAGAGTCCACTTCATTCTTAACAGTAAAATACTAGAAGCATTTCCATTAAAGTCAAAATAAGTCAGAGATACCTACTATCACCAATATCATTTAATGTCATTCTGAAAGTACCAACAAGATTTCAAACTCAAATGCCTTTAGGGACTATGCAGTAAGGTTAAAAAAAAAAAAAAAGTGAAGAAAATTGGGTTTAAAAAAACAAGGACTGGTTAAACTCTAGAGTCTAGAGTTCATGAGCTCCAGTGTATTCTCTCCTGCAGGAATACTACCCCAGCGTTGTCAAATCAGCTAAAATTGCAAGATAAGCTAGGATTTCAGCTTTAGTATATGTGTTAAAACTCAATGTTTTTCTTTCCTACTTTTCTGCTGAAATCAATTTTTTTAAAAAGATTGTTTAATTGTTTTGAAAATACCGAAAATACACCTGGCCCAAGAGCAATTCATTTTCAAACTCCATACTAGCAAATAGATGAGAAGAACAACGAAAAAAAGAAAGGTTAAACTCAAGATAATCAACTGAAATTCTATTAGAAAATCTAACAGTTTCAGTAAGATGACTGATTATACATTTAATATATAAAAATTAATAGGTTTCTTATATATAAATTATAAACCATTAGAAAATGTATAGGCAGTTTTTAAATCCCATTTATAATAGCACAAAAAAGAAAAAACCTATTAAGGATGTGCAGGAACTATATGAGTACAATTTTTAAATGTTACTGAGGGTGTATCAGGCAGTATAGGCTAATGGATGTTGCAGAAATAACTAGCACCAAAATCTCAGTGGCTTAATGCAATAAAAGATTATTTATTCTCACCCGAAGTCAGCTGTGTATCTGGACCACTCCTTATGGCAGCCAGCCTCAGCATGTGCCCTAGCAATAGTCTTGCTTTGACCTTGTGTTTCCATGATTACCACAATACGACAAGAAAACCTAAAGAATCACCCTTGAGCTTGTCATTGCCTCTATCACAAAGTGTCACATGTCACTTTTGCCCACATTTTACTGGCCAGAACCAGTTACACAGATCTGCCTAAGTGCAAGAAACTGCAAAATGTAGGGGAACAAATAAAATATTTGGTGAGAACTTACTCTCTCTGTCTCAGAGGCAATTAAAGTCATGTTGTAATCTTGATTAAGACTCAATAAAGATACCAATTTTCCCTAACATGCAAAAATAAATATAAGTATAGATGTAAGTATAGCCAGAAACATTCTGGAAA
This sequence comes from Trachypithecus francoisi, assembly GCF_009764315.1. Taxonomy (NCBI): domain Eukaryota; kingdom Metazoa; phylum Chordata; class Mammalia; order Primates; family Cercopithecidae; genus Trachypithecus; species Trachypithecus francoisi. Next base: position 85,868,019 of record NW_022681457.1, on the reverse strand, counting down.
AGAGAAGAGTTGGGCATGGAGACTAGCCCTACCACCTTTTAAAACACATTACAAAGCATCAATAATTAAAACAATTTGGTCCTGAAACATGAATTGACAGACTAATCAAGGGAAAGAATAGAAGGTCTAGAAAGAGACACAAACATGTATACAAATTTGATATAAAATAGAAATGGCATTTCAAAACAAAGATGAAATTTTTTATTATTTAATAAATGTGTTGGGACAATAGGCTTAGTCATTTTGGTGGGGGGAGCTAAACTCCTACCTCACTTGTTATACTAAAATATATTCTGGATAGATAAAAGATATAAGCATTGAAAAATAAAATTATAAAACTACAAAAGAAAACACGAAAAATATTTTTTGAAATTATGAAATTTTTTTTTCATATCAGACTGGTAATGTGCTGACACGGTAACAAGGCTTTTGAAGGTCTTTCTAAGTAAGATACATATCCTAGGAATTATTTTTAAATTAACAAATCTCATTACCCAAAAAATTAGAAATATCTGCCAGATAAAACAAAAACAAAATCAAGACAGCTGCAAACTAGGAAAAGACCAACATCCGTAATGTTATGTAAGAAGTTTCCAAAATCAAGAAAAAGTCCAACAACCCAGTAGAAAAAATGGTAAGAGACAAAAAAGAAAACAAGTGACTTCTAAACATTCAAAAAAGGGTTCATTAGCAGTTATAATTAAAACAAGAGATTGTTATTTTCCATCCATTTGATTAACAAAGATGTAAAAATGTACTAATACCCATTGTAGGTGAAGGTATAGAGACACTGGCACACTCATGTGCCATCAACAGGAGTAAAAAAGGTACAACTTCTTTTTTGTTGTTTGTTTGTCTGTTTTTGTGTTTGTGTTTATTTTCAGATGGAGTTTCGTTCTTACTGCCAGGCTGGAGTGCTTGGCTCACTGCAAACTCTGCCTCCCAGGTTCAAGCTACTCTCTTGCCTCAGCCTCCCAAGTAGCTGGGGTTACAGGCATGTGCCACCACGCCCAGCTAATTTTTTGTATTTTTAGTAGAGATGGGGTTTCGCCATACTGGCCAGGCTGGTCTCGCACTCCTGACCTCAGGTGATCCACCCGCTTTGGCCTCTCAAAGTGGTGGGATTACAGGCGTGAGCCACTGCACCCGGCCTGCTGCAGCTTCTTTGAAGGACAAATTGGCAGTAAGTTTCAAGTTTTCAACTTACATGTCCTTCAACACAGTAGTTTTACTGATAAGAATATTTCCGGCCGGGCGCGGTGGCTCAAGCCTGTAATCCCAGCACTTTGGGAGGCCGAGACGGGCGGATCACGAGGTCAGGAGATCGAGACCATCCTGGCTAACACAGTGAAACCCCGTCTCTATTAAAAAATACAAAAAACGAGCGACGAGCCGGGCGAGATGGCGGGCGCCTTTAGTCCCAGCTACTCGGGAGGCTGAGGCAGGAGAATGGCGTAAACCCGGGAGGCGGGGCTTGCAGTGAGCTGAGATCCGGCCACTGCACTCCAGCCTGGGCGACAGAGCGAGACTCCGTCTCAAAAAAAAAAAAAAAAAAAAAAAAAAAAAAGAATATTTCCTACTGATACGATCACATACACGTGCATGAATGGCAGTAGGAGGCAGACAGGTTCCTGGGTGGAAGGGGTGGATCCCCAATGAGGCTCCACCTTCAGGCCAGGAAAGGCCTGAAGGCTGGGAGCTGGGCTACCAGTCCAGGGGAAACTTGCAGTGCCTTTTCTGGGCCTGCCCATGGTGACCCATGGACCAATTGGCAAGCACTTCCTTCCCTCTGAGGTTCATGAAAGCCCTAGGTTCAGCCAGAGCTGAGCAGACTTCCTGACCACCAGCTGCAGAGAGGAGCTACCCATTCCACGGCCTCCTCTCTGCTGAGAGCTGGGCAGATTATCAGGACTACCAGTTGCAGAGAGGAGCAACCCACACCAGAGCCTCCTCTATGCTGAGAGTTGGGGAGACGTGGGGAGTATCTGCCTACAGAGAGGAGCAACCCACTCTAGGGCCTCCTCTCTGCTGAGAGCTGCAGAGACGACAGGACGACCTGCCTGCAGAGAGGTGCTTCCCACTCCAGGGTCTCCTCTCTGCTAGGAGCTGAATACTCGTTGGGACACCCTGGTTGTGGAAAAGAGCTACCCACTACAGGTCTCCTCTGAGCTGTTCTATCACTCAATAAAGCTCCTCTTCATCTTACTCACCCTCTACTTGTCTGTGTACCTCATTCTACCTGGTCACAGGACAAGAACTCGGGACCCATTGAATGGCAAGGCTAAAAGAGCTGTAACACAAACAGGGCTGAAATATGTCCCTTGCTCACCACATTTCGGACAAAGAGAAGTAGAGAGGAGCTGTGGCCCTTTGGGGAGCCCAGACCTGGAAGCTCCCTAAGCCAGGGCTGTGACTCCCTCTTTGGGGACCTGTGGTTCCGGGCATCTCCAAGCTTTCAGGTACCACCACCTTCCCCAGTGCCAGCCATTGAAGCTGCTTGCAGTGTGCCTGGTCCAGCCATAGCCTCACAGAGAGCTGGTGCCCATGCTGGCACCTGGAGCTGCCCACCCCACTGCAGCAGCCGGCATACCTGACTGCACAGTGGCCAGACCCCATGCTCACTCACAAACCCCTCGCCACTCCACACCGACCCACCCTTGGCAAGTGTGGGATCCAGGCCAGTAGCATGAGGTGGCAGGCAGATCACCTGAGGTCAGTACAGCCTGCCAGGGCAAGTGGGCAGAAAGAGCCCAGTGGGCCTGAGCAAAACTCAGGCAAAGGTGCCACTAGCTACAAAGGTTTCCAGCTAGAAAAGTGACACCCCAAGGATCCTGTAACAGTATGCCTCTATGACCTATCCCAAAAACAAAACTGAACTTAAAACTAACAAGAAGAAAAAGAATGGGATTGAGCTATATGTGCTGAGAGAATGATCTTTAAATACATTGTTAATTGGAAAAAGCAAGGTGGGAATGCTACCACTTATATGAAAAGCATGTGCATTGAAAATATCTGGACAGATCCATAAGAAACTGCTAATAACAGTTTCCTCTGAAAAGGAAACTGGAAATCCAGAATGAAAGAATTATTTCTTATTTTATACCCCTTAATACTTGTTTTCTACCAAGCAAAATACAGAACAATGTCAATTATTTAATCCCTAGATCAATATCACTGGGCTAGAATCAGCAAGATGAAATCAGCAGACTCACAAAGAATCCCATAGAAACACAGTTGTAGGGCTCCTCTGGGGAATAAGGAGCTTGCAGGGTAGGGAAAGTGCCTGCCTGCTAATGTTCAGTGACCTGAATGACACATTTAGCTGGGCACTGAGCTTTGAGAAAACAGCAAGACTTCAAAGTCTACCTGGTTCTTAAATCCCACCTTTACAGTTTACTAGTTGTGTGACCTCAGACAAGTTCCTTCACCTCTCTGTGCCTGTTTTTCCACTCCTTAAAAGGGGAATTGTTATACTCGCCCTCTGGAACTGTCCTGATGACTAAATGACATGATACAGGTCGGGCACGGTGGCTCATGGCTGTAATCCCAGCACTTTAGGAGACCCAGGCAGACAGATCACCTGAAGTCAGGAGTTCAAGACCAGATTGGCCAACATGGCAAAACCCCCATCTCTACTAAAAATACAAAAATTAGTTGGGCGCGCGCCTGTAGTCCCAGCTACTTGGGAGGCTGACAAGAGAATTGCTTGAACTGGGGAGGCGGATGTTGCAGTGAGCCAGAATCACGCCACTGCACTCCAGCCTAGGCGACAGAGCAAGACGCTGTCTCAAAAAAAAAAAAAAAAAAAAAAAAAAAGACATGATATAGGTAAGGTGCTTAAAGGCCTGGCATGCAGCAAGTGTTCAATTCGTAGCCGCTGGAAAAAGGTTAAATTCATCACTGTCCCCTAGTACTCTCAAATATGGCGTTTGGAAAGAATTGGGTAGGTCTATGCCTGCTAACGTGGAAAGATCTCCAGACACTCTTCTATGAACAGAGTGAGTAAGAGGCCACAGTGTATACCAGAATTCCATTTAGGAGTGGAAAAACAAAAACAAAGCTGTATTGTTTCGATTTTGAATTTTTTAAAAAATCAAATAGCTATCAGTATGTAAAAGTCTGGAAGGCTACATACCAATCTGTAAACAGTGGTTTCCTCTGGAGAGGTTTGGAAAAGGAAGGGTGGTGGTATTGTTTGAACTTTTTCCGACTAGCATTGATCACTTTTTGATCTTAAAAGAAATACTTTTTAATTCGAAAGTTAATAGAAATGCGGAGTCAGGGGCAGGCCTCAGCGGCATCCGGGCTGGGGGCGAGGCGCCCACGCCCCCACCCTCCCGCTGTGGCAGCAGGCGCCGGCCCGAGCGCGCGCAGCCCGGTGCGTCCGGGTGCCGGCTGAGCCCGCGAACCCCTCCGCCGCGCCATCAGCGCCGCCATCAGCCTCGCGGCGTGCGGCTCCGAGCCCCGCTGCTCGCGGCCGCGGGCCCCCGGCGGTAATAATGAGGCACAGCGCCGTGACCGCGGCCCTCGGCTGCGCCGCCGCCAGCCGTATTAGCATCTCCGAGGCCTTCCTGTATGTTCTTTTGTGCTCGTTTTCCAGCCCAAATGCTCTGCACATCCTGGGCCGCGGACGGGGCCGCGGACGGAGCCGCGGGGGCCACCGAGGCCGAACGCAGCTGCCCTGGTTTTAGAAAGAGCTGCGGTCTGCGGGCCCGGCTGTCCCCTAGACCTCTGCCTCCCGCCCTGCCCAGCTAGATCTCTCGGGGCTTGTTGGGGTAGGATGGGGGACTGCGGAGGGGCGGGGAGGGGGTGCCAGGAAGAAAGAAGAGCCTGGGAAGGGAAGGGGACAGGGCAGGCTTCGCCCCAAATTTTGCAGCCAGCGGGATCTTCTAGAACCCAGAGAGGCCCCCTCCGTCCCTGCAACTCTGACCCGAGCGCACAGGCCCTCCGCGGAGCCAGGAAGAGGTGGCCTTGAATGCTAGCTCTGCCACGGAATGGTGTGAGGTCTTATCTACAACCTCATCTGTGTGTGCCTCGTTTCCCCGCCTTTATAAATGAGGCTGGGGCTACATAGCTCAGGATTAAACCCTTGTAAAGCACATATCTACGTGCTTGACACATTATCTAATTTATTCTTCACCAACCCTGAGAGGTGGGTATTAATACTGTCAAAGTAAATGGGGTTCAGGGGGTAAAGTGACATGGCAGAGACCTTGACAGCCAGGAAGCTATTCCACTGCTAGGGGGAGCAGCCAAGAGCAGCGGTCTTCATCTCTACTGTAGACTAAGGCATGCACTTTGTATGTGAGTACAGTTTCCTGGCCCTGGAAGGATCTCGGGGACAAATGGATTCAAAGGAGGAGACTGGAGAAGACGCCTGTACCTGGGGAGGCACCTGTTAAGGAGCTGAGAAGCTCTGGGGTTCCCGTATGTGTGCACAAACTTGCTGCCCCAGCATCAGCCATAGGGAGCCGCTGCCTCATTCCACCCCACAAACTCCTCCACAAACCCTCACACCCGTCATTCATGTGCCAAGCACCTGCAAAAACCTACTGCAAAGCTGCAATGGTCAGACAGTGTGGCACTAGCATAAGGACAGACACATAGATCAATGGAATAGATTTGAGAGTCCATAAGTAAATCCTTAACGTGTATGGTCAATTAATTTTGACAAAGGTGCCAAGGTAATTTAAAGGGGAAAGACGACTCTTTTAAACACATGACACTGACAACAGGACAGCCACATCATCCTATACAATTAACTCAAAATGGATCACAGACCTAAATGTAAGAGCTAGAACTATAGATCTCTTGGAAGAAAACACAAGAATAAATCTTTGTGACCTTTGGTTAGGCAATGGTTTCTTAGATGTGACAGGAAAAGCACTCACATGCACACACAAAAAAAGAAGACAAGAAAAACTACATCAAAATTTAAAATTTTTGTGCTGCAAAAAATGTTTAAGTGAAAAAATCACCTCCAAAATGATGAAAAAAAACCTTGCAAATCATATATCTAGTAAGAGGCTTATATCCAGAATATATAAAGAATTCTTACAACTCAATAATAAGACAAATAACTAAATTTTTACATGGGGAAAATTTTGAATAGCTATTCCTCTGAAAGATACCATAAATGGCCAATAAACACATGAAAAGATGCTCAACATCATTAACCGTTAGGGAAATGCAAATCAAAACCACTTTGTAATCATTAGGAGAGCTATAACCAAAGAGACAGGATGTGGAAAAACCGGAGCCCTTGTACACTGCTGGTGGGGATGCAAAATGATGCAACCATTGGGAAACAGTTTGGCAGTTCCTTAGAAAGTTAAACAGTGTTGTCATCTGACCCAGCAATTCCACTCCTAGGTGTGAAATGAAAATATATTCACACAAAAACTTGTACATAAGTTTCATAGCAGCATTATTCATAATAGTCAAAACGTAGAAATCCAAATGTCCATCAGTGATGAATGGATAAGTGAAATATGGAATATACAGTGCAATATTACTCATCCTTAAAGAGGAATGAAGTACTGATACATGCTACAACATGATGAACCTTGAAAACATTACGCTACATGAAAGAAGCCAGTCATAAAAGGCTACAAATTATATGACTCTATTTATATAAAATGTCCAGAATAGGCAAATCCGTAGAGATGAAAAGTAGATGTGTGGTTGTCAAGGGCTGAGGGGAATGGGGAGGTACTGCTCACGGATACACAGCTTCATTTGGAGATGATGAAATTGTTCTGAAATTAGGTAGTGGTAATAGTTGTACAACTTTGTATATAACTAACAACCATTGATTTTGTGCACTGTTAACAGGTGAATTTTATGGTATGTAAATGATGTGTAAATAAAACTTTTTTAAAAAGAGAATGAGATCATGCATTACCTGTGCAAGTGAAAATTATTTTAAAAGTTAGGCCGGGTGCAGTGGCTCAGGCCTGTCATCCCAGCACTTTGGGAGGCTGAGGGGGTGCGGATACGAGGTCAGGAGATCAAGACCATCCTGGCTAACAAGGTGAAACCCTGTCTCTACTAAAAATACAAAAAAAAAAAAATTAGCCAGGCGTGGTGCCAGGCACCTGTAGTCCCAGCTACTCCTGAGGCTGAGGCAGGAGAATGGTGTGAACCCGGAAGGCAGAGTTTGCAGTGAGCCAAGACTGCACCACTGCACTCCAACCTGGGTGACAGAGTGAGACTCCATCTCAAAAAAAACAAAACAAAACAAAAAGTTAGGCAGGTTAGGGGCAAGGAAGAATTGAATTCCAGGCAGAGGGAACAGCATGTGTGAATCAAAGATCTGACAAGAGAAGAAGCGTTATGGGGGAAATGGAGAAGGTCAGAAGGCTGGAGAATAGAGTGAGGGGACAGGGTCATGCAATGGGGTCAGAGGGCAGATTACAGGGCCAGATCAGGAAGGGTCTTGTCGGCCATGGTCATGAATTGGAACTTTTTCCCGAGACAATGGTCAACCACATCGTCCTTTGGCCTGACACACACACACACACTCACACCTGCCCACCTGCACAGATCCAGATTCACAGCCTGCCATGCCTTGTCCCATCCTGCTGTCTTCCACCTACAAGGCTGCCTTCACCCAGTCTCCTGGGATCCCTCAACCTACCGCTGTCTTACCTCTACACCTTTCCTCCTGTCTGGAGCTCCTGTGATCCTTCATCCACCTGGCTAACACTTACCTGTCCTCCAAGCTGCAGCTCAGATATCACAGCCTCTGGAAACCACTCCTCCAACCTCCCATCTCCAGCTCCCACCAACCTCCAGCCTAGGAGAATTCCACTCCTTCCCCTCCTCTGGGCTCCCAGAGCCCCCAGAGCACCCCCTCCTCTGCTTATGGAGGGCGGCAGAGGAGAGCTACCGTGCTCCATGTTGAGGACCCAGCACTGTCCCCATGCATCCTATCTGTGTTGAATGAGTGACTGCACTTCCCATCCTCCGCCCCAGCCGTCCTCGGAAAGGCTGACTGCTCACGGGTGTTTCGGCTACAGCCCTGGCCTGTGTCCTGACCTGCCAGCCCTTCGCAACAATGCCATCCACATTCCTCCTGGGTCTCTGGGACACATCTCTGGCTTGCACTTCTCCTCTGAGCACGCTTATTCACCTGTCAGGTGGTTATCAGTGCCTGCCCTACTTCCCTCTCAGAATTGTGTGGCTAAAATGGAGAGACAGTGCAGCAGGTATTAAGTTGCAATCTTCAAACTCAAGTGTCCAAGGAATACTTTTATGTTTGTTAAGTGTAAGTCTAGCTCTGAGGACCCAGTCCTCTAAACCATGGGAAAATTAATCTGTCATTAGTAGGGGTCTTCTCCGCCTTGGGGTTGCTCTGGGGTCTTCTGCCACATCAAGCCTCAGAGAGGGCTTCTGGTCACCCATCAATCATCTGCCCTACTTGTTCCTACAGAGATGCCTGGGGATCCCAGCCTTATACTCCTAGCCAGCCAGTCGGGTCTGCTACTTCCACAAGACTCAGCCTGTCCTCTGAGGTCATGTCATCTCTCCTGGACATAGATCCCTGTGACTCCCTTGGAGGGACCATGAGGCTCTATCTTCTCTCTCTCTCTCTCAATGTTTTCCAAGGTGCTTCCCACTCTCTAAGACACTCAGCAGCATTTAAGCAAGGGGCTTTGACTTTTACAGAAGAGACTCAGCTCATCAATCAACTCCTGTTTTGCCTCCTGTAAGAATCCCTGAGGCAGAGGAAGTAGAAGGGCCAGGCTATTGGCTTGGAGCACAGAGATTGAGGAATAGAGACAAAGCAAAATGCATTCATACATCAAAAACAGATCCTGCCATAGGCATGCACCACAAAGCTTCCATAGATTGTGAAGGGCCATGCCTTGGGCAGGAGTTACACAATGCCAAGTCCAGCCTGTGCAGAGGTTCAGTGACCTCCACGTGCAAACAACATCATTTGGATAATGCCTGGCCATAGCAAGCCGTTAATAAAAATTTGTGGAATGGATGAAAGAACAGAAAGGTCTGACTTCAGTCCCAAGCAGCAAGCTTTTCAGACTTAACCATGGCCATCAAAATCCACACATCAAAGGCTCGATACCTGGCATTAGCCTTTGAGCCCTTTGATTTCTCTGTTGTTCTCAACCCAGGGCAGGCTCTGCAGTCTAAGAGCCAGTGCTGTGTGACTGCCCTGGGCTGTTCCTCAGGACAAAATATCTTCCCAAGCCATCTTGGAAATAACCACATGGAAAATGACCAGTAACATTGAACACTGGTGTTTTCAAGTGCCAGGCACCCTCCTATCTTCAATGTAATATTTCAATTAATCTGCATGAGAGCCCTATTACATTTCTCTTTTTACACCAAGAAAACTATAGTACAGAGGTGGGTTCCAGCCTACATCATCTGACTCCAGAGCAGGTGTTCCTAACCATCCTGGTACACACTGTCTCCGTTATGCCTACCCATACATACAAACACTCAAAACGAGCTCTTTTTTTTTTTTTCCTAAAACAGAGTCTTGCTGTGTCACCCAGGCTGAAGTGCAGTGGTGCAATCACAGCTCACTGCAGCCTCAACCTCCTGGGCTCAGTCGATCCTCCTATCTCTACCTCCTGAGTAACTGAGGCTACAGGTGTGCACCACCCATACCTGGCTAATTTTTATTATTTTTTGTAGAGACAGGGTCTTCTATGTTGCCTAGGCCCATCTCAAACTCCTGGGCTTAAGTGAACCTACCACTTCGGCCTCCCAAAATCCTGGGATTACATTGTAAACCACCATACCTGGCCACTCATTTTTGTTTTACTAAAAAAAAAAAAAAAAAGTCTGAGCTAGTTGCAGTGGCTCATGCCTATAATTCCAGCAGTTGGGTAGGCCAAAGCAGGTGGATCACTTGAGGCCAGGAGTTCAAGACCAGCCTAGCCAACATGGAGAAACTCCGTCTCTACAAAAAATACAAAAATCAGCTGGGCATGGTGGTGCACGCCTGTAGCCCCAGCTACTCAGAAGCCTGAGGCAGAGAATTGCTTGAACCCGGGCGATAGAGATTGTAGTGAGCTGAGATCTCATCACTGCACTCCAGCCTGGGAAGCAGGGCAAGACTCTCAGAAAAAAAAAATATATATATGGAAATTTGCCCACTAAGGAAGAAGCAAACCCAGTAGCTTTGCAAGGACACAATTCCTGGCTTCTAGCAGGAGTTTGTGGGGAGGGGCTGCCCTCTCTACTCAGCACAGGCCCATGGCCAGAACCAGCAGGGCTCCTGAGTCATAGCAGCCCTTGTTTGTGTGTGACTGTGCCCAACCACCACCTTCACTTCTAAGACTGCCCTGTGGGTCCGAGGCTCAGAATACAAGATCCAAACTGCACCATCCCTCTGGTGCAACATCTTCAGGGCTTTCTCATCATCCACACAACCAGATCCTCAGCCACTTCCGACCTGCTGCGGAGCAAGCCCTGGGCTGGAGTCTGGAGAGCTGAGCCTTGTTTTCCTGGGACCATGGCATGTGGCTCGGCCTCCCTACTGCTTGGCTGCTTCTTCTGTAAAATGAAAGTCTGCACCTCTCATTCCTTCCAGCTCAGATGGTTTGACTTCATGAATATCTCTGGAGCTTTAGCTCCTAGCACGGCCTTTCAAACTCCACCCAAACTATTTGCCTTGCCCTGGACTCCTCTCATATCTTTTCTCCCTGGACCTTTGTTCATGATACCCCTTCCTGCACAATCTTCTGCCTCCCCCACCCTCATCTCTGCCCACCCAAATCCTACTTATTCATTCTCCCAGCTCCAGCCCAAACATCACTTCCCCCAAGAAGTCATCTCTGATCCCAAGAAGAAAGCCATCTCATCCTCCTCTGAACTCTCCTAGCACAATACCTGTGACTGTCCCAAGGAACACAGCTCCCTACCCTTGTTTTTATGGCAGTTTGTGTCCTTGCAAGAGGCACTGTATTGTATTGTTTGGGTTAAGGGTGCAGGTTTTGAATCAAGTAGACTGAGGTTCAAATCCAAGTTGCCCTGACAGTGATAATCTGGGGCAAGTGACTTAACAGTTCTGAATTTCACTTTACTCAGGTATAAATGGGAATAACACAGCATCTCCTTCAGAGGTCTTAATAAAGATTAAATAGAACAGTGCATTTAAAATTTTTCTTTTTTGTGTGTGTAACAGGGTCTTGCTCTGTCACCCAGGTTGGAGTCCAGTGGCACAATCATGGCTCATTGCAGCCTCCAGCTCCTGGGCTCAGGCGATCCTCACACCTCTGCCTCCTGAGTAGCTGGGACTACAGATGTGAGCCTCTGTGCCTGGCCCTCTATTGTCTTTCTTTTTATGCAAGCTCCAGGAGGGCAGACAAAGCTTCTTTCTCATCTCCTTACAGAAGCTCAGCGCAGGGTCCACCCTGAGCATGGCTAAGCATTTTAGAATAAATAATCAAAAGTCATTTTGATACAGAGAGGAGACAGGAAAACACATGGTAGAAGAGGGTGGTTCCCCAGCAAAGGCCCCCCACCCTCAACCCTGGAGACCCTCATCCCTAAATGGGGACAGCTGTTCCTGTTTTCGTGCCAAAAAAGTTGCCTTTTGGCCCACCATGCACCCTATCCCATACCTGTTTGAGGTTAAATCCTGTTCGAGGTTTATCCCGCCTGCTCCAGAAGCAGATGAGCAGGTGAAAGGATGAGGAGACAAGCAGATGAATGGTGGAACGATACAGCCAGGGAAAGAGAGAAGAGAAGGAATGCCTGAATGCCGAGAGGAGTTTGACTGAAGGTGGTCGGGGAGGAGTTTGGCCGCTGGATGGCCAGGGTCCAGGAGAAGATCGTCTTCCCACTCCATCCCCACTTCTGCCTCCCCATCCATCCCACTGAGAGCCACGTCCACCACTCAGTAAAACCCCACATCATCCTACAAGCCCATGTGTGACCTAATTCTTCTGGGTCCTCTGGGCAAGAGCTTGGGATACAGAAAGCTATCACATGGCCCTCCACCCTTGCAAAAAGGCAGACAGATCATTGAGCTGGTTAACACTCAAGCCATTCATGGCAGGGCTAAAAGGGTACACTGTAACACATGCCCACTTGGGCTCCTGCACCTGTCTGTCTGCATGCTCCCCCTCTCCTCAGGGATTTGAGCAGCCACTGGTGACCAAACAGGTGAGCCACACCCCTGTCTCATGTCCTGCAAGGGGAGTCAGGGAACTCTCCCATTTTGACTTCAGACCGTACACAAATGTTCACAGCAGCATTATTCATAATAGGCCAAAGATGGAAGCAACCCAACTCCCCATCCATAGACGAAGGGATCAACACAGTGTAGTCTATACATACAAGGGAATAGTATTCAGCCTTTAAAAGGAAAGCAATTCTGACACATGCCACAACATGGATGAAACTTGAGGACATGACGCTAAATGAAATGTCAGTCATGAACAGACAAGTATTGTATGATTCTACTTATATGAAGTACCAAATTAGTAGTCAAATTCATAGAAAGTAGAATGGTGGTTGCCAGGGGTTGTGGGGAGGTAGAAATGGGGAGTTGTTGAATGGGTGCAGAGTTTCAGTTTTGCAAGATGAAGAGTCCTGGAGACGGCTGGTGGTGAGAGTTGCACGACAATGCGAATATGCTTAACGCTAACGAATCTTAAAAAAAAAAACTAGAGGCCGGGTGCGGTGGCTCAAGCCTGTAATCCCAGCACTTTGGGAGGCCTAGACGGGCGGATCACGAGATCAGGAGATCGAGACCATCCTGGCTAACACGGTGAAACCCCGTCTCTACTAAAAATACAAAAAACTAGCCGGGCGAGGTGGCGGACGCCTGTAGTCCCAGCTACTCCGGAGGCTGAGGCAGGAGAATGGCGTGAACCCAGGAGGCGGAGTTTGCAGTAAGCTGAGATCCGGCCACTGCACTCCAGCCTGGGCGACAGAGCAAGACTCCGTCTCAAAAAAAAAAAAAAAAAAACTAGTTTCAAGCTGAACCCCTCAAGGGTCTTAGCAGGAACAGAAGCAGCTGAGAAAAAAATATGTGTAAAGTTTTAAAATGTTTGGATATAAATATTGTTTGTTTTTGTTGGGTTTTTTTGTTTGTTTGTTTGTTTTTGAGACAGAGTCTCGTTCTGTGGCCCAGGCTGGAGTGTAGTGGCACGATCTCGGCTCACTGCACTCTCCACCTCTTGGATTCAAGCGATTCTCCTGCCTCAGCCTCCTGAGTAGCTAGGATTACAGGCACACCACGCCCAGTTAATTTTTGTGTTTTTAGTAGAGACAGGGTTTCACCATGTTGGCCAGGAATAAATATTGTTTTTAACGACTGTGAGACTACTCATATATACATCCACCCAAAGCAAGCGAGCTCATTTTTCTTCTCTTTACTGCTCTGAAGGGTGACATGGAGATCATCAGCACAGGAAGGATCTGAACGACCTGCTGATTACAGGATAATATTCATACAATGAGGTTAAAAGCACTGGCTGAAAAGTTCTTTCATAAAATCTGCTACATGAGAAGAGAAAATAATTTATGAGAACATGAACAATTAGCACTTTGTAAAAAAGAAATAATGCACTTAACTTGATCCCTATATTTAACATCAATTAAAGATTATCCTCATGAATGAAACTCGACCTGGAAATTAACAAGGGATTTAAATTGCATTATGCACACGAAAGAGAGAAGCCAGTGCACTGGTTCAGGGCTTCCAATATTCAGCTAGGACGGCATCTATACAGTAAGGCCTGGCCATTTCCTCACATTTCTCTGAGCTGAAGACGTTGCTGCAACACAGAGGAACATTTGTTTCAGCACAAAAACCCCATGATAAAAATCTCTGGGTGGCTACAAACATAAGGTTGGCACCTTTCGCTTTTAAAAATAACTTCTGGGTCATTTTTTACCATAGAACTCACGAAGAGATTCCCTTAAAAGGATGTCTCTGCTGCTCTGAGATTTGAATCTGGATCATTTTCCATAGGCCTATGCAAGTGAGTCTATAGGGCTGGGCTAGGTCAAAAATTAGATTCCGGGTCACCTGGTTCCAAGTCACAGAATAATTTATTCCTAAGATGTACAGCTTGAAGGGCGTGAAACAGGTCTTAGAAAACAAGTGTGGACTATAGTTATTTATGTGTGGTTTTTTTAAAGTGTTATTGTGTATTGAGTCAGACTCTGTGCTAAGCAACCCACAAGGCCAATATTATTCTCTCCATTTTGTATACAAGAAGACTAAGGATGGGAGAGGTCGTTTACCCAGGTTCCCTCCAGCAGATCTGGGACTGGGACCCAGGTTCCTCTGCTTCTGGAGCTCACTAGTAGCCACTACCCTTTACCCTGGAGAGCAGAATGGTGGAAACACAGACACCCCCAAAGAGGACAAGCCTGAGACTCCCTAGGTGCTCCAGAGCCTGCACCTAGAACCTGAGACGGCCCCTTCCGTGTGTCTCCTTCTGATGCAAAGCCTCCGCCGCTTGCCAGAGGACATGTCAGAACCACAGCTCTGATGCTGATTGCTAAGAATGTGCCCCACTGGGAGGAAGGAGAGTGCTTCGTGCCATCTTTCAGGCCCCCTGGAAGAAAAGGTCTTGTTCACAGTGCAGAAAGTGCCCCCGAGAGATTGGCTTTGGTTTTTTTTTCCTATCACTGTCACGCCTGCTTCATCCAAGTTTTCTGGTTATTGTGCCTAGTGCCGGATCTGCGAACAATTTACCTCTTTGCTGAGAGAGTGAGAGAGAAAGACAGAGAGACAGACTCAGCCCTCGCAATCCTGGCTTGGTGTGTGCATGTGTGCACAGGTTTCCCTATTGTTATCTTGGGAAAAGAGAAAGCAGATGTTAACCATCACCCCTTGAGAATTCACCTTGCTGTGCTGTAAAATTCTGCATTATTAACATTCCAAAATCCTTCCACTCTTGTATCCGTCTTAGATAGGAGTGAATATCTGAGAATTCAAAAATGTGGAGAGGATGGAGGTGGCAGAAGTTTATTAAATGGCCCAGGGCAGTTTTGAAATTTGAAAGTTTCTCACACTCTCTGGCTCTGAGCCAACTCTCAGCCAACTTGGCTGAGCAGTCTGTGTAAGGGTTTCTCATCGGGTACCCCTCTTTCCATCCTTATGGAAGCTGAAAAGCAAGTGTGGTTGAGTACCAAAGGAGGACTCCAGACTTCTCCAGGTCCATCTGGACTCTGGGGCACACCAGAAACAAGGCACAGAAACATAAGGAAGAGCCTCAAAATGGCTTCACAGCAAGTGCATCAAATACTGGTTAAAGTAATGAATAATTTTTAAGGCAAATAATTCCAAGGCAACTTCTTTTTCACGTAAATCAGCAATGAAAACTCAGCAGTTTCTTCTTCCTCTGATCTGGCTGACCCAAGCTAGCTGACCCATTGGAAAGCAAAAGATTTGGGAGTTTTGTTTTTGTTTTTCTCTGTTTTAGAAAAAAAGAGCGAGAGAGAAAGAAGCAGCAAAACCAAACCAAACATCAACTCATTGTAAAACTGTAACACAGTTTAAAAGGGTGTTTCCCAAAAATACAAATGTGCTTTTCAACAAGATAACTGCAGGTGTCTGTAGCAATAGAGCAGAGTGATTAAGTGCAAGGCTTTGAATCAAAAGCACTTGGGCTTTTGCCTCTGTCTCTTTCCAGCTGTGTCACCTTAAGCCAGTTAATTAATCTCTCTGGCCCTCAGTTTCTTCCACCGTAAAATGGGAATAACAATAACACCTATTTTACGAGACTGATCTGAAGATTAAACAAAATAATGGAGATAAAGTGCACAGTATCTGACATATACTAGGTGCCCAAGAAAAATGTAAACTGCTGTACGTGATTGTTTTCATCATCGCTATTGTTGGTGAGGTCATTTTTAAACACCTTGGCCCCCAGAAGGAGAAGCATCCACAAGTCCTGCACTGAAGCCACAGCTGGGACGTGGTTTTCATCATGAACTAAACTCAGTGATCCCCTGACATGAGGCAAACTGCAAAATCAAGGCCCCTTCTGGTGGGGGCAGGTGGGTTCTCCTCCCCAACCCTCACTCCCCACCCTCAGAAATTGCAAATTCTGCAATTTGGTTGCAGAATTCCCAGCTACGGCAGACGTAGAACATTTTGGAGTAGAAAGAAAAGAAAGACAAAATAGAACCTTATTCCAGTACTTAACAGATTAACTACAGTCCTCAATTAATGGAATTCTAAAACGTACCATCTTTTAAAGAAGAAATGACCCAATACCTACGCTCTGATCTCTGTCTTCGCCATGGGTAAATTGTTCCCTAACCCAAGTGCCACCCTCAGAAGACTCAGGTGAGTCCTGGTACCTCTTAAGCCTCACCGAGACACACTTGGGTTTGCTGTAAAAGGGTGGAGCGGAGCCCAGAGGAGGCGACAGATGTGTGTGCGAGATTGTCACAGATCGGGGTGAAACTGAAAAGGACAGTCTCATTAACCCGAAAATAACCAGCCAAGCTAACTGACCCAGAGCCCATACTCTCTGAGCACTGGGGGACATGGGAGTTTGCTGAAGCCTCTGAGCCAGGTGTGGGAGGCTGAGCGCGCACCCTGCAGAGCTGTGCAGGCGCTCCCCCGCCTGAGCAGACAGCCATCCATCACTCCAGGAGAGGCAGCGGTGGGGACGTGAACTCGGTCACCTCCTCCCCCTCGCTCCTCCCCGGCAGGCTCTGAGGAGCCGAGGCGGTGGCAGCAGCGCGAGGAACAGAACACGCTGCAAACTGCTTGGCTACCCCTTTACAAGACTGACGCCGCCGACACAAGTTTTTCCATTTCCCCAAACAGCCTCTCCGGCTGCCAATAAAGACGGCTGCTCTAGGCCCTTGCATGCTGTCAAAGGGGTACTTCTCCAGCGGCTTCAGAGACGCCTTGTTCGCCCAGAGCTGGAGCTGCAGGCCCCTAGAGAGAGCCACCTTCCACCTTGTGCTGTTGGTGAGCTCCCTGCCACCCTGGCCAATTGCATGGCTGTGTGGAATAATTACCGGGTAATTTGATGGCAGGCCTGATAGGTGCTGGGTACTGGTTTCCAAGGAGACTTCGAAAAGGTATTCTGCCGCCCTATGCCTCCTCCCAGTACAAGGCACAGTTAATGCCTCAGATCCCACACTGCCCCTCTCCTAGAAGTGCGCTCTGAGCCACTGGGGCCTAAGCCGAGTTGACAGGCTCCATTAGAGAGCGACTCTGTCATGGAAATTGTGATCTTAACAGAGGGGCATGTGGCAGATACCAATTCCACTCACATCCTTGTACTATGTGGCTCTCCCAGGGGGCTACTGATGGGATCAAGGGATGTTCACACCACCAGTCCCCAACTGCCTTCATCTGACCTGACCTGTAAAGCCCAGATTGGGGCCTTCAGTGCCCAACTTTGCTCCTAGGAACGAATGGCCCATGCACTCAGGGACAAAGCTTCAGATGGTTCTCAAAAGCAATGCAAAGTATAGAACTTTGCAAGGACTTTGGGATCTAGAGGATGTCTTTCGAGCAGGCCTGGCAGCAACAAGAGTCCTGGACTGGGAAAGCTGGATGCCCCAAGTGACCTTGGCAAAGGCCTTCCCCCTCTAGGCCTCAGTGTCCCCACCTCCAAGGGCCAGGACAAGGCCCAATTTCTCAGAATCTGAAGCACTGTTCAGGTCTGTTGCTGCCCAATGCACAAAGATGACCTGTAGGCCAGGTCAAATTCACAAGATTGAGCCCCTTCCTCCTAGAAAAGAAAGAAGGCACATCCAGAGAAGCGTGAATAGAGAAGGGAGGTGACAGGGTCCTTTGTAGACCTCACCTGCACATCAGGCAGATCCCAGCACTGTAATGTCAGACCTTAAAGTCAGAGAACCCAAAGAAAGGGGCCAATGAAACCAACCCATGAATTCATATCGGTGCACACTCCAGAGGCAACAGGACTGACCCCAGTCCCCTGAGTCCCACCTCCCTTCTGATGTAGGGAAGGCAGGGTTTGCCCAGCACCACCACTTCTTCTGCCCACACAGATGTCTCTCTCTGGTGACTGGGCCCAAATCACCCATGTGCCAGCCTCCGAGACATGCCAATCTCTGCTCACCCACAGGTGCCGCCACGGGGATGGGCGGGTGCCTCCACCTGCCATTGTGGGTTCTGGGTGGAGGTCGCTGGGGCTGAGGCAGGCAGGGACCGGCCCGCGGCCTCTGCCAGCTAGAGAGATACTCCACATGCCCAGGTCTGAAGCAGTAGAGGGGAGATAGGGAGAAGGCTTGACCATGGGTCACGTCTAAAGGGAGCGGATCAGGACACAGTCAGGGGGCCTCTTGCCGCGGATTTCACCCCACGCGGTCCCCGGGCCCTGTGGGTGCGGCCGGCATTGCCCAAGAGGGGCTGAAGGCGCCCCCGCCTGGCGAAGCCCACCCCAGCGCGGAGCCCAGAGCGCCACGCCTCGGACCCCGCGCCGGGGAAGCCTGGAGCAAGCCCCCGCTCCGTTCCGGGCCGGGGAGCCTGGACTGCTTTCGGCAACTCTTTCCTTCCTTTGGTCACTCCGGCCCCGGAAACCTAGGCTAGGGTGCCAGCGACAGCGCCTCCAGCGGAGCCGCGCGCGGGCCCCTCCAGACCCTGGCAGCGCGGCTGCCCGCCCGCCTCGGAGACCAAGGCTGCCATCTAGTGGCCACACGGGCGCCGTCGGGGACCGGAGCCGTGCCGCGCGCCGGGGGCTCCCGAGTCCGCGGCTGCGCGGCGGGGTTCCCAGGACCGGGACTTGGGCGCAAGCTTCAGCATGAGCTGTGTGACCCTGGGCACGCCCAGCCCTCTTTGGATCAACCGTCCTTTCTCGGTAAAACGGAGGGATACAACTCCTCTGCTCGGGGTCATCGGGAGACGCGGGACCGAGGGACGACGCCTCCTCCTTCCCGAGACCACCTGCCCCATGCACTCTGCACCGCACTCCCGTCCAGGGAAGTCTTCAGGAACCCAGTCCCCTAGATGGGAGGTGGAAGGAGGCGCTGGGGAAATCCCGCAAAGCAGGAATCCGCACTAAACAGCAGGATCCTTTTCTAGGAATTGTAAACCCAGAATTGTAAATAAAATGCTAATGATTTATTCGTGCTCAAACGCCGAGGGCTGCGTCGCCGCTTTTGAAGACAGCTCCAAGCGTGGCTTTCCAGGAAGGCAGGCCTCCCCGCGGCGGCTTCCAGGGCTCTCCGGGGCCTCCCCCCTGGCCGCGGGTCCGGGCTGGGGAACAGGCAGTGGTTCTTGGTGGAGCGCTCCCAACCTGTCCTTCACTGAGACCCCGGTGGTGGTGGAGGAGGTCTTTTTCCTTCCATCCACAGCCGAGTCAGCCTCCTCAGCATTCCCCCATCATGCATTCAACCAATGCTTCCCCGTCGCCAAATACCTACTAAACCCTTAGCTGACCATTGGTAGTTAAAAAACAGTCGTGGGACTCACATCTGGTGGGGAAGATTAACTTGATGAGCAAATCCTACAAATAAACGCGTGCTTCTAAGTTACAGTGTCTGGGGTGGGGGGGGCTGGGGAAGGTAAATACAGTTTTTTAACTTCCGGGATGGATTCCATCAAAGTTCTGAGAGCCTGAAGGAGCACTGAAGGGATCGAGTCTTAACCTTCTCTTGTGAGTCTTGACTACCCTACATATTTAAGGTATTTCATTAAAGGGTAAGCTTTAAAAAAATAAAAATAAAAACAAAAATAATTCAAGCAACATGCATTTGCATCTGTGACTGCCATGGTAGGGTCTGATGCCTGACCTGGCTGGGGAAGGGGGTGGCGGGGTCACTGATCATAGGCAAGAGGAGGTGGAAAACAAGGACTTTCCTTCAAACTATGCAGCCTGCCCAGTTGACCAGAGCAGCAGAGATGGCTCCGTTTTCAGCTGCTTCTCCTGAGTTGGCAGGAGGTGCGCAAGAGACCCCAGAAGTGGACTCAGAGCTACCTAGAGAAGCTTCCGTGGCCACAGGGCCTCCACCTCAGGGCCAGGAGACCTGGAGTGGCCCCACCCAGCTCTGGCGCAACTCCCTCCAAAAGCACATTGCAGGCTTTGTTCGTTTTTAATAAAAGCTTCTCTTTCCCACACTCCCTTTATATAGTTTCTAGAGAAATAGCACATCTGGTTAATACTGACCTTCCTAAGGTCCTTTTGAATGTGTTTGGACGAACGGAGGCAAGATGGTGCACTTCCGGGTTCTTCATCTCTCCCCCCCACCCCAACTTTTCCCGCGCGCGCGAAAATGCAGCCGGCGACCCGGGAAGGTGCAGACCAACTAGGCATGCGCCAGGTGATGTCAATCCGAAGAGACCAAGATTTACCTGGTCGCACCTGCGGAACGCCCCCTGACACGCTCGTGCCCCGCCTATTGCCCTCCCACTCTTAGAAAAGCCGCTCCGGAGGGACGCCACAGGCGGCCTTCCTCAGTCCTCCACTCCTGTCGGGATGTCAGGACTGCAGGAACTCCGTCCGAGAGCCCCACCGGCGGACTCTGTCGGCCTTCTTTGCCGGAGGCCGACAGACCTCTTCCCCACACCTTAGGTGACCAAAATAAACTTGCAGTTTTGCTCCTACACTTGCCTACTCGCTGGTTCTTTTGTGCCCGCTCTGGTGGTCTTAGAAAAACAAATCAGAATGTAAAACACAAATGTATCAAGGATGATCAAGATTCCTACCTCCGCCAGCAAGCTGATTTTTTGCATTTGGTGGGCCTCCATCAGACCACCAAGGCAACAGTCATAGACTGTACTGTGGAGGAAATTCAGGCGTCCTGCAGAGGCCTAAGCTGAGTGACCTTTATTCTTGTGTTCACTGGACAAATGTTTATTGATCTCCACCTATAGACTGACTCCATCCTAGGCCTTGGGGATTTAAGACAGATAAAACAACTCCTGCTCCCAGTGGGCTCACAGCCTGAGTCAGGTGCCTCCTTTTCAAAGTAAGGAATTCTGGGATGGCCGCCCTTTGCCCCTTGGACCTCCCACCACCTCCACACACACAATTATGTGTCCCTTAAATTAGTGTATATTTTGAGGGAATTCATGAAACAATCAGGTCCCTGAAGCTTAAAAAAAAAAAAAAAAAAAAAGAAGTGATACTTGGTCAGAGCAACCAGGAACAAAGTCCAAAAACAACCTCTTTGGGGCACCCTTGTTGTAATAGCCATACCCTAGGCTGAGCTATGTTAAGGGTCACACTTTGCTTCACAGGGCTGTGTTCTAGTAGATTTCTTTAAAATAATTCACAGTGTTGGAGTCGCACAATGTTGGATCAAAGAAATAAGACACAAAAGAGCACACACAGTATGACTCTATTTACATAAAGTTTAAAGCAGGCAGCAATGTGCTATTTGGGTGTAAAATTATGAAGAAAGGCAAGGAAATGATAATCACAAAAATTAAGATCGTGAGTACTTCTAGGAGGGAGAGGGTTGAGATAAAGGACACTTAGCTCATACAGTGGGCTTCTATGGGGCTGGCAATACTCCATTTTTTACCTGGGTGGCGGTTACAAAGGTATTTGCTTATAAGTTATTTGTCAGATTGTATCTATGTTTTATGCACTTTTATAATGTAATAGCCCCAAATTTTAAAAATGTTAATAAAAAGATAAAGGAAGGAAAAGAACATCCAACCTATTTTTTAAATGTATTATAATTGTCTCAAACTGAATTCCTCAGTTTGGGTGTCTGTATCCTGCCTGAATTCTCTATCACTGCTTGTATCAATCATTTGATGGTTGCAACAGGTTCTGATCCTGACTTAGCCTTATAGACACTGGGAAGGCAAAGAGTTGAGCCCAGGAGACTTGCGCTTTAGTTCTACAGTATAACTAATTCATTGTATGATCTTCCCTCTCTGGGCCTCAGTTTCCTCTACTGCACAATGGCAGGGGTTACAGGAGATGATTTTTCAGGCCTGTAGTCATGTGACAGGTGCCTCGGATCCCACACATCTTGCAGTGATGTCACTGCCAGAACAAATGAACATCCCCAAAGTCAAGTCATCAAACACCCAAGGTGGCCCTCTGACACTGCCACAGACTGTTCCTGGGGGCTGGCACCCTGCCTTTCACCACCTCCCAGAATCTACAGCTAGAGAATCACTCCATCAGTTCTCAGATTCCTCCCCTCTGCAGAGACAAGAAATGTCTTTGGGCCTGATGTCCCTCAGGGATGTGAACACCGCTAAAATCCCATTGATTAATCGGGTCCCACCCTTGGATCAATGGCTGGCATTAGAGGAGCTTAACGCAGTTTTATTAGTCTGGCTGCCCTCTTGCAGATGTTATAGATGAAGAAATAAAATGAGGAGGAGAGGGAAAAAGGACAAAATCATTAGTCTGAAAGGAGCAAAAGAGCATCTTCTCTGTTTTGTATTCAGATTTAGAGCTGCACTGTCCAAGCCAGGAGCACACACAACAATCCATTTGTATGCTGTTTCCAGGAGTTCAGCTCGGCCTCCTGATTTCTCACTTTCCCTGATCACTGAGATCCCAGGAGCATTTGGTCCATAGCAACTGCCAGCCCAACCTCTGAAGCCATTTGCAGGGCTACGAAAACACCTGAGGTCCCATTCATTCATTTATTCATTTCTCACAAGGGCAGAAGGCTTTTGCCTGATGTAGGGAAACAGGCCTAACTATCTACCAAATAATCCGTCTTGAAAATGTCATATTTGCTCTGAAGGGACTGGTCCTTCCACAGGCCTTGCAGAGAAGCCTGCTACAGTCCTCACCTTACCAAAGCTTTGGTTCCAACAGAGAAAACCCAAGGGCTCAGCTTGCTAAAGCTCTCCAGAGAGGCACTTTGAATTAAGACCAGAAATGCTTTTAAAAGACTCTGGTCTCTGGTCTTCTAATGATGACCTCTTCCTTAATTTTGTGATGGCTTCATCTGCCTCTTTCGATCATCTAGGTAGCTATAAAAAGCTAAACACCTCCTACTAACCCCATTAGGATGAAAGCGGAGGATTTTATTATTCATTTTTCACAGGAAGAAGCTCAAACTCCCCCAGGAAGTGTAAAAGGTAGGTTTTGATGTATCTGGTTATGGAGAGGTTGCAACAAAGCAGACCCCCTGAGAATGGGAATGTCTTGTGGAAGGACAGGCAGGAAAGGTTGGGGTGACCAAGCTCTGCAGGAAGGGAAGGGAATCATCTCAGGCAGTTCCACTGACTCCAGCAAGGCATGCATCACCACTCTGTGGCATAGACTGATTTCAGGACCTGCCTGGGAATCCAGGAATAACCCAAATCCCCTAGAACACTGTCTCTTGATAATTATCTGTTAAACATTTGCAACACACACACAAAGGTAACTAAACAGAATGGTTCCCCCCAGGACGGTGCCGTTCATAACAGTAATAAAGCCCCTGCCACAGACAATGTCATTATCCAAACGCCATTAACATCAATATTCGTATCAAATACCATCTGGCAAAGGAGGCTGCAAACCCAAGCTCTGGGGCTTCCCAGCCTGGTGGGGAGGGGGCAGCCCACAGCCTCCTCCTTCTTCACCTAATGGCATGAGGGGGTCAGGCCTGCCTGAGAATATAGAGCAGCAGACCCACCCTGAGAGAATGCTAAGGTATAAGGGAAAAGACGGACAGGGCGGGTGAAAAGCATCTAAGTCTAATTTATTCACTGTCATTGACTTCTCTTCAAGTCCTAATTACAAAGATGCAACCAACTGCTCCTTCACAATGTCATAATAGGAAACTGATTGAGTATTTGTATAAACCTCGGAGGAATCATTGTTTTGAAGAGAAACAGAACTTAACCTCCCGCCCATCCCCAGGGTTGCCTTGCAGACAGCGTCACATGCAGAACCCTATACTTAAGTTGAAAGAGCTTTCTGTGGGAAGTAATTATGTGACCCTAGTTCTTCCTGGAGAGAGAGAGGCTGGGTGCTTGGGGCACAGCTCAACTCCTCCTCTGGGCTGGATCCTGCTTTCAGGCCACTGCATCGGTGTCAGGCATGTGGCCTGAGAACCGGAGGTCACCCAGGCATGAGGCCCAGCATCGCTGAGCCTGGGCATGTGGAAAAAAAGAAAAAGGCAGGAGCCTCATGGGTCTGGAGCTTGACAAAGTGGTGCTGGGCAAAGGCAGAAAGAAATACAGGAGTAGGTTTTGGGGAGATCCTAACAAACCATGCCAAGCCTCATCCTTCCCTTCTGTCAGTTTTAGCTATTATGATTATAAGTGTCCACAGGTGAATAAGTGAATACCTGCTTATGGGGTTACGGTGAGGGTCAAATGAATTCATAGTAACAATAATAAAAATAATAATAGCTACCATTTATTGGGTTTGACATATACCAAGTATGAAGCTGAGTGACTCACGTTTTATATCATTTATTCCTCACCACTGGCCAGGTGCGGTGGTTTCTCACCTGTAATCCCAGCACTTTGGGAGTCCTAGGTGGATGGATCACTTGAGGTCCGGAGTTGGAGATCAGCCTGGCCAACATGGTGAAACCTTGTCTCTACTAAAAATACAAAAATGAGCCAGGCATGGTGGCGGGCACCTGTAATCCCAGCTAGTTGGGAGGCTGAGCCAGGAGAATAGCTTGAACCCAGGAGGTGGAGGTTGCAGTGAGCCAAGATCGTGCCATTGCACTGCAGCCTGGGTAACAGAGCAAGACTGTGCTTCAAAAAAAAGAAAAAGAAAAAGAAAAATCCTCAGCATCACCATGCGAGGTTAAAAAGCATTTTTCCCCACTGGTAAAGATGACAAGATGAACCAGAGGGTCAGAGAAATTGGGTAATGTACTCGAGCTAAGGAATTCAGTAAGTGGAAGAGCTGGAGTTTGAGTCCAAATCTACCTTAACTCCAGTACCCAAGCTCTTAACCATGATTCTGTTCCATGACCAAAGGCATTTTGGAATCTCTGATATACTGAACACGGGATGTTAACTTCTGGCTCTACTGCTCGCTGCAGAGCAGTTGTGTGACCTTGGGTTGGTCACTTTGCCTCTCTGGGTCATCTGCCTGCCTCACAGAGTGGTGGTGACACTCTCAGAGGTAAAGGCTGAGACTGCTTTTCCTAATGAGTAAATGAAACTGTACAAATGGAAACGGCAATCAAAATGAGCTTTACTATCAGGAACAGGATGGCACAGCAGTTAACATCTGGGAAGCGGCAGCAGCAAGTGCAAAGAGGAATGGCTTTTGGGAAATGCCAGGGAAGCAGGCTCTATTTGAGCCTACGCTCTGGGACCGCTACAGAGCAGGTGTTTCCAGCTGCTATGGGCTCTTTAGGGAGCACCCAGGGACTGGAGAGATGCTGCTTGGGCTATGGGCTAAGAATAGGCCTTTGGTCCCATACAATCCTGCTGGTGGACAACTACACTTCCAGAGCCAGGGACCTGGACATTGATAATGAGATCACAATTACTCTTAACATCAGCTGCAGAATCATTTGTACTGAGACATAGCTGGCTGCTCACAGCACTTAGAACAGATCTGACTTGCACTATCTCTGTGGGAGTGAAGATGCTATAAGCCAGGAAACTCTTCTCTACCTCCACTTGAATCCCTTCTGGAAAGATACAGGGCTCAATAAATTAAAAAATACAGGGAAATGAGGATGCACGCACAGCCTGTAGGGTTGTTCCAGGGAGAAATTCCTGCAGTGAGAAGGGGGTCTTCATATCCTAGAACTTTTTTCAATCATCCAGCACAAAGCCTTCTAACAGGAGACAGAGACAGGCTTGGAGAGGGGACACAGATACTGTCTGGAAGAATCTAAATCTTCGACTCCAACATGGTTCACACTCTGTGTGTCTCCTATGATAAAGCCTAATCATTCATCATGGCCTCTAGCTCCCTGCATGCCCCTTGGGGCTGATGCGGTAGATACTTGTGGAGTGACTAGAACGGGGTAGGTTTGGAGGCCAGGACAGAGCTAGGGTTCATTCACCTGGGAAAGCAAAAGACACCACTGCCAGAGGCGAGCAAAGTCAGAGCACAGCTCAAAGAGTCCAGAGCAAGGAGACAAGGTCCAGCGAAGCAGGTCAGGATCTAATGGGAAGCCTGAGGAATTGCATGAAATGCCAGCCAGCATTTAGAGCTCACCTTTACGGCCAATGAGGACGTGACTCACGGCTCCCTCAGCCCTGTTCCAAAAGCTGGGTTGATGAAGGGTTAGAGTGAAGGGGGCAGCTTCTGTCACTGAGTACACAGGTGCCAACACTCTGCCCTCAGCCGCCCACAGTGTCCTCTGAAAACCCTGGGCACTGTCTTCTCTGACTCCAACCCACTAATGTCACCATTAGCGGGCAGAGGAAACTCTTCTTTTCTACTTTTTCCCAACTCATTCAGGCGGAAGAGTCATTAATACTTCACAAGCAATGACAAATCAAAAGGGGAAGACTTTTTTGCTGTATTTTTTAAACATTTGGGTAGGGAAAGTCAGATGTCAAAAAAAATCCCCATTTACCTGTTTTAAAATATGAGCAATTAATATTTTCCATGAAGGTTCATGCTCCCTCTCTTCATTCTGTTTGCAGGGTATTGTTAAGCCGTGCTTTATAATTTGTTGCATGCTTGAATATTCAGTCTGTATTTCATTTGGGCTACACATTTAATTCAGCCAACATGTTCATTTTAAGATCAATACTGTCATAACTATGTTGAAAAATTAAATTATTGTAACTTTATTTACATTTCTTAAAAGTACTGTGAAAATTATTCTTAACCAGGACCTAATCAATGTTAGAGTCTAAAAATATGCCACTCTGCATGAAGCTATAAAAAGATTAATGTACATTTTTTACAAGAAATTAGTAGCTTAATGAAGTGGATAAAAACGCTGTCACAATTTTTATTGGATCTAAATTGCATAGTAGTGGAGGTACAGTAAGTGCCTTCTACATAATGACATAATGAGTCATGACTGGTGCTGGAAGGCTAATTTGCCCTTAACTGACACAAAACCAGGGAATTAACATCCCAGTCGCTCTACGCCAATAGCAGATGCATTATTTCACTGCACAGCAGGGTTTTTAACTAAACTCTTAACTGTAGAAATATTGATCTATTCTTCTGTGAAATGATGAAATTGGAATTTTTTAAAAGGACGTCTTAAATTATGGCTGCTGCAGTGACATTTGCTTTCACAGAACCATGCCTGCCTCCAGAGCAGATGCAACAGGAGAAGTGTGGTTAGGCTCATACCTGTGTTTTAGGGTCTGCAGTCAGAGGAGAAAGGAAGAGGGGAGTTTATATGAGAGTAAATGCTGGCATTAAGCCACTGTGAGGAAATGACAGACCATCTACAGGTGCCTAATTTCTACAGTGACGTTGGTTGAACATTGTCCCAGCCCATAAATTGGTTTACTCTGAAGATTGTTTCATACTTGGAAGTTGTTTTGAATAGAGCATCATCAAAACGGTGATACTCAATCTAAGTCCCAAATAAAATTTTAAATTTGAAAAGTAGAATGGGAAGTAGTTGAAGTAGCTACAGACCCCTATTAGAGGCAAGTATAAAGTGAGAAACGCTGTACTGTCCTGATTTCCATTTTGTCATTCACTCATTCATTCATTCATTCATTCCTCCTCCATCTGTTGGGTATCTACAGAGTGCCAGGGATGGTTAAATACTATAACCTGTAGTGACTAATTATTGCTTCTGTCAAATAGTGTAATGCAACATATTTCTCTGTTTAACCAATGAATCAAAATTCATTTGGCTTTGAAATTTTAACAATAACTAAATTTAAATTTGTACTAACCACAGATACTTTGAGCTGTCACAACCCAGGAATTTAGAAGAAAGAAGAACAATGTACTGACAAACAGATATACATCTGCCACCTCTTCACCTCTTGTGTGTCTCTCTTTGACACTTTAGGTTAGCATACGCACAAAAAAAGGCAGCAGCAAAAACAATTCTTCGTGCTTGAGGAGCTGAGAAACCAAACCTATTTAAGTCAATTCAACAAGCCTGCAAAATATGTCACATGACCTAGGCATAGGCACACAGAATAGCCAGAGGTAGTTTGATCCAGCCTGGAAGCTGGTGGTTCTCAACCCTAACTGACATTAAGCCACATGGGAACAACCTTATTTACTTATAATCATGCACCCCATAATGACAATTTGCTCAACCATGGACCACACATACTACAGTGGTACCATATGATTTTATTTTTACTGTACCTTTTCTATGTTTAGATACTCAAATATTTAACCATGGTGTTGTAATTGCCCACGGTATTCAGTAAGTAACATGCTGCACAGGTTTGTAACCTAGGAGCAATAGGCTACCCCGTATAGCCTAGGTATGTAGGAAGCTTTACCATTTCAGTTTGTGCAAGCACACCCTGTGATGTTCACACAATGCTGAAATTGCCGAACGACTCATTTCTCAGAATGTATCCCCGTCATTAAGCAACACATGACTGTAGTTTGGGATGGGTCTGGTATCACTATTTTTTTTTTTTTTTACTTACCCCAAGTGGTTCTAATGTGCAACTATGGTTAAGAACCACTATAGACATGTAATAAAACAACACCAGAAACTGCACAGACCACGCTCAGAGGATTGGAAGAGCTGATCAGGTTCTGACGGAGAGCTACAGCCAGGCCAGATGAGAGTGCACAAAAGAGCACTTGGATATTTTGCAGACTGCAGTCAATAAACTCAGGTCTCTGCTCTCAGTCCAAGACCGTTTTCTACGACATATTAAAACCAATAAACATCTCCTCCTCCTATCCCCTTCAATTTTTATAGGATTTTTAAAAATGCAAATATGTATATTGTTAATTATAAAAAGGATACATATTCATTCACTGTAGAAAAATTGGAAAACACTGTTAATATGGTTTAAAAAAAGTAATGAGAGGTTTCAAATCTATATTATTTTAAAGACGTACAAGAATCAATCTATTTAAGAATGTCCTAAAATTGATTGTTAAAGCATGTATGAAAGATCCTGTTCTTGTATTCTCATCAACATCGAATATCATCCTTTGAAACAAAGCCCATTTGATAAAGAGAAAGGGAAGCTTATTATTTTAATGTTCATTTCTTCTATTATTAGTGAGGTTGTATGGGTTTTCATGGTTTTGGCCTCTTCTACTTTGTTTGTGTCACACACTAATATCTTTCCCTCATTCCGTTTTAGAATGTATTTTTTACTGATTTGTAAAATTGTATAAAAAATATTAACCTTCAGACTGGACGCAGGGGCTTACGTCTGTAATCCCGTCACTTTGGGAGGCCAAGGTGGGTGGATCACTTGAGGTCAGGAGTTTGAAACCAGCCTGGCCAATGTGGTGAAACCCAGTCTCTACTAAAAATACAAAAAATTTGCAAAGTGTGGTGGCGGGTGCCTGTAATCCCAGCTACTTGGGAGGCTGAGGCAGAAGAATCACTTGAACCTGGGAGGTGGAGGTTGCACTGAGCTGAGATCACACCTTTGCACCCCAACATGGGCAACGAGAGGGAAACTCCATCTCAAAAATAAATAAACGAATAAACAAATTTATCTGTTATACATAATAAGCATGTTTCCTAGTTTCTCTTGTTTCATTTAATAGTACATTTCAACAGAAAAAATCTGTTCATTCTAGGTGTGTAAAGTCATACACACACCAGAATTTGTTGTTAAATTGCCTCTAATGTTTATCCTCCTTATTCTCTTGATGTGTTGATATGTGTAGGGCTTGGAGTCAGAAGGTCAGCACTCATCAGCTTACCAGCCGCGTGATTTAGGGCAAGCCACTTCACTTCTCTGAGCCTCCGTTCTCCCTCATCTGCATCCTAACTTCTGTCAGGTTGAAATCCAGTCAGCACCACAATGGCAAGGACTTTGCTCTCTTGTTCACTGATAGATCCCGGGAACCTAGAACACAGCCTTGCATCCAGCAAGTACTCAACAAGTATTTGTTGAATGAATGAATAAGCATCTGGCTTGGACCCTAGCCTCACTGTCATCCACAGCAAGCCCAGCAACCACTGCCCCTGAGCAGCCTTAAACGGATCACAAGCTGTGTCTCCCAGTCATGTTGTTTACATTTTCCCCATTCTTCCCCAGCACAGCAAAGCCTGTACTGAGTGTATAGTATGAAGCCAGCCCCGTGCTGGGCACCCCTAGTGGATAAAAAAGAGGTCCAGCAAATACACAGACCCTGCCCTTCAGCCTAGTGATTGACTGGCAGAATTTCATTAAATATACAGAATAATTGAAAAAGAAATGAATGGGCCAAAATGTGGGCCAGGAATCTTCAAAATGTTGGGGCTCAGAGCACGATACCCTGAAGTATGGTGCCAGGACATGCTGAATACTTTGAACGGAAGGAAAGAGGCTCAGAATTCTCTTTCTGATCTTCTCCTGCTCTTCTTTCTCCTGCTCCCATTTTTACCTAAAGGCAGGCCATAAAACTGAAATTCTGGCTGGGCATGGTAGCTCATGTCTGTAATCCTAGCATTCTGATCCCAGGAGTTTGAGACCAGCCTGGGCAACAAGGCAAAACCCCGTCTCTACTAAAAACACAAAACAAAATTAGCTGGGCGTAGTGGCGCTGCCTGTGTTCCAGCTACTCAGGAGGCTGAGGTGGGAGGCTCCCTTGAGCATGGGAGGCAGGGGTTGCAATGAACCGAGATCACGCTGCTGCACTCCAGCCTGGGTGACAGAGCAAGGCTCTGTCTAAAAAAAAAAAAAAAAGCCAAGAAACAAAAAACTGGAATTCCTCTTCCCCAAGGTAGGTCACAGCAACTAGAACCCCTCTTTCCCAAAGCCAGTCACAAAACCTGTGATATTACTCTAACTTTTTCCCACCTTTCTGTGAAAGACCTAACCGGAAGGAAATTCTCTGACCTACCTTGTCTCATAGTAGGTCTTAAGACCTCATTCCAGAAGATGTCCTGCCCTATACCCTGGAGGAAGGAGTGCTGCATAGAAAGGTCAAGAAGAATCTGGGCAGACCTTGCAGGGTCTCCCCCTTCAGTCTGTTACCATGAGGTCTTACCTTCCATGTCCAATCCCATTTCTACACGGCTGTCCATTCTTCATCTACTTGAAGTATAAAAATGGACAGTTTTCCCTGGGTCTCTGGTTTTCGTTTCTAAAGCCTCTCATGTCATGTAAAACATTATTTCTTTTTTTTGAGACAAAGTTTCACTCTTGTCACCTAGACTTGTGTACAATGGTGCAATCTCGGCTCACTGCAACCTCTGCCTTCTGGGTTCAAGCAATTCTCCTGCCTCCACCTCCCTAGTAGCTGCGATTACAGGCACCCGCCATCAAGCCTGGCTAATTTTTTGTATTTTTAGTAGAGACGGGGTTTCACCATGTTGGTCAGGCTGGTCTCGAACTCCTGACCTCAGGTGATCCACCCCCTTCGGCCTCCCAAAGTGTTGGGATTACAGACATGAGCCACCACGCCCGGCCCATGTCATGTAAAACTTTAAATAAATCTATTATGCTTTTCTCCTGTTAACCTGTCTTTTTTTTCTTTCTTGTCTTGCTGTATAGTGCTGATCCTGTTAACCTGTCTTTGTCAGTTTCACTAGCCCTGGCCAGGAACCCTCAGAGGGCTGAGGAAACTTTCCCTCCCCTCCACTGCGGAATGCCATTAAGAAGGGAGATGCCGAGTCGGGGAAGGCTCGTTACAGAAGGGACCCGCCAGGGGACTCGAAGGGGAGCGACCCTCAGACACACACAGAAGAGGAAGCTGGTAGGCTAGAAGGGGGAAACTAATGAGATAGGCTTATTTTTCCTCCCAAAACCATTGGCTTCATGTTCTACTTGACCACAAGACAATTACGTTTTATATTCATGATTTCCCTCACCCAGACTATTTTACTTGCTCATTGACACTTGTACCATATGTCAATGTATCGGTTTCAAGAAAAGCTCTCCTTTTATAGTTTTTACATATATAAGGGGCAGAATTGGAAATCCTAGGGAAAAAAAATGTGAAATCCAGAACATGCAGCCAAGTCCAATTTTGCATTTCTGTTCTAAATAAGCCTCCTGAGTGGCTTATGCTCAGATTCACAACTGGTTCCTCACCTTTTTGGAGACTGAAAAGGCCAGGTTCTCTCTGTCCAGTTGGTACATGTAATTTTGCACACAAATTCAAGGGCTCTTAAAACCTCTGTAACCCACCCACGGACTCCTAAGATAGTTCAGTGATCTCCTCACATGAGAAGTTCACTCTGACGAGTATCCAATAAACCCAACTTCAAATTCTGTAATCACTATAAATCTCTTTTGCCTAAGAAACATTATTTCTTTCTAGTATTTTACAGCTGGTCACAAAAACTGGATCTTTCTGGTTCATTCATCCAGTACCTGCCTGAGCTCCTAGCCAAGAATCATGACCTATAGAGTATGTTAGTGTGTAACTTAGGGTAACACTAGCCGTTATAATAAATAAAGCCCATAATCTCAAAGGCTTAACACCAGAGACATCTATGCACTGCTTATCAGTCCAGTGCAAGTGTTTCTGGTCAGCAGATGAACCTTCCACTGTGTGATCCAGGAATCCAGGTTCCTTCCATGTCAAGGCTCTGCATTTTCAACAGTGTTTCTGTGCTCATCTGCAGTGATCTAGTAGAAGGGAAAAAAACATGGAGGATCATGCCTGAGATGATTATATGGGCTATGCCTAGAAATAGAATACATCACTTCCACTCACATTCCATTGGCAGAACTCACATAGCCATCCCTAATTGCAAGGGTGACTAGAAATATCCCTATGCCCAAGGAGAAGAAAGCTTATTCTGCCTCTGCCACAACGGATGTGTACAGCTGCTCTTAGAAAGTTCTGGGATAAGCTGCTCAGAGTCCCAATGTAGCATTTTCCCTCCTTCCTTCTTCCTTCCTTCCTGGCAGCCTCTAAGAAGCTCTGTTACTATCAGGAAGGCAGATCTTTGCTCTAGCATCAGACATATGGGACTTCAATTCCAAGCTATGCCAATAAAACTAGCAATATGTTCCTGCAGGTTCTCTGTGCCTCAGTTTTCTCATCTGTAAAATGGGCCACAACAATAGCTCCAACCTCATTACACTGGATGGATTAGATGAGAAGGCACAAGTAAGGCTCTTAGCACAATGGTTGGCAAGGTGAAAACTCTCAAATATTAAGATACTCATGCTACTGCTAATCATAATTTTAATTAAACTAGTACAATTATTAGTATAGGCTAGCCCAAATTTTTTAAAAGAAGAAAAGGATCTAAGAGATAAGCATTGAGGCTCCTGTGAGAATTGAGATAAAACATGGTAAGGGGTAACCTGAAAATAATACCAGTTAAACAGCACTTTTTTGACCACTATTTTGGATCCGAAAGAAATCAAGAATAAATGAAGGACTTGATACATTGGAAGAGGAGAGTCAAGGACTTAGAGAGGCAGGTCCAGATCTCCACTGTGTGGCCCAGATCTCCATTTGGAAGGCCTTTCGAGGTCACTAACATCCCAGGCAAAATCCAGGAGAATCTGTCTCCTTTTCCAGATTCCAGGCACAGAAACCTGAAGGATAAGAACAAATTAGAGACCTTAACTTCATTTCAACAAATAAGAGACATCTCAGTGGTGAGCATTCCTCCCTCTCTACCTGGTTTCCTTCTCATTGCATGAATCATTCTAACTTTTGTTCCAGCTGTCTACCTTCCATTGACTGACCAAGGCCCTCCCTAAGGCCCAATTCTGCCTCCCACACCACCTTGCTCCCACTCAGTATGCCAATTCAATCTCTAACTCAGTCCTCTTGCCCTTCATCCAGCCTCAACACTCTAGTAGTCCAGAAAACATTTCCATGGAGATCCTGTGGCCCCTGACCCTAATGAGTTTCTTTTTGCCAGACAGCCTGCCTTTCTCAATTGTCCCATTCCCATCAATAGACTGCCACAGGGGTCATGTGAGGAAATAGTCGGAGAAACCTCCGTGCTAGACATCTAGCCAGGAAGAGCTACAGTGCAGCAGAAGAAAAGAATCCTCCAAGCATAGAAATGGCCAACAGCTCCCTTTCCAAAGTCAAGACAGGTATTTGAGAAATGTTTGGTAGAGTTATAAGCGTATTTCTCAGTTCATCTTCCAAAGCCGTAGAGGCAGTACCTTTTCTGGGAAAAAGCCTGAGTACAGAGCATGCCAGCACTGCTTTTCAGAGAAAGATAGGCCCCGTCTGCAGGTGCATTACCTGGGACACAAAGTCTGCATGCCAATTTGCATGGAGATAAGAGAGAGGACATGGAAAGAAAGGAAGGAATATTCACAATATACTACAATGTGTGTGCTAGCACCTCTTTTTTAAAGAAAAGCAAAAAGAATATTGTAGAAAATTAATATTCCATTTTTATATTTCAAGTTCCTGTCTGTTCTGCAGGTTACGTTGTAATAAACCAAATTAATTCTCTCCCACGTGACTTCTAATATTTTATCACTCCAGGCTGGGCGTGGTGGCTCACGGCACTCTGGGAGGCCGAGGCGGGCAGATCACTTGAAGTTAAGAGTTCGAGACCAGCCTGGCCAACATGGTGAAACCCCATCTCTACTAAAAGCACAAAACATTAGCCAGGCGTGGTGGTGCACACCTATAATCCCAGCTACTCGGAAGGCTGAAGCAGGAGAATTGCTTGAATCCAGGAGGTGGAGGTGCAGTGAGCTGAGATCACATCACTGCACTCCATCCTGGGCTACAGAGTGAGACTCCATCTCAAAACAAAACACACAAACAACAAATATATATAGTTATTGATCACTTCAGTTCAAAAGATGCGTTTTAAAGTGTAAGAATCTTAAAGTGGAAGTTGCAGCACGTTGTGGGCAACACGTTGGTAGTAACTGGCACTTTCAAGTGTGGGGAGGAACAACTAGTTTCCTGCCTTTCAGTTCCTCGTTGTAACTGTCCTTTGCAATTTTCTCAATTATATTTTAAACAGGTCTGAAGATGCACTGGTGTATCTAGTTCTTTTTACATTAAAATTTGTCTTAGCAAAGTCACAGCTGGGGCTCGTGAAGAGATTACGTGGCTCTAGAAGAAAGAAAAACAAGCTGGGAGCGATGCCTCACACCTGTAATCCCAGCACTTTGGGAAGCTGAGGCAAGGGAGGATTGCCCTGATCCCAGGAGTCTGAGACCAGCCTGGGCAACACGGAGAGACCCTCATCTCTATATTTAAAACAGAAAATTAGTCAGGCATGGTGGTGCATGCCTCTAGTGCCAGCTATTCAGGAGGCTGAGGCAGGAGGATCGCTTGAGCCTGGGAGGTTGAGGCTGCAGAAGGCTATGATCGTGCCACTGCACTCCAGCCTGTATGACAGAGCAAGACCTTGTCTCAAAAAAAAAAAAAAAAAAAGAATAAAGAAAAATATGTATCCATGGAAGGATAAGGTTCTGCAGCCTTTTCCTTTGCCATATTTTTTCTCTCAACTATAAGTGTGAAATAATTTCAACAAACCTCATTTGACACAAAGAAAAGTGGTGAAAACAGATATTTTAATTCAAATATGTGGCATTTCCTTCCATGGGAGTCTTGAAGAGCACACACATTTACAACAGACGGATTAGAAGAGGAAGCAAGAAGTTCTGCTATAGGAATGTGGCTAGAGCTATCTTAAGGCCTTTTTGTAACTCATAATCCATAAAGCAAATGATGTTAACGACCTTCGTTTTACCCAACCCCCTCACTAAAAAGTGAAAATCATCAACTGTTCCACTTCCAATAAAATGTCTCAAATCAGTCCTGAATATTATCCCAGGGAAAATACTTTGGGAATTCTTTGGATCTGTAAGTTAGGTATGCACTTGGGTGATATGGGCAATACATACTTTCAAGACAGAGCATACATGCAGAAGCCAGAAAGCAAGAAGCTGTGTTTAAATAATACAACACTGCCACCTAGAGGCCTCACACTGACTTAGACACCATCACCAAACAGGCTGAAAAGGTAGACAAGCTACCTGTACTTCGCAGCACAGCTGGCACAGCTGGCTTAAATGAGTAGAGATATTGAGGAAATGTTACAGAGTAAATATGCTTCCCGCTCACTACCTACAAAGACAAGAAACCAGTTTGGTGATGGTTGTATTAAGATATTTGCAAAACTGTGTAAAAATCATCCTTCCAATCCCATGAAAACATTTCAAAACAGTGTGAATTTATTACTCACTGATTGAATATGCATTTAATGTGTCAAATAAACCTAGGAACATGGGATATATAAACCAAGGTAAACAGGCTTCCTTATTGCAGGTCTCCTCAGAACCTTTCATATTTGACTGTAGGTAGTGAATCTCCAAAGAGAGACTGCAGAATGCAAGTTTCCAAAACTTAACTAAGGAATCCTTTTTTTGTTTGTTTTTTTTTTCAAAACACACCAGTGAGCCAACTCCCCCATCCTACTAGGAAAGGAAGGTCGAGCGGTGGTGTGCAGCTGCAGATTATGGAATCAACCCGCATGGGTTCCCATTCTAACTCCATCACTTTACAATTGAGCTGTTCTGTATCTATTTCCCCATCTGTAGCACAGGAATGTAACACCTACTTCCCAAAGAGTTGCGAAGATTACAAGGTAATACATGTAAACCACCTAAAATAATTAGTGGTGGTTGGCTATCCCCCCTCATGTCCTTCTTGGATGTTGTTTGTATCCGAAGTCTCCTAATGTACAGTTCCGGAAAGCTACTATTAACAAATAACACTCGCCTGGCACGGTGGCTCATGCCTGTAATCCCAGCACTTTGGGAGGCCAAGGCAGGTGGATCACCTGAGCTCGGGAGTTTGAGACCAGCCTGGCCAACATGGAGAAACCCTGTCTCTACCAAAAAAGTACAAAATTAGCCAGGCGCATGCCTGTAATCCCAGTTACTCAGGAGCCTGAGGCAGGAGAATCGCTTGAATCCAGGAGGTGAAGGTTGCGGCGAGCCAAGATCGTGCCATTGCACGCCAGCCTGGGTGACGAGTGAAAACTGTCTCAAAAAATAAATAAAAAACACTCCAGTTATGCCCAACTTCTGTCCGCATTCCCTTTACAGACAATGTTCCTTTGGGGCTCATGAGAGGGACAGTGGGAGCATTTAAACTAACTAGCTTAGTTACTAGCTTACTTACTAGCTTAGATGGAAAACAATGATATTCATAATCTCTTTTGAATAACTGGAAGGGCTTTCAGCATTTGCAAAACAAAGGATAGAGATCCTTGCCAAAGTCCAAAATTCACACACAGTGCTTTCTCCAACAATGCTTGAATTTACCTTTTAAATCATTTCTCCACACAGAACTCAAGATGTAGAAGGTAAATTAACAAAACTCCCAAATACCTCCAGCATTCTATATTGAGACATTATATACACGCATATATGTATGTGTATATATGAATGTGAATGGGAGACGTGGTGGTATGTGAAATAGCTAAAATACCTTGCTGCTTAAGACTTTAAGGTTTTTTTAACCATCTGTCCTAGTTCTCTTTGAAGTAGACTGGTAGAGATCAACATCCACTGGGATGCAAAACATTTCAAGCAAAACCCTGATCATTTTATTCTCCCGTTTTCTTCATCCTGAGTTGTCTCCTTTCACATTTACTTTCTATTTCACAACTAAGGATTTCTTCTTAATCACTAACTGAATTTATAATTTTCAGTAATAGGAAAACCTAACATTTACTGGGCATCTACGTACCACATACATCTTGAAGCATTCTCTCCATTTAACCAATGGGAGCCTAAGGCTGGAGGCTGCAAGTAGAGGCACGCAACGCTGGGCTGCCAGGCCTGGAGGACAAGCCCTGTTTTGCCACTAACTAGATCTATGATGAGGCTGGTCACCCTTAGTGCACCCTCGACAGTGCCAGTTCACACCTGCTGCTCAGGCATCCTTACTAGTGGCATCCCTTCCACTCTAAACAGTATCTGGAATTTAAGTTATACAGTCCTCCTAGCTATAGCCTCAACACGGCTCCTTATCCCTCTGCACCTGTTTCCAAAATCTGAAAAAGGAGACAGGATTAGATAGTTTTGCAAGAGTTTTTTCAAGCTGTTTCTGTGATTTCCATTTCGGAACTAAAACAGCCTCTAAAGTAGTCCAATTATGAAATGTAAAGATCTTTCGATCTGTCTTCCTCCCACTGATAAACTAATGTCTATTTTTCTCTGATTAGTTTAGACCCAACCTAACTAAATGTTTGTATAGACAAACAATGATTTAACAGACATTTAAGAGTCCGTGAGCATGTCAGCAACTGGAGGAAAACGGAAAACAAGCTGGAATCGGTAGAACTGTTTAAGTGTGTGTTACTTCACTCATCTCCTCACTCCTTCTTAGCTTGGATAAAGTGTATTAATGATG
The DNA here is from genome assembly GCF_009764315.1 of Trachypithecus francoisi. Lineage (NCBI taxonomy): Eukaryota > Metazoa > Chordata > Mammalia > Primates > Cercopithecidae > Trachypithecus > Trachypithecus francoisi. The sequence continues at coordinate 85,829,752 of NW_022681457.1, read as the reverse complement.
CCAGGACCAGGATACTCCCCACCATGTGTGAGATTTGCAGATATGAAACACCCAACCAAAAACATGTTCACCTGAGCTTAGATTTACTACCCTAAAGCAGAAATGGGCCAGGGGAGATACCTGGACACAAGGCCATGAAATTCCCACATTGGAATAGAACTTGAAGCTCTGACACATAAGAAAACGTTAACCACATGAAGCAGCAAAAGAAATGGATGAAAAAATGGCAAAGTGGGACAATCCAACATTCCGCCACCACCCTCTCATACCTCAGGCAAGGAGAAAAACTGATTTTGGAGTAAATACATTTATTGATACCCATTTTATATATAGTTCAATGAAATAATCTATAAATATAAAAAGCATTTTTCTTTTGGATATCACCATGGTCCATGTAAATACTCAACAGTCAGAATCATCTGCAGGAAGCACTCCAAGTCACACTGTTAGGTTTACAGACCTGAATATACATATTGCATTAAACAGTGGCACTTATGTACTCAAGTGGTCCAGTGGCTTTGGAAAATATGACTACTGGGCATGTGGAATAGAAATAATGTGTTAGGTTTAAATCAATGGAAAGGGTATCAACCATCAACAAAAGCAACAATTATGAATTAATATTCTAGGCAAAGAAAGTACCACAGTTGACACTTGGTGTCAGAATACTGGAGACAAAGTATGTAAAACAATGCCTGTTGCAGCACCACGTGCTCACTCCAACTCCCAGTGGACAGTCCCCCAGTGCCTTAGGGTCACTTGTGGTCAACAAAATGCAATGAAGAAGCTTGATAGCTTAGAATAAAAGGTCTGTAAAGGCTGATATCAAGATTAAAGTAAGCTAAACATTTCAGTGACATAATGAGTTTCTCCCCTAGAAGGGGACTGTGGGAAAAGCTTTTAATTCCCTTTGTTACTCTGAGCATGATCATTTATCTAATGCAGAAGAAAGAACCCAGACATCTGGTACTCAGAACATAGGTGCAAACATTTTCTTCCATTTCGAAGTTTTTTCAACACTTCCGAGGGAACTAATGCAACCACTGTTGAGCCTTGCTCTCCACCTGATGCAGCATAAAATTTTCTCTCATTTCTTCAATACAGGAATGTCTTGCTGCAGACTATGTGTCTTCTGAGTTAGCAAGCAAATGCATTTAAGAGGTCTTAGTTGTGCAATGTCCAAAACTGAAATCTGAGAGGCAGTGTTAGAACTTAAGCAAGGCAGAATTTTTAGAGTCTACTCAAATGAAAGCCTAAGTGAAGCATATAAAAATTCAGTCTTTTCTATTATTTTCAACTGGAATTGATGGCAACATTCCCTGGTAAGGATGGGTAACTGGTGTCATGTAACTCCAGGTCCAAAATACCCCAACTACGTAAAGTGGACCCAAAAGAGGAGAAATACACACTTGAGTTCTGTGGTCTCCAGAATTTGTTGTTGTTGTTGTTGTTGTTGTTGTTTTGCCATTTTCAAAAAAGAAATAGTAGCTTCAGTTGTACACCACCAGTTGAAGGGGTTTTCATCCAAATGAGAAACTCTACCCCTTGTCTCTAGTGGAACAGGCACCAGATTCCCACAAGCGGCAGCTCCCATGTCCTGTAGCACGTGGCATCTGACCCTGGAGTGAAGAGTAAGCTGGCACAGAGCCCCGACGCTGGGATTCAGACTAGATGGCGTTTCGTGGTGTGCCATTGTGAGCCAGTGCTTTCAGACTGCAGGCACTAGTCTGGTGACCACAGCTCCTGTGAGAAGTCACACCCACCTCAAAAACCTCATGAATAGCTTTTCGGAAACAGTGGAAGTTGTAGTCTATTAAACCTGCAGGAAGGAAAAAGAAAAGAACACCTCCTGAATTGTCAATTGTGAAATTTTATATCTGGGTTTGTAGCCAAAAATAACTCGGATAAACACTGGTTGGAAATTCTTAAGCCTCCAAACTAGATAGCAACCTCTTCAATCGTAAGAACAGCTGGTCATCACATACATCCACCATCATAACATTCTGCTAGACAACAAATGCGATTAGACCATTACCTTGGCCAAATTAATACCGCTGGCATCCAAGTTTCAAATCACTCAATTCACATTCAAGAAAAGTAAAATATTCAAATACACTGTGTGGCCTGCTTGAACATAGTGTGATCTTTCAATAATTTATATTTGATTTGATGAAAGTCATTAAATACTTATTGAACAGCATGATAGAGGGTACAATATGTCAAAGGAAACAGCAGATATGGTCCATGCCTTCCAGACAGGATATGCTAGCTGGGGCATAAAGCCAAACTACAAGAAACAAACCAAAACAATCTGGTGTCAAATTGACAACTGTGAAGGAAATCCAAAGGAAAAGCCAAGTGCAGGCCAAAGTAATCAACTGAAAACTTCAGGGACAAGAAAGAACTTTGGGAACACAGACACGATTTAATTAGGCAGAAAGGGGGAACAAAATCACAAGAAAACTGCAGGGACCTGGTAATGAGAACACAGCACAGGCGGAAGACAGGAAAAAAAAAAACGGTCCGACTGGAGAGTGGGACATCAGGGAACTCTTGGTAGGAAATACTAAGAATCAGGTCTGAATAAGCAGGTTACAACCAAATTAAGGTGGACCTTCAGCCTCAGAAAAGAAACAAACTATAAAAGACAAGTTTTGATCAATTCAACTACATTAAAATTTATTTCTGTGCCAAATGTAAAATAGACCATCAAGGAAATTTGAACACTGGCCAGATAGTTGATATCATTAAATCACTGTTAATTTTGTCGTTTATTGTTTTAAAAGCCACTACCTTTTAGAGATACCTACTGAAACCTGTAGACAAAATGATTTCATGTCAGGCCTTTGCTTCAGAATAATCCAGTAGGGAAAGTGGTATAAATATGAAACACAATTAGCTATAATTTTGATAACTACTGAATCTGGGCAAATGATTAAAAGGCTTTTATTATACTGTTTTCTCTACTTTTTTACATATTTGACAGTTTCCACAATAAAATAAAAAAGCTTAATAATCTATAATAACTGAGAAGCTGTCCAGGAAACATGACTGAAGTGTGTCCGTGGATGACGGCTGAACCAAGGAGCTGAATGCATAGAGATTCCTTGTGCTGTCCTACCTTTGTGTACACCTGAAAATTCCCATAAACAAAAGTTAATTTTTTTTTTTTAGAGACAGGGCCTCACTTTGACACCCTGGCTGGAGTGCAGTGGTGCAACCATAGCTCACTGAAACCTCAAACTCCTGTGCTCAAGTAATCCTCATGCCTCAGCCTCTTGAGTAGATAGGACTACAAGTGCGAGCCAGCACACCCAACTAACTTTTTAATTTTTTGGTAGAGACAGAGTCTTGCTATATCTTGCCCAAGCTGGTCTGGAACTCCTGAGCTCAAGCGTCCTCCCACCTCAGCCTTCCAAAGCACTGAGATTACAGGTGTGAGTCACCACACCTGGTCTAAAAAAAAAATTTTTTTAAGATTAAAATGGTTAAAAGCAGGCCACAAGTGATGCACACATGTAATTCCAGCTACTTGAGAGGCTGAGGTGTGAAGACTGCTTGAGCTCAGGAGTTCAAGACCAGCCTGAGCAACACAGCAAGACTCCCATCTCAAAATAAAAACACAAATAAAAAAAAAAACTAACATAGAGAAAAATAAGGAACTGCTAACAATCAGTGCAAAAAAACATAAATATACATGGATCAGGTAAAATGTGAAAGAAGAAACCTGAATAGCCATGAAAAGGTACTTGCCATGAAAAGACACTTGCTCTAAGCAGTAATTTAAAAAGTAAAAATGAAAATCAAATAAGATACCCTTTCACACCTACCAGATTGATAATAATTAAACAGTCTGACAATACCAAGCATTACTAAGGATAAGAAGCAATAAGAACTTCCATAGACCAGTGCCAGCCAGGGGTGAAAATGGTAAAGTCACTTTGGTGAGCTGTTTGGCAATATCTTTATTAGTTAAAGACATATGTACTCTTATAAATTCCACTCCTAAATGTATACCCTAGAGAAATTCTCCACATGTGCAAAGGCAAACTTGTTCATGAGCATTTGTTACAGATGTGTAATTTTTAAAATAATCCAAATGTCCAGCAACAAGAAAATAAAATGTGGTATAGTCAACCCATAGAATGCTATATGGCAGTGAAAAGGAATGAACTAGAACTATGTGTCATCAATTTGAACACATCTCAAAAACCACCTGAATGAAAAGAATCAAGCAAATTGCAGAAGACTACTTATATTTTTATATCATTCATACAATACTCTATTGTTTAAGGATAGACATGAAGTTAAAAAAAATAGGAAAAATAAAATACATACAGCTCAAAGGAAGGGATTTCAATTGAGAAAAACACACAGAAGACTTCAACTGGCCAGGCAGTTGGCTCTCATCTGTAATCCCAGCACTTTGGGAGAGTGAGGGAAGAGGATTGCTTGAGGCAACGAGTTCAAGACCAGTCTGGGCAACATAGAGAGATCCTATCTCTAAAAAATTTTTTTTAAATTAGCCAGCATGGTAGCATGAGCCTATACTCCCAGCTACTCAGGAGGCTGAGGTGGGAGGATCTCTTCAGCCCAGGAGTTTGAGGCTACAGTGAATTATGATCATGTGGGGGCAATGGAGTGAGATTCTGTCTCCAAAAAATAATAATAATAAGTTTTAATTGTATTTGTCATTTTAGTTCTTAAGTTGAAAGGTGAATATACATGTTTTGTTTTACCCAAAAATTTGTGTACATCTGAACTATCCCATTAAAAACTCAGGTAGAAGAGGGAGGACTTGTTGCAGTCAATAACAGAGCTACTGTAGATCCTTGAGTAGTTAAATAATATACATTTCCTGAAAACTAGTCTGTCTTTGGGATAAAAGATGATACATACTACACCCTCCACATATATGTCAACTACATGAATATTATCAAGTAAGAGACTACTGCAGCACCACTGGCCTGAAGCAATGAGAACCTGGAGTGGAATCACTGACAGTGAAAATGGAAAGGAAACCCAAGAAACAGTTCCAAGAAACAAAAGATCAGATTTGGTGAAAATTCAATATAAACAATACAGAAGAATAGAAAAAGGAGATCACGAAATCTCCTCTGTGAAGCAATCTGCAAGTGCCCTTTCAGCAATCACACCACACAATTACCTAACTATAAGATATTTACGCTCGGACAGCACAGGAGAAACTCGCGCGACCAGTGACAGAAGTATGACAGCCAAGAAAGTCACAAAACAGGGGAAATACTCGTCAACCAATGATTGACATGACGTTGAAGGTAACATTCACAATATTCAAGAAAGAACGTCTTACTAATAGCTCCAAACATGGGACAAGAGCATGAGCCAAAGTCATAGCTGGAGATGTGAATTTTTCAATCACATAGAGAAGATTAACTGAAGCCATGTATTTGATGAGCTGACCTAGAAAATAAGCAAGCAGAAAGACTTGGCTCTGACAAACAGGACTGAGGGAAAAAAAAAACAGCCAGAAGAAACAGGAGAGGTGGTCGGGAAAACAAACACACAAAATATCCCAAGAATTCAGCTTCAGAGAAGCAAAGAGAGAAGAAAGTTTTCAGAAAGGAGTGACAAGATCACATGCTTAGAAGGATGAAAAGGCTGCAGAGTAAGAAAAGGCCACTGAATGCAGCAAGGAGGTAACCTGGTAACTTCTAAAAGTCTAGTTTCTATCATCAGAGTGAACAGGCAACCTATAGAATGGGAGAATATTTTTACAATCTATCCATCTGACAAAGGGCTAATATCCAGAATCTACAAGGAACTTAAACAAATTTACAAGAAAAAAACAGCCCCATCAAAAAGTGGGCGAAGGATATGAACAGCCACTTCTCTAAAGAAGACACTTATGCAGCCAACAAATATATGAAAAAAAGCTCATCATCACTGGTCATTAGAGAAACCCAAATCAAAACCATCATGAGATACCATCTCACGCCAGTTAGAATGGTGATTATTAAAAAATCACAAAACAACAGATGCTGGAGAGGATGTGGAGAAATAGGAACGCTTTTACACTGTTGGTAGCAGTGTAAATTATTTCAACCATTGTGGAAGACACACAAATACCATTTGACCCAGCAATCCCAAAGGATTATAAATCATCCTACTATAAAGACACATGCACACGTACGTTTATTGCAGCACTCTTCACAATAGCAAAGACTTGGAACCAACCCAAATGCCCATCAATGATAAACTGGATAAAGAAAATGTGGCACATATATACCATGGAATATTATGCAGCCATAAAAAAGGATGAGTTCATGTCCTTTGCAGGGACATGGATGAAACTGGAAATCATCATTCTCAGCAAACTAATACAGGAACAAAAAAACCAAATACTGCATGTTCTCACTCATAAGTGGGGAGCTGAACAATGAGAACACATGGACACAGCAAGGAGGACATCACACACCAGGGCCTGTCAGCGGGTGGGTGGCTGGGGGAGGGATAACATTAGGAGAAATACCTAATGTAGATGACGGGTCAATGAGTGCAGCAAACCACCATGGCACGTATACACCTATGTAGCAAACCCGTGCATTCTGCACATGTATCCCAGAACTTAAACTATAAACAATAAATAAATAAAAGTCTAGTTTCAGTAGACTTGTTCAGATGGAAGCCAAACTGCATTCAGTTAAACAGGTAATGAAAGCATCTGAAGGCAGAAAGGCTAGATTTAAAATGAGAGATCAAAAAAAGAAAAGAGAAAGTCTGATCTATATATGGAAGGGAAGGCCAAAAGCAGTTTGAGCTTTTTTTTTTTTCTAATAGCCATTTGTCTTAACATTGCAATTATTATTTTCTCTTGTTTTCAAGAACCTGAAAAGTTATGGCAAAGAAATTAACATAAAAAACAGCTTTTTAAAATGCTATTACCTTTTCGTTCAAAGCTTTCTTCCCTTAGAATGCAGACCAGTGCCAAAAATTTAGTCACCTCCTTTAAATAAAGGACAGTTGTATTATTCAGCTTGATAATTGCCATAGATTCTTTGTCATAAGCACTTCCACTTCCATCTTCCTTTAACCTATTTTAAAAGAAAGTACTATTCATTACAGGCTTCCCATCTAGGCATGTGTCACATTTAATTTGCCCAATGACATCCACCCAGTTTCCCAAATGTCTCTGGGAAATAATACTGGCTTAAATATATTGGGAGAGAGTGTTGTTAAGGTATAGCGTTCCTAAACACAGAATCTCAGGGATTCCTATTAAAAACAACTCCATACACATCCTTTAATATAGATAATCAGACATTTGGAGAAAAAGGTGCAAACATATGTATATCTTAACCAGGGAAATGACAACATTACCAACATCTTACTAAGTGGGGCTACTCATCCCCTACACTGTGTTCTGTAAACCCAGCTGAGGTGTCTCCTCTCTTCACTGCCCTCAGGTCACAGGGCCCCTCTGGGACCTGCCGCCTCACTTAAATGAGCTCCTTCAAGGCACATTCTATATGCCAGGTCAATCACATTTTCACAGAAAACATATTTTTTGCTTCCTCACAAAACCAAGAAAATACTTAAGACTAAACAAGAACAGTCTCAGCTAGAGACTAGTAGGGACTATGTTGAAATTAACAACTTTTAAAAAAAGATACGGACTCAGAGTCTTTTCTGATGTAATTGCCTATAAAAATCTAAAGGTTATCTAGGAATTAAGAGTTGTCAAAAATGCTTTTTTAAAAGTATTTGCCTTCAAAAACAAAAGAGGTGAGGGAAATAACACTAAAAAGAAAATGTCGGCTGGGCACAATGGCTCACGCCTGTAATCCCAGCACTTTGGGAGGTTGAGGTGGGCGGATCGTCTGAGGTCAGGAGTTCAAGACCTGCCTGGCCAACATGGTGAAACCCCATCTCTACTAAAAAATAAAAAATAAAAAAAATAAAAAATAAACCATTAGCCAGGCATGGTGGCGCACACCTTTAGTCCCAGCTACTAGGGAGGCTAAGGCAGGAGAATCACTTGAACCCAAGAGGCGGAGGTTGCAGTGAGCCGAGACTGTGCCACTGCACTCCAACCTGGGCAACAAGAGTGAAACTCTGTCTCAAGGAAAAAAAAAAAAAGAGGAAAAGAAAATGTCGGGAGTAACTGGTAATTTTCTTTGATAGCAAAACAATGTATCCTTTTTCTCCTATTTTCACTTTTCTATATTTTCCATGCAGTTTTTAATGAATAGGGGTGAGGCTTATTTTTTAAACTATTCCAAGCCTCACAATTTATGTTCTCATATGGTAGCATGAGCATAATGTCAAAAAAAATTTGGGGTCTGGCATGGTGGGTCATGCCTGTAATCCCAGCATTTTGGGAGGCTGAGGTGGGAGGAATACTTGAGCTTTGGAGTTCGAGACCAGCCTGGGCAACACAAGAACACACATACACACACACACACACAATTTTAAGGTGACAGAAATAACACTAAAACAGTTGTTAGTAGTTGACCTGAATAGTGGCTCTTTACTCCTATTTTCATTTCTCTATATTTTCAGTGTATTGTTTTTTTCCACAAAGTGGGGGCTTATTTTCACTATTCTGAACCTCGCAGTTTACCTTCTTATACATTTCTTTGATCCTCACAACAACCCTGAGGACACAAATTATTACTATAGCCCTATTTAACCACATTATGTCCTTTCTGCAACAAGCGAAAGTAAACTACATAAATACAAAGAGGACTATGCCCATTGAAAAGATACAGAGGCCAGGCACATGGTGTCCACCTGTAATCCCAACACTCTGGGAGGCCAAGGAGGATCACTTTGGCCCTGGAGTTCAAAACCAGTCTGGGCAACAAAGTGAGACTCCATCTCTACAAGAATATCCAAAAGTTAGCCAGGTATGGTGGCACATGCCTGTGCTCCCGGCTACACAGGAGGCTGGAGGACAGCTTGAGCCCAGGAGGTCGAGGCTGCAGTGAGCTGTGTTCACACTACTGCACTCCAGCTTGGGCAATAGAGTGAGACCCTATCTCAAAAAAAAAAAAAAGGTAGGAACTGAAGTTCATTAAAAATAAAGTGATCTCCTGGCAAAGTCAGGACTCAAACTTAGGGTTTTTAACTCAATTCCACGCAGTTTCCAGTACCTTAACTAATATAAAGTTAATTTGGGAAGGCAGAGTGGAGGGGAAATTAGTGTCATTTGCTTTTAAGAGTATAGAAGAAAACTACTTCCTTCTAATTGGAGAAGAGGAAGTTGTAAGTGCTACATGTTCTCAGCTTATAGTTAAGATGTCCCATGCAGATCTTTTCCTGTGCCACATGGAAAGTGAGAACAAGAACTAACTCTGACAACAGGTTCCAACATAGACAACCCTGAAGATGATTCCCTAAACCAGTACCCACAGCCAGCAACTGTAAGAAACTATAAAGTTCCTAATGTCAAGCCAGCATACGATCTTGAATCACACACTAACATGAGAAAGAAATAAGAAAGGCACATTCTATTCAAAGTTGGGAGATTAGCGCGACTTGATTTGGCTGTGATTAATAAAATTAAGAATAAAAATATGTTAATGACCATAAAATACTCACTCAGAATCTGTAAAGCATAAGATCTGCTTTCTACATTTATCTGTTTTAAGTTTTTAAGACTATTAGGAAAATATGCTTATCTGAATCTTAGTCAAAATAATGCCAAGGCAGGCCAAGAGTAGTGGCTCACGCCTATAATCCCAGCACTTTGGGAGACCAAGGCAGAATACTGCTTGAGGCCAGGAGTTCAACACCAGCCTGGGCAACACTATGAGACCCTGTCTCTACAAAATAGTAAAATTTACAAAAAAAAAAAAGGCCAGGTGCAAGGGTTCACACTTGTAGTCCCAGCACTTTGGGAGACCGAGACAGGAGAATCACTTGAGTCCCGGAATTCAAGACCAGCCTGGGCAACATCGTGAGACCCTATCTCTACAAAAATCAAAAATCAGCCAGGCATGATGGCACACGCCTGTAGTCAGGAGGATCACCTGAGCCTGGGAGGCGGAGGCTGCAATGAGCCATGATTGTGCCACTACAATTCAGCCTTAGTGACAGACCATGTCTCAAAAAAAAAAAAAAAAAAAGTTAGCCGGGTATGGTGGGGTGTGTGGCTGTAGTCCCAGCTACTCAGGAGGCTGAGGTGCGAGAATCACTTGAGTCCAAGAGGCTGAGGCTGCAGTGACCTGTGGCTGGACTGCAGTGATGTAATCATAGCTCATTGCAGCCTGGAACTCCTGGGATCAAGCAATTCTCCTGCCTCATCCTCCTGCTTAATCCCCCAAGTTTAGCTAGGACTACAGGTGCACACTACCACATCCACCTAATATAATGTACTTTATTATGTATAAGGTATTTTAAAATGTATTGGCTGGAAGCAGTGGCTCATGCCTATAATCCCAGCACTTTGGGAGGCTGAGGCAGGTGGATCACCTGAGGCCAGGAGTTCGAGACCAGCCTGGCCAACATGGTAAAATCCTGTCTCTACTAAAAATACAAAATCATCCAGGCGTGGTGGTGCACTCTGTAATCCCAGCTACTCGGGAGGCTGAGGCAGGAGAACTGCTTGAATCTGGGAGGCAGAGGTTGCAGTGAGCCGAGATCGCACCGCTGCACTCCAGCCTGGACAACAAGAGCGAGACTGTCTCAAAAAAATAAATAAAATAAATAAAATGTATCTAACACTGAAAATAAATTTTACAGCTAAATTTGATTTTTGTATTATAAAAAAGTTGGTTTATGAAATTTTGATTTGTTTTAAATAAAAACCAAACATTCTACTCATCCATTTTTTAAATTAGAAATGGGAAATATGAAACTTTCCTAAAAAATATAATAAACGGACAATGCCTCATTTTCATTATGTAAAGAATTAAAACAAGCCAGGCATGGTGGCTCACGCCAGTAATTCCAGTGCTTTGAGAAGCCAAGGCAGGTGGATCACGAGGTCAGGAGTTCAAGACCAGCCTGGCCAACATGGTGAAACCCCATCTCTACCAAAAATATAAAAAATTAGCCAGGTGTGGTGGCAGGCACCTATAATCCCAGCTACTCAGGAGGCTGACGCAGGAGAATCGTTTGAACCCAGGAGGAGGAGATTGCAGTGAGCTGAGATCTCACCATTGCACTCCATCCTGGGCAACAGAGTGAGACTCTGTTTCCTCCACAAAAAAAAAAGGCTGGGCACAGTGGCTCACGTCTGTAATCCCAGCACTTTGGGAGGCCAAGCTGGGCAGATCACAGGGTCAGGAGATAGAGACTATCCTGGTTAACATGGTGAAACCCCGTCTCTACTAAAAATACAAAAAAATTAGCTGGGCATTGTGGCGGGCACCTGTAGTTCCAGCTACTCAGGAGGCTGAGGCAGGAGAATGGTATGAACCTGGGAGACAGAGCTTGCAGTGAGCTGATACCACGCCACCACACTCCAGCCTGGGCAATAAAGCGAGACTCCATCTCATAAATAAATAACAAAAGAGAGCATATAATCACAAAAGTTAAAGGAATAGATGGATAGACATAGAATAGGTAAGACAAATGTACTCTCCTACTTAGAGGCAGCTGGAGAAAGACATGGAAAAATTAGGCAAAAGACCAAAATGAAGGGCAGAGTCAGAGGTGAAAGAGACATTTAGACTAGATGGAGCAGAGAGAACACACAGGGAGTAGAAAGTAAAGATAATGCTAAAGCATCTGAAAAGCAACTTGAGAGTGCTGATGTTAACATACCAGGGGAATCTAGGAAGTCAATCGAGAGTGCACAGAATGTTATTAGTCCTTTTTTTTTTTTTTTTTGGTAAGCCTGGGGTCTGTGTTGCCCAGACTGGTCTCCAACTCCCAGCCTCAAGCGATCCTCTCACCCCAGCCTTCCAAACATCTGGGATTATGGGCGCAAGCCACCACACCTGGCCATTATCAGCTTTTGAAAAGCCAGTAATTCTCCAAAGTTTTCACTAGTCCTCTGTCCTATTCTACAAAATCACTTGCTGGCTGGCTTTCATAAATGTCCATATATAGTTTGGCAAATTTACATAAAGGAAGAGCTCAAATTTTAGAGATTTATTTTGGAAACCTGTATATATGGGTCAGATTTTTAAAAGTTCTTCCAGCATCCAAAATTCTAATTACTTTCTTTGCTCTCTGAAAGATTAAGAATCCCTAATTCCACAAAGCCTGAGGTTAAATCAGGAACCAGAACTTACTTTGTTACTCAGACCATTTTAAATAAATTAATCTAGCTTTTCAATCTAGCTAAGTTCCAGTAGTGAGAAGACACTGTGGAATCCTCCCCCATCCCCACAACAGCGGGAGAAACTTGCAGTGATAAACAAGTCCAGTTCTAGTCATGCTTTCCAACTTTTCTTAGCCATTCTCTGAAGGAGTAAGACCCAGCAGCCCACTTCCAGAGAAATCATGCTCCAAGTTAAAGCACTATGGTCAGAACAATCCCAGTTCATGTAGTACTACTTGCCAGAGGCCTCAGAAATTAGTCTTCTGGACAAATCAAGTTAATAATTTTCTGCCTGAGATATTGCAGGAATATGTATATAACTTACCCATATATACAAGACACATCAATTACAACATCGATCATGTCACAGCAAAGTTCATAAGATTGCATATCCACAGGGGAACTGTCTGTTGCAATGTAGATTTTGCTGACAACATCAAAGAGAAAAGCTTTTTCAATACCTGAATTCTTGGAAAAACAAATGGGAAACTGTTCAGTATTTTTTAAGAATCACAATTTACAACTTATCGAAGATCTTGAATTACTGAATAACATCCAAGGTCATTTTTAATTATATAACCCATACCAAAAAACAAATAGCACTTGCTTGAGAGACTCGTCTATTATCCAAAGAATGAAAGTGGAATCATTTCTCTACTCTGATTGACTGACATAATTTCATGAGTCAAATGTTCTTCTTCTTCCTCTTTACTCAAATGAATTATTTTCTAAGACATCATAAAAAATTTAACAAAAATCTCTAAAAATCAAGCAATGCTACATTTTCAATAATCCTCTTATTAATATAACCCATCTCTGATTTGAATCACCTTGCTATCAAGAAAGGTATTATGTGGGAATTTACAAACCATAAAAGAATTACACTTTGACATCAACATCTATTTAAGAATTCAGAAAATAACTTGAGTAATACTTTATGTTATCATTTATTTTACATGTTAAGCAGGTCATTAGTCTTTGTACTTGATTCAGATTAATTCAAGACTTTTTTGGAAAATTTGAAAACACAAATATATTCACAAAAATGGAACCAGAAGCTGCAGTGAATTAAATATAAATTGCTCACTTACTGATATAAAGATATTTAATAGGTTTTCCAAGGTCGGCAGTTGTGGAATGAGTTTCTGTACCACCTTACTAAAGGCTTCAAATATTGAATGGTCATAGATACTAGTCAGATAAAAGCTGAAAAACACAACATAGCTTGATTAATTTGTTCTGTGACAACTATCATAATACATAAAATTTTAAGTTTCTTAACATTTGATTTCAGCGAGTTCAATAAAGCCTCTTTATCTTGTCTACCATGCCCATTACTCAAGATGACAAATACACTTTCCAACCTGGCTTCATCTCTTTACTGGATTGACACAGAGGGCAACTGAAGTAGTACTGAGAAAAGGATTTTCAGGTACATAAACTCCAGTATTCACTGAAGTCTTTGCAATCTGATCCAAAAAGCTTTTTTTAAGCACATAACTGAGACCAAAAATAAGACTAAAAACTGAGAAAGCTAGAAGAGTTATGTGACATATATTAAATAAGAACATAATTCAGGTTTCTACTAAAACGTCACCTCAAAAAGTTCTTTCCAGACCAGGCTACCTAAAATAGCACTCCTGTACCCAATGCTTTCAACCCCTTTCCCCTAATTTGTTTTTCTTCACACCATTGGTAAGTACTTAAAACGATACTATACATTCATTTAGGTGCTTTTGAGCTGTGTCATTGAAAATGTAAGTTCCAGGGGAAAGAGACTTTATCAGTCTTGCTCCTAGCAGAAAGCCCACTTCCCTGAACAGTGCTCGTAAGTATCTGTTGAATAAACAAATGAACACAACTGGTGTTTAGAATTTATGTAAAGAACCTATTAAAGAGGATGGGAGTTGGGACTCTACAGAGAATGGAGGAATCTACAGGAGTCTGGAGGCCTAAAAGCACTTACGGTGGAAAAGTAACACATGTAGATTCAATAAAACATGTATTTGAGAGGGAAGCCTTTAACAATTTAAACACTGTCGACAATTCTACCTGCTTTATAGCTCAGGGAGTATAATCTTCATTATATAGTCGCATCCACCACACATTTATACGTATATATATTACAACATCAGAGACACAGAGCTGTGTATACTACTTTATAGGTAATTTAAAGATACTTTCAGCCGGGCACGGTGGCTCATGCCTGTAACCTCAGCACTTTGGGAGGCCGAGGCCAGTGGATCACTTGAGGTTGGGAGTTCGAGATCAGCCAGACCAACATGCAGAAACCCCGTCTCTAGTAAAAATACAAAAAATTAGCCGGGCATGGTGGCGCATGCCTGTAATCCCAGTTACTTGGGAGGCTGAGGCAGGAGAATTGCTTGAACCAGGGAGGCGGAGGTTGTGGTGAGCCGAGATGGCATCACTGCACTCCCGCCTGGGCAACAAAAGCGAAACTCCATCTCAAAAAAAATAAATTGCTTTGAAGGAGCTGACTTAAGAACCTAATCTAGCAAGACAGGGGTCTAATTTAGATGTAAGAGCAATGGAACAGGTAAGGCCAAGATGACCCTACAGGTACTAGGGAGAAAGGAATATTTTAGTGTTTCCTGTAGGCCAAAAGGCGAGCAAAGTAAGAATTACACCTTTGAGGCTTGAGGTAGATGGGGACAGGGAGAACCTGCAAGTCACAGGGCATTTTAGTAAGCTGAGTTTCTAGAAACTGGAAATGAAAAGGAGCTTCATCCATAGGACTGCTAGTACTAAATAAAAGCCTTTTTTTTTTTTTTTTTGAGGCGGAGTCTTGCTCTACGGCCCAGGCTGGAATCCAGCGGCGCGATCTTGGTTCACTGCAACTTCCACCTCCTGGGTTCAAGAGATTCTCCTACCTCAGCCTCCTGAGTAGCTGGGACGACAGGCACACATCACAATGCCCAGCTAATTTTTTGTATTTTTAGTAGAGATGGGGTTTCACCATGTTGGCCAGGCTGGTCTCAAACTCCTGGCCTCAAGTGATCCGCCTGCCTTGGCCTCCCAAAGTGCTGGGATTATAGGCATGAGCCACTGTGCCCGGCCTAAATAAAAGCTTGATGCAACACTCTACTGAAGTTAACAAGGTCTAGGACCCTACATGGTACTGAGGAAAGGAATGGCATGTACCACTGAGGTGGGATGCCCTGGAAAGGAACATAGACACGGAGTAGAGAGAATCAGAAGGATCCCCATGGAGCACTGGGGAACACAGGACAAGAACAGCTCAAAATCCAGGTAAAAACTATTAGCAGTGGATTCCCAGAAAAATAAGACGGAATTTTTACGGAGAGCCACTTTCATTTTCTCCTACAAACACTAATGAATTTTTATTTTTTTAACCATGAATTACTTTCAAATTTTTTAGAAATTTAATCCAGGCAAACTAGAGGTCAATGAGACTTGTCTACATGGTTTCCTAGAATAACTGAAAGATCTTGGAGCCTGAGACCCAGGGGAGGGACAGCAGTTAGCTTGAGCCCATAAGGAAGTCACAACAATAGAACAGGGACAGAGAAATAACTTGCTGTCTCTCTCCCCTGCTCCCCCTTTAAGCTACTTCTATCATCAAGAGAACATTTTCTTGGGTATTTTTTAATACTCATTTCTACCTATATCACCAAATAAAATAAGATGTACAAAAATATTCCTCATACACTTTTAGAATGCATATACAACAAATCAATCCTATATAGTAAGTATTATTGAATAATTTTTAATAGTAGTTACAAACCAATAGTCCTCTAAATTTAATAGCAGCCTTATGCACATTTATAAGATAAACCCACCTAAGCCAAACTTTAGAGATTCATAAAAGTATAAAGTGTTTCAAAAGCTAAGATCTATTAGAGTCAGTCCAGCGGGGAGGTGGAAGGGAGCCAGCAGGAAAAATAAAAATGAAAAATAAAAAAAGTCAGTCCATATTTGAAAGTGCACTCTCTGTATAAGGCTATTCCTACTAAGAAAGACACTGTCTAACACTCAAGCTAAAGACTTCTACAATAAATGTGACAGATTCACTTCACTGATGCAAGGCGGGGAAAAGTAATGAAACCAAGAGGAAGGAGTCCCAAAGCAGATTTATGCCATGAAGAAACAGCCTGACTCCAGTCTCTTGAGATGAATTTGGAAAAGCACCAGTGGAAACACTTCACATGACTTCAATCTCCAGGAAAACGCAAAAAGTGGGTAAAGTAATTTCTCAGTATCAGGCTCCCCAGACAGCTTGGAATTCAACAAAGAGATCAAAAACATCAAAGATGTGGCAAAGGGCACACAGGTAGCAAAAACCTATGATGTTTGTAATGACAGAGATGGGAATACATGGACACATTGTTCACGGCTCTCATAGCAAACACACATGTTGTTACCTAAGATGGAGTTTTTCTAGCCCAGCATCTGCAAGGTCATCATTGGCCCTTTGATGAATATCCCTCTGTGTTTCTATTTTGTGATCATCAGACAGACCATCAACTTTGTGAATAAAAACCTCAAAATTCATGTCTGGGTTAACTTTGTAGGCTTTAGAAACAGTAATGTGAAGTCTTGTTAAAGCCTCCATGTAGTCATCCTGTAAGTCAGAACAAAATATTTTTTTAAAAGAAATCTTACAAAAGTCAAGTAATGAGTTAAAGCCTCAAACCACCTCTTTCCCCAACCACAGAAAAATACTATCCTAATTATCATCCATATTCAAACATTCAAATATATTAACTATACTACTAAATAACTCTTCAATTGTCTCAAGATAAAAAAAATTCAATTACCAAGTTAATGCTTGTAATTTTTAATACTAATTTAAGAAAGGAAAAAGGAAATGAACATTTCTTTCCAACATAATTTTTTAAGTAATCCCAGCTCTGCCATTTATTCAGTGTGTCACTTTAAGCAAGCTGATTAAACGCTGATCTCAGTTTACTCATCTGTAAGATCAGAATTACAATACCTAACAATAATGTGAAGATTAAATTAATTAGATCCTGTATGTGAAGGCACCCTCTGTACAGCCTATCACTCAGAAAGCATTCTTAACTAATGCTTAAGCTTATAAAAAGTAAGCTTCTTAAAGGATAGGGACTTGCCCCATTCATCTCACTGACTGCCACATGCTAGGCCCTCCATAAATGCTTGATGAGCTAAACTCAATTTTGACAAATAAGTAAACTATTCACTTTAATACCTACTGACTCAGTTCTCATATTCCTCTTTATGTTATGGGATGGGATCTTTTCAGGGAATGATGCCACTATTATAAAATATAGCAACATCTACCATTAACCAATAAAAGTGGAAAGCCAATGTTAGCTGCTCATGAACTAGGACTCAAGGATGTAAACCGTATCTCCTAATCATCTGATACTCTGTACCTGCACAAAGGCATGTCTGCTCCCAAAGCACCTCTGCAACTGCATCCCTTACACTGTTAGGGAATCTACTGCCAAAGAAATAAGCTGCAAGTACATGACAAAGAAGATAAACAACCTTCCTTTGTTTCCACATCTTTTTCCCACCAGGGAAGAGGAGTAAACACATTACTAACTACCTGTGCATCAATGACGTATATCAATGCTCCTGTTCCCCTGAAGATCATCTCATAGTCAAAGGTTGGGTCAAAAAAGTCCATTTGCCCAGGAAAATCCCATATCTGGAAATTCACAAAGGAGCTATTGGAAATGTCATCCTTATAAATCTTGTTGGTACTTTCCAAAAACAGGGTCTCGTTGGGTGACATCTTATGAAACACCACCTGGTAAAAGAAAACAGGCAATTTTATGACTATTAAACTTCAGACTTTAAATTTAAAATCCCACCCTGATTTAACATTTAAACATTTGATCCCATAGCAAAAAAAAATTTTTGAAAAGTAGAAACTGAACGGTGAATCCATTGGTATTCACTATCCCTTTATTTGTGACAAAAGAAGACACCAAATTAATTTCAATTAAATCTATTTTGGAGCTGAATCTTTTCTATGTTCTATGCACTGTACTCAGTTCTAATAGCAGCAATCTCTATCACCTCCATTAGTTTTTCTGAGAGAAAGCTAGCATTAATTCTGTCAAAATCTGCTTTAAGATTATGAAAGCCTTACAGCTAAAGCTTAAGAAGTCTATTTTATTCAAACATTACTTAAATGTCTACCTCAGGCTCTGAGGAGTAATTTAAAAAGTGAAACAGACTGGACTCTGCCCTCACTGACTTTGCAGTCTAAGAAGGGCAGTGACTATACCAAGAAGAAAGTGAAAACGTCCAGGGGGAGGCCACGGGGACTGGCAGGGAAAAGATAGCTCCCATGAGAAAAGAAATGTAAAGACATTTGTTAAGAATCACAATAATCGGCCCAGTTTGGTGGTTCACGCCTGTAATCCCAGCACTTTAGAAGGCCGAGGCGGGCGGATCACTTGAGGTCAGGAGTTCGAGACCAGCCTGACCAACATGGTGAAACCCCATCTCCACTAAATATACCAAAAGTAGTCAGGCATGGTGGTGCAAGCCTGTAGTCCCAGCTACTCGGGAAGCTGAGGCAGGAGAACCGCTGGAACCTAGGAGGTGGAGGTTGCAGTGAGTGGAGATCACACCACTGCCCTCCAGCCTGGGCGACGAGCAAGACTCCGTAACAAAAAAAAAAAGATTCACAATAATCACAAGCTACACAGTTCTAACATAAAACCACTTTGCCTCTAACTTACTTTCTAGAAGAGAAAAATGAACAACTACTCTAAAGGTTTTCTCAGTAACAAATGTGAATAACTAAAATTAGTTTGCTAAAAACCTATAGTCAACGTACCCAAGTTTTGCTGTAGAGGTGAAAATCAAGGTAAATAAAACACGGTACTCCCAGAAATCTGGAAGAACGCTGCTTTTTAAAAAGATCCCATCTACAAAATATTACAGATTCAGAAACAAAAAAGAAAATCACAGATTTGTTGCGGATAGGCCTTTGCAACAGAGTGGAGAGGTGAAAAGACCAGATGCCTGCTGATACTAGTTTCACTACCAGCTCACTCCGCGTGTAATGGGTTTGGGTGACGCAGGAAGTCAATCTTGCCTCTATTTAACCCTTACTAAACAGTGTAGGCCGGCATGGTGGCTCACGCCTGTGATCCCAGTACTTTGGGAGGCTGAGGACGATCACTTGAGGTCAGCAGTTCGAGACGACCCTGGCCAACATGGTGAAACCCCGTCTCTACTAAAAACACAATAATTAGCAAGGTGTGGTGGCGCACGCCTGAAATCCCAGCTACTCGGGAGGCTGAGGCG
Organism: Trachypithecus francoisi; assembly: GCF_009764315.1. Taxonomy (NCBI): domain Eukaryota; kingdom Metazoa; phylum Chordata; class Mammalia; order Primates; family Cercopithecidae; genus Trachypithecus; species Trachypithecus francoisi. The sequence continues at coordinate 85,810,206 of NW_022681457.1, read as the reverse complement.
GGAGAATCGCTTGAACCCAGGAGGTGGAGGTTGCACTGAACCGAATTGCGCCACTGCATTCTCCAGCTTGGGCGACGAAGCGAGACTCCGTCTCAAAAAACATAAACAAACAAACGTGTACAGCCCTTCATTTGTTCACGAAAGCCCAAAAGTGAAAACAAGCTGACTAGGTCTGCAAAATATTCTCAAAGTCTCAGATTTTTATAAACACAACCCTACAGGGGGGAATATCACCAGTAATTACATGCACCAGGCCACAACTACTGAAATGGGTGCAATCTCAGTACCCAACTCCCAGTAATGCTACAGCGAAGTCTCCTTCACATCAGTAGCGAGAATTACAACGCCCAGTGTCTTAGTCACAACTCTTTCTGACGCTGCTCCCTGGGGCTCTGCTGGGAATCCCTGCACACTCAGGTCACCTGAAGTGAGAACAAATCAAAACGGGCCAGGGGAGGGAGTCCACGAAGTTCTCCAAGTGAGAACTGGAGAGTGCGTCTCACTTTTGTAAATGACACAGGAGCTGGGTCCCAGGGGGCGGAGGTCTTGGGCGGTGCCACCGGGCACCTGCCTCCCTGCAGCCAGTTTCGCCTTCAGCGCTCCACTTGGCCTCAGCTGACTTGGGCGTGGACGCAGAGGTCGGGGTCCCCGCGCGGGCCGCGCCTGTGCGCTCGCAAGAGTGGAAGAGAAAGTGCGGAGGGACGGAGCGCAGGCGGGCCCCGGCCGCCGCCCTCCCGGGCGTCCCCGCTACCGGCCACCTGAGCCCCGGAGAGGGGGCGGGGGACAGGGCGCAGCCCCGCTCACCTTCTGGATGGAGGACTTGCCGCTGCGCCGGAGTCCCATGAGCAGAATCCTTGGCTTAGAGCTGTCAGCGCCCCCCGGGCCACAGCCTCCACCAGCCCCTGCCCCAACCCCGCCGCCCGCCGCCGCCGCCTCCTCTTCCTCCTCCTCCACGCCGTAGCCGAAGTCCTTTGGAAACGAATCGGCCGCGCCGTAACTGCCGGCGAGGGGCGTCTCCTCCGCCCCGTACTGCAGGGACATGGTGCTGGAGCCGCCGCCGCCCGCGCCCTGACAGGCCAGGCCAGGCCGAGCCAGGCCGCCGCCTCCCCAGTCCGCCTCCGCCGCCGCCGCCGCCGCCGCCCCCGCCCCCGGGAGCCGCCACCGTCCGGCCCGCCCCCCAGTGCCTGGCTCTCATAGGCCCCGAGCCGAAGTCCAGCCGCTCATTGGCCGTCCGAGCTGCCACTCGAGAGCAGCAGGGTAGGTGGTGCCCTGTCACGTGCCGGAATCACCTGACTAGCAGCCGCGGAGGGGGGAGGAGGAGTCACGAGGAGGGCGGCTCGGCCGCGCCTCTTGCCTGGGCTCCGGCCCTCGGCCCTCCGCCCCGGCCCGCATGCACCGCTGTCCGCACTGCTCCCCTTCCTTCTTCCGGGCTCCTAGAGCACCGCTATGGAGATGCTCTCCCGGCATTTGAGGGAAGAATTGATTATGTTCATCCTGCAACTGTACTTTCCCAACCGATATTTATTGATGCCTGCAGTGTCCTGGGTACCTAGCAAAGGGCACAGAACTGGATCCGACTCGGACCCTGCCTGCCCTCAGGTTGCTTGAAGATGAACAGAGATCGGACTTCTGCGTAAGTAACCTCGCTACGAAATATTATGTGGGAAGGTCACGGATAAATAATGCTCGGGAGTTGGATGAGAAAGCGTCTGAGCAGATCTAGGTGGATGGATAGATTGGGATGTGCAAAGGTATGGGGGAGCCAGCCACACTGAGGGCAAACCTCAACCAAGGCAGAGTCACGGGTCACCGTGACTTTGTTCTAGCAGGTAGCTGGACCCTGATAGGAAAGCAGATGCAGCCAAGCTAGAACATCTTACCTTCTTTCTTCGGTAAGTCGCCGATAGTGAATACTGCTGCCACTTCAAACCCAACGGGACTCAATTTGCCCTCCTTCCCGCCTTGTCAAAGTCTACTCCAGGAATTCCATCCCCCATAGAACACTGCCTCTTCTATGACCTCGTTCAGATTAGAGACTAAAGTATTGAATAATGAAAGCAAACAAAAGCAAAAGCTTGTTACCAGGTATGTCCGAGAAATATAGAGGAATTTTTATCTTTGACAATCAGGCTCTAGAACTGGAACTTTGACAAGAGGATCCACTTAAAGCACAGCCGTATACTTTTTTTAAAGTACAGGAGTGGGGGTGCTCCCAGCCCTCCAAGGAGACTGACTTCTTGATTATAAAGGAAAAATTCGCACATGCAGGAAGGTCTGGGACTTTGGTTTTGTCTAAACCCGTAAGTTAGAGGTAGGATACACCCTTAGAGGTCATCTAGCCCAACCTCTGACCGAAAACGAACCTACTCTATAGTATCTAATAGACATGCAGAATGCACTTAAATAGTTCGAAGGGAAAAGAGCTCACCAGCTCGAAAGGCAGCCAACTCCATTGTGGCAAACTTTTGTTTAAAAATTTCTTGAAGTCGGCCGGGCGCAGTGGCTCACGCCTGTAATCCCAGCACTTTGGGAGGCAGAGGCGGGTGGATCACGAGGTCTGGAGATCGAGACCATCCAGGCTAACACGGTGAAACCCCGTCTCTACTAAAAATACGAAAAAAAATTAGCCGGGCGTGGTGGCGGGCGCCTGTAGTCCAAGCTACTCGGGAGGCTCAGGCAGGAGAATCGCGTGAAACCAGGAGGCGGAGCTTGCAGTGAGCCGAGATCGCGCCACTGCACTCCAGCCTGGGCGACAGAGCGAGGCTCCATCTCAAAAAGTCTTAAAGTCAAATCACACTCCCTGAAGCCTAATAGAATAAAATAAGAATAGTCTTCATCTTTTTCATGACAGCACTTCAAATACCAGATTGCAGTATTCATTACCCACTAAGTCTTCTCTGCTCCTTGCTGAACATCCTGTTTCAACCATTCTATGGTGCTGTTCAATACAACTGATATACATGATAGACATGTTATTTTTCTGCAAACATGTAGCTGCTAGTCCTATGAGGAATGCGCACTTGAAATGTTGCTAGTGTAACTGAGGAACTTTTTTTTTTTTTCTTTTTTGAGACGGAGTCTCAGTCTCGCTCTGTCTGTCGCTAGGCTGGAGTGCAGTGGCACGATCTCAGCTCACTGCAACCTCTGCCTCCTGGGTTCAAGCGATTCTCCTGCCTCAGCCTCCTGAGTAGCTGGGACTACAGGCGCCCACCACCAGGCCCAGCTAATTATTGTATTTTTAGTAGAGACAGGGTTTCACCATGTTGGCCAGGATGGTCCCTGTCTCTTGTCCTGCAGTCAATCTTGTCAATATTCATCAAACATCTGACTCCTACAAAGCAATACTAAACAGTACAACTTTCAGAATGACCCTGTAACACCTAGACAATATTTCTATTTGTACTTTCCAGAATGGAATTTTTTTTTTAAGGATCCCTAGGGTGGTTCACGTTGATAATCACTGGAACTAACACTTTTGTCAGCAATCCTAGTGCCTAAATGTGTGTAGCTGCATTTCTGAACCTAAACGTTAAGACTTGATACTTCAGCTTTTTGGTTTAGGCCCAGCAGTTTGGGTATTCCACGTGGTTAAAATCATTTTAAAGCTTGTTTCAATATAGTCTTCCAACCAGACTTTCCAATTTGTGTCACAGATTTGGCACTACCATCTGGTCTGTATGGAATCCTTTACAGTTTGCAAGGCACTTTTACATCCATTATATTTAATTTGATTCTACAACCACCTTGTGAAGTAGGCAAGATGTGAAGTTGATATTTTATAGACAAAGCAACAGAAGCATAACAGGAGCTTAACTGGTAGGATCCATTCTCTCTTCCATCGAGCATCTTGTTGTATATTGTCTTCATCCAAATCCTTGACAGAAATGTTGAAGAGGACCTCTAGAGGCTAGGCTGATCCTGAATTCTTAAATAGTACCGACTGTTACAGCAGTTTAAGCAAGTCAGTTTCACCTAAAAGTGTGATTATCGAACCCACATGTTGCCTTTCTGTTCAAAAAGGATAGTACCAAAGACAGTCACAGTCACCTGGCTTACTGACATAAATATTAATACTAATCCAATGAGTAAAAAGCACATGAGGATTGGCTGCCACAAAAAAATTTCAACCTGTATCTACCAAAAAACTGTCACACCAACTAAAGAAGCCAAGTCTCCCTCTCTTCCAAAACCCTCATGGGGCCATGCTTTATTATAATGGTCTGTCACAGGTCCTAACCCACACTGTATTTGATTATATAGTCTCCTAATTAAGTCATTCCTCTTTATCACACCCAGCACTTAGTCCACTGCTGCCCATGTAGGAGGTACTCAAATTGGTAAAAGAGAAATCTATTCAAGCGAATGATCTTCTGGACCCACTCCAAAAACAAACTTGTGACTTGAAGAGGCACCAGCTATAGCCACATTCCTACTAACAGGGCTGATTTAAATGCCCTTATAATTGGCTTGGCCATAGTCTCCAACAAGTGCCAAGGCTTTTGCTAGTTCAGTTTTCTTTTTTTTTTTTTTTTTTTTTTTTTTTTTTTTTTTTTTTTTTTTTTTTTTTTTTTTTTTTTTTTTGAGACGGAGTCTCGCTTGCGCCCGGACTGGAGTGCAGTGGCCAGATCTCAGCTCACTGCAAGCTCTGCCTCCTGGGTTTACGCCATTCTTGCCTCAGCCTCCGAGTAGCTGGACACAGGCGCCAGCCACCTCGCACGGCTAGTTTTTGTATTTTAGTTAGAGACGGGTTTCAGCGTATTAGCCAATGGTCTTCTCTGACCTCGTGATCCGCCCGTTCGGCCTCCCAAAGGCTGGGATACAGGCTGAGCCACCGCGCCCGGCCAGTTAAACAGTTTTCATGGATCATTTTGTTTTCTATGTTTTTGACCAAAAACAAAGAAAGGTTCTCTAACAGAGAATATAGGAATAGTAAATACGGTCTATATAAATCAGGTAAGGAAAATAAGTGATCAATAAAACAAAACATCTGACTGTAGGTCTAACCAAAGAAAGGAAAAAGGACTAACAAACAAGAATATAGTGCTTTACCATTTACAAATCTTTCACATACATTCTCATTTGACCCTCACAACAACCCTGTGAGGTAGGCATCACGGATATTCTACTCATTAAACAGATGAAGACAGTAAATCTTAGAGCAGTTCACTGATATGCCCAAGGCTCTACAGTTAGTGAGTGATTTGTATTAATATCAGTCTTTGGCCTAAAAATTCAGTACCCCTCTTCCCCTCATACTTGTCCCACCTACTTCACAGGGATTATATAATGAAGATAAAATGAATTCAAGGCTAGAAAAATACTTTGAGGGAGAAAAGCACTATATAATTATACCTACAAACTATGATTTTCCACAATATATGGCTCATTCCTCTTCTCATCTCAGCTTGTGTGTGAACCCAGAGTTGTGTATTGCCTCTGTCCTGTGCTCAGTAAGCAGATAAGGCAGGCAGGGGGTACAGTGTGATCCTGTTTAAAGTTACATAAATTACAATCAGGGTAACTGCTATTATTAGGCAAATTGAAAAACAGCACAGAAAGGCCAGTGTGCAACTAGGACCCACTAAAGCTCAGAGCAAAGCAATGCAAGATTATCAGACAAGGCATGATTGCATAGAAGGAAAATGTGGTGTCAGAGTTCAAACTGGCACACACACACAGTTATCTAAGGCAAAGTGGTGGCAAAGAAGTTATTTGTTCCATGTTACACAAACAAGAGCAGAAGACTCTGGGAACCTGTACAAAAGCATCTTGTGTCACACAGATCTCTCCAGCTGCCTATAGGGAATATACATAAGAGTGTCACCTTCAAAGAATGACTGTACCTGTGTTCATATCCTGCACTATACCAAGGAATAGCTCCATGCTAAACTGTCTTGGCTAAAATACAACCAGTGCCATCATTCCTAATCAGACTAATAAACAGAATGTCTTTTAAGGTAATGAGTTAGATGGCTGTGTTTAGGTTTTTTTCAGGATTTACTTTGGATTCTCCTGCTTTAAGACCCAAAGAAAGTTATATTGAGTTTTTATTGATGATTCTATGTGTTTTTAACAGAGTGTGATAGGTGAATTAAACATATTAAAAGAGTTCTATAGCATCTGTTCAGAAAAGATTATATACTATACAAACTATTCAAGTCATACAAAACCATTTTTCATTGTCTTTTCAACTGAGAAGAATCCTATTCAGCACGCTTCTCCTCCTGAGGTGGTTCATACTGAGCAAGCTATGGGGCAAAGACAAGAGGAATTTAGGTGAATTTCATTCTAAATTGGGTAAAAAGTAGAAAAACAAGGTAACTATTATATTCAACTAGTTATCAAGTAAATTGTATTTATATCAGTTTCTATAACTATCCATTTTAAACTCTTCAGTGATTTAAGATTTAATACAATCGAATCTAATGAAAGCCCTTTTCATATAAACCTTCAAAATTGCTTTGAAACTAAAATTTCATTCCAGATCATGACTGTACTGTTCAAATACTTGATATGCAATAAACTATATCTTCCCAAAGATTCATTTGCTTATAAGGAACTTTCTTCCTCTCCACCAAGTTTACTGAAAATACCCACTGAAAAGTAGATAAAGAGTTACGTGACATGTCTTAACTTAGCCAATAAACTACTAATGTCTTTGAGTTAAAAGCTTCCAAAGAGTTAACTAGCATTACACATTGTGGAACCTTGGATAATTTAAAGTAAATGCATTTTATTTTATGCTAAGTGTGGTTCCTTGCAAGAACACTAGGCTAACATTAGGGTTCTGCAAACTACCTGTTGGAGTTGAGAAGCTTATTAGACTTCACTGTGCTTTCGTTTCCTCACCTATAAAGTGGCTTGTGTACTTGTTTCACTTATCTCACAAAGTTGTTGAGAAGATAAATTATGAGAAATAATCAGAGTAAGGTAAAATACATTATGTGATTAAGAACGTGTTAAGACCTCAAAGACTTAAGAGTTGATTAATTTGAAGTTCATGAAAATTCTCACAGGACTTTGAAAAAAGAAAAAACTGGCTGGGTGTGGTGGCTCATGCCTATAATCCCAACACTTTGGGAGGCCAAGCCAGGAGGAATGTTTGAGCCCATGAGTTTGAGACCAACCTGGGCAACATAGTGGGACCCCATTTCTAAAAACATTTAAAAATTAGCCGAGCATGGTGGCAAATGCCTGCAGTCCCAGCTACTCAGGAGGCAGAGGTCGGGGGATTGCTTGAGCCTGGGAAGTCAAGGCTGCAGTGAGACATGACTGTACCACTGCACACCAGCCTGGGTAACAGAGACCCTGTCTCAAAAAAAGAAAGAATAAACTTTAGCACTAGATAAAATTAACTCCTAACAAATTTACAGAGGGCCACCACATATGGCCTTGCAGACTATGAACTGTACAAATTCTAAGAGGTGGCCGGGCGCGGTGGCTCAAGCCTGTAATCCCAGCACTTTGGGAGGCCGAGACGGGTGGATCACGAGGTCAGGAGATCGAGACCATCCTGGCTAACACGGTGAAACCCCGTCGCTACTAAAAAAATACAAAAAAACTAGCCGGGCGAGGTGGCGGACGCCTGTAGTCCCAGCTACTCGGGAGGCTGAGGCAGGAGAATGGCATAAACCGGGAGGCGGAGCTTGCAGTGAGCTGAGATCCGGCCACTGCACTCCAGCCGGGCTACAGAGCAAGACTCCATCTCAAAAAAAAAAAAAAAAAAACAAATTCTAAGAGGTACCATTTACAAAGCAGTGGCCCCATATTGGCCTACTTAAAATCAACTGCTTAAGAACTTCAGAACTGACCATTTACTTATAAAGAGCATTAACAATATTCTCATCCTCTTGTTGATGCAGGTTCCTAAGAACCTTTTTTTTTTTTTTTTTTTTTGAGATGGCGTTTCATTCTTGTTGCCTAGGCTGGAGTGCAGTGGCACGGTCTTGGCTCACTGCAACTTCCACCTCCCGAGTTCAAGCAATTCTCCTGCCTCAGCCTCCCAGGTAGCTGGGATTATAGGCATGCACCACCAAGTCCAGCTAATTTTGTATTTTCAGTAGAGACGGGGTGTCTCCGTGTTGGCCAGGCTGATCTCGAACACCTGACCTCAGGTGATCTGCCCACCTCGGCCTCCCAAAGTGCTGGGATTATGGGCGTGAGCCACCGCACCCTGCCAGACCTCTTCTTGACCACACTTTGCTTCTTTGCTTGTCCTATTTCCAGTATGTCTTGTGGTTTTCTTGTTTTCTTTTCTTCCCCCCCACCCCCCGTGAGATGAAGTCTTATTCTGTCACCCAGGCTGGAATGCAGTGGCACAATCTCGGCTCACTGGAACTTACACCTCCCGGGTTCAAGCGATTCTCCTGCCTCAGCCTCCAGAGTAGCTGGGATTACAGGCACATGCCACCATGCCTGGCTAATTTTTGTATTCTTAGTAGAGACAGGGTTTCACCATGTTAGCTAGGCTGGTCTCGAACTCTTGACCTCGTGATCTGCCCACCTTGGCCTCCCAAAGTGCTGGAATTACAGGCATGAGCCACCACGCCCGGCCTGTCTTGTGGTCTTCTAGACAGAGCATAACTTTGGCTTTTGCAATGAATTCAAATTGATATTCACCCACCTTCCTCCCCTCCTGTCCATTTTAGTGAGGTTTTCATCATATAATTATTACAGGTAAAATTATTTTAACATGAACTATTTTTTAAAATTTACCTTTGCTTTCAGTTTTTTATTTTCTTCTACAATGGCTTCATATTTCTCTTTCATTTCGGCCAGTTCTAGGCGAAGCAGCTCTATTTCTGGATTCTCTGGGGTAGCAGCTCCTAAGTGATGCTTTAAAAAACTATTATCAATGTTAAGAACTTACTTATTAGACATGAATGAAACTAATGAAATAGCACAGAGTAGTATCAATATCCCTGACCAGAGTCACCCACTTTACCACCAATATCTACCCAGAGATCACCATCCAAAAACTCAAGTGAAAGTAACTTTCTCCGCCGGGCATGGTGGCTCACACCTGTGATCCCAGCACTTTGGGAGGCCGAGTTGGGCAGATCATGAGGTCAGGAGTTTGAGACTAGCCTGACCAACATAGTGAAACGCTGTCTCTACTAAAAATACAAAAAATTAGCTGGGCTTGGTGGCAGACACCTGTAATCCCAGCTACTTGGGAGGCTGAGGCAAGAGAATCACTTGAAGCCGGGAGGCGGAGGTTGCAGTGAGCCAAGATCACACCACTGCACTCCCCACCAGGCAACAGTGCAAGACTCCGTCTCAAAAAAAAAAAGTAACTTTCTCAATATTCAGAAGTATTTTAAAGGTTATTACCTATCTAAAAAAATAAGAGTTTCAAAATAAAGCCTTTTTCTGACTTGAAAGATGAAAGGATACTCCAAAGCACTGTTAGGTTTCTCTGGTTCTTCATATAAGGCTACCAGCACTGCAAATCAAAAAGCAGAAAAAGCAACAATTGACGTATTAAATTTGAATGGCTGAAATTATATTCCATTACCAAGTAAATATTAGGTGCCAACTATATGCTGAGCACGTTGCAAAGACTATACAATGCTGAACAAGACAGACAAGGTCCCTGTTCTCAACAAATTTACAGTCAAGTGTAAAAGATATGCAAGGAACTAGACAGAGGGTGTCAAGCAGTAATACTGGATAATGGGTTACGGTAGCACACTGGAAGAAAACCTAAGCAAGCCTAGGACATCAGGGAAGGATTCCTAAAGGAAGGCAAAGACCTGATACCTAGGGGATGAGTGTTTCAGATAAAATGGGAAGGCCCAGGAGCAAGAAAACAATGTATTGAGGAACTGAAAATTCAAGTATGGCTGGAGATGTAATTTGGCAGGAGAGGAAGCTGGAAAGGTGGTCATGACCACATTACGGAGGGTCATGCAAATCTGGATGGCATATAATTAAACAGTTTTAAGGAAGGGAGTGGCAAGATCTACTCTTAACTGCTATGTGAACCAGCTGGAGTGGGATGAGGATAAAGACAGGAAGAACAGTTAAAAGGCTGATGTGGTAATCCAGTTTAAAAAGACAGCAACCTGTAGCAGAGTGATGGGAGTGATAGAACAGTGAGAAGAAAGAAATTCGAGAATTTAGGAAAGAATCAACAGGACTATGGTAATTACTGGAAGACGCTCTGAATTCAAACATGATCTTAAAAGTGAAGTTTGTTTTGCTAAATAACCACCAACCAAAAACTTTACCTGTAGTCAACATGCTCAAATCAACATTAAAATAAGATATACTTGAGTAGTTTCATATCTAATCACTCATATGAGCACTGCCTTGCTCTTCATCTATGGAACAAATTCTTCCTAGAATTTACTACTTCGACAAAAAAACTCTAAATTAGTGGTTGGCCTTTTTGTGCATGGAACCCTTTGAAAAATTTAATAAAAGCAAAAAAAGTAACCACACACAAAAAAATGTGGCTGGGCACAGTGGCTCACACCTGTAATCCCATCACTTTGGGAGGCCGAGGCGGGCAAATCACCAGGTCAGGAGATCAAGACCATCCTGGCTAACACAGTGAAACCCCATCTCTACTAAAAATACAAAAAATTAGCCGAGTGTGGTGGCCGGCGGCTGTAGTCCCAGCTACTCGGGAGGCTGAGGCAGGAAAATGGCGTGAACCTGGGAGGTGGAGCTTACGGTGAGCTGAGATCATGCCACCGCACTCCAGCCTGGGCGACAGAGCAAGACTCTGTCTAAAAGAAAAAAAAACAGTGATAGATATCTAGACCCCAAGTTAAGTCCTGTTGTAAACCAACTTACATACTTCTTTTGTTCTTTTAGAGTTTTAATAACTTACCAAAATAATATACAGTATGAAAAAATCAAATGGGCAACTATATTTAACAATTTACATTGAGTTCTGATAGTTACTCTTCATCTAAATACACTTAACAGCACTATTTTTTTGAGAAATTCGTTGTTTTTGTTTTTGAGACGGAGTTTTGCTCTTGTTGCCCTGGCTGGAGTGCAAAGGCATGAAATCACCGCTCACCACAACCTCCGCCTCGCAGGTTCAAGCGATTCTCCTGCCTCAGCCTCTCTAGTAGCTGGGATTACAGGCATGCACCACCATGCCCGGCTAATTTTGTATTTTTAGTAGTTTCTAAAATGGAGAAACATGGTTTCTCCATGTTGGTCAGGCTAGTCTCAAACTCCCAACCTCAGGTGATCTGCCCTCCTCAGCCTCCCAAAGTTCTGGAATTACAGGCATGAGCCACTGCACCCAGCCAAATCCTAATTTTATAAGACACGAATATTAATAGTCTTCTCTCTCCTCTTATTCCCCCATCCCATTTCTTTTGGCTTCTAATTTCTGTCAGTGGTACTTACAAGGTTGATCATTGCAGAAGATACTGTAAATACTAAGTTTCCTGTGTTTTTCTATACATGAAATGCACTTCCTTTTAATCAGACAAGAATTCTATACCCAATCGTGCGCCCCTTTTTGCCTTCGCAGCTAGGATTTTTAGAGGTTGATAATAGTGCTCAAAATAGCTAAAATGCTTCAGCTTCCAAATAACTTATCATCTTTATCTTTAGCCATCCTTTCATAGTGTTTTAATGTTATAAACTATTTCAAATCATCTTGGAAATAAGCTGTAAAAAATTTAGGCCACAGTGGCTCATGCCTGAAATTCCAGCACTTTGAGAGGCCAAGGCAGGAGGATTGCTTGAGCCTAGGAGTTTTTGAGATCAACCTGGGCAACACCCCGACTCTACCAAAAAAAAAAAAAAAAAATTGGTCGGGCATGGTGACTCACGCCTGTAATCCCAGCACTTTGGGAGGCCTAGGCAGGCGGATCATGAAGGCAAGAGATCAAGACCATCCTGGCTAACACAGTGAAACCCTGTCTCTACTAAATATACAAAAAATTAGCTGGGCGTGGTGGCGGGCACCTGTAGTCCCAGCTACTTGGGAGGTTAAGGCAGGAGAATGGCATGAACCCAGGAGGCGGAGCTTGCAGTGAGCCGAGACAGAACCACTGCACTCCAGCCTGGGTGACAAAGCGAGACTTCGTCTCAAAAAAAAAAAAAAATTAAAAATTAGCTGGGCATGGTGGTGCATGCCTGTAGTCCCAGCTACTTGGGTGTCTGAGGTGGAAGAATTGCTTGAATCTGGGAGATTAAGACTGCAGTGAGACATGACTGCACCACTGCACTCCAGTCTGGGCGACAGAGACCTTGTCTCGAAAAAATATATATATGTAAATTAAATTTGTGAGGCTGGGCACAGGGGGTCATGCCTATAACATCAACACTTGGGGAAGCTAAGACAGGAGGATCACTTGAGGCCAGGCATTCCTGGGTGACAGAGTAAGATTCTGTCTCAAAAAAAATAAAAAGTAAAAACAAATAGAATTGTGTAAAGCACCTGTGTTTGAAGCTGAAAATCAAATTTTTAATAAATCACATCAATACTGTGTTGGCTGATGTTATTTAGGAGACTGAAAATCTAAGGAGATTGAAAGGTTAAATTCTAGTGGAGGCCAGGCGCGGTGGCTCACACTTGTAATCCCAGCACTTTGAGGGGCTGAGGCGAGCAGATCCCTGAGGTAAGGAGTTCAAGACCAGCCTGGCCCACCTGGTGAAACCTCGTCTCTACTCAAAATACAAAAAATTAGCTGAGCATGGTGGCACATGCCTGTAGTCCCAGCTACTTGGGAGGCTGAGGCAGGACAATCGCTTGAACCCGGAGGTGGAGGTTGCAGTGAGCTGAGATCATGCCGCTGCACTCCAGCCTGGGCAACATCTTCTGTGTAGTCAGTTACCTCCTACAACTGTCATTTTTCTGTCTTTTACCATTCAATCTTTCACTTGCTCCATCCAACCACTCTGGCCTCCTTATACTTCCTGAAACTCTTGACAGATATTGTTTCTTTCAGGTTTCTGCTCAAAAGTACTTAAGAAAGGCCTTCCCCCCCCCCCGCCACCCTATATAAAATGACACACACATCCCTCCTGTCATTTTTTTTGGAGACAGAGTGTCACTGTTGCCCGGGGCACAATCACAACTCACTGCAGCCTTGACCTCTTGGGTTCAAGTGATTCTCTCACCTCAGCCTCCAGAGTAGCTAAATTACAGGCACACACCATGCCCAGCAATTTTTTCTTTTAAGAGACGGGAGTTTTGCCATGTTGCCCGGACTGGTCTTGAACTCCTGGGCTCTAGCAGTCCACCCACCTCAGCCTCCCAAAGTGCTGAGACTACAGTCATGAGCCACGTGCCTGGCCTCACCTGTTACTCTTTATCCCTAACTTCGCTGTATTTTTATCTGTAACACCTCTAGCTGACACTACGTATTTATGTATTTGTCTCCCTCAACTAGGACATAAGCTTATGAGAACCCAGACTTTTATCCTCCTCTGCTTATCTCCAGTGTGCAGAACAGATGCCTGAGTAAAATGATTAAATGAAAGAAATGAACTTATGGAGTTTTTAGAGGGAATGACATTCAAAGCATCCGTGATACTTCCAGAGACAACATAGCACAGTACTTTCAGAGTAGTCCCTTAACACTTGCTGAAGTTTATTTGCAAAGAGGTAAACTATTATCTGAACCCCAAATAGGTAACAATTCAAAACTACTAGCCTGCTTTCTGCTAAGACCCAGGAGTTACGCTCCTAGAATTTTCCTCTAAACTTTGCTTCTGTCCAAAGAGCAGTTACCTACTTATTTCCCACACTTCCCAAACTTCCTAGTTTCATATGACCCAAGTCCTGATCCCTGCCAACAATTCCATTCTACACCCTTGAAAATCCCAGTGAGTTAAGTGACATAGCAGGCATTTAAATTACTGCTAATGAAGTAAACTGCACCCTACCCCTTGGAATCCTCCTGTTTCCGACACTTTACTCATCTACTTACTTAGATCTTGAAGCCACGAATGAAGAGATACAGCGTTAACAGTAAGTTTTCATTTTAAAAAGTGAAAACAATGTAACCATCTTGATATGCCCTCGAGCTCTTTAAACTGTAATTCTGCTTTAACTATGAAATATACACAAAATAAGAATTGACACAGACTAACGAATGGGGGCTGAAAAGCCACAGCCAAATTGGCTATGCATCTCCTACTTCGGGGATTAGGCTCACTCAACTACTTCATAGCCCACTTTGAAATTCGGTCATTTTTCCAGTTGCTCTTTGTTGGAGGGAAACTGTTTCTTAACAAGATTCTGAGGACTCCACAAAAACCGTAAGTAAGGTGGGAGGAATTGGGATCTGAAGGTCTTTGGCAAACATGTCCACTGCGGCTGCTCGAGGCAAAGCAACGGAAGTTGAAGAGACTTTGCAACAGCTGCAAGAGTTTCACTCCCAGTGCGGAGAAGGGGAGCGTAGCTAGGCTACCTCACCCGGGCGGCCTCCAGCAGCCAGGTCCCTGCCGAACCCCGAGGTCCACCTCGCTGGACCCCGGACGGGCCCCATCTGTTTCCCCTCCTTCCCCACGCTACGGCCCGCTGGGGAAAGGGGCAGCGCCGGGGAGCACGACGAGGGCACGAGGTACCCTCTTCTAGCTCAGGCTCACCCTTGGTCAGCGTGTCCAGCACCCCCGACTTCTCCAAGTACCTCCGGAACTGCTCACGCTTCGAGTCGGCGGCCTGAAGAGACACCGGGGGTCAGTGGCCAGAGCCCAAGAGCCGAGCAGGAAGAAGGCGCTGGGAGTCTGGCAACCCCGCCTCCGCCTCGCTACCTCGGGGCCCTCCCGCCCAAACCTGCGCGCGCGACCCCACTCCCACCCAGAGCCGACCAACGGCTTGCTACCGCCCGCATGCCCCCAGCCACGCCGCGCCCCCCTCACTTTGTAATGGGCCATAGTGACAGCGGCAGCGGCGTAGCTGGCGCCGGAGACCGCGACTGGCGGGTTGGGAGCAGAACTGCTCATGCGCGGAAGGGGGCGCGCGCCTGCGCACTTGCGAACCACGGGCAGGGATCGCCGGGGTGTGGCCTGTTTTCATGGCGACCAGGACGCTCTGCATCCCCCGTTGCAGGCTGAGCCGAGGGAGGCTGCGTATGCCCGCCCCTCTGGCTGTTGGAGCCGCACCTCTTCCTCTTCCGGTCCCCGTAACGATTCGTTTTCTTTGCAAGGGGTGAGATTTTGGTAACTGGGCTGGCGTCCGGAGGCAGGGCCCGGGAGCACTGGGACTATTGCGAGAGGAAGGATCGCCGCACGGTAGTAGCGAACTCATCTTTCTCATCTGGGACCTCGGAAACTGTGGTGACCCATAGGTGCTGGACTTCTTGGCTCTCGTCCTGAGAAAGTGCTCACGACTTTGCAGTAGCTGAGGAGGGTGTTTAGAATCATGTATTTTGGTTCCAGCTTTTATCTTTGGAGTCTCCTTGAGTCGTGGCTGACTTGATGTGGGCTTCTGGAGGATGAGCAGTAACGAGCTTGCAATAGCTTTTGAGCGCTGTGCGCCAGGCAATGTAGAAAACACGGGTATTTTAAATTTTAATCCTCACACCACCCCTGTAGGGTGCGTACTGTTAATTAAGTGGAGAGGTTAGACGTCCAGTGAGTAGAGCCGAGTCCAATCCGGGCAGTGAATCACGATGCTACGAACTGGTGAAGGAAAGCCATGGATCTTTTTAAGATTTTATTTACTAGGTAGCAACATGTGATTATACTCAAGACGCATCAGGATGCAGTCTAGAAGGAAACCACGTGATTGTGTTCCAGGGGCAAACAAAATCAACCCAGTGTCCAAGGTGGAATTATATAGATGAAGAACCGTGTCCTAAGACTGTGGTCTCTTCGAAGAGAAAACCTGATCAAACCATTTAGCCCCAGTTCTGAACATGTGATTTTCCCAAAATCAGTTACACACATTCGAAAGAATATCATTTTTTTAAAAAAATCCTGATTTGACAACCTTATGTCTTTGGATTTAGAAGTATTCTTTCACAATCTAGAATTAGAGCTGTTTTTCCCTTGCTGAAATGAGTTTGCAGTTGTCTCTCTTAACAGCTGGTCTTTAGAGCTGCCCATATCTGTTTTGTCCGTGCCCCACCACCACTAGGCTACTTCTCTGATAATATATATAATGTCTAAAAGCCAACCGCTGTTTAGATCTGAAGATCTGTGGGAACCCGCCTACCAATGAGATTGTTCGTTAGGGACACTACGTGATTTGGAGGACAAACAGGATTATTACAGGTTCTGACCAACCCTAGGTCAAAGGACAGCCCTCCCAAAGAATCAGCTGTGTTTGGAATGTCAAGTGATTGAGACTCTCCTTGTGAAGGAGGAAGGGTTCTGACTATGCCCTTTCTGAACTGGCCCTTGAGGTTACCTTTAGGAGGTGACCCCCGGTTTCCATGTTCTGTAGAGGAACTCCATGTAGCTGTAAGCCACCGCGGTTTCCAATCGCAGTTAGCTGGCAAGGAGAAAGCTGTTTGGGGTGACTGCCTCCTGTTGTTCTCTCCATCTACAGCAACACCTGGAATAGAACGGTGACCCCTAGAGTAGTAGTTCCTTTTGCTGTCTTTGCCTTCAGTTTCTCTTTTTTCCCTTAACTGGTTACCATTAACTTCTTTTCCAAATATTTTATGAGTGTCTTTATTATTTGAACTGATGTGTTGAAAATGAGTACAGCTAGTACTAAGTGTGGAAATCTCATTAGAAAGTACAGTTTCCTGTTCATTCAAAATGCATTTCTCATCATTTACACTGTGATTGTCAGGATTTGGCTGGAATACAGAAGATGAATTTAAACTAGGGTACACTGCAGTGTATGTTTGCTTTTCCACTAACAGATTATAATCAGGGGCAGAAGGGAGTCGCTTCAGTGAATTTGCAGATGTGCTCTGATATTTGGCTACGTTTTGTTTTGCCTTGTTTGCATGGAATTCATTATGTTCCTTCTTCAACTTGTATTTTCCCCACATCCCTCTTTTAATCTTTTTAAAACCTAGGTGGAAAATTTCTAGAATGTTTAAGAAAAGTGAAATAGTGGCTATAGATTGCATAAATAATAGGAATATTGTCTTTTCTGTTGGTCTTGAGACAAAACAGTCGATTATATTTGGACACGGGTGGCCATGGCACTTAAATAGAGGCTCTAAGTGAAATCCATATAAAAGGTACTGTCCAATCATGAATCCAACTTCAACCACAGAGCGAGTGAAAATGTGTATCACATAAGTGCAAAGCAAGGTTCCTCTGAGCGGAGCTTTATTTAGTTTCCTTTTCTCCAGCTGACAAAGCTCTTGCTCCAATCTCCTCCGATCCCTAGGCATTTCAAACTCTACCCCCTCCAGTTCTACTCTTAACTGAGCTTTCATCCTTTGCCTCTCTTCCTCTAGAACTCTCAGTCGGTACAATGCATGGCCCATGTAGACCAGGGATGGTGAAGACACAAATATCACCTGCAGAACCCAATATCTAATGAGGGAGATAGGAAAGGCCTGGTCGTAGCATACATTTCTGCAGCCTGGTTGTTCTGTATTGCAGACGAAGCCGGACTGCTCATCATTCCAGACGTCTTCAGCTGCTACACCCAGAACAAGCATTCGAAATATGAATAGGATGGTGAGCCAGATCTTTCCAATCATGGTGGAGTGGATGTGAACTTCCTCCAGAGTATCTCCAAGGAGATTCCAGTCCCCCATGTTTATTTAGTCAGCCGTCTTAGCTCTGATCCCCATCAAATAAGAAGCAGATAAATTCTTCCATTCTGAAGGGAGCACTATTTCTTAAAGCAAACCTATGGTGAAAATATAACAATATGTCACTTGTATATGCTGGTTGCTTTACTTTTTCCCTAGATAGCTGTGGGGTTTTTTCTTTGTTTGTTTGTTGAGACAGAGTCTCCCTCTGTTGCCCAGGCTGGAGTACAGTGTTGCAGCCACAACTCACTGCAGCCTCAACCTCCCAGGCTCAAGCAATCATCTCCCCTCTCAGCCTCCTAAGTAGCTGGGACTACAGGTGTGCGCCACTACACCCAGATCATTTTTTTCTTTTTTGTAAAGACAGGATCTCACTATATTGCTGCAGCTAGTCTCAAACTCCTAGACTCAAGTGATACTCTTGCCTTGGCCTCCCAAAGTGTGGGGATTACAGGTGTTAGTCACCACACCTGGCCAAAGTGTTAATCTGTTACCAATAATATATTTAAATGTCAGGAATTTAAAATCACTTATATTTAGACATCACAATATAATGAAAAAACATGATACCTGGAGGAGGAGTGTATATATTCTCTATTAAGAGTATAGGCTGGGCGGGGTGGCTCACACCTATAATCCCAACACTTTGGGAGGCCAAGGTGGGTGGATCATTTGAGGTCAGGAGTTCGAGACCAGCCTGGCCAACATGTTGAAAGCCCGCCTCTATTAAAAATACAAAAATTAGCTAGGCATGGTGGCGGGCGCTTGTAGTCCCAGCTACTCAGGAGGCTGAGGCAGGAGAATCACTGGAACCTGGAAGGCAGAGGTTGCAGTGAGCCAAGATCATGCCACTGCAGTCCAGCCTGGGTGACAGAGTGAGACTCCATCTCAAAAAAATTTTTAAAAAGAGTATAATTTTAGGCCATGTGCATTGGTTCATGCCTGTAATCCCAGCACTTTGGGAGGCCAAGGTGGGCAGATCATCTGAGGTCAAGGGTTTGAGACCAGCCTGGCCAACATGGTGAAACCCCCCGTCTCTACTAAAAATACAAAAATTAACCGGGTGTGGTGGCAGGTGCCTGTAATCCCAGCTACTCGGGAGGCTGTGGCAGGAGAATCACTTGAACCTGGGAAGCAGAGGTTGCAGTGAGTGGAGATTATGCCACTGCACCCCAGCCTGGGCAAAAGAGCAAGATTCCATATCAAAAAAAATATGTGTATATATATATATATGTACACACATATACACACACATATATATGTATAAAATTGTACGCTGGGCACAGTGGCTCATGCCTATATTCCTAGCATTTTCACAGGCTGAGATGAGAGGATTGCTTGAGGCCAAGAGTTCAAGACCAACCTGGTCGACATTAGAGAGACCCTGTCTCTTAAAAAAAAATGAAATTTAAATTTAAAAAATAATATAATTGTAGGATTTCTCATCAGAGAGGAGTCATCTTACTTAGCTGAAGTTTATTATTGTTGTTGTTGGGGGTTTTTTTGTTTGTTTGTTTGTTTTGAGACGGAGTCTTGCTCTTATTGCCCAGGCTGGAGTGCAATGGCACAATCTCAGCTCACCACAACCTTCGCCTCCTGGGTTCAAGCAATTCTCCTGCCTCAGCCTCCCGAGTAGCTGTGATTACAGGCATGTGCCACCATGCCCAGCTAATTTTGGATTTTCAGTAGAGACGGTGTTTCTCCATGTTGGCCAGGCTGGTCTGGAACTCCTGGCCTCAGGTGATCTGCCTGCCTTGGCCTCCCAAAGTGCTGGGATTACAGGCGTGAGCCACTACACCCAGCCTGTTATTGTTTTTCAACTGAGAACTTTTGGAAAGGTTTCTAAAACTGCTAACTTGACCTTAACCTTATTTAAGATTATTTGATATAAAAGTTATAACAAAGTCAATTTTTTTCCCCCAACATGCCATTACTGGCTTGAAAAGTCAGTAATTTTTTTTCCTTTCTTTCTTTTTTTTGGGACGGAGTCTTGCTCTGTCACCAGGCTGGAGTGCAGTGGCGCAATCTCAGCTTACTGCAGCCTCCCCTTCGTGGGTTCAAGCGATTCCCCTGCCTCAGTCTCTTGAGTAGCTGGGACTACAGGCGCCTGCCAGCACCCCCAGATCATTTTTTGTATTTTAGTAGACACAGGGTTTCACCATGTTGGCCAGGATGATCTCGATCTCCTGACCTCGTGATCCACCCGCCTCGGCCTCCCAAAGTGCCAGGATTACAGGCGTGAGCCACCGTGCCCAGCCAAAAAGTCAGTGATTTTTAAATCTCATTTATACACATAGGAAAATGAATATGCTTCATTTGATAATTCAGTAAGATACAGCATTTAATGAAGCCAAAGGAAATAGATCTGGCTCTTACAGGAATTTAGATTAGTTTTTTTAATCCAAATTGAAATAAATTTGAAATAAATTCTGGTTTCTTCCTGGCAGTTGGTGAACATTTTCAGATATTCATCTCAGTAATATTTATGAATATGAATAAAGTACTTATTATACTTTACTATGAAAAAGTACACTTTTTTTCTTTTTTTTTTTTTTGGCGTGGGAGACAGTCTCACTCTGTTGCCCATACTAGAGTGCAGTGGCAGGATCTTGGCCCACACAACCTCCACTTCCCAGGTTCAAGTGATTCTTACGCCTCAGCCTCCCAAGTAGACTACAGGGAAGCGCCACCATGCTCGGCTAATTTTTGTATTGTTAGTAGAGACGGGGGTTCACCATGTTGGCCAGGCTGGTCTTGAACTCCTGACCTTGAGTGATCGGCCCTCCTCAGCCTCCCAAAGTGAGCCACCGTGCCCGGCCCAAATTTTGTAAATTCTTATCATGTTAAAATGAACTTCAAGCCCGGCACAGTGGCTCACACCTGTAATCCCAGCACTTTGGGAGGCCGATGCGGGTCACCTGAGGTCAGGAGATCGAGACCAGCCTGGCCAACCTGGTGAAACACTGTCCCTACAAAAATACAAAAAATTAGCTGGGCATGGTAGCAGGCATCTGTAACCCCAGCTACTCAGGAGGCTGAGGCAGGAGAATCGCTTGAACCTGGGAGGTGAAGGTTGCAGTGAGCTGAGATCGTGCCATCGCACTCCAGCCTTGGTGACAAGAGTGGAAACTCTGTCTCAAAAAAAAAAAAAAAAAAAAAAAAGAACTCCAAAAATTCTCAACTATTTTATGGTACCAGAATCTTTTTTTTTTTTTTTTTTTGGAGTGCAATGGCACAATCTCCGCTCACCGCAACCTCCACCTCCCAGGTTCAAGTGATTCGCCTGCCCCAGGCTGCAGAGTAGCTGGGATTACAGACATATGCCACCACGCACAGCTAATTTTGGATTTTTAGTAGAGATGGGGTTCCTCCATATTGGTCAGGCTGGTTTTGAACTCCCGACCTCAGGTGATCCGCCCGCCTCGGCCTCCCAAAGTGCTGGGATTTCAGGTGTGAGCCACAGTGCCCAGCCTTGTGGTACTAGAATCTCATTATAGATACTACTTGAAAGAGATTGTTCACTGGTATGGTGATGGTATTATGGAAACTTTCGCTGTAGCAGAATTTGACCTATTTAAGACATATAGCTGCTCTCTTGAAGGAAACAGTGGGGCAAGTTATAATTTAGCTGCTTGGATTATTTGCCAGTAGATTCCATATTAAGGTTGGTATCCCAGGTTATCTCAGAGGAAATATACCCCAAAAGAAAGATTTTTAAAAAGTGAATGTTTTCATTATTTTTCATTTAAAATATAAATATTTTCTATTTTTCCTGTCCCCTTTATATAAAGGGAACTGTTACACAATCAAACAAACTACTAAGATACAAGATGTGTTCATCACTAAAATCCTGGTGAGTATGTTGTTTCCCCCATCTTACAGATGAGGAAACAGAAGCACACCTTAATTTACCTGAGGTCACACAGCTGGAGCTGGCGTTCAAACCCAATCATTGTGGCTCTAGAGTCAGCTCTTTAAATTTTTTACTAAACTATTATTTTTCCTCTATGAGCAAACTTCAGATTTGCCGGAAAGAAACATTAAGAGATCATCTGTTTTAAGTTTAATCATTTAAATTTAGGAATGTCAAATAGTGATAGCTTTGGCTTTTTAAATAACTAGTTCTAGAGTCTTTAGTTCCTTTCTTCAGCCATTGTTCTGTTAATATGATTTGCAAAAGCATCAACCTTCTAAAATATAGTTGTATTCCTGAGATAGAGAAACTTTCCATTGACTTTATTATGTTAATAATAGCATACTCTGGCCGGGCACAGTGGCTCACGCCTGTAATCCCATCACTTTAGGAAGCCAAGGCCAACCGATCCCTTGAGGTCAGGAGTTTGAGACCAGCCTGGCCAACATGGTTAAAACCCTTTCTCTATTAAAAATACAAAAATTAGTCGGGCGTGGTGGCGGGCACCTGTAGTCCCAGCTACTCAGGAAGCTGAGGCAGGAGAATCACTTGAACCCAGAGGCCCAGAGGTTGCAGTGAACCAAGATCACACCATTGCACTCCAGCCTGGGCGACAGAGCAAGACTCTGTCTCGAAAAAATAATAATAATAGCATACTCTGACCCAACAACCCAAAGCACTTTAAAACGTAAGCAAGTTGGCCAGGCGCGGCGGCTCACACCTGTAATCCCAGCACTTTGGGAGACAGAGGCAGGCGGATCACGAGGTCAGGAGTTCGAGACCAGCCTGACCAACATGGTGAAACCCCATCTCTACTAAAAATACAAAAATTAGCCGGGCATGGTGGCGCATGCCTATAATCCCAGCTACGCAGGAGGTTGAGGCAGGAGAATCACTTGAACCCGGGAGGGGAAGGTTGTAGTGAGCCAAGATCTGGCCACTGCATTCTAGCCTGGGCGACAGAGTGAAACTCTGTCTCAAAAAAAAAAAAAAAAAATGTAAGCAAGTCTAGTTTATGGTTCATAAATAATAATAATAATGTAAGCAAAGATGTAATTCATGTTGTTTATAATAGTCATAAGCTAAAAACATGAAATAATTATCAGTACAAGAAAAGCTGGTGAAATAATGGACCACATCCACGGTGTGATACTATGCAACCAGTAGAAATGTTCAACACACAGAAAAAGGCATTTGATACTTCATTTCAGTGAAATTGATGTTATAAAATAAAATAATATGGCCCCATTATTATCAATTTATTTACATTTACAAATGTATATAAAAAAGTCTGGAAGGATATTCATGAAAATATTAACTGTGATTAGCTCTGGATGTTGGGATTATAAAGTATATACTTAAATATTGTAATTATATGTATTTTAATTTTTTACTATGAGCATTTTACTTTTATAATCATAAAAAGAAATAAAGGATTTTTTTTTTCATAAAGGACAACACATAGTATTTCCTGAAAGAAGGAACAGTATTATTTAGCTACAAATTAAAGCTTTCTTAGCAAATGACGTAAAAACTAGTATACATAGATACAGTCCCATAGAATTCAAAAGAAAAAGATAAAAACATTTGAAACAACTCTTTCTTAATAAGCTAAAACAGAGAGATTAACACAAACCTTTCTTAGTTTAGGTAAATCTGAGAAGCAAACCATATTTAGCATGGCCATCTTCAATTTATTTTCTGAATGTGTCCCTTTGCAGGTATAGAGCAGATTCAGTTCAGTTCAATGTAGTTAGTGAGTCATCCATCAACTAAAATCCATTTCCCTTTCTGCTTATCCTTGCTTCTAAAACAGCACCGTCCAATAGAACTTTCTGCAACAATGGAAATACTCTATCTGTGCTAGCCAATAAGGCAGCTAGGAGCCAAATGTAGCTATTGAACACTTGCAATATAGTTTGTGTATCAGAGCAATTGAATTTTTAATTTCAAATCATTTTAATAAAAATGTAAAGAGCTACAACTACCTAATGGCTGCTTTATTGGACAGCACAGATAAAGAATGCTTATAATAGTCCTAATAACACACTGCAGTCTAGAAGACTAAAGTCATGAGCCCCAAATTAAGCTGAGTAAATGATTCCTCCATAACTCAGAGATGTC
Organism: Trachypithecus francoisi; assembly: GCF_009764315.1. Taxonomy (NCBI): domain Eukaryota; kingdom Metazoa; phylum Chordata; class Mammalia; order Primates; family Cercopithecidae; genus Trachypithecus; species Trachypithecus francoisi. The sequence goes on along the minus strand of NW_022681457.1, from coordinate 85,786,518 downwards.
AAATTTAAAATGACAGGAGATATTTGTGTGCTGTTTGCACTGTGATTTTTGCCACTGGGGGAACCCAATAAAATATCATTGTTTTTGTGCAATAAACCATGTTTCTAGAACCAAAAAAGTCTTTCTTACTAGATAATAACGTCTTGGTCATCTGCCTTAATAAATGGGTCATGTCCGATTTCATAGATAGATCCTGATTCTCTCTCCCATGTTCTGTTATTAACAATTACATTGTAATGTAGGTCATTAGAGGTCTCTTCAGAGCTAGTGATCTGGCAGGTTGAGCGTAACACATAGATATTTCTTCCCTGGGCTTCTTTGCCAATAATAGCTACTTCTCAGATTAAATACAAACATTTCACTAGGGACACACACACACATATATATATATATATATATTTATATTTTTTATATTTTATATTTATTTATAGTTATATATTTTATATAATATATAATATTTTTTATATTTATATATAGACACATACAATATAGTCATGTTTCTATATTGTGTATGAATTACATATGTGTAACATAAATTATTAATAAATTTGAAAAGTGCTCAACCTCAGTAGAAAATACACATTTAAGTGAAATATTATTTTTTAACTATCAAAATTGAAAATTTTCAAGATTTATAATACCTTCTTTTGGCAAAGTAGGGAGGCACTGTTACTCTCATATCCTGTAGGTAAGAATATAAATGGATACAGCTATTTAAAAGGCAATTTAAACCTATCAAAATTAGCATAGCCTTTCTGCCTCTGGATACTTGAAATATTCACTCAGCATACACACTCAGAGACACACTGCACATGCTAGGATGTTCACATGGCACTGTTGGTAATTATACAAAAGCAGCAACAATTTACATGTCCGACAGAGGAATGGTTAGCTATGGTACATCTATATCATTCAGCAATTCAGAGAATAAAGATCTCTATGAACTAATAGAGAAAGGTCCCTAGGTCATGTTGTAAAGCAAGTTATAGAACAATACATGTATCACATTTATCCTGCTAAAACCTACATTTTATAAAAATATCTAACTAGAGGCCGGGCGTGGTGGCTCACATCTGTAATCCTAGCACATTGGGAGGCCGAGACAGGCAGATCACCTGAAGTCAGGAGTTCAAGACCAGCCTGGCCAACGTGGTGAAACCCAGTCTCTATTAAAAATACCAAAAATTAGCCAGGCATGGTGATGCATTCTTATAATCCCAGCTACCTGGGAGGCTGAGGCAGGAGAATTGCTTGAACCTGGGAGCCAGAGGTTGCAGTGAGCTGAGATGGTGCCACTGCACTCCAGCCTGGGTGACAGAGAAAGACCCTGTCTTAAGAAAAAAAATACATATATATATATACACACACACACACATACACATATATATAATACATATGCATATATATATATATATAGCTACAATTGGTTAACAAAAACTTTTCCTAGTTGAGGTAAATCTGAGAAGCAAATGATGCTTAGGGGGAGTTATACCATGGACACCTCTAATTTGTTCTTTGAATTTGTCCCTTTGAGGGTATAGACCAGATTCAGTGAAGTTCAGTACGGTGGATGAATTGGCCATTAACTTAAACCCATTTTCCTTTCTGCTCATCCTACATAGAAAAAAGTCTGCAAGGATACATACCATACTGTTGTGACCACTGATGATGGTCATCACTAGGGAAAAACAGCAGGTTTGAAGTGAGAAGGTAGAAGGAGATTTTGTTTGTTTGTTTATTTAAGACAGGGTCTCACTCTGTCACCCAGGCTGGAGGGCAGTGGCATGATCTAGCTCACTGTAACCTTGAACTCCGGGGTTCCAGTGATCCTCCCACCTCAGCCTCCAGAGTAGCTAGAACTACAGGCAAGCACCACCACACCTGGCTATTTTTTTTTTTTTATAGAGTTCTTGAATGTTACCCAGGCTGTTCTCAAACTCCTGGGCTCAAGCAGTCCTCCCACCTTAGCCTCCCAAAGTGCTGAGATAATAGGCATGAGCCACTGCACCTGGCTGAAGATTTTATCTTTTAACTTCTTGTTTGAATCTTTATTTAACCAAGAACATGCTCATAAGGCCAGGCATGGTGGCTCACACCTGTAATCCCAGCACTTTGGGAGGCTGAGGCGGGTGGATCACTTGAGGTCAGGAGTTTGAGACCAGCCTGGCCAACATGGTGAAACACCGTCCCTACTAAAAATACAAAAATTAGCTGAGCACAGTGGCTCACGCCTGTAATCCCAGCACTTTGGGAGGCGAAGGTGGGTGGATCACCTGAGGTCAGAAGTTCAAGACCAGCCTAGCCAACATGGTGAAACCTTGTCTGTACTAAAAATACAAAAATTAGCCAGGCATGGTGGTAGGCGCCTACAATCCCAGCTACTCAGGAGGCTGAGGCAGGAGAATCATTTGAACCCGGGGGGTGGAGGTTGCAGGGAGCCGAGATTGTGCCATTGCACTCCAGCCTAGGCAGTAAGAGCGAAACTCAGTCTCAAAAAAAAAAAAAAATTAGGGGCCAGGTGTGGTGGCTCATGCCTGTAATCCCAACACTTTGGGAGGCCAAGGTAGGCAGATCACCTGAGGTCCTGAGGTCGGGAGTTAGAGACCAGCCTGGCCAGCATGGTGAAACCCCATCTCTACTAAAAAAAAAAAAAAAAAAATACAAAAATTAGCTGGACTTGGTGGCAGCCACCTGTAATTCCAGCTACTCAGGAAGCTGAGACAGGAGAATCACTTGAACCCGGGAGGCAGAGGTTTCAGTGAGCCAAGATTGGGCCACTGCACTCCAGCCTGGGTGACAGAGCAAGACTCCATCTTAAAAAAAAAAAAAATGAGCCAGGTGTGGTGGCGCACACCTGTAATCCCAGCTACTCGGGAGGCTGAGGTAGGAGAATTGCTTGAACCCAGGAGGCAGAGGTTGCAGTGAGCCAAGATCTACCCACTGCACTCCAGCCAGGGAAATAGAGCGAGACTCCATCTCAAAAAAAAGAAAAAAAAGAACACACTCATATTCCCATGTTCATACTTAAATTTAACTTTTGAAACACATTTCTGATCAGTTTTTCTCAAAATACTAAAGTATTAACTTTTCTCACTATATCTAAGTGCATATGCCCTTCATAATACAGTAACATGTTTAGATGGGTGTTTAATAAATACGTTGATGATAAAAGAAAAAATTATGTTTCCTGTATTCCGATGACCTAAAACTACCACTTCCAAAAACATAATAAACCACAGTCTGAATTCTACACAGAAAAAGGACACATGCTTCTCAGCTTTCAGGTATGACATTTTACCTTTTGTAAATAAATCCTACCCACTCCTAGGAGAGCCATGAGCCACACGAAGGATGACAGTCTGATCACAGATGAGAATCTGAAGTCTAGGTATATAGTGTGCACCAGAAAGCCAGTGCCAGGTTCCTTGGGATCTTAGACACGGTATCAGAATCTTAAACTAGCAATCCAGAAAATCCTCAGTCTTCTTCTACGAGATATTTCCACCATTCATGGTGTACCCCGCATAGACGTTTGTTCCTGTACTCCTATGATACTCTTCAGTATTTGGGGAACACAGTACTGTTGGACCTATAGGAGAGACTACAGGTTTCCAAGTCATTATCTATGTTTAAATTCTGCTCCCCTCAGACAAGTACATAATTCTTTAAGGGTTTATTTAAGGGATTCTTTACGATTACTCTAAGATGCAGAGTAATAACTACCTCTCTGTGTTGTTGATAACATTATCAATAAAGTATGTAAAACATCTCAAACAGTACTGATCTATCTTCTCAAACAGTAATCTATTTTAAAGTGATTATCAGGAGTCTGACACAGGTATAAAAAGTTTTTATTATCAGCATTGTACAGTATTCATAGATTTTATGAAGCATTCTCCAAAATACATCCTCCAAGGAGAGGTCTGTTTTATAGAATACCATATGCCTGGGAAAGAAAGACCCAATCTCTAGTTTTGTTTTGTTTTTTGAGACGGAGTGTCGCTCTGTCACCCACGCTGGAGTGCAGTGGTGTGATCTCGGCTCACTGCAACCTTCGCCTCCCAGGTTCAAGCAATTCTCCTGCCTCAGTCTCCCAAGTAGCTGGGACTACAGGCACGCAGTGCCACACCCAGCTAATTTTTGTATTTTCTTTAGTAGAGACAAGGTTTCACCATATTGGTCAGGCTGGTCTCGAACTCCTGACCTCAGGTGATTTCACCCACCTCAGCCTCCCTAAGTGCTGGGATTAGAGGCATGAGCCACTGCTCCTGGCCCCAATCTCCAGTTTTTACTGCCGTTCTTTTCTCTCTTCTTCTTCCCTTTCTACATTAAGAAGCCTCTTCCTTAAATCCTAAGGTCCTTTTGTAGGCAGTCTTTGCAACTGATGAGTTTAATGCTGTTTTTTCCTCTATATAAAGTTGTTAACCTTTGCTGAGACTTCTGTTTCTTCATAGAGTCTTCCTTTTTTTTCCCCCCCCATCCAGATGGCTCTTTTTATTAATTGGCTTATAATAGGGGCAGGTCAGTTTGCTGGAGATAGGAAAATGTTGAAAAATACAGCAAATAAGACACAAGCTAAATAAGCAACAATTGCTATCCAAAACCTTGGATCTTTCAGCAGTGCTTTATCAAAGCAGCTAAACACCGTGTAGCCGATGGACATTCCAGCAAATCCACCTGCAATGTGAGCTGCAAAAGACACCTTGGGAGAAAAGGAGAAAATGGAAATAAGTGAAGACAATGCTAATTGTGTATTTCAGTTGCATCTCTTTTATTCAAACACAAATATCATCACAGTCAAACAAGAGTCTTAAAAGTCTAGAGAACTAGGGGTAAGACAAAAGAGACACAAAACTCTGTGTGCACAGAGAGAAGGAGATACTCTGAAACATACAAAGCTAAGAAATGTCATTTTCACCCATTCTTTTTTTTTTTTTTTTTTTTTTTTTTTGAGGTGGAGTCTCGCTCTGTTGCCCGGGCTGGAGTGCAGTGGCCGGATCTCAGCTAACTGCAAGCTCCGCCTTCTGGGTTCACGCCATTCTCCTGCCTCAGCCTCCCGAGTAGCTGGGACTACGGGCGCCCGCCATCTCGCCTGGCTAGTTTTTTGTATTTTTTAGTAGAGACGGGGTTTCACCATATTAGCCAGGATGGTCTCGATCTCCTGACCTCGTGATCCGCTCATCTCGGCCTCCCAAAGTGCTGGGATTACAGGCTTGAGCCACGGCGCCCAGCTTTTACCCATTCTTAAAGTACAAAAGACAGAGAAATTGTTTCTCATTCTTGATCATCATTGCATTTAAAATAATTCTATATGATGCCAACTAAGAAAATGGTTGAGTTGCCATGAGGGATCTCTATGGCAGCATAATCTGATTGCACATACATGGGGTGTCACATTTAAAACACAAGTAATAACGTACACAACAAATCCCCAAACAGAAACTACCAAATTCAAAGATAAATCCCAGCAAAACTGGAAATTTTTGTCAATTTTCTTTATTGTCAGTTTGTAGAACTCAAATTTTCATTGCTGTTTTCCAATCTGCTTTTTTGTTTTGTTTTGTTTTTTGAAATGGGATCTCAACTCTGTCACCCAGGCTGGAGTGCAGTGGCATGATCACAGCTCACTGCAGACTCAACCTCTGGGACTCAAGCAATCCTCCCATCTCAGCTTCCCAAGTAGCTGGGACTACAGGCACATGCCACCATGCCTGGCTAAACCAATCTGCTTTTTATTCTATGTGGACCGGAAAATCCATTCTCTCCTGTTTTCTGGGGTTTTTTTGTTGTTGTTGTTGTTGTTTTGTTTTGTTGAGATGGAGTCTCACTCTGTCACTCAGGCTGGAATGTAGTGACGCAATCTCGGCTCACTGCAACCTCCACCTCCCGGATTCAAGCGATTCTCCTACCTCAGCCTCCCGAGTAGCTGGGATTACAGGTGCCTGCCACCAAGCCCAGCTAATTTTTGTATTTTTAGTAGAGACAGGGTTTCACCATACTGGCCAGGCTGGTCTCGAACTCCTGACCTTGTGATCCGCCAGTCTCGGCCTCCCAAAGTGCTGGAATTACAGGCGTGAGCCACCGCGCCTGGCCATTCTCTCCTGTTTTGGAATAGCTACCAATATGGCAGGTGCAGTGAAGTAGAGCCAGTGATTAGGGCTATGAGACAGTTAAGTAGGAAGGACAATTCAAACGTCTGATTTTCTTAAAAATATTCTTAACTTCCAAATGGAAATTTGGCTGCCCTAAATCACAGCGTTGTAACCCCTATTTGATAACCCTTTTTGACAGTAAGCAAATTTCCATTTTATAAAAGAAAGAAACTGAACTCACCGGAGACCCGTCTTCAGGAACAAAGAACCTTCTGTAGAGAGCAAATCCCATGTCTAACACAACTAGAAGGAAAAACACCCTGATAAAGGCTCAGAATCTCCACAATAGTACACCAAATGTTTTTGGTTCCCCTCTAATAATAATAATACTAGCTATCATTTATTGAGACTTAACTCTGTGACAGATGCTTTTCTAAGAGATTTTTTAACTCATTAATCTTCATCACAACCCTATGAAGTAGGAACTATCATTATCCCATTTTACAGATTTATCCATCCAACAAGCATTCATTGTCCTCTATGTGTCAGGCATCATTCTAGCTGGTAGATAGGCAGCAGTGGGCAGATTTAACAGACCTGCCTCATGTAGCTGACAAATTGTTGGCGGGTGTGGTGGGGGGTGGTTGGCAGGGAGGCAAACAAATAAGTAAAACATACAGTATGTCAAATAGTGCTATGAGCTATGGAGCAAATACAAAGAGAGGAAGAAGAACTAGGAATGTCAGATGTCAAGTGTGATTTCCAATAGGGGTATCAAGGAGGATCTCTCTGAGAATATGACGCTGGACAGAGGTAAGGGTCCAAGTCATGCTACTATTTGACACAAGAGTGTTTCAGAGAGAGGGAAGACCAAGTACAAAGTCCCTAAGCAGGAATATGCCTGGTGTGTTTGAAAAATACCAAAGCAGTTGAGCTGGCTGGATCAGTGGTTTTCAAAGTGGTTTTTACCAAGACCAGCAGTATCAGCTTCACCTGGAAACTTATTAGAAATGAAAACTCTTAAACCTACCCCAGACCTACTGAACCAGAAACCTTGAGGGTGAGACTCAGCTTTCTGTTTTTGTTTTTAGAAGGTGAGTTGTACACTCCTTAGCAGATTCCAACTTCCATGGCTGTGTTTCCCAACTACCAACTGTGGTCAAGTTGTTGTTTCCAACAACTTTGTTTTAACGAGACCTCCAGGTGATTCAGGACTAGAATTAGGGATAAGGTTGTGGGTGATGACATCAAACAGGTAGCAGGGGACAGATTATGTAGGGTCTATATGGGCCATTGTAAGGACTTCAACTTTTACTGAGTGATAGGAAGTCTTTGAAAGCTCTTGAGCACAGGAGTGACATGATACATTTTGTTTGTTTGTTTGTTTGTGACAGAGTCTCAACTCTGTCGCCCAGGCTGGAGTGCAGTAGTGCAATCTTGGCTCACTGCAACCTCCACCTCCCAGGTTCAAGCAATTTTCGTGCCTCAGCCTCCTGATTAGCTGGGATTACAGACATGTGCCACCACACCCAGCTAATTTTTGTATTTGTAGTAGAGACGGGGTTTCACCGTGTTGGTCAGGTTGGTCTCAAACTCTTGAACTCCTGACCTCAGGTGATCCACCTGCCTGAGCTCCCCAAAGTGCTGGGATTACAGGTGCCCGCCACCATGCCCAGTTAATTTTTGTATGTTTAGTAGAGACAGGGTTTCACCGTGTTGACCAGGCTGGTCTCCAACTCTTGAACTCCTGACCTCAGGTGATCCACCCACTTCGGCCTCCCAAAGTGCTGGGATTACAGGCTTGAGTGACCACACTGGTGGTTTTACAAAGATTATTCTAGCTGCCATGTAGGAAGCAGACATAAGGGAGCAAGAACAGGAACTGAAAGACCAGCTGGAAAAATACTATTGTAGCAATCAAAGTGAAGAAGGATGGTGGCGTTTTATACATAAAGAAACCAAGACAGCGAGGCTCCACTCTCAGCCACCATGGTAATTGCCTGTAATTACCATCTGGAGTTCTGAAGGTGTCAGGCCATGAAAGCAAATGATTCCATATTCTCGAATAAAACTGTGAGAGCCAGAAGTTAGGCAGTCTTCAAGGAAGTCAGATCTGTGCTGCAAAAGGAGCTTCTGATTTCTTGGCCTAGAAGAACTCTGCCCTATGTGTGTAGTGCTAGGAAACATCTCTTGCAGCTATCGCATTCCACACCCATCCCCTAATTCCCTGTGCTCTACTTAGTGAGCCACTGTGTCCTAGGAGATGAAAAGACCTAGTCCTTGCCTTTGGGAAAATAGCATCAGGACATGTGTTCTGACTAGATTCCCTTTCAATACTGTATTGATTGATGTTGAAGTCACTGGACAGAAATTGAGGTCGAGGAAGTATTCAATATTCATTTAATTGTAAATGACTATTACAAAGTACTAGATTAATGAGGCTGTATCATATTGTCTTTTTGTTTTGTTTTGTTTTGTTTTGAGACACAGTCTCGCTGTCACCCAGGCTGGAGTGCAGTGGTGCATTCTCAGCTCACTGCAACCTCCGCCTCCTGAGTTTAAGTGATTCTCCTGCCTGAGTCTCCTGAGCAGCTGGAACTACAGGCCCATGTCACCACGCCCGGCTAATCTTTGTATTTTTAGTAGAGACAGGGTTTCACCATGAGACCAGGATGGTCTCAATCTCCTGACCTCATGATCCACCCACCTCGGCTTCCCAAAGTGCTGGGATTACAGGAGTGAGCTACTGTGCCTAGCCCATATTTTCAGTCATCATTTGCATTTCCTGGTCCACATAAATAACATGCCCATGGGTCTAGGAAAGTATTTTTAAAAACACTGCCACATAACTGGAAACAGTTACTTTGGTTTAGTCTTCTAGGATAGGAGACCTCCTCTCAGAAAGTCTTTGTAACCATTAGTATGTCAATTTCTCCAACCAGTTTCTCTCCATCTTGCCCTTTCCTATATCTGAGTCTGGCTCTTTCCTCTTTCTGCTTCCTAGGGGACTTTTCTTCTGGGTTGCTGCTGCCTCTAATAACTGAGACATGTCTTCCAACCTGAAAATAAGCCCTTACTCCAAAAAGCCAAACCATTGTCCTCATTAAAAATTTGACATTTACTTTAAAAGAGTTGCCTTCATATGAATTTTTTTTGAGACAACCTCGCTCTGCCACCCAGACTAGAGGACAGTGGCATGATCACGGCTCACTGCAGCCTCGGCCTCCCAGGCTCAGGCGAATTCTCCCACCTCAGCCTCCTGAGGAGCTGGAGCCACAGGCCCACACCACAACACTTGACCAATTTTTTTGTAGAGACAGAGTCTCCCTATGTTGCACAGACTGGTCTCGAACATAGTGTTTGATGAAGGAAGGTTTTTTGGCCACCTGCCATTCACAATTAAGAATATATATGGCCGGGCGCGGTGGCTCAAGCCTGTAATCCCAGCACTTTGGGAGGCCAAGATGGGTGGATCACGAGGTCAGGAAATCGAGACCATCCTGGCCTACACGGTGAAACCCCGTCTCTACTAAAAAAAAAAAATACAAAAAACTAGCCGGGCGAGATGGCGGCCGCCTGTAGTCCCAGCTACTCGGGAGGCTGAGGCAGGAGAATGGCGTAAACCCGGGAGGCGGAGCTTGCAGTGAGCCGAGATTGCGCCACTGCACTCCAGCCTGGGCGACAGAGCGAGACTCCGTCTCAAAAAAAAAAAAAAAAAAAAAAAGAATATTTATAACTTGGCTGGGCGCAGTGACTCACAGCTATAATCCCATAACTTTGGGAGGCTGAGGCAAGTGGATCACCTGAGGTGAGGAGTTCGAGACCAGCCTGACCAATATGATAAAACCCCATCTCTAGTAAAAATACAAAAATAAACCGGGCGTGGTGGCATGCACCTGTAGACAGGAGAGGCTGAGACAGGAGAATTGCTTGAACCGGGAGGCGGAGGTTGCAGTGAGCCAAGATCACGCCACTACACTCCAGCCCGGGCGACAGAGCAAGACTGTCTCAAAAAAAAAAAAAAAAAAAAAAAAGAAGAAGAATATTTACAACTTAAAACAATATTGTATACATTTCCAAAGAAACATGTTTCAAATACAAATGCATTTATATTTTATTAATCTCGTATATGTTGTAACTCTTCCCATTTTCAATAGTAGGTAAACCAGGCCAAAGAACTTTTGGAAATGAAGCAGACTGACTGAAGACCCTGTATCTTGAGTGACAACCTTTCTGTGCCCAGACAATGTGTCCTCTGATTCTGGGTGTGACCCTGAACAACTGAGGAGGCAGCTCGGCTACTGCAGCAGCTCTGCTGTCTCCCAGATACTCACTCTCCCTTCTCTTAGGTTTTGAATTTGTTATGAAAAAAAAAATTAAGAATAGTATAAACTATAAACAAGTGAATTATTTTATCTCAGAGTGAAATATTAATGTTCTTACAATTAAATCATCAATAAACTAAAGAGTCCCTTCCCACAGACATAGTTGCCTCTGTTCCTGTAATGGGGATAATTGAACCCTTGATAGAAATTGCAAAATCCTGTTTTCTTACTATGTGGACAGCCAACATCTTAGGCTTTATCAGGTATAACCTCTGCCTTGGCTTTCAGGTCTGACCCCAGGGTCTGTCATTCTTCCACAGCCCTCCAGATAGAGAAAACTTCAACTGGAGCAGGTCTGTCAACACCAGTTACCACCCCCACCTTTGATCTTGTTTTCTTCCATGCTCTATGGCCTGCTGTCATCTGGAATCTACCTTTACTCTCAGACTCAGCTGCACTTCCATCGCCTCTTCAGACAGCATTCTTCCTAACCTCCTTTAGCATGTGATTCTAGAATTCTTGGAGATTTCAAAAGCCACATTAGTCACCCTCTTGGTCTGGGCTTCTTGAACAGTTGCCCGCCACCCCCGCCCCAGCCCAGCTCTCTATCATTAATCCTCAACTATCAGCTATCACTCAATACTTATATCCTGGATCAGTTTATTTTTTTAATCCGCAAATTTAGAAACTGAGGAAGAAAATAGATTATATCAGTGGTTTCCAAGTTTTCCCTTTGCAGACAAAATCACATACAGCTTCCAATGTATGAAAAAGTCCAGTATATAAAACATAAGTGAAGCTATTGTGGTTCAAGTAGAGGGGGTGCCTAGGGCTCTATTCTCTTGGCTTCCCTCACTCCATAAAGATAGAAAAAGCAAAAATACGTCCTGTAGGCATGTCTAAGAACCACCCATGAGAGCCTGTAAAACTCCTTTGTTTAATTCTTTCTGCTCAGTGCTGTGAATTGGACAATTTTTTTCTAACTGTAGGTTTGCAGTTATTCTCCATGTTAGTATTTCGGAAATGTGGAAAGGCCTCCTGAAGGCTAAACCAATAACACTGTGAAAATATTGTGTGAGTTGATTATGCAGAATAGGTCATTCTTGTCAAACCCAACTAAATCAGAGTTGAGAGGCTAGGGGACAAAAGCACTCAGAGCACACAGCACTGCTCCAACAATTGAATTCTCCACAAGCCCAGCTGCTGAAACTACCTGCTCTAACCATAAGACTAGTTTTACCTAATAGCTGCTGAAACAAATTGAGTCTAAGAATCAGGTCTAAACAACACAAGTCTAAGACTAGTTCTCCCCGCTATCATCACTCACCAACCAGCTCCCAAAGGCTGCTCTAGGGCCAATGAGCTTTCTTTCAATATAATATGTAAAATTTATCTTTCTAATAAACCCCCCAGGCTTTTCTTTTGTACTTCAGACATACCATAGACCTCCCAGTTCTGTGTACATGCCCTAAATTGCAATTCTGTGATTCCCAAATAAAATGTTTAGAGATTTGTCTCTATATTTTCGTTTCACTTCGACAGTATGAAGTGTTCACAAAACACACTTACTTATCAGGATGATGACCAGCAGTCTGAAAATTCCAAAGGCAGGAATCATTTCTCGAAAGTTCTTGCAAAGAGATAAATAATAATTATATAAGCTATCTATAGACAAATGAAACCTCAACTCTATTCCGTCTTCATCTGCTCTTCATTTGAAATAATCTTCCAGTGTCAAATACTTGCAAATCAAAGCATGAGTGTCACAGCCAAGTTTTTAAATGTATTTGGGAAGTACAATGCACTTTGGGGAATAAAATGACAAGATATTTAATTTAATGATATAAATGACACAATTTTGCTAGCCAGAAATAATCTCAATAAAAGTAATATAAAATCAACACTTGTCAATAAATAAATAGATAAATAAATGCTGTTAAACTAAGATTGATGAAATATTCTAAGATTTTTGGTTAATATTCATTTGAGGCCGGGCACGGTGGCTCAAGCCTGTAATCCCAGCACTTTAGGAGGCCGAGATGGGCAGATCACAAGGTCAGGAGATCGAGACCATCCTGGCTAACACGGTGAAACCCCATCTCTACTAAAAAATACAAAAAAACTAGCTGGGCGAGGTGGTGGGCGCCTATAGTCCCAGCTACTCGGGAGGCTGAGGCAAGAGAATGGCATAAACCCGGGAGGGGGAGCTTGCAGTGAGCTGAGATCCGGCCACTGCACTCCAGCCTGGGCGACAGAGCAAGACTCCGTCTCAAAAAATATATATATATATTCATTTGATATTTCTTCATCCTCTTTCCCAGTAATATTTAGCAAAGACTTAACTGAGATTTGAGTATTACCTTAATTTTTTGAGGTAATTTCAAAAACATTCAAAATATTGGTCAAAAATTATTGCAGGGATTTTTGTGGGGGGGCTCTTGCGGCGGGGGGGTTTTGTGAGGGGAGGTAGAAGACAGGGAGGGTCTCACTCTGTCACCCAGGTTGGAGGGCAGCGGTGCAATCTATAGCTCACTGCAGCCTTGAACTCCTAGACTCAAGCCTTCCTTCTGTCTCAGACTCCCGAGTAGCTGGGACTACAGGTGCACGGCAGCACACCTGGCCCACTGTGGGATTTTAGCTTTGGGTCCCTTGCGTGTCACTGGCGAACTGCTGAGTGAGACATTTCTAATATAATTTATTGAATTACTTGTCCCTTCCCTTTCAAATTAGTAACTCTCTTCCCAAGGAGTAAAGATGCTGAAATAGGCATGTTTACTCTAAATCAATTCTTTTCAAACTCTTGTGACCACGACCTACAGTAAGAAATAGTTTACCTAACAACCCAGTACACACATAAATCAAACAATAACACTGACTTTTTTTTTTCTTGGGCTTAACTTTTGGCCACAATTCCTTAAAGTGAGTCTACAACCACTAATGGGTTGCAATCTAAAGTTGAAAAAACCACTTTACTTAGTGATTTCTATATTTGGAACAGTTTTATAATTGCTTTATACTTTTCTACATATAATTTTTTTTAAATTGTTTTTTGAGATGGAGTCTCACTCTGTCGTCCAGGCTAGAGTGCAGTGGCACAATCTTGGCTCACTGCAGCCTCCACCTCGCAGGTTCAAGCAATTCTCCTGCCTCAGCCTCCAGAGTAGCTGGGACTACAGGCACACGCCACCACACCCAGCTAATTTTTGTATTTTTAGTAGAGATGGGGTTTCACCATGTTGGCCAGGATGGTCTCGATCTCTTGACCTTATGATCCGCCCACCTCAGCCTCCCAAAGTGCTGGGATTACAGGCATAAGCCACCACACCTGGCTTAGAAATTTATCCTACCAAAAAAAAAAAAAAAAAATCACACAAATACAAAGAGATAAATGTAAAAGAGCATTTTTTTTTTTTTTTTTTTTTTTGAGACAGAGTCTCATTTTGTTGCCAGGCTGGAGTGCAGTAGCGTGATCTCAGCTTACTGCAACCTCCGCCTCCCAGGTTCAAGCCATTCTTCTGCCTCAGCCTCTCAAGTAGCTAGGACTACAGGCACACGCCACCACACCCAGCTAATTTTTGTATTTTTAGTAGAGATGGGGTTTCACCATGTTGCAGGATGGCCTCGATCTCTTGACTTCATGATTCACCCACCTCGGCCTCCCACAGTGTTGGGATTACAGGTGTCAGCCACCACACCCGGCCAAGAGTATTTCTTATAGCGTTACTTGTAAACATGAAAAGCAGGAATCACCCCAAATTTTTTTCAATGAGCGATTCATTAAATAAATCATGGTGCATCTATATAGAGGATGCTAGGGAGCAGCTGCTAAGCTGGGAGGATTTCTAAGCACTGACATGGGTAGATGGTCAGGATGCTCTGTGATAAAATGCAGAACAATTTTATCAATAAGGGTGATGTCACTGTTATAAGATTAACATTGGTAGGATTTTTAATACATGTAGAAAAAGGTCTGGGCTGCTCTGCCTATGAAGTAGTTGTTCTTTTATTCCTTTACTTTCTTAATAAACTTGGTTTCCTTTAAAAAAATAAAAATAAAACGGGCTGAAAAAAATATGAAACTGTCAACAATGTCTTTCACCACCCACCCAACTCTTAACAGATACTATATTGAGGACCTTAACTTTCTACTTTTTTATTTAAAATTTTATGTAGTACTCATTACTTTCTAAATCAGAAAAAAATGATAAAATATGAAAGGAAACTAGGTGCGGCGGCTCACGCCTGTAATCCCAGCACTTTGGGAGGCCAACGTGGGCGGATCGCTTGAGCCTAGGAGTTCAAAACCAGCCTGGGCAACATGCCGAAACCCTGGCTCTACAAACAATGAAAACGTTAGTCAGGCATGGTGGCCCACACCTGTAGTCCCAGCTATTCAGGAGGCTGAGGTGGGAGGATTGCTTGAGTCCGGGAGGCAGAAGTGCAGTGAGCCAGTATCACACTACTGCATTCCAGCCTGGGCAATAGCGCAAGACTCTATCTCAGAAAAAAAAGAAAGAAAAGGAAGGAAACAAAATGGCATTGCCATACAATTCTCAGAAAAATTAGTGCTCAGTAAATATTGATAAATGAAGATTCATTAAACCAAAGAACAGTTACTGTTTTCTGTTTTTTTAAGAGACCCGTGGACTCCATCCCCGTGGTTCTTACCACCAGAACATTCATAAAATAGCCTCCCATCAGAGCATAGACTCCTCCTGAAGCTCCCACAAGATATCTGAGTGGGTCAAAGATGGAGCTGGCAAGGGACCCTAAAAAAATAAAACACAAAGGATCAGACATGACTATATGGATCAGGAAAGATAAATCTTTCTAAGGTAGACATTTGGGAAATTTGGCCTATTAATATTAGCAAGCAACAAATCTATTTTGTCCCTTTCATACCATAGAAGTATAACTGTATATGCTAACTACCACAGTGTTTCTGAAAACATTGAATGTTCGTTAGAACAGCAACATAACAGTAACAATGGAGAATTGTCTGAAGCCAGAATTACCAGCAGTGTAATTTGAGGAAGTTAGTTAACTTCTCTGTGTCTCAGTTTCCCTACCTGCAGAATGGGGCTATTAACAGAACTTACCTCAATGGATTGTCAGGGTAAGTAAATGAGTTGATGTATTTTTCATGCTTAGAATACTGCCTGATGTGTATTATATATTTGTTAGCTATTCAGTTGGTGCAAAGGTAATTGCAGTTTTGCCATTACTTTTAAGGGCAAAAACTGCAATTATTTTTGCCTCAACCTAATATTATTGCAAAATATCCTATGTTTAGTCAAAACACCTGAGACAATCCAACATGTTACTATCTAATCACTGTCTTTCTCAATGAGCCATAAGGTGCCCTCAGAATCCTTCTCAACATACCATCCAATCAGATGCCCCAAGCAAGATGAATCCTATTTGCTAAACTAATCCTAGATTTGCTGGACCAAAACAAGGCTTTACAAACCACCTTATGCAAAGACTAAAATCTTCTCTCTACACTGCTTAGTTCTATTACTTGGTCTATTCCTTTCAAGGCCGTCTTTCATTTCCTTAGTGTATAATACAATACAATACCTACTTTGTGCAAGAAAAAGTGTCTGTCCTTAGTAACTTTACAAAAAGACAAACAACTATTATAAAGTGCAAAATATAACAACTACTATGACAAAAATAAATTTATTGTAGAAGCACTTAGGAAAGAGTGATTTTCTAGGCAGAAGGCTGGAGTCCTTGCTACTCTGAGGAGGAGGAGATAACATTTTGATTAAACTTTGAAGAATCTTTAAGATTGGCCAGACATGGCGGCTCACTCCTGTAATCTCAGTGCTTTGGGAGGCCCAGGCAGGAGGATTGCTTAGACCAAGAAGTCAGGAGTCTGAGACCAACCTGGGCTACAGAATGAGACCCGTCTCCAAAAATATAAGAAAAATATTAGCCAAGCATAGTGGTACACGCCTGTGGTCCTTGCTACTCAAGAGGCTGAGCTGATAGGATCACTTGAGCCCAGGAGATTGAGGCTGCAGTGAGCTATGATCGTGCCACTGCACTCCAGCCTGGGTGACAGAGGAAGACCTCCCCGCTCATCCCCACATACAAAAGGATTGGATCAGAAAAACAAAAGAGAAGGAGATATTCAGGACTTGGAGAACTGTACAAGCAATGGCATAGAAACAGGTATGTGGAAGACTGAAGATCAGTGAGAAGTAGTCCAGTAGGCCGGGCGTGGTGGCTCACGCCTGTAATCCCAGCACTTTGGGAGGCCATGGCAGGTGGATCGCCTGAGCTCAGGAG
Source organism: Trachypithecus francoisi (assembly GCF_009764315.1). Lineage (NCBI taxonomy): Eukaryota > Metazoa > Chordata > Mammalia > Primates > Cercopithecidae > Trachypithecus > Trachypithecus francoisi. The sequence continues at coordinate 85,769,804 of NW_022681457.1, read as the reverse complement.
TTCGAGACCAGCCTGGGCAACATGGCAAAATCCCATCTCTACTAAAAATACAAAAATTAGCCGGGCATGGTGGCAGGCACCTGTAATCCCAGCTATTTGGGAGGCTGAGGCAGGAGAATAGCATGAACCCTGGAGGTGGAGGTTGCAGTGAGCTGAGATCATGCCACTGCACTTCAGCCTGGGCAACAAGAGTGAGACTCCGTCTCAAAAAAATTGAAAAAAAAAAAAAATACAGGGCCATCCGCAGTGGCTCACACCTGTAATCCCAGCACTTTGGGAGGTAAAGGCAGGCAGATCACTTAAGATCAGGAGTTCAAGACCAGCCTGACCAACATAGCAAACCCTGTCTCTACTAAAAATACAAAAATTAACCAGGCAGTGGTGGCACACATCTGTAGTCCCAGCTACTTGGGAGGCTGAGGAAAGAGAATGGCTTGAACCCAGGAGGCAGAGGCTGCAGTGAGCCAAGATCACACCACTGCACTCCAATCTGGGTGACAGAGCAAGACTCCATCTCTAAATAAATAAATATTTAAAAATTTAAAAAGTATAGGAACACAAAAATATGCACCATCCAACTAGATAAAATGTCTAGCATCCAATCAAAAATTATCAGGTGTATTGTCAGGTACAGTGGCTCACACCTGTAATCCCAGCACTTTGGGAGGCCCAGGCAGGCAGATCTCCTGAGGTCAGGCCTCGCCAACATGGTGCAACCCCGTCCCTACTAAAAATACAAAAATTAGCTGGGCTTGGTGGCAGGCGCCTGTAATCTCAGCTACTCTGGAGGCTAAGACAGGAGAAATGCTTGAACCCAGGAGGCGGAGGTTGCAGTGAACCAAGATCATGCCATTGCACTCCAGCCTGGACAACAGAGCAAGACTCTGTCGAAGGAAAGAAAGAGGGGTGGGGGTAGAGAGAGAGAGAGAGAGGAAGAGAGAGGAGAGGAGAAGAAAGGAGAGGAAAGGAGAGGAGAAGAGAGGAGAGGAGAGGAGAAGAGAGGAGAGGAGAAATTTAAAAATAAATAAATAAATAAATGGGCCGGGCATGGTGGCTCATGCTTATAATCCCAGCACTTTGGGAGGCTGAGGCCAGTGGATCACCTGAGGTCAGGAGTTTGAGACCAGCCTGGCCAGCATGATAAAACGCTGTCTCTACTAAAAATACAAAAATTAGCCGGGTATGGTGGCACATGCCTGTAGTCCCAGCTACTTGGGAGACTGAGGCAGGTGAATAGCTTGAACCCAGTGGAGGTTGCAGTGAGCCGAGATCACACCACTGCACTCTAACCTGGGTGGCAGAGCGAGACTCCATCTCAAAAAATAAAAATAAATAAATAAATAAAGCAAAAACTGATAGAACCACAGGAGAAACAGACAAATGCATTACTATAATCAGAGATTTCAATAATCCTCTCTCAATAATTTATAGAAAAAGTAGACAGAAAATCAGAAGACAACATAATCAACCAAACAGACCTAATTGACATTTATACAATATTCTGCCCAACAACAGATCACACATTATTTTCAAATGTACAAAGAACACTTACCAACATAGGCCATATTCTGGACCATAAAACAAATCTTAAAACATTTAAAAGGATTCAAGTCATACAAAGTTTGTTCACTAACCACAGTTTTTTTCTTTTTTTTTTTTTTTTAGACGGAATCTTGCTCTGAAGCCCAGGCTGGAGTGCAGTGGCGTGATCACAGCTCACCGAAGCCTCAACTTCCCAGTCTCAGGTGATTTTCCTACTTCAGCCTCCCAAATAGCTGGGACTACAGGTGTGCACCACCAAGCTAATTTTTGTTTTTGTTTTTTTTAATTTTTAAAATTTTTTTAGTTTTTATTATTATTATTATTATTATTATTATTGAGATGGAGTCTCGCTCTTTCACCCAAGCTGGAGTACAGTGGCACAATCTCAGCTCACTGTAACCTCTGCCTCCCGGGTTCAAGCGATTCTCCTGCCTTAGCCTCCTGAGTAGCTTGGATTATAGGTGTGCACCACCACCTTGCTAATTTTTTTGTATTTTTAATAGAGACAGGGTTTCCCCATGTTGGTCAGGCTGGTCTCGAACTTCTGACCTGATGATCCGCCCACTTCGGCCTCCCAAAGTGCTGGGATTACAGGCGTGAGCCACCGCACCTGACCTTTGTTTTTTTTTAAAAGATGGGGTTTAACCATGTTGCCCAGGCTGGTCTTGAACTCCTGGGCTCAAGTGATCTGCCTACCTCAGCCTCCCAAAGTGCTGGGATTACAGGTGTGAGCCAACATGCCCAGCCTCTAAACACAGTTAACCTAGATATTAACTATAGAACATCTTTGGAAAAAATACACAAATATTTGAAAACTAAATAACGCATTTTAAATAACCCATGTGTCAAAGAAAACATCAAAAGGGAAATTAGCAAGCACAGACAACATAATAATCGATGTAGAAAATCTAATGGAATCTACAAAAAGCTTCTAGAAGTAATAAGTGAGTTAGCAAAGTTGGAAGACACAAGATCTATATACAAAATATACCAAAAAAATTATATTTTCATGTGGTAACAATGAAGAATGAGAAACAGAAATTTTTTTTATATTTATTTATTTATTTATTTATTTATTTATTTTTTGAGATAGAGTTTCACTCTTGTCGCCCAGGCTAGAGTGATGGCACTATCTCAGCTCACTGCAACCTCCACCTCCTGGGTTCAAGCTATTCTCCTGCCTCAGTCTCCCGAGTAGCTGGGATTACAGGTATGTGCCACCACACCCAGCTAATTTTTGTCGTTTTAGTAGAGACGGGGTGTCACTATGTTGGCGAGGCTGGTCTCAAACTCCTGACCTCAGGCGATCCACCTGCCTCGGCCTCCCAAAGTGCTGGGATTACAGGCATGAGCCACCATGCCTGGCCGAGAAATAGAAATTTTAAAAACATTACCATTTCTAATACATCAAAAATATGACATATATAGAGATAAATCTGACCAAAAGCTCTGCAAGTCATAAACACTGAAAACTAAAAAACATGCTGAGAGGAATTTTGAAAGACCTAAATAAATAGAAAGGTATACTTTGTTCAACATGGGTTGGAAGACTCAATATTGTTAAAATGTCAGTTTTCCCCAAGTTGATCTATAGATTCAATGCAATCCAAATCCCAGCAGATTTTTTTTTAGAAACTGACAAACTAAGTTATATGGAAATGCAAAGGATTTAGAATAGCCAAAAAAATTGTGAAAAAGAGTAAAGTTGGAGTGGTAGCCTTTCCTGATTTCATGACTAACAAGTCATGAAAACTACAGGAACCAAGATACGTGGTATTGGTGTAAAGATATACAAATACATAAGTGGAACAGAATAGAACCTCCAGAGATTAACACACTCATATATACACACAACGACTCCAACAAAGATACAAAAGCAATTCGTATTTTCAACAAAGATACTAAAGCAATTCAAAGGAGAAAGGACTGTCTTTTCAACAAATGATATTAGAACAGACATCCACATGACTTCAGTCCTTTCCTTGCAAAAAAAAAAAAAAAAAAAACCAGACGATACACCTAAATGGAAAGCCTAAAATAAAAAACTTCTAGGAAAGAACATAGAAGAAATCTTGGTGATTTTGTGTTAGGCAAAAATTATTTGATACAGGCTGGGCGTGGTGGCTCACACCTGTAATCCCAGCACTTTGGGAAGCCAAGGTGGGTGAATCACGAGGTCAGGAGTTTGAGACCAGTCTAACACAGTGAAACTCTGTCTCTACTAAAAATACAAAAAACATTAGCTGGATGTGGTACTGCATGCCTGTAATCCCAAGTACTCGGAGGCTGAGGCACAAGAATTGCTTGAACCTGGGAGGTGGAGGTTGCAGTAAGCCAAGATCATGCCACTTCACTCCAGCCTGGGTGACAGAGACTCTGTCTCAAGATAAAAGAAACAAAAACGACTGGGCACAGTGGCTCAGGCCAGGCATGGTTGCTCACGCCTCTAATTCCAGCACTTTGGGAGGCCAAGGCAGGCGGATCATGAGGTCAGGAGTTTGAGACCAGCCTGGCGAACATAATGAAACCCTTTCTCTACTAAAAATACAAAAAATTAGCCAGGCATGGTGGTGGGCACCTGTAATCCCAGCTACTTGGGAGTCTGAAGCAGGAGACTCGCTTGAATCCAGGAGGCAGAGGTTGCAGTGAGCTGAGATCACTCCATTGCACTCCAGCTGGGGCAACAGTGTTAGACTCCAACCCCCCAAAAAAACAAACTTACAGCTAACATTACACTTTGTGGCAAAAGACTAATTGCTTTCTGCCTAAGTTTGGAAACAAGGCAAGAACATCTGTTCTCTTCACTCTTAATCAGCATAGTGCTTGAAGTGCTAGCCAACACAATAAGGCAAGAAAAAGAAACAGACTGGAAAGGAAGAAATAAACTGTCCCTATTTATAGATGACATGATGATTTGCAGATGACATGAAAAATCCCAAAGAATCTAAAACAAAACAAAAACCCTACTACTAAGTGAGTTCAGCAAGGTTGCAAGGTATAAGAATAACATGCACAGGCCGGGTGTGGTGGCTCACGCCTATAATCCCAACACTTTGGGAGGCCAAGGCGGGCGGATCATGGGTCAGGAGATCAAGACCATCCTGGCTAACACAGTGAAACCCTGTCTCTACTAAAAATACAAAAAATTAGCCAGGCGTGGTGGCAGGTGCCTGTAGTCCCAGCTACTCGGGAGGCTGAGGCAGGAGAATGGCGTGATCCCGGGAGGCAGAGCTTGCAGTGAGCAGAGATCACGCCACTGCACTCCAGCCTGGGCGACAGAGCGAGACTCCATCTCAAAAAAAAAAAAAAGAATATGCACAAATCAATTGTGTTTCTGTATACTAGCAATGAACATATGGACACTGAAATTTAAAATACAACACCATTTAGAAGATATAAATAAAAGACACTCTTCATAGATTGAAACACTCAATATAGAAAATATATCAGTTCTCCCCCATTGATGTACAGATTTAAGGCAATTCCTATCAAAATTCCAACAAGAATTTCTATAGCTATAAACAGAATTATTCTAATGCTTATATGGAAAGGCAAAGGAATTAAAGAATAAAGTGGGAGGAATCATTCTGATTTCAAAACTCATTATATAGCTACAGTAAGCAAGCCTATGTAGTTTTGGTGGAGGGATAGACATAGAGATTGATAGAATAAAAAGAACCCAGAATAGCCCCCACATAACTATAGGCAACTGATTTTTTTATAATGGTGCAAAAGCAATTCAAGGAAGGAGGAAAAAGTCCTTTCAAGGAATTGTTCTAGCATAACTGGGTGTCTTCAGGCCAAACAAACAAAACAGACCTCAAACTCAAAATGGGTTGCATATTTAAAAGTAAAGGCCAGGCATGGTCGCTCACGCCTGTAATCCCAGCACTTTGGGAGGCCAAGGTGGGCAGATTACCTGAGGTCAGGAGTTTGAGACTAGCCTGGCCAACATGGCAAAACCCCGTCTCGACTAAAAATACAAAAATTAGCCAGGCGTGTTGGTGGGCGCCTGTAATCCCAGCTACTCAGGAGGCTGAGGCTGGAGAATTGCTTGAACCTGGGAGGTGAAGGTTGCAGTGAGCCGAGATCACACTATTGCACTCCAGCCTGGGTGACAAAAGTGGAACTCTGTCTCAAAACAAATAAATAAATAAATAAAATTAAAGAACAAAAAAGTAAAGCATAAGGCCTGGTGCAGTGGCTCATGCCTGTAATCCCTACACTTTAGGAGGCCAAAGCCGGAGGATCACTTGAGCACAGGAGTTTGAGGCTGCAGGCTGTAGTAACCTATGATGGTGCCACTACATTCCGGCCTAGGCAACCAAGTAAGACCCTGTCTCTAAAAGTGAACAAACAAATAAATAAATGTAAAGCATAAAACTGTAACTTTTAGAAGATAACATTGGAAAAAATCTTCAGGACTTAAGGTTCAGTGAAAAGTTTTTAAGACATAACCCCAAAAGCACCATTCATAAATGGAAAAATTGATGTTAGACTTCATGAAAATTTAAAATTCATGTTCTCTGAAAGACATTGGTAAGAGGATAAAAAGACAAGCTACAGACTGGGTGAAAATATTTATAAACTACATATTCAGCTAAGGGCTAGCATCTAGAATATACACACAACCCTCACAATTCAACAGTTAAAAAAAAAGTCAGAAAATGGGCAAAAAACATGAAGAGACTTTTCACTAAAGAAGATAGACAGATGACAGATAAGCACATAAAAAGATATTCAACAATGCCTCTCAGAATGTCCCTCCAAATTTGAAAAAAAAACAAAAAAAACAAAAAAGATATTCAACGTCATTAGCCATTAGGGAAATGCAAATTAAGACCATGATCAGCTGGGCATGGTGGCTCACGCCTGTAATCCCAGCACTTTGGGAGGCCAAGGCAGGCGGATCACCTGAGGTCAGGAGTTTGAGACCAGCCTGACCAACATGGACAAACCTCGTCTCTACTAAAAATACAAAATTAGCCAGGCATGGTGGTGCACACCTGTAATCCCACCTACTTGGGAGGCTGAGGCAGGAGAATCACTTGAACCCGGGAGGTGGAGGTTGCTGTGAGATGAGATGGCACCACTGCACTCCAGCCTGGGCAACAAGAGTGAAACTCCGTCTCAAAACAAAACAAAACAAAACAAAAAAAAGACCATGATCAGCTATCACTACCCACTTAGGAGTGAAATGGGAAAAGTTCCCTCGTTCTCCTTACAGGGCGTGCGATGGGGATGTGGTTCGCTTCTTCAGTGCCCTGCTGCTCAGACCTCTGGGGGAGTATTCAGATGGGCAGGCTGTGGGGCTCTGACCCCATGGCAGTATCTAGGGTTGAATTTACAGCTGAAGCCCCAGTGGGCACATGTTACAGGGCATTCTTTTAGTTTAGGCGTCCATAGGTGGCTTCTGTTAGTCAGCTCAATTTACTTCTGCCTTATTTCCGGGTCAGAGAGCTTTCTGTAATCCCAGGGTTCTTGCCTTGGTGTATGGGAAGAATTGGATGGATCACATGTGGGCTTGGAGAATGAGTGCAAGGTTTTATTGAGTGGAAGTAGCTCTCAGCAGATGGGGGAGCCAGAAGGGCGATGGTTTTCCCCTGAAGTCAGGCCACTTGGCAGCCCGGGATCTCCTCTGACTGCCCCAGCCAAACTCCACATCCTTCTGCTGGTCAGTGGCCTGCTGGCGTCTGTCCTGTCATCTTCTGTTGATGAGTTCCTCTCCACATCCAGCCACTTGTGTGTCTGCCAGGTAGGGTCTCAGGGTTTTTATAGGCACAGGATGGGTGCATGGCAAGTCAGGGTGGTATTGGGGAATGCAACATTTGGGCAGGAAAACAAAAATGTCTGTCCTCACGTAGGTCCGTGGGCACCAGCCTGGAGGTGGAGCCCTAGCCAGGCACTATGCCTTCCCCTACCCAGCACTTCCCTTCCCCCCTTCCATATCACGAACACAGGTAAAATAACAAATCATGACAACATCAAATGCTGAATGTGAATAATTTAGGCATTGCTAGGGTGAATGTAAAATGGGAGAGACATTCTAGAAAATATTCTTTAAATGTTTAATGTCTAAAGAATTCTCTTTAAAAATTCACCTGTAATCCCAGCACTTTGGGAGTCCGAGGTGGGTGGATCACAAGGTCAGGAGTTCGAGACCAGCCTGGCCAACATGGTGAAACCCCATTTCTACTACAAATACAAAAGTTAGCTGGGTGTAGTGGCGGGCACCTGTAATCCCAGCTACTCGGGAGGCTGAGGCAGGAGAATCATTTGAACCTGGGAAGCAGAGGTTGCAGTGAGCCGAGATCACGCCATTGCACTCCAGCCTGGGTGACAGGGTGAGACTCTATCTCAAAATAAATAAATAAATAAAATTTAAAAATTAAATATGCCACTATCATATGATCCAACAACTGTGCCTTTGGACATTTATCTTAGAGAATGAAAACTCTGTTCACAAAACCCCATACTTATGTTCATAAAAACGTATACACAGGTGTTTAGAGTGGTGTTATTCCTAATAGCCAAAAGCTGAAAACAACGCAGATGACCTTCATTGAGTGAATGGTTAAACAAGCGATGCTATACCCATTTGATGGAATAAATACTGGGCAATAAAAAGCAATAACTATTGACATATACAACAACCTAGATGAATCCCCGGAGAATTATGCTGAGTGAAGAAAATCAATCCCTCAAGGGTATATACTGGATTATTCCATTTATACAATATTCTTCAGATGACAAAATTATGGAAATGGAGAACAGATTAGTAGTTGCCAGAGGTAAAGGAGGGTGGGACAGAAAACGGTATAGCTATAAAAAGGCATCATGAGGGATCCATATGGTTTGAAAATGTTTTGCACCCTGACTATATCAACGTGGGTGTCCTAGTTGTGATACAGTACTAATGTTTTGCAAGATGTCACCATTGAGGATCGCTGGTTTAAAGGGTACATAAGACCTCTAGGCATTATTTCTAACAACCGCATGTAAATCTACAATTATCTCAAAATTAAAAGTTTAATTTAAAAAATGCTTCCAATAAATAAACAAACGGATGGATGGGAGTTCTAATATTTTCTTCCCATGCCATAATGGATCATCTTAGGCGCACCCAGTTTTAGAGATCACTAACATAGGCTGCTGGTACCTACCCAGTCTTAGAGCTCCTTTGGTTATTCTCTACATTCTCTTAAAGTTGTCTTTCTTAAATGCAAATCTGATCATGCTATTTCTCAAAATCATTAGTCTGACATATAAGGGCCTTCATGATCTGGCTTTAGGCCTTTACTCAAATACGTACCTATACACCAAACTACTTGCAGTTTTCTTTTTTTTTTTTTTTTTTTTTCTTTTTGAGACAGAGTCTCGCTCTGTTGCCCAGGCTGGAGTGTGGAGTGCAGTGGCACAATCTTGGCTCAGTGCAATCTCCACCCGCTAGGTTCAAGCAATTCTGGTGCCTCAGCCCCCTGAGTAGCTGGGATTACAGGGGTGAGCCACTACGCCCAGCTAATTTTTGTATTTTTGGTAGAGACAGGGTTTCACCATATTGGCCAGGCTGGTCTCGAACTCCTGGCCTCAAGTGATCCACCCTTCTCAGCCCCCAAAGTGCTGGGATTACAGGTGGGAGCGCCCGCATACTTGCAATTTGAATTATGCAAAACCCCGTCTTTAGTGTGAGATACCTGAGGACAGGCACAATGACTTGTCGTAGCTTGCTGATAGTATCTCTAATTCAGTGATCTCTAAGGTTTAGTGTATTCCCTAGCACATATGAGGAGTGCAATAAATCTTGACTTAAAGAAGCTTACTATAAGTGTGTTTTCCTTTGCTTGTAATCCTAAGAGCCCAGGGGTATTGATTCTGTGTTACCTCAGAACACTGACCTGCAATCACTCCTGCCAGGTACACCAGCCCCACACGGAGGCCTTTGTGGACCATTTCCAACGGAATACCCAAAACAAGCTGCATACAAAGATTCCCCAAGATGTGCTGAACTCTGCAGAGACAAACAACAGTTGTCACACATTATGACTAAACCAAGCCGTTATTTCCCTGGGAGATGAACAGACTTTCATGTGTTTTCTCTAGTTAAGGATTTGCTTAACTAGAATTCCATTTTCTAATTTTTCTTAGCAGACAACTCTTTTTTTCTTTTTCTTTTTTCTGTGCGTGTGTGTGTGTGTGTGACAGTCTTGCTGTGTCTCCCAGCCAGGAGTGCAGTGGTGCAATCTCTGCTCACCACAACCTCTGCCTCAAGGGTTCAAGTAATTCTCATGCCTCAGCCTCCCAAGTAGCTGGGATTACAGGCATATGCCACCACTCCTGGCTAATTTTTTTTTCTTTTCTTTTTTTGAGACGGAGTTTATCTCTTGTTGCCCGAGCTGGAGTGCAATGGCATGATCTTGGCTCACTGCAACTTCCACCTCCCAGGTTCAAGCGATTCTCCTGCTTCAGCCTCCCTAGTAGCTGAGATTACAGGTGCCCGCAACCACGCCCAGCGTATTTTTTTTCTTTTTTCTTTTCTTTTCTTTTTTTTTTGAGACAGAGTTTATCTCTTGTTGCCCAGGCTGAAGTGCAATGGCATGATCACGGCTCACTGCAACCTCTGCCTCCCAAGTTCAAGCGATTCTCCTGCCCCAGCCTCCCGAGTAGCTGTGATTACAGGCATGCGCTACCACACCCAGCTAATTTTGCATTTTTAATAGAGACAGGGTTTCTCCATGTTGGTCAGCCTGGTCTCGAACTCCTGACCTCATGTGATCTGCCTGCCTTGGCCTCCCAAAGGCTGGGATTACAGGCATGAGCCACCCCACCTGGCCGATTTTTGTATTTCAAGTAGAGACAGCATTTCACCGTGTTGGCCAAGTTGGTCTTGAACTCCTGACCTCAGGTGATCCACCCACTTTGGCCTGGGAAAGTGCTGGGATTATAGGCATGAGCCACCATGCCTGGCCTCTCTGGGCGTCTTATATGGGAAAAAAATAACCTCTGTTTAAGGCCCTGTTAGATATTTTTGGTACTTGCATCCAAAACATTCCTAATTTATATAATCCTATACATGGTATGTCCTACACAGCCTTGCAAAAATAAAAAAAATTTTTTTTTCAGGCGGAGTGTGCTCTGTCACCCAGGCTGGAGTGCAGTGGCACAATCCCAGCTCACTGCAACCTCTGCCCGTGCGCCACTACGCCCAGCTAATTTTTGTATTTTTAGTGGAGACTGGGTTTCACCATATTGGCCAGGCTGGTCTCGAACTCCTGACCTCGTGATCCACCCACCTCGGCCCCCAAAGTGCTGGGATTACAGGTGTGAGCCACCGCACCTGGCCTTTTTTTTTTTTTTTTTTGAGACAGGGTTTCACTCCCTTCACCTAAGCTAGAGTGCAGTGTCTCGACTTTGACTCACTACATTTCCATCTCCTGGGCCTGAGGATTCCTTAATTGTCCCACCTCAGCCTCCCCAGTACCTGGGACTACAGGCACACACCCTGTACCCATCTAATTTTCTTTTTTTGTGTGTGTAGAGAGGGGGGTTTCACCATGTCACCCAGGCTGGTTTTGAACTCCTGGGCTCAAGCAATCCACCCACCTCAGCCTCCAAAAGTGCTGGGATTATAGGTGTGAGCCACTGCTCCTGGCCGCAAATTTTTTTTAAGTGCCTTACTATGTGTTAGGCACAGTGAAAATTATAGCCATTGTCTCATTTAATCACAACAACCTTATGAGGTATATTGTACCCAGCCTACTATATACTATAATACTGTACTGCCTTACATAGCTATTTAACTGACATGTTCCCTCTTATCATCTTAAAGTCCTTGTGTGCAGGAGTCATGTTTGCTCAGGATATACTCGTTAAATGGAAACTAAGCAATTGGTGATTTTGCCCAATTTGTCAAGCCTCTGAGCCATGTGTCCTGATGCCTATTTAGCCACTAAGCCAAAGTGTCATCCTTTCTATTTATTTATTTATTTATTTTATTTTTATTTTATTATTTATTTATTTTTGAGACAGAGTCTCGTGCTGTCACGCAGGCTGGAGTGCAGTGGCATGATCTCGGTTCACTGCGACCTCTGCCTCCCAGGTTCACGCCATTCTCCTGCCTCAGCCTCCCAAGTAGCTGAGACTACAGGCGCCCACCACCACGCCTGGCTAATTTTTTTGTATTTTTAGTAGAGACAGGGTTTCACTGTGTTAGCCAAGATGGTCTTGATCTCCTGACCTTGTGATCCGCCCACCTCGGCCTCCCAAAGTGCTGGGATTACAGGCATGAGCCACTGTGCCCAGCCTCTATTTTATTTTTTTATTTATTTTTAACTTTCTTTTTTTTGTAGAGACACTCTCTATGTTGCCCAGGCTGGTCTCAGACTCCTGGACTCAAAGCAATCCTCCCTTGTCAGCCTCCCAAGTAGCTGGAACTGCAGGCACACACCACCACACCCCAGCTACAGGTTGTTTTCAAGTACAGGGCTGGGTAAACTGCACAGACAAGGTTGGCCCCACCTGAGGCCACAAGAGTTCACCAGATAGGTGGGGCCAACAGGGAGCTGCCCGTTGTCTGCAGTGGGCATGGTGGATCACGGATGCTGGGTGAGTTCATGAAAGGCCATCAGCATTTAACAAACTATAGGCGGCTGGGGGCAGTGGCTCACACCTGTAATCCCAGCACTTTGGGAGGCTGAGGCAGGCGGATCACAAGGTCAGGAGATTGAGACCATCCTGGCCAACATGGTGAAATCCCGTCTCTACTAAAAATACAAAAATTAGCTGGGCCTGGTCCAGCTACTCAGGAGGCTGAGGCAGGAGAATGGCTTAAACCAGGGAACCAGAGGTTGCAGTGAGCCGAGATTGCACCACCGCACTCCAGCCTGGTGACAAAGCTAGACTCCATCTCAAAAAAAAAAAAAAGAAAAGAAACTATAGGCAAAACTAAATGGCGGTCACTGCATCTCCTATTACCAGTATTATTCCAGACAGATAACAGTATCATACACTCATCAATATGTTCATGAACTAAATTTATTTTGTTTTATTTTTGAGAGAGAGTCTCGCTGTATCACCTACTCTAGAGTGCAGTGGCGTGATCTCGGCTCACTGCAACCTCCACCTCCTAGGTTCAAGCAATCTTCCTGTCTCAGCCTCCTGAGTAGCTGGGATTACAAGCACACGCCACCACACTCAGCTAGTTTTTGTATTTTTAGTATAGGTGGGGTTTTATCATATTGGTCAGGCTGGTCTCAAACTCCTGACCTCAGGTGATCTACCCACCTTGGCCTCCCAAAGTGCTGGGATTACAGGCATGAGCCACTGTGCCCGGCCATGAACTAAATTTTGTCTGATGTATGGTGGTGGAGGAGGAGACTGGTGACTCAGCACCACCATTTTCATAGCCTAAAGAGTATATTTAACAACATTAGACAACTAGGGGAACATGCTTTTGGTTTTGCAATGAGTTGGTCTCTTCTTATTAATATTCCTAAATAAATACTAATATTGGGCAGTTATAATGCAATATAAAGTATACTGGCCTTATGGGCACAGTGGCTCATGCCTGTAATCCCAGCACTTTGGGAGGCCAAGGCAGATGGATCACCTGAGGTCAGAGTTCGAGACTAGCCTAGCCAACATGGTGAAACCCCGTCTCTACTAAAAGTATAAAAATTAGCCCGGGCCGGGCACGGTGGCTCAAGCCTGTAATCCCAGCACTTTGGGAGGCCGAGACAGGCGGATCACGAGGTCAGGAGATCGAGACCATCCTGGCTAACACGGTGAAACCCCGTCTCTACTAAAAAATACAAAAATCTAGCCGGGCGAGGTGGCGGGCGCTTGTAGTCCCAGCTACTTGGGAGGCTGAGGCAGGAGAATGGCGTAAACCCGGGAGGCGGAGCTTGCAGTGAGCTGAGATCCGGCCACTGCACTCCAGCCTGGGCGACACAGCGAGACTCCATCTCAAAAAAAAAAAAAAAAAAAACATTAGCCCGGCCTGGTGGCGGGTGCCTGTAATCCCAGCTACTCAGGAGGCTGAGGCAGGAGAATCGCTTCAACCCAGGAGGTGGAGGTTGCAGCGAGCAGAGATCACCCCACTGCACCAAGCATGGCGACAAGAGTGAGACTCCATCTCAAAAAAAAAAAAAAAAAAAAGATATACTGGCCTTAGAGTTAGCACTAGTGTGCTGAGGTCCTAGCTCTGCAACTTAGCTGTGTGACTTGGAGCAAGTGACTACACCTTTTTTTTTTTTTTTTTTTTTGAGATGGAGTCTTGCTCTTGTCCCCCAGCCTGGAGTGCAGTGGCACGATCTCGGCTCACTGCAACCTCTGCCTCCCAGGTTCAAGCAATTCTCCCACCTAGGCCTCCTGGGACTACAGGTATGCACCACCATGCCTGAATAATTTTTTTATTTTTAATAGAGATGGGGTTTCACTATATCGGCCAGGCTGGTCGCGAATTCCTGACCTCATATGATCTGCCCACCTCAGCCTTCATGACTACGTCTTCCAAGCCTCAGACATAAAACAGCGGGAGCAATACCTACTCCTTAGGGTTGCTGTGAAGATTAGGGACATGAAAGTGCCTTATCAATAATAAAGCACTCAACAAATGTTAGAGGTTACAACGATATAATCAACTCTGATACCAGGGGCTTAACTGTCATTGCTTACCCAGCATGTACCAGCATGTATGAGATAAACCTCCAGGCTTCCTCCCTCTTCTCAGGACTGTAGATAAAGGGACTCTCCAAGATGCCTGTGTCCAAGGTGATCCACTGTTTCTGAGGCTTCCACACAGCATAGTAAATAAACACTGCCAGCTGACGGAGGGAGCAGACATGAGTGTTAACCACACCGTCTCCAGAGAGCGGCCCCATTCAGGCCCATGGGCAGTAACTGTTTCAGATGATTCAGCTCTCAAGTGGGCCACACCATAGAGCCAGAAGATGACATGAAATACACTTCTTCACCATCCCCTGCTGTGATGGTTTCCACCATACCCCACTTCCTCCGATGGTTGGGAGCAGTGCTCGCTCACATTGTAAGGAAGACTTTCTGAACCCCTTTGGCCCTGCTCTTGGACACCCTGCTCTCTGGCACTACGTTCTCTACTACCCTCTCACTCTTAAATACCCACTGCCCTCATCGTCACACCAACTGATCTTTCATTTACAACTTCCTATGAAAGTAGGTCAATGCTGGCTTCCGAATAACAGAGCAGGGAAAGGGAAAAATAGTCACTTGCAAGGGGAGAGACCTGGCAAACCCTCCCTTAACCAAGGGATGGAGGTGAATGTCTCAGTGATGCCATGTGATGTCCTCAACTTTCTGAGGCTATGTGATGGGAAGGGCCCTTCACCTCCATGGTATTCTTCTCCCAAACTCATAACTCCAGTTAAATCACGAGAAAAGCATCAGTCAAACCCCAGCTGAGGGACATTCTACAGGATCCCTAGCCAGTCCCCCTCAAGACGATCAGAGTCATGAAAAACAGACTGAGAAGCTGCCATACATAGATCAGAGCAGCCTGGGAGACATGACAGCTAAATGCAGTGGGTACCAGAGGAACAGAAAGAGGCCATTAATGGAGAAACTGGTAAAAATCCAGATAAAGCTGGGCGCGGTGGCTCAAGCCTGTAATCCCAGCACTTTGGGAGGCTGAGACGGGCGGATCACGAGGTCAGGAGATCGAGACCATCCTGGCTAACACGGTGAAACCCCGTCTCTACTAAAAATACAAAAAAACTAGCTGGGCGAGGTGGCGGGCGCCTGTAGTCCCAGCTACTAGGGAGGCTGAGGCAGGAGAATGGCATAAACCCAGGAGGCGGAGCTTGCAGTGAGCTGAGATCCGGCCACTGCACTCCAGTCCAGGCGACAGAGCGAGACTCTGCCTCAAAAAAAAAAAAACAAAAATCCAGATAAATCTGGAGTTTAGTTAGGAATATGCCAATGGCACTTTCTTAGTTTTGACAAATGTACTATGGGGCCAGGCGCAGTGGCTCATGCCTATAATCCCAGCCCTTTGGGAGGCTGAGGCAGGCGGATCATCTGAGGTCAGGAGTTCAAGACCAGCCTGGCCAACATGGTGAAACCACGTCTCTACTAAAAATACAAAAAAAAAAAAAAAAACTAGCCAGGTGTGGTGATGCACACCTGTAATCACAGCTACTTGGGAGGCTGAGTCAGGAGAATCGCTTGACCCTGAGAGGCGGAGGTTGCAGTGAGCTGAGATCACACCACTGGCACTCCAGGCTAGGCGACAGAGCAACTCCGTCTCAAATTTAAAAAAATACATATATATATATATATATATATACACACACACACACACACACACACACACTATGGAAATGTAATGTACTATATACAGAGATTATCCTGGGTTTGAAAAAAAAGAAAAATAATGCAATGTACTATGGAAATGTAGGATATAAACAATGAGAGAAACTGGGTGAGGAGCATATAGGAACTTTCTATTTTATCTAAAAGTTTATTTGAAAATTTTTAATTTAAAAATTGGTCTTTCTGTGAGAGGCAGGTGTCTCAGCACCTGCTCCATGAGCCTCCTATGGCAAACCACCCTCCTCCATAGCACTCACTATCTAGG
This sequence comes from Trachypithecus francoisi, assembly GCF_009764315.1. NCBI lineage: Eukaryota > Metazoa > Chordata > Mammalia > Primates > Cercopithecidae > Trachypithecus > Trachypithecus francoisi. The sequence goes on along the minus strand of NW_022681457.1, from coordinate 85,753,654 downwards.
CAATTGTGATTTGTACCACGAGAGCTTATCTCATTCTTCCCCATTCACCTGGAAAAGACACACACACAGCTGATTGGAACACAAGACAACTCATAGGCCGGAAGGATAACAGGAGGGAGAAGCAGAAAAAGCAGATACAGATGCCTCAGATCTGAAGACTTTCCAGTTGCAAGCAGTCTCACAATAAAATCCTGTGAAAAAAATTAGAACTGTGCCCTTTCAACCTAAACAGACTTGACCACAGCATCTCCTGGGACACTTACACCTTAGCCTTACCTTTATCTGAGCCATAAGAGGCTTGGTCCCTGCAATGGTTAATTTTATGTGTCAACTTAGCTAGGCTATGCTACCCAGACATTTGCTTAAACATTATCCTAGGTGTTTTTGTGAGGATACGGTTTACACTAATATTTCAATCAGTAGTCTTTGAGTAAAGCCGATTTCCCACCATACTATGGGTGAGCCTTGTCTAGTCAGTTGAAGGCCTTGCTAGAGAAAAGACTGTCCTCTGTTAGGGAAGGGAATACTGCCAGCAGAACTCTACCTTTGGACTTGAACGGCAAGTCTTCCCTGGGCCTCCAGCCTGCCAGCCTTCCCTTAAGATTTTGAACCTGCCAAGTCTCCATCATCATTTGAGCTAATTCCTTAAAATAAATATTAATCTCTCTTCCCCCAGGACACACACACCTACTGATTCTGTTTTTCTGAAGAACTCTTGACGAATACAGTTTGTGAAAAGGAAGCTGAGGCATCAGTGCATCAGTGGGAACTAAAAGGGTTACATTAGGAACTGCCTAATGCCCCTGAAGTCACACTCCACAGGCAGCCACAGTTGGCCAATTCCTTTATAGGACATCAAGTGTGGGGGAAAAAACTAGGTGCCACGAGGTTCAGGGGAGCCTCATCCTGGCCCAGTGACTATGATGTGACCTTGGGAAAGTCATCCCACCTCTCTGAGCTTTGCAGTCTTCTCTGGAAAACAAGAGGACTGACTAGATCAGAGCCTGAAAACACATCACATACTGCCTGAAGTAGACATTGATAAAGGATCCTGCTTTTTTCCTACTGAAATTCAGAAGCATTCTATAATAGTTCTAAACCTGGGGTCCCAGAAAGGCCTTACCAACCAGTCTCAGTCGGTTCATGAGAGAAAGCTTACGTGCAACACCAGGATGATTTGGTTCCTAAAGCCCTCACGGCTAAAATGAAAGGAAGCCACTGAAACTGCAGCCACAGCTGGGCAGCTTTGTCTGACAAAGGAAACTCCACCTGGGTTGGCAGTGACCGTGAGTATAGGGAAAGCCTCAAAGGCAGCTGTGGGGAGGGCGGAGGCAGAGGTGAGGTGTGTGCTGTCCCCATCCCCGCCGAGCTCTCTCACACGTTCCCAGTCTCTTCTCTAGATGTAGATCTAACCCCTAGTTTGTTTGAACTCCCCTGTGCCACTTACCCCATTGCCCACCCTGCTCCCCATTCACCTCAGCCAGACTGATGGAGATGATGAACACAGGGGGCGGGAAGCAGTTAGCTCTCTCCAAGTATGTTCCTCGGGACTTTTCGGGCAGCATCCATTTTGAGACGATCCTGTGGACCTTTCTACTCTTGGCACGATCTTTACCTCCCCCATCCTCTCTCATTTTCTCCTCTTCTTCCAGCTCTTCCTTCATCTCTCTCCCCATATTCAGATTCATGCTCTCCATCTCCAGATCATGAACAGCAGCCATTGTCCTGGGTTCTCCCTCCACCCCAGAAGGACATGAATCCCAGGGAACAGCAGGTGGCTCTAGGTCCTCAGGCTGCGGCTCTTCCCTGGGCTGTCTGACGCAACCACCGCTTTCCAAGGCCTTTCCTGTATGTAAAGAGAAGACAGCTGAAGATGATCAAAATGATCTAAACCTCCTAAATGGCCCAAAATAAAGTTTTCTCTGTAATTGTTTTAAAAAGTATGAGCCAAAGAGCCAGATAACTGAGAGTAAAACACAGCTCTACCACATATCAGCTGTCAGTTAACATCAGGTAAATCACTTAATTAAATTCTCCAAGTCTCAAATTACATATTTCTTAAATTGTGGTGAAATACACATCACATAAAATTTACCATTTTTGTCATTTATTTATTTATTTATTTTTAAATTTTTTAGTCATTTTGCTCTTTGGCCCAGGCTGGAGTGCAGTGGCGAGATCTCAGTTCACTGCAGCCTCTGCCTACTGGGTTCAAGCAATTCTTCTGCTTCACCCTCCCTGGCTAATTTTTGTATTTTCAGTAGAAACAGGATTTCACAATGTTGGCCAGGCTGGTCTTGAACTCCTGACCTGAAGTGATCCACCCACCTCAGCCTCCCATAAAGCTGGGATTACAGGCATGAGCCACTACACCCAGCCTAGAATGTCTTTTTTTATGGCTGAATGCTGTTGCGTTGTACAGACATGCCACATTTTGTTTATCCACTCATCTGTTTATGGACATTTGGGGTTTTTCCACCTTTTGGCTATTGTGAATGAACATCCCTGTACAAGTTTTCTTTCTTTCTTTTTTTTTTTTTTTTTTGAAACAGAGTCTAGCTCTGTCACCCAGGCTGGAGTGCAGTGGCGCCATCTCAGTTCACCGCAAGCTCCGCCTCCCGGGTTCACGCCATTCTCCTGCCTCAGCCTCCTGAGTAGCTGGGACTACAGGCACCCGCCACCATGCGCGGCTAATTTTTTTTTTTTTTTTTTTAGTAGAGACGGAGCTTCACCATGTTAGCCAGGATGGTTTCCATCTCCTGACCTCGTGATCCGCCCATCTCGGCCTCCCAAAGTGCTGGGATTACAGGCGTGAGCCACCGCGCCCGGCACAAGTTTTCTTTAAATATCTGTTTCTAGTTTGAGGAGGAGCATATACCTATGAGTGGAATTGCTGGGTCATATGGTAATTAATTCTATGTTTAACTTATTGGGAAACCCTCAGATTCCATTTTAAACTGGGAATAATGATAGCACTTGCCTCATAACATTGCTGAGAAGCTTACTTGAGATAATGCAATAAAGCACTTAGAACAGTATCTGGGCAGTATCTGGGCAAGGCATGGTGGCTTAGCCTGTGATCCCATCACTTGAGTTCAGGAGTTTCAGACTAGCCGGGCCAACATGGTGAAACCCCGTCGCTACTAAAAATACAAAAACGAGCTGGGCATAGTGGCACGTGCCTGTACTTCCAACTAGTTGGGAGGCTGAAGCAGGAGAATAACTTGAACCTGGGAGGCGGAGGTTACAGTGAGTCAAATTCACACCACTGCACTCTAGACTGGGCCACGGTGTAAGACTCTGTCTCGAAAAAGAAAAAAAGAACAGTATCTGGCACGTAGTAAACACCCTATAATTATTAGTTGTTATTGGCTATAGATGGATGAATGAGTTTTAGATGGATGGATGGATAGATGGAAGGGATGGAGCTGAGCCTGGGGCCTGTTTTCACACTGCCTATTACTGGGAATCAGATCAAATTCTATTGATTTTCAAATGAAACTCATTAGGCAACTTTTCACATTAGAATAGGTTATATTCAATAAATTGAGGAAGAGCCATCTTATTTTTCTTTTCCCCAGCAACTTTTCTGAAAATAAAAGCTTTTGCTCTCCCCTGCACTTTTCACCCACCCACTCACCTGCCTTCCAGAGTCAGACATTCAGTCCATAGATATAACTCTTTTATTAATTGCCCTTGAAGACTGATGATTTTTTTTCTAGTTTTTGCCACATCTCATAGTTGACAAAACTACATTGTGGATTTAAGATCAGCAGCTTTTAACCACAAATATTGAAGCATTTAAAAAATAAGTTCAATTAGAGACAGTTCACATTGTACAAATCAGCCTTATTGTAAATCTAAATATCATACATAATCATTTTATGAGGAAATACAATTCCACATTGTTAACAATACAACTGTATAAAAGGAGCTACAAAAATAAGGATTACATTTACCCTTATCTTGGGATTTCAACAGTTCCAGAAATGTTACAACTTCAGGACCACCATTTTAGGCATGTTAGTGCCTAAACATATTTGCTGTGCTGCAAAGATAGTTGACCCAATCGGTTTAGCCAAAACTCATTGCATGACTGCTTTCTGCCTTGCCTTATGCCGTAAAGTAGACATGTAGTTCTAGCTACTTTAGGCTCTAGCACCAAATGAGCACATTGGTAGCAATTAGAAACATTTGGGGTTTTTTTATTTAATTTTTTTGAGACAAGGTCTCTCTCTGTCACCCAGGCTGTATTGCAGTGGCAGGATCACGGCTCATTGCAGCCTCTACCTCCCAGGCTCAAGTGAGCCTCCCACCTCAGCCTCCCAAGTAACTGGGACCACAAGCACACACGCCACCACGCCCAGCTATTTTTTTCTATTTTGTTGAGATGGGATCTTCCTGTGTTACCCAGGTTAGTCTCAAACTCCTGGGCTCAAGTGATCCTCCCACCTCAGCCTCCTCCCAAAGTGCTGGGATTACAAGTGTGACCCACTGCACCCAGCCAACATTTTGGTTTTACCTCTCTTTTCAGTCAATTACTATCATCCTCCAACTTCCACACCTGTCCACCCTGTTTCCTGAGAACAGGGGCCTCTCTCTGATTTATCTTATCTCCAATACCTGGTGCTATAATGCTCACAGGTGTTCCTTCCAGTCTCTGACATTTCCCTGTCTCTCCTACTCACATTTGTCTTCTGCCCCACTCCTGAATTTCTGAGGAAATATTACCTATCATATTGGTAACAATGAAAAAGACTTAGGCCAGGCACGGTGGCTTATGCCTGTGATACCAGCACTTTGGGAGGCCGAGGTCGGTGGATCACCTGAGGTCAGGAGTTCAAGACCAGCCTGGCCAATATGGTGAAACCCGTCTCCATTAAAAATACAAAAATTAGCTGGGCATGGGGGCAAGCATCTGTAATCCCAGCTACTCATGAGGCTGAGGCAGGAGAATCACTTGAAACCAGGAGGCGGAGGGTTCAGTGAGCTGAGATCGTGCCATTGCACTCAACCCTGGGTGACAGGAGTGAAATTCCATCTCAAAAAAAAAAGAAAACAAAAAAAAAGACTGATAATATCCCATATTTATGAGGTGTGTGGCAATGGGTGCAATGTATGAGGTATAAATTAATGCAGCCTTTTGGAAGGCAATTGGCCAATGTGTATGAACTATTAAAAGCATATATCTTTCTTTTTTTTTTTTTTTTTTTTTTGAGACGGAGTCTCGCTCTGCCGCCCAGGCTGGAGTGCAGTGGCCGGATCTCAGCTCACTGCAAGCTCCGCCTCCCGGGTTCACGCCATTCTCCTGCCTCAGCCTCCCGAGTAGCTGGGACTACAGGCACCCGCCACCTCGCCCGGCTAGTTTTTTGTATTTTTAGTAGAGATGGGGTTTCACCGTGTTCGCCAGGATGGTCTCAATCTCCTGACCTCGTGATCCGCCCGCCTCGGCCTCCCAAAGTGCTGGGATTACAGGCTTGAGCCACCGCGCCCGGCCTAAAAAGCATATACCTTTCAACAGAACCATCCAACTTCTAGAAATCCACCCTTCAAAGGTATTTGAGCACATACACAAAGGTATATGACAAGGCTATTCATGCAAAACTATTCATAGCAGTGAAGAATTATAAACAACCTAGATGGACTTCAGTGGGGTTGCTGTATTTTCTAACAGTTCTAATTCTTGGGTAGTTCTTCCTTACGCTGCTGGAATCTATTCACCAGCTCCTGTGTCCAAGGTTTCCCTCCCCAGGGCCTCACAAAGCAAATCTAATCGAAGGTCATATTGTCATTAATTTTGTCCTTCCTTGGGCGTGGCCTGTATATAAACTCCATGGGCTCTATAGGTCAAACTTGGGATACAGTGTCTAGAAACACACTTCAGATTACCAGAATTTTTGGAAGCCCAATTGAATGGAGCAGGAGTCTCAAAACAAAACAAGGATTATAACACATTCTAGTCTCAAATAAATATTCAGGCATCATCAGCTGTCCATTCTTTTACTTGGCACTTGAGTACTCATTTATTGGGTGTCATTTACTGGGTGGAGATTTACTGTGCTGACTCTGCTTTCTTACTCACTAAGCAAACCTCCTACCTCTCTTATCTGCAGCAAGTTGCTGCCCACTCTTTTTTGAAAGGCCTCACATACACAGATCAAAACTGGGTGGCACTGCTGTGAAAAGTTCTCATCCTACAGGTAGGGAACAACTAGGTAGATTGTTAGAACGTCTCTAGCCTTCTGGTTAAAAATGGAAATGTTCCTTATGCACGCCAAGAACCAAAACCCTTTCACGGGTTCTGAGAATTGGGGAGGGGGAAAAAAAGAACCAAAACCCTTTCCTTCATGGTTGCCAAGTATTCTTTTTTTAAACAAAAAAAGTTTTTAACTTTATTACTATTATTATCATTATTTTGAGATGGTGGCCACCCCATGTTGTCCAGCTGGTTTCAAACCCTTGAATTCAAGGGATCCTCCCTGCTTGACCTCTCAAAGCATTGAGATTACAGGTGTGAGAGAACCTGTGATCCACAAGTATTCTCAAGAGGAAACATAGGGCCGGGCGCGGTGGCTCAAGCCTGTAATCCCAGCACTTTGGGAAGCCGAGACGGGCGGATCACGAGGTCAGGAGATCAAGACCATCCTGGCTGACACGGTGAAACCCCGTCTCTACTAAAAAAAATACAAAAATCTAGCCGGGGGAGATGGCGGGCGCCTGTAGTCCCAGCTATTCGGGAGGCTGAGGCGGGAGAATGGCGTAAACCCGGGAGGCGGAGCTTGCAGTGAGCTGAGATCCGGCCACTGCACTCCAGCCTGGGCGGCAGAGCGAGACTCCGTCTCAAAAAAAAAAAAAAAAAAAAAAAAAAGAGGAAACATAGAAAGATCCCACCTGGTCACAAGTACTCTTAAAAGGAAACACAGGGCCAGGTGCGGTGGCTCACGCCTGTAATCCCAGCACTTTGGGAGGCCAAGGTGGGTGGATCACAAGGTCAGGAGATCAAGACTATCCTGGCTAACACAGTGAAACCCAGTCTCTATTAAAAATACAAAAAAATTAGCCAGGCGTGGTGGCGGGTGCCTGTAGTCCCAGCTACTTGGGAGGCTGAGGCAGGAGAATGGCGTGAACCCAGGTGGCAGAGCTTGCAGTGAGCAGAGATCGCGCCACTGCACTCCAGCCTGGGCAACAGAGCGAGACTCCATCTCAAAAAAAAAAAAAAAAAAGGAAACACAGAAAGAACTTTCCTACTTTCTGACTTTGCCTAGAATAAGCATTACTTGTTAACCATCACAGAGTGTGTTGGCCAAAGACTTGAAAGGGCAGGACTGTGCTCATTTACACAGGACAGTTAGTCAACCTTAAAAAAAAAAAAAAAAAAAAATCTTTTGAAAAGGGATTTCTTTTTTCTTTTTTCTTTTTTTTTTGAGATGGAGTTTTGCTCTTGTTGCCCAGGCTGGAGTGCAATGGCGCAATCTCGGCTCACCACAACCTCCACCTCCCAGGTTCAAGCAATTCTCCTGTCTCAGCCTCCCAAGTAGCTGGAGTTACAGGTGTGCACCACCATGCCTGGCTAATTTTGTATTTTTAGTAGAGATAGGGTTTCACCATGTTGGTCAGGCTGGTCTTGAGCTCCTGACCTCAAGTGATCCATCCACCTAGGCCTCATAAACTGCTGGGATTATAGGCGTAAACCACCATGCCCAGCCGAAAAGAGATTTCTATAAAGAGATTTACATAGGAGACTCCTGACATTTGCAAAAGATTTTTCCATACCTTTCAGATGCTCTAATGTACTACATACCACACAGTGTCTCCCAAAATTACATTGTAAAGTATAGCCAGGCTGGGCATGGTAGCTCACACCTGTAATCACAGCAGTTTGGGAGGCCGAGGCGGGCAGATCACTTGAGGTCAGGCGTTCGAGACCAGCCTGGCCAACATGGTGAAACCCTGCCTCTACTAAAAATACAAAAATTAGCTGGCCGTGGTGCCATGCGCCTGTAATCCCAGCTACTCGGGAGGCTGAGACAGAAGAATCTCTTGAACCCAGAAGGCGGAGGTTGCAGTAGGAGGTGGAGGTTGCAGTGAGCCGAGATTTTGACACTGCACTCCAGCCTGGGCGACAGAAACTCTGACTCAAAAAAAAAAAAAGATTAATCTCTTTCTTGATGAGCAGCTTTGGCACTGGCTGATGCACTCACTAAACAACTGATATCAGGGATCTTAGACACGACTGAACTTGACACAGCATGCCAGTTTATCCAAAACTTCTATTTGTAGCCAAAAGACAAAGTCACTGTCTTATACCTCCTCCTTTCTCTTTGTTTATATCACTGGCACCAATGGATGATTTATTTTATGAATCTTTTCTACTCTGCAAACAAGAAACAAATATTTTAATCACTGCATGCAAACTACATAAAGGATAACAGTCATGTGAGATGTCCAGGCAGAGCGGTAGGCCTGGCTCACTAACAGGCAAAGCCAATCATTCAACTCATGTTCATTCATAATGGGCCTTTGGGACCAACTAGTAAATTACTGAAATTGCAAGTGTTGAATCTGCAAATGTCAAGGACTTTCAGTGGATTCTTTTTTTTTGAGACGGAGTCTCGCTCTGTTGCCCGGGCTGGAGTGCAGTGGCCAGATCTCAGCTCACTGCAAGCTCCACCTCTCCGGTTTACACCATTCTCCTGCCTCAGCCTCCCGAGTAGCTGGGACTACAGGCGCCCACCACCTCGCCCGGCTAGTTTTTTGTATTTTTTAGTAGATACGGGGTTTCACTGTGTTAGCCAGGATGGTCTCGATCTCCTGACCTCGTGATCCACCCATCTCGGCCTCCCAAAGTGCTGGGATTATAGGCTTGAGCCACCGCGCCCGGCCTCAGTGGATTCTTTGACAACATGTATGTAGTCGTCATTTGTCAGTTTTGTTGGGGAATTTATCTTCTCCTGGTGGGCAGCAGGAAACGGCTCCCATTACAGACATTAACCATGCCCAATATTCACTTTCACATGTCCTGAGGCAGCTAGTCACCTACGCTTGACCAACCAGCTGCATTTGCTTAGGATTTCTGAGGCTGGAGGTGGGGATGGAAAAAATTCTTTACAGTGGTTGCAGCAATGGCAGCAGTATCCAGTGTCCAGACAGCCTTGCCATTGGGGTCAGCATGGCATCCAGCGTCCAATGCCAGCTGTGGCTGTGATGAAGGCAGGAGCACTGGGCACTCAGCAGCAGCAGCACTGAGGCTGTCCTCACCTACCTGGCTCTGTGATGGGATTTGTTATAATTCTAGGTACCTGGTCTCTCTGTGTTTTTGCTTATTTCCCAAGCCTTGTTTCTACAGCCTTCCAATGATTCTGTAACTTACTCAATGTGCTTTGAATAAAATTCATTTCCTGATTTAATTAGACAGAATCAGTTCCCATCTTTTGCAATCAAAAAACCTGACTAGGGCCGGGCACAGTGTCTCACGCCTATAATCCCAGCACTTTGAGAGGCCGAGGCGGATGGATCACCTGAGGTCAGGAGTTTGAGACCAGCCTGACCAATATGATGAAACCCAGTCTCTACTAAAAATACAAAAGTTAGCCGGGCATGGTGGCATGCGCCTGTAATCCCAGCTACTTGGGAGGTGAAGACAGGAAAATCACTTGAACCCAGGAAGCGGAGGTTGTAGTGAGCCGAGATTGCGCCATTGCACTCCAGCCTGGGCAACAACAGCAAAACTCCGTCTCAAGAAAAAAAAAAAAAAGCTGACTAGGCTGGCACAGTGGCTCATGCCTGTAATCCTAGCACTGTGGGAGGCCAAGGTGGGAGGATTACTTGAGCTCAGGAATTCAAGACCAGCCTGGGCAACATAGTGAAACCCCGTCTCTAAAAAAAAATTAAAACATTAGCTGGGCATAGTACCATGCACCTGTGGTCCCCAACTACGTGGGAGGTTGAGGTAGGAGGATTGCTTGAACCTGGGAGGTTGAGGCTACAGTGAGCTGTGATTATACCACTGCACTGCAGCCTGGGCAACAGAAAGAGACCCTGTCTCAAAAATAGAAAATTTAAAAAAATAAAATAACCTAACTAATACACATGAATAGTCAAGAAATTCTTAACTCTACCTGGAATGTTCCTGTTGCAAGTTAAATTCAGTTCTTGGCTGGGCACAGTGGCTCATGCCTGTCTGTAATCCCAGCACTTTGGGAGGCCAAGGCGGGTGGATCACCTGAGGTCAGGCATTCGAGACCAGCCTAGTACATGGTAAAACTCCATCTCTACTAAAAGTACCCAAAAATTAGCCAGGTGAGGTGGTGGATGCCTTTAATCCCAGCTACTGGGGGAGGCTGAGGCAGGAGAATCATTTGAACCTGGGAGGCAGAGGTTGCAGTGAGCTGAAATCATACTGCTACACCCCAGCCTGGGCAACAGAGCAAGACTACATCTCAAAAAAATAAATACATAAATAAAAATAAAATCAGTTCTTGTTCTGTGTTTGGGAGACACAGTGAGAGGAGCACAGAATCAGGAGATGTGTTTTCTGGTCTAGACTGCCATTTCCTGGCTGTGTGACCAGGGGCAAGTTCCTTCCTGGCTCTGAGCCACAGCTCTCTCAGCTGCACCGTGAACTAGACCAGAAGTTCCCCAGACTGGTTTTGCCAAAAACATTAGCAAAAATTAACCAGGGCCAGGTACAGGGCTCACGCCTGTAATCCCAGCACTTTGGGAGGCCAAGGTGGGTGGATCACCTGAGGTCAGGAGTTCAAGACCAGCCTGGCCAACAGGGTGAAACCCCGTCTCTACTAAAATACAAAAAAAAAAAAAAAAAATTAGCCAGGCGTGGTGATGCGTGACTGTAGTCCCGGCTACTCGGGAGGCTGAGGCAGGAGAATCGCTTGAACCCGGGAGGTGGAGGTTGCAGTGAGCCAAGATCATGGCACTACACTCCATCCTGAGTGATAGAGCAAGACCTTATCTCAATCAATCAATCAATAAAAGAATGCTTGTGGTGCTCGCTTCAGCAACACTGGACCGATACAGAGAAGATGAGCATGGCCCTACACAAGGATGACACAGAAATTCATGAAGCATTCCATACAAAACAGCAGAGTTATTTTAAAAAGTTTTTTAAAAAGGAATGCTTCTGGAAGAAAGGGAGGGAAAGAGAGAATGAGAGAAAGAGAGGAGGGAGAAAGAGGGGAGGGAAAAGGGGGAAGGAGGAATTCCAACCACACACTGACTAAGTCTTTGTGTGACTTTATGTTGGAAAGAGCCTTCTACCTGGCCAGGCGCGGTGGCTCACGCCTGTAATCCCAGCACTTTGGGAGGCCGAGGCAGGTGGATCATGAGGTCAGGAGATCGAGACCAGCCTCACCAACATGGTGAAACCCTGTCTCTTCAAAAAATGCAAAATATTAGCTGGGGGTTGGGGGGGGGCGCCTGTAGTCCCAGCTACTCGGGAGGCTGAAGCAGGAGAATGGCGTGAATCCGGGAGGTGGAAGTTGCAGTGAGCCGAGATCGCACCACTGCACTCCAGCCTGGGCGACAGAGCGAGACTCCATCTCAAAAAAAAAAAGAAGAAAGAAAGAAAAGAGCCTCCTACCAACCTTTTCCTCTGCACGGCCGCCCCCCTTCCATTATCATTCTACCATCACTGGGCACCATCGCTGTGAAGCTGCCGTGTCACAATGGCTACCAAAAAAAGGGCTTACCATCTGCCTTTGAGGAATAGCCTGCCTTGTGTTTGACACTGTAAAGACCTGAATTCTATTCCCAGCATCCACATTTAGTTTTTCACTGGGCCTCAGTTTCCTCAACTGTAAAACAGAGCTCACCTCTGCCCTGAGTATCTTAGAAAATTGTGGTAAGAATCAAGTAAGACAATAAAGAGCTGCTAGAATAATAAACACTTACTATGTGCCAGCTTCCAGGCTAAACACTTTATGAGCATTCTTTTCATTAATTTTTACCACTTTGTAAGGCAGGGTAATAACATTCCCATTTGAAGGATAAAGAAACCCAGGTTCCCAAAGTAATTTGCTCGAGGTCTCACAGCTAATGAGGGGAGGGCTGGGAGAAGAGTCCGGGCGCCTGACTCCAAAGCCCCTACATGTTCCACAGCCCCCGTGATTTCTACACAGCAAGTGTTATAGAAAGGTACTTCTTCATCTGTCATGGGGCTCGAGTTAAAAATAAAAATTTACTCCAGCCTTGGCAACAGAGCAAGATCCTGTCTCAAAAATAAATAAATAAATTTAAGATTTCAAAACCTAAAATTGTTTTTTCGTTTGTTTGTTTTTGAGATGGAGTCTCGCTCTGTCGCCCAGGCTGGAGTGCAGTGGCGCGATCTCAGCTCACCACAAGCTCTGCCTCCCAGGTTCACGCCATTCTTCTGCCTCAGCCTCCCAAGTAGCTGGGACTACAGGTGCCCGCCACCACGCCCAGCTAATTTTTTTGTATTTTTAGTAGAGACAGGGTTTCACCGTGTTAGCCAGGATGGTCTCAATCTCCTGACTTTGTGATCCACCTGCCTCGGCCTTCCAAAGTACTGGAATTACAGGCATGAGTCACCGCACACGGTCCTTTTTTTTTTTTTTTTTTGAGACAGAGTTTTGCTCTTGTTGCCCAGACTGGAGTGTGATGGTATAATCTCGGCTCACTACAACCTCCGCCTCCCAAGTTCAAGAGATTCTCCTGCCTTACCCTTCCGAGTAGCTGAGATTACAGGCACGTGCCACCACACCTAGCTAATTTTGCATTTAAGTAGAGATGAGGTTTCTCCATGTTGGTCAGGCTGATCTCGAACTCCCAACCTCAGGTGATCCGCCCACCTCGGCCTCCCAACGTGCTGGGATTATAGGCATGAGCCACCGCCCTGGCCACATAAAAAAAAATTTTTTTTAAATAAGAAAGAATGGGCCAGGCATGGTGGCTCATGCCTGTAATCCTAGCACTTTGAGAGACAGAGGCGGGAGGATTGCTTGAGGCCAGGAGTTTGAGACCAGCCTGGCCAACACAGTGAAAGCCTTTCCCTACAAAAAGAAATTTAAAAATTAAAGTTTGCCAGGTGCAGTGGTGTGCACAGCTGCACTTCCAGGTACTTGGGAGGCTGAGGCGGGAGGATCGCTTGAAACAGGGAGTTCAAGATTGCAGTGAGCTATAAGGGTGCCACTTGCACTCTAGCCTGGGTGACAGAGCAAAACCCTGTCTCCAAAAACTAAATACATAAAAATTAAAAAAAAAATTAAACAAAAGAAGTGTGAGTCTTCTTTTTGGTTATTGTCATCCCATCCTTTCCTGTACTCTTATCTCCCTCTTTTTCCTCCAGCTGCCTAGACAGTCCCAGACTAGTCCCTGGGAATTCCCGAACGGAAGCTGTAGAGGACGTGGCAGGTCATGACCCCTGGGGGAAGATGGGGCTGGGAATTCCCACCATCCCCACTGCTACCACGAGGACTCGAGGTGGACACAAGTGTCCAAGACGGAAAAAGGATTTGCCTTTTTGAGAAGCTGGAAGACTAAATCAGGCTCACCTTCCCTTCTTCGCCTCACCCAGAAGGGCCCTGGCAAGGCCAACACCCTTACAACAACTCCTTTTCCATGGCAGACACTTTTAGTTGTGAGCTTGTGCCGCTTGCCTAGCTGCATTCAAACAGGGAGGTTTTAAATATCTGAATTGTTTTTTCTCAACAGCTGGCCCCACCCTTTCGTTGGTACCAGGCGGGCCCCTACCGGGGCTGAGACCAGCCTTGATGTGGCTGGGAAGCTCAGGAGGCTGGGCAGTGGGCTGTGCTGGGTGTAGCCAATTGCTGCCCAGCTGGGCCTGGCATGGAGACTTTTGGTAGTGTTGCTAGGCGCCTGGGTAATTGAGAGGCCAGGATTGGGCTTCTGGGCCACAGAGCTTAGCAGCCTCCTTCATCACACTGCAAACCGTCATTATGCCAGAGGCCTGCAGCAATCTCTCTGCGGTTACAGCCTGAAAGGATGCTTTTTTAGCTACAGAAATTAAGAACTGGCTTTTCAATATTACAGGTTTGTGGTTGTGGTTGTTTTCTTTTGGCTACATTTCTGAGGATACACTTGGAATAAATAGGCAAAAGATTTAAAAACAAAAAATGCCTTCACAAACCCCCATTTCCAAAAGCTTGGCTTTTTCCTGAAGCAAAGCACACTTGACCTCAGCAGTAAGGGCAACTAAGGTAGACAACTCTGCTTCCTGAGCTCTCTCTATGGTCCACTCTGTGTCAAAAGCTTCTTCCTTGAAACTTCACAGGTGGGCTATGGTTCAGGGTAGGGGGACCAGAGAAAACCCCAGGCATGTGCAGGGCCTCTCACCAGAATAATTTCTTCAAATCCCTCCCATTCAAAGACCATCATAATACCTCAGCCTTCTCACTCTACAGAACCACTTTCGTTTATATTATTTTCTGGATCCTCCCATCTGCTCCGTGAAGAAGACATCTTTATTATTCCCATTTTGTAGGTGAGCAACTAGGGCAAAAAAGAGGCATCCATGATTACATACCTAGTGACAGCAAAGCTGGAGCACAAACCCAGGAATCTCAGACCAGAGTCTGGGCCGCCCCACATCTATGTAACATATTACATGTATTTGTGTACCCTGTTATAGTATTTGTGATGGTAATAATAATACACACTGGTGTACAAGACATAGGAATTTCATCCTGTATCTCGTATTATCCTAAACACATCATCTTTGTTGGTTGTGACTGGGCTTTCAAAGCTGTGGTGTGTGCACTAAGGGATATAGTCTGAAAGAATTCTCAAACACAGACACATTATTTGCATGAGTTAACAGACCTAGCACACCAGAGCACAAGGCTGAAGGAAAACAGTGACCGTGGGGCACTTACCCCTTAATTCAAGGACAGTTGGCTCAGGCCCTTAAGTAAGGAGACAAAATCATAGCTTTCAATAGATATTTGTGGGCATTTTTCACAAAAGGCTTTCACTGCCTCATCTAGGATTTTTTTCAATAGTGGTCCATTGATAATGATCAACCATCTGGCTTGCACAGGACTAGGAGTTTCTAGTGAGACATTTAGTGCTAAAATCGGAGCAAGCCAAGGGTGTTGGTCACCCTGTCATGGACCACCTGCATCAGAATCATCTGGGGAGGTTAGCACAGATGGCTGGTTCTAATCCTAGAGCACTGGTTCTTCACCCTGGCCTCACATCAGAATCATCTGAGGAGACTTAAATGTGTTTGAGCTCACCCCAGATCGACAGAAACTGGGTCTCTGGGGTGAAGGCCTGGCACTCGTATCTTTTCATGTGCAGCCAAGACTGAAAACTTCTGCCCTAGAGATTTGGATTCAGAGGGCCTGGGCTCAGGTCTTGTTCAGAAATCTGCATGCATTTTTAACACCTCCCAGGGATTCTTATATACACCATGTTTCGACAACCAGTGAATGCTTATGTGATGTGTGCATCCAATAGTAGCATTTCCTGAATGCCTTGTATGTGTTACGTTCTGAAAACACATGGGAAAAAAAAAAGGAAAGAAAAAGAAACCACCTCCTGTTCTCCAGGCCCTCTCTATTCAGTGGGGAATAAAGACCTATAAATTGTTCCAACATAGTATACTGTGGTTTAGATTTAAAAGTAGGTCAGCGCCATCAGCATGGTTAGGGCTATTCAGTTCCCAGAAGCCAAGTATGGTAGACTAAAGATGGAGCATATAATTTTCCATTCCTCTCACCAAGAGATACGGTTTGGGTTTGTTTCTCCTCTCCTTAAGTGTGGGCCAGCCCTTTGACTGGTTTTGACCAATACTACGTGGCAGAGGCTGTGCTGGGTACTTTGCAGCGCCAGGCCTTAACGGCTATGCAGTCTCCACTTTTGCTCCTTTGGGAATGCTTCCGCTTTGAAGCCTAACACCATATAAGAAGGTTGACTATCTGGAGGCCACCATACTATGAGGAAGCCCAAGGTGCCCACATGGAAAGAGAGGCCATGTAGAAGAGCACGAAGGTGGGAGTCTCTCTGAGCCTGCTCCGGCTCAGGAGGTTGCCTGATTTAAAAAAAAGAAAAAGTCATGTGAAAATAAAGAAAAGCACCAAGGTGCCAGACCTATGAATGGAACCTCCTTGACCTACCAGCCCAGCTCATCCACCAGTTGAATACAGCTATGAATGACCCTAGCTATGACTACATGGAGAACTGCTCAGCTGAACCCTGCCCAAACCCCTGACTTACAGAACTATGACAAAATAAAATGAGTCTTGGTTTTTCTGTTATTTGTTTGTTTTGAGATGAGGTCTGACTCTGTCACCCAGGATGGAGTGCAGTAGCAGGAACACAGCTCACTGTAAGCTCCACTTCCCCGGTTCAAGGGACTCTTGGGTCTCAGCCTCCTGAGTAGCTGGGACTACAGGTGAGCACCACCATGCCTGACTAATTTTTGTATTTTTTGTAGAGACGGGGTTTCGCCATGTTGCCCAAGCTGGTCTTGAACTCCTGAGCTCAGGCGATCCACCCCCCTTGGCCTCCCAAAGTGCTGGAATTACAGGCGTGAGCCACCACACCCATTCTTGTTTTCAGTCACTAAATTTTGGGGTGATCTGTTACACAGTAATAGCTACCAGCATGCCTCATCAGAACCAGAAGACAGAATGACATCTCATACCATTCTGCCTTTCTTTCCATTCACATTGTTCATCTTTGTATTCTTCCATTGAGTAGATTACTGATATCTGACCCGAAAATGCCCTCTCAAATTAGTCTTCACTCTGTTTCCACTCCTGCCTCCCTCCCACATGAAACAAAACAAAACCGTAAATTAAAGTGTATCAACTCTCAGCTTAAAAATCCTTCAGTGGTTTCCCATTGTCTGTGGGATAAATATAGGATCCTGACATCAAATGATAAGATCCTGTATGACCCAGCTCCTACCTTCTTTGTGGAATTCCCTTTCTACTTCTTTCTCCCGACGACTCAGTGCTGCAGCCACAGCGGCGTCTTTCTGTTCCTGGAACACACCAAACCCTCTCCTGCCTCAAGGTCTTTGTACTTGCTATTTCTTCTACCTAGCCCTCCCCATCCCCTACAACACGCACACACAAGGTTGGTCTTGGTCCTTCATAACCCGTAGCATGTCCCTAGGAAGTCTCCCCTGCCCATGCCTTCCCGCACCCCTGTATACTCTACTACATTTCCCCACTTCTATGCTCCCAGCACTTACCATTATCTAAAAATAGTTAGTTTATTTATTGTCTGTCTCTTTCTGCTAGAATATGAGCTCGACAAAAGCAGAAAATATTTCTCAGCAAGTGTTTGCTGAATTAACAATCACACGAATGGAGAAGGAAGGAAAAGGAAAGTATCATGGAAAGAGCTCTGACATTGCAGGAGTCAGAAAATCCTGGTCCTTGCTCTAATTCTGCCCCTGCTTACCTATGGATAAACCACTTCCCCTCACCTAACCAGAAACCTCATCCCCACCAGCAAACACATGGCCGGCAATGTTTATCGGTGTCATACACCACAGGTCTTCACAATGTTTTTTTTTTTTTTAAGAGATGGAGTCTTGCTCTGTTGCCCAGGCTGGAGTGCAGTGGTGCGATCTCGGCTCACTGCAACCTCCACCTTCTGGGTTCAAGCGATTCTCCTGCCTTAGCCTCCCAAGTAGCTGAGAGTACAAGTGCCCATCACTATGCCTGGCTGATTTTTGTATTTTTAGTAGAGACGGGTTTTCATTTGTAGGCCGGTCTGGTCTCAAAATCCTGACCTCAAATGATCCACCCCCTTTGGCCTCCCACAGTGCTGGGATTACAGGAGTGAGCCACCGAGCTGGGCCCACAAGTCTTCACAATTTTTTCTTCATAAATCCCCATAAAATTTTTAAGAATGTCAGGTGTGGTGGCTCATGCATATAATCCCAGCACTTTGGGAAACCGAGGCTGGTGGATCACTTGAGGCCAGGAGTTCGAGACCAGCATGCCAGTATGGCAAAACCCCATCTCTATGAAAAATGCAAAAAATTAGCCAAGCATTAGGGAGGGTGCGTGTAATCCCAGCTACTCAGGAGGCTGAGGCAAGAGAATCACTTGAACTTAGGAGGCAGAGGTTGCAGTGAGTAGAGATTGTGCCACTGCACTCTGGCCTGGATGACAGAGCAAGACTGTCTCAAAAATAAATAAAAAATAAAAATAAAATGGCCAGGCGCGGTGGTTCACACTTGTAATCCCAGCACTTTGGGAGGACGAGGCCGGAAGATCATGAGGTCAGGAGTTCAAGACCAGCCTGGCCAACATAGTGAAACCCCGTCTCACTAAAAATACAAAAAAATGCGTGGTGGTGGGCACCTGTAATCCCAGCTACTCAGGAGGCTGAGGCAGGAGAATCGCTT
This sequence comes from Trachypithecus francoisi, assembly GCF_009764315.1. Lineage (NCBI taxonomy): Eukaryota > Metazoa > Chordata > Mammalia > Primates > Cercopithecidae > Trachypithecus > Trachypithecus francoisi. The sequence goes on along the minus strand of NW_022681457.1, from coordinate 85,735,290 downwards.
AAACCCGGGAGGCGGAGGTTGCAGTGAGCTGAGATCACACCACTGCACTCCAGCCTGGGTGACAGAGCTAGGCTCAGTCTCAAAAAAAAAAAAAAATTTTAAGAAACTCTGTTCTTTCTCATACATTTTAAAGGTTAATAACTACAATTATTTTTTACAAGTTAAAATCGGCTCCAAGATCAAATCTTTTGTCATACTCTTTGTTAGAGACATGTTTTAAATATATTTTCATCCAAACCTTAGAGCTACAGATTTTACTTGTTCAGTTTATGGAAAATGTCTACCACATAATCCAGTTGGCAAAGTCTGTCCTCACTGTCAAACCAATTAGCCAAATCAAACAGATTTTCTGTCCATAAGAAAATCTACCTTTATTTTTAAAAGGTTCCATAAATGCACTAATTTGCATCCCCATGACAACTGGCTCATGTCTCAATTCTAATTTTATAATACATAAATAAAGAGCTAAAGCACTTAAGTTTAATATAGCATAATGACTAAAAGCACAAATTCTAGAGGAATGCAAAGGTGTCTGGAATTCAAATTCTGATTTCACCACTTAACACTTCTGTGACCTTGGGCAACTTATTAAACCTCTTTGTGCCTTGGGAGCATTATCTGTAAAAGGAGGGTGGTAAATGTCTACTTTATAGATTCAGTATGAGTATTGAATTAGTTTATTATCTGTAAAACCCTTAGAACAGTGTCTGGCACATAATTAGCATTGAGCAAATTTTTCATTTTGTTTTGTTTTGAGACACGGTCTCACTCTGTTACCCAGGCTGGAGCACAGTGGCATGATCTCAGCTCACTATAACCTCTGCCTCCCGGGTTCAAGCGATCCTCCCACTTTAGCCTCCCAAGTAGCTGAGACTACAGGTGTGCACCACCACACCTGGCTAACTTCTGTATTTTTTGGTAGAGATAGGGTTTAGCCATGTTGCCCATGCTGGTCTCGAACTCCTGAGCTCAAGCAATCTGCCCGCCACGGTCTCCCGAAGTATTGAGGTTACAAGTATGAGCCACCACACCTGGCCCTATTTGGGTTTTGTTTTGTTTTGTTTTGTTTTGAGACAGGATCTTACTTTGTCACCCAGGCTGAAGTGCAGTGATGCAAACCCAGCTCACTGAAGCTTTGACCTCTTGAGCTCAAGATATCCTCCCAACTCAGCCTCCCAAATAGCTAGGACCACAGGCACATGCCACCATGCCCAGCAAATCTTATAGAGACGAGGACTCGTCACATTACCCAGGCTGGATTCAAACTCCTGGGCTCAAGTGATCCTCTCACTTCGATCTTCCTAAGTGCTGGGATTGCAGGAATGAGCCACTGTGCCCAGTCTAAACAAGTATTTTTATTTATTTTTATTTTTTATTTTCTGGCTCTACTTAATCAGCTTCTTCAGGTTGAATAAACAAGAATTTCTTTCAGTTTGTTGGTCTTTTGGGGATTTTTTGAGATGGAGTCTCACTCTGTTGCCCAGGCTGGAGTGCAGCAGCATGACCTTGGCTCACTCCAACCTCCATCTCCTGGGGTCAAGCGATTCTCCTGCCTCAGCCTCCTGAGTAGCTGGGATTATAGGTGCCTGCCACCATGGCCAGCTAATTTTTGTTTTTTTGTTTTATTGGGTTTTTTTTTTTTTTTTTTTGAGACGGAGTTTTCCTCTCGTCACCCAGGTTGGAGTGCAATGGCGTGATCTCGGCTCACTGCAACGTCCGCCTCCTAGGTTCAAGTGATTCTCCTCCCTCAGCCTCCCGAGTAGCTGGGATTACAGGCACCTGCCACGACGCCCAGCTAATTTTTGTTTTTTGGGGTTTTTGGTTTTTTTTTTTTTTTTTTTTTGAGATGGAGTTTTGCTCTTGTCACCCAGGCTGATACAATGCACTTTTCATAAAAATCTCAGCAGGCTTTTTGTAGAAATTGACATGCCGATACTAAAATGTATTTGGAAATACAAAAGACCTTCAGTAGTAAAAACAATTTTGAAAAAGAAGAACCAAGTTGAAAGACTTATACTACCCGGTGGCAAGACTTACTATAAAGTAACAATGGTGTTGGCCTAAGAATAGACGTATATATCAATAGAACAGAACAGAGATTGCCGAAATTGATTAATAGATCAATTGATTTGCAACAAAGATGCCAAAGTAATTGATTTTCTTTTCTTTTCTTTTCTTTTTTTTTTTTTTTTGACACAGTCTTGCTCTGTTGCCCAGGCTAGAGTGCAATGGCGTGATCTCAGCTCACTGCCACCTCCGCCTCCTGAGTTCAAGCGATTCTCCTGCCTCAGCCTCCCAAATAGCTGGGATTACAGGCACCCACCACCACACCCAGCTAATTTTTGTATTTTTAGTAGAGATGGGGTTTCACCATGTTGACCAGGCTGGTCTTGAGCTCCTGACTCGTGATCCACCCACCTTGGCCTCCCAAAGTGCTGGGATTACAAGCATGAGCCACTGCACCTGGCAATTTTTGTATTTTCAGTAGAGACGAGGTTTCACCATGTTGGGCAGGCTGGTCTCGAACTCCTGACCTCAAGTCATCCACCCAACTCGGCCTCCCAAAGTGCTGGAATAATAGGCGTGAGCCACCGCACCCGGCCAGCAAGGATTCTTTTCTCTCTTTTTTTTTTTTTTCTTTGAGACGAAGTTTTGCTCTTGTCACGCAGGCTGGAGTGCAATGGCGTGATCTTGGCTCACTGCAACCCCCACCTCCCGGGTTCAAGCAATCCTCCTGCCTCAGCCTCCTGAGTAGCTGGGATTACAGGCGCACACCACCAGACCCAGCTAGTTTTGTATTTTTAGTAGAGACAGGGTTTCTCCATGTTGGTCAGGCTGGTCTCGAACTCCTGACCTCAGGTGATCAGCCCGCCTTGGCCTCCCAAAGTGCTGGGATTATAGGCAAGAGCCACTGCACCTGGCCAAATATTCTTAAATAAAACAAATACTACGAGTCTGTAGTAGAAGCACAGCACCCTTTAGTTTCTCCTGTCTGATCTCTCTTTACTTGCTATCTCTCAGGAACAGAGCATTCTCTAACTGTCCTTTTGAACAATGGACCTTGTTCAATGAATTTGGGATGGACAGAGGTGTAACTTTCTTATAAAGCCAAAGAAGAGAAACAATGAAAACAGAGTTGAAAAGGAGAACTTAAAAGAATCCAGACAAGCAGATGACTTTTAGGCAAGAGTCCCTGCAGAAGTTGAGAATCTGGAAATGGATTCCTTTAATGTTATCCGTGCCCCTGCATCCCCAATTCCAGGACCACTGGCTAGTTTGACACACCCTCCCTGGACACATTCGGAGCGAGATACAATTCCTGGAAACCCTTCTACAACTCCATCTGTAGCTCTCTGATGTAGGACAGCACAAGGTACTGCAAGTAATATCCTTGAACTTATTCCAGATTATACAAAAGTAAAGTATTCATAAATTTCAAGACTTTTATTAGAAGGAACAGATTCACTGTGACCCAGTATAGAGCTGAGGGCAAAGTACCAGTCATCAGGAACAGGCCAACTCAAGAGATCCTTCATGAACAAGCCATGATGAAGTCTTAAAAAGGGAGATTAATTTCCAAAGATAGGTGGGGACCCATCAGGCCTGAACACCTTGGCGTCATCATATACTTGGCCCCCACACACCAGCCTCACTTCTGAAATGTAAATCAGGTGGTGTCACTCTCATTGTTAAATATTTTTTTTTTTTTTGAGACAGTGTCTCGCTCTGTTGCCCAGGCTGGAGTACGGTGGCGCGATCTTGGCTCACTGTAACCTCTGCCTCCTGCGTTCAAGAGATTCTCCTCCCTCAACCTCCCGAGTGACTGAGACTACAGTCACACACCACCACACCCAGCTAATTTTTTGTTTGTTTTTTGTTGTTGTTGTTGTTATTGTTGTTGTTTAGTAGAGACTGGGTTTCACCACATTGGCCAGGCTGGTCTCGAACTCCTGACCTTGTGATCCACCTGCCTCAGTCTCCCAAAGTGCTGGGATTAGAGGCGTGAGCCACCACACCCAGCCAAAATCTTTTCAATGGGTGTCCAATGTCCTTGGTTTAAAGCCTATTCTTTAAGGAGGCACAGAAAGGCCTCATGACCTGAACGCTTCCTATTTTTCCACTTTCATTTCTTTCCATTTCCCCAAATACACCCTATGCCCCGGCCACACTGAGCCCCTAGCAGTTCCAGCTCCCACTCTCCACGAGGTCTTTTGATGAGCTCCTCCCTCTGCTAGAACATCTTCCCCCCCAGCTCCATTTGTTGTCTCAGGGAAGTATTAACACCCCCTTTAAGACTCTGTTCCTTACTATCACATTTGGGATTAAGTTAAAGAAAAGAAAAGAAAAATTTTTAATTAAAAAAACAAAACTGAAAGACTCTGTCCTTAACAACTCCTCTGCAAAGCCTTTTTGAGCATCTAACATGTGCTTAGCATTGTGTTAGGCGCTGCAGATGCATGGTAGAATTAAATGCTCTTCTTAGTTCCGTCAGCAACCTCTGCTTGTGTCTAGAGCATCACTGTCTTCTTTGTATAATAACTGTCTCCTCTACAAGGCTGTGAGCATTCTGAGGACAGGACTTCCACGTTACTTATCTTTGACTCCCTATTACCTAGTCCATGGAATGCATCAGTAAACATTTGTCAAATTTATTTACTCACAAAGAATTCATTGAAAATTTTTGTATCAGAAATGAATGAGGTGCTGAACGAACAGTATTATAAAACTGAATGAACAGGATCATGCCCATGATCTCTGTCCTCTTGAAACCTTGCAGTCTCAGGGGATAAACAGAGCACTCGATTTAGTGAATGGTGTAGGAATGAGTGAATGAGTTAACGAATCAGGGAAGGAGTCTGGATGCAGCAGCCCAGAGCAGGAGATCTACAGGAAGTCAACGACCAGTGTCTAGGGAGGTAGTTGTGGAATGCTGATGCTCTTTTGGTCTTTCTTTTTTTCTTTTCCTTGAGAGATAGTCTTGCTCTGTCACCCGGGCTGGAGTGCAGTGGCCTGATCTCAGCTCACGGCAGCCTTGATGTCTCAGGCTCAAGTGATCCTCCCATCTCAGCCTACAAAGTAGCTGAGACGGGCCGAGCATGGTGGCTCATGCCTGTAATCCCCACACTTTGAGAGGCCAAGGCAGGTGGATCCCTTGAGTCCAGGAGTTTGAGACCATCCTGGGCAACATGATGAAACCTTGTCTTTACCAAAAATACAACAACAAAAGTTAGCCGGGCATGATGGTGTGCACCTATAGTCCCAGCTATTCAGGAGGCTGAGGTGCAAGAATCAACTGAGTTGGGGATGCTGCCACTGCACTCCAGCCTGGGCCACAGAATGAGCCTCTGTCTCAAAAAAAACAAAGTAGCTGAGACTACAGGTGCACACCAACACGCCAGGCTAATTTTGTTTTATTTTTTGTAGAGAAGAGGTCTCACTGTGTTGCCCAGGCCAGTCTCAAACTCCTGGACTCAAGCAATTCTCCTACCTTGGTCTCCTAAAGTGCTGGGATTACAGGCGTGAGCCACCGTGCCGGGCCTTCTTTTTTTGAGATAGGGTCTCGCTTGTTGCCCAGGCTGGCTTTGAACTCCTGGCTTCAAGCAATCCTCCTACCTCAGCCTCCCAAAATGTTCGGACTACAAGGCATGAGCCACTGCCCTCAGCCTGGTCTTTCTAATACAGAGAAACTTGAAAGACAGCAAGCACCAGAGCAAAAAGCATGGAGTTTAGAGTCGGACCTAGACTTGAATTCTGGATCCATTTCTTATTAGCCATGTGACCTTAGGCAAATCCCTTAACCTGTTTGTATCTTCATTGCCCCATCTATGAAATGGGGTTAATAATAATATCATAAGAGGATTATGATTAAATAAGAGAATGCATTTAAAGCCCTTAGCCTGCATCCATAGTTTAGGAATTGGTGGTTCCCATCACTTGCTCAGTGTTGAGTGTGCAAATTCAGAAACACAGCATGTCTGGACTCAGTCCTGGTCCAGTATTTTACCACAAACCAGCACCTGACACCTTCCCTACTCCCATGCCTATGTGGCTTTCCCTTCCTTTTTATTTTATTTTTTAAAGACAAGGCCTCATTTTGTTGCCCAGGCTGGTCTCAAACTCCTGAACTCAAGCAATCCTCCCGCCTTGGCCTCCCAAAATGCTGGGATTACAGGAGTGAGCCATGGAACCCAACCTTCCCTCTCCCTTCACCACTCCCCCGTCACTGGCCAGTTCTGTTTACATTCTGCCTACGTGCTTTCAAGGCCAGGGGTTGTCTAGCATATCTTTACAAGCCTAAGGTGAGGGAGTTGCTGGTTAGGGAGAGGCATGGCAAGAAGGCGGTCAAAGAGGAAGGGAAAAGCACAGGTGTTTAAGAAGGCTCCACAATGAGCCTGGCACCCGGCTTGGTGTTCAACATGCATTGTTCCCTGTCATCTTCATAAAAATATCATTTTGAGACTGGGCGCAGTGGCTCACACCTGTAATCCCAGCACTTTGGGAGGCTGAGGCGAGTGGATCGCGAGGTCAGGAGATCAAGACCATCCTGGCTAACACGGTGAAACCCGTCTCTACTAAAAATACAAAAAATTAGCGAGTGTGGTGGCGGGCGCCTATAGTCCCAGCTACTCAGGAGGCTGAGGCAGGAGAATGGCATTAACCCGGGAGGAGGAGCTTGCAGTGAGCCGAGATCTCACCACTGCACTTCAGCCTGGGCGACGAGCAAGACTCCATCTCAAAAATATATATATATCATTTTGAGCTGGCCCCCGTGGCTCAGTTAACTCAGGAAGCCGAGGCAAGAGGACTGCTTGAGCATAGGAGTTTGAAGTTGTAGTAAGCTATGATCAGCCATTGTACATAGCTGGGCAATGTGGCAAGACCCTGTCTCTTTAAAAAAAAAAAATTATAGCTGAGGAAACAGAGGCTCAGGAGGTAAACAGAAAATATGGGATATAAAGCCAGTCTCTCCGTGACTCCAAAATAATTTTCTACTCTGTCATGCTGCCCACCAGCTTGTAGATAATCACCAAATGTTTGAGGAATAAATTTCAGTTTTCTTATTCCCAAGAGGAGTAGAAACTGTGCAGCCCTCCCTCCAGAGTATCCAGGTGTATGCTCTAACAGTGATGAATAAACAAATGAACACTAATGAATAAATGAAACACTGAGTGAAATCTCTCTGATACCCACACCAGGAAGAAGGAAACAACCCTGGAGGAGCCGTCTTGCAGGAAGGAGTGGAGACTGTCTCCGTGGCTGTGGTCTCCAGTGGCCAGGTCAGCAAAGGGCTAGGAACTGGCTTAGTTGGAGTTAGAAAAACTTAGGAGGGTAGGGGATGCTGGGGACAACGTGATGGCTGGAGAGAAAGCCAGTGCGAAGGGCAGGGAAGAAGAAAGAAATGACCCTGTCCCCATCCTCAGCCCTTCCCTGCCATTTCCCTCGGGAAGATAGCCCCTGACTCTTGGCCCAACATGCTGCCAGCTTTTAAAATGAAAGTAGCAGGATCCAAAGTGGCCACACCAGGAGGTCACTCCAGAAGAGGGGTTACCAAGGGAGCACCCCACATGTCCCTCCTCCTGCCTGCACAGCACCCCTCGGCCCTGCACTTCCTGCTGCCGCCCCCTTGTCCTGACACGGGACTCCCTCCACTCCCTCCCAGCTCCCACATCTTACCCTGAAAGACCAAGGTAGGGGCGTCCCAGGCCGCGCCCGTCGGTCTTTGTGTTCCAGGCTTCCTGGGCCAAGGGGTTGCCCGCTGCCCTGAAGCTCCCACTCTGCCAGGTGCTCCTCAGTCCGTCCCCAAACAAAAATCCTCCAGACAGGTTCCAAAGCTGCCCAGCCCAGGAAGAGGGAGCCTGAGGAAATCCCCTCCCAGCTGGGCTGGGCCGGTCTGCTTGGCAGTCTTGCTTCTGGGCTGGCCCTGGATGAATGAGCCCTCCCCTTCGTCTGCTTGGGTCTTAGCCAGGGAGCCGGTGGCAGCCTCTACTCTTTCTCCAGGGCACTGAGCTCCATTCGTCCTCCAAGTCCTGCCCTCCTGCTTCATGCGTGGGCCGCCTGCTCTCCACTCTCAGCTCTCTGACACCTCAACCGGGTGGTCTCTATCACTCTGCATTTGGTTATGCTTCAGTGTGAAGCCAGGCCTGTACTGGGCACCAGGGTGAGTGACTTGATGATCCTCAGCAGAGATTTAGTCCACAGAAGAATTGATGACACCATGGCCCCTGGTGAAATAGCTTTGCCAGCTCCGATTATTCAAAGCATTTTGAGAATAACTGGCCTTGTGTGAGGCCCTGAGGATGAAGAGGTAGACTAATGGGATCCCTGACCTCCTACTCTACGAGGAAGACAAAGAATGAAGCTCTAAGTAGACGTTGCTCAAGATTCGGGCAGAAGGTGGCCAGGCACAGTGGCATGCCTGTAATCCCAGCAGTTTGGGAGGTTGAGGCGGGTGGATCACCTGAAAGTGGGAGTTCAAGACCAGCCTGATCAACATGGAGAAACTCCGTCTCTTCTAAAAATCCAAAATTAGCCAGGTGTGGTGGTGCATGCCTGTAATCCCAGCCACTCAGGAGGCTGAGGTAGGAGAATCGCTTGAACCCGGGAGGTGGAGGTTACAGTGAGCCGAGATCGCACCATTGCACTCCAGCCTGGGCAACAAGAGCGAAACTCCCATCTCAGAAAAATATAAAAAATTCAGGCAGAAGGGACCAGGGAGCACTCCCGCTGTGTGGAAGTGTTAAGATGGGTTTTGAAAGATGAACAGGGGTTTTCCAGAATTGTGAGCAGGGAAGGGGAGCACAGGCTGACAGAAGAGGCCATGGGAAGGGACGGAATTCAGCAGGAACTACTCAACGTTCAGAATTGTAAGCAGGGAATGTCAGATCAGGAAGGGCCTGTGTGCCTTGATAAACGGTTTGGACTGTGTCCTATAGGTTCCAGGGAGTCACAGAAAGGTGTTTGTTTGTTTGTGTGTTTGTTTGTTCGTTCATTTTTTTGTTGGAATACAGGGTCTCTCTGGGAGGCAGAGGTTGCAGTGAGCCAAGATTGTACCACTGCACTTCAGCCTGGGCGACAGAGTGAGACTACATCTCAAAAAAAAAAAAAAAAAAATGGGGTCTCTCTCAGTTACGCAGGCTAGAGTGCGATGGTGCAGTCATAGCTTGAAACAGCCTTGAACTGCTGGGCTCAAGTGATCCTCCTACTTCAGCTTCCTGTGTAGCTGGGACTACAGGCACGCACACCATGGCCAGCCAGTTTTAAAATTTTTTGTAGAGATGGAATTTCACTATGTTGCCCACGGTGATCACAAACTCCTGGCCTCAAGAGATCCTCCCACCCCAACCTCCCAAAACACTGGGATTACAGGTGCTACACCACACCCTGCTACTCACAGATAGGCTTTAAACAAGGGACACAAACTATTAGACTGCATTTAAAATAGAACACTGGGGCCAAGTGTGGTGGCTCACACCTGTAATCCCAGCACTTCGGGAGGTCAAGGCTGGAGGATTGCTTAAGCCCAGGAGTTCAAGACCAGCCTGAGCAACATAGTGGCACCTGTCTCTACAAAAAAAAAAAAATTTGTTAATTATCCAGGCAATGGTGGTATGCACATGTAGTCCCAGCTATATTCCAGAGGCTGCAATGAGAGGATAGCTTGAGCCCAAGAGGTTGAGGCTGCAATGAGCTATGATTACACCACAGCACTCTAGCCTGGATGACAGAGTGAGACCCTGTCTTAAAAAAAAAAAAAAAAAAGGCCGGGCGCGGTGGCTCAAGCCTGTAATCCCAGCACTTTGGGAGGCCGAGACGGGCGGATCACGAGGTCAGGAGATGGAGACCATCCTGGCTAACATGGTGAAACCCCGTCTCTACTAAAAAATACAAAAAACTAGCCGGGTGCGGTGGCAGCACCTGTAGTCCCAGCTACTCGGGAGGCTGAGGCAGGAGAATGGCGTGAACCCGGGAGGCGGAGCTTGCAGTGAGCTGAGATCTGGCCACTGCACTCCAGCCTGGGCGGCAGAGCAAGACTCCGTCTCAAAAAAAAAAAAAAAAAAAAATCACTGGGACCTGCAATTTAAAGAAGGGTTTGAAGGGGACAAGACTAGAGGCAAGAAGACCAGTCAGGCTTGCATGAGTCGGGATAAGTGATAATGTAGACCTTATCAAGGCATTGGCTAGGGAGTGGGGGTGGGAGTGAGAGAAAGAAATAGATTTAAGAGATGCTAAGGGGTAGCATTGATGGGACTTAATGAGTAAGGGAGGAGTCTAGGATGACTCTAAGATTTCCAACTGGAATAACTAACTAGGTGGATAGTGGTGCCTATAAATAAGATGGAGAAATCAGGAAGAACGGCCAGGCACGGTGGCTCACGCCTGTAATCCCAATAATTTGGGAGGCCGAGGTGGGTGGATCACTTGAGGTCAGGAGTTTCAGACCAGCCTGGCCAACATGGTGAAACCCCGTCTCTGCTAAAAACACAAAAATTAGCTGGGCTTGGTGGTGTATGCCTGTAATCCCAGCTACTCGGGAGGCTGAGGCAGGAGAATCGCTTGAACCCAGGAGGCGGAGGTTGCAGTGAGCAGAGATCACGCCATTGCACTCCAGCTTGGGCAACAGAGCAAGACTCTATCTCAAAAGAAAAAGGGTTGGGTGCAGTGACTCACCCTTGTAATCCCAGCACTTTGGGAGGCTGAGGTGGGCGGATCACAAGCTCAGGAGATCGAGACCATCCTGGCTAACACGGTGAAACCCCATCTCTACTAAAAATTCAAAAAAATTAGCCGGGCATGGTGGCATATGCCTATAGTCCCAATACTCAGGAGGCTGAGGCACGAGAATTACTTGAACCTGGAAGGCGGAGGTTGCAGTGAGCTGAGATGGCACCACTACGCTACAGCCTGGGCAACAGAGCGAGACTCCGTCTCAAAAAAAAAAAAAATCCGGATCAGGAAGAAAAGCAATTTGGGGGGAAATGAATTCTGTTCTGGACCTGTTGAGTCAGGGGCACCTGCAGAGATGTTCAAGGAGCAGTTGCTCCAGGGATAGATAGGAGTTATGTATCCGTCAGGGTACCAGCAGGATGCAGAAGGCATCTTCAGCTAGATTTGAAGATCTGGGAAGGGTAAAGGAAGTCATTAAGAGATGTTTGGCCGGGCGCGGTGGCTCAAGCCTGTAATCCCAGCACTTTGGGAGGCCGAGACAGGCGGATCACGAGGTCAGGAGATCGAGACCATCCTGGCTAACACGGTGAAACCTCGTCTCCACTAAAAAATACAAAAAAAAAAAAGAAAAAAAAAAACTAGCCGGGTGAAGTGGCGGGCGCCTGTAGTCCCAGCTACTCGGGAGGCTGAGGCAGGAGAATGGCGTGAACCCGGGAGGCGGAGCTTGCAGTGAGCCGAGATCACGCCACTGCACTCCAGCCTGGGCGACAGAGCGAGACTCCGTCTCAAAAAAAACAAAAAACAAAAACACAAACGAGATGTTTAACATCCCGGGATGTACAACAGTGGGAAGCCTTAGGCCTGAAGGGACAAGGAGATGCAACATTCACTGAGTCCAGTGAGAGCTGGAGCTGTGGACAAGGACCCCTGGCAGAGCGGCAGTTGTGGAGAAGGCAGCCCCCACTGGAGCAGAATGGAAACAGAGGAAGGAATATCCCAATCACTTTAGTCTCCAGCTTCCTATTCCTGATTCCTCTCATTAGCTAAACTCAACCAGAAGCCAGAGGGCAAGGTGCCCCAAGGCACAGAACAAGGCAGAGAATGGAGGGTGGGGGAGGAGTCAGCAAACAGCTGGAAAAAAGAGATTCAGGAGTTGCACAGAGATGACAACTCAAGCCATGGGAGTGGGTGAGGTCATTCAGGGAGATAAATTAGAGACAAAGAAGAGGACCTAAGATAAGACTCAAGGGAATGCTGTAGGGGCAGAAAGAGTGAGCTCTTCCCTCCCCATTATAAAGGGTCACAGAGAAAAGCATAACAGATTCATTACATGCGCACCTGTGCAAGGGAGTCGTACAAGATATTAACTCAAAGGAGGGCCAGATGGTTGATGCTGAAATATTCTCTTCACTGGGGAAAAGATGGATGGAGGGCTGGTTGTTGGAGTCAGTTCTTTTCAGGATAAATGAATAAGCCCAAAGAACAATGGCCTAGGACCAAGTTTCTCCAGGCTCTGAGGGAGGTGGCCACACAGGTTAACGGGAGGGTGAAAGAAGAAAGCAAGAAAAGGTTATATCTTATTCTGCAGATGAAAATATCTCAGGTCAGCCAGGCGCGGTGGCTCATACCTGTGATTCCAGCAATTTGGGAGGCCAAGGTGGGCGGATTGCCTGAGCTCAAGAGTTCAAGACCAGCCTGGGCAACATGGTGAAATTCCGTCTCTACTAAAAATACAAAAAAAGTTAGCTGGGCTTGGTGGCACGCACCTGTAGTCCCAGCTACTCGGGAGGCTGAGGCATAAGAATTGCTTGAACCTGGGAGGCTGAGGTTGCAGTGAGCCGAGATTGCACCACTGCACTCCAGCCTGGGTGACAGAGTGAGACTTTGTCTCAAAAAAGAAAAGAAAAGAAAATATCTCAGGTCATCTCAGAAAGAATAGATGGCAGCCTGTGGTTGAGTTACTCTTTTCTAGATCTGGAGAAAGGAAGCAGGGCTCAGGGAAAGCCTGGCTGTGTATTTCACAAATGTGACTTTTTCTCTACAGATGTAAATCTCCTCCACAAAAAGCAGCTTTTCAGGGCTATTTCTGTCTACAGGCCCTCTGAATAGCCATATCAAAATAAGTCAAAGAAGTATATTTTGGGATGAAATATTTTTGGCTTCTTTTCACACCAACAAGGGCCAAGCAGAGTATATAGCAAGGGAAAATAAGAGGAAAGGCCAGAACTGAGAGCCAAGCACACTGTCCACCACAGGCACAGAGCAGAGAGAAAGGACTCAGATGGCACAAAAGCAACCAAGCCCTGGACGGACAGAGTAGTAGAAGGAGGAACCTGGGAGATGCCTGGGGCACTCATGTCGGGCACTGAGGCTTTCTGTAGGGAGCTTATACCTACATATGTATAAGGAAGTTACACCTCACCCACATTTTCTAGCTACAGTGGTTGGCAAGGTTACCTGCTACGAGTTAGGAGGAGAAAGACTGGGTGGAAGATTGAAGGAAATTGACAACTGCTTAAAAAAAAAAAACAGCTGAGAGGTGAGAAAAGTGACCAAAGCAAGGCAGAAGCTCACAGAGGGATGCCAAGAATCGAATCAGAATGGCACAGATCAACAAGCAGGCAAGAATGAGGGACCCTCAAGGAGTGCGAAACTGGGGAAACCAGGTCCTGTCCTGAGTGGTATGTTAGTAACATCAATGCAGCATGGGTGAGAGCCGGGCAAATGCCGCCAGCAATGATTCAGCACCCAGGACTGGAGACAGCTTTCACGTAAAATGAAAAATGTTGACTGGGTGCGGTGGCTCACACCTGTAATTCCAGCACTATGGGAGGCCAAGGCGGGCGGATCACGAGGTCAAAGGATCGAGACAAGCCTGGCCAACATGGTGAACTCCCATCTCTACTAAAAATATTAAAAGAATTAGCTGGGCCTGGTGGCAGGCACCTATAGTCCCAGCTACTCAGGAGGCTGAGGCAGAAGAATCACTTGAACCCAAGAGGTGGAGGTTGCAGTGAGCCGAGATCCCACCACTGCACTCCAGCCTGGGCGTCAGAGCGAGACTCCATCTCAAAAAAAAAAAAAAAGATGAAAAATGTCTACAGAATAAAGGTCCTGCTCAGCTATGGAAGTGCAAAGAGTATCAGGAGGTAGTGCTTGGTCGCAGACCTGTACTGGGGTTGTGGTTGGGCCACCTCAACTCTAACATCTAGTTATCCCTGGCGTCAAAGACACTACTGACTGTTCCAGCCCTCCAGCCAGCCTCCCTTGTTGTGATTTGAGGCTCAACAAGCTGCATTCTATGCTCTGTGATTTCAGAGAGAAAAGGTGTCTGCCCACACCCAGTGTACTCACAAGTTAGGGAGCTCTCAGAAAACAAAGCCTTGTGATCTATTCAGAAATAGGAAAATAAAAAAGAAAACAAACCCTATATTTTATTTATCTCGGTATCTCCAGCACCCAGAACAGGGATTGGCATTGAGTTTGGTTCAAAAAGGTGTTTGCAAAACATATCTGGAGGAGGTTGATATGCCCTTAAATATTTGTAAATGAATAAATTTTCATTTAAAGACCAGGCACAGTGGCTCACGCCTGTAATCTCAGCACTTTGGGAAGCCGAATTAGGCAGATCACCCGAGGTCAGGAGTTCAAGACCAGCCTGACCAACATGGTGAAACCCCCATCTCTACTAAAAATACAAAAAAATTAGCCAGGCATGGTGATGCATGCCTGTAATCCCAGCTAGTTGGGAGGCTGAGGTAGGAGAATCACTTGAACCCGGGAGATGGAGGTTTTGGTGAGCTGAGATCCCACCATTGCACTCCAACCTAGCAACAAGAGCGAAATTCTATCTCAAAAATAAATAAATAAAAATAAATAAATTTTCATTTAGAATTTGTACACCAGTTCTGTGTAAATTTCATTAATGTGAATCACTATCCACAAATTGTATCAGTTCTGAGATATTGACAAGTTCATATTTCTTTTTTTTTTTTTTCCTTTGAGACGGAGTCTCACTCTGCAGCCCAGGCTGGGGTTCAGTGGCACAATCTTGGCTCACCATAACCTCCACTTCCCAGATTCAAGTGATTCTCCTGCCTCAGCCTCCCGAGTAGCTGGGATTAGAGGTACCCACCACCACGTCTGGCTAATTTGTGTATTTTTAGTAGAGATGAGGTTTCACCATGTTGGCCAGGCTGGTCTCGAATTCTTGACCTCAGGTGATACACCTGCCTTGGCCTCCCAAAGTGCTGGGATTTGAGCCACCATGACCAGCCACAAGTTCACATTCCTAAGCATGCAAAATTTGGAGCTTGACCCTGAACTGTGGTGAATTCACCGAGATCATGAGTCTTTGGGGCCAGAGAACCAGTCTTCTCCCTTTTTTTTTTTTTTTTTTTGGATGGAGTCTCACTCTGTCACCCAGGCTGGAGTGCAGTAGCACGATCTCGGCTCACTGCAACCTCCACTTCCCAGGTTCAAGCAGTTCTCCAGCCCTAGGGTCCCAAGTAGTTGGGATTACAGGCACATGGCACCACGCCCAGCTAATTTTTGTATTTTTTAATAGAGACGGGGTTTTGCTGTGTTGACCAGGCTGGTCTCCAACTCCTGACCTCAGGTGATCTGCCCACCTCTGCCTCCCAGAGTGCTGAGATTCCAGGCATGAGCCACCGCACCCAGCCCAGTCCTTTGCAATGCTACCCCAGCACCATCCCTGTCCATCCAACCAACATCATGATTTTTCTCATTTAAAATTTCCATTTGAAAATTCTGTAGATGGTTGTTTGACTTTCCCCCACCCCTCCAGCAGCTCTTGGCTGCTCAGGCAAAAAACAGGAGGGTGGTAGGATTGACTTAGGTTTGGGTACTACAGAAAGACAAGGATCAGGTACATTTCCAGCTCATCACAACCCCCTCTCTTGGAAAGCCTCCCGACTCCATACCATCCCTCAGGACTTTAGCTGCCATATATATATATTCAATGACCAGCATTGGTCACAGTGATTGGACCAAAGCAGGACATTTGACCCAGGTTGGGCCAGTTAGTTTCCCTTTCCTAAAAATTTGCAACTGGGGCAGAAAAACCCTGCTCTGTCTCTTCGTTTTGGTGAAACTAAAAGTAATAAACCTGGGAACTACATAGAATTCTGAAACTGCTTTTGCAAAAATTATAACAGTGAGAAAATTATGACAGTAAAAGAGAACTGACCTAAACAATTCCATCTTGCCTTCAACCTCCAAACTGCCCTTGGTCATTCCTGGACATGGGCCAAACTAACTTTGGGAGAAATGTGTAGTTTAAATGTTAACATCTCTTCCCAAAACTAAAATGAAAGGCCACCAGTTTAGGAGGATGAGGGGGCCTGAATTCCACTAAGATATAGGCTTCCTTAAAGGATTACTAGTCACTGTTCCAGAGGTTCCAAGATTTACAACCTCCCCAATTACTCTTGTAAATAACGTCACTATTGTAGAACCTAGGATTGGCCTTTTAAGATGCTTTTCAGACTTTTGTATTTCTGACGAGCAGATGATTCTAGCTAGATCAGACCCTCTGTGGCCTCCACCTGGAAGTGAATTCGGCACAAGAAGACCGGTTTCCACACAGTTATGATTGCATCCCCAAACAATCAGCAGAACCCATTCCCTAGCCCCCTGCCTGCCAAATTATCTTTGAAAAACTCTAGCCTATGAATTTTCAGGGAGATTGATTTGAGTAATAATAAACCTCCAGACTTCCATTTAGTCAGCTCTATGTGTGTTAAACTCTTTCCCTATTGCAATTCCCGACTTTTATTTTATTTTATTTATTTCTTCAGCCACCACACCTGGCCAAAGATAGGGCCTTTAAAGAAGTAATTAGGCCAGGCACAGTGGTTCATGCCTGTAATCGCGGCACTTTCAGAGGACAAGGGGGGCAGATTGCCTCAGCTCAGGAGTTTAAGACCAGCCTGGGCAACATAGTGAAACCCCGTCTCTACTAAAATACAGAAAAGATTAACCGGGCATGGCAGCATGCGCCTGTAGTCCCAGCTACTTGGGAGGCTGAGGCAGGAGTGTTGCTTGACCTGGGAGGCGGAGGTTGCAGTGAGCCGAGATCATGCCACTGCACTCCGGCCTGGTGACAGAGTGAGACTCCGTCTGGAAGGAAGGAAGGAAAGAAGGAAGGAAAGAAGGAAGGAAGGAAGGAAGGAAGGAAGGAAGGAAGGAAGGAAATGAATTAAGGTTAAATAAAGTCATAAGGGTTGGGGGGGCTAGGACTGGTGTCCTTGTAAGAAGAGACGGCCAGGCATGGTGGTTCACACCTGTAATCCCAGCACATTGGGAGGCCGAGGCAGGCAGATCACCTGATATCAGGAGTTCAAGACCAGTCTGGTCAACATGGTGAAACCATGTCTACTAAAAATACAAAAATTAGCCGGGCATAGTTGTGGGCGCCTGTAATCCCAGCTACTCGGGAGGCTGAGGCAGGAGAATTGCCTGAACCTGGGAGGCAGAGTTTGCAGTGTGCCAAGATTGCGCCATTGCACTCCAGCTTGGGTGACAGAGACAGACTCTGTCTCAAAAAAAAAAAAAAAAAATTAGCTGGTCATGGTGGCACACCTGTAATCCTGTCTGCTCAGGAGGCCGAGGCAAGAGAATCGCTTGAACCCAGGAGGCAGAGGTTGCAGGGAGTCAAGATCACACCACTGCACTCCAGCCTGGGTGACAAAGTAAGACACTGTTTAAAAAAAAAAAAGAAGGAAACGAGAGAGGGAGGAAAAAAAGATGCTGCCAGGTTGCTTTCCAAAAAAGCTAAAAAAATTTGCCTTTACATCAGCAATATGAGAGCTTCTTTTTTCTCCACAGCCCCTCTAGTGATAGGTACTACAAATCTTCTAATGCAGGTCTACCCAAATGTCCATCAATCAACAAGTGGTAAGGAAATTGTGGTATATATAGATATAGATACGATGGAATACTACTCAACCATAAAAAGGAATGAATTAATGGCATTCACAGTGACCTGGAGGAGACTGGAGACTATTATGCTAAGTGAAGTAATTCAGGAATGGAAAACCAAACATAGTATGTTCTCACTTATAAGTGGGAGCTAAGCTATGAGGATGCAAAAGCATAAGAATGACACAAAGGACTTTGGGGACTCAGGGAAAAGGCTGGGAAGGGGGTGAGGAACAAAAGACTACAAATTGTGTGCAGTGTTTACTGCTCAGTTAATGAGTGCATCGAAATCTCACAAGTCACCACTAAAGAACTTACTCATGTAACCAAACACTTGTTCCTCATTAACCTATGTAAATAAAACATTAAAAAAAAAAAAAAAACTGGGCGGGCGCAGTGCTTCACGCCTGTAATCCCAGCACTTTGGGAGGCTGAGGCAGGTGGATCACGAGGTCGGGAGACGAAGACCATCCTGGCTAACATGGTGAAACCCTGTCTCTACTAAAAATACAAAAAAAAAAAATTAGCCGGGCATGATGGAGGGCGCCTGTAGGCCCAGCTACTCAGGAGGCTGAGGCAGGAGAATGGCATGAACCTGGGAGATGGAGCTTGCAGTGAGCTGAGATCACGCCAGCCGGGCGACAGAGCAAGACTCTGTCTCAAAAAAAAAATTCTGCAGGTCTGATGGATGTAAAGTAGTATCTCATTGAAGCTTTTTGGTTTTTTGTGGGGTTGTTGTTGTTGTTGTTTTAGAATTGAGATCTTGCTCTATCACCCAGGCTGAAGGGGAATATACCATCGTAGATCACTGCAGACTCAATCTTCTGCAGGGCTCAAGTAATTATCCTGAGTACTAAATACTCAGGGACTAAATACTTATGGCACCATGCCTGGCTATTAAAAAAACAAAAAATTCAAGATCACTTGAGGCCAGAAGTTCGAGACCAGCGTAGCCAACATGGTGAAATGCCGTCTTTACCAAAAACATAAAAATTACGCAGGCTAGGTGCGGTGGCTCACGCCTATAATCCCAGCACTTTGGGAGGCCGAGGTGGGTGGATCACAAGGTCAGGAGCTCAAGACCAGCCTGGCCAACATGGTGAAACCCTGTCTCTACTAAAACTACAAACATTAGTTAGGTGTGGTGGTGTGCGCCTGTAATCCCAGCTACTCAGGAGGCTGAGGCAAGAGAACCACTTGAACCCGGGAGGCGGAGATTGCAGTGAGCTGAGATCAGGCCACCACACTCCTGCCTGGGCAACATAGTGAGACTCCATCTCGAAAAAAAAAAAAAATTTAGCCAAGCATGGTGGCACACGCCTGTAATCCCAGCTACTTGGGATGCTGAGGCAGGAGAATCGCTTGAACCTGGGAGGTAGAGTCTGCAGTGAGCTGAGATAGCACTAAGGCACTTCAGCCTGGGCAAACAGAGTGAGATTCTGTCTCAAAAATATACATAAATACATAATTTTGTTTTTAGAGATGGGGTCTCACTTTGTTGCCCAGGCTGGTCTCAAACTCCTGACTTCAAGGAATCCTCCCCATGGGCCTCTCGATGTGCTGCGATTATAGGCGTGAGCCACTGCGCCTTGCCTCATCGAATTTTAATTTACATTTCTCTGACTAATGTGAGAGTTTGAACACCTCCTCAAATGGTTGCAAGCCATTACAAGTTTTTTTACAATTTTATGTTTATACCTGCCTTTAATTTACAAGTTGATTTTAGAAATTTGTGTAAGGCTAGTGAAGTGAAGCAGTGGGAGTGGAGAAGGACAAATAAATCTGTAACTGGTTGTGATCAATTAGTTGTAAACACCACTTCACTCAGACCAGCCTCAATTTGATACAACGTTATATTCTGTTTGCTCTAAATGGGGAGCAGAGATTATTGTCACTGAGTGATAAGACTGACGGGGTACTAGGGAATTATTTTGCATTGGGAAGATTTTACTCCATGGGTCATTTATCTTAGTTCAGGTAGTCCAAGTGTATTCCACAAATTCTAGTCTCATTAGCTAATCTTTGAAAGCAATTTTCTTGTTTGAGTAAGTATAGAAAATGCTGTATATCATAACCCTGCCTTATAAAATCACAGCATATGTCAGGGTCATGAGGCCTCTAAGCTTCTAAGAAGTCTTTCAACAAACAAGTCTGTTCAATGTTGCTTCACCTAGCACTTCCTAAACTTGTCTGACTTCTTTTTTTTTTTTTTTTTTTTTTTGAGACAGAGTCTCGCTCTATCACCCAGGCTGGAGTGCAGTGGTGCGATCTCGGCTCACTACAAGCTCCACTTCCCGGGTTCACGCCATTCTCCTGCCTCAGTCTCCCAAGTAGCAGGGACTATAGGCGCCTGCCACCACGCCCGGCTAATTTTTTATAATTTTAGTAGAGGCGGGGTTTCACCATGTTAGCCAGGATGGTCACGATCTCCTGACCTCGTGATCAGGCGTGAGCCACCAGGCCTGGCCGGCTTCTTTCATACACACTTGCTATAATGCCTGTTGATTGGTTCATCCCACAAAATTAGGAGTGCCTTCTCACAATAGCTTTGTAAACAAAATGGAATATTTCTTGTCAAATTTACTTTAAAAACAAATGTACCGTTGTTTAAGAAAATCATACCAGGCCAGCGCGGTGGCTCACAGCTGTAATCCCAGCACTTTGGGAGACTGAGATGAGTGGATCATGAGGTCAGGAGTTCAAGACCAGCCTGGCCAACATGGTGAGACCCCATCTCTACTAAAAATACAAAAAATTAGCTGGGCATGGTGGCGGGCGCTTGTAATCCCAGCTAATAGGGAGACTGAGGCAGGAGAATTGCTTGAACCCAGGAGGTGGAGGTTGCAGTGAGCTGAGATCGTCCCATTGCACTCCTGCCTGGGCAACAAGAGTGAAACTCCATCTCCCAAAGTGCTGAGATTACAGGCATAAGCCATGGTGTGTGGCCTCTAAGAATTTGTTGAAGCTCTGTCTTTTTTTTGCTGTTGTTAATAACATTTTTATTTAATAAGAGAAGGAGTCTTGCTATGTTGGCCAGGCTGGTCTCTAACTCCTGGCCTCAAGCGATCCTCCCAAAGTGCTGGGATTACAGATATAAGCCACCACACCCAACCTGAAACTCTGTCTTGATTATATCTTGAAAGGAGACATTGCTCTAATCTTCTATCAACAGATTGTTCAAATTAAATGAGTTCCATTCTGTATTTGGGCAAGTGTAAACTGTTTTTCAAGCTTGTGTTTGAAGAAGCAAAAAACAAAACAAAACAAAACAACAACAAAAACTACTGGCCGGTAGTGGTGGCTCATGCCTGTAATCCCAGCATTTTGGGGGGGATCACCTTAGGTGGGGAGTTCGAGACCAGCCTGACCAATGTGGAGAAACCCCCGTCTCTACTAAAAATACAAAATTAGCCAGGCATGGTGGCACATGCCTGCAATCCCAGCTACTGGAGAGGCTGGGGCAGGAGCGAAACTCCGTCTCCAAAAAAAAAAAAAAACTCTACTAGAGTCATTGCATGCAAGTTACATGCAAAATAGAACACAAAAGAAACTCCAGTAATCCCAGCACTTAGGGAGGCTGAGGCAGGAGAATTGCCTGAGGCTAGGAGTTCAAGACCACTCTGGGCAACATGGCGAGAACCTGTCTGTATAAAAACATAAATAAATAAATAAATAAATAAAACTTGTCAGCAACTTAGTGTCCTCAAATAAATTAAGCCTAATAATCTAATAATTTTTCTTTGCATGAGACTCTGGGCTTGTGTGTTTTTAAAAAATGAGTGTGTGTCAAGTTCAATTGCAATTATTTTATTTTATTTATTTTTTGAGATAAGGTCTTGCTCTGTCACTCAGGCTGGAGTGCAGTGGTACAATCACAGCTCACTGCAGCCTTGACCTCCCAGGCTCAAACTGATCCTCCCACGTCAGCCTCCTGGGTAGCTGGAACCACATGTACACTCCACCATACACCTGGCTAATTTTTGTTGTTGTTGTTGTTGTTGTTGTTGTTGTTGAGACAGGGCCTCCCTGTGTTGCCCAGGCTGGTCTAGAACTCCTGGGCTCAAGCAATCCTCCTGCCTTGGCCTCCCCAAGTGCTAGGATTACAGGCGTGAGCCACCATGCCTGGCCTTGTTTTATCTTTCATTTACTGTAAAGACGGGGTCATACTGTGTTGCCTAGGCTGGACTGTGACTACAAGCATGTGTCCCCACACCCAGCTAAATTGCAATGATTTTTGTTAACTGCGAATTCCATATTCTCTGAAGAAGAGATTGATAATTTCTGTTCATTTGTTTAAACATTTTAATTAAAGAAGTAAGGAACCTTTAGCTGCAGAACATTCATATTGTTCTGCCTGATGTACTCTCATTTTTGTCCACCTATTCACTTTAATTCCATAGATATTCTCTCATCTGAATGAACTTGATATTTAATCTATCTCACCTTCAAAAAGAGAAATTTCTTTTTCCAGACCATAGACCTGCTTCTCTGATATTTTTTTCCACCTAAAGGTCATTTAGCTTCCTCCTTAACAATAGCAAGCACTAGGCCAGGCGCGGTGGCTCACGCCTGTAATCCCAGCACTTTGGGAGGCGGAGGCGGGCAGATCACCTGAGGTCAGGAGTTCAAGACCCAACATGGTGAAACCCCATCTCTACAAAAATACGAAAATTAGCCAGGCATAATGGCGGGTGCCTGTAATCCCAACTACTCGGAAGGCTGAGGCAGGAGAATCGCTTGAACCCAGTAGGTAGAGGTTGCAGTGAGCCGAGATCGCGCCATTGCTCTCCAGCCTGGGCGACAGCACCAGATTCTGTCTAAAACAAAACAAAACACAATAGCAAGGACTCACACAGTATACACTTTGTGGCAGTGGCCGTACCAAGTGTTTTACATATATATTAATTTATGAATCCTAACATATAGAGAGATTAAGTAATTCTAGCTAATGGGTGCAGAGTTTGGCTTTGAACTCAGGTAATCTGGCACCAGATTCTGCCTCTCCTCTCTGTCACCCAGGCTGGAGCGCAGTAGCACGATCTCAGTTCACTGCAGCCTCCACCTCCCGGGCTCAAGGGATCTTCCCGCATAGCCACATGAGTAGCTGGAACTACAGGCGTATGGCTATTTTTTTGTTTGTTTGTTTGTTTGTTTGTTTTTTGAGACCTAGCCTCGCTATGTCACCCAGGCTGGAGTGCAGTGGCACGATCTCGGCTCACTCCAAGATCCGCCTCCCGGGTTCACACCATTCTCGTGCCTCAGCCTCCCGAGTAACTGGGACTACAGGCACCCACCATCATGCCCACCTAATTTTTTTTTTTTTTTTTTGTATTTTTAGAAGAGATGAATTGTCACTGTGTTAGCCAGGATGGTCTCAGTCTCCTGACCTCGTGATCCACCTGCCTCAGCCTCCCAAAGTGCTGGGATTACAGATGTGAGCCACTGTGCCCAGCCAAATTTGTTTTTTTTCTTTTCTTTTTTTTTTTTTTTAGAGACTGGGTTTCGCCATGTTGCCCAGGCTAGGTACAGCTTTCTCTTCCCCCTCCCCCAAGACGGAGTCTTACTCTGTCGCCCAGAGGTGGAGTGCAATGGCGCAATCTCTGCTCCTTGCAACCTCCACCTCATGGGTTCAAGAGATTCTTGTGCCTCAGCCTCCTGAGTAGCTGGAATTACAGGCACCTGCCACCATGCCCGTCTAATTTTTGTGTTTTTGTAGGAATGGGGTTTCGCCATGTTGGCCAGGCTGATCTCAAACTCCTGACCTCAGGTGATATGCTTGCCTCAGCCTCCCAAAGTGCTGGGATTACGAGATTGAGCCATTGAGCCTGGCCTTGTTCTCTTCTTATAAAGACACCAGTCAAGTCCGTACACATTGACTCATGCTTGTAATCCCAGCACTTTAGGAGGCCAAGGCAGGCAAATCACCTGAAGTCAGGGGTTCAAGAACAACCTGGCCAACACAGTGAAACCCCATCTCTACTAAAAATACAAAAATTAGCTGAGCGTGGTGGTGGACGCCTGTAATCCCAGCTACTTGGGAGGCTGAGGCAGGAGAATCGCTTGAACCCAGGAGGCAGAGGTTGCAGTGAGCCGAAGTATCGTGCCACTGCACTCCAGCCTGGGCGACAAAGCTAGACTCAGTCTCAGAAAAAAAAAGACGCTAATCATACTGAGCTATAGCCCACCCTAATGAACTCATTTTGCCTTAATTATCCCCTTAAAGGCCATATGTTCAAATGTAGTCACATTCTGAGACACTAAGGGTTAGGATTGCAACATATAAATTTTGGAGGGACACAATTAAGCTCATGAAAAGATTATCCTCTTCCTCTACTGTTGTCCATATGGTACATGCTATGGTTTAAATATGTTCCCCAAAGAATATGTATTGAAAACTTAATCCCTAGTGCAATAGTTTTGGAAAATGGGGCCTAATAGAATATGTTTATGTCATGAATGCTCCATCCTCGTGAATGGATTAATGCCAGTTATGAAGGGACTTTTCTTTTTTGTCTGTGTAGCTCTTTTCAGTTTATTACATGAAGGAGTTACACTAATCCAAGCTAAGGGCAGACCCCAAATAGTTACTTCATACACACTGTGAAGTTTTTAAACTTGTGACAAAGACAGAAGGGAAATTCTACTCATTGCAAGAAAATCCTCACTTAAGCTTCAGTGAGCCACAGACACTTAGAACCCATGAACCTTCAGCTGACTGTCCTTGGCCAGTGCAGCCTCTGCAAGGCACTGGCATAGGTTCTTGCACGGATCACTCTGTAGCTTAATTAGTTCTGCATTTTCTGGATGCTCAATTCAGACAAATTTTTTCTTGAGTGCCTTCACTAGCTTCTTTCTTTCTCTTTTTTTTTTTTTTTTCAGAGTCTTGCTCTGTTGCCCAGGCTGGAGTGCAGTGACATGATAATCTTGGCTCACTGCAACCTCCTTCTCCCAGGTTCAAGGGATTCTCCTGTCTCAGCCTCCCAAGTAGCCAGGACTACAGACATGCACCACCACAACCAACCAGTTTTGGTATTTTTAGTAAAGATGGGATTTCAGCATGTTGCTCAGGCTGGTCTTGAACTCCTGACCTCATGTGATCCACCCACCTAGGCCTCCCAAAGTGCTGGGATTACAGACATGAGCCACTGTGCCTGGCCTAGTTTTTTTTTTATGGTAGTCATCAGCAATTCCTTGGACAGTAGTAAGGGTCTTCCTGCCATTTCTTTATCAAATTCTTGTATGGATATAATCCTCGGTGCCAGCAGGAAGCAGGTTATTGCCTTTAGTTGCATCCAGCAAAGAGGTCAAAAGAGTAGAGGTTCTGAATAGTAAACATACTATACAATTCCTCTTCCTCAGCAGAAACTGCCTACAGAGGTAGCAGTGGAAGAAGTGGAGGGGAGTGGGCAAAGGTAGAGTATGGAGCATCAGGAAGCAAGGGGCTCAAAGGAAAAGTTGCTGAGTCCTCATCGGTGGCTCAGTGTCTGGGTTCATGAAAAGACTTGAGGTTTTGAGTTCAATTTCTTGTTGTCCCACACTCTCTTGCCCTTCCATATTCCAACTTGAATGACTTCGCAAGAAGGCCTTCAACAGGCACCAGCACCTTGATATTGGACTCATCTGCCTCCAGAACTGTGAAAAATATATTTCTTTTCTTTGAAACTACCCAGTCAGTGGTGCTCTGTTACAGCAACACAAAATGGACCAAGAATATGTTGCTAGTAAATATATAATTTTAGCCATGGGTTTTAAGATCTGGAGCGATTGGAAATATTGGACATCCCCTAGAGATTCTGTACTCAGAGCTGGATGCGGTAACTAGAGGTAATTTTCCAAGTGAATGTGCTTGAAGTTGTATGTAGTATAATCCTAACAACAGAGCAAGACCCTATCTCAAAAAAACAACAACAAGAAAGGATATTATGTAGCCTATAAAATAAATGGGTGGCTAAAGAACCACATTTTTAGCTACATAATGAGAAAGAGCCAAAACCAAATTGCAGAACTGGTCTGATGACAAGACACCACTGCCGTGATTGAAGAGCTCCAGATATGTTGCTTGTGCCAACGATACCATGACCATCAGATACTGGACTGATCACTACTTCGCAATCACTGCTTTTCCAGGAAGCGATCCTCCTGAAACCAACTTTTCTAGCAAACTTCGAGGCAGATGTGGCTGACTGGCAGAGCCCAGTCCACATGCCAGTGCTCTAACTGCAAGGCAGGTGGAAAAAGAGTACCTAGTACTTTCAGCTTCTGAAGGGGATGGTAGGCCCTGCATCTCTGACTCATCACCTGATGAAATTTCCTAAAGGAAAGAAAGAGGGTTAGAGTGCTATGGTCCCAGCATACATGTCGTGTCCCTACACCCATAACCATCAAGACCATCCTTGTAAGGGACATTAATTTTGGATTAGTGCCAGTGTATCTCATAAAGCCTACTGCAAACAAGGCTTACACATTTTAACAATCTATACTTAGTCAGGATTATTGAATGAAGGTTGGTTTCAGATAGACCTAAGTTATCACCAAGAAAACTGTTGCCTGTGCCACATCAGAAAACTGGGGAATTAGGAAGCCATTGTTCCAATCGTTGGCTCCAGGAACACATTATCTTAGCCAGGACCTGGGGAACAGGAAGCCACTGCCAGAGCTGTTGGTACCAGAGATGTGACTTACTGAATCCTCACATGCGACTTCATTTTATTCCGCACTTTAGCTGAGTTGCAGATCAAGCCCCTCAGGCATGTATCTAATTGGGAAACCCAAAACACATCCAGAGACTACGCTTCAAGAAAGTCTAAGGTCAGGGGCAGTGGCTTATACCTGTAAACCCAGTACTTTGGGAGCCCAAGTTGGGCGGATTACCTGAGATTAGGAGTTTGAGACGAACCTGACCAACATGGCAAGACCTCATCTCTACTAAAAATACAAAAATTAGCCAGGCTTAGTGCCCAGCACCTGTAATTCCAGCTATTCGGGAGGCTGAGGCAGGAGAGTCACTTGAATCTGGGAGGCAGAGGTTGTAGTAGCTGGGATTACAGGCGTGCGTCACCACGCCTATCTAATTTTTGTATTTTTAGTAGAGTCAGGATTTTGCTATGTTGACCACGCTGGTCTCAAATTCCCGGCCTCAAGTGATCTGCCACCTCAGCCTCCCTAAGTGCCGGAATTACAGGCATGAGCCACTGCACCCAGCTATTTTTAATAGTTAATACATTAATATGGTAAAAAAAAAATCAAACACTATCAACAGTATACAGTGAGAATTAAAATTCTTTACCCACCTCTATTCTCTAATCCACCAGTTTTCATCCCAAGAATCATTGACTTTTACCAGTTTCTTTTTTTTTTTTTTTTTTTGAGACGGAGTCTTGCTCTGTCACCCAGGCTGGAGAGCAGTGGCCCGATCTCAGCTCACTGCAAACTCTGCTTCCTGGGTTCACGCCATTCACTCTCCTCAGCCTCCCAAGTGGCTGGGACTACAGGCGCCCACCACCACGCCTGGCTGATTTTTTGTATTTTTAGCAGAGACGGGGTTTCACCGTGTTAGCCAGGATGGTCTCAATCTCCTGACCTTGTGATCTGCCTGCCTAGGCCTCCCAAAGTGCTGGGATTACAGGCGTAAGCCACCGCTCCAGGCCCAACTTTTACCAATTTCTTTTTTATCCTTCCAAAAAATAAAAAATAAAAAAAACTTTACCTATGTGTCTATAAATCCCTCCCTTTTGTTTTACGTGTATAGTGTATAAAATATTCACTGTTTACACCAATCTACTTTTTTCTTTTTCTTTTTTTTTTGAGACAGAGTCTCACTCTATCTCCCAGGCTGAAGTACAGTGGCACAATCTTGGCTCCCTGCAACCTCCGCCTCCCGGGTTTAAGCAATTCTCCTGCCTCAGCCTCTCAGGTAGCTGGGATTACAGGTGCCCACCACCATACCCGGCTAATTTTTGTGTTTCTTTTTTTAGTAGAGACAGGGTTTTGCCATATTGGCCAGGCTAGTCTTGAACTCCTGACCTCAGCTGATCCACCGGCCTCAGCCTCCCAAAGTGCTGGGATAACAGGTGTGAGCCACCACACCCGGCTTACACCAACCTACTTTTGATAGCCAGTGAGAAAGATGAGTCCTAGGGAACCTAACTCCAGAACAGTCAGACAACAGTAAGAAATCCATTTCTTCTTCACACAATCTTTGTTTTCAGAAAACCTTTATTTTTTAATTTACAAAATATTGCAAAATATTAAACAATACAAACATACAGAAAGTAAAAAATGAAAGCATCCTTTAAATTCATTTCTCAAAAGTAACTACTGTAAATAGTTTGCATATTTGTCTATCAAACATGATCTATCTATCCAACTTCTTTTTTTTTTTTTTTTTTTGAGACAGATTCTCACTCTATCGCCCAGGCTAGAGTGCAGTAGTGCGATCTCGGCTCACTGCAAGCTCTGTCTCCCAGGTTCACGTCATTCTCCTGCCTCAGCCTCCCGAGTAACTGGGACTATAGGTGCCTGCCACCATGCCCAGCTAATTTTTTTGTATTTTTAGTAGAGACATGGTTTCTCCGTGTCAGCCAGGATGGTCTCGATCTCCTGACCTCATGATCTGCCCGCCTCGGCCTCCCAAAGTGCTGGGATTACAGGGGTGAGCCACCGCACCCAGCTTTTTTATTTATTTTTATTTTATTTATTTTTTTTTTTTGAGACAGAGTTTTGCTCTTGTTGCCCAGGCTGGAGTGCAATGGCACAATCTCGGCTCACCAAAACCCCTGCCTCCTGGATTCAAGCAATTCTCCTGTCTCAGCCTTCCAAGTAGCTGGGATTGCAGGCATGTGCCACCCCGTCCGGCTAATTTTGTATTTTTAGTAGAGACAGTGTTTCTCTATGTTGGGTCAGGCTGGTCTCAAACTCCCTACCTCAGGTGATCTGCCTGCCTTGGCCTCCCAAAGTGTTACAGGCGTGAGCCACCTCACCTGGCCTCTACCCACCATTTTCCATCTATTTATCCCCATGAGTGTATATATGTGTATAGTATTCATGGCTCTGAATTCCTTCCTTCACATCCTTACGAGTTTTTTGTTGAATTTTGGGTCTGAATTTGTCTCGCAGCCCTGTAAACTATTAAGGCCTTAAGCCACAACCTTAATTAATCCCTTAAATCTTGTATCTCTAATGAAACTCCTCCAAGCAAACAGACCTGCCTGAGCTAACTGTGTATTCCTGCTCCTTGGTGGTAGACTCTTGAAATTCAGGCTCCTTTATTTCCTCTTGGATTCTGCCAAAATTCTCTAGGCAATTTCTGTAATTTACTCCAAAAGTATTCCCTAATGCAGTGACATCCTTTGTTTTTGTTCTCTCAAACTCCTCCCTCTCTTCTGATCACAAACCTCTGCTCTCCCTGGGCCACAGGGATAGGAGCATAACCCAAGACAGGTTAATCAGCACTTTTCCTGAGACTTTTTTTTTTTGAGACGGAGTCTGACTCTGTTGCCAGGCTGGAGTGCAGTGGCACAATCTCGGCTCACTGCAACGTCCGCCTCCCGGGTTCAAGTGATTCTCCTGCCTCGGCCTCCCAAGTAGCTGGGACTACAGGTGCCCACCACACCTAACTAATTTTTGTATTTTTAGTAGAGACGGGGTTTCACCATGTTGACCAAGATGGAATCTGATCTCTTGACCTCATGATCCGCCTGCCTTGCCTCCCAAAGTGCTGGTATTACAGGTGTGTGCCACAGCGCCCAGCCTCCCTGAGATTTTTCAAAGCAGAGTTTGGAGAATGCCACTCCTTTATTTCTGGTTTAAAAAAAAATGAGGGCCAGGCACAGTGGCTCACATTTGTAATCCCAGCACTTTGGGAGGCTGAGGCAGGTGGATCATTTGAGGTCAGGAGTTCAAGACCAACCTGGTTAACATGGTGAAACCCCGTCTCCACTAAAAATACAAAAATTAGCCGGGTGTGGCAGCACACGCCTGTAATCCCAGGTACTCGGGAGGCTGAGGCAGGAGAATTACTTGAATCCAGGAGGTGTTTGCAGGGAGCCAAGATCACACCACTGCACTCCAGCCTGGGCAACAGAGCAAGACTCCATCTCAAAAAAAAAGTGATTATGGCCAGGCGCGGTGGCTCAAGCCTGTAATCCCAGCACTTTGGGAGGCCGAGACGGGCGGATCATGAGGTCGGGAGATCGAGACCATCCTGGCTAACACGGTGAAACCCCGTCTCTACTAAAAATACAAAAAGTAGCCGGGCGAGGTGGTGGGCGCCTGTAGTCCCAGCTACTCAGGAGGCTGAGGCAGGAGAATGGCGTAAACCCGGGAGGCGGAGCTTGCAGTGAGCTGAGATCTGGCCACTGCACTCCAGTCCGGGCGACAGAGCCAGACTCCGCCTCAAAAAAAAAAAAAAAGTGATTACGTGCATCTGAAACTGCTGATGGTCACAGATCCACCTTCATGATGAAGTCAGATTTATCCTCCAAAGCAATTTCACTAGGTATAAATAAGCTTTTCTAACAGCTTGTTGACATATAATTCACATACTAGGAAGAAAGGCCAATCAAATTCTTTATTATATAACACATAGGATTCATCCTTTTGCCATATGAGGTGATATTCACAGGTTTCAAGGATAGGAAGTAGATCTCTTTGGAGCCCATTATTTAGCCTGCCACTTAGGATGATAATGGAACATACCCCATCGGGCTATTGTGAGCATTAGGTGAATTAACACATATAAAACTTATATATAGGCCGGGTACAGTGGCTCACGCCAGTAATCCCAGCACTTTGGGAGGCCAAGGCAGGCTGATCACA
The DNA here is from genome assembly GCF_009764315.1 of Trachypithecus francoisi. Taxonomy (NCBI): domain Eukaryota; kingdom Metazoa; phylum Chordata; class Mammalia; order Primates; family Cercopithecidae; genus Trachypithecus; species Trachypithecus francoisi. Next base: position 85,704,867 of record NW_022681457.1, on the reverse strand, counting down.
AGGTCAGATGTTCAAGACCAGACTGACCAATATGGTGAAACCCCGTCTCTACTGAAAATACAAAAATTAGCCGGGCATGGCAGCATGCGTCTGTAATCCCAACTACTCGGGAGGCTGAGGCAGGAGAATTGCTTGAACCCAGGAGGTGTAGGCTGCAGCGAGTCAAGATCATGCCACTCCACTCCAGCCTGGGCGACAGAGCAAGACTCCGTCTCAAAAAAAAAAAAAAACCTTCTATATAGATAGCCCTCGATAAATGTTGGCTATTTTTTTATTATTCATTTCTATAACGCACCTTGTTTTTAGCTATCTCATGTCGGAGCATCCTTCTTTCTTTGGGGAAGGCCCTATTATATGGATCTCAACAGGATATAGAAGCCCCGTTTGAATTACTAAAGTGTAATTACTAAAGATGAAGAGAGAACGTACTTCCTTCTGTCCCCTCTCATGTAGGCCATGAGCCAATGAACAGGGGTTGGTCAATAAATTGCTCATGCCTGGCACACTGGAGTCTTACTGGACTCAATGTGAGATTATTAAGGACTGTAACAATGATGTCAAGAGTTTAACAGCAACAAATGTCTACTGGAGGTGTCGTGATCATACTTTTCTTGTGGTGAGGTGTGATCAAGGAAGGCTGTCTAGCTTCTTTTGGCCAGAAAAATTGCTTTCAATTCATTTCCCAAGGCTGCCTTTCCTGTTTTTCCCTTCCTTTCTGTGAGTTACATGATCTTCTTCTGATAAATTCCTTTTCTACCTTAGTTATCCACTTTTGGCTTCTAATGCTGCAGCCAACAATCCTGGTCGGCATTCTATTGGGATTCTATTGGTCTGCTATTTGTAGCCGTTAATTAACTATTACTGTTTGACTTTTGGATGATGTGTCCTGAAAGTAAGACTTTGTGGACTTGATTAGAACAATTTCATGCCATTGAAAAATGCAAGAAAGAGTTAACTGATTATGTCACTTACAGTAAGAAACCAAAAATTCCGGTTTAGATTTTCCAGTTCAAAGCAAATATTAAAATTGAGAACTATTGTGAAATGTGGCAGAAAGCCATTCTGCCTGTATCCAGCAACCTGGCACTGCAGAACACCAGATTCAGACATGTATTAATTTCAACAAATGGTGCAGGGACAACTGGATATCCACACATAAAAGAATGAAGTTTGGGCCGGGCGCGATGGCTCACGCCTGTAATCCCAGCACTTTGGGAGGCCGAGGCAGGTGGATAACAAGGTCAAGAGATCAAGACCATCCTGGCTAACATGGTGAAACTCCATCTCTACTAAAAAAATACAAAATAAAATTAGCCAGGTATGGTGGCAGGCACCTGTAGACCCAGCTACTTGGGAGGCTGAGGCAGGAGAATGGCGTGAACCTGGCTTGCAGTGAGCCGAGATAGTGCCACTGCACTCCAGCCTGGGAGACAGAGTGAGACTCCGTCTCAAAAAAAAAAAAAAAAAGGAAGAAGAAGAAGGAAGTTGGACCTCCAGGCCAGACGCAGTGTCTCATGCCTATAATCCCAGCATCCTGGGAGGCCAAGGTGGGTGGATCACCTAAGGTCAGAAGTTAGAGACGAACCTGGCCAACATAGCAAAACCCTGTCTCTACAAAAATACAAAAAAAAAAAAAAAAATTAGGCATGGTGGCACGTGCCTGTAGTCCCAGCTATTCAGGAGGCTGAGGCATGAGAATCTCTTGAACCTGGGAGGCCGAGGTTGCAATGAACCAAGATCATGCCACTGCACTCCAGCCTGGGCGATAGAGTGAGACTTTGTCTATTCTACCTTACATCATACACGAAAATTAACTCAAAATGGATAACAGACCTGGACATAAAACTAAAACTATAAAACTCCTAGAAGAAAACATAGGCAGCCTAGGCAACATAATGAGATCCCTTCTCTGCAAAAATTTAAAAGGAAATTTTTAAATTTTTAAATTTCCTGAGTGTGGTGGCCCACATCTGTAGTTCCAACTACTTGGGAGGCTGAGGTGGGAGAATGGCTTGAGGCCAGGAGGTTGAAGCTGCAGTGAGCCATGATCACAACACTGCACTTCAGCCTGTGTAACAGAGCAAGACTTTGTCTAAAAAAAAGGGCGGTGGCAGGGTGGCAGGGCAGAAAAGAAAAAGTAAGTAAGTTGGGGTGTCTCAAAATTAAAAATTTTTTGCCATACATGATACCACAAGAAAGCAAAAAGAAGAAAACTCACCAAATGGGAGATAATAGTTGCAAAATCATGTATCCAAGAATGGACTTGTTCAGAATACGGAAAGTACTTTTACCATGCAATGATAAAAAGACATATAGCTCAATTAAAAATCGGGGAAAGGCTTTGGGAGGCCAAAGTGGGAGGATTGCTTGAGTCCAGGAGTTTGAGACCAGCCTGGGCAACATAGCAAGACCTCATCTCTACAAAAAAATTTAAAAATTAGCTAGACATGGTGACATGTGCCCCTAGCCTTAGCTAGTTGGGAAGCTGAGACAGGAGGATACCTTGAGCCCAGGAGTTCAAAGTTACAGTGGGCTATGATCACGCTGCTACACTGCAGCCTGGGTAACACAGTGAGACTGTATCTCTAAAAAAAAAAAAAAAAAAATGGCCGGGCAGGTGGCTCACATCTATAATCCCAGCACTTTGGGAAGTTGAGGCAGGTGGATCATCTGATGTCAGGAGTTCAAGACCAACCTGGCCAAAAAGGCAAAACCCCATCTCTACTAAAAATACAAAAAAATTAGCCAGGTGTGGTGGTGCATGCCTGTAATCCCAGCTACTTGGGAGGCTGAGGTGGGAGAATCGCTTGAACCCAGGAGGCAGAGGTTGCAGTGAGCCAAGTTCGGGCCATTGCACTCCATCCTGGGAAACAGAGCAAGACTCCGTCTCAAAAAAAAAAAAAAAGGCAAAGAATTTGAACAGACATTTGTACAAAGAAAATATATCAATGGCCGATAAGCACATGAAAAGATATTCAACATCATTCATCATTGGTTATTAGAGAAATGCAAATCAAAACCACAATGAGATGCCACTTCACACCACTGACTTCTGGGGAAGGAAGAGGGTATAGGACATTGAGTTCAACCAATGATTGATACCTAGCCAACAGCCAATGATTCAATCAATCATGCTTACATAATGAAGCCCCAGTAAAAACTCTGGACAGGCTGGGCATGGTGGCTCACGCCTGTAACTCCAGCACTTTGGGAGGCCGAGGGGGGAAGATCACGAGGTCAGGAGATTGAGACCATCCTGGCCAACATGGTGAAACCCCGTCTCTACTAAAACAAAAAAATTAGCCAGGCATGGTGGCAAGCGCCTGTAGTCCCAGCTACTCGGAAAGCTGAGGCAGGGGAATCACTTGAACCCAGGAGGTGGAGGTTGCAGTGAGCCAAGATTGCTCCACTGCACTGCAGCCTGGTGACAGCAAGACTGTCTCAAAAAAAACCAAAAAAACAAAAAAACAAACAAACAAAAAACACACAAACAAAAACTCTGGACAATAAGGCTTGGTGGAATTTCCTGGTTGGTAAACAGATCAATGTGTCACGAGGCTGATATTCCCTGATTCCACAGGGAGAAGGCATTCCTCGAAGTTCTGCTCTTGAAACTCTCCCAGATCTTACTTTGTCTCCTCATTTGGCTGGTTCTGACTTGTATTCTTTATAATAAAGCTGTGATTGTAAATATATCACTTTCCTGAGTTATGTGAGTCATTCTAGTGAATTATCAAACATGAGTGGGTCTGGGAACCCCCAGATTTGTAGCCAATTGGTCAGAAATGTGGGTGGCCTGGGGATGCCTGATGTGTGGCTGGCATCCAAAATGAGGGCAGTCTTACTGGGGACCCTGACCTACAATTTGTGGGTTCTGTGCTAACTTCAAGTGATTAGTGCCAGAATTCTACTGTAGTACACCAGTTGGTATAAGAATATTAACTTCTGTGGCAAAAGATGTAATTTAGTTAAGGATCTTGAGATGGAGATTTCATCCTGAATTATCCGAGTGAGTCTTAAATACAATCAAAATTTGCTTAAGAGGGAGGCAGAAGGAGACTTGATACAGACAGAGGAGGAAGAGGCAACATGACCACAGAGGCACTGAGGAAGAGGCAACGTGACTACCATCTGTGGCTGAACAACTAAGTTGTGTGGAACTCAATGCTGGATCCTTGCCAATCAGGATAGAGTAACAGCTCTAGTGTCTGAATAGCAGTTGCCATCATCATTCCCCACCCCCACCCATAGTTGCTTATCCATTACTCCCTGCCAAAACCACTCCTTCGGTGTCCTGACACAGTTCATCTCTGTCCTTGCCCCTACTTTTTCCTCTTGCATCTACTGGTAGCTTCTCTCTTTATTCTCCTTCTAAATTCCTCTTGATCTCTTCTCTCCTCTAGATGCAACTATCGCATAGCTTCTGCTTACTATCTTTTCTTTCTGTGTCTCTACTGCTATTTCATTCACAGTCAATACCTTAAAAAGGATATGTTTAGTTTGGTCAAGCACTTTCTTTTGTTTTTTAAAATGAGGTCTCACTCCGTCACCCAATTGTGATGAATTGTGAGTGCAGAGTCGCAATCACAATTCACTGCAACCTCTGCCTCCTGGGCTCTTGGTGGAGCCATGTTGCCCAGGCTGGTCTTGAACTCCTGGGCCCAAGCAACCCGCCCACCTCAGCCTCCCAAAGTGCTGGGATTGCAGTCGTGAGCCACCACACCCAGCCTCTCAAGCACTTTCTGATATGGTGTCCTTGTTGGCTAGAACACTCATTCTAGACCACCTTATGGTGTTTAGATTCCCTTTAATGAATTCAAAAGAGTTATGTAATAGTTACTTATTTTAAAATGTTGATGTTTACAATATGCTGGAAATTCCATTCTTTGTAATATTTAATCTTAAGGTTGAAAAATTTAAATGTCGGCCGGGCGCGGTGGCTCACGACTATAATCGCAGCACTTTGGGAAGCCGAGGCGGGCGGATCACGAGGTCAGGAGATCGAGACCATACTGGCTAACATGGTGAAACGCTGTCTCTACTGAAAATACAAAAAATTAAAAAATTAGCCAGGCGTGGTGGCAGGCACCTGTAGTCCCAGCTACTTGGGAGGCTGAAGCAGGAGAATGGCATGAACCCAGGAGACAGAACTTGCAGTGAGCCGAGATTGCCCCACTGCACTCCAGCCTGGGCGACAGAGCGAGATTCAGTCTCAAAAAAACAAAAAACAAAACAAAAAAAAATTTAAATGTCAACTTAAAAATATGCAAGAGAGTACACAATTTTTCAGAATTGTTTTAGAGGATATGCAACTAAAACAGTTGGCTCCTGGCCCAACCTCTTTCTTTGCTAGAGTGAAAAATGAGGAGCAGGCCAGGTGCAGTGGCGCGCACCTGTAATCCCAGCACTTTTTGGGGCCAAAGTGGGTGGATCACTTGAGATCAGGAGTTCATGAAGAGCCTGGCCAACATGGAGAAACCCTGTCTCTACTAAAAACGCAAAAACTGGCCGGGCACGGTGGCTCCCGCCTGTAATCCCAGCACTTTGGGAGGCCGAGGCAGGCAGATCATGAGGTCAGGAGATCGAGACCATCCTGGCTACTCGGTGAAACCTCGTCTCTACTAAAAAATACAAAAAATTAGCCGGGCGTGGTGGTGAGCGCCTGTAGTCCCAGCTACTCAGGAGGCTGAGGCAGGAGAATGGCGTGAACCTGGGAGGCGGAGCTTGCAGTGAGCCAAGATTGCGCCACTGTACTCCAGCCTGGGCAACAGAGCGAGACTCTGTCTCAAAAAACATAAAAATAAAATAAAAAATAAATAAATAAAAATAAAAATGCAAAGATTAGCCAAGTGTGGTGGTGCATGCCTATAATCCCAGCTACTTGGAGGCTGAGGCAGGAGAATTGCTTGAACCCCGTAGGTAGAGGTTCCAGTGAGCCAAGATTGCACCACTCACTGCACTCCAGCCTGGGTGACAGAGCGAGACTCCGTCTCAAAAAAAGAAAAAAAAAATGGGGAGCAAATATTACAGCAAATAATGGGGACAGAAATACTTTGAGCTGCAAAGCAAAATAAAACTAGCCCGGGGGAGGTGGTTCACGCCTGTAATTCCAGCACTTTCGGAGGCTGAGGTGGGTGGATCACCTGAGGTCAGGAGTTCGAGACCAGCTTGGCCAACATGGCAAAACCCCAACTCTACTAAAAGTACAAAAATTAGCCAGGTGTGGTGGTATGTGCCTGTAATCCCAGCTACTTGGGAGGCTAAGGCAGGAGAATCGCTTGAACCTGGGAGGCAAAGGTTGCAGTGAGTCGACATTGCACCATTGCACTCCTGTCTGGATGACAGAGTGAGTGAGACTCCATTCTAAAAAAAAAAAAAAAAAGAGGTAAAGGAAAACTAACTGAATACAAGCACCAGCACTGGGGGAAACATTCTGACAAAGAGTTATGCTAAACATTTGAAATGCAGTATCTTGGTTAATTCTGGCAACCTGTGATGCAGGTTCATTTTACAGGTGAGGAAACTGAGGCTTAGAGAGGTTGTGACTAGACTAGGGTTACACAATGTTGGCCATAACAGAGCTGAAATTTGAACATGCATCTGCCTTATCCCATGTCTGTGTTTTAACTGTATCATTGTGCTATTTGGCAGAGAGAAGAGAGGCCTCCCTGTCTCTCATCTCTGGGACTGGCAGTGGCTGCACCAGTGGCAGCCAGCAGCAGCGGCAGGCAGATCCACACCAGCAGAGAGCAGGCTGAGCAATAGCTCTGGAGTGATGGCAAGAAGACCCAAGGCACTGTGGTACCTGTTGTCAACACTCAGATTCTGTAACCTGTATCAGAGGAAGATGGAGTGACCTCTGGTGGCCTAAGAAAAGCCACCATGCCCTTACCATGTGGAGAGCTAGGAAGGGAGGTCTCTACTGTCTTGTCCTGTCTTAGTGGGTACAATCGTGGATTGTCAGGAAAAGGTGGCTGGCAGGGGGAGCAGTTGCTACTACCTCATTGTTCTGCCTTTGCTCTGTGATCCTTTGACACTCGTGGCATTCAGCTATACCTCTCTTTTTCTACCTTTAATTTGTCATCCTCTGCCAACTTTCTATTCACTCTCCCTCAAAAGTAACACAGTATATTGGCTAAGTTCATGGACTCCAAACTTGGACTTTTTTTTTTTCTTTTTTTTGAAAGAGAGTCTCACTCTGTCGCCTAACCTGGAGTGCAATAGTGCAATCTCGGCTCACTGCAACCTCCTTCCACCTCCCGGCTTCAAGCGATTCTCCTGCTTCAGCCTCCCTAGTACCTAGGACTACAGGCACGCGCCACGACACCCGGTTAATCTTTTATTTTTAGTAGAGATAGGGTTTCACCATATTGGCCAAGCTGGTCTGGAACTCCTGACCTCAGGTGATCCATCCGCCTTGACCTCCCAAAGTGCTGGGATTACAGGTGTGAGCCACCATGCCCTGCCCAAACTTGGACTTTTTGAATCCTCACCCCGTTCCTTACTACTGTATAGTCTTGGATGAGTTACAGAAACTCCCTATTCCTTAGTTTCCTCTTTTAAATTCTACCATGCAAATCTGCATGACTCTGATCCATTCTTTTTAATAGCTAGATAAAATATACCATAATTCATGAAATCACTACTCGAATAATGAATATTCTCTTTAATCTCAGTGTTTAGCTTCTGTGAACGATAGCTAATAAACATGCTTATAGATATATTCCAGTGCTTTTCTTTTATAGGATACCTGTCCTGAAGTGGGATTCGTAGATGAAAGGATATATTTTTATTTTTACTAACTGATGCTAGAATGTACTCCCAAAAGACTGTAACAGTTTACAGCAATATATAATAAGATCTCTTTTTGTGCAATTTCACCAGCAATAAATGTTATCTGAACTTTTAAACTTTCACAGGCTGATAAGTAAAAGCGATGTTTCATTGTTACTTTAACTTGCATTTAGTCCCCGTCTTGTCAGTTTGTAGGCATTCCTTCTGTGATAAATGTTAACAGTCTGTTCTCTCTATTGCTTTTTTTTTTTTTTTTTTTTTTTTGAGATGGAGTCTTGCTCTGTCATCGGGCCGGAGTGCAGTTGGCGTGGTCTTAGCTCACTGCAACCTCTGCCTCCTGGGTTCAAGGGATTCTTGTGCCTCAGCCTCCTGAGTAGCTGGGATTACAGGCACCTGCCACTGCACCCAGCTAATTTTTTGTATTTTTAGTGGAGACGAGGTTTCACCATGTTGGCCAGGATGGTCTCGATCTCCTGACCTCGTGATCCGCCTGCCTCAGCCTCCCAAAGTGCTGGGATTACAAGCGTGAGCCACCACACCTGGCCTCTATTGCATTTTTACCTCGGATATGTTGTTTGTTTACAAACTTATTTAAAAGGTTTTATTTCATCAAGTACAGTTGGTGCTTAAAAAACGAGAACATTAGGAGTGCCAATCCCCCATACAGTTGAAAATTCACATTTAACTTCTGACTGTCCAAAGCCTTAACTGCTATTAGCCTACAGTTGATGGAAGCCTTACCAATATCTTAAATGCTGATTAATACACATTAATACATATTTTGTATGTTATACGTATACTGTATTCTTTTTTTTTTTTCTGAGATGGAGTTTCACTCTTGTTACCCAGGCTAGAGTGCAATGGTGCAATCTCTGGCTCACTGCAATCTCCGCCTCCAGGGTTCAAGCGATTCACCTGCCGCAGCCTCCTGAGTAGCTGGGATTCCAGGCATGCGCCACTACGTCCGGCTAATTTTTGTATTTTTAATAGAGATGGGGTTTCACCATGTTGGTCAGGCTGGTCTCAAACTCCTGACCTTGTGATTTGCCCGCCTTGGCCTCCCAAAGTGCTGGGATTACAGGCGTGAGCCACCACGCCCGGCCTATCTACTGTATTCTTACAATAAAGTAAGCTAGAGAAAAGAAAATGTTATTAAGAAAATTATGGGCCAGGCTCAGTGGCTCAGGCCTATAATCCCAGCACTTTGGGAGGCCGAGGCAGGTGGATCACCTGAGGTCGGGAGTTTGAGACCAGCCTGACCAACATGCAGAAACCCCGTCTCTACTAAAAATACAAAAATTAGCCGGGCATGGTGGCACGTGCCTGTAATCCCAGCCACTCGGGAGGCTGAGGCAGGAGAATCACTGGAATCCAGGAAGCACGGGTTTTGGTGAGCTGAGATCACACCATTGCACTCCAGCCTGGGCAACAAGAGCGAAACTCCATGAAAGAAAGAAAGAGAGAGAGGGAGGGAGGGAGGGAGGAAGGAAGGAAGGAAAGAAGGAAGGAAGGGAGGAGAAAATTATGGATAGGAGCAGTGGCTCGCACCTGTAAGCCCAGCACTTTGGGAGGCCGAGGCAGGCAGATCGTCTGAGGTTGGAAGTTCGAGACCAGCCTGACCAACATGCAGAAACCCCATCTCTACTAAAAATACAAAATTAGCCGGGCGTGGTGGTGCATGCCTGTAATCCCAGCTGCTCAGGAGGCTGAGGCAGGAGAATCACTTGAACCTGGGAGGTGGAGGTTCTAGTGAGCCAAGATCATGTCACTGCACTCTAGCCTGGGCAACAAGAGCAAAACTCCATCTCAAAAAAAAAAAAAAGAAAAGAAAAAGAAAAGGAAATAATGAGGAAAAAATACATTTACTATACATTAAGTGGAAGTGGATCATCATAAAGATTTGCATCATCATTTTCATGTTGAAAAGCTGAAGAGAAAGAGGAGGAGTTGGTATTACTATTCAAGGGTGGCAGAGGGAGAAGAGATGGAGGAGGTAGAAAGGGAGGCAGGAGATGCAAGCACACCCATTGTAACTTTCTGGAAATACATTTTAATATATGTCTGTCTTCGTTTTTTGCTTTTCATTTCTCTGACATTGTTTCTATATGATACCAATCCTTTTCCCACCATTTGCTTTCATTTCAATGACCATATTATGGAAGAGTCCATGTCGCAAAACTTCTAGCTATTCAGAAGGCTGGGGCCAGAGAATCCCTTCAGGAGGCCAGGAGTTTGAGATTGCAGTGAGCTCTGATTGTGCCACTGCACTCCATGATAGAGTAAGGTCCTGTTTCTAAAAGTAAAAAAAAATACATACACACAGAAACAAACAAACCCAGAAGCCAAAGGCAGTCTCCCTTCTTCCAGACTGTCTAATGTCAACTTGTTTTCTGGTTTTCTTTCTTTCTTTCTTTTTTTTTTTTTTGAGATAGCGTTTCACTCTTATTGCCCAGGCTGGAGTGCAACGGCGTGATCTCTGCTCACTGCAACCTCCGCCTCCTGAGTTCAAGTGATTCTCCTGCCTCAGCCTCCCAAGTAGCTGGGATTACAGGCATGCACCACCATGCCCGGCTAATTTTTGTATTTTTAGTAGAGATGGGTTTTCACCATGTTGGTCAGGCTGGTCTCAAACTCCTGACCTCAGGTGATCTGCCCTCCTCGGCCTCCCAAAGTGCTGGGATTACAGGCATGAGCCACCATGCCCAGCCCTGGAATTACTTCTTCTATATCCTCTTCTTCTTCTTTCTTTCTTTATTTTTTTTTTTTTTGAGACGGAGTCTCACTCTGTCGCCAGGGCTGGAGTGCAGTGGCCGGATCTCAGCTCACTGCAAGCTCCGCCTCCTGGGTTCACGCCATTCTCCTGCCTCAGCCTCCCGAGTAGCTGGGACTACAGGCGCCCACCACCTCCCCCGGCTAGTTTTTTGTATTTTTTAGTAGAGACGGGGTTTCACAGTGTTAGCCAGGATGATCTCGATCTCCTGACCTCGTGATCCGCCCGTCTCGGCCTCCCAAAGTGCTGGGATTACAGGCTTGAGCCACCGCGCCCGGCCTATTTTTTTTTTTTTTTGAAATGGAGTCTTGCTCTGTTGCCCAGGCTGGAGTGCAGTGGTGCAATCTCAGCTCACTGCAACCTCCGCCTCCCAGGTTCAAGTGATTCTCCTGCCTCAGCCTCCCGAGTAACTGGGACTACAGGCACCTGCCACCACACCCAGCTAATTTTTGTATTTTTTTTTTTTTTTTTTTTTGGTAAAGCCGGGATTTCACCATATTGGCCAGGCTGGTCTCCAACTCCTGACCTTGTGATCCACCTGCCTCGGCCTCCCAAAGTGCTGGGGTTACAGGCATGAGCCAGTGTGCCTGGCCTTCTTTGTCTTCTTTCTCATTGTCTAGCACTGGTTCAGAAGCACTCATCTCCATCAAATCTCCTGTTAATTCCTCTGGTATGGTGTCTATTAGCTTTTGAATTTCTCCAAGATCTATATCTTGAAATCCTTTACCTTTCATCTTTTTTTTTTGCCATATGCACAATTTCTTTCATTATTTCCTTGATTGTTTCTGTTATAAATCCCATAAAGTCATGCAGAACATCTTGAGACAGTTCTTTTCCAGCAGGAATTTATTGTTTCATGATGACTTTCATGTTTTATTCTGTAATAACGATGGTATCTTCAATGGTGGGATCCTTCCAGACTTTCATGATGTTCTCTCTAGCCATGTTCTCTTCCACAGCATTGGCAATACTTTCCATAGAGTACTACTTGTAATGAGCCCTCAGGGTCCTCATGACCCCCTGATCTAAAAGCTGAATTGCAGACATTATGCTTTAGGGCAAGTAGACCGCCTGGACCCCTTTGGTGTTGAACTCATGGGATTCTGGATGGCCATGAGCATTGTCCAACATGAAAAGAATTTTAAAAGGCAGTCCCTTGCTGGCAAATTACTTCCTGACTTCAGGACAAAGCATCAATGGAATCAATCTAGAAAAAGGGTTCTTGTATAACCAAAAGACCAGCAGCTGGTGTTTACTTTTTCCCTTCAAGGCGTGGGGATTAGCAGCTTTATAGATAAGGGCGGTCCTGATCATAAACCCAGAAGTGTTTGCACAAAACAGTAGGGTTAGCCTATCTCTTCCTGCCTTAAATCAGACAGGTACAGTGGCTTACACCTGTAATCCCAACACTTTGGGAGGCCGAGGTGGAAGGATCGCTTGAGCCCAGGAGTTCAAGACCAGCCTAGGCAACACAGGGGGACTTTGTCTCTATAAATTTTTTTTTTTTTTTTTTTTTTTTTTTTTTTTTTTTTTTGAGACAGAGCCTTGCTCTGTCACCCAGGCTGGAGTGCAGTGGCGTGATCTCGGCTCACTGCAAGCTCCACCTCCCAGGTTCACGCCATTCTCCTGCCTCAGCCTCCCCAGCAGCTGGGACTACAGGCGTAGCTGCCATGCCAGGCTAATTTTTTTGTATTTTTTAGTAGGGATGGGGATTCACTGTGTTAGCCAGGATGGTCTCAATCTCCTGACCTCATGATCCGCCCGCCTTGGCCTCCCAAAGTGCTGGGATTACAGGCGTGAGCCACTGCACCCGGCTGCCTCTATAAATTTTTTAACATAAAATTTTTTTTAAAAGATATTTCACAAAAAGTATAAGGGGCTGCGCGTGGTGGCTCACGCCTATAATCTCAGCAGTTTGGGAGGCCAAAGCGGGCAGATCACCTGAAGTCAGGAGTTTGAGACCAGCCTGGCCAGCACAGTGAAATGCAGTCTCTACTAAAAATATAAAAATTAGCTGGGTGTGGTGTCACGTACCTGTAGTCCCAGCTACTGGGGAAGCTGAGGCAGGAGAATCACTTGAAGCTGGGGGGCTGAGGTTTCAGTGAACTAGATCGCACCACCGCACTCCAGTGTCCAGCCTGGGCAACAAAGGGAGACTCTGTCTCAAAAAAAAAAAAAAAGGGCCAGGCGCGGTGGCTCAAGCCTATAATCCCAGCACTTTGGGAGGCCAAGACGGGCGGATCACGAGGTCAGGAGATCGAGACCATCCTGGCTAACACGGTGAAACCCCGTCTCTACTTAAAAAAATACAAAAAACTAGCAGGGCGAGGTGGTGGGTGCCTGTAGTCCCAGCTACTCGGGAGGCTGAGGCAGGAGAATGGCATAAACCAGGGAGGCGGAGCTTGCAGTGAGCTGAGATCCGGCCACTGCACTCCAGCCTGGGCGACAGAGAGAGACTCCCGTCTCAAAACAACAACAACAACAACAACAAAAACCAAGACCCCAGCAAAGCACAGAAGGGGCTGGACTCTGAGAGGAGCACATCGGTTAGGAATACACAGGCATCCAGACTTCAAGAGGAACGCACTGGCACTCACATGCCGGCAGGCCACTGACTGGTGGAACATTGTGGAGTTTGGCTGGGGCAGTGGGAGGAGAGCCCGGGACGAGTGACCCCACTCCAGGGGAAAACCAATCTCCCTTCTGGATCCCACATCTGTTAAGAGCTAGTTCCACTCGGTAAAACACTGTACTCCTTCTCCAAGCCCATGTGTGATCTGATTCCTTTGGTACACCAAGGCAACAAACTCTGGGATACAGAAAGCCCTCTGTCCTTGCAACCAAGTAGAGGGTCTAATTGAGCTGGTTAACACAAGCCACCTATAGACTAAAAGACTAAAAGAGCACCCTGTAACACAACTAAAAGAGCACCCTGTAACACAAGCTCACTGGGGCTTCAGCTGTAAACATTCACTCCTAGACACCGCGGTGGGATCAGAGCCCCGCAGCCTCCCTGTCTGTATGCTCCCCTAGAGGTCTGAACAGCGGGGCATTGAAGAAATGAGCCACACCCCCATCACAGGCGCTGTGAAGAGGGACAAGGGAACTTTTCCCGATTAATTTGTATCTGTAAGTTTTGATACATTTTAACTTTTTATAATAGATTTTTGTATATTTTATGATAGTAAATGATAAAGTAGGCTAGTTTTGACATATTTTATGCATTCATGACATACCCAACGTTTTCTTATTTTTTGATATTTCTAAACTTGTTCATCCGTAAGCTTTTTCAAATTGCCACAAATGTCTAAAAAATTTTCCAATATGTTTATTTTTTAAAAATCTCAACTAAGTTGATCCATGCAGTTGAAACCTGTGTTGCTCAAGAGTTAACTGAAGTTCTTTTTTTTCTTTTTTTTTTTTCTTGAGGCGGAGTCTCACTCTGTTGCCCAGGCTGGAGGGCAGTGTCATGATCTCAGCTCACCACAACCTCCACCTCCTGGGTTCAAGCCATTCTCGGTCCTCAGCCTCCCGAGTAGCTGGGACTACAGGCACGCACCACCACTCTGGGCTAATTTTTGTAATTTTAGTACAGACGGGGTTTCCTCATGTTGGCCAGGCTGGTCTCAAACTCCTGACCAAAGGTAATCCACTGGCCTCGGCCTCCCAAAGTGCTGGGATTACAGGCTTGAGCCACCACTCCCGGCCCTGAGGTTCTTTCTTTTATAACAGCTGGGTTTGCTGCTGCGGTTAGGAAGGTCTACTTCATACCTACATTGTACATGTGGTCTCTTCTGTTTTATTCTAAGATTTTTGTTCTTTAATTTTATGTTTTCATTTAAATGTAAACGTTTAAACCATCTTTTTGTTTTGTTTTGTTTTGAAACTGAGTCTCCCTCTGTTGCCCAGGCCGGAGTGCAACGGCATGATCTCGCTCACTGCAACCTCCGTCTCCCGGTTCAAGCCATTCTCGGTCCTCAACCTCCCAAGTAGCTGGAACTATAGGTGTGCGCCACCACATCCAGCTAATTTTTGTATTTTTATTAGAGACGGGGTTTCACCATGTTGGTCAGGCTGGTCTCGAACTCCTGACCTCAGGTAATCTGCCCACCTTGGCCTCCCAAAGTGCTGGGATTACAGGCATGAGCCACCGCACCTGGCCTAAAGCATCTTTTGAAATGATATGACATAGGGGTCAAATTATCTTTCATAATTATTTTTCTTTCCTATGGAGAAACAGTTCAATATCATTTACTAAATGAACCACTTTTTTGCCTGGCTTATAACAAATAACACTATTTTCACATGCTGAACTTTCTTCCATACCAGGATCTAGTTCTAGATTTTCTTTTCTTTTTTTCTTTTTTTTTTTGAGACAGGGTCTCATTCTGTTGCCCGGGCTGGAGTTCAGTGGCACGATCTGGGCTCACTGCAACCTCTGCCTCCCAGATTCAAGGGATTCTTCTGCCTCAGCCTCCCAAGTAGCTGGGACTACAGACATGCCACCACGCCCGGCTAATTTTTGTATTTTTTGGTAGAGACAGCGTTTCACCCTATTGGCCAGGCTGGTCTCAAACTCCTGATCTCAAGTGATCTGCCTGCCTTAGCCTCCCAAAGTGCTGGGATTACAGGCATGAGCCACTGTGCCCAGCCTCTAGATTTTCTATTATTTTCCAGTATTCTATTCCTATGCCAATGTTATACTAATTTGATTAAAGTAGGTTTATGAATGTTCTGGTATCTGGTTAAGCAAGTAGCTCCCCTTCACTGTACTCCATGTTCATACTTACCTAGTTTATTCTAGGATATAAATTCTTCCATATGGATTTAAGATTATTTAACGATTTCTTAAAAACTGCCTGCCTGGCCAGGTGTGGTGGCTCACTCCTGTAATCCCAGCACTTTGGTAAGCTGAGGCAGGCGGATCACTTGAGGTCAGGAGTTCAAGGTCAGGAGCTCGAGACTAGCCTGGCCAACATGGAGAAATCCCATCTCTACTAAAAATACAAAAATTAGCCTGCCATGGTGGTGGATGCCTGCAATCCCAGCTACTTGGGAGGCTGAGGCAGGAGAATTGCTTGAACAGAGGCAGAGGTTACCGTGAGCTGAGATTGCACCACTGCACTCCAGCCTAGGTGACAAAGCAAGACTCCGTCTCAAACAAACAAACAAACAAAAAACCTGCCTGTCGGAATTCTAATTGGAATTGCATTAAATATAAATACTTTTAAATATTTTTGTTGTTACAACGTTAAGTTTTCTTATCCAAAAACAAATAACTTTCTACTTGTCTAGCTTTGAACTTTATGTTGTTCAGTAACATTTTTATTATATTCTTCATATACATCCTGTGACTTTGTTCAGCTCATTTATAGGTATTTGAAAAAAACTGTTTACCAGGCATGGTGGCTAACACTTGTAATCCCAGCACTTTGGGGGCTGCTGAGGCAAGAGGATTGCTTGAGGTCAGGAGTTGGAGACCAACCTGGGCAACATAGCCAGATCCTGTCTCTACAGTTTTGTCTGTCTGTCTGTCTGTATTTATTTATTTATTTATTTTTTCTCTGTCGCCCAGGCTGGAATGCAGTCGCGAGATCTCGGCTTGCTGCAATCTGCCTCTGGGGCTCACGTGATCCTCCCACCTAAGCCTCCCAAGTAGCTAGCACTCTAGGTGCATGCCACCACACCTGGCTTATTTTTGTATTTTTTATAGAGATGAAGTTTCGCCACGTTGCCCAAGTTTCGCCATGTTGCCCAGGCTGGTCATGAACTCCTGGGCTCAAGTGATTCGGCCACCTTGGCCTCCCAAAGTGTTGGAATTACAGCAAACAAACAAATGAACAAAAATTGTTTTAATTAGCCAGTCATGGTGACACTCGCCTTTAGTCTCAGCTACTCAGGAGGCTGAGGTGGGAGGAAAACTTGAGCTCTGCAGTTCAAGGCTTCAGGGAGTCAAATTGCACCACAGCACTTCAGCCTGTGTGAGAGAGGGAGGTCCTGTCTCTACAAAAAAAAAAATACTTTTTTTTTGAGACTGAGTCTCACTCTAGGCTGGAGTGCAGTGGCGCAATTTCAGCTCACTGCAACCTCCGCCTCCTGGGTTCAAGTGATTCTCCTGCCTCAGCCTCCCGAGTAGCTGGGACTACCGGCGCACGCCACCACGCCCAGCTAATTTTTGTATTTTTAGTAGAGACAGGGTTTCACCATGTTGGCCAGGATGGTCTCCGTTTCTTGACCTCATGATCCACCCACCTCCGCCTCCCAAAGTGCTGGGATTACAGGCGTGAGCCACTGTGCCTGGCCTACAAAAAATTTTTTAGGATAAAAAATTTAAAGATCTTTTTTTAGAGAGAGAGTCTCACTGTGTTACCCAGGCTGGCCTTGAACTTCTATGCTCAAACAATCCTGCATCTGCTTCCTAAGTAGCTGGGACTACAGGAAGTCCCACCACACCGGGCCCTGGGTATTTTATATTATTGAGAATGATTTTTGTTTTTTAGACAAAGGTGTGTCCGGAATTGGTTCCTTCCAGTGGGTTCGTGGTCTTGCTGACTTCAGGATTGAAGCCACAGATCTTCGCAGTGAGTGTTACAGCCCTTAAAGGTGATGCGGAGCCAAAGAGTGAGCAGTGCAAGATTTACTGTGACCCAAAGAGTGAGCAGTGCAAGATTTACTGTGAAGAGTGGAAGAACAAAGCTTCCACTGCATGGAAGGAGACCCCAGTGGGTTGTCGTTGCTAGCTCAGGTGGCCAGCTTTTAGTCCCTTACTTGGCCCCACCCGCATCCTGCTGATTGGTCCATTTTACAGAGCATTGATTGGTCTATTTTACAGAGTGCTGATTGGCCCGTTTTTACAGAGTACTGATTGGTGCATTTACAAATCTTTAGCTGGACACAGAGCGCCGATTGGTGTGTTTACAATCTTCTAGCTAGACAGAAAAGTTCTCCAAGTTCCCACCCGACCCAGAAGCCCAGTTGGCTTCACCTCTCAATCCTCCACCTCTAAAGAGGACACCCCAACTGCTGTTGGGAATTGGGCGATGACTGTTCTAGCTACTTCCTGCTGGATAGGGGTGAAGAAGGGGCCCTGCAGTTGTAGTGTCCTCCAGAGGGGAACGCTTTAGGCCAAAAGGCCAGTGGGTCAGTCCAGGGGTCCTCGATAGAAGTTGTTAGTTGAGCTCATTTGGGGTTCTCTTTATAAGACCATCTGTAGCTTGATGGCCTCAATCCTAGAGGAAACAAATTTGACAAGGAGGTTAAAAATACAGGGCCTGAAGACGGGTAATAGCAAAATGGCTGTCATGAGACCTAGAAAGGGGAGTAGCGAGGTTGCCCAACTCCAGAGGTTGGTATAAGAGTTTGAAAGGCGTTGTCTGATTTCAGAAATCTTTTCCTGTAAATCTGGGTGCCATCTAGTACTATCCCTGACTGGTTAGTGTAAAAGCAACACTCTTCCCCTAAGAAGGTGCAAAGTCATCCTTTCTCAGCAGTGAGGAGGTCTAGGCCTTGGCAGTTTTGGAGAGTCACTGCTGCCAAAGAGTCTATTTGGGATTGTAGTTACTATCCTTACTGGATAGATTTTGTTATTTCTTGCAAACTGTCTGAGAAATTCTTTGAGAGTATGTGGTGGTAAGATAATGCATGTTACACTGTTAACTTTTAGCAAACTTTACTTCAATTGAAAACCTTGTAAGTTTGGGATTTTAATTTTTCTTTGCTAGTAATAAAACCTCGTTCAGTCCATATTAACTTAGAGTTGGTATAGATAGCTCCTTCCTGATTCTGTAAGTACTTTAAGATTTGGCTGAGTGCAAACAACTCACACGTTTGAGCAGACCAATTATTAGGAAATTTTCCTAACTGCTTCTACAAGAGTTCCCTCATGCTTAATGAATACCCATTGTGTCTTTTTTTTTTTTCCTTAATCCCCTGGGAGGAGCCATCTATCCTCCTGTCCTGAAGGGAGTTCCTCCTAGATCTGGTCGGACCTTTGTATGGTAATTAATTAAGATTTAGATCCCCTGTTAGGAAACCTGCTGGGTTAAGGATTTTTGATAGGAAGGCTATGGGTTGTCAGTGGCCTCAGTGCTTTCGGGTTATGCCCTTGTTTGCACTGACAACAAGGTGGTATTGGAGTATTATAGGGTCTCAGAGAAGACCTTCAATTATCAATTATAGGTTTTAAATTTACCCTGGCTTTTAAAGGAATAGAGTACACTGTTTTTTCTTTACTACTTCCATCTCTCTTTCTCTTTGACTGCTTTGTCCCTCTCTTTCTGACTCCCTCTTTGTCTGTCTCTTCCTCTCTCTGTTTGACTCCCTCTTTGTCTCTGTCTCTTGGGGTCTCCCTATGTTGCCCAGGCTGGCGTCAAACTCCTGGGCTCAGGCCAGGAGTGGTAGCTCAAACCTGTAATCCCAGCACTTTGGGAGGCCGAGGTGGGCGGATCACGAGATCAGTAGATTGATACCATCCTGGCTAACACGGTGAAACCCTGTCTCTACTAAAAGCACAAAAAATTAGCCGGGCTTGGTGGCGGGCGCCTGTAATCCCAGCTACTTGGGAGGCTGAGGCAGGAGAATGGCGTGAACACGGGAGGGGGGGCTTGCAGTGAGCCAAGATTGCGCCACTGCACTCCAGCCTGGGCCACAGAGCGAGACTCCATCTAAAAAAACAAAAACAAAACAAAACAAAAAACTCCTGGGCTCAAGTGATCCTCCTGCCTTGACCTCCCAAAAGTGCTGGGATTACAGGTGCGAACCACTGCACCCTACCTCTCTTACCTTCTTTTTTTTTTTTCTTTTTTTTGATGGGAGAGAGTCTCCCTCTGTTGCCCAGGCTGGAGCACAGCTGGTGCCATCTTCAATCACTGCAACCTCCACCTCCTGGTTCAAGTGATTGTCCTGTCTCAGCTTCCTGAATAGATGGGACTACAGACGCGCACCACTACACCTGGCTAATTTTTGAGTTTTTAGTAGAGACAGGGTTTGGCCATATTGGACAGGCTGGTCTCAAACTCCTGACATCAGGTGATCTGCCCACTTTGGTCTCCCAAAGTGCTGGGATTACAGGCATGAGCCACCACACCTGCCCTTAATTTTTTAACATAAAATTTTTTTTTCTTTTCATTATATTTTTTCATAACTGTGGTTCTCAAGTACATTAGAGGACTTGAATATGCCTGTTCCCCTAAATAATAGGGTAAACGTGCTTTTGACATGTGATTAAACTGGACATTCTTAAGACTGGTACAGCTTGGTGCAGTGGCTCACACCTGGAATCTCAATGCTTTGGGAGGCTGAGGTGGGACAATCCCTTGAGACCAGGAGTTTGAGACCAGCCTGGGAAATATAGTGAGACTGTCTCTATAAAAATACTTTTTTTTTTTTTAATTAGCCAGGCTTAGCTCCTGTAGTCCCAGCTACTCATGAGACCGAGGAGGGAGAATCACTTGAGCCCAGGAGTTAGAGGCTGCCATGAGCTATGATTCTACCATTGCAGTCCAACCTGGCAATAGAGCAAGACCCAATCCCTGAAAAAAAACAGAAAAAGACAAAGAAGAAGAGGAAAGGCTACTGAATATTATTAAAGCCTTTTCAGCATCTATTGATACAATCTTAAGGTTTTTCTTCTTTAATTCATGGAATTCATTTATTCATTTATTTATTTTTGAGGCAGAGTTTCGCTCTTGTTGCCCAGACTGGAGTGCAATGGCGCAATCTCGGCTGATTGCAACCTCCGCCTCCCAGGTTCAAGCGATTCTCCTGCCTCAGCCTCCCAAGTAGCTGGGATTACAGGCACCCACCACCACGCCTGACTAATTTTTGTATTTTTAGTAGAGATGGGGTTTCACCATGTTGGACAGGCTGGTCTTGAACTCTTGACCTCAGGCGATCCACCCTCCTTAGCCTCCCAAAGTGCTGGGATTACAGCGCCCAGCCAATTCATGGAATTTATGAATTATGTTGATATGCTTCCTGATAGTCTAGCCACCCTCATACATTTGGAACAAGCCAGTTTGGTCACCCTGTGGACTTGAATCTGCCTGGGCCCCTAAATGATATGGTAAGCTGGTGTGACTCTGAAACCAACCCAATAGTCCCATAGACAGTTGTTTTTGGATAAACATAGAAATTAACCCTTCTGATCCTAAAGCTTGAAACTTATATTTGTTTTATCTGAGTTATTTCCTGAAGAAAGGATCTCCAGGCCGGGCGCAGTGGCTCAAGCCTGTAATCCCAGCACTTTGGGAGGCCAAGACAG
The DNA here is from genome assembly GCF_009764315.1 of Trachypithecus francoisi. Taxonomy (NCBI): domain Eukaryota; kingdom Metazoa; phylum Chordata; class Mammalia; order Primates; family Cercopithecidae; genus Trachypithecus; species Trachypithecus francoisi. The sequence continues at coordinate 85,684,042 of NW_022681457.1, read as the reverse complement.
GCGGATCACGAGGTCAGGAGATCGAGACCATCCTGGCTAACACGGTGAAACCCTGTCTCTACTAAAAATACAAAAAAAAAAAAAAAAAACTAGCTGGGCGAGGTGGCGGGCGCCTGTAGTCCCAGCTACTCGAGAGGCTGAGGCAGGAGAATGGCATAAACCCGGGAGGTGGAGCTTGCAGTGAGCTGAGATCCGGCCACTGTACTCCAGCCTGGGTGGCAGAGCGAGACTCCGTCTCAAAAAAAAAAAAAAAAAAAAAGACAGGATCTCCAGTCCTCTCAAAATGTGTCAAAGAACTGAAACTCACCAGATCATCTGGTCCAGACAATGAGACTCCAGGCCCCTCATTCATCATGATTGCTTCCTTATCCTTCTGAGCTTCTGTTTTCTCATACACAGTTACATTTCTTCCCTGCTATATAAATCCCAAATTTTAGCTGGTCAGGGAGATGGATTTGAGACCAAGCTGCTATCTCCTTAGCTGCAGCACCTGATTAAAACCTTCTTCTAGCAATACTCATAGTCTCAGTCATTGGCTTTCTGTGCTGCGAACAGTAGCACCTAGACCGAACCCCTGGTGTTTCGGGAACAACTCTTGTATACTGGATTCCAATTGCTAATATTTTATTTGGAATGTTTGCCTCTGTTCATTAGTAAAGTTGGTCTATAGTTTTATTCTTGGTGCTATATTTTTCAAGGTTTGGTTTTAAAATGATGTCAGCAGCATAAAATGAATTGGGGAGCTTCTCAATTTTTGATTGGATTAAATAACTGTAATAGGTCAAATAACTATGGACCTGTGTGTTCTTTAAAGGTTAAATGGAACTTAGTTGGAAAGCTATTAGGTTCTGTTCTTTTTATTATCTAAAAGTGGATCTTTAATCACCTTTCAGATCTCTTTTGTGATGTGTTCATTCTCACATTGCTATAAAGAAATACCTGAGATTGGGTAATTTAAACAGAAAAGAGGTTTGGGCCAGGCGCAGTGGCTCACACCTGTAATCCCAGCACTTTGGGAGGCCGAGGTGGGTGGATCACCTGAGGTCAGGAGTCCAAGACCAGCCTGGCCAACATGGCGAAATCCCATCTCTACTAAAAATACAAAAATTAGCCAGGTGTGGTGGCATGCCCCGTTAGTCCCAGCTACTTGGGAGGCTGAGGCAGGAGAATCGCTTAAACGCGGGAGGTGGAGGTTGCAGTGAGCCCAGATCACGCCACTGCACTCCAGCCTGTGTGACAAAGTGAGACTCTGTTCGCTGCCTCTCCCCACCAAAAAAAAAGAAAAGAAAAGAAAAGAGTTTTGGCTGGCCACGGTGGCTCATGCCTATAATCAGAACACTTTGGGAGGCCAAGGCAGGTGGATCATTTGAGGCCAGGAGTTCAAGACCAGCCAGGCTAACATGGTGAAACCCCATCTCTACTCAAAATTAAAAAGTTAGCCAGGCATAGTGGTGTGTGCCTATAATCCCAGTTACTTGGGAGGCTGAGGCATAAGAATAACTTGAGTCCAGGAAGCAGTGCTTGAAGTGAACCAAGATCACATCACTGTACTCCAGATTGGGTGACAGAGTGAGACTGTCTCAAAAGAAGTAAAATAAAAAATGTGTTGCCATCAAGTTGTACGCAGTATTCTCTTATAATTCTTTTTCATTTCTAATTTATTTATGATTGTCTCCTTTCTTATTCCCAAGCTTAAACATTTTTTTCCTGTCTCCTTAGCGAGATTTTTAAGGAGTTTATTATCCTTTTAAAAAAAACTAACTTTCAGATTTATTCATCCTTTTTACTATTTTTATGTCCTAGTTTACTAATTTCAGCTTTATCTCTTTTAGCTATCTTTTATTTTATTATTTTTTTAATTTCTTAAGATGAGTTTTAGGTCTTTTATTTATGTATATATATTTTTTTCTTTTCTTTTCTTTTTTTTTTTGAGACACGGCCTCACTCTGTCACCCAGGCTGTAGTCCAGTCAGGTGATCTCAGCTCACTGCAGCCTCTGCCTCCTGCAGGTGATCTTCCCACCTCAGCTTTCCAAGTAGCTAAGACTACAGGTGTATGCCACCATGCCCAGCTAATTTTTGTAGCTTTTGTACAGATGGGGTCTCACCATGTCGCCCAGGCTGGTCTTGAATTTCTGAACTCAAGTGATCTTCCTGCCTCAGCCTCCCAAAGTGCTAGGAATACGGGCGTGAGCCACCGTGCCTGGCTTAATGTTTCATTTTTAATAATAAAGGCATTAAAGCGATAACATTCTAATTGAATATAGTTTTTGTTTTGTCCTATAGGTTTCAATCTGAAGTGTTCTGTTTTTCATTGCTTTCTAGATAGTTTACAACTTCAGTTTTTATTTCATCTTTGATCTCAATGTTATCTAGGAGTATGTTTATTAATTTACAGGCATTCAAAGGTTTTTTTGTCACCTTTTCGCTACATATTTCTAGTTTTATTAAATTATGATCAGAGCATGTGTTTTGTAAACTTGCTTTTTTTTTTTTTTTTTGAGATGGAGTCTTGCTCTGTCACCCATGATGGGGTGCAATGGGGCAATCATGGCTCACTGAAACCTCTGACTGATTCTGAGTGATTCTCATGCCTCAGTCTCCTGAGTAGTCGGAATTACACCCAGCTAATTTTTGTATTTTTAGTAAAGACAGAGTTTCTGCCATGTTGGCCAGGCTGGTCTCAACTCCTGGCCTCAAGTGATCCGCCTGCCTTGGCCTCCCAAAATAATAGGATTACAGGTGTGAACCACAATGCCCGGCCTAAACTTGCCTTTTTTTTTTTTTTTTTGAGACAGAGTCTCACTCTGTTGCCAGGCTGGAGTGCAGAGGTGCGATGTCAACTCACCGCAACCTCTGCCTACGGGTTCAAGCGATTCTCGTGCCTCAGCCTCCTGAGTAGCTGGGATTACAGGCATGCGCCAACACACCCAGCTAATTGTTTGTATTTTTAGTAGAGACGAGGTTTCACCATGTTCGCCAGGATGGTCTCGAACTCCTGACCTCGTGATCCACCTGCCTCAGCCTCCCAAAGTGCTGGGATTACAGGCGTGAGCCACCGTGCCTGGCCCTAAACTTGCTTTTTAAAACCTGTGTTGACCACGTAAGTGGCTCACACCTGTAATCCCAGTGCTTCGGGAGGCCAAGGCTGGAGGATCACTTGAGCCCAGGAGTTTGAGGTTACGGTGGGTGCCCAGATGTCTCTTCCATTTCCATGTTTTTTAACCTTTTCATTGTGTATCTCCAGATAGTCTATCAATATCCAATGAGAAATATATGTATTTCCATAGTCTATCAGTATACAATAGATATCCGATGGATTTTTGTTTGTTTGTTTGTTTGAGACAGAGTCTCGCTCTGTCACCCAGGCTGCAGTACAGTGGCGCAATCTCAGCTCACTGCAACCTCTGCCTCCTGGGTTCAAGCGATTCTCCTGCCTCAGCCTCTGGAGTAGCTGGGATTACAGGCATGCGCCACCACATCCGGCTAATTTTTGTATTTTTAGTAGAGACGGGGTTTCACCATGTTGGCCAGGTTGATCTCAAACTCCTGACCTCAGGTGATCTGCCCACCTCGGCCTCCCAAACTGCTGGGATTACAGGCATGAGCCACTGAACTCGGCCTCCAATGGATATTAATGGACTATCTGAAATTTGTTATATATAACATATATTAATACATAAATATATAATTATATAAGCATAAAATATATAAATGAATATATAGACACATATATTGTATTATACCTGTGTTCCTCTGTAATCATATGTATTTTATTTTATGCACTTAAAAACATTCAGATAAGGGGTGTATGACACACAAGGAAAAGCTAAGAACTCCTACCTTTAACAATCCCACCTGCCCCTACAACTTCAGTAACCATTTTTCCACCAATTACTCATCTGAATTTTTTTCTCCAATTCAGATCTTTCTGGAATTCCAGACCCACATATTTACATACAAATACCTCCACTGGATGCCCAAGTGAGGTTTTAAAGGAACCTCTAACACAACATGTCCAAAACAAAACTCATTTTCCTCCTCAGTCTGATCATTTTCCAACGAAAACTTTCTCAGAATATGGTGCTGGGAAAGCTAGTAGCCTAGTCCATCTCCCTCACCTCCGTATCTAAGCCTCACCAAGGTCTGTTGATTTAATCTCCTAAACTTTGTTCATTTCCGTCTACTTTCCTCATAGTGTGGAGGTGGAGGTTACTGGTGACCTTACTTGTTTTAGTGGAATGGGAAGGGCACAGGTCAGATAGACATGGGTTAATGAGTAGTGAGTAGGCGGCACAAAAAAGGAGAACATAAATACAGACAATTCCTTTAGAAACTTTCGACAAAGAATCCTAGAAGATTTTGGAAGATGGTATCTTTCATTCCTTCAATCCAAACAACACTGTTCCCTGGCACCAGTAAATAGGCAGAGCCTCAGATCTCTTGCTAGGCTTTACAAGGTAAACCAGCATAAAAACACCCCCTCTCCTCTGTGAGGATATGAAAGAATTTGTGTGTGCTTGGAGGTGGGAGGTACCTGTAATATTACAAAAGGAATACTGCAAGACGTGCATCTGGACAGATACAGTAACCTCTTTATTGATTTCCTTCATCCATCCCCGCTCTCCTTCAAACTGTTTTCCACAGGGCAGCCATGAACTTCAAATGTAATTTCTGATCATATTTAAATTCCTTCCTTTGCTTTCCCCACTAGTTTTTTCTCCCTGACTCCAGATTCATACTCTGGACCACAGTCACTGGAGACGTATTTGGATTCCTCACACTATGTTCTCTTCTATCACAGGCCTTCATATGTGCTGTCCCCTCTGCTGTCTCCACCCTCTCGTTGTTTAATTAACTCCGACTGATTCATCAGCTTTTAGCTCAAATGTCATTTCTTCAGAGAAGTTTTCATCGCCCTCCAGGACAGGCTAGGACTCCTGACTTTAATCACATCCTGTCTTTTTCCTTCACGGTACTTTTCATAGTTTGCAGTTACATATTTGTTGTGATTATTTCATTAACATCTGTCATTTCTAACAGTTGGGACTCCTGTGAAGGGGTAAGGAGCCTCTTTTCATAACATGGTATCCTCAACCATGATACTAAGTTAGTATAAAGCCTAGCACACTGAAGATACTCAATAATGTGTGTGTATGTGTATACTGGCCAAGGGCCTGGATATGCAAAGCAAAGCAAACATGGACTGTGGTGATCTCATAAGGAGACACTAAACTTAGTGGCTATTTCAGGGCTCCCTGAAGAACATCTCTATGGTTAGGCCTTTGTCATCGGCAGCATATAATAGGATATACCATCTACTTGTTTGGTTTCTGAATCCACCCACACTGAGCAATGTGGACTCGCAGCTTTCAGAGAGAGACCAACCTTGAGATAATTGCCATTTCTTTCTTTCCTTTTTCTTTTTTTGAGACAGAGCCTTGCTCTGTCACCCAAGCTGGAGTGCAGCAGTGTAATCTTGGCTCACTACAACCTCCACATCCTGGATTCAAGCGATTCTCATGCCTCAGCCTCCCGAGTAGCTGGAATTACATGCGTGCGCCACCAGGCCTGCTAATTTTTGTATTTGTAGTAGAGACAGGTTTTCACCATGTTAGCCAGGATGGTCTTGAACTCCTGGCCTCGTGAGTCACCTGCCTCGATCTCCTAAAGTGCTGGGATTACAGGTGTGAGCCACCATGCCCAGCCCCATTTCTTCATTTGACCAATATTTATTCTGAACCTATCCCTACTGTATTCAAACACTGTATTGGGGGTGGAAAAACACAGATGAATGAGACCTGGCTACTATTCTCAAGGAATTTATAGTTTGGAAGCATAGTCAGATACACAAATTATAACTTCCTTATTTATTTATTTATTTATTTACTTATTTATTTATTTGGAGATGGAGTCTTGCTCTGTTGCCCAGGCTGGAGTGCAGTGGCACGATCTCAGCTCACTGCAACCTCTGCCTCCTAGGGTCAAGCGATTCTCCTACCTCAGCCTCCTGAGTAGCTGGGACTACAGGTGTGTGCCACCACACCCAGCTGACTTTTGTATTTTTAGTAGAGACGGGGTTTCACCTTGTTGGCCAGGATGGTTTCAATCTCCTGACCTCACGTGATCGGCCTGCCTTGGGCTCCCAAAATGCTGGGATTACAGGCATGAGCCACCATGCCCAGTCCATACTCAAAAGTTTAAAAGAATCTCAGAGAAGACAGTGACAAAGCATTTTGTAAAAGCCTAGCTTAGCCGGATGTGGTGGTTCACACCTGTAATCCTAGCACTTTGGGAGGCCAAGGAGGTGGATTATGAGGTCAGGAGATTGAGACCATCCTGGCTAACACGGTGAAACCCCTCCTCTACTAAAAATACAAAAACAACAAATTAGCCAGGCGTGGTGGCACGTGCCTGTAATCCCAGCTACTCGGGAGACCGAGGCAGGAGAATGGGAAATTGCAGTCAGACGAGATCACGCCATTGCACTCTAGCCTGGGTGACAGAGCGAGACTCCGTCTCAAAAAAACAAAACAAAACCACACAAAAAAAATCCCTAGCTTATAGAAATCTTGATCGAGGTGGTTCATGCCTGTAATCCCAGGAGGCCAGGAGGTTGAGACCAGCATGGGCAATATAGTGAGACCTCTGTCTCTAAAACAAATTTAGCAAATTTAAATTTAAGTTTAAAAATTAGCCAGGTAGGGCCGGGCGTGGTGGCTCACACCTGTAATCCCAGCACTTTGGGAGGCTGAGGCAGGCAGATCACCTGAGGTCAGGAGTTCGAGACCAGCCTGACCAACATGGAGAAACCCCATCTCTACTAAAAATACAAAATTAGCCAGGCGTGGTGGCACATGCCTGTAATCCCAGCTACTCAGGAAGCTGAGGCAGGAGAATTGCTTGAACCTGGGAGGCAGAGGTTGCAGTGAGCCAACATTGCACCATTGCACTCCAGCCTGGGCAACAAGAGCAAAATTTCGTCTCAAAAAAAAAAAAAAAAAAAAAAGCCAGGTGTGGTGCTGCACACTGTAGTCCTAACTACTTGGGAGGCTAAGCCCAGGAGTTTTCGGGGCTGCAGTGAGCTATGATTGCACCACTACACTCCAGCCTGGATGACAGAGTAAGACCCTGTCTGTAAAAGAGAGAAAAAAAAAAGTGCTATTTAGAATGACTACCCAAGGGGACATACTTTTCAAACCTTCTAAGCTCTCACTTTGGACCTGTTTACACCATAAGAAGGCAATTTACTTGGCCCACATTAGACAAGCCCCTTAAAAAATAACCATCACTATGCTGGACGCAGTGCCTCATGCCTGTAATCCCAGCATTTTGGGAGGCAAAGGCGGGGATCACTTGAGGTCAGGAGTTTGAGATTAGGAGTTTGAGAAACCTGTCTCTAGTAAAAATACAAAAATTAACCGGGCATGGTGGCACGTGCCTGTATTCCCAGCTACTGGGGAGGCTGAGGCAGGAGAATTGCTTGAACCCGGGAGGCAGAGGTTGCAGTCAGCTGAGATTACACCACCACACTTCAGCCTGGATGACAGAGCAAAACTCTGTCTCAAAACAAACAAACAAACAAACCATCACTAGGTTGCTTTTTATGTCCTTGGCTTTCATTAGACATAACAAAAAGTATCCATGTCAATTTTGCTTTAACATTTGTTGTTAAAATCTTCCTGATTGCTTTATTAAATCATTCACTGTTTCCTAATAAAATCACATGAGAAACTACCTTTAGAATTTGGTTATACAGGAAAAAAAAAATCTGTGATGTCTCCTATGATTAATTCATTCCTTTCAGATGACAAAATAAATTCAACATGTACTGTGTTTTCATTTTTACCCTAGCATCCAGGAAGCTCACAACCACATTCTTCCTTCCTTCCTTCCTTCCTTCCTCCCTCCCTCCCATCCTTACTCTGTCTCCCTCCCTCCCTCTCTCTTTCTCTCTTTCTCTCCCTCCCTCTCTCTCTCTTTCTTTCTTTTTCTTTTTTGAGACAGGGTCTCACTCTGTCTCCCAGGCTGGAGCACAGTGGCACGATCTCAAGGTGGCAAGTCCAAGCAATTCTCCCATCTCAAACTCCCCAGTAGCTGAGATTACAAGTGTGCACCACCACGCCTGCCTAGTTTTTGTATTTTTAGTAGAGACGGAGACAGGGTTTTACCATGTTGTCCAGACTGGTCTCGAACTCCTATCTTCAAGTGATCCACCCGCCTCAGCCTCCAAAGTGCTGAGATTACAGGCGTGAGCCACCGCACCCAGCCAAGGACTACATTTCAAATTCAGTTACAGTCTTGTTTAAAACCATGATAATTGTGATCTCCTTTTTCTCTGGCCCTAATATTCTATTTCTAGTTTTCTAGCCTATTGTAAAGTCCCTTTATGCTCTTGTGGACAAGAGAGGAGATAAAATTAACATGTGGTATGCTGATTTTAGAATTATTTCTGCAATTTTACAAAGATAAATGCAAAAATACATGTCCTATGTTATGATATTTAAAGAATGTGTAGAGGTTACTTCGGGCACACTGCCTATGGGGTAGCCCTGTTCACAAGGAGCAGGGAAAAAAAACAAACAAAAAAAAGAATTTGTAGTAACTGAAGAGGATCCAGAGGAAAGCAATGGAAAAAGAACAATGAATGGGGACGGGGGTAGTATGCTTATATTCTCCAACTCAAATATTGTGGCACATTGATGTAGCATATGGGCTCATAGAAGTGAATATCTGAAATTCGGACTGTCCTGAAAAATCCTGGAGATATGTTGAAGACAAATCCCAGGTGTCATGGTCATTATTCAGTATATACAAGAAGTTACAGAAAGGCTTCATCCTTTCTTTGGATCATAGATTCCTTTGATGATCTGTTGAAAATATCTGAGCTGCTCCCCAGAAAAATACAGACGCGTAGAGTTTCAGAAAGCAGAACCCTCCTGTTATCTATTTTTCCAGAATATCAAAAGCACTTTACAGCTGGTATTGCTGTAAAGAATTCAGAAAGACGAGGAAGAACCTGAGCTGCCAAGTCAGATGGGAAGAATGGCAAATCAGCTACCAGCTGAAGTTCTTAACACTCTGAAGCCATTCTTACACGGTTTAAGCCAGTGGGTGCTTTTTGTGTATTCTCAACTTTTTAAAGTAACATATCCCTTTGATGAGGTGCTTAAGGTATGGGTCACCTATCTCAAAAATACTCCCACAAACACCCCCACCCTCGCTCCCACCCCACAAATCTGCAAATAATTTCATGGGGTTCATGGACTTGCTAAAGCCCATCCTCCAATACTCGCTTCTGTTTAAGTGCAGACTTCCCAGGACTCAGCGGAATGCCCTTGATGACCTTTAACAATCACCCTTTTATCATGGGGACAAGAGCGGCCTAGAACGTTGTTTTTGGAGTCACCAGACCCCATGGCCCCTCACCAGACCCCTTCAAGCTCTCCCCTCCCCCACGCCCGCGCAGCGCAGGTGCGAAAACCTTAGGGGCCACCCGGGCGCTACAGCCCCAAAGCCGGGGGGATGGGACCCTGGGAGGGGCGGGGGTGGGGGTGGGGGCCTTCCCGGTGTTGCTTGGTGACCACGCTCTCCGCCCAGACCATTCCATTTCTTCAGCAGGGGGTGCCCCGGGCCGGGCCGGCGCTGACCGGCCTCGCAGAGCCACCTTCTTCCGGCCTGCCCCCCTCTGTCGAGCGATGGCGTGTGCCCGTGACGTCACAGAAGGCGGGGCCAGCGCCGCTGCCGGGTGCTGGAGGCGCCATTGGAGCCGGCTTGGCTGGCGAGCCCCGCTGAGGAGCCGGAGGTTGGGTCGCAGTTACCGCCGCGTCCGCTCCCGGTTCCTGGCCCCTCAGCAGCATGGCATGCGGGGCGACGCTGAAGCGGCCCATGGAGTTCGAGGCGGCGCTGCTGAGCCCCGGCTCCCCGAAGCGGCGGCGCTGCGCCCCTCTGCCCGGCCCCACTCCGGGCCTCAGGCCCCCGGACGCCGAGCCGCCGCCGCCGCCACCGTTTCAGACGCAGACCCTACCGCAGAGTCTGCAGCAGCCCGCCCCGCCCGGCAGCGAGCGGCGCCTTCCAACACCGGGTAACCTGCGCTGCTGCGGGCTTGGCAGGAAGCCAGGCCCAGGCATTTTTTTGGGGACGTTGGGGGAGGGTTGGGAATACCAGGCCAGTTTACCCAGGGACCCCTTCTTTGCCTTGAGAAAAGGGAACTGGGATGCCGCTGGGCCTGGTTCCTTCCGGGGATGGGAGGCATCCAGGAGGGGTTGTGGGGCCACAGGGTCGGTTTTCGGTTTTCCTGGAGCAGGAGAGCCTGGAGGGGTGGACACCAAAGAGGAAGATGGGAATACCTCTGGCCGCTCAGGGCCCTCCCTGTCGCTGAAGCCCCTCCTGCCTCCGCTGGCCGGGTCTACACCGAGCCATCCTGCAGATCCAGTGGGCCATGGAGAATTGGATTCTGCTCACGAACCTGGCCTGGAGGGCGGGGGTGGGTTGGGGGTGGGTTACCGGGAAGGGGCGCGAGTGCGTGCTGTTTAGCGCTGTACTGTGTAGCTAGTAGGGAGACATGACTTCCAGAAGTCTTTAGGGACCCAGAGGCCGCCGGAAGAGTCACGGAATCCGATTTCAACCTGATCATTTCTAAGAGACTGGCCACGTTCTTTTATTATGTGGCTATTGCCTTGCACCATATATGGCTTGAAATCGGTAGATCATTAGTTAGCATTTGAGAATCCTACGACGTACGGAGGTTGTACAGAACTAAGAATGTAACTGTCCTTAACAGGGACTCTCCATTAAGGCATTCCACTTTGTCCAAGGAAAAGGAAGGACTGGCATTACAGTAGACACCTCATAGCGCAGGAGTAGAGGGGAGGGTGCTTGAGCATTAATAGTCTGCGATTTTAAAGGACTTCCGGAAATGAGGAGGACGTCTCAATGATGGATTAGGGCAAGTCGTTTCTTTGTGTCTTTTTCTATTCCTCAAGCTTAAGCAAAACCTTAGGCTCACCGTAAAATCATCCTTTCTTCACCCCTTTTAAGGAGCAGTGCCTTCAGGTGTCATTTCCTCCTTCCTCTGCATATCGATCCGCAATGCAAATTGCAGGCCTGCTGCCTCACACCAAGATTCCTACACCCCGCTAAAGCTCTCCCGGACTTCATATCCTTAACTAGAGTTCACTTTTTTATCCTAGAATTCAAAGTACTTAGGAACTGTGACCATATCTTACCTAGTCAGTCTCTTACGCATTTTTTTCAAACTGTGCCTCTGCTCTTTCCTCTAGACCCACCGCTCTGTGCCCTTATCATGTTTTTCCCTTCTGTTTGCTAATCCCAAAAGAGTAATTACTTCGTCTCTTATCCATTACCTGACTAACCTGCCCATAAAAACGCTGTTCTACTTTAAATTCCCTGGCCATTCATTGTTGTATAACCTTATGTACAGAATGAGATAATGTTTGCTAAAGTCCATTTTAAAGAACCCTCAAAGACAGGCGCCACAGATGGCCACTTGCAGTGATGTTTTGTTCTTCCTTGGCTCCTGCAGATACCTAAAGATAGTCCATAATCTTTTTGGGTCTCAATTCTGCAAATTGGAGTTAATATTTGCCCTATCTTTTGTTGAAGAACCCTCAAGATAGTTGCAAAAAATATTTTGAAAAGTATAAAGTGATGGGTTTAATGTAAATGTTTTATTTTTTCAATACTACCCTCTAGACTAATTCGGTTGTAGTTCACATTACAGTAGCTGCTTCATAAGTGATTTTTGGGCCAGGGGAGGTGGCTTACGCCTGTAATCCAGCACTTTGGGAGGCCATGGCGGGTGGACCACAAGATCAAGAGACCGAGACCATCCTGGCCAACATGGTGAAACCCCGTTTCTACTAAAAATAGTTGGTCGTGGTGGCGGGCGCCGGTAGTCCCAGCTACTCAGGAGGCTGAGGCAAGAGATCACTCAAACTCAGGAGGCGGAGGTTGCATTGACCCAAGGTCGTGCCACTGCACTCCAGCCTGGTGACAGAGTGAGACTCCATCTTAAAAAAAGTGTTTTTTGTTGGGGGGGGAGTGGTGGCGTGGGCCTGTAATCCAGCTACTAGGGAAGCTGGGGCAGGAGAATCGTTTGAACCCGGGAGGCAGAGGTTGCTGTGAGCCAGAGATGACACCAGTGCACTCCAGTCTTGGGCAACAAGAGCAAAACTCCATCTCAAAAAAAAAAAAAAAAAAAAAAATGTGGGCAAGGTGTGGTGGCTCATACTTGCAATCCCTGCACTTTGCGAGGCTGAGGCAGGCGGATTGCTTGAGCCCAGGAGTTCGAGACAAGTCTATGCAACATAATGAGACCTTGTTTCCACAAAAGAATTCTAAGGCCGGGCGCAGTGGCTCACTTCTGTAATCCCAGCACTTTGGGAGGCAGAGGCAGGCGGATTACCTGAGATCGGAAGTCTGAGCCCACTCTGACCAACATGGAGAAATCCCGTCTCTCTAAAAATACAGAATTAACTGGGAGTGGTGGTGCATGCCTGTAATCCCAGCTACTTGGGAGGTTGAGGCAGGAGACTTGTTTGAACCTGGGAGGCGGAGATTACGGTGAGCCGAGATCGTGCCATTGCACTCCAGCCTGGGCAACAAGAGCAAAACTCCATCTCAAAAAAAAAAAACAACAACTAAAAAATTAGCTGGGTAATTTTTCTGGAATCCAAAATGCTGCGAAGTCTGAACTGTTCCAAAAACTGAGTGTCAATATAACACTCAAAGGAAATACTTATTCATTGGAGTTTTTCTGATTTGGGGTAAGGGATGTTCAATTGCTAAGTATAATGGAACTATTCCTCAATCCAAAACTTCTGTCTCAGGCATTTTGGATGAGGGATGCTCAATCTGTATGGTACTTTTTGTGGAAAGGTTCTGTAAAACTAAGGCTTTTATTACTTAAATCTTTATTGAGTGGTAGGTGGATTCCAGGCATGGAAGAAGGGGTTGCTGACCACAGTAGCATTTTAGCTGAGTCTTTTTTTTTTTTTTTTTTTTGAGACAATGTCACTGTTGCTGAGGCTCTGTTACCCAGGCTGGAGTGTAGTGGCACAATCTCGGCTCACTGCCACCCCCGTCGCCCGTGTTCAAGCGATTCACCTACCTCAGCCTCCCCAGTAGCTAGGATTACAGGCATGCGTCACCACACTCGGCTAATTTTTTTTTGAGATGGCATTTCATTCTTGTTTCCCAGCCTGGAGTGCAGTAGTGTGATCTCAGCTCACTGCAACCTCCACCTCCCAGGTTCAAGCGATTCTCCTGCCTCAGCCTCCCAAATCGCTGGGATTAGAGGCGCATACCCCCACGCCCAGCTAATTTTTGTATTTTTAATAGAAATGGGGTTTCATCATATTGGTCAGGCTGGTCTCAAACACCTGACCTCAGGTGATCTGCCCGCCTCAGCCTCCCAAAGTCCTGGGGTTACAGGCATGAGCCACCGCACCTGGCCTGCTAATTTTTGTATTTTTAGTCGAGACAGGGTTTCACTATGTTGGCCAAGCTGATCTCGAACTCCTGACCTCAAGTGATCTGCCCACCTCGGGCTCCCAAAGTGCTGGGATTACAGGCATGAGCCACTGCACCCGGCTAGCTGAGTCTTGATAAAGTTTGAGCAATAGGCCCATTTCGAGCACAGGGAAACTGTGAGAGCAAAGTCCAAAAAACCCACAATTTAAGGAAAGAATAATGTAAATGAATTGTAGTGGAATCCAGATGGAACCAGGAAAATAAATTGAGGCCAGATCTTGGAAAGGATTGACTGCCATGTTCAAGAGTTTGATTTTTGGTTTGTAGCAGGTAGGAACACTGTAGAGTGTGGAGGATGGGCTTAGACCTGAAAGAATCTGGCAGCACAATCTCAAGTAATGGAGGCAAGGATTAAAATTATCCACTGTTAAAATGAAATTTGTTTTTAAAAAAATTTTGTGTTTTATATGGCCTTCCTCAGAAGAAAATCATGTCTACTTTCTTATTTTTCTCCCATAGATACTGTGTTTAGATTTCTGGACATCTTAGTCCTACCACCCTCAAAATAGTATCCTTCCCTTTGTTAACATTGCCATACAGGAGGCAGAGGTTTATCAAAGACCTTCTGTTCTTTTGAGCATTGTCCTCTTACTTGTCCTTTCTTGTTTCAAGTATTTCCAGTTCTTATCCTTGTTTATCCTTGTATTGGCTCTGGCTTGAGGAATAAGACATTTTAAAATAAAGTGGGGCAGCGGTGGCTCTCGCCTGTATTCCCAGCACTTTGGGAGGCTGAGGCGGGTAGATCAGCTGAGATCAGGAGTTTGAGACCAGTCTAGCCAACATGGCGAAACCCTGTCTCTACTAAAAATACAAAAATTTAGCTGGGTGTGGTGGCGGGTGCCTGTAATCTCAACTACTCTGGAGGCTGAGGCAGGAGAATCACTTGAACCTGGGAGGTAGAGGTTGCAGTGAGCTGAGATTGTGCTATTTGCACTACAGCCTGGACAACAGAGTAAGACTCTCAAAAAATAAAATGAAGTGAAAACTTAATAAATTCAGGGATCTAAAATATGAACTTCATAGCACTGTCTTCCTCTTCCTTTTTTTTTTTGAGGCAGAGTCTTACTCTGTCATCCAGACTGGAGTCCAGTGGCATGATCTCAGCTCGCTGCAACCTCCGCCTCCCGGGTTGAAGCAATTCTCCTGCCTCAGCCTCCCAAGTAGCTGGGATTACAGGTGCACGCCACCATGCCCAGCTAATTTTTGTGTTTTTAGTAGAGACGGTTTTGCCATGTTGGCCAGGCTGGTCTCTAACTCCTGATCTTAGGTGATCCGCCTGCCTCGGCCTCCCAAAGTGCTGGGATTACAGGCGTGAGCCACCATGCGCAGCCCTTTTTTCTTTTTTCTTTTTTTTTTTTTGATACTGGGTCTCGTTATGTTGCCCAGGCTGGCCTCAAGTGATCCTCCCATCTAGGCCTTCTAAAGTGCTGGACTGCAGGCTTGGGCCACTGTGCCTGGCCCATGGCACTCTTTTGTTTGTTTGTTTGTTTGTTTTTTGAGACGGAGTCTCCTTGTGTTTCCCAGGCTGGAGTGCAGTGGCGCAAACTTGGCTCAATGCAACCTCCGCCTCCCAAGTAATTTTTCTGCCTCAGCTTCCGGAGTAGCTGGGACTACAGGCGCCCGCCACCACACCCAGCTAATTTTTTGTATTTTTAGTAGAGACAGTGTTTCACCATGTTAGCCAAGATAGTGTCGATCTCATGACCTCATAATCTGCCTGCCTCAGCCTCCCAAAGTGCTGGGATTACAGGCGTGAGCCACCATACCCAGCCGGCCCATAGCACTCTTAAAGCATCTCCTACATTGTTCCAGTATTTAGGCTGAAAGTTAGGGAGTTTGACTATGTGTGGAACCACTTGAATTCATATCAGTTCCTGGACTGTACTGTCACTTGTTATGACATTATTGTTATCTTTGGTTTTTATTTTTACCACCTTATCAGGTAGGTATTTGACGTTTATATTGAAGAAGTAAAGATCTTGAATAACTTCTCAAGGTTATAGTCACACAGCTAGTAAGAAGCAAAGTGGCATTGTTAATACCTCCTTTTAAAAAAAGGTGGTTATATAGCAAAGTATACACTAGAATAATTTGAGTTGTTTGAGATGGGTACAGTTATCTATTTTTTTTTAATTAGTAGGTACAAACAAAGAACTTGAAAACCACATCCTTTCAGATTCTTTGTTGTTTCTAGGAGTGTATTTCAAGGTGGTTAGTAATTTGTGTTTCCTGGGCTCCCTTCAATAGTGTTAGCAAATTTGCTTTGTGATTACCTTGACTTAGAATCTCCCCACACACTGCCTTGCCTCTTAGGATCAGAAAATTGTTTTCTAAACCCTGGCCATCACTTCTAGGCATTAAATCTCAGTTATTTCCTTGGTCAGTGTCCTCACTGCAAACATAATGGTTTCTGCTGCCCTCTTTCCCAAAGTTTGTTTTGATTTGTTTTTTAGATAAATCATCCAGGCTCCCTTGTGGTTTTTTGTTGAGATGAGATTTTGCTGTGTTGTTCAGGCTAGTCTCCTGGGCTCAAGGGATCCTCCCGCCTCAGCCTGCAGAGTAGCTGGGATTACACCCAGCTTTGGAGCCACCACTTCCGGCTCCAAAGATGCTTTTTTAAAGTCCCATACGGGACAAGAGCTTCCTTGTTAGAAGGCCTTGGGCAGTATGAGACTCACCCCTTAATACCCTAGTTTGTGAAATTGTAAAATTTAAAGGAGATTAAAAAATAGTCCCTGTTAGGTAAACAGAGGTTTCTTTTACTGTAGATTGTACTAGTTAACCATCTAGCTAACTGCAGATCTTGTGTTCATTGCCACAGGAGAACGAGTAAAGGGAACTCTGGCTGGTTTATGCCAAAGTAGCTGTTCTTTTATGCATTGTTGAAATAGTGGCAATAAGAACATACGGTCTTTGAAGCCACTGGGGAGTGCTTTGTACAGTATAAACATTTTGCTTGTTTATGTGGGGAGAGGGGAAGATTGAGACCTACATGCCAAAGGGAGTATCTGAAGTCTAGTCAGAAGATCTTTGTCTCTTCCCACTTCTGAAGAAAGTTTGAAGAAATGAGACAATAAAGTGAAAGCTCAAGTTTGTTTCTTTTTTGTTAGAGCAAATTTTTCAGAACATAAAACAAGAATATAGTCGTTATCAGAGGTGGAGACATTTAGAAGTTGTTCTTAATCAGAGTGAAGCTTGTGCTTCGGAAAGTCAACCTCACTCCTCAGCACTCACAGCACCTAGCTCTCCAGGTAAGCCCGCTTTGATCTGCAAAATCCACGTAAGAGTTTGTAAATGGTGCTTATAATGATGAATCCAGAATTGGCCTCCTCTAATGTAATACACTTGCTAAAGTGGGTATATTAATACTTACAGATGTTTTTAAAACTATACAGTCATGAAATTGGAAGAAACCTCACATTGATTTGATGTGCTTCCATCTACCCAATCAATACAAGACTATCTTCCTGTATAACTGCAATGTGTAATATTGTAGCCAGTATGTAATAAATAGCCACATGTAGGCTATTTAATTTTAAACTAATTAAAATTAGATAGAATTTTGGCTGGGCGAGCTGGCTCATGCCTGTAATCCTAGCACTTTGGGAGGCTGAGGCAGGCGGATCTCCTGAGGGCAAGAGTTCAAGACCAGCCTGGCCAACATGGCAAAACCTCATCTCTACTAAAAATACAAAAAAATTAGCCAGGCATGGTGGCTCGCGCCTGTAATCCTGGCTACTCAGGAGGCTGAGGTTACAGTGAGCTGAGGTCACACCACTGTACTCCAGTCTGGGTGACAGAGTGAGCCTCTGTCTCAAAAAAAGAAAAAAAAGTTTTTTTTTAAATGTTGTTCCTCAAGTTCAATAGTCACATTTCAGGTACTCGGTAGCCACATATGGCTGTTGTATTGTACATACAATTACAATATATTTCCGTAATTGCAAAAAGCTCTGTTCAACAGGGACTGCTCATTATTGACAAGTGGTCAAAGAGGATGTGCTAAAAAATAGAATCTCAAGGTTGGAGACAATCTTTATGGTCATGTAGTGACTCAGTTTTGCCTGCCATATTGCCTCCTGTTGGGGTTCAACAGCCCAGTGTTTGACCATCTCCAGTGGTGGTGAAATCTGTCTCCTTTAATAGCAGAAGAGTCTATTTCCTCTCAAAGTATTCTACTTAACAGTTCTAAAGGTTAAAAGTTACCTTGATTAAAAATTGTCTCCTTACAAAATATAAACTGGGGTTTGGCCAGAATTAGCATTAGGGGAGAATGAGATACAGCTTGATGGGTAAGGGGTTTTAGTTTTTGTAGTGATGGAAGTGTTCTGGAACTAGAAGTGGTGGTAGTAGCGCAACATTTTGATTATGCTAAATGCCACTGTCTTGTTTGCTTTAAAGTGATTGCTTCTATGTTATGTGACTTTTACCTTAACAAATTATTATTTTTTTAATCCAGAGTTCCTGGCTCTGGAACTGCACCCTTTCTAATTGCTCTTGCACATACATGATAAACCTGTCAGTGGTTACAACTAGCACTATTCTCTTGAGATTTCAGTAATATAATTTTAAAGTAATAGGATATGTTGTGGTTAACAAAACAATTACAAATAATGACTAGTGAGATGTTTTGGTTAGATTTTATTTGTAGAGAAAATAAAATATCCTTTAGTTAGTTTAAGCAAAAAATTATTTGTTCCAGGTTGTTAAATGGCTTACAGGCTAACAAATGGCAAAAGAAACAGATTTTAGCCTGAGCTTTGAAGAACAACTCAGAACTGGGCTGCCACCAGGGCTGCTGGCTCCCCCCCCCCCCCCTTTTTTTTTTGAGATGGAATCTTTCTCTGTTGCCCAGGCCGGAGTGCAGTGGCATGATCTCGGCTCACTGGAACCTTCGCCTCCTAAGTTCAAGCAATTCTGCTGTCTCAGCCTCCCGAGTAGCTGGGACTACAGGCGCCCACAAGCACGCCCAGCTATTTTTTGTATTTTTAGTAGACATGGGGTTTCACCATGTTGGCCAGGCTGGTCTCAAACTCCTGACCTCAAGTGATCCACCTGCCTTGGCCTCCAAAGTGCTGGAATTACAGGTGAGAGCCACCAGGCCTGGCCAGGGCTGCTGCTTTTATTATGATCAGAAAACCACTTGTGGGATCTGTTCACTTGCCAGCTCCAGAACCAGGCTGGTAGAAGCTTATCCCTGTGACTTATCTCTGTACTGAATTAAAATCTTCTGTGAGTGAACCTGATTAGGAGAACCTTTTTTTCTTTTTTTTTTTTTTTTTGAGACAGAGTTTCGCTCTTGTTCCCAGTTTGGAGTGCAGTGGTGTGATCTCGGCTCACTGCAACCTCTGCCTCTCAGGTTCAAGCGATTCTCCTATCTCAGCCTCCCGAGTAGCTGGAATTACAGGTGCCCGCCACCTTGCCCAGCTAATTTTTTGGTATTTTTAGTAGAGATGGGGGTTTCTCCATGTTGGTCAGGCTGGTCTCGAACTCCTGACCTCAGGTGGTCTGCCCACCTCCCAAAGTGCTGGGATTATAGGCATGGCCACTGCGCCCGGCCTTTTTTTTTTTTTTTTGAGATGGCATTTTACTGTTGCCCAGGCCGGAGTGCATTGACACAATCTCAGCTCACTGCAACCTCCACCTCAAGCAATTCTCCTGGCTTAGCCTCCTGAGTAGCTGGGATTATGGGCATGCCCCACCACGCCTGGCTAATTTTGTATTTTTAGTAGAGAACAGGGTGTCTCCACGTTGGTCAGTCTGGTCTCGAACTCTCCACCTCAGATGATCCGCCTGCCTTGGCCTCCCAAAGTACTGGGATTATAGGTGTGAACCACCACACCTGGCCCATACTTGCTTTTTCTTTTGGCCAGGTTCCTCATGGATGAAGAAGGACCAGCCCACCTTTACCCTCCGACAAGTTGGAATAATATGTGAGCGTCTCTTAAAAGACTATGAAGATAAAATTCGGGAGGAGTATGAGCAAATCCTCAATACCAAACTAGCAGGTAGGCCGAGGCAGAGACTATGCCATTGTCCTTAACAGGGTTCAGTTAAGAATTAACGCCAGTTAAATAACTTAGAAAAAGAGAGTAGGACTTCATGCAAGGGAGTTTATTGAGTTGCGGGTATTGAAGTTACTCTTTGGTAGTTGCAAACACATCATTTATACATTGTATGAAAGGACTTTGTTGTTTTGTTTGTTTGTTTTTGAGATGGAGTTTCGCTCTTGTTGTCCAGGCTGGAGTGCAGTGGTGCGATCTCGGCTCATCACAACCTCCGCCTCCCAGGTTCAAGCAGTTCTCCTGCCTCAGCCTCCTGAGTAGCTAGGATTACATGTGCCACCATGCCTAGCTAATTTTTTTGTATTTTTAGTGGAGACGGGGTTTCTGCATGTTGGTCAGGCTGGTCTGGAACTCCTAACCTCAGGTGATCCACCCACCTCGGCCTCCCAAACTGCTGGGATTACAAGCGTGAGCCACTGCGCCCGACCAGGACTTTATTTTTTAAATAGAGACAAGGTTTTGCTATGAGCCCAGCTCCAGGAGTCTCCAGCTCCAGGCCTCAAGAAATACTCCACCTCAGCTTCCCAGAGTGCTGGCATTACAGGAGTGCTACACTTTGCCCAGTGGAAGGGATTTTTCATTTGCATTTCTGAAAAGAAACAAACCAAGCTCTTGCAATAATTTTGTCTGTCACTAAAGGCATTGAGTAGGCCATTTGGGCTAGCTGGCTGGTAAACAGATGGTTGTGATACTGTACTAAACTCTCAACAGGTGTTATGGAAGAGTGTAGTATTGTCAACATATTCAAACTTCCTAGTAGAAGTCATAGTTAAAGATGTGGAGAGTTGGGTGTGATTTGGGAGGAACAGTAGAGTAAAAGCAAGGCTAGGGCAGGCTCTGGGTTCTAAGAGGAAGGGTAGAGAATTCATACTGGGAAGCTATTTATCATCCTGACACTTGATTCTTAAAAATTGAGGGAGAGTTGCTGAGGATAAGTATGTACCGTCTTCTCACAGAACAATATGAATCTTTTGTGAAATTCACACATGATCAGATTATGCGACGGTATGGGACAAGGCCAACAAGCTGTAAGTATTGCTACGTTTTCTTTCAATTTTCTGTTTCAAGAGCAAAATTTCTACACTGAATCTTAACTCCTGAGAGTAAAAAGTCCCTGTGAAATAAAATGTGCCCACCACTCTGCTAAGCGCATTAAATCCACACCAAAGCTTGTATAATCCTCACAGTGACCCTATGAGGAGTACTATTATTAGCTCCATTTTACTGGTAAAGATAGCACTTACAGAGGTTAAATAATTTGCCCAAGCTTATATAGCTAGTGGTTCGGCTAGGATTAAAATCTAGGTAGTCTGACTCAAGCACCAATTTGTTACCTGTCTTTTCTCCAGAAAGATAGTTTCAGTTGTTAATTTATGAAAGTTGATTCCTTAAGTTAGTTTATCAAGTGTGATCAGGATTTCTTATTCTAAATAATTTGCAACTACCAGATAGTCAAAGCATAAAATATAAACAGCTGTATATCTAAGTGAATTTGAATCAGGTTCCTTAAATTCTTGATTTTTAGTATCTTTTAAGTGGTGACTCATCGTTCATGCTATTTCTCACGTTTACTATTAGTGAAAATTTTTAAAGCATGACACTCCAATTTTTAGTATTCTTAACCTTTCTGTTTTTTATTCCTAATTTACAGATGTGTCCTGAAGCTTTGTCACATATCTGGGTACCAGGTTTGACCTCAAGAGATGGCTGCTGTACACTTTTTGCAACTGGTTTGATATCACATTTCAGCTCCAACTTTGCATCCTGAGAACACTTAAACGTTTCTGCAGGTCCATTTTATACAACTTGAAAGACCGTAAAACTTTCTGGTTGCCACAAGCATATCTTTCTTTTCTGCTCATCCAATAAACAGCTGTGCCCTACTGTGATAGATTTTCCAAACAAAAATACCTGGAGCAGCAGTTTAGCAAAATATGCCTTCAGTGGCACTCAACAAATGGAGTTTCCCCAAGCACAGTTCTGTAAGAAGTGCGTGTGAGAGTGTGTGTATATGTGTGTATGTGTATTTTAAGTTATTATTTGTATTGTGCAAAAAAAATTTTTTTTATCTTGGGGATTCTGGCTGTGAATTTGGTGCACGACAATTATGGTAAAAAAACATTTGCTTGGTCTACAGGAGATCATTAATGTTTTGTGACCATATAAGTTGTAACAGTGGATTGTTTTTATATGTAGGTATTGTTAAATACAGGGACTGTTTCCAGGCACAGAACATGAATCGTAAGTTAGGATGGACATTAGATGTGATTATGATGATAAAGCGAAGGTCTGCGGTCCTACATCTACAGATGCGTGGTGAGAAATTAGAACAAACTGGAGATGGGCCATTGACACATGGACTCTGCCTGGGCATGTTAGGAAAATACTTTGACTCCAAGCCTTAAAATACTCACATGGAGTCGGCGCTCACCTCATTCACACAATCATAGAGCTCCCTGGACACGGAACCTCTAAAGGGAAAAGGTCTACCCTGGAGCAGGAGCATCAGGGTTTGCTTGGGAGCATGAGAGGTGAGCTCAGGGCTAGGCCTGGGCCAGGCCCTGGCAGCACTGCTACTTGGGAGGAGCCACTTCACCTTTGTATTAGTTATTAAAAATATAATTTGGGCTGGACGCAGTGGCTCACGCCTATAATCCCAGCACTTCGGGAGTCGGAGGCATGCGGATCACTTGAGGTCAGGAGTGCGAGACCACCCTGGCCAATACGGTGAAACCCCGTCTCTTCTAAAAATACAACAAAATAAGCCGGGCTTGGTGGCAGGCGCCTGTAATCCCAGCTGCTTGGGAGGCTGAGGCAGGAGAATCGCTTGAACCCTGGAGGTGGAGGTTGCAGTGAGCACAGATCACGCCACTGCACTCCAGCCTGGGTGACAAAACGAGACTTCGTCTCAAAAAAAACCATAGAATTTGGATCCTTTGGTCAGATTCTCCCAAATTCTTTTGAGGTGTCCATGGTCAACTGCTTCAGCTTTGTTTTGGCAACCCCCTGCCCAAAGTCGCATATAGGCTGTTCTTCACCTTGTTTCCAAGGCTGAGGAACAGAAAGTAGCCTCTGTTTTGAGGAGGTGGAAGTTAAGTATACATTTATTTTTTACTGTGACTTGTTCAGGACCACATTTTACAAAATGCCTTGTTTCCTTTATTGTTTCTGGAAAGGAAAGTTCTATTAATATTGTTTTACTTTGAATATAGAATAGTTTTTTTAATTAGGGCTTATTTTGAAAAATTCTGAGTTTAATTCAAATGTATGCCAATACCTTCCAAAGTAAGGTAATATTCAGAGACAGTTGTTCTGATCAGATGGCTTAGAGAAATTTCTGGAATATTCACATTCGAAGATTCCTTATTAATGAATGTCTTTGACTTAAATCTAACCAAAAACTGCAACATTATTCTTTGTACATTTTCATTATATAGTGTTAACAAGCTTAGTTGCAAACAAATAAAATACTTAAGCTATTTGTTTACCTTGCCTTCTTAATACTGTGATAATGTTTATTAATTCAGATAACTTATGTGAGAGCTGCTATAACCATTTCCCCAGTTAAACATTGCATTGAAAATTTATGGACCTTTAAAAAAGCCCAACAGTGATTTTTTTTTTTTTTTTTTAGTAATTAAAGAATGATTTTACTTTGTATTTGAAGGGGATTTGTTTCATCTCTTCTTTTTTCAGGGTAGTCACTTGTTCCTAAAAGAGGAACATAGCAGTGGCTGTAATGGGAATGACTCTGCAGTAGTTAAGTCACACCAAAATAAGGAAAGAGCAGCTGTAGGGGCCATCAAAAGCTGTGGAGGCTGGACCGGTAATGGGGAATGCTGCCCCACTGAAGTCTTACTGGAGATCAGTGTGATGTGCTCACTTAACTATAAAGTGTCAGCCCCCATTCCAACTAAGTGACTCCTGGCTGGGAAGTAGAGTAGGTTTCTGTAAGGAAAATAACACCTGCTCACCCCACCCTCTCACTATACCCATTGTTGTTAGGCTGTCGTATAATGATAAGGTTGCCCTCTGAGGCCACAAGGTAAGACCAAACCACCAGGGCTGGGTTTTGGGATCCCCTCTAAATAGACCACACATGTTTGTTTAGTGTTTATAATCTAGAGAAAAGACAATTCCTGGGACAGAAAATGGGGGCCTAGAAGGTGGATCTTAGACTGGTGAATGAAATAATTTTTCTCTAGACCTTGATTTCCAGAGCTTGAATTTAAGGGCATTCCCAGGTAGAGAAATGTCTTTGTCACGTGAAAATTATAGACCAAGGAAGACATCAACCTACAAAAACCTGTAAGGGTCTCTCAGGACCAGTGTTTTCAGAATATCTGGTGAGCTAGTTAATTTTTTTCTCTATTTTAATTCCAGTTATTATCCTCTTGGTAAAGTCTTAGGCGTAAGGGTTAAAAAGGAGTAAGTGTCCATCCTTGGGTCAGAAGTTAAAAGGAAGATCAGAACTCCTAAGGCAGTGATATTTGTTAAGATCTTCCAAAGGGGAGGACCATCAGGGAGTACAATAATTTAAGCCAGTGGGGCGCAGTTGCACACACCTGTAATCCTGGCACTTTGGAAGGCTGAGGTGGGCGGATCACCTGAGGTCAGGAGTTCGAGATCAGCCTGACCAACATGGTGAAACCCCATCTCTATTAAAATACAAAAATTAGCCGGGCAGGTGGCAGCACCTGTAATCTCAGCTACTTGGGAGGCTGAGGCAGGGAGAATTGCCTGAAACCAGGAGGCAGAGGTTGCAGTGAGCCAAGATCATGCCATTGCACTCCAGCCTGGCAACAGAGCAAGACTCTCTCACAAAAAAAAAAAAAAGAATTTAAGCCAACCTTTCAGACCTGGTGAATCTTCTGCTTACCATGGAGGATTGGTTGGCTAGCATAGTAGTTAAAGGACTGACTGGGTGTTTGTAGCTCTGTAGTTTAGTTTCTTCTCTGCCACTAATTTGCTTATGTCAGCCTTGCCAGTTAATAAACTTGCTGAACCATAGCTTCCTTACCTGTAAAACTGAGGTTAATAGTAGGTACATACTGCGTTTTGTTTTCAAATGCAAGAAATAATCCACATAAAGAAAGTGTTTAGCACAGCTTAGGGCAAAGAGCATAGACTGTGCACTTTAAAATGTTAGAGCAGGTTTCTTTATAGTAGTCTTTATCAGACATGGAGACCCAAACTTCAGTGTCCCAGGTAGTGATTCTTAGCTTTCCAATATGAATAGCTCCTTGTTAACATAAAGATCTCACTTTTTCTTATTAGAATTTGTACCTTTAAGTGTTTGGTTAAGGAAATAAAAGATGAATGACAAATGAATTTGGTAATGCCTTCCTGTGACTCTGTATTCACTATGTATGTTTTGTATGTTAATATAGCAGGGTCATACAAAAACTGGCTTATTTTTGTAAAGTTTTGTTGAAACACTGCTGCACCTATTCATTTGTCTGTGGCAGCTTTTACACTGCAACTCTAGACTTGAGTAGGTGCTACAAAGACCGAAGTGTGGGCCACAGAGCTGAAAATACTTACTCTATGTCCTTTTACAGAAAAGTGTGCTGGCCTTTGCACTAAAGCATGAAGAAACATTTGAAAAAAAGCACACAGTTCGGGCACAGTGGCTCACACCTGTAATCCCAGCACTTTGGGAGGCCAAAGCGGGCAGATTACTTGAGGATAGGAGTTCAAGACCAACCTGGCCAACATGGAGAAATCCCATCTCTACTAAAAATGGAAAATTAGCCAGGTGTGGTGGTGCATACCTATTAGTAATCTCAGCTACTAGGAAGGCTGAGGCAGGAGAATCGCTTGAACCTGGGAGGTGGAAGTTGAGGTAAGCCAAGATCGTACCATTGCACACCCACCTGGGCAACGAGCAAAATTTTGTCTCAATTTTAAAAAAAGAAAAAGCAACAAACAAGGCAAAGTTACTTCATTTATAATCCTTGTTGCATCATGAGTTGGTGAACACTTCCCCTAATATGTCATTCTTAATTACGTTATACCTTAAGTTGAGGTGTGGTGAAAATATCCTTTTTGCTTGCAAATAAAAACTGATTGCCAAAGTAAGTATGTTACAGAAAAAGCTACTGAACGACTGTTTGGAGCACTGATTCTCAAGGATGGGGACAGGGAGCATACTATTTGGGGAGGGAGAAAGATTTGAAATGGACCAATTTTATTTCAAGCATTTTTAATTTTGGAATTTTAGGTATAAAAATGGGTGTGAATTTTGTTCAATAGAAGATAGCATGGCTTTAAAGATAGTTTGTAAAATACTATTCTTAAGGAACAAGGTTTAATAGTGCCCATGGGCTATTAAAAAGGAACACAAACTTCTCTGCTACTCTGGAGTCCTTTGTTAAAAACAGATTGAGGGAGTGTTGTAGTCTTCCAGAGCTACAGTTAAACTGGATAAGGTCGGACACTTGGAAAAAAGCGTACCTTTACCCACCGTAAACCATACGTTCTTTTTTTCCTTCTTTTTTTTGAGATGGAGTTTCGTTCTTGTTTCCCAGGCTAGAGTGCATTGGTGCGATCTTGGCTCACTGCAACTTCTGTGTCCCGGGTTCAAGCAATTCTCCTGCCTTAGCCTCATGAGTAACTGGGATTACAGGCATGCACCACCACACCCAGCTAATTTTGTATTTTTAGTAGAGACAGGGTTTCACCATGTTGGTCGAGTGGGTCTCAAACTCCTGACTTTGTGATCCACCCACCTTAGCCTCCGAAAGTGCTGGGATTACAGGTGTGAGCCACCGCACCTGGCCACCAAACCATACTTTCAAGTAAATAATTAGCACTTTCTTGTACTGAAGGTGTGGTATTTTGAGAATTTAAAGTTATGGTCTTCATGGGTCTTTGTTTACTGCTATATCTAATATCTCCTTTTTATTTTTTTCCTTTTTTGAGATAGTTTCAGTCTGTCACCCAGGCTGGAGTGCAGTAGCGCCATCTCGGCTCACTGCATCCTCCGCCTCCCAGGTTCAGGCGATTATTCTGCCTCAGTCTCCTGAATAGCTTGGATTACAGGTGCTTGCCACCACACCTGGCTAATTTTTGTGTTTTTCAATAGAAACGGGGTTTCATCATATTGGCTAGACTGGTCTTGAACTTCTGACCTTGTGATTCGCCCACCTTGGCCTCTGAAAGTGCTGGGATTACAAGCATGAGCCACTGCGCCCTTCATAGTACCTCATTTTGTGCCTGGTTATCTGTGAGCTGCACAGTATATTTGAAAAATTACCTAGCCGGGCGAGGTGGCGGGCG
Source organism: Trachypithecus francoisi (assembly GCF_009764315.1). Taxonomy (NCBI): domain Eukaryota; kingdom Metazoa; phylum Chordata; class Mammalia; order Primates; family Cercopithecidae; genus Trachypithecus; species Trachypithecus francoisi. The sequence continues at coordinate 85,657,146 of NW_022681457.1, read as the reverse complement.
CCTGTAGTCCCAGCTACTCGGGAGACTGAGGCAGGAGAATGGCGTGAACCCGGGTGGCGGAGCTTGCAGTGAGCCGAGATCGTGCCACCACACTCCAGCCTGGGCGACTGAGCAAGACTCTGTCTCAAAAAAAAAAAGGAAAAATTATGGCTGGGCATGGTGGCTCGGGCTGTATGCGCTAGCTCACGCCTGTAATCCCAGCACTTTCAGAGGCCGAGGCGGGCAGATCACGAGGTCAGAAGTTTGAGACCAGCCTGGCCTATATAATGAAACCTCGTCTCTACTAAAAATACAAAAAATTAGCCGGGCATGGTGGTGGGTGCCTGTAATCCTAGCTACTAGGGAGGCTGAGCTGGGAGAATCACTTGAACCCAGGAGGCTGAGGTTGCAGTGATCTAAGATCGCGTACCATTGCACTCCAGCCTAGGCAACGAGCAAAACTCCGTCTCAAAAAAAAAAAAAAAATTATTTGCAGGAGTAAACAGGACAAGAGTAGGGGTATCTACCTCTAAAAAGGATTTATGTTTCTTGTGGCTGGGAATACTACCAAATCATGTATGCAGGTTTCAGAACACTGAAAGTACCTCAAGTCATCCAGATTAAATATAACCTGGTGGCAAGTCCACTTGAGAACTGGTTTACTTTTTTTGTTTGTTTTTGTTGTTGTTGTTTTTTGAGACAGAGTCTCGCTCTGTCACCCAGGCTGGAGTGCAGTGGCACGATCTCGGTTCACTACAATCTCTGCCTCCTGGGTTCAAGGGATTCCCCTGCCTCAGCCTCCCGAATAGCTAGGAGTACAGGCACATGCCACCAAGCACAGCTAATTTTGTGTTTTTAGTAGAGACAGGGTTTCACCATGTTGGCCAGGCTGGTCTTGAACTCTTGACATCAGATCACATGCCCGCCTTGGCCTCCCAAAATACTGAGATTACAGGTGTGAGCCACCATGCCTGGCCAAGAAATGGTTTACTTTCTATTCATCTTTATCATAAAGGTGTAATTCTTTGGGATCCCAATTTAAGGTGTCTGTGGTGAGAATTCCCACCATTATCTAGCCTTAGGTTTTGACTTTTGTGCAGTTCTTGAGGCTGCTGAAAGACTTCTAAAAGTGCAGCTCAGGCGTCCAAGAACTTACAGATTGGCAAATGCCTTAAAGGAAAAAGCAGGTCTGACTGCTAGGCTTAGTTCTGTCTTCTCCTCGCTTAGACTTTGGTTCAGTTATTCCTTATTACCTGGTTAACTTTTTGATGCTTTTAAGAGAATGACGGGTCGGGCATGGTGGCTCATGCCTGTAATCCCAGCACTTCGGGAGGCTGAGATGGGAGGATCATTTGAGACCAGCAAGGGCAACGTAAGGAGAACCTGTCTCTGCAAAAAATAAACTAAAAAATTTAGCCAGGCATGGTGGCACACACCTGTGGTCTCAACTTCTTTGGAGGCTGAGGTGGAAGAATCACGAGCCTAGGAGGTTTAAGCTGCTGTGAGCCATGATTGTGCCATAGCAGTCCAGCTTGGGTGACGGAGCAAGACTCTGTCTCAAAAAACTATATATATATATAAATTTTTTTTTTAACTGCTTATTTTTTGAGGTGGAGTTTTGCTGCTGTCGCCCAGGCTGGAGTGCAGTGGCATGATCTCTGCTCACTGCAAACTCTGCCTCCCCAGTTCAAGTGATTCTCCTGCCTCAGCCTCCCCAAATAGCTGGGATTACAGGCATCTGCCACCACACCTGGCTAATTTTTGTATTTTTAGTAGAGACAGGGTTTCACCATGTTGGCCAGGCTGGTCTCGAACTCATGACCTCAGGTGGTCCACCTGCCTTGGCCCCCCAAAGTGCTGGGATTACAGGTGTGAGCCACTGCGCCCAGCCATTTTCATTGCTTTTTAGTTGGCTTTGTCAGTAGGTTTTCCAATTTATTTTGTAGAGATGGTCTCGTTCTGTTGCCCTTGTTGGAGTGCAGTGGTGCAGTCATAGCTCACTGCAGCTCAGGCAGTCCCCCCACCCTCGGCCTCCCAAAGAGATGAGATTACAGGTGTGATCTCCCAGATTTTCTTTTTTTAAATTTAGGGTGACCATCGCCCGTGGCACAGCCCTCAAGAGGTCATGTGCCCCAGGTGGATCCAGATTTTCTAATGCTCCATTTCTAGGAGTGAAAGTACCTATGTATTTCTTGTCTCATCAGAGCTTTGATTAGTTGATGAAGGCTGTTAACTTGCTTTGCTACCCAACATGCCTTCTTGTTAGTTAAACGTAAGTAGGAAAAGACATGTTTATGTTGGCTTTGAGTGTTAATCATTCAGCAAATATTACTGGTGTCTTCTGTGTTCTTTATTTATGGAGGAATGATATTTGAGTTTCTAAAGCCTGTCAAGTTCTATAAATGGCCCTAGCCTTTCTGTCTTACAACCCTGGTACCCGATTTAGAGTTTAACATAAATAAATAGTCACCTGAATCTAGTGAGAAAGGACTCAGTCTAGCAAGAGATAATAAGCAGGCAAGGTAAAAGTTGGCAAGTGTGTGACTGGTACAGGTAGTAGACTGAGGAGAGGGCGGTTCTGATCAGGGAAAGCTTCATTGGAGGAGGTAGGGTTGAAACAAGGTTCAAAGAATGAATGGGCTCAGGTAGGTGAAAGTAGGGATTGGGGCTTGAAGTAAGCAAAGACTGAGTAATGGGAAACCATGGTGGTATGCAGAGAGGACATTCTTCTTAGCCAGAGTACAAAACTGTTGTGGATCCCAGGAAAAGTCTGGAGCTAGGTAGTAGGGGCTAGATAATAGAGGACTTTGACTAATAGGAGTTTGGCCCTTATCCTGTGGAAATCTGAAGGGTTTTGGGAAAATGAATTCAGGGCTAGGTGCAAGACAGAAGGGCAAATACCAGACTAAGACAGCCACTAAGAGCCTTTTTTTTTTTTTTTTTTTTTGTCCAGTCAGAGGTTATGAGGCTTATATATTTATTACAAAGGATGATTAACCATGGCTGTAGCTTCACCTAAGAGGAATGTGGCTCTTGGGCTGGGCGCAGTGGCTCATACCTGTAATCTCAGCACTTTGGGAAGTCAAGGTGGGCGGATCACCTGAGGTCAGGAGTTTGAGACCAGCCTGACCAACATGGAGAAACCCCATCTCTACTAAAAATACAAAATTAGCCGGGCATGATGGTGCATGCCTGTAATCCCAGTTACTTGGGAGACTGAGGCAGGAGAATCGCTTGAACCTGGGAGGCAGAGGTTGCAGTGAGCCAAGATCATGCCATTGCACTCCAGCTTAGGCAACAAGAGTAAAACTCTGTCTCAAAAAAAAAAAAAAAGAGAGGAATGTGGCTCTTGAATAATCTTTCTAGTCTCATCTTTCCTGTCTCCTTAGACATGCCTTCAAAGATCCCTTCAAAGAAAAAAGATTTTTCTTTTGCTTTGGCTTGTCTTTCCCCCTAACTTTACTTAATCCAGCCCAATTCCATAGCTGCTGCTGGTTCCTTTAACAGAGGAGGGGAGTGGGGTGACATAGATTCTCTTAAACCTACCTATTTAAAGGTATTAATTAGCTTTTACATGCACTACTTTAAAATTTTCCTCTCAATTGTTTGAGTCCAGGAGTTCAAGGTTACGGTGAACTATGATTTCACCATGCAGTCCAGCCAAGGTGACAGAGCAAGACCCTGTCTCTTAAAATTAAAAAACCAAAACAAAACGTTTTTGTCTCAAACTCTGTCCCTAGCATTGACTCAACCTATAATTTTTTTTTTTTTTTCCTTGAGATGGAGTTTCAAGAAAAAACTCCAGGCTGGAGGCAGTGGCACGGTCTCAGCTCACTGCAACTTCTGCCTCCCAGGTTCAAGCGATTCTCCTGCCTCAGCCTCCCAGATAGCTGGGATTATGCCACCACACCCAGCTAATTTGTATTTTTAGCAGAGACGGGGCTTCTCCGTATTAGCCAAGCTGGTCTGGAACTCTTGACCTCAAGTGATCTACCCGCCTTGGCCTCCCAAAGTACAGGGATTACAGGCATGAGCCACCGTGCCCGGCCTTGACCTATTATATCTATTAATATGTTAATATTATATATATAATATATAGTATATGTATCTATTAATATGTTATTAATATTAATATCTATTATGTCTTTTAAATAGTGACTTCACAGCTCAGTCTCTTTGTTCTGCACATCCATTCTGAGTCGCAGCCCCGGTACACCTCAGGAAGGGCTGGATCCCCTTATCCTGTCCGTGAACACCAACTACCGAGACAGCTGATGAGGCTGGATTGGTGTGTGACAGAGGCCCCCCAGAGTCAGCAGAGCCAAGCATACAGCGCACATCAGGCAGAGCAGGACAGGGGCAGAGAAGACACTGGGGCAGGGCCAGTGGGCACATCTGGAGCACCTGCAAGGACTCTGCAGGGAACGGTGACTATGGGCCAGTGTGAGTAGTGCCCTGCAGAGGCTGGCTGCCCACCCAAGGTTTGGTTGGGGTGGAATGTGATGACATCATATACACTGAGAAGGTGGGAACCGGGGACTGGGCATGATGACTCATGCTTGTAATCCTAGCACTGGGAGGCCGAGGCGGGTGGATCACCTGAGGTCAGGAGTTCAAGACCAGCCTGGTCAATGTCATGACACCCCGTGTCTACTTAAAATTCAATTTAAAAAAAAACAGTGGGGGCTGGGCGTGGTGGCTCACGCCTGTAATCCCAGCACTTTGGGAGGTCGAGGTGGGTGGATCACGAGGTCAAGAGATTGAGACCATCCTGGCCAACACGGTGAAACCCTGTCTCTACTAAAAATACAAAAACTAGCCAGACTTGGTGGTGGGCACCTGTAGTCCCAGCTACTCAGGAGGCTGAGGCAGGAGAACCACTTGAACCCAGCAGGCGGAGATTGCGGTGAGCAGAGATAACGCCACTGTACTTCAGCCTGGCGACAGAGCGAGACTCCGTCTCAAAAAACGAAACACTGGGAACAGGGTTGTCACCTACCTAACAGGGCTCTGAGAGAGCCAGGCAGGCCCAAAGTGGCTTGAGAAGGTAAGGGAAAAATCCTGGCCTGCGCTCGGGGTCACAGAGCGGGGCCCAGGGAGAGTTCCTGCTGAGGGCAGGGCCTTGCCAGTCTTCGATCTCCATCCAGTGCCAAAGGTGGGAGCTCCCAGGCAGATGAGGCCAGAAGGGAGAGGTGTTTTTTTTTTTTTGAGACGGAGTCTTGATCTGTCGCCCAGGCTGGAGTGCAGTGGCCGGATCTCAGTTCACTGCAAGCTCTGCCTCCCGGGTTCACGCCATTCTCCGGCCTCAGCCTCCCGAGTAGCTGGGAATACAGGCGCCCGCCACCTCACCCGGCTAGTTTTTTGTATTTTTTTAGTAAAGACGGGGTTTCACTGTGTTAGCCAGGATGGTCTCGATCTCTTGACCTCGTGATCCACCCGTCTCGGCCTCCCAAAGTGCTGGGATTACAGGCTTGAGCCACCGCGCCCGGCAGGGAGAGGTTTAAACCCAAGTCACATGTCCAGCAATGGAGTCCCACTGCCGCAAAGTCTGGGAAGTGAGGAGCGCCTCTGCCCAGCTTCCGCCCCGTCTGGGAAATGAGGAGCGCCTCTGCCTGGCTGCTGTGCAACCCTCCAAGTGTGAAGTGACAGCCTTGTGTGTGATCTTTCTGCCCTCCCCAAGTTTGCATTTTCGACATTAAAGTTTACTTTTTAATTAAAAGTTCTAAATTGAAGAATAAAAAAAAAGTGACTTAATGAATTATGTGGCTACTCTTCCTCTTCCACAATTTTCAGTACTCTACCTGAAACTCTACTGTTAACTCCCAGATCAAATAAATTTAAACCTTCTGTAGGCTGTCTCTCTGCAGCCAAAATCAGTGATTCAGCAGTCCTCATGGTAGAGAAGCTCACAATCTAGTGGGCAGAGGACTCCTTACTTTGGTAAGTGTTCTTTGGGTCTGGACAGAGAAAGGGAAGGGTGTTTCCCGGGGAAGGTTATTCAGCTGCTCTGGCAGGTTCCCTCCAGGTAGTGTAATTACCCTCATCTGTGTTCAGGAATGCTGACTCACTAATAAAGCTATATTAGTCTATAAAACCAGACTCCAGTGTGTTAATTTATGGTGAGAATATATGTCAAGTAGACTGGTCCTTTGGCCATACTAGTTTATTTTCTTCATGTAATCATACTACTTGGGAAGCCTAGTTAAAGTTAAGAGGCAGCTCTATAAATCAAAATGAGAGGAGTTAGTTGTTCTAGGGATGGGATATTTACCAAAATCAAGTTGCCTCTCCCACCATGAGCCTGGCACAGTCTCTCCCCAATTATTTTGCCTCAGTGATTCCTGATTATTTCACCTGTTGAACGATATTTCCTACACCCCCAAATGGCACAGTCTTAGATGTCACTTAGATGATCGCTCTAGTTTCCATTATTTTCCAGCCCTTAGGACCCGTTTGTTTTTCACATTACTTTGCTTCTCTGCTCTGTTGTGTCTGTCCTACAGCCGAATTACCAGGTTAGGAGTAGGGAGACTTTCCAAACACCGTCTTCCCCAAATGTGCTACCCAACTTACTCAAATCTGTGTGGCAGTGGTACCAGGATACAGACCTAAATAAAGTTCCCAATGTGCTACATTATAGATGGCCTATCTGTAGAAGGGTACTGTGAGAGCTTTTCTCAGGTTATGACTAGGAGGTGTGTAAACATGAGGGAACCTTACAAGTCAAGGACAGGAATCCCGTGAATGCAGACCCAGGGATCCTTTAGACAGCTCTGCCTACAACCTTACAGACACCCTGTGCAGCTGAGGCTTGTTCAGAGGGATGGGACTGAGGGCCTTGCATTAGGACTTCAGCCCCGCTTTGCTATGCTGGGAGCAAAGCTATGTTGGGAAGAATACCTAGTCCTATTCCACTGGGTGTCGGGGCGGCGGGGATCCATGAAACGGAAAACAGTAATAGCCCGGGCTTGCGTCTCTACGCATGAAGGCCTCTTTTTTTTTTCAGTATAAAAACACCCGTGAAGCAATGGATATGCAGATCAGGCAAAGAAAAGGTAAAGGTGGGGAAACGGGGAGGGAACAGCAACATTACCTCGCCTGTGATGTAGGGAGCAACAAAATGCAGGCAGCCACCAGTGGCAACACACAGGCTCAGTTCTGGTAGAGGGTACTCTGGGAGTTGTAGTTTCTTAGCCTTTGCGGCCAAGGAAGACTGACACCTACATCCTTGCGCCCCTGTCATGCATACAGCAAGACTGTATGCATGGCCCAGTGGAGGAGGCTGGGGCATCATCATTTAACAATATCTATAATAGATGTTTACAGGGCTGGTGGGATCTCAAAAAGGCCTAGTAAATGCCTGAGGAATTCAGGAAGTTTTCACCAGAAAATGACGTGATAAACCGTATCTGGATGGATTAGGTATTCACCAGGGAGACAGTGGGAAGGTGGTGGCAAGTGGGCGGGATCATTCCAGGCGAAGAAACTGCTCCCACGAGCTTGGAACGTGAAAGCAATTGTGGATGGCTGAGAACACGAGTTTGAGTGGGGGCGGTAAACAATGGGATCTGAGGATTTAGAAATGGGTGAATAATCTTGAATGCCAAACCCAAGAATTTTTACCTTTTCTTGAAGCATTGACACCTCACACAGCCGAGGCAGAATGAATGGCTCCCTCCATGGTGTTTCATTCATCTTTCTGTAACAGAAGATCACTGGCTACAACATTTTGACTGTTTCTTCATCCCAAGAACCCAAGGGCCATGGAAGTGTAGTTTTCATAAGTTATTAGGGTACGGGTGGTATTTGGTTACATGAGTAAGTTCTTTAGTGATTTGTGAGATTTTGATGCACCCATCACTCAAGCAGTATACACCGTACCCTATTTGTAGTCTTTTATCCCTCACCCCACTCCCGCCCTTTTTCCCAAGTCCCCAAAGTCCACTGTATCATCCTTAAGTCTTTGCGTCCTCATAGCTTAACTCCCACATATCAGTGAGAACATACAATGTTGGATTTTCCATTCCTGAGTTACTTCACTTAGAATATTAGTCTCCAATCTCATCCAGGTCGCTGCAAATGCCATTAATTCATTCCTTTTTATGGCTGAGTAGTATTCTATTGTATATATATATACACCACAGTTTCTATTTTTTTTTTTTTTTTGAGACGGAGTCTTGCTCTGTTGCCCAGGCTGGAGTGCAGTGGTGCAAACTGAGCTCACTGCAACCTCCGCCTCCTGGGTTCAAGTGATTCTCCTACCTCAGCCTCCTGAGTAGCTGGGACTACAGGTACGTGCCACCACGCCCGGCTAATTTTTTGTATTTTTAGTAGAGACGGGGTTTCACCATGTTCGCCAGGATGGTCTCCATCTCCTGACCTCAGGATCTGCCCACCTTGGCTTCCCAAAGTGCTGGGATTACAGGTATGAACCACTGCGCCCAGCCCACAGTTTATTTATCCACTCGTTGATTGATGGGCATTTGGGTTGGTTCCACATTTTTGCAACTGTGAATTGTGCTGCTATAAACGTGTGTGCAAGTATCTTTTTCATATAATGACTTCTTTTCCTCTGGATAGATACCCAGTAGTGAGATTGCTGGATCAAATGGTAGTTCTACTTTTAATTCTTTAAAGAATCTCCACACAGTTTTCCATAGTGGTTGTACTAGTTTACATTCCCACCAGCAGTGTAGAAGTGTTCCGTGATCACCACATCTATGCCAATACTACTGCTTTTTTGTTTTGTTTTATTTTATTTTATTTTATTTTATTTTATTTTATTTTTTAGAGACAAGAGTCTTGTACTTCCCCCAGGCTGGAGTGCAATGGTGTGATCTCAGCTCACTACAACCTCTGACTCCCAGGTTTAAGTGATTCTCATGCTTTAGCTTCCCGAGTAGCTGGGATTACAGGTGCCTGCCACCACGCACAGCTAATTTTTGTACTTTTAGTAGAGACAGGCTTTCACCATGTTGGCCAGGCTGGTCTCAAACTCCTGGCCTCAGGTGATCTACCTGCCTTGGCCTCCCAAAGTGCTGAGATTACAGGCATGAGCCACCATGCCTGTTTTTGAATTTTTTTATTACGTTCATTCTTGTAGGAGTATGTTGGTATCGCATTACGGTTTTGATTTACATTTCCCTGATCATTAGTGACGTTGAGCTTTTTTTCATATGTTTGTTGGTCATTTGTGTATCTTCTTTTGATAACTGTCTATTCATGTCCTTAGCCCACTTTTTGACGGGATTTTTTTTTTTCTTACTGATTTGTTTGAGTTTGTTGTAGATTCTGGATATTAATCCTTTGTCAGATATAGATTGTGAAGATTTTCTCCCACTCTGTGGGTTGTCTGTTTACTCTGCTGGCTGTTCCTTTTGCCATGCAAAATCTCTTCAGTTTAATTAAGTCCCAACTATTTGTCTTTGTTTTTATTGCATTTGCTTTTGGGTTTTGGCCATGAAATTCTTGCCTCAGCCAATGTCTAAGTTATTTTCTAGACTTTTTATAGTTTCAGGTCTTAGATTTAAGTCCTTAATCCATCTTGAGTTGATTTTTATATAAGGTGAGAGAGGCGGATCCAGTTTCATTCTCCTACATGTGGCTAGCCAATTGTCCAGGCACCATATGTTGAAAAGGTGTTCTTTCCTCACTTTATGTTTTTGTTTGCTTTGTCAAAGATTAGTTGCGTAAAAATATTTGGGTTTATTTCTGGGTTCTCTATTCTGTTCCATTGGTCTCTGTGCCTATTTATTTTTTTTTTATTATTATTTTTCTTTTTGAGATGGAGTCTCGCTCCCGTCGAGCAGGCTGGAGTGCAGTGGTGTGATCTTGGCTCGCTGCAACCTCCACCTTCCAGGCTCAAGCAATTCTCCTTCCTCAGCCTCCCGAGTAGCTGGGATTACAGGTGTGTGCCACCACGCTGGGCTAATTTTTGTATTTTTAGTAGACATGGGGTTTGGCCATATTGGCCAGGCTGGTGTCAAACTCCTGACCTCAGGTGATCCACCTGTCTTGGCCTCCCAAAATGCTAGGATTACAGGTGTGAGCCACCACACTGCCTACGTGCCTATTTTTATACCAGTACCATGCTGTTTTGTGACTATGGCCTTACAGTATAGTTTAAAATCAGGTAATGTGATGCCTCCAGATTTGTTCTTTCTGCTTAGTCTTGCTTTGGCTATGCAAGCTCTTTTTTGGTTCCATATAAATTTTATAATTTTTTTTTTTTAGAATTGTTTTTTCTAATTCTGTGAAAAATGGCAGTGGTATTTTGATGGGAATTGCATTGAATTTATAGATTGCTTTTGGCCAGTATGGTCATTTTCACAATATTGATTCTACCCATCCATGAACATGGGATGTGTTTCCATTTGTTTGTGTCATCTATCATTTCTTTCAGCGGTGTTTTGTAGTTTTCCTTGTAGAGGTCTTTTGCCTCCTTGGTTAGGTATATTCCTCAATATTTTATTATTATTTTTTGCAGCTATTGTAAAGGGGGCTGAGTTTTTTGTGTTTGTTTGTTTGTTTGTTTGTTTGTTTGTTTGTTTTGAGAGAGAGTCCCACTCCATTACCCAGACTGGAGTGCAGTGGTGCGATCTTGGCTCACTGCAACTTCTGCCTCCCAGGTTCAAGTGATTCTCCTGCCTCAACCTCACGAGTAGATGGGATTACAGGCACCTGCTACCATGCCCAGCTGATTTGTGTATTTTTTTTTAGTAGAGACAGGGTTTCACCATGTTGGTCAGGCTGGTCTCAAACTCCTGACCTTGTGATCTGCCCTTCTCAGCCTCCCAAAGTGCAGGGATTACAGGTATGAGCCGCTGCGCCCAGCCAAATTTTTATATCTTTAGCAGAGACGGGGCTTCACCAAGTTGGCCAGGGTGGTCTCGAACTCCCAACCTTAGGTGATCCACTGGCCTTGGCTTCCTAAAGTGCTGGGATTACAGGTGTGAGGCACCGTGCCCAGCAGAGCTGAGTTCTTGATTTGATTCTCCACTTGGTTGCTGTTGGTGTATAGAAGAGCTACTGATCTGTGTACATTAATCTTGTATCCAGAAACTTTGTTGAATTCTTTTATCAGTTTGAGGAGCTTTCTGGAGGAGTCTTTAGGGTTTTCAAGGTAAACAATCATATCGTCAGCAAACAGTGACAGTTTGACTTCCTCTTTACCAGTTTGGGTGCCCTTTATTTCTTTTTTTTTTTTAGACGGAGTCTCGCTCTGTCGCCCGGGCTGTAGTGCAGTGGCCGGTTCTCAGCTCACTGCAAGCTCCGCCTCCGGGGTTTATGCCATTCTCATGCCTCAGCCTCCGAGTAGCTGGGACTACAGGTGCCCGCAACCTCGCCCGGCTAGTTTTTTGTATTTTTTAGTAGAGACGGGGTTTCACCGTGTTAGCCAGGATGGTCTCAATCTCCTGACCTCGTGATCCACCCGTCTCGGCCTCCTAAAGTGCTGGGATTACAGGCTTGAGCCACCGCGCCCGGCCTGGGTGCCCTTTATTTCTTTATCTTGCCTGATTGCTCTGGCTAGGACTTCCAGTACCGCGTTGAGAAGGAGTGGTGAGAGTGGGCAATCTGTCTTGTTTCCATTCTCAGAGGGAATGCTTTCAACTTTTCCCCATTCAGTATTACGTTGGCTGTGGGTTTGCCACAGATGGCTTTTTTTTTTTTTTTTTTTTTTTGAGGCGGAGTCTTGCTCTGTCGCCGGGGCTGGAGTGCAGTGGCCGCATCTCAGCTCACTGCAAGCTCCGCCTCCCAGGTTTACTCCATTCTCCTGCCTCAGCCTCCCGAGTAGCTGGGACTACAGGCGCCCGCCACCTCGCCTGGCTAGTTTTTGTATTTTTTAGTAGAGACGAGGTTTCACCGTGTTAGCCAGGATGGTCTCGATCTCCTGACCTCGTGATCCGCCCGTCTCGGCCTCCCAAATTGCTGGGATTACAGGCTTGAGCCACCGCGCCCGGCCCCATAGATGGCTTTTATTACATTGAGATATGTCCCTTGTATGCCAATTTTGCTGAGAGGTTTTTGTTTGTTTTTTTTTTCTGAGACAGAGTCTCACTCTGTCACCTGGGCTGGAGTGCAGTCGTACAATCTTGGCTCACTGCAACCTCTGCCTCCCTGGTTCAAGCAATTCTCCTGCCCCAGCCTCCTGAGTAGCTGGGATTACAGGCGCGTGTCACCACGCCTGGCTAATTTTTGTATTTTTAGTAGAGACGATGTTTCATCATGTTGGTCAGGCCGGTCTCGAACTCCTGATCTCGGGATCCGCCCACCTCAGCCTCCCAAAGTGCTGGGATTACAGGCATGAGCCACCATGCCTGACCCAATTTTGCTGAGAGTTTTAATCATAAAGTGATGCTGGATTTTATTGAATGCTTTTTCTGCATCTATTGAGATGATCATGTGATTTTTGTTTTTAATTCTTGTTTATGTGGTATGTCACATTTATTGACTTGCATATGTTAAACCATCCCTGCATCTTTGGGTCTTTGGCATGAAACCCACTTCATCATGGTGGATTATCTTTTTGATATGTTATTGGATTCAGTCAGTTAGTATTTTGTTAAGGATTTTAGAATCTATGTTCATCAAGGATATTGGTCTGTAGTTTTCTTTTTTGGTTATGTCCTTCCCTGGTTTTGGCATTAGGGTGATGCTGGCTTCATAGAATGAATTAGGGAGGGTTCCTTCTTTATCTTGTGGAATAGTGTCAAAATGTTTGGTACCAATTCTTCTTTGAATGTCTGGTAGAATTCTGCTGTGAATCCATCTGGTTCTGGACTTTTTTTGTTGGTAATTTTTAAATTGCCATTTCAATCTCACTGCTTGTTATTGTTCTGTTCAGGGTATCCAATTTAAGTTAGGAGGGTTGTATTTTTCCAGGAATTTATCCGTCTCTTTTAGGTTTTCTAGTTTATGTGCGTAAAGGTGTTCATAGTAGCCTTGAATGATCTTTCATATTTCAGTGATGTCAGTTGTAATATCTCCTATTTCATTTCTTTTTATTTATTTATTTTTGAGATGGAATTTCACGCTTGTTGCCCAGGCTGGAATGTGATGGCATAGTCTGCAACCTCTGCCTCCTGGGTTCAAGCGATTCTCCTGCCTCAGCCTCCCAAGTAGCTAGGATTACAGGCATGAGCCACCACACCCAGCTAATTTTGTATTTTTAGTAGAGACAGGGTTTCTCCATGTTAGTCAGGCTGGTCTCGAACTCCCAACCTCAGGTGATCTGCCCACCTTGACCTCCCAAAGTGCTGGGATTACAGGCGTGAGCCACTGCGCCCATCTCTCTCTCTCTTTTTGACAGGGTCTTGCTCTGTCACAAGACTGGAGTTCAGTAACTCAATCATAGCTCACTGCAGCCTCAACCTTTTGGGCTCAAGTGATCTTCCTGCCTCAGCCTTCTGAGTAGCTGGCACTACAAGCAAAACATCACCATGCCCAGCTAATTTTTTTTGTTGTTTTTGTATAGACAAGGTCTCACTATGTTGCTCAGGCTGGTCTTGAACTCCTGGGCTCAAGCAATCCACTTTGGCCTCCTAAAGTGCTGAGATTACAGGCATGAGCCATCATGTCCAACGCTGCATGGTATTTCTGAGGAATGACATGATGAAATCTGTATTTTAGGATGACCAGTCATGCAGAACAGATTGAAGTGAGGAGTTAGGAGACAAGAAGGAAGAGATAAATTAGCAATTTGTTGAAGGAATATTTGACAGAACTTGTGCTGTAATTAAATACTGGATGAAAGAAAAGGAAAAGGTAGAATACAACTCCAGGGTTTGCTGCCTAAGTGGCTGGGAAGATGTCACCATCAACAAACAAGAAAGGGGGCAGGGGACTGGAAAAATTAGTGATAACTTGCCACTAGCACTTCGTGAGCAAGGGCCGTGAGCTACCAGTTATATAATCCTGCAGTATTCAGCTGGACATACAAGAGGTCTTCACAAAGTTTATGAAAAATGTGTATTATGAAAAAGCTATGCATAGATCTCAAAAAATTTTTGCACCAAAATAAATTTGTACTAACTTGTTATAACATGTCTGAGCAGGATCTACTCTGAGGCACTATGAAGGATAAGACATTCGTTTGAAAAGAGCCCCTGTAAGAGCAACATGAATTCTGCTAAAATTGAAGCAAGAATGAATATCAAGTTTATGGTTAAGCTTGGGTGGAAGAATGGTGAGATCACTGAGGCTTTATGAAAAGCTTATGGGGACAATGCCTCAAAGAAATCAGCAGTTTACAAATAGATAACTTGAGGTCTCAGGTGATCCACCTGCCTTGGCCTCCCAAAGTGCTAGGATTACAGGCATGAGCCACTGCACCCAGCTATGCCTGGCTAATTTTTGTATTTTTAGTAGAGACGGGGTTTTGCCATGTTGGACAGGCTGATTTTGAACTCCTGACCTCAGGTGATACACCTGCTCGGCCTCCCAAAGTGCTGGCATTATAAGTATGAGCCACCACACCCGGCCAGATAATTTGTTTTAAGAAGGGATGAGATGAGGCTGGACTGTCCCTCTACTACAGACTCATAGTATTATCTTCTTTAAGAATACTTGGCCAGGCGTGGTGGCTCATGCCTGTAATCTCAGCACTTTGAGATACTAAGGCAGGTGAATCACCTGAGGTCAGGAGTTCAAGACCAGCCTGGCCAACATGGCAAAACCCCATCTCTACTAAAAATACAAAAATTAGCTGGGCATGGTGGTGGGCGCTTATAATCCCAGCTACCCAGGAAGGCTGAGGCAGGAGAATTGTTTGAACCCGAGAGGCAGAGGTTGCAGTGAGCCAAGACCACGCCATTGCACTCCAGCCTGGGCAACAGAGCAAGATTCCATCTCAAAAAAGAAACAAAATAAAAAAGGGATGAAATGATGTTGGAGATGAAACCCACAGTGGCAGACCATCCACATCAATTTATGAGAAAAACATTTTGTGTCCTAACTGAAGTGGATTGACAACAGCAGAATAATAACCAACACGATAGGCATCTCACTTGGTTTGGCTTACATGATTCTGACTGAAAAACTAAAGTTGAGCAAACATTCCACTTGGCAGGTGCCAAACCATCATGCCCAGATCAGCTGCAGAGCTTTCCATGGGAATTTTAAATAAGCGGGATGAAGATCCTGAAGCATTTCTTTGAAGAATTGTAATAGGAGATGAAACACGGCTTTACCAGTACAATCCTAAAGACAATGCACAACCAAAGCAATGGCTACCAAGAGGTGGAAGTGTCTGGTCAAAGCAAAAGTGGACCAGTTTTTTGAAAAAAACATTCGTTTTTTTGAATGTTCAAGGCATTTTGTTTATTGGCTTTCTGGAGGGCCAAAGAACAATAACATCTGCTTATGATGAGAGTGTTTTGAGAAAGCTAGCAAAAGTTTTAGCAGAAAAATGCCTGGGACAGCTTCACCAGAGAGTCATTCTCCACTATGACAATGTTCCTGCTCATTCCTCTCAGCAAACAAGGGCAATTTTGCAAGAGTTTTGATGGGAAATCATTAGGCATCCACCTTACAGTCCTGATTTGGCTCCTTCTGACTTCCTTGTGTTTTCTTTCTTCTTCTTCTTTTTTTTTTTTTTTTTTTGAGACAGAGTTTCACTCTTCTTGCCCAGGCTGGAGTGCAATGGTGTGCTTTCGGTTCATGGCAACCTCTGCCTTTTGGGTTCAAGCGATGCTCCTGCCTCAGCCTCCTAAGTAGCTTGGATTACAGGTGCCCGCCACCATGCCTGGCTAATTTTTTTGTATTTTTAGTAGAGACAGGGTATCACCATATTGGCCAGGCTTGTCTTGAACTCCTGAACTCAGGTGATCTGCCTGCCTCAACCTCCCAAAATGCTGGGATTACAGGCATTAGCCACTGTACCTGGCCCTTGTTTTCTAATCTTAAAAAACTCTTTCAAGGGCACCCCATTTTTTCTTAGGTTAACAATGTATAAAAGAGGCTGTCTCATCCTTACAAGCAGCCTGCCCTCAACTCTCTCTCAGGGTGTTAAAAAAAAATGTATAAAAGAGCCAGGCATGGTGGCTCATGCCTGTAATCTCAGCACATTGGGAGGCCCAGGCAGGATGATCACTTGAGCCCAGGAGGTGGAGACCAGCCTGGGAAATATAGAGAGACCCTCATCTCCACAAAAAAAAATTTTTAAAGAATTATCTTGGCTGGGCGCAGTGGCTCACGCCTGTAATCCCAGCACTTTGGGAGGCCAAGGCGGGCAGATCATGAGGTCAAGAGATTGAGACCATCCTGGCCAATATGGTGAAACCTCGTCTCCACTAAAAAAAATACAAAAATTAGCTGGGCATGGTGGCACACACCTATAGTCCCAGCTATTTGGGAAGCTGAGGCAGGAGAATCACTTGAACCTGGTAGGTGGAGGTTGCAGTGAGCTAAGATCGCGCCACTGCACTCCAGCCTGGTGACAGAGCAAAACTCTGTCTCGAAAAAAAAAAAAAAGAATTAGCTGGGCACAGTGGCATATCTGTAGTCCCAGCTACTTGGGAGGCTGAGGCAGGAAGACTGCTTGAGCCCTGGAGTTTGAGGCTGCAGTGAGCTATGATAGCACTACTGCACTCCAGCCTGGGTGATGGAGTGAAACCCTATCTCAAATAAAATAATAATAATAATAATAAAGACGGCCAGGCGCGTGGTGGCATGCACATATGGTCCCAGCTATTTGGGAGGCTGAAGTGGGAGGATCACCAGAGCTCGGGGAGGTTGAGGCTGCAGTGAACTGTGATTGTACCACTGCACTCCAGCAGGGCAATGGGAGTGAGACCCTGTCTCAACAATAATAATTATATATATATATATGTTCTAGTATTTTCCTCCCATACCTCCAATGTATAATATCCCATGCACCCTGTGGTTCACCCCCCAAAGACATAACACAGCACTTTAGAGTCTCTGATGTAGTCAAAGGGAGTCATTGGAGGTTCTGGAACAGATGACAAGCATGGGAGCAGTTGATTCACAAACTGAAAGCTGAGACATCAAAGAACTGCGACTGCCTTGGAATGTTTCCCGTGTGCTAGCCACCGCCTCAGTGCTTTATACATAAATCAGTTCATCTCTATAGCAGCCCTCCATTGTGAGTACCATAATTATCTTAACAGATGAGGAGACTGAGGCACAGTGAAGTTAAGAAACTTTCCTAGGGTCACACGAAATTGGTGGTGGGGGTCTACTTTTTTTTTTGAGACGGAGTCTAGCTCTGTCCCCAGGCTGGAGTGCAGTGGCGCGATCTCGGCTCACTGCAGTCTCTGCCTCCCGGGTTCAAGCGACTCTCCTGCTTCAGCCTCCCAGCAGCTGGGATTACAGGTACTTGCTGCCACGCCCAGCTAAGTTTTGTATTTTTAGTGGAGACAGAGTTTCACCATATTGGCCAGGATGGTCTCGATCTCCGGAGCTCGAGGTCCACCTCGGCCTCTCAAAGTGCTGCGATTACAGGCCTGAGCCATTGCGGCCGGCTGGGGGCCTACATTTGACCCCACGTGGTGGTTTGGGTTTATAGTCCATGTGCTTAACCACTAGTAGGCAGGCAGGGAGCCAGTGTTCTTTCTCTCCTGTGACTTTGGTGAAGTCTCTCACCAGTCAGTGTTGGCATGAGCGTGCTAGGCACAGTGCAAGAAAGGGGCAAGGACTCACTAATGGCTAGGCCTCTCCTGTGTCTCTATAATTGATGGGTTTGGTTTCTTTTCTTTCTCTCTCTACCTCCTCTCTCTCTTTTTCTTCCTCTCTCTCTCTCTCTCGCTCTCGCTGTCTCCCCCTGAGATAAGGTCTTGTTGTGCTGCCAGGGCTGGAATGCAATGGAATGGTGTGATCATGGCTCACTACAGCCGCGATCTCCTGGGCTCAAGCGATCCTCCCACCTCAGCCTCCTGAGTAGCTGGAACCACAGGCATGCACCACCATGCCCGGCTAATTTTTTATTTTTTGTAGAGACGGGAGTTTCGCCATGTTGCCCAGGCTGGTCTCGAACTCCTGGGCTGAAGCGATCTTCCTGCCTCAGCCTTCCAAGGTGCTGGGATTGCAGACGTCAGCACCACACCAGGCCAACCGGCTTGGTTTCTGTGGTTTTCGGGGGAGACGGCTGAGGGAAGGTCAGCTTCCGGCGTCGCGCTGCAAACGTCGCGCTGAGGTCATCCTTTACGGCAGGCGTCCGCGTCGCAAGCTAGTCGTCCTGAAGCGGCGGCCAGAGAAGAGACAAGGGTATGAGCATCAGATCGGTAGGGGCTGCTTATATCCGCGCGTCAGTTTAGGTTAAGGACCTTCCTTCCGAGGTCTCTTTAACAGATTTCCTCTTGGCTTGCTGTGTGTTCCCTTCTCCCAGACCCAAACTCAGGGCGTGTTCCCTGCCCTCCCAGGCCGCTTCACCTCCACAGCTAATGGCACCGAAGCCTGGAGATTGCCGCTGTCTCCACTTTCTAGATTTGTTTAGGTTTTTGCCGGACTAATGTTTTGGTTTTCTGTTTCTTAACCTAAAGTCTACGATCCTTATCCCAGCTTTCCAGGCTCTGCGTGATTTCGGCCCCGTCAACCTCCTGAGCTCATTTCATTCTTTTTTCTGTCATGCACACTGCGCTCCATTGTCCCCCAAACATACCCAGCGCCTCCGGCTGTCTGTAACTCGGGCTATTGCCCAACTGGAACACTCTGCCCATTGATCTTCACTTGGCGAACTCGCAAGCCATCTTAAAGGCATTTTCAAGTCTCCGGGCAGAGTTGGTGCTTCCTCCTTCTAGCTCTTACCCACTCGTGTTCCTTGCAGTGTATTCCCAATTCCGAGTGTGTGTGTCTCTGGTGCTTACGTTGGAGCTGCTTTCCCCCGCATCTGAGTGCCTGGAACGTAACTACTCAGTAAATGATGACTGAGGGATGGGAAGGAACTTTAGAAGTTAAATTCACCTTTTTGTTGAGATGCAGGCTGCAGTGCAATGGCGCGATCTCGTTTCATCGCAACTTCCGCCTCCCGGATTCAAGCGATTCTCCTGCCTCAGCCTTCCTAGTAGCTGGGATTACAGGCATGCGCCCCCACGCCTGGCTAATTTTGTATTTTTTTTAAATAGAGACGGGGTTTCGCCATGTTGGTCAGGCTGGTCTTGAACTCTCAGCCTCAGGTGATCCGCCTGCCTTGGCCTCCCAGAGTGCTGGGATTACAGGTGTGAGCCACTGCGCCCGGCTATATTCTTTTTTTTTTTTTTTTTTTTTTTTTTGAGACGGAGTCTCGCTCTGTCGCCCAGGCTGGAGTGCTGTGGCCGATCTCGGCTCACTGCAAGCTCCGCCTCCCGGGTTCACGCCATTCTCCTGCCTCAGCCTCCCGAGCAGCTGGGACTACAGGCGCCCACCACCTCGCCCGGCTAGTTTTTTGTATTTTTAGTAGAGACGGGGTTTCACCGTGTTAGCCAGGATGGTCTCGATCTCCTGACCTCGTGATCCACCCGACTCGGCCTCCCAAAGTGCTGGGATTACAGGCTTGAGCCACCGCGCCCGGCCGCCCGGCTATATTCTTTACATTTACCATGAGTACACATTTATATTGATATTTGTGAGTCTGCCCATGTGCTTCCTTTCAGTCATCTTAGGCAGTGAGGCTTTTTTTTTTTTTTTGGGAATACTGTTTTTTTTACATTTAACATTATTGTGTATTTGCATATAAACTTTTTTTTCCCCTAATATCTGTTATATTCTACAAAGTAAGTCTTAACCCATTTCTTTCACTCTGGGTTTTTTTAATTTTTTTTGAGACAGGATCTCGCTTTGTCCCCCAGGATGGAGTGCAGTGGCCAGGTCATAGCTCACTGAAGCCTTGAACTCCTGGCCTCAATCTCCTGCCTCAGCCTTAGGAGTAGCTGGGACTACAGGTGCATACCACCACAAGTGCCTTTTTTATTTATTTATTTTTTTTGAGACAGAGAATCTGACCAAAGGATCCAAATTCTTTTTTTTTCTTCTTTGTTTTTTGAGACAGAGAACCTGACCAAAGGATCCAAATTCTTTTCTTCTTCTTCTTCTTCTTTTTTTTTTTTTTGAGATGGAGTCTTGCTCTGTCACCTAGGCTGGAGTGCAGTGGCGCGATCTCGGCTCACTGCAACCTCCGGCTCCTGGGTTCACGCCATTCTCCTGCCTCAGCCTCCCGAGTAGCTGGGACTACAGGCGCCCGCCACCACGCCTGGCTAATTTTTTGTATTTTTAGTAGAGACGGGGTTTCACCATGTTAGCCAGGATGCTCTCAATCTCCTGACCTCGTGATCCACCCGCCTTGGCTTCCCAAAGTGCTGGGATCACAGGCGTGAACCACCACGCCTGGTCCTTTTTTTTTTTTTTTTGAGACGGAGTCTTGCTCTGTCATCCGGGCTGGAGTACAATGGCACGATCTTGGCTTGCTCCGTCTCCCGGGTTCAAGCAGTTCTCCTGTCTCAGCCTCCCGAATAGTTGGGATTACAGGCATGTGACAACACGCCCAGATAATTTTTTTATATTTTTAGTAGAGATGGGGTTTCACCATGTTGGCCAGGCTGGTCTTGAACTCCTGACCTTAGGTGATTCACCCACCTTGGCCTCCCAAAGTGCTGGGATTATAGGCATGAGCCACCTCGCCTGGCCCACAAGTGGCTAATTAAAAAAAATTTTTTTAGGCCTGGCGCAGTGGCTCACACCTGTGATCCCATCACTTTGGGAGGCCAAGGCGGGCGGATCACCTGAGGTCGGGAGTTTGAGACCAGTCTCGCCAACATGCTGAAACCTCGTCTCTACTGAAAATACAAAAATTAGCCGAGTGTGGTGGCGTGCACCTGTAGTCCCAGCTACTTGGGAGGCTGAGGCAGGAGAATCCCTTGAACCCAGAAGGTGGAGGTTGCAGTGAGCCGAGATCACGCCATGCACTGCAGCCTGGGTGACAGACCAAGACTCCATCTCACATGATGGGTGAGCCACTGCTTCCGACCTAGAAAGTATTTCTATGCATTGTTCTTTAGTTGTAATTATCTTTTCCTTGAGTTTTCAAGAAGCACAAAAACTGCTTATCTGCCGTAAACTGGAAGAACCTATTTAATGAAAAGGTTTGGTGAGAAGAAATCAGGAGAATAATATCAAACAGTGTTCTAGAGGGCTACTTATCATGATTATCTAATTTTTTCTTAGAAATTTCTTAGTTGACTGCCTTCTTGTGGGATTTTATTTACTTATTTTTTTAAGTCTTCCATTACAGCCATGCCTTTCTTGGACATCCAGAAAAGGTTCGGCCTTAACATAGATCGATGGTGGACAATCCAGAGTGCTGAACAGCCCTACAAGGTTGCTACTCGATGCCATGCTTTTGAAAAAGAATGGATAGAATGTGCACATGGAATTGGTGCTATCCGGGCAGAGAAAGAGTGCAAGATAGAATATGATGATTTTGTAGAGTGTTTGCTTCGGCAGAAAACGGTAAGGAAGTGATGGAGATGGAAGCTGAATTACTTTCTTGTTCCTTTGGGATTTTTTTTTTTTTTTTAAAGACGAAGTCTTGCTTTTGTCCCCTAGGCTGGTGTGCGATGGTGCGACCTCGGCTCACTGCAGCCTCTGCCTCCCCGGTTCAGGCGATTCTCTTGCCTCAGCCTCCCGTGTAGCTGGGATTATAGGCGCCTGCCACCACGCCCAGCTAATTTTTGTATTTTCAGTAGAGATGGGGTTTCACCATACTGACCAGGCTTGTCTTGAATTCCTGACCTCAGGTGATCATCCCGCCTCGGCCTCCCAAAGTACTGGGATCACAGGCGTGAGCCACCATGCCCGGCCTCCTTTGGGATTACTCAAGTGTTTTTAGTGGGCAGTGGCTTGCCAAAATGTGAATTGGCAAAGCTTTTCTGGTGAAATACCTTTCCTACTTTGGTACCATGATGAGGAAATTAAATGCCTTCAGATATGAGGATGGCCCATTGTTTCTCAGCATTCTTTCTCTTCTCCCAAATTTTCCTTAGTATTTTACCCTGCTCTAGCCACTAGGTTAGAAATTGCATGTGTGTGTATACCCATTTTTTCAGTTGGCTGTGAAGCAGAGAATATCAACTAGCTTTGAATGTTGACCCTTGAAAATCTTTGGGTGAAAATATTTCAAATTCATTGAATCCAAAAGAGGTTTAACCTTGCAAATCCATTACATTCAAAATATCTGGATTCATTCCACTCTGAAGAAGATGGAGGTGTTAATGAGATTGCTGTACATGAGTCTGAACAATGATGCAGTGGAAAAAGGATGTTAACAGCTTAGTGTTCACCTCCTCAAAAATTGAATGAGTTGGCCAGGCACTGTGGCTCAAGCCTGTAATCCCTTTGGGAGGCCGAGGCTGGTGAATCATGAGGTCAGGAGTTTGAGACCAACCTGGTCAATATGGTGAAACCCTGTCTCTACTGAAAATACAAAAATTTTGTATTTTTGTATTTTCAGGCATGGTGGTGGGCGCCTTGTAGTCCCAGCTACTCAGGAGGCTAAGGCAGAAGATTGCTTGAACCTGGGAGGTGGAGGTTGCAGTGAGCCGAGGTCATGCTGCTGCACTCCAACCTGGAAGACAGAGCAAGACTATCTCAAAAAAAAAAAAAAAAAAAAAAAGGTGGCTCATGCCTGTAATCCCAACACTTTGGGAGGCCGAGGTGGGCAGATCACCTGAGGTCAGGAGTTCAAGACCAGCCTGGCCAACAAGGTGAAACCTTGTCTCTACTAAAAATACAAAAATTACGCAGGCATGGTGACAGACGCATGTAATCTCAGCTACTCAGGAGGGTGAGGCAAGAGAATTGCCTGAAATCGAGAGGCAGAGGTTGCGGTGAGCTGAGATCACTCCACTGCACTCCAGTCTGGGCGGCAGAGCAGGACTCCATCTCAAAAAAAAAAAAAAAAAAAAAGATGGCCGGGCACGGTAGCTCAGGCCTGTAATCCCAGCACTTTGAGAAGTTGAGGCAGGCGGATCATGAGGTCAGGAGTTTGAGACCAGCCTGACCAACATGGTGAAACACCGTCTCTACTAAAAGTACAAAAAAATTAGCCAGGCATGGTGGCTGGTGCCTGTAGTCCCAGCTACTCAAGAGGCTGAGGCACGAGAATAGCGTGAACCCAAGAGGTGGAGCTTGCAGTGAGATCGCGCCACTGCACTCCAGCCTGGGCGACAGAGCGAGACTCCATCTCAAGAAAAAAAAAAGAAAAAAAAAAGATTTTTATGAATTGATACCAACAGGAGGCATTGTAGTAAGGTAGAAAAAACATTGTATTGGGAGTTAGGAGAGTCAGGTTCTGATGCTGGTTCTGCCACCACTCATTTGTTGTTGGTTGGTTAATTTTAATCTGTATCTTGAGACAGCGTCTCACTCCCGTCGCCCAGGCTGGAATGCGGTTGCATGTTCACGGCTCACTGCAGCCTCAACTTGGGCTCAGGTGATTCTTCCACTTCAGCCTCCCACGTAGCTGGGACTGCAGGAGTGCACTACCACGCCCAGCTAATTTTTTGTGTTTTAGTAGAGACAAGGTTTCACTGTGTTGCCCAGACTGATCTTGAACTTCTGAGCTCAAGTGATCTCCCTGCCTTGGCCTCCCAACGTGCTGGGATTACAGGTGTGAGACACTGCACCTGGCCCTAATTTTGATTTTATGTATATAAAATAGAAATGGGATCTCCCTGTGTTGCCTAGGCTGGTCTTAAACTCCTGGGCTCAAGCGATCCCACATTGGCCTCCCAAAGTGCTGAGATTACAGGTGTGAGCCACCACACCCATCCTGTTAGTGGTGTTTTTGAGACAGGATCTTGTTCTGTCACCCAGGCTGGAGTGCAGTGGCGTGATCATAGCTTACTGCACTCTCGAGCTCCTAGGCTCAAGTCATCCTCCTGCCTCAGCCTCCCAAGTAGCTAGGACAAGTGCATGCCACCATGTGCAGCTTTTTAAATTTTTTGTAGAGACAAGGTTTGGCTATGTTTCCCATGCTGATCTTGAACTCCTACCCTCAAACGATCCTCTTGCCTGGGCCTCCCAAACTGCTGGGATTGTAGAAATGAGCCGCCATGTCCAGCAAACCACCACTAGTTTTGTGACTTTGAGCAAGTCATTTTCCCTTCTTAGTCTTATTTCCTTGTCTGAAACAATTAAAGAATTGCTGTAAGGTCACTTCCCAATCCTGTGAATTTATGAATAGGTAAGTTACCATTTTCAGGGTCACCTTAAGTGAATAGATACCTCCCCGTAAGTGAAGAAGCTAATGAGTCAGAGAATTAGAATCAAGTCCTATTGTAAGTTCTTAGCATATTATAATGCATTTATTTCTCACAATAATTCTATGAAATAAGTTACTATTAGTTTCCCCATTATACAGTTAAAAATTTAATTTTGGGAGTCTGAGGCAGATGGATTACCTGAGGTCAGGAGTTCGAGACCAGCCTGACTAACATGGCGAAACCCCCTGTCTACTAAAAATGCAAAAAATTAGCTGGATATGGTGAGGGGGTGCCTGTAATCCCAGCTACTCAGGAGGCTGAGGCAGAAGAATCACTTGAACCCAAGAGGCGGAGGTTGCAGTGAGCTGAGATCACGCCACTGCACTCCATCCCGCCTGGGCAACAAGAGCGAAACTCCGTCTCAAAAAAAACAAACAGATGAACAAACAAAATTTAAGGCAAGGAAAAGTTAAGGACATTGCCTGAACTTACATAGCTAGTAAATGGTGGAGCTGGGATTTTATCCTGGCAAGGCTGGCTTCAAAACCTATCCTTTTATCCAGAGTTATTGCTTTTAGCTCAGAGGAAGATTTGAAATATAGTATTGTCATAGTTCAAAATCATGACTAGTCTTGTGTTGGGAGACTTTAAGATAAATGGTAAGAAAGTAATCTTTTAAAATGTTTAATGTTTATATCAGGGTTTTTTTCTACTGAAGTTATATCAACACTTTCTTTAAGATTAGTGAGATGTTTAACTGAACATACGAATTTTTCGTATCTTTGTGAAAAGTTAGTCATGTTTTTTTGTTTTTTTTTTTTTTTTTTTTTGAGACGGAGTCTCTCTCTGTCGCCCAGGCTGGAGTGCAGTGGCCGGATCTGAGCTCACTGCAAGCTCCGCCTCCCGGGTTTACGCCATTCTCCTGCCTCAGCCTCCCGAGTAGCTGGGACTACAGGCGCCCGCCACCACGCCCAGCTAGTTTTTTGTAGCTAGTTTTTTGTATTTTTTAGTAGAGACGGGGTTTCACCGTTTTAGCCAGGATGGTCTCGATCTCCTGACCTCATGATCCGCCCGTCTCGGCCTCCCAAAGTACTGGGATTACAGGCTTGAGCCACCGCGCCCGGCCAAAGTTAGTCATTTGTTAAAAAACTTATGTCAGGAACTAGTCTAGGCACTAGGAATACAGTAAGCAAAACAGCAAACAAATCTCTGACTCGGTGGAACTTATGCTATAGTGGGAGGAAGGGCAGAAAAATAACAAGTAAAAATACAGGTAATAATAAGTACTGTGAGGAGAATAAACAGCAGAAGGGTAGAAAGTGCTAGGGGCAGGAGCTAGGTGGATGCTACTTTAAATAGGGTAGTCAGAGAAGAGCTCAGCAAAAGAAGACAGACCAGAGAATTAAAGAAAGCGAGCCACATGGATATGAGGGAAGAATGTTCCATGCAGAGAAAACAGCAAGTGCAAAGGTCCCTGAGCCGACTGGAGGGAGCTAGGGGAATATTAAGAGATGAAGTCACTAGGGTAGGCCTTGTAAGCCATGATAAGGATTCATCTTTTTGTCTCACTAACATAGAACGCCATTGGAGGGTTTTGAGCAGAGGAATAGTGTGATCAGAATTAGTAAATTTTCTGTGTCACAGAACCCAGGGACCAGTTCATTGTTGTGGCTTTGCTGTAACATAGCTTTGATTTGTTGAGAAGCAACCGATGCCCTATCTGAGTAGAAGAGACAGAATTCAGGACTCAGCGGTGACTAGTGGCTGAGTAAGAATCAGGCCTTTACTTCCATATGGAGAAAAGAGACCTCATAGTGGCTATTTCTGCTTCATTCATACCCACTGCATAGTCACCAGCAGCAGTGCCACTTCCACATAGAATATGTAAGTGCTGAGGTTGTCTTAACTTTTATTTATTTATTTATTTTATTTTATTTATTTATTTTTTTGTGTGTGATAGAGTTTCACTCTGTCGCCCAGGCTGGAGTGCAGTACCGTGATCTTGACTCACCACAACCTCCACCTCCCAGGTTCAAGCGATTTTCCTGCCTCAGCCTCCCAAGTAGCTGGGACCACAGGCGTGTGCCCCCACGACTGGCTAATTTTTGTATTTTTAGTAGAGACAGGAGTTCACCATATTGGCCAGGCTGGTCTCGAACTCCTGACCTCGTGATCCGCCCGCCTTGGCCTCCCAAAGTGCTGGGATTACAGGCGTGAGCCACCATGCCCAGCCCGGCGTTTATTTATTTATTTACTTATTGAGACAAAATCTCGCTCTGTCACCCAGGTTGGAGTGCAGCAGTGCAGTCTTGGCTCACTGCAACCTCAGCCTCCCAAGTTCAAGCGATTCTCCTGCCTCAGCCTCCCCAGTAGCTGGGATTACAGATGTGCACCGTGATCCCCAGCTAATTTTTGTATTTTTAGTAGACACAGGGTTTCACAATGTTGGCCAGTCTGGTCTCAAACTCCTGACCTCAGTGATCCACCCGCCTCAGTCTCCCAAAGTGCTGGGATTAAACTTTTAATATTCTAAAAGATTTTAGTGTACACAAATGTGCCTCTTAAAGGTTTTTGCAAATATCCGTATTGCTATATATATTAAGAACATTTTAGTTGTTAGTTTTCAGAGAGTTTATGTATACTAAAAATTTGTTTGAAAGCTTGGGAGGTGATTTCATGTTCATTCTTTGAAGGCAGACTTCATTTCAGAGGCCCTGTAAGATGAAAGGCCTTCTGTAGTTTAAAAATGAAACCAAAATTGATGTCGGTTTTGCCAGTTCTCACTTTATGGCACATATCTCCTCCCTCAGTTTAATTGCCGTTTCCTTTGACAGATGAAACGTGTGGGTACCATCAGGAAGCAGCGGGATAAGCTGATAAAGGAAGGGAAGTACACCCCTCCACCTCACCACATTGGCAAGGAGGAGCCTCGGCCCTGAGCGGAGCAGCTGCTGATGTCTGGAGGCTGATTTTCCCGTTCTCTGTTCTCCACTGGAAAGGTTGTTTACAGAAAACCTCCTTGTCAAAGTGTGTAAAAATAAAGGATTGCTCCATCCTATTTGTTCAAAATATTTTCTCCTGGATCATGCCTTTCTTTTCCTCCCGCCTCCTGTTCCCTCCCCTCACCCCCCCTTCTCCTCCTCTCCCTCCCCTCTCCTTCCCTCCCTCCCCTTCCCCTCCCCCTTCCCCCTCCCCCTTCCCCTCCCCCACCCCCCTCCCCCTCCCCCACCCCCCTCCCCCTCCCCCTCCCCCTCCCCTCTCCTCTCTTCCCTCCCCTCTCCCTCTCCCCTCCCCTCTCCCATCCTCTCCCCCTTCCCCTCCCCCTCCCCCTCCTTTCCTTGTTTTGCTCTGTAGCCCAGGCTGGAGTGCACTGGCACGATCTCAGCTAACTGCACCCTCCATCTCCCAGGTTCAAGTGATTCTCTCACCTCTGCCTCCCTAGTAGCTGTGACTATAGTCACGCATCACCATGCCCAGCTAATTTTCATATTTTTAGTAGAGATGGGTTTCACCATGTTGACCAGGCTGGTCTCGAACTCCTGACCTTGTGATCCGCCCTGCCTTGGCCTCCCAAGTGCTGGGATAACAGGCGTGAGCCACCATGCCCAACCTATTTTATTCTTTAATAGTTATTTTTTTGAGACAGGGTGTCACCAAGACCTAAGTGCAGTGGCATGATGATGGCTCACTGCAGCCTCGAATTCCTGGGCTCCAACGATCCTACCAACTCAGCCTCCCCAGTTTCTG
Organism: Trachypithecus francoisi; assembly: GCF_009764315.1. NCBI lineage: Eukaryota > Metazoa > Chordata > Mammalia > Primates > Cercopithecidae > Trachypithecus > Trachypithecus francoisi. The sequence continues at coordinate 85,629,226 of NW_022681457.1, read as the reverse complement.
GGACCACAGGTGTACACTGCTATGCCTGGCTAACTTTTGTAGTTTTTGTAGAGACAGGGTATTGCCATGTTGTCCAGGCTGGTCTCAAACTGCTGTGCTCAAGCAATCCACCCACCTTGGCCTCCTAAAGTGCTAGGATTTCAGGCATGAGCCATAGTTAACATGTTTAGAAGCTTGTGGTTTTTGTTTTTTGTTTTTGAGACAGAGTCTCTGTCGCCCAGGCTGGAGTGCAGTAGCACCATCTCGGCTCACTGCAACCTCCGCCTCCCAGGTAAAAGATTCTCTTGCCTCACTTCCTGAGTAGCTGGGATGACAGGCATGCGCCACCACGCTCAACTAGTTTTTGTATTTTTTTTTTTTTTTTTTTTTTTTTTTGAGACGGAGTCTCGCTCTGTCGCCCAGGCTGGAGTGCAGTGGCGCGATCTCGGCTCACTGCAAGCTCCGCCTCCCGGGTTTCCGCCATTCTCCCGCCTCAGCCTCCGAGTAGCTGGGACTACAGGCGCCCGCCACCGCGCCCGGCTAGTTTTTTTTGTATTTTTAGTAGAGACGGGGTTTCACCGTGTTAGCCAGGAGGGTCTCGATCTCCTGACCTCGTGATCCACCCGCCTCGGCCTCCCAAAGTGCTGGGATTACAGGCTTGAGCCACCGCGCCCGGCCGTTTTTGTATTTTTAATAGAGATAGGGTTTCACCATATTGGATGTTGGCCAGGCTGGTCTCGAACTCGTGACCTGAAATGATCTTCCTGCCTCAGCCTCCCAAAGTGCTGGGATACCAGGTGTGAGCCACCGTGCCTGGCTAGAAATATGTTTTTAAAAGAAACAGACCAGGTATGCTGGCTAATGCTTATAATCCCAGCACTTTGGGAGGCCAAGGAGGGTGGATCACTTGAGGTTAGGAGTTGTAGACCAGCTTAGGCAACATGATGAAACCCCGTCTCTACTAAAAATACAAAAATTAGCTATGTGTGGTAGTGGGTGCCTGTAATCCCAGCTACTAAGGAGGCTGAGACAGGAGAATTGCTTGAACCTGGAAGGCAGAGGTTGCAGCAACCCGAGATCATACCACTGTGCTCCAGCCTGGACAACAAGAGCAAAACTCCATCTCAAGAAGAAAAAAAGACTCAGATATAGAAAGTATGAAGCTGCCTGTACATGGCAGTTCATGCCTGTAATCTCAGCACTTTGGGAGGCTGAAGCAGGTGGATCGCTTAAGCTCAGGAGTTTAAGACCAGCCTGGGCAATGTGGCCAAACCCCGTCTCTACAAAATTGTCTGGTGTGGTGGTGTGAACCTGTAGTCCTAGCTACTTGGGAGGCTGAGGTGGTAGGATTGCTTGAGCCCAGGAGGCAGAGGTTGCAGTGAGCTGAGATTGCACCACTGCACTCCAGCCTGGGCAACAAAGCCAGACCTTGTCTAAGAAAAAAAAATTATAGGAGGTTATAAGGAACCTAGAATATGAAAAAACAATATTGAAAATGATGAGCATATTTAGAGGACTCAACACTTTCCAATTATTTCAGAACTTACTACAAAGCAGTAATAATTGAGAGAGTGTGGTGTTAGCATAAGGATAGACATATAGATAGAATTGCAAAGTTCAGAAATAAACACATCTATGGTCAATTGATTTTTTTTTTAATTACTTAAAAAAAAATCACAATAGGCAAGCATTTGGTCAATTGTTTTTTGTTTGTTTGTTTGTTTGTTTTTGAGATGGAGTCTCACTCTGTTGCCCAGGCTGGAGTCTCACAACAGTGCCCAGGCTCTGTTGCCCAAGCAATCTTGGTTCACTGTAACCTTTGCCTCCCAGGTTCAAGTGATGATTCTCCTGCCTCAGCCTCCCCGTAGCTGGGACTACAGGTACACGCCACCATGCCTGGCTAATTTTTGTATTTTTAGTAGAGATGGGGTTTCACCATGTTGGTCAGGTTGGTCTCAATCTCCTGACCTCAGCCTCCCAAAGTGTTGGGATTTACAGGCCTGAGCCACTGCACCCTGACCAGTCAATTGTTTTTTGACAAGAGTACCAAGACTACTGAATGGTCAACAAGTGGTGCTGGGATAATCAAATAGCCACATGCAAAAGAATGAAGTTGGACCTCCTAGTTATACTGTATACAAGCTGAAAGGTCTTTTCCTAGACCCAGCCTAACATTGGATAAAATCAATTTTCCATCAACTCAAAGAGAATTGCCTGCCAGAACAAAAACCAACACTTTTCAGTAAATAACAACAGAAGCTAGAGTCTACAACTTTTATCATTCACAATGTTTAGTATACAACAGACATGTATATTGTAAATGGGAAATGGGACATATAGTAAAGGAGAAAAGCAGTCCACAGAAACAGACCCCAAGATGACTCAGAAGTTGAATCAGCAGAGAAGGACTTAAAAATATCTATCAAAAATATGTTTGGGCCATGCGTGGCGGCTCACCCCTGTAATCCCAGCACTTGGGAGGCCAAGGTGGGTGGATCACCTGAGGTCAGGAGTTCAAGACCAGCCTGGCCAACATGGTGAAACCCTGTCTCCACTAATAACACAAAAATTAGGTGTGGTGGCATGCGCCTGTAATCCCAGCTACTTGGGAGGCTGAGGCAGGAGAATCACTTGAACCCAGGAGGTGGAGGTTGCAGTGGGCTGAGATCCCACCATTGCACTCCGGCCTGGGTAACAGACTGAAACTCTGTCTCAAAAAAAAAAAAAAAAGTTTGGCCAGGCACAGTGGCTCAAGCCTGTAATCCCAGCACTTTGGGAGGCCGAGGCGGGTGGATCATGAGGTCAGGAGATCAAGACCATCCTGGCTAACATAGTGAAACCCCATCTCTACTAAAAATACAAAAAGAAATTAGCCGGGTGTGGTGGCGGTCACCTGTAGTCCCAGCTGCTTGGGAGGCTGAGGCAGGAGAATGGTGTGAACCCAGGAGGCGGAGCTTGCAGTGAGCCGAGATTGAGCCACTGCATTCCAGCCTGGGTGACAGACCGAGACTCTGTCTCAAAAAAAAAAAAAAAAAGTTCAAAGACTTAATAGTCATAATGAGTGAACAGACAGGCAATCTTAGAAGAGAAACAGAAACAGCAAAAGACCTTAATGAAAATCTTATGAAGAACACCTGCAATATCTAAAATAAATAATTTACTAGCTAGGCTTAACAAATTAGAGGGGAGGCCAGGTGCAGTGGCTCACGCCTGTAATTCCAGCAGCACTTTGGGAGCCTGAGGTGGGTGGACTGCCTGAGGTCAGGAGTTTGAGACCAGCCTGGCTAACATGGTGAAACCTCGTCTCTACTAAAAATACAAAAATTAGGTGGGTGTGGTGGCACATGCCTGTAGTCCCAGCTACTTGGGAGACTGAGGCAGGAGAACCGCTTGAACCTGGGAGGCGGAGGTTTCAGTGAGCCGAGCTCACACCACGGCACTCCAGCCTGGGACAGAGCAAGACTCCATCACACACACAAAAAAAGAGGCAAAAGGTTCAGTGAAGTTGAAGGTAGATCAAAGCATACAAAGAGGGGTGGCAAAAAAAAAAAAAAAAAAAAAGCCAATACAGGAAATCTCAAAATCAGGCTGCTTGAAAGAAGCCAAAACAAATATATATATATATACAACCAGTGAACCAGTGTAGTGTGTATGCACAATAAGGTTTACACATACACACCATATGATTCCATTCATATGAAATTGAAATTCAAGAACAGGCAAACTAATCTCTGAGGATAGAAAGTAAAACAATAATTGCCTAAGGAGGGGATAGGGATTGAATGGGAGAGACATGAGGAACTTTCTAGGGTGATGGAAGTGTTCTATATCTTGAATATAGTGGTGATTAAATGGATATATCCAATCATGGAATCTCATGAAAAATACTCTTTATTTTTTTTTTTTTTGAGACAGAGTTTCACTCTTGTTACCCAGGCTGGAGGGCAATGGTGCCATCTGGGCTCACCACAACCTCCACCTCCTGGGTTCAAGCAATTCTCCTGCCTCACCCTCCCGTGTAGCTGGGATTATAGGCATGCACCACCACGCCTGGCTAATTTTGTAATTTTAGTAGAGACGGGTTTTCTCCATGTTGGTCAGGGTGGTCTTGAACTCCCAACCTCAGGTGATTCGGCCTCCCAAAGTGTTGGGGATACAGGCGCGAGCCACTGCATCTGGCTCTCCAAAGAGGATTTTAGAAGAGAAGAAACCGGTGAAAGGGATTATTTAAGCCTGTTTATGAAGTCCTAGGTAGACCCTGGATTGACCCACACATCAAACTGAATAGAATTAACAACAACAACAAACTCAGCGACTAGAATATATAAAACTAGAAGTAGAAAATTTTAAAGTGGGTTGGGTGCAATGGCTCACACCTGTAATCCTAGCACTTAGGGAGGCCAAGGCTTGAGCTCAGGAGTTCAAGACCAGCCTAGACAATGTAGTGAGACCATGTCTCTAATTTTTTAAAATAAATATAAAAAATATATATATATATATACACACACACATGCATAAACTATTATGAAAGTCTATCTGAAATTATTTAAAAGAAAAATATAGCAACCAGAATTTTTTTTTTTTTTTGAGACAGAGTTTCGCTCTTGTTGCTGAGGCTGGAGTGCAATGGCATGAACTTGGCTCACTCTAACCTTCGCCTCCCAGATTCAAGCGATTCCCCTGCCTCAGCCTCCTGAGTAGCTGGGATTACAGGCCCCTGCCACCACATCCAGCTAATTTTTAAATATTTTTAGTAGGGACAGGCTTTCACCAGGTTGGCCAGGCTGGTCTTGAACTCCTGAGCTCAGGTGATTGACCTGCCTTGGCCTCTCAAAGTGTTGGAATTACAGGTGTGAGCCACGGTGCCCAACTCAGAATTTTTTTTTTTTTTTTTTTTAGGCAAAGTCCTCCTCTGTCACTCAGGCTGGAGTGCAGTGGTATGATCTTGGCTCACTACAACCTCCACCTCCCGAGTTCAAGCAATTCTCCTGTCTCAGCTTCCCAAGTAGCTGGGACTACAGGTGCCCACCACCACACCTGGCTAATTTTTGTATTTTTAGTAGAGACAGGGTTTCACCATATTGGTCAGGCTGGTCTTGAACTCCTGACCTAAGGTGATCCACCCCTCTGGCCTCCCAAAATGCTAGGACTACAGGCGTGAGCCACTACACCCAGCCTCAGAATTATTTTTGAAAAATGGATGGGCTCAGCCAGGTGCAGTGGCTCACGCCTGTAATCCCAGCACTTTGGGAGGCTGAGGTGGGCAGATTGCCTGAGGTTAGGAGTTCGAGACCAATCTGGCCAACATGGTGAAACCCCCATCTCTACTAAAAATATTTTAAAAATTAGCCAGGTGTGGTGGCACACGCCTGTAATCCCAGCTACTCGAGAGGCTGAGGCAGGGGAATTGCTTGAACTAGGGAGCTGGAGGTTGCAGTGAGCTGAGATTGCGCCACTGCACTCCAGCCTGTGTGACAGAGCGAGACTCTGTCTCAAAAAAAAAAAGAAAAAAGAAAAAAAAATGGGTGGGCTCAGTAGCAGAGTGAAAATGACAGAGAAAAGAATCAGCGAGGCCAGGCACGGTGGCTCACACCTGTAATCCCAGCACTTTGGGAGGCTGACATGGGCAGATCATGAGCTCAAGAGTTCAAGATCATCCTGGTCAACATGGTGAAACCCCTTCTCTACTAAAAATACAAAAATTAGCTGGGGTGATGCATGCCTGTAGTTCCAGCTACTTGGGAGGCTGAGGCAGGAAAATCACTTGAACTAAGGAGGTGGAGATTGCTGTGAGCTAGGATCGTGCCACTGCACTCCAGCCTGGTGACAGAGCAAGACTCTGTCTCAAAAAAAGAATCAGTGAACTTGTTGAAGATAGCACAGTTCTAAAAGAAATGCAAAAGAATATGCAAAGATATATTAGGACACAGAAATCACTAACCATTAAGAAAAACTGATAATTTGAATTTCGTCAAAATTAAAATGTTTCTTCATCTGGCCGGGCACAGTGGCTCACCCCTGTAATCCCAATACTTTGGGAAGCCAAGGCAGGGTGGATCACTTGAGGCCAGGAGTTGGAAACAGCCTGGCCAACACGGCGAAACCCCATCTCTACCAAAAATACAAAAAACTTAGGCAGAGTGATGCACATCTGTAATCCCAGCTACTCAGAGTCAGGCGCAAGAATCACTTGAACTCAGAAGGCAGAGGTTGCATTGTGCTGAGATCGTGCCACTGCACTCCAGCCTGGGGGACAGAGTAAAACTGTCTCAAAAAAACAAAACATACCTTTTGTTCATCAAAGGACACTATGAAGAAAATGAATAGGCAAGCCAAAATTAACAGAAATGTTCAATATACATATATCTGACGAAAGTCTTGTGTCTAAAGTACGTCTGTGTGTTTACACCAGTATATATTACTCATATCTGCAAATCTGTAACTAAAAGGCTCACAATACAGTTTTTTTGTTTTGTTTTGTTTTTTTTAAATATGAAGGAGTTTTGCTCTTATTGCCCAGGCTAGAGTGCTGGAGTAGATCACCGCAACTTCCGCTTCCCAGGTTGAAGCGAGTCTCCTGCCTCAGCCGTCGAGTAGCTAGGATTACAGGCATGTGCCACCATGCCCAGCTAGTTTTGTATTTTTTTAAATAGAGATGGAGTTTCTCCATGTTGGTCAGGCTGGTCTTGAACTCCCGACCTTAGGTGATCCACCTGCCTCGGCTTCCCAAAGTGCTGGAATTACAGGTGTGAACCACTGTGCCCAGTCAATACAACTTTTTAAAAATGACAAAATACTTGAACAGATATTTTCCTAAAAGAAGATATACAAATTGTCAATAAGCACATAAAAAGATAATATCATTAGTAATCTGGAAAATGCAAATTACAACCATGCTGCGATACCACCTCACATCCATTGGAATGTCCAAAATTTTTGAAAAACTGACATCGCCAAATGTTGCTGAAGATGTAGAGTGTCTGGAACTCTCTTACATTGCCAGTAGGAATATAACATGATACAATCACTTTGGAAAACTGTTGGCCTGTTTCTTATAAAGTTTAGCATACACTTACCACATGACTAAGAATCTTCATACCTAGATATTTTCTCAAGATAAATGAAAATGTATGTTTAAATAGAGACTTGTTCATGAATGTTCATAGCAGGTTATAATAGCAATAATAATTATTGTTGTTACTTTTTGAGATGGAATCTTGCTCTGTCACCCAGGCTGGAGTATGGTGGCACAATCTTGGCTCACTGCAACCTCCACCTCCTGGTTCAAGTGATTCTCCTGCGTCAGCCTCCCAAGTACCTGGGATTACAGGCACACGCCACCATGCCCAGCTAATTTTTATATTTTTAGTAGAGTCGAGATTTCGCCCTGTTGGCCAGGCTGGTCTTGAACTCCTGACCTCAAATGATCCGCCCGCCTCGGCCTTCCAAAGTGGTGATATTACAGGCATGAGCCACTGCACCCGGCCCCAAAGTTTCTTATTTAATTGACAAAATCGTATATATTTATCATGTACAACACACTGTTTTGAAATATGTATATATTATAGAATGGCTAAGTCAAGCAAATTAATATATGCATTACTCCATATACTTTCATTTTTGTGGTGAGAACACAAAATCTTAGTAATTTTTAAGAATACAATATGCTGGCCGGGTGCGGTGGCTCATGCCTGTAATCCCAGCACTTTGGGAGGCCGAGGGGGGTGGATCGCTTGAGGTCAGGAGTTTGAGACCAGCCTGGCCAACATGGTGAAACCCTGTCTCTACTAAAAATATAAAAATTAGCCAGGCTTGGTGGCCGCACCTGTAATCCCAGCTACTCGGGAGGCTGAGGCAGGAGAATTACTTGAACCTGGGAGGCGGAGGTTGCAGTAAGCTGAGATTGCACCACTGCACTCCAGCCTGGGTGACAGAGCGAGACTCCATCTCAAAAAAAAAAAAAAAAGAACGTAATACATTGTTATTAACTGTAGTCACCATGTTGTACAACAGTGCTCTTGAACATATTCCTCCAGTCTAATTAATTGAAATTCTGTATCTTTGGACCAACATCTCTCCATCTACCCTCCCCAGGAGATAGAAATTCCTTATCCACAAAGCTGGAGACAATGTTGGTCAACCTATTTTCATTTACCTAACATTACTTTTATTCTTGGTGTGGCATCTGGCATGAAACCAAGGACAAGACACTGAGTTGAGCTTTGTGGAAGAGTGACAGATGATGGATAGAGTCAAGGGCCCGCCTCTTACGGAGCTGAGAAATGAAATCTGGATACAGATAATTAGTCTGTGGTAGATAGTACTCACTCATTTCCATGAAGGAAGCACAAGTCCTGGGTAGGCCCAGAGAAGGGAAAAAGGCTTTTTGGGCATGAGAGTGAATGTTGAGGGCTGGAGACAGAAATGGTCTGGAGGCTTTGTAGCATTCATGTTGTCCCCTAAAGGACAGATAACATTTGGACATGAGAAGCTGTAGTGAGCCATGACTGCACCACTGCACTCCAGCCTGGGCAACAGGTTGAGACCCTGTCTCAAAAAAAAAGAAAAAGAAAGAAGATTTGGACATGAAGAGATGCCAGGCATTACATACAGAGAAGACAGCATGAACAAAAGCATGGGTTTTTGTTTTTTGTTTTTTGTTTTTTTTTGAGACGGAGTTTTTTGCTCATTTTGCCCAGGCTGGATTGCAATGGCACAATCTCGGCTCACTGTAACCTCCACCTCCTGGGTTCAAGCAATTCTCCTGCATCAGCCTCTCAAGTAGCTGGGATTACAGGTGCACACCACCATGCCTGGCTAATTTTTGTATTTTTAGTAGAGATGGGGTTTCACCATGTTGGTCAGTCTGGTCTCAAACTCCTGACCTCAGGTGATCATCCTGCCTCGGCCTCCCAAAGTGCTGAGATTACAGGCATGAGGCACCGTGCCTGACCAACATGGAGGTATTTGAGAGCAATGGTGATCAGAACCATTTGGTTCAAGCAGCGGTTTTCAAACAAAAGTGGAGAAGGAATTATTAGCAGATCCCTGACATCCTCTTCAATCAGAGTTCCTCCATTGTGAACTGGTTTACATGTCAGCATTATGGATTTTGGTGCAACACCCCCCAGCCCCCAACAAGAAGAAAAAGAAAGAAGAAGAGGAAGGATGAAGAGAAAGACAAGAAGGAGGAGAAGGCAGGAGGAGTAGGAGGGAGGAAGAAGGAGGAGGAAGAAAAAAGAAGGAGGAGGAAGAAAAAGAAGAAAGGAAGAAGGAGGAAGGAAGAAGAAAGAAGAAGAATTGGGAGGCTGAGGCGGGCAGATCACAAGGTCAGGAGTTCGAGACCAGCCTGGCCAACATGGTAAAACCCCATCACTTCCAAAAATACAAAAATTAGCTGGGCGTGTTGGCACATGCCTATAATCCCAGCTACTTGGGAGGTTGAGGCAGGAGAATTGCTTGAACCCGCGAGGTGAAGGTTGCAGTGAGCCGAGATCTCGCCACTGGGCAACAAGAGCAAGACTCTGTCTTGAAAAAAGAAAAAGGAAAGAAAGGAGGAGGAGAAAGAAGAAGTTTTTATTGTTATTTTTTGACAATATTTTTGAGATGGAGTCTTGCTCTGTCACCCAGGCTGGAGTACAGTGGCACACTCCACAGTGGAGTACCCTGCCACCTCTGCCTCCTGGGTTCAAAGGAGAAGGAGGAAGAAAAAGAAAAAAGGAGAAAGGCCGGGTGCAATAGCTCATGCCTGTAATCCCAGCACTTTGGGAGGCTGAGGCAGGTGGATCACAAGGTAAGGAGTTTGAGACCAGCCGGGCCAACATGGTGAAACCCTGCCTCTACTAAAGTACAAAAATTAGCCAGGCATGGTCTGAGGCAGGAGAATCGCTTTAACCCGGGAGGAGGAGGTTGCAGTGAGTCGAGATGGCGCTACTGCACTCCAGCCTGGGTGACAGAGTGAGACTTTGTCTTAAAAAAAAAGGAGAAGAAAAGGAGGAGGAGAAGAAGAAGCAGGAGGATGACGAGAGGGAGGCAGAGAAGAAAGGAAGAGGAGGAGGAGAAGGAGAAAGAAGAAGGAGAAGGAGACGGAGAAGGAAGGAAGGAAAAGAAAGAAAAAGAAAAAGAAAGGAAGGAAGGAAGGAAGAGAAGGATAAGGGGGAGGAGGGAGAATGGAGAAGGAGGAGCAAAGATTGAAAAAGATAAGATAAGCCATGAAAGCAAGCACAGGAATTACTGACAGTACTGGGAAGCCCGTGTAGGTTTAGGATCTGAGCTTTTGGAAGATTGATCAGGTGGCCTTTGAGCCACCTGATAAGTGGAAAGAACAAGAGAGGCTGGATCTGTGTTTTCAGGAAGCACATGTTGGCCCAGCAATCGCTGGCTTGTAGTGAGGAGGCACACAGCTGGCCTAGGACAGTGGTGGTGAAAATGCAGAGGAGGTAAAGTCCCTGCCCACCTAGGGAGACTAGTTCTGATGTCCCTGCCTGGAGTCAGTCCAAATAGTGTCCTCTCCCTCCCTGCACTACCCAGCCCAGTCAGTTGGATGACTTGCTCAACTCCAGTAGCCATTCAAGTCCCTGGAATTGGTGGCTGTCACTTGCAAACTATAGCAACTTGAGCAGAAAAACTAGAGCAATCTGACCTGCTGTAGCTCCTGCTGCCCAGACAACTCCTCCAATATGAAAGGGACGAGGGGAACTCAAAGTTACAATGTCCTACTTGGAGCAGTAAGTTCAGTAGACAGATCACTTGCCTTATTAACATCAAACATCCCAAAACCCAGTCTGGGTCAGTTTTCCCCAGAGTGGGGTTTGTAGAACATGGGTTCTCCTGGGATCCTATACCTAGCCCAGAATCAGTTCCAAAAGCCAGGCCATAGCAAATTGTCCTGCCAGCCAGACAGCAGAGAATCTGACAACAACAGGCAGAAGGAGCCGCTCCATAGCACCAAGCCCCGTTCCCCTGCTCCTGCTAGAAGTGGTTGGTGACAAGGACAGCAGTCATTATGCTGCCCAGTGGTTTTCAAAGTCCCGGTCAGGATTCTGAATAAATGGTGGGATTGAGCAGGAAAATCAAATCTATAGCATCATGAGCTGTCCTTGGGGGGATCCCAGCAGGAAGCAGATGGCATATTGGATTTGGTATGAATTGAAGAGTTTAATAAATTGACTATTTTTTAGGGAGGCCGAGGCGGGCAAATCACGAGGTCAGGAGATCGAGACCATCCTGGCTAACACAGTGAAACCCTGTCTCTACTAAAAATACAAAACAGCCAGGCATGGTGGCGGGCACCTGTAGTCCCAGGTACTTGGGAGGCTGAGGCAGGAGAATGGCGTGAACACGGGAAGGGGAGCTTGCAGTGAGCCGAGATCGTGCCACTGCACTCCAGCCCGGGCGACAGAGTGAGACTCCACCTCAGTCTCCCAAAATGCTGAAATTACAAGTGTAAGCCACCACGCCCAGCCTCTGAGTCGAAGTTTCTTTAATTGCAAAGTAGAGATCTTTCTTTTTCGTTTTTTGTTTGCTTGTTTTTTTCAGACAGAGTCTCGCTCTGTCGCCCAGGCTGGAGTGCAGTGGTGTGATCTCAGCTCACTGCAATCTCTGCCTCCCGGGTTCAAGCAATTCTCCTGCCTCAGCCTCCCGAGTAGCTGGGACTACAGGTGTATGCCACCATGCCTGGCTAATGTTTTGTATTTTTAGTAGAGACGGGGTTTCACTATGTTAGCCAGGATGGTCTCGATCTCCTGACCTCGTGATCTGCCCGCCTCAGCCTACCAAAGTGCTGGGATTACAGACGTGGAGCCACCGTGCCTGGCCTGAGATCATTCTTACTTCACAGGATTTCCCTGATAATTAAGTGAATACACACACACACAGCATTTAACGCAAAATACTTTATACACAATAGATACTAGACAAAAGATAACCATGCTGCTTCTTTTTTCTCCTCTGCCTGCCTACTCTTCCCCCTCATCCTTTTCTCTATGGCCAAGCCCTCCTGAAGGATCTCTTTGAATTGGGTTACCTCCTAGTTTGACACCGGTGCTCTTTCCCTGTGACATTGGAGGGCTAGGCACATGGCACTGTGGCCAAGGAGAAGGATGATGTTCCAGGCCAAACGCATCTGCAAATGTGTTGAGCTGGTGTCCTTGATGACAAATCAGATTGTTTTGTGTTTGGTCCCCTAGAGGCCTGAGTACCTCAGGGAAGCCAAGGTTCCTGCAGGAAGCTCGTGCCTGCTGTCCACGCTGGGCTTCATTTTATCAAAATACAGCAAAGAGCTCATCATTTCTCAGCTCTGGTCAGAAGCATTGGTGGCTGTTCCTGGACACAGAGCTGTGGACAAGGAGTGGTGAGGACTCAGGCAAGAGCAGATGGGCAGCTTTCCCTTGATGCTTCCCTCTCAGAAAGAAGCCAGAGTGCCCAGGATCAAAGAGGCTAGGAGGCTGATGAGGCCTTCTGTCCCTGAAAGCGGTCAGTGAATCCAAAGTTGAAAAGCCTGTGCTTTGAGAATGGTTCTGCTGTGCTACTGATGCTGACAGTTTTAGAAACTGACATGGCAGAGCTGACCAGGCAGACTATATTTTTAGGACTCCGCTGGGGCCTATTGAAACGTCCACATTACTCGGATCACCAATCTGGCTGGAGCTACCAACACAGCATTCTCCGCTGTTTCAAAATACAAAGCCACCACCCCTCGGGGCTTCACTTTGCAGCCACTGAGAATCCAAGGCTTCTGCTACATTACATGTTTCCATGGGCCCACTGGCTCGCTCCGCAGGGCTCCCACAAGAATTGGCTGGGAGCGTCACTGAGTAACTGAGTCATGATTAGGGGCTAATTGAGAGGAGAAATGAGCTAGCTGTTTCCTAAGATAAGGGAGGGGAATTTTTTTTTAAACTGTGACTGCTCAGAACAGTAAGTGCTAAGGCAGAGTTTCTGTGCTGGGAGACCGAACACTTCTGCAGTGATGTAGCAGAATCCTTAAAGGATCCTGCCAACGACTCTTTTTTTCTGGTGTCACATCCAATCTTTGCTGCGGCCAACACCTCCTGGAGATGAAACACAACTTCGATACAGAGATAGCAAGTTCAGACTCCTGCAGTCATGCAAGGATGAGTGATGCCGGCCTTTTGTAAGTGAGTATGAAGAGGTGGGGCCCACGGTAAATTCAGTGCAATATAATCCATCTGTGGAATAGTGGGCACCCAGCAACAGCCAACTGTTACCAAAACGGAGTGCAGGCCTAGCATGACTCATCTTCCAGCATTTCATGAGCAACCGGAAGTCTACATTTTTTTGAGGAAAAAAAAATTGTTTTGAGACAGGGTCTCACTCTGTTGACCCGTCTGGAGTGTGTAGCTTCAACCTCCCAGGGCTTGCGTGATTCTCCCACCTCAAGTCTCCCAAGTAGCTGAGACTGCAGGCATGTGCCACCATGCTGGATAATTTTGTGTGTGTGTGTGTGTGTGTGTGTGTTTTTTCTTTTGAGACGGAGTCTCGCTCTGTCGCCAAGGCTGGAGTGCAGTGGCGTGATCTTGGTTCACTGCAAGCTCCGCCTCCCAGGTTCACTCCTCAGCCAAGTATCTGGCACTACAGGCACCCGCCACCACGCCTGGCTAATTTTTTGTATTTTTTAGTAGAGACGGGGTTTCCCTATGTTAGCCAGGATGGTCTCCATCTCCTGACCTGGTGATCCGCCCGCCTCAGCCTCCCAAAGTGCTGGGATTACAGGCGTGAGCCACCGCGCCCGCCCCACGCCAGTTGATATTTTTGTAAAGACAGGGCTTCGCCATGTTGTCCAGGCTGGTCTCCAACCCCTAGGATCCCTGCCTTGCCCTCCCAAAATGTGGAGATTACAGGTGTGAGCCACAGTGCATGGCCATTTTGAGGAATTTTTAAACACTGGCGTTAATTTTTCAAAGTATGTGGAGCAACTTCTGCTTCTGAGAGATAGAGCAGATATTCTTTTCCCCAGTCCTCCTGCTAAGTACAGCTAAAAACCCCCAAAACACTCTATATTATACAAAATGAACATAAAAAGACACTGAACAAGAAGAAAGCAGATTGGTTAGGGACCTGCAGACCCAAGGAATGACTCAGCAGTGACCTGCCTAAGTTTTCTTTTTGCCTCATATATGTCAGAATGGGTACTGGAGAAGCCAGCAACCCAAAACTGCCAATGACTGCAGACAAAAGCCCCAAGAAAAGCTTGTTTTTTTTCCTTTCTTTTTGCTTTTCCTTTTTTTTTTTTTTTTTGAGAGAGTGTCTCACTCTATTGCCCAGGCTGGAGTGCAGTGGTACAATCATGGCTCACTGAAGCCTTGACCTGCCAGGCTCAAACTGCTGAGACTACAGATCTGCGCCACCATGCCTGACTAATCAAAGCCAGGCTTTCGCCGGGCACGGTGGCTCAAGCCTGTAATCCCAGCACTTTGGGAGGCCGAGATGGGCGGATCACGAGGTCAGGAGATCGAGACCATCCTGGCTAACACGGTGAAACCCTGTCTTTACTAAAAAAAACTACAAAAAACTAGCCGGGCGAGGTGGCGGCTAGCCCGGCTTTGATTTTTTTTTTTTTTTTTGAGACAGAGTTTCGCTCTTGTTGCCCAGGCTGGAGTGCAGTGGTGCCATCTCGGCTCACTGCAACCTCCGCCTCCCGGGCTCAAGCAGTTCTCCTGCCTCACCTCCTGAGTTGCTAGGATTACAGGCATGCACCATCACACCCAGCTATTTTTTGTATTTTTAGTAGTAGAGACAGGGTTTCACCATGTTGGTCAGGCTGGTCTCAAACTCCTGACCTCAGGTGAGCTGCCTGCCTCGGCCTCCCAAACTGCTGGGATTACAGGTGTGAGCCAACGCGCCTGGCCTTTTTTTTTTTTTTTTTTTTTTTGTAGAGATGGGTGTCTCGCTGTTTCCTAGGCTGATCTCAAATTCCTGGGCTCAAACAATCCTCTGGTCTCAGCCTCCCAAAGTGCTGGAATTATAAGCATGAACCACGGTGTCCTGCAAGTCTGCTTTCTGTAGTCAAAGGACAAGAAAATAAACAGCCTAGAAAGACGAACAGCCTTGTTTTTTTATTTTTATCTTTCATTTGATTTGATTTTTTTTGAGACAGAGTCTCACTCTGTCGCCCAGGCTAGAGTGCAGTAGCATGATCTCGGCTCATTGCAACCTCTGCCTCCCGGGTTCAAGCAATTCTCCTGCCTGCCTCAGCCTCTCATTCCGCCTCAGATGATCCGCCTGCCTCAGCCTCCCAAAGTGCTGGGATTACAGGCATGAGACACCGCACCCAGCTGACAGACAGCCTTTAGACCATAGCCCCTCTACTCCAGCCCCACCCTCATCCCCATCAGCAAAGGCCAAGTGGAAAGCCTAGATCTCCACCCTTGCTAGGCTGTAATGAAGTACTCCTTCCCCTCCCCACCAGAGTGATTTAGAAGAGGCCTAGTTATCCACTGAGGCCTTTCATCCATAATCAAGGTCAGGCAGGGAAAAAGAACAAAAAGAGCAAACACGTAGAACAATACAATAGATTGTCTTTTTCCTCTTGAGTATTCTAAATTATGTTCAACAGTTGAAGCAAAAATTACATTTGTCTGGCCGGGCGTGGTGGCTCACGCCTGTAATCCTAGCACTTTGGGAGGCCAAGGTGGGAGGATCACGAGGTCAGGAGATTGAGACCATCCTGGCGAACACTGAAACCCCGTCTCTACTAAAAATACAAAAAAATTAGCCCGGTGTGGTGGCGGGTGCCTGTAGTCCCAGCTACTTGGGAGGCTGAGGCAGGAGAACGGCATGAACCCGGGGGGCGGAGCTTTCAGTGAGCAGAGATCACGCCACTGCACTCCAGTCTGGGCAACAGAGCGAGACTCTGTCTCAAAAAAGAGAAAAACAATTATATGGCTGTCCATATATGTAGAGGAAATACTTAAGACAATTACATTATAAATGGGGAGAGTAAAGGTACACAGAAAAAGGTTTCTTTCTTTGTTTTTAATCTGGTAGAACTTTCCAGAGGTATAGAGGTAAGGTTTCTACATTTCACTCAAACTGGTAAAATGTCAACACCAGTACACTGTGAAAAGTTACTGCACTCCAGCCTGGGCGACAGAGTGAGACCTTGCCTCAAAAAGGAAAAAAAAAAAAAGAGAGAGAAAGGAATACACACCAAACTTAAATGTGTATGTACCAAACAACAGACTTGAAAAATAAGTGAACCTGGCCGGACACGGTGGCTCATGCTTGTAATCACAGAACTTTGGGAGGCTGAGGCAGGTGGATCACCTGAGGTCAGGAGTTCGAGACCAGCCTGACCAACATGGAGAAACCCTGTCTCTACTAAAAATACAAAATTAGCAACACAAAACATACATTCTTTTTAAGCACCCATGAAACATATCAAGATCAACCATATCTTGGGTTATAAGACAAACCTCAACAAATTTAAAATAATTGAAATCATACAGAGTGTATGACCAAAATGGACTCAAACTGAGAATTGATAACACAAAGACAATCTCCAGGAAGATCTTCAAACACTTGAAAACTAAATAATCTATGAAGCAAAGGGCAATCCTCAAGAGAAATAAAAAATACATTAATCTGAATGAAAATGAAAACACAATGTATCAAAATTTGTAAGATAAAGTTAAATCACAACTAACAAGGAAATTAATAGCACTAAATGCTCACATTAGAAAAGAGGAAAAAAATCTCAAATCAATAATATAAGCTTCCATCTCAGGAAATTAGAAAAGAATAAAATAACGCCGGGCATGGTGGCTCATGCCTGTAATCCCAGCACTTTGGGAGGCCGAGGCAGGTGGATCACCTGAGGTCGGGAGTTCGAGACCAGCCTGACCAACATGGAGAAACCCCATCTCTACTAAAAATACAAAATTAGCCAGGTGTGGTGGCACATGCCTGTAATCCCAGCTACTAGGGAGGCTGAGGCAGGAGATTCACTTGAACCTGGGAGGTGGAGGTTGTGGTGAGCCAAGATCGTGCCACTGCACTCCAGCCTGGGCAACAAGAGCAAAACTCCATCTCAAAAAAAAAGAAAAGAAAAGAATAAAATAAACCCTAAACAAACAGAAGGAAGGAAAAGAAGAGAAATCCATGTAATTGAAAACAGAAAAACAGTAGAGAATACCAACAAAACAGAAAACTTGTTCTTTGAAAAAAATCAGTAAAATTGACAAATCTTTTATTTTCTTTTAATTGAGACAGGCTCTTGCTCTCTTACCCAGGCTAGAGTGCGATCACAGCTCATTGCAACCTCAACCTGCTGGGCTCAAGCAATTCTCCTGCCTCAGCTTCCTGAGTAGTTGTGACTACAGTTGCATGCCAATATGCCTGTCTAATTTTTGTATTTTTTTTTAGAGACGGGGTTTCACCATGTTGCTCAGACTGGCCTCGAACTCCTGGGCTCAAGCTGTCTACCCACCTCAATCTCCCAAGGTGCTCGGACTACAGATGTGAGCCATTGCATCAGGCCAAATTGACAAATCTTTAGCAAGGCTGACCTAAAAAGAGAGAGAGAGAGCCTGTGTGTGATGGCTCACGCCTGTAGTCCTAGCACTTTGGGAGGCCAAGGCAGATGGATTGCTTGAGCTCAGGAGTTCAAGACCAGCCTGGGCAACACATCAAAAACCCAACTGTGCCTCTACAAAAAAATACAAAAATTAATGGGGCATGGTAGTGCACATGTAGTCCTGGTTACTTGGGAGGCTAAGGCAGGAGGATCCCACAAACCAGGGAGGCGGAGGTTACAGTGAGTTGAGATCATGCCACTGCACTCCAGCCTGGGTAGCAGAGTGAGACTTCATCTCAAAACAATAAAAAGAAAAAATTTATAAAGACAGAGTCTTACTATGTTGCCCATGCTAGCCTTGAACTCCTGGGCCCAAGTGATCCTCCAGCCTCAGCTCTCCCAAAGTGCTGGGATTACAGGCATGAACCACTGTGTCCACCCCATATATTCTTCATATTAGGAATAAAACAGAAGCTATCACTGCAGACCCTGCAGATATCAATAGGATAATAAGGGAATTTTATTTTATTGTTTGTTTATTTATTTATTGAGATGGAGTCTCGCTCTGTTGCCAGGCTGGAGTGCAGTGGCATGAACTCGGCTCACTGCAACCTCTGACTCCCCAGTTCAAGTGATTCTCCTGCCTCAGCCTGCCAAGTAGCTAGGATGACAGGAGCCCACACCACGCCCAGCTAATGTTTGTATTTATTTATTTTTATTGTTTTTTTTTTTTGAGACAGAGTCTTACTCTGTTGCCCAGGCTGGAGTGCAGTGGCATGATTTCGGCTAACTCAAAATGGAACATAGGTTTAAATGTAAAATTATAAAATGTTTAGAAGACGAGATAGAAGAAAATCATCGGGACCTAGAGGTCCTTCCCTAGGGCTCAGGGAAAAGTTCTCAGACATGACGCCGAAAGCAAGAGCCGTAAGAGAAAAAAGAATACATAATTGAACTTCATCAAAATTACAAACTTTTGCTCTGTGAAAGACCCCATTGAGAGGAAGAAAAGACAAACTACAAAGTGAGAGAAAATATTTGCAAACCATGTATCTGACAAAGGACTTATATTTAGAATACGTATAGGGAACACTCGAGGCCAGGCACTGGGGCTCATTCTTGTAATACCAGCACATTGGGAGACTGAGGCAGGCAGATCGCTTGAAGCCGGGAGTTTAAGACTGGCCAACATGGTAAAACCCCATCTCTGCTAAAAATACAAAACTTAGCTGGGCATGATGGTGCATGCCTGTAATCCCAGCTATTCAAGAGGCTGAGGCACGAGAATCACCTGAACCCAGGAGGTAGAGGTTGCAGTGAGCCGAGATCGCACCACTGGACTCCAGCCTGGGCTACAGAACTAGACTCTGTCTCAAAAAAAAAAAAGAGAACACTCAAATCTCAACAGTAAGAAAAATGCCAGATAATCTGATTAGAAAATGGGGCAAAAAAAGCCGGGCATGGTGGCTCACACCTGTAATCCCAGCACTTTGGGAGGCCAAGGCAGGAGGATCACGAGGTCAGGAAATCGAGACCATCCTAGCTAACTCAGTGAAACCCCGTTTCTACTAAAAATACAAAAAATTAGCTGCGCTTGGTGGCAGGCGCCTGTAGTCCCAGCTACTCGGGAGGCTGATGCAGGAGAATGGCCTGAACCCAGGAGGCGGAGCTTGTAGTGAGCCGAGATTGTGCCACTGCACTGCAGCATGGGCGACAGGGCGAGATTCTGTCTCACAAAAAAACAAAAACAAAAACAACAACAACAACAAAAAACAAAACTCCCCAAAGAGGATATGCAGAAGGCAAATAAACACATGAAAGAATGTTAACATAACTATCCATTAGGAAAATTAAGACCATGATGAGATACCATTACGTACTTGTGAGAACAGCTAAAATAAAAAAATAGGGCCAGGCGTTGTGGCTCATGCCTGTAATCCCAGCACTTTGGGAGGCTGAGACAGGCGGATCGCTTGAGGCCAGGAGTTGGAGACCAGCCTGGCCAACATGGTGAAACCTTGTCTCTATTAAAAATGCAAAAATTAGCCTGGCATGGCTGTGGTGCACACCTGTAATCCCAGCTACTTGGGAGGCTGAGATAGGAGAATTAATTGAATCCAGGAGGTGGAGGCTGCAGTGAGCTGAGATCATGACACTGTACTGTAGCCTAGGTGACAGAGTGAGACTCCATCTCAAAAACTAATAAAAAAAACAAAAAAACCCAAAACAACAGCAACAAAAAAAACCAGTGAGAATATCACATGCTAGAGGATGTGGACAATTGAATCTTTTTTTTTCTTTTTTGAGAGAGAGTCTTGCTCTGTTGCCCAGGCTGGAGTGCAGTGGAGTGATCTTGGCTCACTGCAACCTCTGCCTCCTGGATGGAAGCAATTATCCTGCCTCAGCCACCCAAGTAGCTGGGATTACAGGCAGGTGCCACATTTGGCTAATTTTTGTATTTTTAGTAGAGACGAGGTTTCGCCATGTTGACCAGGCTGGCCTCGAACTCCTGACCTTGTGATCTGCCCACCTCAGCCTACCAAAGTGCTGGGATTACAGGCATGAGGCACCATGCCCGGCCAACAGTTGAATCTTTCATACGTCACTGTTGGGAATGTAAAATGGAATAGCTACTCTGTAAGCTAATTTTGTATTCTTTATTATTTATTTATTTTTAAGAGACAAAAACTTGGAGTGCACTGGTGCCATCATAGCTTACTGCAGCCTTCAACTCCTGGGCTCCAGCAATCCTTCCACCTCAGCCCCCCAAGTAGCTGGGACTACAGGTGTGCACCCCAAAGTCTGGCTAATTTTTTAATTTTTAATTTTTGTAAACATAGGGCTTGATTACGTTGCCCAGGCTGGTCTTGAACTCCTGAGCTCAAATGATCCTCCTACCTTGGCCTCCCAGTACGCTGTGATTACAGGCATGAATCACCATGCCCGGCCCCACTATTTGCTTTAAACACTAAACATTCCCTTACCATATGACCCAGAAATTTTCCTACTTGGCGTTTATCCCAGATAAATGAAAACTTATGTCCACATGAAAGCCCGTACATGATTTTTCATAACAGCTTTATTTGTAATAGCCAAAACTTGGAAACAATAAAAAAGTCCATCAAATAGATGAATGGCTAAATAAACGGTGATATATCCATATCACATGTAGTGAGTTAAATGGGAGCCCCCCAAAAGACATGTACATATCTTAACTCCTGAATCTGTGAATGTGACATTCGAAAATAGGGTCTTTGAAGCCGGGTGTGGTGGCTCACACCTGTAATCCCAGCACTTTGGGAGGCCAAGGTGGGTGCATCACCTGAGGTCAGGAGTTCGAGACCAGCCTGACCAACACAGAGAAACCCCATCTCTACTAAAAATACAAAATTAGCTGGGAGTGGTGGCATGCCCCTGTAATCCTAGCTACTCGGGAGGCTGAAGCAGGAGAATCACTTGAACCTGGGAGGCAGAGGTTGCGGTGAACTGAGATCGCGCCATTGCACGCCAGCCTGGGCAACAAGAGCAAAAACTGCATCTCAAAAAAAAAAAAAAAAGGGTCTTTGCAGCTGTGATTAAGTTAAGGATCTTGAGATGAGATCAGCCTAGATTATTTGGGTGGGTCCTAAATCCGATGACAAATGTCTTTTTTTCCCCAAGCAATCAATTCTCTTGTCAGCCTCCCTAGTTGCTGGGACCACAGGCATCTGCCACCACACCTGGCAGATTTTTTTTTTTTTTTTTTTAGTGACAAAGTCTCTCTGGTATCCAGGCTGGAGTGCAGTGGTACTATCTGGGCTCATCGCAACCTCTGCCTCCTGGGTTCAAGCAATTCTTATGCCTCAGCCTCCTGAGTAGCTGGGATTACAGGTGTTCTCCACCATGCCCGGCTAATTTTTTTGTATTTTTAGTAGAGACGGGTTTTGCTGTTGGCCATGCTGGTCTTGAACTCCTGGCCACAAGTGATTCGCCACCCTCGGCCTCCCAAAGTGCTGGGATTACAGGCGTGGGCCACCATGTCCAGCCAACACCTGGCTAATTTTTAAAAATTTTTATGTAGAGACAGGTCTCACTCTGTTGCCCAGACTGGTCTCAAACTCCTGGGCTCAAATGATCCTCTCGCCATTTCCTCCCAAAGTGCTGAGATTACAAAGGTGAGCCACGTCACCCAGCCAATAAGTGTCCTTTTAAGAGACAGGATAGGAAAAGGCACAGACATAGTGAAGCCTATGTGATTGGAGCGATGCCCTTACAAGCCAAGGAATGGCTAGAACCAACAGAAACTAGCAAGGAAGCACTCTCCCCTTGAACCTTCAAGGGGAGCATGGCCCGGCTGACACCTGGGTTTCAGACTTTTAGCTTCCAGAACTATCAAAGAATAAATGTCTGTTGCTTTAAGCCACCAAGTTTGTTGTAATTGATTATGGGAGTTCTAGGAAACAAATATACCAAATATACCATGGGATCCTACTTAGTAATAAAAAGGAAGAAACTTGATGCAGCAGCAACTTAGCTGGATCTCAAGGGCTGAGTTACAAAAGCCATCTGAAAAGGTCACATACTGTATATAGTTCCACTTAGAAAACATTCTTAAAAAGACAAAAATTATAAAGATGGAAAATAGTGCTTGCCAGGTGTTAGGGATGGTGGGGGACAGTGTAACTATAAAGGAATATCTCCCTGCACAAAGAAGGGAGATCTTTGTGGTGATATATTTATCTTGGTTGCAGTGGGGGTTACAGGAATATAAATGTGATAAAATGATGTAGAACTATGTATTCATGTCAGACCAGTGTACATTTCCTGCTTTTGATATTGTATTGTAATGATGGAAGAGGCAGCCATCGGAGGAAACTGGGTGAAGGCTACATGGAACTTTTCTGTACTATCTTTGCACTTCCTGTGCATTTATAATTATTTCAAAGTAAGAAGCCAAAAAAAAGTTAATTCGAATGAGGGAGCTGGGTGCAGTGGCTCATGCCAGTAATCCCAGCACTTTGGGAGGCTGAGGTGGGAGGATTGTTTGAGCCCAGGAGTTCAAGACCAGCCTGGGCAACAAAGTGAGAACCCATTTCTATTTAAAAAAAAAAAAAAAAGACCGGGTGCGGTGACTCACGCCCATAATTCCAGCACTTTGGGAGGCCAAGGCGGGTAGATCATGAGGTCAGGAGTTTGAGACTAGCCTGGCCAATATGGCAAAACCCCATCTCTAGTAAAAAGCACAAAAAATTAGCTGGGTGTGGTGGGGCATGCTTGTAGTCCCAGCTACTCAGTAGACTGAAGCAGGAGAATCGCTTGAACCCGGGAGGTGGAGGTTGCGGTGAGCCAAGATCACACCACTACACCCCAGCTTGGGCAACAGAGTGAGACTCCATCCCCTCCCCTGCAAAAAAAAGGGCCAGGCACAGTGGCTCACAACTGTAATCCCAGCACTTTGGGAGGCTGAGGCAGGCAGATCGTAGATCATGAGGTCAAGAGTTCGAGACTAAGCTGGCCAACGTGGTGAAACCCCGTCTCTACTAAGAATACAAAAAATTAGCCAAGAGCGGTGGCTCACATCTGTAATCCCAGCATTTTGGGAGGCCAAGGTAGGTGGATCATGAGGTCAGGAGATCGAGACCATCCTGGCCAACATGGTGAAACCCCGTCTCTACCAAAAATACAAAAAAATTTAGCTGGGCGTGGTGGCGTGTGCCTGTAATCCCAGCTAGTCAGGAGGCTGAGGCAGGAGAATTACTTGAACCAGGAGGTCGGAAGTTGCAGTACGCCGAGATCGTGCCACTACACTCCAGCCTGGTGACAGAGTGAGACTCTGTATCAAAAAAAAAAAGAATACAAAAAATTAGCCGTGCGTGCTGGTGGTGCATGCCTGTAATCCCAGCTACTTGGGAGGCTGAGGCAGGAGAATTGCTTGAACCCGGGAGGTGGAGGTTGCGGTGAGCCAAGATCACACCACTACACCCCAGCTTGGGCAACAGAGTGAGACTCCATCCCCTCCCCTGCAAAAAAAAGGGCCAGGCACAGTGGCTCACAACTGTAATCCCAGCACTTTGGGAGGCTGAGGCAGGCAGATCGTAGATCATGAGGTCAAGAGTTCGAGACTAAGCTGGCCAACGTGGTGAAACCCCGTCTCTACTAAGAATACAAAAAATTAGCCAAGAGCGGTGGCTCACATCTGTAATCCCAGCATTTTGGGAGGCCAAGGTAGGTGGATCATGAGGTCAGGAGATCGAGACCATCCTGGCCAACATGGTGAAACCCCGTCTCTACCAAAAATACAAAAAAATTTAGCTGGGCGTGGTGGCGTGTGCCTGTAATCCCAGCTAGTCAGGAGGCTGAGGCAGGAGAATTACTTGAACCAGGAGGTCGGAAGTTGCAGTACGCCGAGATCGTGCCACTACACTCCAGCCTGGTGACAGAGTGAGACTCTGTATCAAAAAAAAAAAGAATACAAAAATTAGCCGTGCGTGCTGGTGGTGCATGCCTGTAATCCCAGCTACTTGGGAGGCTGAGGCAGGAGAATTGCTTGAACCCGGGAGGCGGAGGTTACAGTGAGCCGAGATCATGCCACTGCACTCCAGCCTAGAGAACACAGCAAGACTCTGTCTTGAAAGAAAAAAAAAAAAAAAAAGAAGAAGGAACTTTTTGGGGTGATGAATATGTTCTATGTTTCATGGGTGAATAGAACTCTCAAAACTCATCCAACTAGACCCTTAATGTGGTTACATGTTCTTGCATGTAAATTATACCTAGTAAAAGAAATTTTTATACAAAAATTAGCTGGGCGCGGTGGCGGGCTCCTGTAATCACAGCTACTTGGTAGGCTGAGGCAGGAGAATCGCTTGAATCCGGAAGGCGGAGGTTGCAGTGAGCTGAGATCATGCCATTGCATTCTAGCCTGGGTGACAGCGCAAGACTCCATCTCAAAAAAAAAAAAAATTTAGTTAAAAAAAAAAAAAGCAAGAGGAGCAAACAAAATGTATTAGTTTTCAGCTGAATTTTTCTAGGGCAAACACTAGAATATTCTACCTTTTGCTACCTGATACCTTATCAATCAAGATATACTACTGAGCACTTCGATGCAAGGATTTCATCACCTTCCCAACATCTGACATAGAATAGAAGCAGGTAAATGTTTACTAAATGAAGGTACACAGCGGGCTTTTGGAGAGGAAATACACTCTGGCCTCCAGCCTAATGGAATAATTTATACTGTCTCTTGCTAACATACCTGGAGCCGTTTCCTCATTTTGTGATCCAAAGAGTAAATACGTAAAACCAGCCAATCTTAGGTTATATTCTGGCCATCCTAGAGAGTAAACGCTCCAGGACATCAGAGTAAGAAGTCTAGACCAGGGGCAATTCTCTTTGTATAATGTGGATTATTGTTTATGTTCCTATCTTGTTTCCCTATTAGACTGTGAGCTGGAGGGCCTGCACTTTTGTGTGTCGTTCTAACCCTCTCAGTCCTTACAGTTCACTGAACCCAGCAGCCAGTCAAAAATCTTTGCCACTGTCGAATTGTAATGCCGTATGTTCAGGGGAATACATTGCTATTTATGACATGAAGGAGAACTTTCAAATTTAAGAAGGGATTGTTTTGCATGCTGAAGACAGTAGGTATTATAAAATACTTAAATGGGAGCCTTTCCCACCCCAGAACAACCTACTTAGCATTAAATAAATTTACTATTTAAAGTAGCCAAAGACCATTTCTAGAAATAGAACCTAAAGAAATAATAGCAAATGCATGGAGAGAGAGAAAAAAAAGAAGTCTTCATAAAAACAAACAAAATAAAACCGCATTTAGAAGATTTGTTGCAGCATTGTTTGTTTGTTTGTTTTGAGACAAGATCTCACTCTGGCGTCCAGGTTGGAGTGCAGTGGTGAGGTCTCAGCTCACTGCAACCTCTGCCTCCCCGGTTCCAGAGATTCTCGTGCCTCAGTCTCCCAAGTGGCTGGGATTACAGGCATGTGCCACCAAGCCCAGCTAATTTTGTATTTATTAATTTTTTTATTTTTTTTTTTGAGACAGACTTGTGCTCTGTCGCCCAGGCTGGAGTGCAGTGGCACGATCTTGGCTCACTGCAACCTCTGCCTCCCAGATTCAAGCTTTTCTCCTGCCTCATCCTCTTGAGTAGCTGTGATTACAGGCGCCCGCTACCACGCCAGGCTAATTTTTGTATTTTTGGTAGAGGTGGGGTTTCACCATATTGGGCAGGCTGGTCTCAAACTCCTAATCTTGTAATCTGCCCTCCTCGGCCTCCCAAAGTGCTGGGATTACAGGTGTGAGCCACTACACCTGTCCAAAATGCTCACCAGATTTTGAGAATTTTGTTCATGAAAAAGTACTTATTTTTTTATTTCTTATTTTTTGAGAAGGAGTCTCGCTGTGTCTCCCAGGCTGGAGTGCAGTGGCCGG
This sequence comes from Trachypithecus francoisi, assembly GCF_009764315.1. Classification (NCBI taxonomy): domain Eukaryota; kingdom Metazoa; phylum Chordata; class Mammalia; order Primates; family Cercopithecidae; genus Trachypithecus; species Trachypithecus francoisi. Next base: position 85,603,289 of record NW_022681457.1, on the reverse strand, counting down.
ATCTCAGCTCACTGTGAGCTCTGCCCCCTGGGTTCATGCCACTCCTGCCTCAGCCTCCCGAGTAGCTGGGACTACAGGCACTCACCACCACGCCCGGTTAATTTTTTGTATTTTTCGTAGAGACGGGGTTTCACCGTTAGCCAGGATGGTCTCAATCTCCTGACCTCGTGATCCACCTGCCTGAGCCTCCCAAAGTGCTGGGATTACAGGTGTGAGCCACCGTGCCTGGCCAAAAGTACTTACATTTTTAAAATATTGGTTACATTTTCAGATGATAATATCTTGGATATGTTGGACACATAGGGTCATTGTGAGGACTGAATATGCTGAGAGTTCTTATACATTTCCTGCCCTCATAAACGCCCAAGCTTCCTACTGTCAGCATCCCACAGTACAGTGGTACCTGTATAGTACAGTACACGCCTGTAATCCTAGCACTTTGAGAGGTCGAGGCGGGTAGATCACTTGAAGTCAGGTATTTGAAACCAGCGTGGCCAACATGGCAAAACCCCGTCTCTACTGAAAATACAAAGATTAGCCGGTGTGGTGGCGGGTGTCTGTAATCCCAGCTACTCAGGAGCCTGAGGCAGGAGAATCGCTTGAATCCGGGAGGCAGAGGTTGTGGTGAGCCAAGATTGCTCCACTGCACTCCAGTCTGGATGGCAGAGAGAGACTCCATGTCAAAATAAATAAATAAATTAATTAATTAAATAGTAGCTGTGGTTGGGGGCAGTGGCTAATGCCTGTAATCTCAGCACTTTGAGAGGCCAAGACAGGAGCATCGCTTGAGCCCAGGAGTTCAAGACCAGTTTAGGCGACATAGGGAGACCCCATCTCTACAAAAATAAAAAAATTAGCCAAGTGTAGTGGTACATGTTCGTGGTCCCAACTCCCTGGGAGGTGGGAGGATCGCTTGGGCCTGGGAGGTTGAGGCTGTGGTGTGTCATGATTGCATCACTGTATTCCAGCCTGGGCAACAGAGTGAGACCCTGTCTCAAAAAATAAAATAAAATAAAATAAAATAGTAACTCCCAGTGTGATGTTTTTCTATTTTATTCTTCTTCCTAACACTTTTTAATAACTGCATTAGACAGAAAATAAACAGGTAAACAAATGAGCCACATGATGACAAAGTGATCAAAGTTACGAAGAAAATAAAGCAAGGTTTAAAGGAGGGGGCTACTTTGGATGGGTGGTCAAAAAGGGCCTCTTTGGGAAGGTGACTTCTAAGATGAATTTTAGGTGATGAAATGGCACCAATCATGCAATGATTTTAGGGAATTCCAAGCAGGCAGAACAGCTTTGCAGAATCCCAAAGTGGGACAGAAATTCACTTATCAGAGGAGCAGAAAGGTTTGATTTGTTAGAATCCAGTGAGCAAGGGGGTCCTGGAGCACAAGTCAGATCATTTGAACATTATGGTCCATTGAAAAGAGTGCATATTTTAATCTAAGTGCAACTTTATTGCAACTGTGTAGGTGACATGGTTTATGGTTTGTTTGTTTATTTGTTTGTTTGTTTGAGACGGAGTTTCCTCTTGTTGCCCAGGCTGGAGTGCAATGGTTTGATCTTGGCTCACCGCAACCTCTGCCTCCTGGGTTCAAGTGATTCTCCTGTCTCAGCCTTCCGAGTAGCTGGGATTACAGGCATGCCACTCCCGGCTAGTTTTGTATTTTTAGTAGAGACGGGGTTTCTCCATGTTGGTCAGGCTGTTCTTGAACTCCTGACCTTAGGTGATCCACCTGCCTCAGCCTCCCAGAGTGCTGGGATTACAGGCATGAGCCACGGCACCCAGCCCGACCATAGGTGATCTGCCCGCCTTGGCCTCCCAAAGTGCTGGGATTACAGGTATAAGTCACCGCACCCAGCCATTAATCTATGTTTTAAATAATTCACTCCTGGTTGCAGTATGGATTGAAATAGGGGAAGGAGAATGAGTGGAAATAGGAGGCCATTCAGAAGGCTGCTGCAGTTGTCCAGGTGAGTGATGGCAGTGCTTGGACAAAGATGGCGACAGCAAGATAGAAGAAATGAGTGAATTCAGGACATATGATGGAGGTACTTTGTCAGAACTGGCTGATAGGGATAAGGGGAATGCGAGAAAGAAAAATCAAGAATGACTTCTGGCTCGGTGTGGTGGCTCACGCCTGTAATCCCAGCACTTTGGGAGGTTGAGGCAGGTGGATCACCTGAGGTCAGGAGTTCGAGACCAGCCTGACCAATATGATGAAACCTCATCTCTAGTAAAAATACAAAAATTATCTGTATGTGGTGGCATGCTCCTGTAATCCCAGCTATTTGGGAGGCTGAGATAGGATAATCGCTTGAACCTGGGGGGTGGAGGTGGTAGTGAGCCGAGATTTCCCCACTACACTCCAGCTTGGGCAACAAGAGCAAAACTCTGCCTTAAAAAAAAAGAAAGAAAGAAGAAAAAGAAAAAAAATGACTTCTAAATCTTGGACTTGAGTAACTGGGTAGGTGGTCAAGCCGTTTTCTGAGATGGCAAAAACTGGGAGAAGAACAGTTTTGTGGATGTTCTGGGTGTTAGAAGCCAGATATCAAAAGTGTGTGGGACACTTAGACTTTGAGATGCCTATTAGACAAGCAGGTGGGGAAGGAGGGAGATGAATATGAGTCTGGAGCTGGGAGGAGAGAGATGAGAGCTGTAGGTACAGATAGAACTCAAATCTGGATGTCACCAAGTGCAGTGGCTCACACCTGTAGTCCCAGCACTTTGGGAGGCCAAGGCAGGGTGATCGCCTGAGGTCAGGAGTTTAAGACCAGGCTGGTCAACATGGTAAAACACTGTTTCTACTAAAAATACAAAAAATTAGCCAGGCATGGTATCGGGCACCTGTAGTCCCAGCTACTTGGGAGGCTGAGACATGGGAATCGCTTGAACCCGGAAGGCAGAGGTTGCACTCCAGCCTGGGTGACAGAGTGAGTCTCCATCTAAAAAAATAAAAAATAAATAAATAAATAAAAACAAGTCTGGATGTTATCAGTGTATGGATGGAAGGGATCAACTAGGAAAAGGTGGGAAGAAGAATGTTCTAGGCAGAGCCTGGAGATCTTCGAAGTCCCTCCCAATTTGAGGATTCTGTGCTATTTCTTCTGCTTGACAGTGCTACCTGCACAGAGTTTCAGTCTCAGGCTCATATTTCAACTTCAACCCGTCACCTGTCTTGAGTGCAGAGGGTCCAATGGAACAGGTTGAGATGGAGGGCAATCGTGGAAGGAAAAGCCAGTATTGAAGTGAGACCCCTGAAAATTTGAGACAGGTCTCAGCTTTTTTTTTTTTTTTTAACTGAGTATGGCTTTGTCACCAGGCTGGAGTGCAGTGGCGGATCTCCGCTGACTGCAACCTCTGACTCCCTGATTTGTATTTATAGTAGAGATGGGGTTTCACCATATTGGCCAGGATAGTCTTGTTCTCTTCACCTTGTAATCTGCCCTCCTCGGCCTCCCAAAGTGCTGGGATTACAGGTGTAAGCCACCATGCCTGGCCAAGAATAATTATTTTTTTTTACATAGGCTTTAAATTGGCTTTAATGGAACTTTGTTCCATAGAAGGAATCCCAGATAAGACTTTTTTAAAGCTGATCCCGGCCATGGATTTGTGCCATGAAATATCTATGAGTTGGGAGAATTTTATCTCCCCTTGAGGTTCCCAGATGAACCTGGGGCTTCTATGCCTGTTAGAAAGTGACATTCTTTATTTACCACAGGTCAGAAACCCTGTACATGAACTGTATACACAAAATATGAGGCCAGTTTTTCCAACGGCTTTATTGGCTCCATAAGTCAAGATTTTATTTTTGTTTTTTTGTTTGTTTTTTTTTGTTTTTTTTACGGAGTCTCACTCTGTCACCCAGGCTGGAGTGCAGTGGCGCCATCTCAGCTCACTGTGAGCTCCGCCTCCCGGGTTCATGCCATTCTCCTGCCTCAGCCTCCCGCGTAGCTGGGACTACAGGCACCTGCCACCATGCCGGGCTAAATTTTTGTATTTTTAGTAGAGACGGAGTTTCAATGTGTTAGCCAGGATGGTCTTGATCTCCTGACCTTGTGATCCACCCGCATTGGCCTCCCAAAGTGCTGGGATTACAGGCGTGAGCCACCGCCTTGGCCTGTCAAGTTTTATTCCTTAAAGGAAAGCACCCCATTCCAGTCAAAGCCTTGGTTAAGGCCGGGCGCGGTGGCTCAAGCCTGTAATCCCAGCACTTTGGGAGGCCGAGATGGGCGGATCACGAGGTCAGGAGATCGAGACCATCCTGGCTAACATGGTGAAACCCCGTCTCTACTAAAAATACAAAAACTAGCCGGGCGAGGTGGCGGGCGCCTGTAGTCCCAGCTACTCGGGAGGCTGAGGCAAGAGAATGGCGTAAACCCGGGAGGCGGAGCTTGCAGTGAGCTGAGATCCGGCCACTGCACTCCAGTCCGGGCGGCAGAGTGAGACTCCGCCTCAAAAAAAAAAAAGCCTTGGTTAAAATGACCCGTTTCTCCAATTGTGTCCTGTTACAAGTGAAAACAGATTCTTATTGCACTTATGCAAATAACTGTATTGCCTTAAGTTAAGAATACTCACAAATACTTTCCAAATTCTGGAGAAATCAGGTAGAGAGAAACAAATATTCTCCATATTTTGTTCATGGGAGTATACTAAATTGTTAAAACCTATCAATAGCTCAAAAAAAAAAAAGTTTTAAGACTCTGAAAAACAAAAAGAAGGATCAGCAACATTTTAAGACAAAAGTCAAAAGATTAATTCAGTCCATACAGTTAATTTCTGTTCTGCTTGATACTCATGAACATTTTAGTTTTCCATGAGTCCTGAAAGTTTTTTCTCTATTCTGATGTCACAATCTCCAAAGTTATCAGAAGCCTGCATCCAGGAGCACCTGTTAAGAGTTTTTGATTATAAAACCACCTTCTAAAGAGGACCAAAACAAGACAACAATTGTCTGTGGATAACAAAAAGTTCTAGGACAGCCATAGTCAAAAACACAATTGAAAAGGAAATTATTTGGGGGATGGGGGAGTGACTCAAACCTGTAATCCCAGCACTTTGGGAGGCCGAGGCAGGTGGGTCACCTGAGGTCAGGGGTTCAAGACCAGCCTGGCCAACATGGTGAAACCCTAAAAATACAAAAATTGGCTGGGTGCGGTGGCTCACACCTGTAATCTCAGTGCTTTGGGAGGCCAAGGCAGGAGGATGACAAAGTCAGGAGTTCGAGATCAGCCTGTTCAGCATGGTTAAACCCCATCTCTACTAAAAAAAATACAAAAAATCCCGGGCGCGGTGGCTCACGCCTGTAATCCCAGCACTTTGGGAGGCCGAGGCAGGCAGATCACAAGGTCAGGAGATCGAGACCATCCTGGCTAACACGGTGAAACCCTGTCTCTACTAAAAATACAAAAAATTAGCTGGGCATGGTGGTGGGCGCCTGTAGTCCCAGCTACTCAGGAGGCTGAGGCAGGAGAATGGCATGAACCCAGAAGGCCGAGCTTGCAGTGAGCCAAGATGGCGCCACTGCACTCCAGCCTGGGCAACAGAGTCAGACTCCATCTCAAAAAAAAAACAAAAAACAAAAAGTAGACTGGGCACAGTGGCTAACATCTCTAATCGCAGTACTTTGGAAGGCTGAGGCTGGTGGATCACCTGAGGTCAGGAGTTTGAGACCAGCCCGACAAACATGGAGAAATCCCATCTCTACTAAAAATACAAAATTAATCGGGCATGGTGGTACATGCCTGTAATCCCAGCTACTCAGGAGGCTGAGGCAGGAGAATTGCTTGAACCAGGGAGGTGGAGGTTGTGGTGAGCCGAGATCACACCATTGCACTCCAACCTGGGCAACAAGAGCAAAACTGTATCTCAAAATAATAATAATCATAATAATAATACAAAAATTAGCTGGGCATCGTCGTGTGTGCCTATAATCCCAGCTACTTGGGAGGCTGAGGCAGGAAAATTGCTTAAACCCGGGTGGTGGAGGTTGTAGCGAGATCGTGCCACTACACTCCAGCCTAGGTGACAGAGCAAGACTCCGTCTCAAAAAAAGAAAGCAAACAAACAAAAAGGCTGGTCGCGGTGTCTCACACCTATAATCCCAGCACTTTGGGAGGCCAAGGCTGGCAGATTACGAGGTCAAGAGACTGAGACCATCCTGGCCAACATGGTGAAACCCCTTCTCTACTAAAAATACAAAAATTAGCTGGGCCTGCGTGGGCGCAGTGGCTCACGTCTGTAATCTCAGCACTTTGGGAGACTGGGGCGGGCAGATCACGAGGTCAGGAGATCGAGACCATCCTGGCTAACACGATGAAACCCCGCCTCTACTAAAAATACAAAAAAAATTAGCCCGTGTGGTGGTGGGGTGCCTATAGTCCCAGCTACTCAGGGGGCTGAGGCAGGAGAATGGAGTGACCCTGGGAGGCAGAGGTTGCAGTGAGTCTAGAGCGTGCCACTGCACTCCACCCTGGGCAACAGAGCAAGACTCCATCTCAAAAAAAGAAAAAAAAAACCAATTAGCTTGTCCTGGTGGCGTGGGCCTGTAGTCTCAGCTCCTCGGGAGGCTGAGGCAGGAGAATCGCTTGAACCTGAGAGGTGGAGGTTGCAGTGAGCTGAGATCGCGCCATTGAGCTCCAGCCTGGCGACAGAGCAAGACTCCGTCTCAAAAAGAAAAAAAAAAAAAAAAAAGAAATTTGTTACCTCTGTGGCACACAATAATTTTAACATAACAATTATGATTATTACTGATAATGTACACTAAGTTATGTCAGAATTATAGCAGTTTCCTATAATTTTGGAACACATACCAATAACATATTTGTACAAATACAGCCCAAAGAAAAACCAATACCATTTCATATCTGACAATGCTTCCTGTATAAATTTTGTACCAAATAAGCCAAATTATGTTATTTTTTGGACTTTAGGGAACCTAATATCTTAAAGGATTTAATTAGGTCAGAAAAAGACGTAATTCATCATTTGATTGTGAGAAGTTTGTCAAATATTAAAGGTTTTAAATACTTGATATCACAAAATAGAATCACAGGTCATTGTAAAATAAGTAATTCATTTAACCAAAGTGATAACTCATGGATTTCAAAGAAAGCCAATAATCTTTATTCTTTGAGAGAGGAGACTTAATTTTCCAAACAATAAGTCCTCATAAAGACAGCATGAAGCCAATTAAATTTGTTTTCCAAAATTTTATAAACCTTCTATTAAATTTTAATCTTGACCATAAGATATAGCTTCCATAATCCTTTTATAATCTCTATTAAGGAGTGAGTTAATGCTTCAAGAAAACCTTGTTAATCTGATGCAGGAGCCCATATGCTGGTCCTGCATTAGTGTGCCTTTTGACATTAATGATTGATTGATTGATAGAGAAACTGAACTTATTTTGTCTTCTTTTTTTGAGACGGAGTCTTGCTCTGTTGCCCAGGCTGGAGTGCAGTGGCGCCATCTCAGCTCACTGCAAGTTCCACCTCCCGGGTTTAAGCCATTCTCCTGCCTTAACCTCCCGAGTAGCTGGGACTACAGGCATGCCACCACACCCAGCTAATTTTTGTATTTTTAGTAGAGATGGAGTTTCACTATATCGGCCAGGCTGGTCTCGAACTCTTGACCTCGTGCTCCACCTGTCTCAGCCTCCCAAAGTGCTGGGATTACAAGCGTGAGCCACTGCGCACTGGGCCTTTTTTTTTTTTTTTTTTTTTTTTTTGGTGATGGAGTCTTGTTCTGTCATACAGGCTGGAGTGAGTGCAATGGCTCCATCTTGGCTCACTACAACCTCTGCCTCCGGGGTTCAAGCGATTCTCCTACCTCAGTCTCCCAAGTAGCTGGGATTACAGGCATGCGCCCCGACTCCCGGTTAATTTTGCAGTTTTAGTAGAGAGGGAGTTTCTCCATGTTGGTCAGGCTGGTCTTGAACTTCTGACCTCAGGTGATCTGCCTGCCTCAGCCTCTCAAAGTGCTGGGTTTACAGGAGTGAGCCAAGGCGCCTGGCCCATTTTTTTTTTTTTTTTTTTTTTTTGAGACAGAGTCTCGTTATGTCACCCAGGCTGGAGTGCGGTGGCGCGATCTCTGCTCACTACAAGCCCCGCCCCCTGGGTTCATGCCGTTCTCCTGCCTCAGCCTCCGGAGTAGCTGGGTCTACAGGTGCCCGGCACCAAGCCCCACTAATTTTTTTGTATTTTTAGTAGACGCAGGGTTTCACCGGGTTAGCCAGGATGGTCTCCATCTCCTGATCTCGTCATCCACCCGTCTCGGCCTCCCAAAGTGCTGGGATTACAGGCGTGAGCCACCGTGCCCGGCCTCTTTTCTTTTTTTTTTTAAAGGACACATTTTTATTTTTTAATTTTTTGCAAGACACTCAAGTAATGAAATATATATTATTTATTTTAATATAACTTTATATTCTAAATTATGACTGGTTTGTGTACAAGTATTTATCCCTTTACATTTACCTAATTATGTTAATTGTTTACCCACGTTATTTATGAAAACTGTGATACTCATGAACGTAAAGTTATGAAACCACCATTGCAAAATTATAACAGACAGTGAAATAAGATTTAACCTAACTGACTCCATCTTGCTCTTTTTTTTTTTTTTTTTTGAGATGGAGTTTTGCTCTTGTCACCCAGGCTGAAGTGCAGTGATGTGTTTTCGGCTCACTGCAACCTCTGCCTCCTGGGTTCAAGCGGTTCTCCTGCCTCAGCCTCCTGAGTAGCGGGGATTACAGGTGCACGCCACCATGCCTGGCTAATTTTTGTAGTTTAGTAGAGATGGGGTTTCACCATGTTGGCCATACTGGTCTTGAACTCTTGACCTCAGGTGATTCACCCGCCTCGGCGCGTGCTGGGATTACAGGTGTAAGACACCTCTGCAGGCCTCCATCTTGCTCTTAACCTCCAAACTGTCCTTGTTCGTTCCTGGGCATAGGCCAAACTAACTTTGGGAGGAACTTAGTTTATAGTTTAGCTTTGAAACAAAGATGATGACAGTCCTGTCTCAAAACACACCTCCTTGTCGCCTGTGGACTAGACTGCCTAAAGCGACAGGATTAGAAATCTTGGTAATCTTACTAATTCAAGATGCAATTATTTTTATTAAACTCATACCAATGTCTTATTTATTAAAAATTACTGGTTGGGGCCATGTACGGTGGGTCACGCCTGTAATCCCAGAAATTTCAGAGGCCAATGCGGGTGGATCACAAGGTCAGGAGTTTGAGACCAGCCTGGCCAATATGTTGAAACCCCATCTCTACTAAAAATACAAAAATTAGTCCGGGCATGGTGGCTCACGCCTGTAATCCCAGCACTTAGGGAGGCCAAGGCGGGCGGATCACGCACGAGGTCAGGAGATTGAGACCATCCTGGCTAACACGGTGAATCCCCGTCTCCACTAAAAAAAATTCAAAAAATTAGCCGGGCATTGTGGCAGACGCCTGTAGTCCCCGCTACTTGGGAGGCTGAGGCAGGAGAATGGCCTGAACCTGGAAGGCGGAGCTTGCAGTGATCCCAGATCGCACCACTGCACTCCAGGATAGGCGACAGAGTGAGACTCCATCTCAAAAAAAAAAAAAAAAATTAGCTGGGCATGGCGGTGTGCATCTGTAGTCCCAGTTACTCAGGAGGCTGAGGCAGGAGAATCACTTAAACCCAGGAGGCAGAGGTTGCAGTGAGCTAAGATTGTGCCACTGCACTCCAGTATGGACGACAGAGCGAGACACTGTCTCAAAAATAAACAAATACATAAAAATAAAAATTTTAATGTAAAACATTTAAAAAAATAAAAATTACACAATCAAAAATCATTATCTTGGGCGGGGTTTATAGTTATGTAACCCCTATGCCAAATTTTGACACCTTATAGTATTTGGTAGGGATAAGTATGACATTGCTTGATTAATAAATACAAAATAAAAAATGTATGCTGGCAATTGTTAAGACATTTCTAAGGTTACTTTGCCAATAATTTAAAAATTAACTTATTTATTAAAGGCTATACTTAAGCTATATAATCTTGAAAAAGCAACTGAATAGTCTTTCGTTTTTTAGTATCTGATTTAAAGTCTTTTATTTTTCTTTTACCCAATTAATTAGAGCTTTTAAAAATATTTTAATCGTGAAACATTTTGTACGCAACACATAAATAAATACATATAAAGACGTATTAGGTATGCTGATGGAGGTACATTAAAGATCCTCCCCTTTTCTTTTCCCTATCTTGGATTTTCAGATTCTTTTTTTTTTTTTTGAGACAGAGTCTCACTCTGTCACCCAGGCTGGAGTACAGTGGTATAATCTCAGCTCACTGAAACTTCTATCTCCCGGGTTCAAGCGATTCTCCTGCTTCAGCCTCCTGAGTAGCTGGGATTATAGGCTCCTGCCACCACGCCCAGCTAAGTTTTGTATTTTTATTTTTATTTTTATTTTATTTTTTTGAGACGGAGTCTTGCTCTGTTGCCCAGGCTGGAGTGCAATGGCCGGATCTCAGCTCACTGCAAGCTCCGCCTCCCAGGTTCACGCCATTCTCCTGCCTCAGCCTCCCGAGCAGCTGGGATTACAGGCGCCCACCACCATGCCCGGCTATTTTTTTTTTTTGCATTTTTTTAGTAGAGACGGGGTTTCACGGTGTTAGCCAGGATGGTCTCGATCTCCTGACCTCGTGATCCGCCCGTCTCGGCCTCCCAAAGTGCTGGGATTACAGGCTTGAGCCACCGCGCCCGGCCGAGTTTTGTATTTTTAATAGAGACGGAGTTTCACAATGTTGGCCCGGCTGGTCTCAAACTCCTGACCTCAGGTGATCCACCCACTTCAGCCTCCGAAAGTGCTGGGATTACAGGAGTGAGCCACCTGAGAAATCCTGTCTCTACTAAAAATACAAAATTACCCAGGCATGGTGGTGCATGCCTGTAATCCCAGCTACTTGGGAGGCTGAGGCAAGAGAATTGCTTGAACCCAGGAGGCAGAGGTTATGGTGAGCCGAGATCATGCCATTGCACTTCAGCCTGGGCAACAAGAGCGAAACTCTGTCTCCAAAAAAATAAAATAAAATAAAAACTTTGCTCAAAAAAAGACAAAGTCTTAGGAGAGTAAAACAAAAAACAAAAAACACGAAGGCCTTTCAAATACAAACATGCACACCTGCACACATACACACACGCATCTTGATGTTAGCCATTTAATTAAGGTGACTTTTAAGCACTGAGCTCCTTTAAAAACAATTCTTTTTTTTCTTTTTCTTGAGACAGAGTCTCACTCTGTTGTCCAGGCTGGAGTGCAATGGCGTGATCTTGGCTCACTGCAACCTCTGCCTCCCAAATTCAAGCAGTTCTCCTGTCTCAGCCTCCCAAGTAGTTGGGATTACAGGCATGTGCTACCACTCCTGGCTAATTTTTGTATTTTTAGTAGAGATGGGGGTTTCACCATGTTGGTCAGGCTGGTCTCGAACTCCTGATCTCAAGTGATCTGCCTGCCTTGGCCTCTCACAGTGCTGTGATTACAGGCGTGAGCCACCATGCCTAGCCTCTTTTTTCTTAGTACGTATTTCAGCTAGGACAAAATGCTACCAAACTAACAATGATCACACAATTTATACAATTTCTGAGTGCTCTAAGCATAAGCAGAAATTAACACCAGCTGGTTGTTAAATGCTAACTTTACTTGTTTAAAAGGAATTTGCAAGACAGATTCCCAAACCAGTTTCTTACCTAGTGATGGGTCTCAGGCTGTAGACTGCTCTCTACCATCCCAGAAGCAGGAAAAAACAAACAAACAAACAAACAAACAAACAAAAACAAAACTCATCTTCCCTGTTAGAAGGAAACTCAGACTCCATAAAGGAGTTACCTGTTTTCTATCATCATGGAAGCAAGAAAAATTGCCTTCCTTGTGTTGGAAGCAAATAAGACTCCAAAAAAAAAAGAGGAGTTATACAACAAAATAAACTTTAGATCTTGATCAAATTTTGAGAGATCAGGGATTCTGTGGAGGGGGTGCTCTAAGACCTCAGCAAATTGTTCTATTGGTTTGAGCCATAAAGTTAGCTCATGCAGATCAGACCTTGTGATCTGCCTGCTTCGTCCTCCCAAGTGCTGGGATTACAGGTGTGAGCCACCACACCCGGCTAATTTTTGTATTTTTTGTAGAGACGGGGTTTCACCATGTTGCTCAGGCTGTTCTCAAACTCCTGACCTCCTGATCCTCCTGCCTTGGCGTCCCAAAGTTCTGGGATTACAGGCGTGAGCCTCCCAGCCCGGCCTGTCTGATTCATTTTTGAATCACCAGTACAAAGCTAGATGTTGTTCTTTTTGTGAAAAGTTGCCCCATCAGACCCCAAAGAGGACCTTATCAGGCATTTGGGGTGTGAAGTTCCAAGGCCACGTGCTTCTGGAGGGAATGGGTAGTGGCCTGCAGTTGGTGAAATGAGATAGAATGGTGGGGAGCACTCACCAGACCTGGGGGATGTTGTGGACGGAAATAATTTTTAAGTGCCTGCACCTCTACCATCCTGTGAATCCTCAAGGACAAGGACCTGATTGGATTCACTTCTGTGTTCCCGACAGAATCCAGAACTCTCCCTAGGACATAGCATTCCTCCATAAAAGATTGCTGAAATGAACCGAAGCCCAGGAGCTCAAGGTTACTGGCCGGCTGCCAGCGGCGAAAAGCTTGGCAAATCTCCCCAGCAGCTCAGCCCCAGGGTAGCACTGTTGGAGCTGGAGAAACAGCCCTGGGAAGACACAGCTGAATGTCCTAAGTCCTACATCCAGAAGCTTCCGGAAGCTCCACTCACGGCTCACAGCATGAATAATTTAGGACAGGACTGGTGGTCAGATTTGGGAAGGGCACTGAGGTTGGAGAGGAGAGCCTCTTAGGTGTTCTCTCAGCAGGGCGGCCGTGCTTTCTGGCTTCCAGGTGACTGCACAGCCTCCGTGAGCCCTCCCAGCTGGCCCTGCCTGCTGAGACCCTGCCCACAGGCCCTGGTCCTATGGAGGTTCAATTTCCCACCCAGGTCCCCCACACTCTTCCCGTGCTTGCAGCTTGGCTTCCCTTGGTGTTCATCTTCTCCTCTCACCACGGAAGGACTGTGGCACTTACTTCTCTTCTCCTTCTCCTTCTTCTTTCTTCCTCTTCCTCTTCTTATTCTTATTTGTAGACAGGGTCTCGCTGTGTTGCCCAAGGTAGTCTCAAGCTCCTGGAGGCCTCAAGAGATCCTCTCACCTCAGTCTCACAAAGTAGTGGAATTACAGGCATCAGCCACTGTGACTTGACACTCATTTATTTATTTATTTATTGAGACAGAGTTTCATTCTTGTTGCCCATGCTGGAGTGTAATGGTGTGATCTCGGCTCACTGCAACCTCTGCCTCCTGGGTTCAAGCGATTCTCCTGCCTCAGCCTTCCGAGTAGCTGGGATTACAGGCACCCGCCACCACGCCCAGCTAATTTTTATATTTTCAGTAGAGATGGGGTTTCACCATGTTAACCAGGCTGGTCTTGAACTCCTGACCTCAGGTGATCTGCCCGCCTCAGCCTTCCAAACTGCTGGGATTACAGGCGTAAGTCACCGCGCTCGGCGACACTCATTTCTAAGCTGAAAATGATTCTTCAGCTTCAAGACTTAGTGCATCTTAGCCCACCCCACAGGATCTTTTTTATTTCTATTTTTTAAATTTATTTTTTATTTTTTTGACATAGAGTTTTGCTCTTGTTGCCCAGGCTGGAGTGCAATGGTGTGATCTTGGCTCACCACAACCTCTACCTCCCTAGTTCAAGCGATTCTCCTGCCTCAGCCTCCTGAGTAGCTGGGATTACAGGCATGCGCCACCATGCCTGGCTAATTTTGTATTTTTAGTAGAGATGGGTTTCTCCATGTTGGTCAGGCTGGTCTTGAACTCCTGACCTCAGGTGATCAGCCCAGCTTGGCCTCCCCAAGTGCTGGGATCATAGGCATGAGCCACCATGCTTGGCATATTTTGAAAATTTATTTGTTTATTTATTTTGAGATGGAGTCTCGCTCTGTCGCCCAGGCTGGAGTGCAGTGGCACTATCTCAGCTCACTGCAACCTCCACCTCCCAGGTTCCAGCGATTCTCCTGCCTCAGGCTCCTGAGTAGCTGGTATTAAAGGCACATGCCACCACACCTGGCTAATTGTTTTGTGTTTTTTTTTTTTTTTTTTGAGATGGAGTCTTGCTCTGTCACCCAGGCTGGAGTGTAGTGGCATGATCTCGGCTCACTGCAACCTCTGCCTCCTGGGTTCAAACAATTCTCCTGCCTCAGCCTACCAAGTAGCTGGGATTACAGATGTGCACCACCACACCCAGCTAATTTTTGTATTTTTAGTAGAGATGGGGTTTCACCATGTTGGTCAGGCTGGTCTCGAACCCCTGACCTCAGGTGATCTGCCCATCTCTGCCTCCCAAAGTGCTGGGATTACAGGTGTGAGACATTACACCCGTACTCTCTGCCTCTATGAGCACAGTGTTTTTAGGTTCCACATGTAAGTGAGATTACACAGTATTTATTTTTCTGTGCCTGGCTCATTTCACTTAACATAGTATCCTCCAGGTTAATCCGTGTTGTCACAAATGACAAGATCTATCTATCTATCTATCTTTCTTTCTTTCTTTCTTCCTTTCTTTCTTTTTTCTTTCTTTCTTTTCTTTCTTTCTTTCTTTCTTCTTTCTTTCTTTCTTTCTTTCTTTCTTTCCTTTCTTTCCTTTCTTTCTCTTTCTCCTTTCTTTCTTTCTTTCTTATCTTTCCCTCCTTCCCTCCCTCCCTCCCTTCCCTCCACTTTCTTTCTTTCTTTCTTTTTCTTTCTTTTTCCTTGCTCTTGCCCAGGCTGGAGTACAGTGGCTTAGTCACAATTCACTGTAGCTTCAAAAGCTCCTGGGCTCAAGTGATCCTCTTGTCTTAGCCTCCAGAGTACTTAGGACTATAGGTGGGAGCCACTATGCCCAGCTAATTTATTTTTATTTTTTAATTTTTTTGTAGAGTTGAGGTCTCCCCATGTTGCCCAAGCTGGTCTCAAACGCCTGGCCTCAAGCAATTATCTCACCTTGGCCTCCCAAAGTGTTGGGGTTACAGGTGTGAGCCATCACACGCAGCCAGGATTTTCTTCTTTTAAACGCTGAATAGTATTCCATTGTCCCACAGGAACTTTAGAATCAGGCTGCAGAATTCTCCAGTGCTGAGGCCTCTGCAAGCTTCTGTGGAGAAAATATCCCACAGAGGGCCTGCACTTAGGCAGATTACAATTGTGGCCTCCTAATCTTTCTCCGGAAGCCCCAGAGGTACCTGTGGTCTAAGGAAAAGAACCCTTGGCTGAGTCATAGGACCTAGATTCTTTGTCTTGGTTTCAGATAGTAGAGAGCAGTGGTTAAAGCATGAGATTTGGAGACAGGCTTGGATGAGAACCCCAGCTCCAACACTAGTCTGCTTTGTGGTCTTCAGCAAGTCATTTAACCTCTTGAAGTTTCTGTTTCCTTATTTGTAAAATGAGAATAATAAAGGTAACTACTGCACAGGGTTTTTGGGAAGACTTAATGAGATAATATATGCAAAATGCTGAGTTTAGTAAATGGTGGTTGCTTTCCCTTAATACGAAAGAGTGCCTGCAAACACAGAAATTTAGCAAGTTTCAGTGGGTGGAAAACATCCTTTCCCATCTCCATTGTCCCTGCTCCAGTGCAAGCCTCATTACCTTTGGCTGGGACTACTATAGTAGTCTCCCAGCATAACCATCCACACCCATCTGGCACCTGCCTCTGGGTTACTTTCACTGTTACTTTGACACCTTTCTTGGCTGCTTATAATCATTAAATTTAGGCCAAATTTCTTTCTTGCTTTCTTGCTTTCTTTCTTGACAGAATTTTCACTCTTGTTGCCCAGGCTGGAGTGCAATGGCACGATCTCGGCTCACCACAACATCCACCTCCCGGGTTCAAGTGAGTCTCCTGCCTCAGCCTCCCGAGTAGCTGGGATTACAGGCACGCGCCACAATGCCCGGCTAATTTTTTTGTATTTGTAGTAGAGACAGGGTTTCTCCATGTTTCTCAGGCTGATCTCGAACTCCCGACCTCAGGTAATCCGCCAGCCTCGGCCTCCCAAAGTGCTGGGATTACAGGCGTGAGCCACCACACCCAGCCAGTTTAGGCCAAATTTCTTAGCTCAAGGGCCTTTGTAAATTGCTCCAACACATTTTTTTTTCTCCCAATCATTATGGTGAAAAAGAACAGAATGTGAAATCTGAAGACAGGGCTCCAGTCCTGGGACCATCCACTTTCTCCCTGACTTTGAGGAAATCATCTCAGTTCTACATCTATACATTAGAGATAATACTGCCTCATGGGATGCATCCCTCTTTCCTGCTGGACTGTGAGCCCGTGGTCAACAGGCAGGGATGAAATGCATCTTACTCACACTCTATCTTCAGTATCCTGCATGGGGTCTGACACCGGATAGATGTTCAGCACATATTTGTTGAATGAATGAATGAATGAACAGGGTTGTGAGGACTGGATTTGGCATGGTCCAGGTAAAGCGCCTGACACAGTCACCAGGAGACACGCCCATATGGTAGCTGTTGCTATGCAGGTTACTAAGTGGAATGACTTTAGACACATTCCCTCTCTCTGGAAACATTCACGTATCCGTCCTAGGAGAGGATAGAAGGGACTCCTGCCTCTTGTTTTGTGCATCATTAGGTCGTGCGTGCAGAAGGAGCTCAATAAATACTTCCTCAGTGGATAAAGCTTCTTCCAAGGCTCCACTTGGGGCTAGCGCTGTCTAAAGAGACCGAGTTCCCTCGTTGGGGCCTGGTTCTTTTCTGCTCTTTACCCTGCGGGGAAGATGAGGCCTTCTTTGGGTCCCTCCTTCGTTCCGTTCCAGAAGCCCAGAGGATAGGTGGGCCTATCCCGCAGTTCCCGCAGGATCTGCAGGACGCTCTCCGGCAGCTGGAGCAGGAGCGCCAAGGGTGGGGACGGAATGTGGGTTTAAGGGAAACCGGCGAAAGCGGGGTGGGCATGGAAAAGGGTTGTTTGAGAATCGGGGTCTGGGCAGAAGGACAGCCTGGCAGCCTGGGAGAGCGACTGGGGGACGGTGAGGAACTCCAAGGGGGCGGGCCGCTGAGCTGGCCCAGGGTCAGCGAGCGGCCGCGGCGCCGGGGTGGAGAGGTCGCAGAGCAGAAGGCGGGGAATTTGGGGGTGTGGTTGGCCTGGGGGGGACACCGGAGGCCACCGGGGAGGAGCTGCAGAGGGGAGGGACCGCCTGGAGGCGGCAAGAGGACGCGGGGTCAGTGCGGAGGGGGCGCGGGGCGACTGACTGGCCGGGGCGCACGGGGCGAGCGGAAGCGCAGGGGTGGGGTGCAGGGCGGGGGGAGCGCGCATCGGGGGGCGGGGGGCGGCGTCGGCGCTGGGAGTGGGGGAGCGGGTTGGGCGGCTGCGCCGGCTCTGCTTCAGCCGCTGCCGCTAGGGCGCGGGGGGCGGGGGGCTCGGCGCCGCGAGCTCGGCCATTGTGGGAGCCGCTCCCCTCGGCTCCGCCACGCTCCCCTCGACTGAGCTCCAGCTCGCTGCCGCCGCGGGCCCGTTTTCTTCCTCCTTCGGCTCCCAGGGTAAGGCACGGGGCGCAGGGTTGGATGCAGGCGCCCTACCCGGTGCGCGGGGTGCAGTGATTGATCGCCCCAGGCGACCGCGCCCCAGCCCCCGGCAGCCGGCGGCCGCGGACAGGCGGCTTGACAGGCGCGGGCACAGCGGCCGTGCGGGCCTCGCACCTGCAGCCCCCGCGGCCGGATCCGGGGAGCAGTGAAGACGCGGAGCTGGGGTTTCCCTTGTGCAGGCGCTGCCAGGGTGGAAGGGAGGCGTGTTCTCCGGTAAAATGGGACACGGAGCCCTGCCGGGGCCGGGCGCCGGACCTTCGGAAGCGGGCAGGGCTGGGCGGGGAAGGTGGCTTCCCGGCCCCAGTGCTCGGCCGCTGGCCCCAGCGCCCTGTTGGTTCTCGGTCGCGCGTCCCCGCTCTTTGTCAGCCACGCTTGGCGGGCACGCGGACCCACCCGCGCCGCTCCAGGCTCGCGGGCGCGCCCCTCCTCCACCGTGGGGAGGCGAGTGGGGGCTAGGTGGGGAGGGTCGCAGCGGGTGAGAGCACCTGGTGAGGTGCGTGTCGCCGACCGGCCTGCGGCCTAGCGGGTGGGCTGGGGCATGGGCGGGCGCTCCTGTGAATCTTGGGGATTGATGGAATGACCCAGGTGACCGAGGGTCGGGCGGGAGCCCGGAGGTCAAACAAGTGTTTGTGAGCCGTCGGAGATTGACGGAGTAGAGCCTAAAAGGGACGCTTTCTCCGGGAGGAGGCCTTGGGAGAGCTGGCCTTTGTAGTGAAATGGGTGTCTTGGAGAGGAATGGGCGGTTCTGGGATGAAGCAGGTGGTCCGAGAGGAGGGGCATTTTTTCTGCCCCCGGGCTGAGGGTAGGGATGGAAGCTTGGCCTGAGTTTCCCAGAGGTTGAGGCTGTCACTTCAGCACCTGCCCTGGCACCAGAAGGTAATGGGAGGAGGGGTAAGTGCTAGGATAAAGGGCAAAGCTGTGCCAGGACCCTGGGTCCTTTCCTTTCTGCTTCCTGTGGCTAGATCCCTTCTAGATGTTCCTTGGGAAGAGGGCCCACATGCTGCTGGCACAAGGGGTGCCCTGGCAGGGAGGCTCTGCTGCCCGAGGCTGCCTACAGGCCTCCTACACCGTTTTTATGTTTCTTTTGTTATCTCTTTGAATTCTGTGCTTATGGTGGGGATCTGCCAATGACCCAGGAGGCTGTCTCTGCCCCTTGCTACCTCTAGGCTGAGAATCGAGAATCCCGGAGGAGCTGTGGCCACAGACCCATTGTGTCTAGCCATGTAGGCTACCTTGCTGTCTCTACATAGTCCTGTGTGCAGGTATTCCCTATAAGGGAAAATCAACAGCTCCTGCCCTCCCTGGACCCTACAGCCAAAGTCAGAGCTGGGTACCCGGGTTGGCTTTGGGACCTGTAGGAAGGCTGGTAGCTGAAGGCACATACCATTCGCGCTGTGATGGAGCCCTTGGGATGGTGGGCTGTGTGTAGCAGATGGTTCTGGGAAGCGAGCTTGACCTGGCTGAGGGAAGGCTGCCCAGTCTGGCTGGTGGAGCCCAGCTGGCCTTAGAGCAATTGTATTTTCACTCAACTCTCTCCACTAGCTAAACTGACCAGAAAAAATGGACTTTCTGTCCTATCCCCCCACCCCATCCTCATATTGTGCCACTTATTCCCACAACAGCCCTTGGAATAAGCAAATGAACATTTAATCTAATGCCTGCTGGGTGCCATGCATGGCATCAACCAGTGCTACATTTGCATTTGACAATGTTCTTTAAACATCCTCTGAGGTGGAATATTACCCCCATTTTGCAGATGAAGAAACTGAGTCTCAGAGAGGTGAAGTGACTTGCCCAAGATCACGGCAATTGTAAGTGGCCAAACCAGAATTTATACCCAGGTCTGTCTTACTTCCAGTCTAGTACATTTTCTAATATATCTGCTGGAAACAGAGTGGGAGAAACCAGGGAATTTCTGCCTATTCTAGCCCATGGTTTGCTTCATGCCTGCTATTGAGATCATGCTTTAGCTTTTTGAAAATACTTCCCATCTGTTGCCCCACTTTATCCTTATAGCATTCCTGGGAGGTAAGTAGAACAGGAATATAATAATAGGTACTGTGTATTGAGTGCTTACTGGGCAGTAGGCACTATTAAGCACTTTACATGCAGGATTAAGCACTTTACATGCAGAACCCAACCCTGTAGGGCTAGGTTCTAACTATCATCATCCCCATTTTGTAGATGAGGGTGCTGAGGCTCAGAGAGATTAAATGGCTTCTCCAGGGTCACACAGCTAGTAAATGGAGTAGAATTTAAACCCACAGCGTTCTGTCATGGGATCTGTGAGCGTAATCCTCCAAATGTGCCAAATAGCAATAATAATAGTTCCTAGGAATAGGAGCTAACTTTTACATGATGTTTTAAGATTTATAGACATCATCACATATAATATCCCCCAAACCTCGTGAATTAGTTTTGGGATGTATTATCTTCATCCCATTTTCCAGGTGAAGAAACTGAGGTACAGATAGGCAGGACTAGAACCTCTGCTTCCCAAGTCCCAGTGTTCCTTATGGGATCCCTTTTGTCTGCTCACATTCAACCCTTTCTCCTTCAGATCACTTCTCCCTGGGCTCCCAGGCCCTCCTGCGGCAGCCCCCACCTGGGCCATGTCTTCCTCAGATGAAGAGACGCTCAGTGAGCGGTCATGTCGGAGTGAGCGGTCTTGTCGGAGTGAGCGATCTTACAGGAGCGAGCGGTCAGGGAGCCTGTCTCCCTGTCCCCCAGGGGACACCTTGCCCTGGAACCTGCCACTGCATGAGCAGAAAAAGCGGAAAAGCCAGGATTCGGTGCTGGACCCTGCAGAGCGTGCTGTGGTTAGAGTCGCTGGTAAGAGAGGTCCCCCAGCAGGCTGGATGCTGTGGGTGTGAGGGAGGAATGGGCCAGGGTGCAGCAGCCGTGTGGGGAGCCGAGGGGTCCTCACCAGGGTTTCTGACAAAGCAGCCATAATCTGATTTGTTATTATTATTCTTGGAAAGATGTTGAAATAACATTAACGAGAAACTCCAAAGAGGAAAATCTGCCACCTCTGTGCTCACATGAGACCTGTTTTCATTTCTGCACCTTCTTCCCTGTCTTTGTCTCCATTCAATTATATTTTCTATGCAGTTGCCTTCATGGCTTAGGTACCATTCTGCATCTGACTCTTTTCAGTTACTCTTATATTAAAAAGATTTTCCATATTGCACTTTAGACTTTATAGTCACCATTTCTAAAAACTGTCTACTATTTCATGATTTTCTAAATCCTACTCTTTTTTCACTTTTTGACTATATTAGACGATGCTGCTGAGAACATGGTTAAGAATGATTTGACTTTTGTTATTTCCTTATAATGAAATCCTTGGAGACCACAGTTTTACTTGTATTGCCTTTCAAAAGTGGTGTACATGCTGACCTTTAACACAGTGTGAAGGCTGGGGCTACCTCCTGTGGTGGGATGTGCCCAGCTGTTTGCCAAGCAGCAGTGCAGTGCAGTAGTTATGAGAGTAAGCTTTGGAATCAGAGAGGGTAGGGTGCTGGATTGTGGCCCTGCCACTGACCAACTGTGTGACTCTGGGCAAGTCCCTTATTCTATCTCAGTGTCACTTTCCTTGTCTTAAGAATGCCCACTGTGCAGGGATGCCTTGAAGGTGAGATGAGACAATGTGTGGAAAGCCCTTAGCACAGTTTTTGGCTCAATAAAGGAGATGCTTCCACTGAAGGCATCCACAGCTGCCTCCCTGAAGTGTGCTCAGCATCTCAGCAGGGTGTTGGTGCTACAGTACAGATAGGAAGATAGAGCAGTGCCTGCAGTTAATTCAGTGACATCACCCGCTTTCAAGCCATCACCAAGGCCTGTACTGCTACCTTCTTTGTGTCCCTCAAATCATACAGCCACCCCTCCACTGTGTCATCTCTCACCTGGACCTTCCAATGAGCATTTAATAGCTCTTCCTCTCTTAGTCTTGCCACTATCCTCCACATGACTAATAAGAGTATTATTTTTCTAAAATACAAACCTCAATAACACATATTCTATTTTATGAAATGAAGTTTTGCCTGTACAACACTTCATTAAAAATACAATAAAAAATAAAATAAAATACAAACCTAATTCTATTACTCAGCTGCTTAAAAACCACCTTTGGCTCCTAATTTCCTGCGGAATAAAGGCTTCAGCATAAAGACCAATCAAAATTACTTACCTCTTCAGCTTCACCTGCCACCACCTCTACCCCCAATTTCCCTGCCACAGTACACTGTAACTTGCCCCCCAAAGGGATGCATCTTGCAGGATGAAACCACCAAGCTTTAATTTTCTTCTCTGCAAGATGCTGGTAAACCCTCCTCCTCTTTTAAGTGCCGCCTCCTCTGTCCTTAATGCCCCTAGTGGTATCCAAAGCCTCCTCCTCCGCTCTAACAGTCATACTTTTCTCTCCTCCATGTTCCCTTGTTCAATGTAGCAGTTAACCCACAGGGTGCCCATCACTCCCTTAGAACAGTGAGCAATTTGGGACGTGTCTTATGTTTTGAGTCCCTGAGGGCTGCACAGGGCCTTGTGCATGCTAGAGATCGACTGGTATTGAATGACTGAATGAATGCTGAATGAGTGTTTTGAGGATATTATGTGATGTGACAGATTATGATCCAGAAATAGGCACTGAGCTGTAACAGAAAGTTAGAGAAAGGCTTATGTGGGCTCAGGTAATCAGGAAAGGACTTTAGAGGGAGTGAGCTCCAAGTGAGGAGACAGCAGTGGGGCCTGGAACGCAGGAGGGAGAGTTTGAGCTCTTTCTTTTTTTTTTTTTTTTTTTTTTTTGAGACGGAGTCTCGCTCTGTCACCCAGGCTGGAGTGCAGTGGCCGGATCTCAGCTCACTGCAAGCTCCGCCTCCCGGGTTCACGCCATTCTCCTGCCTCAGCCTCCCAGGTAGCTGGGACTACAGGCGCCGCCACCTTGCCCGGCTAGTTTTTTGTAGTTTTTAGTAGAGACGGGGTTTCACCGTGTTAGCCAGGATGGTCTCGATCTCCTGACCTCGCAATCCGCCCGTCTCGGCCTCCCAAAGTGCTAGGATTACAGGCTTGAGCCACCGCGCCCGGCCAGTTTGAGCTCTTTCTAGTGGGCAACGAGGAGTCCTTGGAGGAAGTCCTTCTCAAAACCTTTGGGCCTGCAGCATCAGCCAGTAACAGAATTTTAGAGCTGTCCCTAGGGTGCAGGAAGGGCTTTACTTGTCCCCAGTCTTGAAGGGCCATAACTCAGGGCCCTGAAGACTCGTAAACCTCTTTCTCCTGAAGACAGAGTGGGCTGTCTCATTCTTCCTTCTTTATACGCTCTGCCTCCATCACTCATCACTCATGCATACTTAGATCGCTTTGTGATGATTTCCACTTCCAGTCTTCTCTGAGGAGGCCCACGGGATGATTTGCCTGCTGCTTCAGATTTGGAGTCCAGAATAGAAGTGGAGTGGACTCAAGGAGGCTTAATTTTACACAGGCAAGGCTCCTAAGGACCCTGCTGGGTCAACTGAGCAAAGGGATGGCAGGTGCTGTGCTGTGCTGTGTTTCTGGCGTAGATGCTGATCTCCTTTGCATCCTGACACTGCTGAATGCCTCTTTTGAGGAGGGGGCTGGGCCAGTGAGGCTGAAAATGGGGAGACTGCCATGGTTAAAAATAACTTGTGCACTGCAGTTGGGCATGTTTCTTTAGCAGGAGAGGAGAGAAGCAGCAGAGACGAGGCGGGACTGCGACTTTAGGGTCTTGCTGAAATCTTCATGTGATTTTAGAATGCTGTGGGGGCTCCACCAGAGTAATGGAAAAGGCAGCCTTAGCTCTGCAGGAACTCCTTCACAGGAGGTGCAGGAGGGGCATGTCTGGGAGACCCCGGATGCTCTGAAGCTCTCTGAAGCAGAACTTTAATTGTGGGAGGAAATGAAATCAGTCTTACACTGGAAGCCAGCTGTGGCCTGTGCAATTTTCTCCTCCCCCTGGATCTTGCTTATGAAGCCAAGTGGGGGTGTCTGAATCACTCTTACCAAATAGACAGCTTCCCTTTCCCTGGCCCACTCCGTGTCCTGAGCTGGTCTTAGGGCCTCGCCCTTGCTTGAGAGGCCCGTTGGGGCAAGCCTGGTGGTCACACGTGTCAGAATAGAGAGGGATGTTGGGGCTGAGAAACCTGCTGATTTCAAACAGGTTTTAGGGTGCTGAACCTTGTTCTTCCTCCCATCTTCCTATTCTCATTCTTTCCCTCCATTTGTTTCTCCTTCTTCTTTGCCAGCCATATTCTCCACTCCCTAAGCCCAGCCACATTCAAATGTAACAAGAGTCACTAATGAAAGTGTCTTGTTTCTGTTTATCAGCTTTATGGTTTACACAGAGATTTCAAAATAACTCTGTTAGGCAGGACATATGTTAGCATCCGAGGCTCAGAGGGTTTAAGGGACTTGCCTATAGTTACACAGGACTGGTAAACACAGATCTTCTAACTCCAAGTACATTGCTCTTTCTTTTTATTGAGACAGAGTCTCACTCTGCCACCCAGGCTGGAGTGCAGTGGCGCGATCTCAACTCACCGCAACCTTTATCTCCCGGGTTCAAGCAATTCTCCTGCCTCAGCCTCCCAAGTAGCAGGGATTTCAGGCGTGTGCCACCATGCCCAGCTAATTTTCGTATTTTTAGTAGAGATGGGGGTTCACCATGTTGGTCAGGCTAGTCTTGAACTCCTGACCTCAGGTGATCTGCTTGCCTCAGCCTCCCAAAGTGCTGGGATTACAGGAGTGAGCCACTGCACACGTCCCTGTACACTGTTATTCTATTTCCTTAGGCAATACCTGGCAACCAGGCCAGTCTGAATCTTCTGTAGTTGACAGTCTAAATCTCCACACTCATCTGAGAGACTTGGTCACTTCCGGGAAAGGTCTCAGGATCCTGGTCTATAGAAACAGGAAAGGGGAGAGACAAAGATCTTGGAAAATTTGCCTCTTCCCCTCTGGCTTTCTGTCTTTAGTGAAGAGCAGTAGAAATATTCTTACTTAATGGTGGGGAGCAACAAGAAAGTGGGGCGCTAGGGAGCTTAGTCTAGCAAGGAGTACAACCCCAAAGGGTAGAAACAAAGAGAGGAAGAAATGATGTATCCCTTGGGACCTGTGAGGAGTATGTTGAGAACAGGGTACAAGACAGGGTGTCACGTGGCTGTACACTGCACAACCTTGGGGGTGTGATTCACATCACATTTGTTGTCATTGCAGATGTGTACATTTATTATTACAAGTTTCCTGCAGATGGCAGTAACACATCTTGAAGAAGGGCTCATGTTTGGGCTAGGGCACAGTAGGGTGCAGGAAGGTTCCACCATCTACCCATCAGTGAGGTATTCATTTGTCTAACATCACATAATCAGGACCCTCCCTGTCCTTGGCATTGATATTCAAAGATGACTGAAGATGTGGTCCCTTCTGCATGGAACTCAGTCTAGTGGAGAGGATAGAAGGGAAAAAGGCCGGGTGTAGTGTCTCACAACTGTAATCCCAGCATTTTGGGAGGCCAAGGCAGGAGAATCGCTAGAGCTAAGGAGTTCAAGACCAGCCTAGGGGACCCTGTCTCTATTTTTTTTTTTTTTTTTTTTGAGTAGTTAGAAGGGAAAAAATAATTATATCCCCATATGTGTGGTGAAAAAGGGGAGTGCAGTGACTCAGAGCTAAGGATTGGACCCCTCTCTGGTTGTTCATTTATTCATTCATTCAACTAAAAAAGGGATTAAGCTCCTGTAATCCCAGCACTTTGGGAGGCCGAGACGGGTGGATCACGAGGTCAGGAGATCGAGACCATCCTGGCTAACATGGTGAAACCCCGTCTCTACTAAAAAATACAAAAAACTAGCCGGGTGAGGTGGCGGGCGCCTATAGTCCCAGCTACTCGGGAGGCTGAGGCAGGAGAATGGCGTGAACCCGGGAGGCAGAGCTTGCAGTGAGCCGAGATTGCGCCACTGCACTCCAGTCTGGGCGACAGAGCGAGACTCTGCCTCAAAAAAAAAAAAAAATAAATAAAAATAAAAATAAAAAAATAAAATAAATTTAAAAAAAAAGGGATTAAGCTATGTGCCAGTAGAAAGCATCTATGGGATTCATTCCTGGGAGTATCAGCAAATGCTGCTGAAATGATCATTCCCAACATCTGCTCCATTGTGGCCTTCTAGTCAGATGGCAATTGTTTCTCTCACAGCCCTTGTTTCAGTTGGCTTTATATTCACGTTCATTGTTCCCAAGTTCATTTCTCTCACCAGCTCTGGAGCTCTCTGTAGTCAGAAGTCCCATCTTACCCTTTTTGCCCCGGGACAGAGAGTCATGAGAGCACTACCTGGTCAAAAGCTGGAGCTTACTCCTCTGGGCCCATGTGTCTCTCCTCCAGGTTGGGAGCTCTGAGAAGACATCTCACAGGCACCTCTCTGCTCATTCATTCATTCAATAAAAAAATGGAGTAAGCTCCTGCCACGTGCCAGGCACTGTGGAGACAACTGAATCTGGAGTCACAAGACTTAAGCAAATGACTTTGCTTCTTGAATCCTCAGTTTCCGTATCTGTAAAAGGGAGATGGTGATAAAGGGTGTAAAAGGGAGATGAATGAGAATCAGAATGTGCTGGAAAAACACAGGTTCACATGGCCTGTTACTGCACTTAGCAGTGTCATTCCTTGTAACCTCCCTGGCAGCCAGATGAGGCAGTGGAGACTCAGGAGGCCAGCAGTTGCCCAGGCCAGCAAAGAAGGGGCCCAAGCCTCTTATTTCTGTCCCCTTCTTTTGTTCTTTAGGTCTTTGTCAGGGAGCAGATGGAAGTGGCTTATTCTGGCCAAGCTGTGAGTGGGAAGAAGGGAATGCAGGGATGGGAAATGGAACCCTAAAGACAATCTAATTGGGAATCCTTACTCCTGAGCTGGCAACCTTCCTTGCCCTGAGGTTCTTCGAGTTTTGTATCCAGGAAGGCTCCTCCTCCTTCCTAGCTTCTCTTCTTCCTCCTGGCGGTGTCCTCAGAGTCTCTGGCCCTGTCCTGGAGCTTGGTTTCAGTAGCAGGAGAGATGAGCAGAGGAGAGTGCCCTGAAAGTGGGGCAGAATGAATTGTAGCTACACACCACCAGCTCAGCTCCAGCTCTTTGAAAGTAAATCTGGGTCACATTAGCTGTGGGCTGGAACATGACCACGTGGGCAGAATTCTGTGCAGGCAGCAGAAAAGACAGCCAATCTGTCCTTTCTCTGAGATGCAGGGCCCCTGTGGGACCCCAGATGGTGAGGGAAGGTGGTTTCTGGATTGCAAGGTGTAATGTCGTCTTAACGCCATCGTGCTTTTCTAGTGGCTTCCTAGGTGACATAGAGAAAGGTATGGAATGGCAGTTTGGCTCATGCCTTTCTGTTTGTTATGGGAGAAGCCTATGCTGAAGGTAGGAATGCAGAGGAAGGACTGGTTACTTTGGGGACTGTGGAAGGCCATCATTTCTCAGTCTCATGGGCTCATGGGTTAGATGCCACCAGAGTAGCTGACACTGCAGCAAGATCTAGGACTGCACTTGTTCTTTATTTCAGCAGTACTGCCCTTGAGGAAAGGTCTGTGAACAGATCCATCATCACTAAAATGTTATATGGATGCTGGCTGGCCTCCTCTTTCTGGTTGCTGTGGCTAGGGCCTGCCATGATTTGGCCCTGCCACTGCCTGTTGCCACCTGTCAGTTAGAAGCCTGCCAGCCTCTTCTTCTGTCTTGGCTTTCCTGTAGGAGCAGAATGGGTGCTCCTTGCTGGAATCTCTGCCTGGATCTGGGATGCTGCTGCAGGGAAGGTCTGAAGTCCCTATAACTTGAAGGGTGATGATTATGGGCTGAAGCTTCTGTCCTAAGCTGTACCTCACCCCTACCCCAGAAGATACCAGGCTTTGCCTTGTGGTCAGGGGAGGATTCTGCCTGGGGCCTCAGTGCGTGTCTCCAGGGATGCCCTCCCCGGCTTATTCACACATTTCCTCATGTGCTCACTCTTCCATTCGTTCACACAAAGGACTGGCTTTGGGAGTCAGCTGGAGTCCCACTTGCCATTGCTCACTTACTAACTGGGTGACCCTGGGATGTTAGTAACCACATTGAGCCTTAGTTTCTTACTGTTAAAATGGGGGAGCAAGAGCACTACCTCAGAGACTCGCACAGTAGATTAAATGAGGTAGCTGGGAGTAGGACGCTTGGCCCAGTACCTGCTATATAATCAGCCCTTAATACTTTTTTTTTGAGACAGAGTCTCGCTTTGTCGCCAGACTGGAGTGCAGTGGCGCGATCTTGGCTCACTGAAGCCTCCACCTCCCAAGTTCAAGCGATTCTCCTGCCTTAGCCTCTGGAGTAGCTGGGACTACAGGTGCGCACCACCACGCCCAGATAATTTTTGTATTTTTAGTAGAGATGGGTTTCACCATGTTGGCCAGGATGGTCTTGATGTCTTGACCTCGTGATCCGCCCGGCTTGGCCTCCCAAAGTGCTCGGATTACAGCCACTGTACCTGGCTGCCCTTGATACATATTGGCTCTTTTCATTAGTATCATTAATTCACTCATACATTTGTTCATAGATTCATGAATGTGCTGATTTATCCCCTTGCTTATTCACTGATTACACACTTGCTTATTTAACAAATATCCCTAGGGCTACTTTGTTCTAGGCTCAGACTGCACTTCAGAGCCCAGCTCCTGCCTATGAAGACAGTTAGAATGCGGCATGAGCTGAGCTACGGTGCAAGTCCAAAGAGTTCTGAGGAAGTTCTGGAAGGGAAGGGACTTCTACTCCTGCCCCTCCCTGGCTTAGAGCAATGATAGCATTTCTTCTGGAGCTGGGAAAATAAATACGAATTAGCCAGGACAACCTGAAGAGACAGGGCACTTCCCGGTGGTTTGCATCTATTTTCTTGCTCTCCTTTCTTTGGCTTTAGTAGGAAGGAAAGAAGGGAAATGAAGAGAGAAGAGCTGGTGAGAATTAGGAATTAAAGAATCTAGAGGGTGGTTTGGGGAGTCTCCGGACTCAGTTTAGGAGCGCCTGAGAGCTGGTGCCAGCTGGAATCCTCCGGTGAATAATAGCTGGTAAAGTCACTGTGTAGAGTCCTAGATGTGTGCCCGGCATTTTACATACATCATTTAATCCTCATAGAACCCTGGGAAGTAGTTACTATTCTCAACAGAAATGTTAAGGAACTTTTCTGAGGTTATACATTGACCAAATAATGGAGCTGGGATTTAGCATTACTTAATGTGCATGGCGCCCCCTGGCCCTCAGCATGTACAATATGCCCTTTGGAGTTATTCAAGTGCTGAGTTTGGGGTCTGCCTAACTCCAAAGCCCTGGCACTTTTCAGGATACTTCAAACATGCTAAAGTAGTGAGACTAGTACAATGAACTCCCATCACCCAGAAACGAGAATGATCAATTCATGGCCAATTTTATTTCATTCATACGCTCCTGTCAGTGGAAAAAACACAGCTCCTGTTGTTTCTTTTTCTTTCTTTTCTTTTTTTTAAGACGGAGTCTCACTCTGTTGTCCAGGCTGGAGTGCTGTGGCACCATCTCAGCTCACTGCAACCTCCGCCTCCCGGGTTCAAGTGATTCTCTGCCTCAGCTCCCCAAGTAACTGGGATTACAGGCACCCGACACCACGACCGGCTAATTATTTTGTATTTTTTAGTAGAGACGGGGTTTCACCATCTTGGCCAGGCTGGTCTTATACTCCTGACCTCGTGATCTGCCCACCTGGGCCTCCCAAAGTGCTGGGATTACAGGGTGAGCCACCGCGCCCGGCCAGTTCCTGTTTTTTTTTTTTGGAGACGGAGTCTCGCTCTGTCGCCCAGGCTGGAGTGCAGTGGCCGGATCTCAGCTCACTGCAAGTTCCGCCTCCCAGGTTCACGCCATTCTCCTGCCTCAGCCTCCCGAGTAGCTGGGACTACAGGCGCCCGCTGCCTAGCCCGGCTAGTTTTTTGTATTTTTTAGTAGAGATGGGGTTTCATCATGTTAGCCAGGATGGTCTCGATCTCCTGACCTCGTGATCCACCCGTCTCGGCCTCCCAAAGTGCTGGGATTACAGGCTTGAGCCACCACGCCCGGCCCAGTTCCTGTTTTTCTATTCTCTTACTCAACAATCAACACAGAAGACTTCTGTGACCCCAATATATGTGGGGATTTCTCCCCGCCAGCAGGTTAAACAATAGTTCTGCAGTGGACACCAGCGGGGTGTCCCCAGTTTAATTATGACACTGTCTATCTGGAAATAGCATCAGAGTTCACAGTTTGAGGGTTCAGTCTCCAAGACATTCCCCCACTCCACTACTTTTTTGGGGGGGGGAGACGGTGTCTTGCTCTTGTTGCCCAGGCTGGAGTGCAATGGCGCAATCTCTGCTCACTGCAACCTCCGCCTCCTGGGTTCAAGCGATTCTCCTACCTCAGCCTTCCACGTAGCTGGAATTACATGTGCGTGCCACCATGCCTGGCTATTTTTTTTTTTTTTTTTTGAGACAGAGTCTCGCTCTGTCACCAAGCTGGAGTGCAGTGGCGTGATCTCAGCTCATTGCAACCTCTGCCTCCCGGGTTCAAGTGATTCTCCTGCCTCAGCCTCCTGAGTAGCTGGGACTACAGGCACGCACCACCACACCTGGCTAATTTTTGTATTTTTAGTAGAGATGGGGTTTCACCTTGTTGGCCAGGATGGTCTTAATCTCTTGACCTTGTGATCCACCCACCTTGGCCGCCCAAAGTGCTGGGATTACAGGTGTGAGCCACTGCGCCCGGCTGAGGGATTCTTTCTTTTCTTTTCTTTTTTTTTGAGACAGAGTCTTGCTCTTTTGCCCAGGCTGGAGTGCAGTAGTGTGATCTTGGCTCACTGCAACCTCTGCCTCCTGGGTTCTCCTGTCTCAGCCTCCTGAGTAGCTGGGATTACAGGTGTGTGCCACCACGCCCAGCTAATTTTTGTATTTGTGGTGGAGGCAGGGTTTCACCATGTTGGCCAGGCTGGTCTCAAACTCCTGACCTCAGGCGATCCACCTGCCTCGGCCTCCCAAAGTGCTGGGATTACAGGCATGAGCCACTGTGCCTAGCCCACCCCACTCCACTTCTAATGCCAATCACAAGACCCAAATTGTTTTTACCTGTGCTTCTGACTGACTGGCTATAAATGGGGTGCTGGCTGGGTGCAGTGACTCATACCTGTAATCTCAGCATTTTGAGAGGCCAAGGTGGGAGGATCGCTTGAAGCCAGGAGTTCGAGACCAGCCTGGGTAATACAGTGAGACCCTGTCTATACAAAAAATAAAACGAAGTTAGCCAGGCAGGAGAATCGCTTGAACCCGGGAAGTGGAGGTTGTGGTGAACTGAGATTGCGCCATTGCACTTCAGCCTGGGTAAGAAGAGTGAAATTTTGTCTCAAAAAAAAAAAAAAAAAAAGAGAGAGAAGGAAAGAAAGAAATTAGCCAGGCATGGTGGTGTGCACCTGTAGTACCAACTACTCAGGATGCTGAGGTGGGAGGATTGCTTGAGGCTGGGAGGTCGAGGCTGCAGTGAGCTGAGATTGTGCACTGTACTCTAGCCTGGGCTACAGAGTGAGACTGGATCTCAAAACAAACAAAACAGAAACCAGAAAACACACAGAGGATACAGGTGAAGATATGCAGAGGGCGAGGGCAAGGTATGGAAGAAGGAATGTGGAGCTTCCATGCCTTCCCTTGTATGCCACCCTTCACGAATCTTCACGAGTTCAGTTATCCTGGAAGCTCCCTAAATCTTAGGCCTTTCATGGAGACTTCCTTGGGTAGGCATGATTGACAACCATGTAGAAATGTGATTGGGCAAAAAGGGTATGGTCTAACACTAACAGTGTGGAAACCCAGCAAAGCCTGGCTGTTCAGATTTTTCTTGGATTTTCTGTGCAGCATTCCTTCCCCCAGGATATGGGGCAAGACTCCTGAAATAGGGGCCTCATGATTACAGTCAGAAATGTGGGGGAAGGCGGCCGGGCGCCACGGATCATGACTGTAATCCCAGCACTTTGGGAGGCTGAGGTGGGCGGATCACGAGGTCAAGAGATCGAGACCAACCTGGCCAACATGGTGAAACCTTGTCTCTACCAAAAATACAAAAAAATTAGCTGGGCTTGGTGGTGTGCACCTGTAGTCCCAGCTACTCAGGAGGCTGAGGCAGGAGAATCACTTGAACCCAGGAGCAGGAGGTTGCAGTGAGCTGAGATCACACCACTGCACTCCAGTCTGGCAACAGAGTGAGACTCTGTCTCAGAAAAAAAAAAAAATTGTCGGGGAAGCCTGAGAGTGGTGGCTCACACATATAATCCCAGCTCTTTGGGAGGCCGAGGAAGGAGGATCACTTGACGCCAAAAGTTCAAGACCAGCCTGGGCAACATAGTGAGACCACCATCTCCACACACACACAAAAATTAGTCAGGTGTGGTGGTGTATGCCTGTAGTCCTAGCTAATCGGGAGACTGAGATGGGAGGATCCCTTGAGCCCTGGAGGTCACTGCTGCAGTGAGCTATGATTGTACCACTACACTCCAGCATAAGCAACATAGTGAGACCTTGTCTCTACAGAGAATCAAAAAATAAGCCAGGGGTAGTGGCACATACCTGTGGTCCCAGCCACTCAGGAGGCTGAGGTGGGAGGATCATTTGAGCCAGGGAGATTGAGGCTGCAGTGACCCGTGACCATCATCCAGCCTGAGCGACACAGTGAGACCCTGTCTAAAAAAAAAAAAAAAATTGCAGGGAAGATTGAGTCCTGCTTTGGGAGGAAAAAGAAACAGGTGAGCCAGGCGCGGTGGCTCAAGCCTGTAATCCCAGCACTTTGGGAGGCCGAGGCCGGCAAATCACGAGATCAGGAGATCGAGACCATCCTGGCTAACATGGTGAAACCCCGTCTCTACTAAAAAAATACAAAAAACTAGCCGGGCGAGGTGGCGGGCGCCTGTAGTCCCAGCTACTCGGGAGGCTGAGGCAGGAGAATGGCATAAACCCGGGAGGTAGAGCTTGCAGTGAGCTGAGATCCGGCCACTCCATTGCACTCCAGCCTGGGCGACAGAGCGAGACTCCGTCTCAAAAAAAAAAAAAAAAAAGAAACAGGTGAAAGGAGGGCAGAAGATCAGAAAGATTGTTTTCTAAGACTTGCTTTGCTTCTGAGGTCTACAGTGCCTCAACATTATAGCAGAAAACTATGACAAGGGCGCTATAGAAGTTATGAGCCAGGAACTGTGGACAAAAAAACTCATATATTACAACCCCACTTCTCCCTCCCCAGTTATGTATAAGAAGTTTCCAGTAGCTGGGTGTGGTGACTCACGCCTGTAATCCCAGCTACTCGGGAGGCTGAGGCAGGAGAATCACTTGAACCGGGAGGCAGAGGTTGCATTGAGTCGAGATTGTGCCACTGCACTCCAGGCTGGGTGACAGAGCAAGACTCTGTCTCAAAAAAAAAAAAAAAAATCAGAAAGTTCCAGTAATCACATTTACCTTCCTCAGTTTTTGTTTTTGAGACAGAGTCTTGCTGTGTTGCCCAGGCTGCAGTGCAGTGGCACAATTATAGCTCACTGCAACTTCAAACTCCTTCACTTCCCTCACTTTTTAACCGTTATATTATACTACCTTTCCTCTATTAGTAAATATAACAGTTTATCTGCTTCAGAATCCATGTCTGAGGACTGGAACCACTGCCACCTGACCTACTGCCCAGAGTCTTCATGAGGGATTCTTTTTTTTTTTTTTTTCCGAGATAGACTCTTGCTCTGTCACTTAGGCCGGAGTGCAGTGGTGTGATCTTGGCTCACTGCAACCTCTGCCTCTCGAGTTCAAGTAATTCTCCTGCCTCGGCCTCCCGAGTAGCTGGGATTACAGGTACCTGCCACCACGCCCAGCTGATTTTTGTATTTGTAATAGATATGGGGTTTCACCATGTTGGCCAGGCTGGTCTCGAACTCCTGACCTCAGATGATCTGCCCACCTCAGCCTCCCACAGTGCTGGGATTACAGGAATGAACCACCGTGCCCGGCCTCTTCATGAGGGATTCTTTTTTTTTTTTTTTTGAGACGGAGTCTCGCTCTGTCGCCCAGACTGGAGTGCAGTGGTGCGATCTCGGCTCACTGCAAGCTCCGCCTCCCGAGTTCATGTCTCCTGCCTCAGCCTCCCGAGTAACTGGGACCACAGGCGCCCACCACCACGCCCGGCTAATTTTTTGTATTTTTAGTAGAGACGGGGTTTCACCGAGTTAGCCAGGATGGTCTCGATCTCCTGACCTTGTGATCCGCCCACCTCGGCCTCCCAAAGTGCTGGGATTACAGGCATGATGTAATCCCACACAGGCTCATGCCACTGCACCCGGCCTTCATGAGGGATTCTAACACCCAGATGTTCAGGCTCCAGGGGCAGTGTGTCCCTCCTAGCGTTGCTTGGCTGATCCTCTGGTCCTTCCAGCTTGAGGTTCAGGCTCTGCTCGCAGAACACACAGAGGTAGGCTAGAGTCTATCTGGTTCTGTTCTGTCAGTATAATTAAACAAAATATCCCAAAAATGAGTTTCAAGGATTCAATCTTGACAGACTGAAGTTGAGTTGCAATAGGACTGAGGTCCTTAACATCATCGTGGGAGGATGGCACAGTGGCTCATGCCTCTAACCTCAGAACTTTAGGAGGCCAAGGTGGGTGGATCACTTGAGCTCAGGGGTTCAACATCAGCCTGGATTACATGGCGAAACCCCATCTCTACAAAAAATACAAAAATACAAAAATTAGCTGGGAGCGGTGGTGTGCACCTGTAGTACAAGCTATTTGGGGGACTGAGGCTAGAAGATCACTTGAGCCCAGGAGGTTGAGGCAGCAGTGAGCCATGTTCATGCCACTGCACTCCAGCCTGCTGGGTGACAAAGCGAAACCCTGTCTCAAAAAAAAAGAAAAAAAGAAAAATTCATCAAGGGAATGAGTTCCGTTTTTGTCATAGGGGCCTGTGCCCCAGGACTGCCCTGATGCTGGTGAACTGCTTCACGTGACTCTGATCTCAACTGAGAGCAGTGGTCACCACTCTTAAGGGCCTCTCCTGGCCTCAGTGATTTGTGCTCTTTCCAGGCTGCCTGTTAGTGCCCCTTTAGAGGTTTCTACCCTGAGGTGGTGTTGGATGGGGAGCTGTGGTTTCAAGTGAAGAGAAGTTTCATAGATAAAACAAAAGCCACACCTCACAGTTTGGGGAACCTCCCAATTCCCCAAAGAGTATAGACTCCCTCAGAGGACCCACACAGGTTAAGACCCTGTCCTGCCTCAGAGCAGGAAGGGAGATTGGGTGTGGTTCAGCAGGGCTCACATTAGCCTGATTCCTTCAAGAGTGAAGATAAAAACAGTTTTACTGACAAGAGAAGCTGGGAGACAGCAGAGGGGCCAATATCTTTTATAACTGCTATTGTTAGGTTCCGAATGACAGCCTTGGTGCTCAGCATCTTACATGCTGTATTTGACCTAATCCTCAAAACAACTTTAGGAGGTAGATGTGCTATAGCAGAGGAAGCAGAAACCCAGAGAGTTCGGTAACTGGCTCAAAGTCTCCCAGCCAGTAAGGGGCCACGCTTAGAATGGTGCTAGCTCTGCCTAGGGCAACCCACTGCCTCTCCCATTACAAGGAACAGTAGTTTAATAACAGCTAACATCTGTGTAGCACTTCAAGGTTCACAGAGTGCCTTAACACCCATTATCTCCACTGTGCCTCGGGAAGCCGGTGCGGTGAGGCCTTCCACGCCCCTTTGGGATAGCTGCCTGTCAGGGGTCCAGCCTCTGCTCATTTCCCCCAGGAAGCATGGGAGATTCTTTGGAATTGACTCTGACAAGCCACGGGAGAGGCCTAGGGAGAGGCTGAGGTGGAGCGACTTGGCCAGTTGCTATGGTAACCCAGATGGCTGAGTAACCATTTTGAGGGTTGCTATAGTGATGAGCTGCTGGTGGCAGGGATCTTGTCTTCCTGGGTGGCTGGCACCCTCCAGGCCTCTTAAATTGAGATGTTGCACTTTCTGAACAGAAGAGGGCAGCATGAGAGCAGGCAAAGGCTTCTTACCCCAGAGCGGATTTGGGAACTTGAGGCAAAGCTTAGAAAGGGTTTCAAGGAGCTGGGCAGAAAGGGAGCTTTGGCTGGTGCTCAAGAGGCTGGTGGAGCTTCACTTCTGAGACTAGAACTAGGTAATTTTCTTCCAAAAGCTGGTCAAAGGATAATGTTTGGGGCTGCCCCTTCGGTGCCTGGCATCAGCTACTATTGGGGAATATAAAAGGCACAGCAGCTACCCTTGCAAGGAGGAATGGAAAGAATATGTGCATGTGTGTGCACACACACAATCACTCAATCACTACTAGCAAAGAATTTCTTTTCTTTTCTTTTCTTTTTTTCTTTTTTTTTTTTTTTTTTTTTTTTTTTGAGACGGAGTCTTGCTCTGCCGCCCAGGCTGGAGTGCAGTGGCCGGCTCTCAGCTCACTGCAAGCTCCGCCTCCCGGGTTCAGGCCATTCTCCTGTCTCAGCCTCCCGAGTAGCTGGGACTACAGGCGCCCGCCTCGTCGCCCGGCTAGTTTTTTTGTATTTTTTAGTAGAGACGGGGTTTCACCGTATTAGCCAGGATGGTCTCGATCTCCTGACCTCGTGATCCGCCCATCTCGGCCTCCCAAAGTGCTGGGATTACAGGCTTGAGCCACCGCGCCCGGCCTCTTTCTTTCTTTTCTTTTCTTTTCTTTTTTTTTTTTGAGATGGAGTTTTGCTCTTGTTGCCCAGGCTGGAGTGCAATGGCATGATCTCGGCTCACTGCAACCTCTGCCTCCCGGGTTCAAGTGGTTCTCCTGCCTCAGCTTCCCAAGTAGCTGGGATTACAGGTGCCCGCCACCACGCCCAGCTAATTTTTTGTATTTTTGGTAGAAACGGGGTTTCACCATATTGGTCAGGCTGGCGTCGAACTCCTAACCTCAGGTAATCTGCCCGCCCTGGCCTCCCAAAGTGCTGGGATTACAGGCATGAGCCACCATGCCTGGTCTAAGAATTTCTTTATAAAGCATCAGTTAACACATAAAATAATGCAGCATGAACCAAAGGCAAAGAAGAGCTGGGAATAAACTTTCTAGAGGTTGAGGAAGGAGCACTAGCAGAAAGAGAAATAATTTTGTACTTCCCTCTTTCCTCCCTACACATGAAGTGCCCTTAGCCCTTGACCAGTGAGTGGACATTGAGCTGGATTCTCAACTGTCTTGAATCAGATCTGGCTCCCTCCCTCGACCCCCATATGAGTTCAGTGAGGCATCCATTCCTTCAGCAAGTATTTATTGAACATCTACTACGTGCAAAGTATTGTGTTAGGCCCAGTGATGAAGAAAGATGAAGTAGATGTCTTTGCTGTCAAGAACCTATGAAGTAGGAGGTTAAGGAGGCAGCGATACAGACATCCACAGTACATGTACCTGGAGTTCAAGACCAACACAGTGAGACCCTGTCTCTATAAAAAATTTTTTTTAAAAAGCCAGGTACAGAGGCTCACACCTGTAATCCCAGCACTTTGGGAGGTTGAGGCAGGCTGACTACTTGAGCCCAAGAGTTCGAGACCAGCCTGGATAGCATGGTGAAATCCTGTCTCCACAAACAGTACAAAAATTAGCTGGGGTGTTGGCACCTGCCTGTAGTCCTAGTTGCTGGTGGGTTGGTTGGTGGGGGCGCTGAGGCAGGAGGATTGCTTGAGCCTAAGAGGCAGAGGTGTCAGTGAGCCGAGATTGTGCCACCGCACTCCAGCCTGGGTGATAGAGTAAGATGCTGCCTCTAAATAAATAAATAGAAAAAAAAAATCATGTCATTTGGGGTGAACTTTCAAGGTAGATTTCAGTAGGTGGAGTTGGGGGATGGGACATTCTAGGCAAAGCCTCAGAGTTTGATTATAGGGAAACGAGGTATACACACGAGTGTCATAGCAGATCAGCCTGAAAAGGAAGATAGATGTCTAAATATGGAAGATTTGGAATTCCAGGCTTAGAATAAGGGATGCTGTGAGACAAACATACTCTCTCCTTAAATACTCTAGCCTTCCAGCAGTCAGTAGTCACAG
Organism: Trachypithecus francoisi; assembly: GCF_009764315.1. Lineage (NCBI taxonomy): Eukaryota > Metazoa > Chordata > Mammalia > Primates > Cercopithecidae > Trachypithecus > Trachypithecus francoisi. The sequence goes on along the minus strand of NW_022681457.1, from coordinate 85,565,520 downwards.
ACAGCCAAGTATTTTAGGATCATCTGGTTCACTCATTCATGCATTTAATCAAAAATTTAGGCTGGGTGCGGTGGCTCATGCCTGTAATCCCAGAACTTTGGGAGGCTGAGGCGGGCAGATTGCCTGAGGTCAGGAGTTCGAGACTAGCCTGGCCAACAAGGCGAAACCCCATCTCTACTAAAAATACAAAAATTACCCAGGCGTGGTGGCGGGTGCCTATAATCCCCGGTACTCGAGAGACTGAGGCAGGAGAATCGCTTGAACTCGGGAGGTGGAGGTTGCAGTGAGCCGAGATCGCACCATTGCACTCCAGCCTGGGTGTCAGAGTGAGACTCCGTCTCAAAAAAAAAAAAAAGATTAAACAAATATACAAACGTGTGTGTGTGTGTGTGTGTGTGTGTATGTATGTATATGTATATTTTTAGAGACTGAGTTTTGCCATGTTACCCAGGCTGATCTTGAACTCCTGAGCTCAAGTGATCCTCCTGCCTTGGCCTCCCAAAGTGTTGGGATTACAGGTGTGAGCCACCATGCATAGCATTAAAGAAATAGTTGACCGGGTGTGGTGGCTCACACCTGTAATCCCAGCACTTTGGGAGGCTGAGGTGGGCGGATTACCTGAGGTTATAAGTTCGAGACTAGCCTGGCCAACAAGGTGAAACCCCATCTCCACTAAAAATACAAAAATTAGTCAGGCGTGGTGGTGGGCGCCTGTAATCCCAGCTACTGGAGAGACTGAGGCAGGAGAATCACTTGAACCTGGGAGGTGGAGGTTGCAGTGAACCGAGATCGCGCCATTGCACTCTAGCCTGGGTGACAGAGCGAGACTCCGTCTCAAAAATAAATAAACAAACGTGTGTGTGTGTATATGTATTTTTTAGAGATCAAACTTTGCCATGTTGCCCAGGCTGGTCCTGAACTCCTGGCTCAAGCAGTCCTCTGGCCTTGGCCTCCCAAAGTGTTGGGATTACAGGTGTGAGCCACCATGCACAGCATTAAAGAAATAGTTGTCTGGGCGCGGTGGATCATGCCTGTAATCCCAGCACTTTGGGAGGCTGAGGTGGGCAGTTCACGAGGTCAGGAGATTGAGACCATCCTGGTTAACACGGTGAAACTCCGTCTCTACTAAAAATACCAAAAATTAGCTGGGCGTGTTGGCGGGCGCCTGTAGTCCCAGCTACTCGGGAGGCTGAGGCAGGAGAATGGTGTAAACCTGCGAGGTGGAGGTTGCAGTGAGCCGAGATCGCGCTACTGCACTCCAGCCTGGGTGACAGAGCAAGACTCTGTCTCAAAAAAAGAAAAAGAAATAGTTGGCCGGGCGCGGTGGCTCAAGCCTGTAATCCCAGCACTTTGGAGGCCGAGACGGGCGGATCACGAGGTCAGGAGATCGAGACCATCCTGGCTAACACGGTGAAACCCCGTCTCTACTAAAAATACAAAAAAACTAGCCGGGCGAGGTGGCGGGCGCCTGTAGTCCCAGCTACTCCGGAGGCTGAGGCGGGAGAATGGCGTGAACCCGGGAGGCGGAGCTTGCAGTGAGCTGAGATCCGGCCACTGCACTCCAGCCCCGGCGACAGAGCAAGACTCCGTCTCAAAAAAAAAAAAAAAAAAAAAGAAATAGTTAATGAGTGCCCTATATGTGCAGTGCCAGATCATTTGCTAGGTAGTAAGGACCCTGTGGTGAATTAGATGACAAACAGTCCCAGCCCTCAGGGAGCTTACGATTTAGTAAGGATGAAAGACTGTACCATAACTTCAAGTGTGATGAGTATTACCAAAGGGTAGAGGAGGACCTATTAATTGGAGGGGGGGTGGTCAAGGAAGGCTTCCCCTTGGGGAATTTCAGCAGAAGCATGGGTAGGAGTGAGCCAGGCCAAAGGAAAGTGATGAAGGATTATAATCTGGGAGGAAAGCCAGTTGGATGGCCCTGAGGTGAGATAACACATTTGAGGTGCTAAAGCAATAGAAAGTGGCAGGGCTTTAAGGATAGGGGCATTTGATGAGGCTTTAATTGGGAGAACACCAAGGATAAAGGGCTTTAATTTCCTTGTATTACTCTTCTCCTCCACTAGATGCCCTTCCGAGTACATCCTTCTGCTTCCCCCATTGCAGCCTTCTTAGAAATGCAGCAGCAGTCTCACCCATCAGGAGCAAAAGAAAATCAAAGACCAAAAGGAGAAAGGCTCAGAGCTTTTGCGACTGTGTGGTCTGGCTATAAATTTAGACTGTTGCTTGAAAGAAGCGAAAAACCTCCCCTTCGTAGACTTCCTTCTTCCCATCCCCCCTGTCAGCCGGCTTTGTTCCTCTAGCCTTGTAAAATTTTCTCTGTATAAAACAGGAACATCAGCCAAACATGTGGACTTCCCCGCTTTCCATTCATTAGAAGAATGCATTATTTCAAAATCTCCTGGGAGCATTTAAATGCAAATTTTGTCAAGAAAGCAATTTGAGTCTTAGAGAAGCCCTCTAGCCACAACCCAAAGCAGAAGTTTCTTCTTTGATTTCTGTGTTTCTTGAAAGCAATCTCAACTCCTTGCCTTCTCCCCGCAACCCCCCCAGGTCTTCTCTGATTCTCACGGCAGACTCTTCCCCTTTTTGTCCCTGTTCTTTCTTCACCTTTGGCAAGCATCAGTGACACATCTTGAAGAACCTGCTCACAAAGTGGCGCATGTAGCAGCCCCAGGAGGGAATGGAGGGACTTTTCTATGTACTGTAATGGACATAAGGAGGCAGATGTCTGTGTGGGGGCGAGATGTCTGTGTGGAGGTGTTTGTATGCGTGATTTCTGTCTGGGCCTTCTTAGCCCTGCTGGCATAAAATAATATGGGAAATGCAGATGACTCAGCACTGACACAGTCAAGATCCCCAGAGTTAGCATTTCTATATTCTCTGCTGTTTACGAAAAATGTGCTTGTGCCATCAACCAGCAATTCATCCTGCTTTTTCCACTAAAAGCTTTTTACCGAAAAATATATATACTTCAAACTTATTCCCCTTCTTTTTGTAAACTGAGCTCATTAGCAGCTGACACCAAACTGATAACTAGTTCTTTTTGTTTGTTTTTAGCACGGAGGATTAAACTGGAAGGAAATGAGCATTTGTCTAAGGATCCTCCCTGTCCTCTTTCAGGCCCTTCCCTGCATGATCTTCATGCCCACAACTTGAGCAGGCCAGCAAAACTTGATGGGAAAAGATATGATTAATGACTTGCTCACCTGATTTCTGATCAGGGTGTGGTGTAGAAACAACCAGCGTGCACCTATTAGCAAAAAGCGTCTTTTTTTTTTTCTTGTTATGAATGTGCTGAGCATTGACCAAAATACTTGGCACTACTCACAAGGTACAAAGACACCTTCCCTAGCCTGGGGTTAAGAAGTTTCTCCTTCAAACTCTTGAGAATGGGAACTGGAATGGAAGCCCAAGTCCCAATTTTGGCTGCTCAGTGTTGCAATGAATTCTTTTTTTACTTGCTAATTTGCCCTTATTGTGAGATCAGCCAGTGTAACTTCTTACCCACAACGACCTCTCCAGACCTCCTGAAAAATCAAGTTAACAGGGGAGGATAATGGCTGAATGGGGGGTGGAGGGCACAATGTGTCACCTACATTGACCAGAGTTCTTCATTCACTGCTCATGGCTGCAGCGCACTCCACGAATATTGGGATTGAATGATACACAACCGAATGTTGGATCAAATGATGTTGGGAGCTCTGTCCTCAAAATGGGCCCAATAAATCCCTACCCATATTTTCCAGTTTCCTTTCTTTACTCTTTCCTTTCCCCTGATGACAAAGAATAATTGGCTTCCCCTTTTCTTCCCTGACCAGCTATGCTCCAGAGTCCTTTCTTTGTTCCCTAACAGTCCTGGTTCCGTCTCAGGTTCCCACATTTCTCCCTTTTGATCTCTGTCTCTCTGTTCAGATGGCTGTCACAGTTTAATAATCCTGGAGGGTCTATCCCCCACAGATTTATGTCTCCCAGTCTCTCCTCTTATTCACCCCACGGTGCAGTCAGAATCCCGTTTTCATGCCTCCCCGGGTTGTCATTTCTGAGGTTCTGGCTCCTTGGCCTGGTTTACTTCATGGTGCTGGATCTGCCCCGTCACTTCTCGTTCAGCTTCTTCTGCTTCTGGAAAACCCTTTGTTCCCGGGATTCTTTGTGGGCTCAGTGTCCTCCGGCCCCACACTGCAGCCCTGTCTGGATCTTGCCCTTGTCCTGGTTCTGACCGCGTCTAGCCCTGGGATCTGAGGCATTGTGGTCTTTTGCCCTCTGCTTTCCCTTCAGTTTCTCCAGGTCCTTCTCCAGCAGCCGCACAGACCCCGCTGGATTTCTATCCAGCCAGGGGGCTCCCTCCTTTGTCCCGCTCCCGGCGGCGTAGGTCAGCGCTGACTGGGGCTCCCGCCCGCCCTGTGGAGCCGGCCCGGGTCTCCCTGCCGTTCGGCCGGCCTAGCCTTTCATTCTGACGCGCGGGGCCTCCTACCCAGCGGGACTCCCGCGTGGGCCGGCCTCTCGCGCCCCTCGGCTCGGGCCCCAGTCCGGGCCGGGCTGGGGTGGGCAGCCCCTGAGGGACCCGTTTGGGCAGCCCGGGCCCAGCCAGCCGCAGCCTGGGGCCGAGGACTCGCCGGGCCCCGGAGGCGGCGGGGAGAGGGGGCGGGGAACGGGCCGGGCCTGGCGCTCCTGACAGGAGGAGCCGCTCCCGCCGCCGCCGCCGCCGCCGCCGCCGCCGCTTCGGGGCGGGCTGAGGGAGGAGCGGAGCCGAGGGGTGGGGAGGCGGAAACGCTAGCCGGGACCGGCGGAGCGCGAGCGGGCCGGGTGCGAGCGGACTGAGCAGCGAAGCGCGACTGCCGGGCCGGGCGAGTCGGGCGGACGGCGGACAGTGAGGGCGCCGTCGCCGCCTCTGAGACGCACAAAGGGCCGAGACTGGGGCCGTCGCCGCCGCCTCAGCGCGCGGGCCTGGAACCGGCAGCCCCCGGGGCTCGGGGAGAACGCGGTGCGGGCGGCCATGGCCGGCTACGTGCCGGGTCAGCAGCCGGCCAACCGCAGCCAGGAGAAGGAGTTCGTGCAGGCGTACGAGGATGTGCTGGAGCGCTACAAAGGTAGGGCCGGGGACTGGCCGGCGCTGAGGCCCGCGGGCTGGCGCGGCGTGGCCTTCGGTACCGGTCGGCTCGGCCGCTGCAGGTGGGGCGGCCGGGCGGGGTCGCACCCACCGCGCGGGGCTTGGCCCTGAGCTGCTGCTTCTCGGGGCCAGTTTATTTACAGAGTTGAGATAAGCCTTCGGAACCCGCTCCCGGGGCAGTCGGCGCGCTCAGAGCGCCAGTTACATGATTTGCCCTATTATCCGGCCCCAGCTGGAAGGAGGCGAGACAAGGCGCTGGCCCGGAGACGGGCCGCCGTGGGGAGTTGCTGCGGAGGAGGAGGAGGAGTTGGGCGCGGGAGAAACCACCCGATCTGCTCTGGGTGCGAGCTTCCTCCCAGAGGCGCTCGGACGTCTGTGTGCCCGCGGAGAGTCTCTCCTTCGCCCCCTTTTGTCTCCCTGAGTCTCGGATGAGTCGCGTGGAAGCCGAGGTTGGGAAGCACCTTGGTGTCTTCGGGGTGGGGTGGGCAGCGGTGTGGTTGAGTGTGCAGGATTTGGTGGCGAGGCCTTCCCCGACCCCCATCTGCCCGGGGATCTGGGCCTGCTGGAGGCAGGGGTCTATTTGTTTTTTTTCCTCCAACATAAAGATTTGCCTTGGAGCTCGGATTTCAGCCCTGAAGGCTCTCTTGCGAGACACTTCTGCAAGTTAATGCCTAATCTGCGCCTTGGGTGTATGGGAAGAAAGTTTTGACAGGCAGAGGGCCTGTGAACTGCATTTCCCTAACTGCTGTAGGTGCCCCGAGTGGCAGCCAGGGATGCGTGGCCTTGGGAGGCCCTTGCCTTGATCTTTAACATCCGGTTCTGGAATTTTGCTTTGGGTGGCAGTTATCCTTTCCACGGACGGGGGGATTTTCCCAGAAACGACACAGGCAGCAGTTTTCCCCATTTTATTTAGCTCGGGCCCTTGTGACTAGGCCCTTAGTTTCTTTTTATCTGAAGAAGAGGAAACTTCAGCCTCTATGACTGAGCCCAGCATACTTGTTTACAGCACCTACCCAGTGAAGGGAAACTAATGAAGAAGCTGTAAGGCGCCCCCCTCCCCCCCTTTTTTTTTCTTGTGGCGTTGGAACTCTGCTTGGGAATGCAGCAGGAAAAAAAATAGAGATGAAATGCGAAAAAGGACCTACTAGGGTTTCTACTTGTTCCCTCTGCATCAGCTCCTGTAAACTGTCCAGCTTTTCCTGCCTGCAGCAAGTTTTCTGTCAACCCCCTGTGGTCTTTCTTTTAAAAAATGTGGTTCATTTCAGAGCACAAAGAGGTTAGATTGTGCTGCTGTACTTCATTGAAAAAATGCTGCTCAGTGAATGGTTCCATTAAGTTTTCTTTGCAGGCTTTTGAGTAACACTGCTCTCTTCAGAGAGAGGAGATACATTAGGACTGTCTCGGGCTGTGACAGCTTCAAATGAGCAGAATTAAGGCCCAAAATAGGTGAAGAAATCTCAGCACCTCACTGGATGGTAGTGCTGGTGACCTCCAGCGGAAAGGAAGCTGGACTCCTAGCAAATGAGGCTGGGAAAGAAGGGGGCAGTAGGCCTTGTTCCAGGAGAGACCTCTTTTGTTCAGTTTTTTTAGCTGTCTCACTCAGTTTGGCTTTCCTCTGAAGGACCTTGATCAGGTGTATAGGAACTTAATCCTTCCCAGATACAGGTCTCTTTCTTGAGGGGAGGAATGAGTTAAAAATGGTTGCCTAAAGTAAATTAACTCGAATTGTATAAGGTGGTCGTGTAGTCTGCTCTTGTGATCCTGCAGAACAATCTCTCTTCCCCTCACTGCACCATTCTCACTGGGAAGTCTGAGTGGCTTAGCATCCGGGCCTTTGTTACTTTGCTTATGGAATTCCTGCATTTTTCAGACTTAGAAATCTCCGTACTACCTTAATAGGAGAACAGTTTGTCTAAGCAGAGGAGTGAACTGGAATCTATAGAGTGACCAGGGGAAGGAGTTTGTGAGGATCATGCCAAGTATTGGTTTTGGAAAGAGATGGGGAAATACTGATGATGGTGGGGTGTTCTAGACCCTTATTGGCTGGTCCCCACATTACTTGGATCTCTCTCTGCTGCTATTAATTCATTCTACAGACTGAAGCAGGATTTTTATATGCAGAAGGAGAGCTAAAATTTTCAGCTCCCTAAACTGCCCTGAGGGCCAAGGTGAGAAGGGCAGTAATGTATTTGGAGTGTGAGGGAAGCAGAGCTGTGTGTATGTAGTGCAGCTGTATTAGGAATGGTAGTCAAGTATGGGTTTTCCAGAACTGTGCTTGGCAACCATTTTTTTTCTGTGTGGTGGCAGTGAGCATGGTCTTGGCAGGATTAGATGATTCAGCATGGAAATAAACGCTCTCCCTTATTTCCTAAATGTCCCAAAGGTTCTTTCAGATAGCTGGCCAGTAAACAGGAGGCATTAGATAATAACGCTGGATTCTAACATTTCAGAGTGGGCAGCAACCAAGAGAACCAGGGTATATCCTTCATTTCCCCAATTCGCTGACAGTCATTAAAATCTGTCTTGGAGGTGACACAATGTTAGATGCCAGAATTCTGAATGAGATCTGGTTTTTGCCCTTGGTTATTCACATCTGGTAAGGGAAAGGTACTTGCAAACAAGTAGTTATGATACTGTGATAAGTTCTAGAACAGAGATACTATGGAAGCAAGAGGAAGGCTGAAATCCTATTTGGGTTTACCTGAGAGATTTGACAAAGGAGGTGACACGAGAGGGTTTTTGTTTTTTGTTTTTTTGTTTTTGTTTTAGATTTTGTTTTGAGATGGAATCTCACTCTGCCTCCCAGGCTGGAGGGCAGTGGTGAGATCTCGGCTCACTGCAGCCTCCACCTCCTGGGTTAAAGTGATTCTCCTGCGTCAGCCTCCCTAGTAGCTGGAATTACAGGCGCCCGCCACCACACCCGGCTGGTTTTTGTATTTTTAGTAGAGACAAGGTTTCACCATGTTGGCCAGGCTAGTCTCGAACTCCTGACCTCAGGTGATCCACCTGCCTCAGCCTCCCAAAGTGTTGGGATTACAGGCGTGAGCCACCATGCCCAGCCAGCCAGGCTTTTAAGGATGAATAGGATTTAGCTAGATAGAAGAGAGGGTGGGCTGAGGAGAAGGCAGAGGAAGTAAATAGCACATGCAAAGGTATGCAGGTGTGATAGTGAATGGAAGGACTTAAGGAGTGAGAGTAGTTGGGTGCCACTAAAGGGCTAGAGTTTTGGTGGGAGCACATGATACTGTAAATAATCCAGGGTCTAGCTTGTAAAGATTCTTTTTTGACTTTAATCCATGGGCAATGAGGGAGACATTGAAGGTTTTGGAAAAGGAACAATGGCTGGGCACAGTGGCTCTCGCCTGTAATCCCAACACTTTGGGAGGCCGAGGTAGGCAGATCACCTGAGGTCAGGAGTTCCAGACCAGCCTGGCCAACATGGTGAAACCCTGTCTCTACTAAAAATACAAAAATTGGCCGGGTGTGGTGGCGCATGCTTGTAATCCCAGCTACTCGGGAGGCTGAGGTAGGAGAATCACTTGAACCTAGGAGGCGGAGGTTGCAGTGAGCCAAGATGGCGCCATTGCACTCCAGCCTAGATGACAAGAGTGAAACTCAGTCTCAAAAAATAAAAAAACCAACAATTAGGATGCCAATTTTATTAATTCATAATAAGAGAACACCTGTCCAGTGGTTGGAATATTTATATTGGTCTCCGTGGCACCCTCTTCTAGTACCAAAGTGCTTATGAAGTTAAGTTACTAATCAGATGGTTGCTTTGTAAATAAGGAAACAAAAGAGAAGTGAATCAGTTCAAGGAATATTTCATCCAGATGGTACCGGCCGATCACAAACTTTTCTTCTCTGTGGCTTGAGGTCCTTATGAACACTAGAGGAAATTAAGAAGGAATAGTCGGGGAGGTGGGAGAACCAGGATTTTATTCCTCTCCTAGGATAGAGACCAGCTCTACTGAAGAAGCAGGTTACATATGAGCATAGTTTTAGGTTTAAAAGAGGTGGTTAGGCCGGGCGCGGTGGCTCAAGCCTGTAATCCCAGCACTTTGGGAGGCCGAGACGGGCGGATCACGAGATCAGGAGATCGAGACCATCCTGGCTAACACGGTGAAACCCCGTCTCTACTAAAAACCACAAAAAACTAGCCGGGCAAGGTGGCGGCGCCTGTAATCCCAGCTACCCGGGAGGCTGAGGCAGGAGAATGACGTGAACCTGGGAGGCGGAGCTTGCAGTGAGCTGAGATCCGGCCACAGCACTCCAGCCTGGGCGACAGAGCGAGACTCCGTTTCAAAAAAAAAAAAGTGGTTAATAACCAGCATACTTGGTTGATGGTGGTTGGTTCAGACGGAATTAGACTTTGGTTTTCACAAAGCTTTAAGGGCTAAATAGTCTTTACTTGCTGGGCTGGGCTAGGAATAAAAGAGAACATTCACATTTCGACATTGGTAACATCTATCTGGTACTTATAAAATTCAGATTTCTCACTAGGTGTTGTGGGTTATGTGAAGCTAGTTAGGACCAATTTTCATTTATCCTAGTGCAGAAAATAACTTAGAAAACTTACTGCACAGAGGGTTACGAGTGAAAAGTCTGCATATTACTTTACATACAAAATTGATATCGTAGAAAGACTATGCTTTGGATTTCTTCAGTTTTGGGCTCCAGTCCTAGTTTATGCCAGTTAACTTCTACTGTGTGACCTTGGAAAAGTTTATCTGATCTTTTGGGTTTCTCATCTGTTAAAATAGGGATGATAATACTAAATTCTTGGGATTCATGAGTCTGTAAATGAGCTCTGGGCATATATTAGTCCTTTAATGTTTCGTTTTATTTTACTTTATTTTATTTTGAAATGGAATATTGCTCTCTTGCCCAGGCTGGGGTGCAGTGGCATGATCTCGGCTCACTGCAACCTCTGCCTCCCAGGTTCAAGCAATTCTCCTGTCTCAGCCTCCTGAATAGCTGGTGCTATTAGAGGTGCACGCCACCATGCCTGGCTAATTTTTTCTGTATTTTTTTTTAGTAGAGACGGGGTTTCACCATGTTGGCCAGGCTGGTCTTGAACTCCTGAGCTTGTGATCCGCCTGCCTCGGCCTCCCAAAGTGCTGGGATTACAGGCGTGAGCCTCCGCGCCTGGCCTATTTTATTTTTTAACTCTTTTCTCTCCTTTTCTTTTTTTTTTCCTATCTCCTACCAGAAGGGTCCTTTAATGTTTAGAAAAACGTTGAATTTATATCTTATTTAAGCTTTATATGTTATATCCTGAAGGTTAGTATTACACAGATGAGTAAATTTAGGCATACAGGCTTAAAATTACTGTCTGAGAGCCAGGCTCCAGATTTCTGGGTGAAGGTTTCACATTGTATCACAGAAGAAAGTTTTAAAATCACAGCAGATGACTTGGGTTAAGTGAGATAATTGTGAAAATGCTTTGTTAGTATCATTATTGTTGTTAGTTTTAGTTTCTGAAGTATAGTCACACGCTTTAAGTGACATACATTTCCAGATCTCTGAACTGTGGAGAATTTCTTTTTCCTTTATTATGGGAGAAGTTTTATGATATATAAGCCATGTCGAAATTTTCATACAAAAATAATGTGGTACAAAATGATGAAATTTGGTTAACACAGTGATTGGAAATTATGGGCTGAGGATTTGGGATTGTTTACCTAAGTGATGCTCTGAAGCGACCTCTTGGTTATATGTAGATTCAGCTTATTTATCCTTTTTAATGGATTTTTTTTTTTTTTGGAGACAGGATCTTGCTTTGTTGCCCAGGCTAGAGTGCAGTGTGGTGAGATCAGGGCGCACTGCAGCCTCCACCTCCCAAGCTCAAGTGATCTTCCCACCTCAAGCCTCCCAAGTACCAATTTTTAAATATTTTGAAGAGACAAGGTCTCACTACGTTGCCCAGGCTGGTCTCAAACCCCTGGCCTCAAGTGATCATCCCGCCTTGGCCTCCCAAAGTGCTGAGATTACAGGCTTGAGCCACTGTGCCTGGCCTACACTCAGTTTTTAAGTTCCTTTTTAGAACAAAGTCCTAGAGTTGGAGTGGATAGTTTTTAGCCAGAACAAAAGAGTAATTGCTACTTCTGGACGTGAACACTGTTAATTCAGAAAGTGAGTCAAGTCCGTCTGCTGGGAAATCACAAGTTTTGGCCACGTTCATGCTGTTGAAATAATAAAATGTGTCCATGTGCTAACAGTGCTTATGGGAGCTACTGCCTTCTCTTGAGCTTGTTGGCAAGTGACATAATACAAACCAGGGAAATGCACCAGCTTAAGCCTATTATTCTGGTATTTTTCAGTGCCAATTCCAGGTTTAAGAGATCTACAGTGGAAAGAATACTTCAGAGTGCACATCTGAGAACAGAAATATCCCAAGATCAAAAGTCACAAATAAACAATTATAGATTGTAAGGAGTCTGTTGTGTTTTCTCAATGTTCTTGAAAACGCCCAGTCTTTCTACTCCTTTTTCTAATTAAGGTTGGCCCTTTCAGCTTCTGATAATTCTATATTGAGCCATGTTGTGACTAGGTTGTATGGAATGCTAGAGCTCCTGCTTTTACTCTCATGGTTTTGATTGGAGTTGAAGCCTCTCTTGTCTGGCTTCTACTGGTGGCATTTACTAATTTTCTGGCCTGGTAAAATGGCTTGTGGTATCTTAAGAATGTTTATTCCAAATTTTTGGAGACCGGGTCACCCGTGCCGGAGTGCAGTGGTACCGTTGTAGCTCACTCTAACCTCGAACTCCTGGGCTCAAGTGATCCTCCTATCTCAGCCTCCCAAGTAGCTAGGATTAAAGGTGCATTCCACCATGCCCAGCTAATTATTATATTTTATTTTATAGAGATGGGGTCTTGCAGTGTTTTCTAGGCTAGTCTCGAATTCCTGGCTTCAAGCCATCCTCTTGCCCTGGCCTCCCAAAACACTGGGATTTCAGATGTGTATCGTCTGAAAGTAACTAGTTTATTTCTTTTTTTTTTTTTTTTTGAGACGGAGTCTGGCTCTGTCGCCCAGGCTGGAGTGCAGTGGCCAGATCTCAGCTCACTGCAAGCTCCGCCTCCCGGGTTTACGCCATTCTCTCGCCTCAGCCTCCCAAGTAGCTGGGACTACAGGCGCCCGCCATCTCACCCGGCTAATTTTTTGTATTTTTTTTAGTAGAGACGGGGTTTCACCGTGTTAGCCAGGATGGTCTCGATCTCCTGACCTCGTGATCCGCCCGTCTCGGCCTCCCAAAGTGCTGGGATTACAGGCTTGAGCCACCGCGCCCGGCCACTAGTTTGTTATTTCTAATGAAATATTTTTTTCTTCCAGAGCTTCTCAGTTCCTGAAATAAATTAGAATGAAGCTCTTATTCTTTGTCTCTTTCAGGGCTTTTCATAATTTGACTTACTCTGCACACCCAACTATACCAACAGTTACCGCTTAACACAGTTCTCTTCTCCATTTAGGCTGATCTTAGCAACCCTTCCCCCTGGGTCCTGTGCCTTTGTTTACATTCTCTTTTCCAGGAATGCCCTGTCCCTTCCTGATTATTAAATCTTTTTTTTGTTTTGTTTTGTTTTGTTTTTTTGAGACGGAGTCTCGCTGTGTTGCCCAGGCTAGAGTGCAGTGGCATGATCTCAGCTCACTTGAACTCCACCTCCTGGGTTCAAGTGATTCTCCTGCCTCAGCCTCCTGAGTAGCTGGGATTACAGGTGCATGCCACCACACTCGGCTAATTTTTTATATATTTTTTTTTTTTTTTTTTTGAGACGGAGTCTCGCTCTGTCGCCCCGGCTGGCGTGCAGTGGCCGGATCTCAGCTCACTGCAAGCTCCGCCTCCCGGGTTTACACCATTCTCCTGCCTCAGCCTCCCGAGTAGCTAGGACTACAGGCGCCCGCCACCTCGCCCGGCTAGTTTTTTTTTGTATTTTTTAGTAGAGACGGGGTTTCACCGTGTTAGCCAGGATGGTCACGATCTCCTGACCTCGTGATCCGCCCATCTCGGCCTCCCAAAGTGCTGGGATTACAGGCTTGAGCCACCGCGCCCGGCCTAATTTTTGTATTTTTTATTAGAGATGGGGTTTACCATGCTGGTTAAACTGGTCTCGAATTCCTGATCTTGTGATCCGCCTGCCTTGGTCTCCCAAAGTGCTAGGATTACAGGTGTGAGCCACCGCACCCAGCATTCAAATCTTATTTCTTATTTATCTATTTTTTTTTTTTTTTTTTTGAGACAGGGTTGCTCTGTTGCCCAGGCTGGAGTGCAATGGTATGATTATGGCTCACTATAGCCTCGACTTCTTGGGCTCAAGTGATCCTCTCAACTCAGCCTCTTGAATAGCTGGGACTACAGGTGTGTGCCACTATGCCTGGCTAATTTTAAATATGTGTGTGTGTGTATATATGTGTGTGTGTGTGTGTATGTGTGTGTGTATATATATGTATTTTTTTTTTTCTGTCAGAGATGAGATCTCACTGTATTGCCCAGGATGGTCTCCAGTTCCTGGGTTCAAGTGATCCTCCTGCTTCACCCTCCCAAAGTGCTGGGATTACAAGTGTGAGCCACTGTGCCCAGCTTATCTCTTTTTTATTAAAGCCAAGCATGAAACCTGTGTTCTTCATGCGGCTTTCTCTGATTACTCTAAAATTAATCTTTCCTCTGTCATCCAGGCTGGAGTGCAGTGGCGTGATCATAGCTCACTGTAGGCTCGAACTCCTGGACTCGTGATCCTCCTGTCCCAGTCTCCCAAATAGCTGGGACTGCTGTGTTTCCGTAATGAAGTTTTATGCTCTTTTAGTGTAGGGACTTTTTATACTTCTTATGTATGTGGGTTAATTGGCAGGGGATTTCTCTCGAGAGAAGGGGCAAGCATATCAGTGCATATGTTATTTTTAGAGACATGGACTTTGATTTATATTTTTAAATAATTTCATATTATGAACACATATTAATGTGGAAAATTGTAAACAATACAGGAAAGTATACAGAGCTTTAGATAATATGCTTTCTGTGGTTATTGGGTGGGGGATGTGTGGGGGCAGGCGATGGAGAGGCAAGCTGACAAACAGGTAGATGCTTGGGAGAGAATGGAATGCGCAAGGAAGGGACCTTTTTTTTTTTTTTAGATGGAGTCTTACTGTGTCACCAAGGCTGGAGTACAGTGGTGCAATCTGGGCTCACTACAGCCTCTGCCTCCTGGGTTCAAGCCATTCTTCTGCTTTAGCCTCCCAAGTAGCTGGGACTACAGGCACGTACCACCATGCCCGGCTAATTTTTGTATTTTTGGTAGAGGTGGAGTTTCGCCAAGTTGGCCAGGCTGGTCTCGAACTCCTGCTCTCAGGTGATCCACCCACCTTGGCCTCCCAAAGTGCTGGGATTACAAGCGTGAGCCACCGTTCCTGGCCAACGATGGGATCTTTTTTGCTTGCCTGGGATCTAATATCCTCCACTTGCTGTGGCTACCTAAAATTGTGTTATAGTGTAAGTCTGCTTTCATTGGGCACAGGCTTTTATTTTTCTCTGTTCAAAATTGCTTTCTTCTGTATGACCATGTGTCAACCATCAGGAATGTTCCAATTATCAGGGATGATGAGTAGTCACCTAAGACTCATTAAATAATTGGTCAGTCAGCATCTTTCTTTTAGGCAAGAGCATTGCCAGATGTACCGTTGGATTCCCTCTTACCATGGCAAATTTCTGTAGTGATTTTTATTCAGAGCAATAAACACAGTTCCTTTGTGTTGATGAAAAGAAAGGACTTAGGCCGGGCGCGGTGGCTCAAGCCTGTAATCCCAGCACTTTGGGAGGCCGAGACGGGCGGATCGCGAGGTCAGGAGATCGAGACCATCCTGGCTAACACGGTGAAACCCCGTCTCTACTAAAAATACAAAAAAACTAGCCGGGCGAGATGGCGGGCGCCTGTAGTCCCAGCTACTCGGGAGGCTGAGGCAGGAGAATGGCGTAAACCCGGGAGGCGGAGCTTGCAGTGAGCTGAGATCCGGCCACTGCACTCCAGTCCGGGCGACAGAGCGAGACTCCGCCTCAAAAAAAAAAAAAAAAAAAGAAAAGAAAGGACTTGCTTGAAGCGTCTTTTGGAGTTTATAGTTTTCAACCTGCAAGAACATGTTGGATTAAGACGTATAGGAAGTACTTTTTTTTTCTGTGCTTTTTAGTCAGTCAACAACCATGAATAAGCTCACTGTGTGCACTATATTCTACTAGTACCTATAAGCAGATACTATGATGGGGAAAGTGGTATTAGGGAGATGGGTGAGACACTTAGAAACACTAAAAGAATGATATTGAGATTAGGGGTAGGGAGAGGAAGATCCGGAATGCTAGTAGGAAGAATTTGAATTTTATGTGACAGGCAGGATTAGTGAAGAGGTTATGTAAATGATGGATGACAGTGGAAATCTACTCTCTGGGAAGCCGCGTTGTAATTGAGTCATGAGGTTAGATTAAGGGATTACTTTTTTGGGTTTTTAAAATTTTTTTGAGATAGGGTCTTGCTCTGTTGCCCAGGCTAGAGTATAGTGGGCTGATGATAGCTCACTGTAGCCTCAAACTCCTGGACTCAAGCGATCCTCCTACTTCAACCTTCTTAGAAACTGGGACTACGCCTAGCTCTAGGGATGACTGTTAAAGAAGAGAGGGTTATATTTGAGAACATTTTGGGCAGGTACAAGGAGTTAAGTTTAGATACTAACATTGCTAATTCTTTTCTAGAAGATTCGCCTTGAAAAATAATTACCCCTCATCTCAGGACTTTCTAGAACAAAGTTATCTTCTTTTTTTTGTGACAAAGTCTTGTTCTGTTGTCTGGGCTGGAGTGCTGTGGTGCGATCTTGGCTTAATGCAGCCTCCTCTGTCTCCCAGGTTCAAGTAATTCTTGTGCCTCAGCCATCTGAGTAGCTGGGACCACAGGCTTGCACCACTATGCCTGACTAATTTTTGTATTTTTAGTAGAGACAGGGTTTCGCCGTGTTCACTGGTCTCAAACTCCTGGCCTCAAGTTATCCGCCCGCGTCGGCCTCCCAAAATGCTGGGATTACATCTTACTTCTTTAATAAAAATCTTTTAAAGATTTTACTGTCGCCTGGCACAGTGGCTCATGCCTGTAATCCCAGCACTTTGGAAGGTTGAGGTGGGTGGATCACAAGGTCAGGAGTTTGAGACCAGCCTGACCAATATGGTGAAACCCTATTGGGCCAAAAATTAGCCGGGCGTGGTGGTGCGCGCCTGTAGTCCCAGCTACTTGAGAGGCTGAGGTGGGAGAATTGCTGGAACCCGCGAAGTGGAGCTTGCAGTGAGCTGAGATCGGGGCCACTGCACTCCAGCAAGGGCAACAGAGCGAGACTCTGTCTCAAAAAAAAAAATTTTTTTTTACTCTTTCTGAACTTCTTAGATAGGGCTGTGCATTTGCATTGTAATTCAAGGTTGTATTTCTTAGCCTTTACTTCTCATTTAAATTAGCAATGCTGAATCCCCCTGTCCACCTATTCTACCCATTCTCTGGACAGCTTTCATTGTATGTTTCCAGGAATAAACACCTGGCAAGAATTGCATAAGAAATCCCTTAAATCCCGTCTGAGAGCTGAGTACAGTAGCTCAGGCCTGTAATCTCAGCTACTCGGGAGACTGAGACAGGAGGATTGCTTGAGCCTAGAAGTTTGAGGCCAACCTGGGCAACACAGTGAGATCCCTGTATTGAAAAAAAATCCCCTCTGCAGTCTTCAGAGATATCTGTCTGTCTGTCTGTCTGTCTGTCTATCTACCTATCTCTCTTTTTTTTGAGACAGGGTCTTACTTTGTCACCCAAGCTGGAGTGCAGTGGCGTGATCATAGCTCACTGCAGCCTCAATCTCCCAGGCTCAAGTGATTCTCCCAACCTGACCCCCCAAGTAGCTGGGACTATAGGCACATACCACTACACCTGGCTAATTTTTGTGGAGATGGGGTTTTGCCATGTTGCCTAGGCTGGCCTTGAACTCCTGAGCTCACGCAATCTGCTTGCCTTGGCCTTCCAAAGTGCTGGAATTACAGGTGTGAGCCACTGTGTGGAGGCCAGTTATATCTTGATTTGCTAATCTCCCAGGGTGTCAGCAGGCTTGTTTGGAGGATCCATTTATTCATTTAATTTCTTTTTTTTGAGATGGAGTCTTGCTCTGTCACCCAGGCTGGAGTGCAATGGCGCGATCTCCGCTCACTGCAAGCTCCGCCCCCCGGGTTCATGCCATTCTCCTGCCTCAGCCTCCCGAGTAGCTGGGACTACAGGCATCCGCCACCACACCCGACTAATTTTTTTGTGTGTTTTTAGTAGAGACGGGGTTTCACTGTGTTCGCCAGGATGCTCTTGATCTCCTGACCTCATGATCCGTCCGCCTTGGCCTCCCAAAGTGCTGGGATTACAGGCGTGAGCCACTGCGCCCGGCCCATTTATTCATTTAGTTAATAAATATTTATTGAACGTCTATTATGAACCAGAGAGTAGGTGACATGCTGAGAAGACAAAGATATTGTCGTTGTATCTCTATGATCTTACTGTTTATTGGAGGCAAACTGATAGTTACTGTCTATTGTAGGGAGTGCTATCATTTAGAGAAATGCTGGTGCTGTGGTAGTGAAGAAGAGTACCCAGTATAGCCAGAGTGGGAAAGTGTCCAGGAAGGCATCCAAGAGTAAGTGAAACCTGAATTGTTACCTAAAGGATGTGGGACCCTGAGCAAAACGTTTGGGGAAAGAGCATTCTGGGCAGCATGAACAGAAGTAAGGGGATGAGCAAGCTTGAGAGGGGTAATATTGGACATTGGTAAGGTTGGAGCGTAGGATGTGAGGGAAGGAGAGATGAGATGAGGTAGGGAGAGTGGGCAGGACAAAAATGTTGACTGGCTTTGTATGTCATATTGTATAGAGCTTGGACTTTATCCTAAAGGCTTTTGGGAGCCATTGAATACAAGTAGGCAAGGGGCCGGGCGTGGTGGCTCACGCCTGTAATCCCAGCACTTTGGGAGGCTGAGGCAGGAGAATGGCGTGAACCTGGGAGGCGGAGCTTGCAGTCAGCTGAGATGCGCCACTGCACTCCAGCCTGGGTGACAGAGCAAGACTCTGTCTCAAAAAAAAAGTAGGCAAGAAAGACTGTGCTTAGATTTACATTTTAGGAGTACTTTTCCTCTGGCAGCAGTGCCAAGGAAGGTAGGGGCGGGGAGGAAAGACTAGTGGCGGACAAGTTAGGAGGCTGTCACAGGAATTTAGGCAGGGAGTGAAACTAAAGTTGTGTAAGTAGTAATGTAACAAAGCAGGCAAATCAAGAAATGTGAAGGGGTAGCATCCATGTGTTTTGATGACTAATTGAATGTGGTATATGAGGGGGAGAGGGAAGAACCTAGGATGACTTGCGGGTTTCTGTCTTGGGTATTTGCGTGGGTGGGTCGTGTCATGAACTAAAATAGAGAATATAAGAGGAGGAAGGTTATTTTCAATGAAGTAGTGACAGTATTGATCCAGGAGAAGATACTGAGTTTAATTTAGGTTACATTGCGGTCGAGGCTTCTGAGGGATGCTAGGTAGATGTCCAGGAGGTAGTTGGTTGTAATGAACATGGAACTTAGGAGAGTGATAGGTGAGAGGGTGACAGAGTCATTAGCTTATCAAACCACAGCCATAGGAGGGGAGAAGGAGCTGGCTTTAGGAGTGTGTGTATATCGAGACAAAAACTCTAGGGAACTTCAACAGGAGAATGGTGTCAGAAGCAGAGAAAGAGGATCTCCTGAAGGAAATTGTCCACAGAAAGGGAGTGGTC
The DNA here is from genome assembly GCF_009764315.1 of Trachypithecus francoisi. Classification (NCBI taxonomy): domain Eukaryota; kingdom Metazoa; phylum Chordata; class Mammalia; order Primates; family Cercopithecidae; genus Trachypithecus; species Trachypithecus francoisi. Next base: position 85,546,598 of record NW_022681457.1, on the reverse strand, counting down.
AGAAAGGTAAGAGGAACAGGAGAGAAGTGAGTTTCAAGGAGTGTGTGACACACAGTGTAGATTATGCAGAGGTCAAATAAGACAAAGACTATAGATGTCGATATAAAGGTTACTGTTACTGGAACGTTTTCAGTGGAGTTGTGGGAAGTGAATGGAAAGTGCAGAAGAGGAGTCAGTGACCTTTGGAACTTGGACTTTGAAGGAAGAGAGAGAAGGAAGACAGGTGAAGGGTGGGGAGAGTTTTGTTTATATATTGTAATGTAGGAGAGACTTGAGCATGTTTATTTTAAGTGCTGTTTTGAAAGAGCCAGTAGAGAAGGAAGATATAATAAAATTCAAAAAAGGGAGATAAAAATTGATGGAGCGTGGGATCTAGAGTCAAAAGTTGTGTCTTTCAGAAAGGTCAGAGGGTAAAAAGTAAGAATGCAGGTGATTAAGTTGGTTGGTTAGGAACTTGGTTGGTGTAGGAACTTGAGGGAATTTCTCCTGATGCTCATATTCTCTCTATGAAGTAGGAGGTGAAGTTATTTGCTGAGAGTCAGGAGGAAGGAGAGAAGGGGTGTGTGTGTGTGTGTGTATGTGTATGTGTGTGTGTGTTCCCTCTAGCCCTAGAAGCACTCAACAACCTGATTGTAATAGATTCCAAGGCAGACAGGTAGATTGATCCAGGATCAGAATTTCCCAGCATAGTTTTGACAGAAGAATAAGGGGTCCTTGGGCCAGGCGCAGTGGCTCACGCCTGTAATCCCAGCACTTTGGGAGGCTGAGACGGGCGGATCACGAGGTCAGGAGATCGAGACCATCCTGGCTAACACGGTGAAACCCCGTCTCTACTAAAAATACAAAAAATTAGCCGGGCGTGGTGGTGGGTGCCTGTAGACCCAGCTACCTGGGAGGCTGAGGCAGGAGAATGGCGTGAACCTGGGAGGCGGAGCTTGCAGTGAGCCAAGATGGTGCCACTGCACTCCAGCCTGGGCAACAGAGTGAGACTCTCTCTCAAAAAAATAAAAAAATATAAAAAAATAAAAAAAAAGGGGGGGGGGACCTTGTAGTTTGTCTAAAAATGTAGCATCAGTTTCATTATCAATTGTTTGTATGTATTGTTCTCTGGCTGGCTTGTATTTTGGCCCCCCAGTGAAACTGTCTACTCCTCTGGGAAGGAGCATATATGTAACTTGCATTCCTGCTTGTCATTTAGCAAAGTGCTATGCAGAAATTAATTCTTATATTTTTGTTGAGATAATTTGACTTTTGGACAGGACATCTTGGCTTTTGACATAGAGAGAGGCTTTCCTCACTTGTAGTCTTTAATCCCCATCTCATTATCTGACATGGATAGTGGAGGATTCGTTGGTTTGAGAGTGAACTCCAGGCTTAGCTTCTTCATTAATCTTAACAGGTTAGCTTTACTACTCTCCCCAAGGTAGCTGAGCTTAGAAACATTTTTGAGCTTTGCTTTCCATGAAGGTTACATAGTTAGTATACCCAGTTCTATTTGCACTAGGCTTGTGAAGACCTGGGTTTTTACAAGACTGGACAGAGGGGCTACTGTGGAAAATGCAGCCTCCTTCTTGTTTGTTTTGGCAGGCAGGCAATGAAGGAGATAGATTTGTTCTCATGACTCAGAGCCCTACCTGCCTTACCTTAACAGGTTTAATATAACCACCACCTTTCAGATGTGATAGTGTCCTTCAGAGTTTATCTGACCTTTATATCTAAAAAGAGTATTAGTTACCCTTTGTCCTCTGCTTGCTTGGTTTTTTTTTCCACTGTAGAGGATATTTCCTAATGTGTTAGGGCCAGCTCAGAATTGATGTAGTTATTTCCCATTGGCACATTCCACATCTTTGGTTGTTTATTGCCATGTTCCCCACAGTGTGGCTTGTTTTGTGCTCCTTATTTTGTGAAGTTGGACTCTTATCAGATAAACTTGCCATGAATCACACTGGGGAGTAGAAGGTATGTCTCCACTAATTTGGAGAATCTTTGATCTTGTTTTCACTCCCTGGTTTGGCTTGTCCAGTACAATTTGTCTCTCAACCTGCAAGAGGCGTGTGTGTGTGTGTGTACTTGGGTGTCCCTTGCTTGTGGCTTCATCTGTTGCCATGAATGGTTGACTTTAGGGCATGCCCCTTTGTGTATACAGACTTCCTCTACTATTGTTATCACCATCAGCAAAAACATCTCTGTTAAGAGCCTCTTTGAATGTAGTATATAGTATATAACACTGAGAGTTCATAAACCCTCTGTCCTCTAGGGATTCACAGTATATAATACACATTACAAATGACAAAAGACAATAAAGAATGTGTGAGTTAGGCCGGGCGCGGTGGCTCAAGCCTGTAATCCCAGCACTTTGGGAGGCCGAGACAGGTGGATCGCGAGGTCAGGAGATCGAGACCACCCTAGCTAACACGGCGAAACCCCGTCTCTACTAAAAAATACAAAAAAACTAGCCGGGCGAGTTGGCGGGCGCCTGTAGTCCCAGTTACTCGGGAGGCTGAGGCAGGAGAATGGCGTAAACCCGGGAGGTGGAGCTTGCAGTGAGCTGAGATCCGGCCACTGCACTCCAGCCTGGGCGACAGAGCGAAACTCCGTCTCAAAAAAAAAAAAAAAAAAGAATGTGTGAGTGGTTGAACAAATAATGGATGATTACTCCTCATTTAGCTATCATTTTCACAGTAGAAGATATGCTAAAAAGATATGTAGTCAGTGAGGAAGAGGATTAACAGAGACAAGACCATCTTCAGCTCCAACTAAGATGGCAGAGAGCTGCCACCTGTGGCCCTTTGGTGCCAGGTAATTTCTCCCTGATATACTTTCTAGTCATGCAGGACCTTTTGGCCATATTATCTATACATATGGGAAAGGATCCTAACAGGACCGTTGCTCTCTAGTGGTGACCTGTCACTAAAGTGGGAGGCTCCAGTTTCCAGCAGGGAGAGTGCCTGGAAGGCTTGGCTCTTCTGGTACAGTTATCTTTGTAACTTGAGGAAATTTATTCCAGACCTACTACAAACACTCGTGTGCTCACAAGCACCACAGACAGAGCAGCAGCCAAGGCGAGCTGCAGCCTGAGCAGGGGTCAGTGTAGGATTGGAAAGAAGCTAACTGACCTGGCCTGAGTCACCTCTAGAAGGGAAGAGTGTAGCACTTGTCCCAGCCTTTGTTGGTTAGTTTCCCAAATGGAAAACAGGGACCAGAGTAGGTGGAGTTCTTTGAGGTCCTCATACCTGTCAGAGGACTGGATCCTTGTTTTCGTTCTTGTTCTTATTGTTAATAAGTGTAATAGCAGTATTCATTTAATACTGCCTTTATTAGGAAGAATGAGGAACTGCCAAAGGGCTGGAAATTTTCTTTACTTTCCCTGTGGGAGAGAAAGATAGATGGAGCATTATGTGCCCATCTCTCAGGCCTCCTCTCTCTGATTATCCTGTGGGAAGTACTTGGAAAGCAGTGAGGCAGTGGAGGGAATGGTCTAGGCCTTGGCATGAATATGTGGTTGTGAAGGCATAAGACAAAATATCTTGTGTAGCTGGAGCACAGGTGCTGTGGTAAGAGGAAATAGGTTTGGGGGCAGTATTAAGGGGGCTAATAAATGCAGAAAATAGTATTTGTTGCTGTCATTAGTTGCTTTGCTTTGCCTTGCCTATATATGTTGTCTGATAGCAGAACCGAAACTCCAGCATCCTTTTGTCTCCTCCTCCTCTTCCTCCTCTTGTTCTTGATTCTTTTCTGACTTATAAAGATGTATAATATCTCCAGTAAACAGGCTTGTGATAATATGGAAAGTTAAATAAATAAAAGTTCTAGAAATTGGAAAACTAAGTGGTGATTTCATTATGGTCTTTAAATATAACAAGTGTTATAGGCCACGGTGGCTCACGCCTCTAATCCCAGAACTTTGGGAGGCCAAGGCGGGTGGATCACCTGAGATCAGGGGGTCGAGACCATCGTGACCAACATGGAGAAACCCCGTCTGTACTAAAAATACAAAATTAGCTGGGCGTGGTGGCGCATGCCCGTAATCCCAGCTATTTGGGAGGCTGAGGCAGGAGAATCACTTGAAATGGGGAGGCGGAGGTTGTGGTGAGCCGAGATCGTGCCATTGCACTCCAGCCTGGGCAACAAGAGTAAAACTCCGTCTCAAAAAAAAAAAAAAAAAAAAAAAACCAACCAACAAACAAGTGTTATAATTGTAATTCTTGTAATTCCTTAAGCCAAAACTCCCTTATAACATTTCTTAGTTTTTGTTGTTGTTGTTGCTGTTACTTTTCATGTGTATTTGTCTGAACTTCCCAGCTGTATTGTGATCTCTTCGAAGCTCTAGATTGTGTCAGATGAGATGCATATGATGCACTTCATGAATTGCGCCACTTTGCAAATGATGCTGGTTGTTTTATTTCTTAGTGTTTTCAGCAACTTCCAGCACCTTTCACAATGTTTTTTTCACCTTGGTTGTCCCACAGATGTTGCATACTTGATACGTCCAAAAGGGACATTGTTGTCCCCGTCCCCGCTCCTGGGCCTGCCTCTTCTCCTATGTTCCTGATTTTAGTGAATGTGTTTCCCATCCATCCAGTGGAGAAATTCTAAATACTGAATGCTTTGTGTAAACTAAGTATATAATCCGCCCTTTTCAGAGCTTAAGACTAACGTGTTGCTATCAGATGGAGAATTGTAATGTGCAGAATATAATAAAGCCTCTTTTTTTTTTTTTTTTTGAGACGGAGTTTCTCTCTTGTTGCCCGGGCTGGAGTGCAATGGCACGATCTCGGCTCACCACAACCTCTGCCCTCCTAGGTTCAAGCAATTCTACTGCCTCAGCCTCCTGAGTAACTGGGTTTACAGGCATGTGGCGCCACGCCTGGCTAATTTTGTATTTTTAGTAGAGACGGGGTTTCTCCATGTTGGTCACGCTGGTCTCAAACTCCCGATCTCAGGTGATCCACCCGTCTTGGCCTCCCAAAGTGCTGGGATTACAGGCGTGAGCCACTGCGCCTGGCCAATAAAGCCTCTTTATATCATTTTCTAATTTCCATTTCATAGAATTTTAAAACTGCATAAGCCTTTAACCTCTGTTTCTCAAATTCACTTTCCCCTTGGAATGTTATAATTCTACTTCACCTGACTCCTGGAACTCCCTGTTATCATGTAACATATTTTATTTATTTTGGTTGTTGTCTGAGTCTTCCTACTATAATGCAAACTTTTTTTTGAGACCGAGTCTCACTCTATTGGCCAGGCTGCAGTGCAATGGTGCGATCTCGGCTCACTGCAACCTCCGCCTCCTGGGTTCAAGAGATTCTCCTGCCTCAGCCTCCTGAGTAGCTGGGATTACAGGTGTGCACCACCACACTTGGTTAATATGTGTATTTTAGTAGACATGGGGTTTCACCATGTTGGCCAGGCTGGTCTTGAACTCCTGACCTCATGATCCACCCACCTTGGCCTCCCATAGTGCTGGGATTACAAGTGTGAGCCACCGCACCCGGTCAACAATGCAAACTTCTTTAAAAAAGATTTTTTTTTTTTTTTTGAGGCAGAGTCTCGCTCTGTCGCCCGGACTGGAGTGCAGTGGCCGGATCTCAGCTCACTGCAAGCTCCGCCTCCTGGGTTTACGCCATTCTCCTGCCTCAGCCTCCCGAGTAGCTGGGACTACAGGCGCCTGCCACCTCGCCCGGCTAGTTTTTGTATTTTTAGTAGAGACGGAGTTTCACTGTGTTAGCCAGGATGGTCTCGATCTCCTGACCTCGTGATCCGCCCATCTCGGCCTCCCAAAGTGCTGGGATTACAGGCTTGAGCCACCGCGCCCGGCCTAAAAAAGATTTTTTAAAAAATTTTTTGTGGGCACGTAATAGGTGCATGTATTTATGAGGTACATGAGATGTTTTGATATAGGCATGCAATGTGAAATAAGCACATCATAGAGAATGGGGTATCCATCCCCTCAAGTATTTATCTTTTTGTTGCAAACAATCTAATTACATTCCTAAGTTATTTTAAAATGTACAAGTAAGTTATTATTGACTATAGTCACCCTTTTGTGCTATCAAATATTAGGTCTTATTCTAACTATTTTTTAAAAATGTGGAGCACTTCATGAATTTGTGTGTCATCCTTGTGCAGGGGCCCTCCCTAATCTCTCTGTTATTCCAATTTTAGTATATGTGCTGCTGAAGCGAGCACTAGAATGCAAACTTCTTAAGAGTAGAGGTTTTTATTTGTGTATTAACTCATTTCCCTAGCACCTAGAAAAGTGTCAGGTGTAAAGTAGCTGCTCCAATAAATATTGAATGAATGAATTGGAAATGTTAAGTTAGTTCACTCTTGTTCCCCATAAGGAAAAGAGGCATGGAAAGGAACAATAACTTCCTCAATCTAAAGCCATATCTCCTTACCAGGTAAGTGGATTTAAAACAAAAATTAAATAAAACGATGCTTAATCACAGTTCCTTTATGTGGTTTGGTACTAATGTGTATTATGTACTTAACTGTATTATTTCTATGAAGAGTGGTGGGGAAGCAAAAGGAAAGAAGCTAATATATATTGAGCCCTTACTATATGCCGGGTATTTTGTTTTATAATAATTAATTAATTTATTTATTTTTGACACAGAGTCTTGCTTTGTCGCCTGGTCTGGAGTGCGGTGGCGCGATCTCAGCTCGCTACAACTTCCGCCTCCCGGGTTCAAGCGATTCTTGTGCCTCAGCCTGCTGAGTAGCTGGGGCTACAGGCGCGTGCCACCACTCCTGGCTAACTTCTTATATTTTTAGTAGAGACAGGGTTTCGCCATTTTGACCAGGCTAGTCTCGAACTCCTGACCTCAGATGGTCCGCCCGCCTCGGCCTCCCAAAGTGCTAGCATTATAGGCTTGAGCCATCATGCCAGGCCAGTCTTATTTAATCGTCATAAATGACTTCCTATGATAGTCCAGTGACCTTACTAGATTTTACAGATGAGGGAACTGAGGCTTAAGGAACCTATATCACTTCCCGGAGGGTCACACAGCTAGTAAGTGACTGAACTGGGTTTCGAACCCAGGCCTGATTAACTCCATTTGGCCTTCTTTTACCTTAAGGCACAGGAAAATTTTGGATTTGTGGTCTGGGTTGCTTTAAGATTCCCAGATCAGACTACTCTTGAAAATGGTCTGATTTGAACTACTCAAGTAGAGTTACAAAAATTGTTTGCCTTAAGACAACCCTATGGAGCAGTGGGGTTGTGTCTATAGGGCTCTTGAGTAAAAAAAATCCTGTGTTTCACATACTCCCACTCAGTTGTATCGTATATAATTCACATTTCAGACTTTCTTTTTAACCAGGGATCCAGAACAACTATAGAAAGGTGATTATGTAACATACTTATACAGTGCAGCCACTTTTGTGTTTGGTAATATTCTTTTTTTGTTGTTTGTTTGTTTGTTTGTTTTTGAGATGGCGTCTTGCTCTGTCACCCAGGCTGGAGTGCAGTGGGGCGATGTTGGCTCACTGCAACCTCTGCCTCCTGGGTTCAAGCAGTTCTCTACCTCAGCCTCCTGAGTAGCTGTGATTACAGGTGCCCACCACCAAAGCTGGCTAATTTTTTGTATTTTTAGTAGAGATGGGGTGTCACCATCTTGGCCAGGCTGGTCTTGAACTCCTGACCTCATGATCCACTCGCCTCAGCCTCCCAAAGTACTGGGATTACAGGCGTGAGCCACCGCGCCTGGCCGGTAGTACTCTTAAGCACTAAGAGCACAAACAAAAACTATGTCTAAAATATAGGGCAGGTAGACCAGGTGAGGACTAAACCCAGTTGAAATCCATGGTTTCAGTAGTAAGTGGGCAGCTCATAATTACCTATGTTGCTTAGAGACCTAAGCTGAGAGTGGGGGTGGGGAGAAGTCTCACCCATTATCTTTGGAGAAATGATGGGAGTAAATAACCCGTAGTTTCCAGTTTATTCCAGAAGCATTCTCGCTAGAGTCACAATGTTGATGTGGATTTTGAGTTGGACCTTGTTACCCCAAATCATCCAAGGTTAACTTGGTTTCTCAGTTTTCCTTATACCACAGGCATTCATTTTGAACGCCCTATTAGCTTCCTCTTAGGTAGCTTTGTGTAGCCTACCTTAGAAAGGAGGGTGGGGTCCAGAACGGGAGAGGAGGGAATAGTGAAAGTGACAGAAAAACAAAGGACTAATTAGGAGGTTCCTCAGTCATTTGGGAGTAGATCTTTTTCATTAGCTGATCACTGAGATAAAGGATGGAGGTGGTGATCTAGGAGGAGGAGGAGTTGTAGTAATCAGAAGCAGAATAGAATAACTTGGCAGTCAGTGGTGGTCCAAGGACCAGCATTTGATAGCTTGTTAGAAATAAATAAATAAATAAATAAATAAATAAATAAATATATTTTTTTGAGACAGAGTCTCGCTCTTTCACCCACGTTGGAGTGCAGTGGTGCAATCTTGGCTCACTGCAACTTCTGCCTCCCAGGTTCAAGCGATTCTGGTGCCTCAGCCTCCTGAGTAGCTGTGACCACAGGTGCATGCCACCACACCCTGCTAATTTTTGTATTTTTAGTTGAGATGGGGTTTTACCATGCTGACCAGACTGGTCTCAAACTCCTGACCTCAGATGATCCACCCGCCTCAGCATCCCAAAGTGTTGGGATTGCAGGCGTGAGCCACTGTGCCTGGCCTGAATCAATTTTCATTTTATCAAGATTCCCAGGTGACTTTTCTTTTTTTTTCTTGAGGCAGAGTCTTACTCTGTCGCCCAGGCTGGAGTGCATTGGTGTGATGACTGCTCACTGCAGCCTCAGTCTTCCCGGGCTCAGGTGATCCTCCCACCTCAGTCTCCCACGTAGCTGGGACTATGGCTCGTGATACCATGCCCGACTAATTCTTGTACTTTTTTTTTTTTTTTTGTCTGAGACAGAGTCTTTCTCTGTCATCCAGGCTGAGGCTGAAGTGCCGTGGCTAGATCTTGGCTCACTGCAACCTCTGCCTCCCAGGTTCAAGCAATTATCCTGCCCCAGCCTCCTGAGTAGCTGGGATTACAGGCACATGCTACCACGCCTGGCTAATTTTTTTTGTATTTTTAGTAGAGATAGGGTTTCACCTTGTTGGCCAGGCTGGTCTCGAACTCCTCACCTCATGATCCGCCTGCCTTGGCCTCCCAAAGTGCTGGGATTACAGGCGTGAGCTACCACGCCCGACCAATTCTTGTATTTTTTTTTTTTTTTTTTTTGTAGAGATGGGGCTTTGCCATGTTACCCAGGCTGGTCTCAAGCTCCTGAGCTCAAGTGATCCGCCCACCTTGGCCTCCCAAAGTGCTAGGATTACAGGCATGAGCCACCATGCCTGGCTGCCAGGTGGTTCTTTAATTTGATTCTGTGCCCGTTAAAGCTTGAGAAGCACCAAGGTTTGTGATTAGGTGGTTAGTGCAAGGGGCTTTGGAGTTGGACGGACCTGGGATTGAAACCTGGTTTGGCCATTTACTACCTGTGTGACTTTAGATAAATTATTTGAACTCTCTGTCACAGTTTCTCATATGTATAATAGGGGAACTCTCTATTTCATAGAGTTATTGGGGAGAGTAAATGACATGGTGCATTTTGCAACAGACACTATCTTAGATTTAATGAAATTTAGTAATGTCTGTATCATATTAAGCACTGAGTCTAGCACAGCCTAGCATACTCAGTAAGTGTTACTACTAATAATTAAATTAGGCAAATTTACAGGAATAAAGAGGCTTTCTCCTCTTCCTTTTTTTCTCTTTCATTATCTCTCAATGAGTACATTTGTCTGCAGTTTTATAAAGCAGTATTGTGTGTATATACTCTTTGGTGTTTTGCCTAGCATTATTTAATGGTAGTTATAGCAGCAGCATTAACACATCTTGTACTTACTAATGTGCCAGGCATAATTTTTATGTACTTTATGCATATATTATTTCACTCAGTCCTTAGAGCAACCATGTGAAATAAATATTATTATCTCAATTTTCAGATGAAGAAACAGAACAAACAGGTTAAATGACTTGCCTAAGATCACATAGCCAGTCAGTGGCAGAATTAGGATTTGAATTGAGACAGTCTGATTCCAGCATCTGTGCTCTATTTTCATGTATTGCTATTGCTCTCCAATTTGTGTGGTGTAATGGAAATCAGGAAACTTTGATTGGATACTTGATTCTGCCACTAATTTATTTGTGACCTTGGTCAAGTCACTTGTCGTCTTTGGGCCTATTTCCTTATTATAAAAATGGAGGGATTATCAAACTCAAAGGAAAGCAATTAAGCAATAAAGACAAAAAAATGAAAAAAGAAAAAACACAAAAATGGAGGGATTAGATGAGATTTGTAAAGTCTCTTCAGTGATTCATTCATCATATAGTGATTTCAAGCAAAGGGTGGAAGAAAATTATATCTAGGGAATCGGTTCAAAAGTACTTGTTCAAGCAGGTTGGTGTCATTAAGAACCAGGGGTTTTGCCAGGTGCGGTGGCTCATGCCTGTAATCCCAGCACTTTGGGAGGCCGAGGCGAGTGGATCACCTGAGGTGGGGAGTTCAAGACCAGCCTGACCAACATAGAGAAACCCCGTCTCTACTAAAAATACAAAATTAGCCAGACGTGGTGGCACATGCCTGTAATCCCAGCTACTAGGGAGGCTGAGGCAGGAGAATTGCTTAAACCTGGGAGGCAGAGGTTGTGGTGAGCCGAGATCGTGCCACTGCACTCCAGCCTGGGTAACAAGAGCAAAACTCCGTCTCAAAAAATAAAAGAGAACAGGGGGTTTGTGTCTTGGCACAGCCACTTCCTGGCTGTATGACCTTGGGCAACCTACTTAACCTTTCTCAACATTGATGTCCTGACTAGTAGTGGGGAGAATAGTTCATACCTTGTAGGGATATTGTGAGGGTTGAATAAGATAGTATGTATTAGCACCTAGCATATCTGAAACACACAGTGGATACTCAATATCCGTGAGTTCTCTTTTCTTCCTTCCATTCATTCAGGAGGTGCTTAGGGAAGCAGATATACCAGATTCAAAGGGATTTAGACCCTCACTTGGTCCTTATGTCCTTTTCTGTAATGGTATACTCACCTTTGCGAAATGAGAATTAGTAGGGAAGGAAGTGTGCATATAGCCAGGTCCTGTCTGTTTTTAAATAATCCATCTTTTGATTTTAGATTAAAATTTATTTTCAGAATATATAATTTAGGCCGGTAATCCCAGCACTTTGGGAGGCCTAGGTGGGCAGATCACCTGAGGTCAGAAGTTCAAGACCAGCTTGGCCAACATTAGTGAAACCTCGTCTCTACTAAAAATACAAAAATTAGCTGGGTGTGGTGGCATGCGCCTGTAATCCCAGCTACTTGGAAGGCTGAGGCAGGAGATTTGCTTTAACCCGGGAGGCAGAGGTTGCAGTGAGCTGAGATTGTGCCACTGCACTCCATCTTGGGCGACAGAGTAAGACAGTCTCAAACAAAACAAAACAAAACAAAACAAAACAAACAACAGCAAAAACATATAATTAATAGGATAAATGCCATTTTTTTGACCAGCCTGGTCAACATAGTGAGACCCTGTCTAATAATAATAATAATAACAGCAACAGCAAAGTACCACAAACTGGGTGGCTTAAACAATAGGTATTTATTGTCTTACAGTTCTGGAGGCGAGAAGTCTGAGATCAAGTTGTCACCAGAGCTGATTCTTTCTGAAGGCTATGAGGGAGAACCTGTTCCGTGCATCTCTCTTCTAGTTTCTGGTTGCCTCAGATGTTCCTTGGCTTGTAAATGATGTTGTCTCACTGCCTTCACTTCTGTATGTGTCTGTCTGTATTCAAATGTCCCCTTTTTATAAGAACACTAGTCATATTGGGTTGGAGCCTTTTCAAATGACCTCATCTTAACTTCATCATTTGTAAAGACCCTATTTCCAGATAAAGTCGCATTCACAGTCCCTGGGGGTTGGAACATCTCTCTGGGGGATACATTTCATCCCATAGCAAATGGTTTAGGGCCGAGCACGGTGGCTCACACCTGTAATCCCAGCACTTTGGGAGGCTGAGGCAGGTGGATCACCTGAGGTTAGGAGTTCGAGACCAGCCTGGCCAACATGGTGAAACCCTGTCTCTACTAAAAATACCAAGAAATTAGCTGGGCGTGGTGGCGGGTGCCTGTAATCCCAGTTACTTGGGAGGCTGAGGCAGGAGAATCACTTGAGCCCGGGAGGCAGAGGTTGTGGTGGGCTGAGATTGTGCCACTGCACTCCAGCCTGGGCAGCAGAGCAAGACTCTGTCTCCAAAACAAAACAAAAACAAACAAAAAAATAAAAACAAATGGCTTAGTCAGTTTGTAACCTGGACAGAGGAGTGAACATATATGAAATTAACTTTCTTTGGTCTTTTAAGATTTATTACTAAGATTCTCTTAGTATACAGTTAAAACTCTCCTTGTCCTATTGGCTGGGTGCCTTGGCTCAAGCCTGTAATCTCAGCACTTTGGGAGGCTGAGGCAGGTGGATCACCTGAGGTTGGGAATTTGAGACCAACATGGTGAAACCCCTACTCTACTAAAAATAACAGATTAGCTGGGCGTGGTGGCACATGCCTGTAATCCCAGCTACTTGGGAGGCTGAGGCAGGAGAATTGCTTGAGCCTAGGAGGCAGTGATTGCAGTGAGCTTAGATCGCGCCACTGCACACCAGCCTGGACGACACAGCAAGACTCTGTCTCAAAAAGAACAAAAGCTCTTCTTGTCCTGCTAATTCTGCATTTTGATTTTTGGCAGCATTTAGGAAAGAGCTGAGGTGGACCTGGTGTGTAGCTTTAGTGGGAGATGCTTTCCTTTTCTGGGCTGAATGATTTAATAATAATATAATAGCAGCTTTCATTAATTTTTTACTATGTGCCTGGAATGCACTGTGTTAAGCACTTTATATACATTAACCCACTTAATTCTCATGATAACCCTGTGAAGTAGATTATCTCATTTTGCAGAGGAGAAAAGTGGGGCTTAGCTAGTGAAATAACTTGCTCAAGTTCTCTCACCTAGTAGTGAATGGTAGAGCAGTCATTTATATGTAGCTCTGTTGGACTTCAGAACTCTAGCTCTTAACTCAGTATATACCTTTCCTTCACTTCCTTGAATAGAACTGTCTGGCCTGAGACCTGAGTCTCCTTTTCTCTAAAAACTCCTAGTTCTGGAATGGTGCCAACTGAGGGGTCAGGGGAGTGACCTTTATTTGTATTCCTTTGAGCTCTTATTGTTTTGAGTGGGAAAGAGAATGTGATGTCAGTTGACATTTCCTACGTACTGGTTGCAGTCTTGCCATGGGGCCCTAGTCAGATGTGAGACGTTTTAAGTTACTTAAAAAAAAAAAAAAAGTCCTAGCGGTTAAGAGGAAAAAACAGGCCTGCTATGTTTATGTAACTCTCTTTTGTGTTATTACAAAATTAAACATGTTCACTGTAATACATTTAAGCAGAAATTACAAAGAAAAAAGTAAAAATTCTCTTTTCTAGTCTTTATTTTCTCCACCTAGGCCCACTGGTCAAGGTAACCGCTGTTCAAGCTTCGGTTTGTATCCTTCCAGGTTTTTTTCTTTCCACGCTTGCTTTGGAACTGCACCTTTACATCTTTTATTCCTTTATGTTGGTTGTGTCTCTTCTTGACTCATGAGACTTACCTCTTATTTATTTTTATTAACATACATCTGGCTTATAGTTTAAAAAAAAATTTTTTTTTTAGAGACAGGGTCTTGCTACATTGCCCAGGCTAGTGTGCAGTGGCTGTTCACAGACATCATCACAGCACACTGCAGCCTCAAACTCCTGGTCTTAAGCAGTGCCCCCTGAGTAGCTGAGACCACAGGACTGTACCACTGCACTGGGCTAGCTTATTTTTGAGTCTCCCTTTGATACTTAAGAGTTGTGCCATAGGCTAGGCACGGTGGCTCACGCCTGTAATCCCACCACTTTGGGAGGCTGAGGCGGGTGGATCACGAGGTCAGGAGATTGAGACTGTCCTGACCAACACGGTGAAACCCCGTCTCTACTAAAAATATAAAAAATTAGCCGGGCATGGTGGCAGGCGCCTATAGTTCCAGTTATTTGGGAAGCTGAGGCAGGAGAATGGCATGAACCTGGGAGGCGCAGCTTGCAGTGAGCCGAGATTGCGCCAGTGCTCTCTCCAGCGTGGGTGACAGGGTGAGACTCCGTCTCCAAAAAAAAAAAAAAAAAAAAAAAAGATTTCTGCTATTGCACCCTTTTCTGTAAAGTCTTCCCTCACCTCCTGGTAAAATTTTACTTATCTTTGGAGCTCAGTTCAAGTCCTGCCTTTTCCATTAATCCTTTGCAAGCCATGCTAACCCATGATAACTCATTCTGCCTCATAACTCATAGCATTAGTTTCTACCACTCATTTGCCAGTTGACCACGAAATGCTGTGTATCATCATTTGTATTTTATTATTTCTTATTTAACTTCTCACACATTTGCCCAGTTAGATTGTGCTGCTTGGGCTCATGGTCATTTATTCTTCTTTCTAGTGCCAGTTTTGCCTAACGCAATGTCCTACATTTAGCAAGTAGTCAATAAATGTTGATGTGATTGGATTTTGTTAGTACTTCACACCCTTCTAAAGATCAGGTGCTCAGAGCCGGAAGCCTAAGGGAACACTTACCTGGCTGACATCATCTTGGCTGCCTGTCAAGATGGGGTGTGTGCCTGAGAGAACCGCCTGTAAATGAAATACTTGTGCAACAGGTTATGTTTTCTCCTTTAGTGGGTGGGATTCAGGACGTCACATTGGGAAAAAGAGATTGTAAGTGTAGGAGGATGGCTGAAAAGGGGATGGATGGGAGGATGCTACCTTGTGAGAGGTGGGGATATGGCTTTATTAAAAACATAAATATAAAAGGCCGGCATATTACAGAGAGAAGCTTCTTGGAACCAGTAGGCTAATTAGGCAAACTGGCTTCTCTGGTGCAAGCCAGTTATTAATTGCCATTTATTTTCTTTGCTATAAAACTGTACCACCCATCTACTTACTTTCTTATTAGAGTGAATCTGGAGAAAAGGCTTAGGTTAGATTTAGGAAATCCAGGAGAAAAATGCAGGACAGTCAGAGTAGGACAAGGGATAGGGATAGTCCTTTCTCTCATTTGTCTTACCAGCCCTAGACCTAAAGGGTGGCCAGGACCTCCTTGCATTTGCCAGTAGAGGTTGCTATTGAAGTGGTATAAAACTTCTTGTTTCTATCCCTACTACCTCCTTTTGCCCCATCTTATTTTTTTCCTTCACTGACACCCTCTGATCACACACACATTATTGGTTAGTTATCATTCCCATCTCTGAGGCTCAGATATGCAGTGGACCACCCTGCCTTTAGCTGTCCAGACTTTGACTGCAACCTATCTTTCTATTCCACTCCTCCTCCCCTCCCCCAAGTGATTTGAAACAGAGAGGAAAGGAAATGGAGTTTGATGGTTTTAACTCTTCTGTGGCTGTGGCTTAGGGGGGCAGAATGTTTTGATTGCTTGATTTAGGGGTCTTGAGGTCTCCTAATACAATATTCTTTTTGTTAATAGAAAGACCCTACTCCGTATTTTTTTTTTTCCCTCTGAGTAATGTGGACTCAGAAAGTCTTGTGTTGAAATGTCGGTACCTGCCCCTGAAGGGGAAAAGATCCCTTTCAGAGTTGATTTTTTCCCCCCATTCATGGTGAATTCTTCTCATTATCAGAAGATGAAGATTAATGGTCCTTTGAACAGAGTATACATATAGCCAACACCCTAATATATTTCTAATGATTGGGCTTTAGCTTTAAAAACATTAGGCTAGATGCCTCCCTATTTTTTGTGGGATGATTTAGCTGTAACTAGCCTGGAGGCAATAGCAATACTACATGACCTTTTGTAGTCACGTTAAACATTGAGATGGTACTGAGACTGCCTTGGTGGGGAGTTTTGGCCTGTGGAAATGATGTGGGTTTTCGTTTCTACTCATTTCTCTGTTTTCAGATAAACCCTCCTGCATGTCCCATTCTCTGGCTCTGGGAAGTACTGACAGTAGGGAAAAGTTAGGACACTAATCTCATTGTTCAGATCAAGTTTCCTGGGTGCGGTTTTGCAGAACTTCCTACAAGAGCTGACTCAAGAGTTCTCTTCTATTGTGGAGTTGTTCCTGCTCTTGCATGTCATACTAATTTATATCCTTGAAATTTTGAGCAGCATCATTTGGATGTGTTAAGTTGGGAATGAAGGAAGTGAAAATATTTTCAGAGGTTCCTTGAGAAAAGGGTTTCTATTGCTGGGTAAATCAACGTAACCTAGATGCTGTGGCTAAGAAGTGAAGAATTCTTGGGGAGTTATACATGATATAAACGTTATGCACATGTACCCTAGAACTTAAAGTATAATAAAAAAAAATTTAAAAAATACAAATAAAAAAATATATATATGGCAAAAAAAAAAAAAAGTGAAGAATTCTAAGCTAACTTTTTTTCTCCCCCTTTCTTTTCTTTACTTTTT
Organism: Trachypithecus francoisi; assembly: GCF_009764315.1. Lineage (NCBI taxonomy): Eukaryota > Metazoa > Chordata > Mammalia > Primates > Cercopithecidae > Trachypithecus > Trachypithecus francoisi. The sequence continues at coordinate 85,530,069 of NW_022681457.1, read as the reverse complement.
TTTTTTTTTTTTTTGAGACAGAGTTTTGCTCTTGTTGCCCAAACTGGACTGCAATGGTGCGATCTTGGCTCACTGCAACCTCCGCCTCCCGGGTTCAAGTGATTCTCCTGCCTCAGCCTCCCGAGGAGCTGGGATTACAGGCGTTACAGGCGCGCGCCACCACACCCGGCTAATTTTTTGCATTTTCAGTAGAAACGGGGTTTCACCATGTTGGCCAGGCCGGTCTCTAACTCCTGACCTCAGGTGATCCACCCGCCTCAGCCTCCCAAAGTGCTGGGATTACAGGCATGAGCCACTGTGCCCGGCCTTTTTTTTTTTTTTTTTTTTTTAAGAGACAGAGTCTTGCTCTTTCACCCAGGCTGGGATGCAGTGGCATGATCATAACTCACTGTAACCTTGAACTCCTCGGCTCAAGTGATCCTCCTGCCTCCACCTCCTGAGTAGGCTAGGAATACAGGCACATGCTATCATGCCCAGTTCAGTTTTATTGTTTTTTATTTTTGTAGAGACGGGGTCTCACTATATTTCCAAGGCTGGTCTTGAACTCCTGGCCTCAAGCTATTCTCCCACCTTAGCCTCCCTTAGCCTCCCAAAGTGTTGGATTATAGGTGTGAGACACCTTGTCCAGCGCATGTTTTTCCTTTTCGATGTCAGATCCCTCTGAATAACAAGTTATTTGCCTTTTTTTTCCCCTCTATAAGACTGTGAGCACCTTGAGAGCTGCGAGAACATCTCACTTATCTTTGTTTAGGACAGTGTCCAGCTTAAAGTGTCTATAAATGTATATTGCATTGAATAGTGGAGGGAAACTTTAAATGCATTTACTGCAGACAGATGCATGCTTAGCATATTGAATTGGGAGACATTGTTAGAAAGTAGAGATGGATAAAGGAATTTTCGTAGATATGATATAGGGAATTTTTGTTTCCTAAGGATTTAAAATTTTTGTTTGTTTATTTATTTATTTATTTATTTATTTATTTATTTTTTAGAGATGGGGGTCTTGCAGTGTTGCCTAGGCTGGTCTCAAACTGCTGCCTTCAGGTGATCCTCAACCTGCCCATTCCCCTCAAATGGAGGGATATCCCTCAGTAAAGGAAGGGGCTCAGAATTAGATTGAGAGTGGAGAAAGGAAGCATTGAGTCCCTCCTAGCCCTGCACTGCGGAAATGTAAAGCTATTATTATGATAATTGTTGTTGGCAAACAAGAAAAGTCTTAGCCTCTGGTTTGTACCTACACCCAATCACAACCTCAGATTGGGTGGATGCAGACTTTAAATATTGGGGTCACCTGTAGCTGTTGGCAAAGGTCCCTGTGGTTTCACTGGGTGTTGTGCAAGCATTACTTTTTGGCTCTTTTCCCTGTGTCCATCAGTAAAAAGTAGGAAGTTTGAGGAGCCGTGCTTTCGGTTGGCAGCAGGCGTTGGAATGCCTTTACTTCCCACATTTAACTAGTAAATACACAACACTCCATAACAAGATGGCGCTGCTTGGAAATTCTCACCTAGGGAGTGACTGAAGCCTAAGAGGAACTGCACCGCCCCCTGTATTGAAAACTGAGTAGTCATTTTCCAGAGCATGGCTTGGATCCTGATCAGCTGATTTCCTGTCTCTACAGGGATGTGATGTGATTCCTCCCCCTTCCTTCTGGAAGAAATGGGTATTTTTTTTCATTTCCTGTTTGATAGCGTATTTTTTGAGTACCAGGAGACACTTGATGACTATAAATCATTTGGTGTATTGGGGGCAGGAAGGAGGCTTTTGTTTTCATCAGAATGGCTTTCATTTGAGGAATTCAAAGCACATACATGAACCCAAGCTTCTTTGTTCCCATGGGAGAGACACAGGATATAAGAAGATTGTTTTGAATCCCTTTCCTGGGCTGTGTCTACTTGACCTGCACTAGTAGAGCCCCTTCTCCCCTATAGGGTAGAAAAGCGTAGTCCCTCATGGGGATCTACATGCTGTGGATTCTGCTCTTGCCACCTCCCCTACTCAGCCCTTTTCGTGCCTAGATCCGCTGGAGAACAACTGTTAGCCCCTGGGGGAAGTGACACCACCCTTGGAATGGAACCTGGCTGGATGCCCCTTGATCCCTGACTGAGTGACACAGACTGGGACAGGAATCTGGCTGTCCAGATTTCCTGTCCTCTGTCCTCACTAGCAGACTCTGCTGCTTCCACTCTGGGGCCGGGGGTATGGGGTGTGGTGGGATCTGGTTGCTAACCAGCAGCACCACCTATGGACCTGCACAGCCACTTGTTTTCCTAACCAAGAGCTGCCGGTCCAGTCTGGCCTGTTCCTGATTCATCTGGAGTGAGAGCAGATGCCTGGAAGAGAGATCAGTGGGGAGGCAGTCATTGTGATCCCTTTTGTTTGTAGTGAAGCTTTGCTTAGTGTTTGAGGGCCTGGGGTTTAATTTTGTAACAGACTCTTAATATAGTTGTGTGTGTTTAACTCGAAGATTTTCTTCTTCTTCTCCTTTCTCCTTTCTTGTTTTTCCTTCTCCTCCTCCTTTCTCCTTCTCCTTCTTCTTCTTCATGTCTGTTTTTTATTTTTCCCAACTTTATAAAGGTATAATTGATACATAAAAATTGTGTATCTTTATGGTGTACAATGTGATGTTTTGATATATGTATACATTGTGGAATGATTAAATCAAGCTAGTTAACATATCTATCACCTCACATAGTTTTGTGTGATGAGAATATTTAAGATTTACTACTTCCAGAATTTTCAAGTATACAATACATTGTTATTACTATAGACACCGTGCTGTACAATACATCTCCAGAACTTACTCATCTTTTCTAGAGTTTCTTTTTCTTTGATGAATTATTAGGTTTCTTCTTGACCTTGAAGAAGTTCAGAAAAATTCTTACAAAATAGGAAGTTGCATGGTAGGTAGGTTATGAGAAGTTTCATTTTTGGGTTTTGTGGGTATTACAAACAGCTTTTCCTAGTTTGCTAGGGATTTGCATGGGCAGGTAGTTGCTGCATTTAAAGTTCTTAGATATTATCATCAGAAGAACAATCTTAACAAGAATAAATGGAATCAGGGAGCATGCCCCTAACATTTAACAGTACATTCTTCCTTTTACCTCTGTTGTTGACCATTCTTGCTCCAGGGGTTTTCAGTTTTCTTTTATTTTGTAGTATCAGATACATTTTCCCTCTAGGGTAGAAAGCAGCATCTTACACTGGAAAGGAACCCTGGCTTTGGATCTCACTAGCTCTGTGGTCTTAAACAGTCACGTAACCCCCCTCAACTATGTGCTTTTCCTAATTCCTCATTTGTAAAACATTGGTGGTGATAACCATGTTGCAGAGAGTTTTTGTAAAGGTTAAATGAGTTAATATACGTAAAGCACATTTGCTGGCACATAGTATGTAATTGTATCTTGTTTTTTATTAGTAGGAGTCATAATAACAATACGATTGATTTTATTATGATAAAATACACTAACATAACATTTAGCATTTTAGCCATTTGTAAGGGTAAATTTAGTGGCATCAAGTACATTCACTTGATTGTTGTTTAGCCATCACTATTATCCATCTTCAGAACTTTTTCATCTTAAACTAAAATTCTAAACCCATTAAACAGTAACTCACCTTCCCCCTCCTTAGCCCCTGGCAACCACGATTCTACTTGCTGTTTCTATGCATTTAACTACTCGGTGTAGTGGGATCATACAGTATTTGTCCTGTTGTGTCTGGCTTATTTCATGTAGCATAATGTCCTCAAGGTTCATTCATGTTGTAGCATGTGCTAGAATTTCCTTCCTTTTTAAAAGGCTAAATAATATTCCATTTATGTATCTACCACATTTTATTTATCCATTCATCTGTTGATGGATACCTGGCTTGCTAATAATATGTTTATTTATTTTTTTAACATTTTAATTAATTAATTAATTTAGATGGAGTCTTGCTCTGTCGCCCAGGCTGGAGTGCAATGGCGCGATTTCCGCTCACTGCAACCTCTGCTTCCTGGGTTCAAGTGATTCTCCTGCCTCAGCCTCCCGAGTAGCTGGGATTACAGGTGTGTGCCACCATGCCTGACTAATTTCTGTATTTTTTTTAGTAGAGACGGGGTTTCACCATGTTGACCAGGCTGGTCTCGAACTCCTGATCACCTGTTTTGGCCTCCCTAAGTGCTGGGATTACAGACGTGAGTCACTGCGCCCAGCCAGATTATTTTTAATAGTGATGTATTGATTCTCTAAGGTTCGTTCAAAGGCTTCAAAGCTGGGGAGAAGAGGATGAAGTAGAACAATATCCTTGTTTGTGTGTTGACTTTCTCTCTCTGGGTTTTGCTTGCAGGACCTATTTTGATAGGAGTCTGATGAATGATGGACCTACTGAACCCCATACGGAGGGTCCAGACCTGGCAGAATTCTAGGAAAAAAAATTTTGCCTCCTAGTCTAATTTTTCTCAGTGATAAACTACTCTGTGTGCTTACAGTTTGTCTATCTTGCTTCTCTCCCTCTCTCCTTTGCTCCTACTGTGAATGGGATTCTTGGAGTGGTGACATGTCTAGACTCTTGGATTGTTTTGCAGAGGTCAAAGGCTGAGAGGGAATTGCTGTGTAGCTGAGGGGTGATGAGTACAGCAAACAGCCAACTATGTGCCAACCTGGCTTTCCAGGGCAGTATTTTTAGGATGTGTGTACGTATGTGTGTACACGCATATGTCTGCACACACATACATACATATGTACACACAACAAATATCCCATTATTGATACTTGACACAGTAAAGGAGCCACATGTTCTTCTCTGGGTTCCCCTCAATGCAGCCCACCATCAGAATGCATGCATTGGAAACGGGTCCAGGATAATGTGAGAGGTCTCCAAGGGGTTCCAAGTATAAAGAGCCTTAGCAGAAGGGTCTTGACAGCTTAGACAGGCTCTTACAGTGTCTACCAAAATTCTGAAGAAAGGCTACTATCCAGCTGTGATTTTTCTGCCTTCCAGGTTAGACCTGAAAAAGTCCAGGAGCCTAGCTTCTGTGTCCTGTGCTTATGCTGGACATGGTGGAGGGTGGGAAGGAGAGGCAGTAGTTCCTCCAAACCTTTGTATCTCCAACTGTGGATTCTCCTATTTGTTTATAGAGTGGAAGGGATGGTTTATACTGATTTGTCCCCAGTTCCCGCTCTGTGCCTGAGGGGACTGCAGTGGCATTGGGATTTTTTGCCCAGTTGTGTCATGGACATAGAGACACGTCACCTCAGTGCACTCCACTATGCAAATTGGCCTACCCTCATATTACCTGCTTTTGTACCTCCAATGCCTAGAGACCGGTTTTCTCTCAAAAGCTACTCAGGATGATTTTATGCTGTTTGCATAATAAAAGTGAATTAATTCTGTATAAAATTAATAAAAATCATATTTAGTATTAGTCAACTAAGGTTGTATATGTATATATGACTAAAGAAAAATGAATTTTAAAAAAGAATCTGTTTTAGAGAAACAGATTAAATATGAACGACAGTAGGGGGCACTTGTATGACAGTAGAATAAAGACAAGCATGAGGGTGTTCAGTTTGAAATTTGAAGTTTAACTTTTACTTGCTTCTTGGAAGTTCATGTTTTTTCCTCATGCAACTTTCTGCAAAACTGAAGGTTGGATTTTAAATATAAAATATTTGACATGACCAAGTTATATTTACTCTTTGTCAACTAAAAATGGACTTTTTTCAAAGTTCATTATTTTTATTATATTTTATTTTATTTTATTTTGTTTTGTTTTGTTTTGTTTTGAGACAGAGTCTCCCTCTGTTGCCCAGGTTGGAATGCAGTGGTGCGATCTCAGCTCACTGCAACCTCCACCTCCCGATTTCAAGAGATTCTCATGCCTCAGCCGCCTGAGTAACTGCAGTTACAGATGTACACCACCATGCCTGGCTAATTTTTGTATTTTTAGTAGAGACAGGGGTTTTGCCATGTGGGCCAGGCTGGTCTCGAACTTCTGGCCTCAAGTGATCTGTGTGCCTTGGCCTCCCAAAGTGTTGGGATTACAGGCACGAGCCACCATGCCCAGTCTTATTTTTATTTATTCATTTTTTTTTGAGACGGAGTCTCGCTGTGTCGCCCAGGCTGGAGTGCAGTGGCGCGATCTCGGCTCACTGCAAGCTCCGCCTCCCGGGTTCCCGCCATTCTCCCGCCTCAGCCTCCGAGTAGCTGGGACTACAGGCGCCCGCCACCGCGCCCGGCTAGTTTTTTTTTTTTTTTTGTATTTTTAGTAGAGACGGGGTTTCACCGTGTTAGCCAGGAGGGTCTCGATCTCCTGACCTCGTGATCCACCCGCCTCGGCCTCCCAAAGTGCTGGGATTACAGGCTTGAGCCACCGCGCCCGGCCCCAGTCTTATTTTTTTAAAGACAGGCTCTTGTTTTGTCGCACGGACTGGAGTGCAGTGGTGCAATCATAGCTCACTGTAACGTCTGTCTCCCAGGCTCAACGGATCCTCCCACCTCAGTTTCCCAAGTATCTGAGACTACAGGCGTGTGCCACTACACCTGGCTAATTTTTAAATTTTTTGTAAAGATGAAGTCTCATTGTATTGCCCAGGCTGGTCTCAAACTCCTGGGCTCAAGCCATCCTTCTGCCCTGGCCTCCCAAAGAGCTGGGATTATAGGCATGAGCCACTGTGCCCCAATTTTTTTTTTTTTTAATCTTCAGGTGCTCTTTGGCAAGCAAGTAAGGATTGCTCGATTAAAAGTATTGCATTATCTCATTCAACTCTATGAACATACAAGACTTAAAAAAATTTATCTTGGCCAGGCACGGTTGCTCAAGCCTATAATCCCAGCGCTTTGGGAGGCCGAAACGGGTGGATCACGAGATCAGGAGATTGAGACCATCCTGGCTAACACAGTGAAACCCCGTCTCTACTAAAAAATACAAAAAACTAGCCGGGCGAGGTGGCGGGCGCCTGTAGTCCCAGCTACTCAGGAGGCTGAGGCAGGAGAATGGCGTGAACCCGGGAGGCGGAGCTTGCAGTGAGCTAAGATCCGGCCACTGCACTCTAGCCTCGGCCACAGAGCGAGAGTCCGTCTCAAAAAAAAAAAAAAAAAAAAAATTTATCTTGAGGCCAGGCTTGGTGGCTCATGCCTGTAATCTTAGCACTTTGGGAGGCCGAGGTGGGTGGATCACCTGAGGTCAGGAGTTCGAGACCAGCCTGGCCAACATGGAGAAACCCCGTCTCTACTAAAAATACAGAAATTAGCTGGGCATGGTAGCACAGGCCTATAATCCCAGCTACTAGTAAAGGGGCTGAGGCAGGAGGATCGCTTGATCCTGGGAGGCGGAGGTTGCAGTTAGCCGAGATCATGCCACTGCATTCCATCCTGGGCAACAGACAAGACTCAGTCTGAAAAAAAAAAAGTCTGAAACAGTATTGGAAGCTTCAATTTCTATTTCAAAAAATTTGTGCTACTCTGGATTATGTGCTACCTGTCACTCAAGGATCTTGTTGAAATAGTTTCTTGTAAAAAAAAAAAACAATGAATCGGCCAGGCGCGGTGGCTCAAGCCTGTAATCCCAGCACTTTGGGAGGCCAAGACGGGCAGATCACTAGGTCAGGAGATCGAGACCATCCTGGCTAACACGTTGAAACCCCGTCTCTACTAAAAAACACAAAACAACTAGCCGGGCGAGGTGGTGGGTGCCTGTAGTCCCAGCTACTCGGGAGGCTGAGCAGGAGAATGGCGTAAACCCGGGAGACGGAACTTGCAGTGAGCTGAGATCCGGCCACTGCACTCCAGCCTGGGCGACAGAGCGAGACTCCGTCTCAGAAAAAAACAAAAAACAATGAATCGGCCAGGCGCGGTGGCTCAAGCCTGTAATCCCAGCACTTTGGGAGGCCAGACGGGCAGATCACTAGGTCAGGAGATCGAGACCATCCTGGCTAACACGTTGAAACCCCGTCTCTACTAAAAAACACAAAACAACTAGCCGGGCGAGGTGGTGGGTGCCTGTAGTCCCAGCTACTCGGGAGGCTGAGCAGGAGAATGGCGTAAACCCGGGAGACGGAACTTGCAGTGAGCTGAGATCCGGCCACTGCACTCCAGCCTGGGCGACAGAGCGAGACTCCGTCTCAGAAAAAAACAAAAAACAATGAATCGAAACAAAACAAAACAAAAATGAGTGTATCTCATGTTGTATTTAAGTAGAGGTCCTAAAAAACACTTGAAAAATGGCTGGTGTTAGATGAACACAGCTTTCTCTCATTTCAGTAATGATATTGAAAGGTTTTAAAGGTCAAATAATTTTTTTTTTTTTTTTTGGAGGCAGAGTCTTGCTCTGTCACCCATGCTGTAGTGCAATGGTGCAATCTCGGCTCACTGCAACCTCCACCTCCCAGGTTCAAGTGATTCTCCTGCCTCAGCTTCCTGAGTAGCTGGGATTACAGGTGCGTGCCACCATGCCTGGCTAATTTTTATATGTTTAGTAGAGACAGGGTTTTACCATGTTGGCCAGGCTGGTCTCGAACTCCTGACCTCAGGTGATCTGCCTGCCTTGGCCTCCCAAAGTGCTGGAATTACAGGCGTGAGCCACTGCGCCTGGCCTAAGGCCAAATAATTTTTATGAGTTGTCTGGAGAAGCTTTGATGATGAATGACAGTATCATTTTCAAACTGGACTCTGCACAAACTACGTAATTTTGGGTATTCCATGTTACATGCATATGATATAGCTGGCTCTTAATCACCCTGTGAAAATGGAGTACAAGGCATGCTGAATACTTCAAATTCACAGATAACTACTAAAACTAATTTTAATCAACTGTGTCATCATTTATTCCTACTTGAATTACCAAAGATGCCTGCTTATGGGGGGAAATTGAACAGATTTTTTTCCTCTTATTTACCCTTTACCTTTTTTTTAATGTTATCTGCCACTATATATATATATATATTTTTTTTTCAGACAGTCTCGCTCTGTCACTGCAACCTCTGCCACCTCCCAGGTTCAAGCGATTCTCCTGCCTCAGCTTCCCAAGTAACTGGGATTACAGGTGTCCCCTACCACGTCCAACTAATTTTTGTATTTTTAGTAGAGATGGGGTTTCACCGTGTTGGCCAGGCTGGTCTCAAATTCCTGACCTCAAGTGATCCTCCCATCTCAGCCTCCCAAGTTTGCCACTATTCTTTATATTCCAGCTAAAATGAACTAGTGCTTTCTGCTTTTTTTTTTTCCCCTAACTTTCCTGCTTTCATGCCTTTGCCCATGCTCTTTTCTGTGCCTGCATTTTCCTTTAATTTCTACATTATATTTGGTCCTTACATATCCATCTCAAATGTTACTTTTTGTGGATCCTTCCCTGATTATCTCATATACGAGTCATATCATCTTCCTGAACTGACATAATATTATTGAAAGAAATGCACTTAAAAGTAATAGTAATAACTGACAGCATTCATAGTCTGTTACAAAATGTTTTCACATGTATTAGCTCATTCGAACCTCACAGATATTGTTTATCCCTCCTGTTTTACAGCTGAGGAAATTAAGACTTAAGGAGATTGAGTAACTTGCGTGAGGTTACCCATCTTTAGAACTAAATCTTTTTTTTTTTTTTTGAATTTTTTTTTTTTTAGAGACAAGGTCTTGCTGTTGCACAGGCTGGAGTACGGTGGTGTAAACATGGCTCACTGCAGCCTCAAACTCCTGGGCTCTTGAGATTGTCCCACTGCAGCCTCCTGAGTAGCTAGGACTATAGGCGCATGCCACTACACCCAGCTAAATTTTTGTGTTTTTTGTAGAGATGGAGTCTCACTGTGTTGCCCAGGCTGATCTTGAACTCCTGACCTGAAATGATCCTTCTGCCTTAGTCCTCCAAAGTGCTGGGATTACAGGCATGAGCCACCATACCTAGCATAAATCTAAATCTTATGACCTCAAATCCCATGTTCTTTCTACCAAACAGTGCTATCTTATGATTCTTTTTTTTTTTTTGAGACGGAGTCTCGCTCTGTCACCCAGGCTGGAGTGCAGTGGCCAGATCTCAGCTCACTGCAAGCTCCGCCTCCCGGGTTCACGCCATTCTCCTGCCTCAGCCTCCCGAGTAGCTGGGACTACAGGCGCCGCCACCTCGCCCGGCTAGTTTTTGTATTTTTAGTAGAGACGGGGTTTCACCGTGTTAGCCAGAATGGTCTCGATCTCCTGACCTCGTGATCCGCCCGTCTCGGCCTCCCAAAGTGCTGGGGATTACAGGCTTGAGCCACCGCGCCCGGCCTATCTTATGATTCTTATCACTTGCTACTATGAGTTAGAGTTACTTGTGTAAATGTCACATCTGGCCTCCTACTTTGTACTGTCCTTAGATGAAAAGTTAATACCTTATTCTTTGTCTGTGACATCCCATAGCACAGAGTATTGCATATAATAAGGCTTCAATAAACATTGCTAAAAGGCTGACAAATTCAAGAAATGTTGATGAATGCATGTACCTAGCACAGTGCCTCACACATAGATGCCTAATAAACATTTATTGAATTTAATTGTAAAATGGATCAAAGACCATAGCTAATAAGAGCTTATAGGGCACTTAGTAAATGCCAGGCGACTGGGCACAGTGGCTTATGCCTGTGATCTCTGCACTTTGGGAGGCTGAGACAGGTGGATCACGAGGTCAGGAGGTTGAGTCTATCCTGGCCAACATGGTGAAACCCCGTCTCTACTAAAAATATGAAAATTAGCAGGGTGTGGTGGCACACATCTGTAATCCCAGCTACTTGGGAGGCTGAGGCAGGAGAATCTCTTGAACCCAGGAGGCGGACGTTGCAGTGAGCCGAGATTGCACCACTGCACTCCAGCCTGGGTGACAGAGTGAGACTCCGTCTCAAAAAAAAAAAAAAAAAAGTGCCAGTCACTGTTATAAATGTTTTATGTCAAATCAACTAATTTAATCCTCACAACCTATCTCCATTTTACACTGGATGAAACTGAAGAACAGGAGAGCATAGTGACTTGCCCAGGGACACACAGCTGGTAAGCAGCAGAGTTAGGTTTCACAGTTTGGCTCTAGAATTCTCATGTACTCAAGCATTATGCTATAATCAGTTGTTCATAGTATTTTCACACTATTAAGTTCCTCCTGAATGCCTGTCTGTCTTGGGTGTAGCTCAAAGAATGAAAAGCAGAAGCAGCATAACTTGTTGAATATACTCTTGAGCCTGCGTCAGAATCATCTGGAGGGCATGTTAAAACACAGATTGCTGGGTCCCACCCTTAGTTCTGATTCAGTAGGTCTGGGGTGGGGCTTGAGAAATTGTGTTTCTCGAAAGTTCCCAGGAGATGCTGATGCTGCTGGTCTGGGGACCACAAATACACCACTTTGGCATATAGGTGTTAAGAGCATGGACTCAAGCTGCTGAGGTTTGAATCTCAGCTCTGCCATTTATTAACTGAACTTGGGCAAGTTCTTGAACCTTTCTGTGCTTCAGTTCTCATCTGTAAAGTGTTTTACTGTTACCACATATATCATAGGATTCTGACAGAGATTGAATGAAATAACGTGTAAAGTGCTTAAAATGGTGCTTGGTTCGTAGTAAGCATGCAGTCTTAGCTACAGTAATGGGTGGGGATAGGACATGTTTCTTGCCTTGTAGATTTTAGAGTCTAGTTATTAGACAAATCTAATAAATTTTAAAAAGTATAAAATCAGGTATTAGTTTACATGTTCTGATTCTACCTTAGATTTGGAAAGATGAAATGTGTGTATCTTGGGGGATAGGGTGGGAAGTGGGGGACCAGGAGGAAGAAAGGTACATGAGACTAGAAGAGAATGGAAAGTTGTATAGTCAGAATTTGGAAAGGTTGGAATTGCTAGTGGTTTTGGTTTTATTACCTGAGAACTTGAGGGAGATAGAGGGAGGTGCCTGTGCTCTCTGTTTGCCAAATAGATAACTGACACCTTTTCACATTTCTCTCTCTTAGAGCTGGTATCTGGTCTGCAGGCAGTTCTGGCAGTGTTTGCTTTTTGTGGGGAACAATGGCTAAGGAAGTGGTTTGCTACTGGCTTTAAAAGTTGGGCTCTGCAGACTTTATCCTCCACAGCTGCCTCACATAGTTTTGATTCTTCCTGAGAAAGGCAGTTGTTAGGTTTGGAAGTCTTCAGATTCCAGAGACAGCTGGGCAGCTGACCCTCTGGTAGCTATTTCCCAAACTGCCAGCCTCCTGTTGCCTCATCTCCCTGGGCCCCTTCTTTTTTACTTTGAAGCAATATCCTATATTTAGTGAACTAACCAATTTGAGGTTAGAGGAAATTTGATGGGGGAGTCTCTCCCACCTTAAAATCCTGGATGGATGGAGTATTTGGGCCCAGGAACAAGATGTATCCTGTTAAAAAAATTTGACACCTTCATCAAGCATACTGCAAATGACAGCTTACAGTGCTATGAATGTACCTCTAGCTCATGGGCAAGGAGCAGTGTTTATTTTTGGGTGCCCTGAAGAAAATATTTGGGGGAAGGAGTGGGGAGAAGCTCAGGCAGCTCCATTTATGGTTGAGCAATGCTTGGTATTCTACAGAAGGAACCATATGGACAGTGGAAGAGAGTTTAGCATTCTGATTGTTCACCTCTTGCTCCTTCCATTCTGATGGCTAGTTAGGGACACCTCATTAGCTATCAGAGCGGAACAAGTATTTACCAGGCTGACATGAGCCTCAGCACTGCATCCTGCATCTTCTGCTTTCCCAGCCTGCTGAGTCACCACCTAGGAATGACAGTAGCCAGGTTACCACCTGGAGCACCTGGAGCGCTCTTGGCAAATTGCACTGTTGACTGGTTTTGGTCTCCTAGACACAGCTTGGGCCTCTCCAAGCCTGTTGGAGTGATAGGTTGGGTCTTAGCTCTCCTTCCAGCTTGTTTCACAAGGCGCTGACCTACTTTTCAGGGACAATTAAGTGTTTGTGAGCAAAGGAAGGCGGTGACCCGAGTGAAGGTGAACCAGAGCTGCATTAAACAAACATTTGGAGTTACTTTTTCTATCTTACACAGGAGGGCCCATCTCAGTCCAAATGGAATGGCAGATCAGGCTGATTGTGGTAGCCACATTCCAAATGCTTATCAAGATAGCCAACTAACCCTTGAATTTTTATTCTTTCTCTCAATGTACCTTAATATCAGAAGTTACTTTTCATAATCATTGTACCCCTTGTCTTTGGGCCATAGGAAAAGGTTTGGAAGGAAGTTGGGGCTCTTAGAGTGAATTATTGATGCAAGCTAGCTTTTTTTTTTTTTTTTTTTTTTTTTTTTTTTTTTTTTTGAGACGGAGTCTTGCTCTGCCACCCAGGCTGGAGTGCAGTGGCCGGATCTCAGCTCACTGCAAGCTCCGCCTCCCGGGTTTACGCCATTCTCCTGCCTCAGACTCCCGAGTAGCTGGGACTACAGGCGCCCGCCTCGTCGCCCGGCTAGTTTTTTGTATTTTTTTTTAAGTAGAGACAGGGTTTCACCGTATTAGCCAGGATGGTCTCGATCTCCTGACCTCGTGATCCGCCCGTCTCGGCCTCCCAAAGTGCTGGGATTACAGGCTTGAGCCACCGTGCCCGGCCGCAAGCTAGCTTTTGATATACCTTTTGGTGTATCAGAGATACACTTTCTGGTGGCAGTGTTTGGTTCATTTGTAACATCTTGGAGAGGATTGGAATCTCTTTTTCTTTTGGTATCAGGCCAGGATAATAGGATAGAGGGGAGCCAGATCTGTAGAGAATGAACAAGTGGCTTATTTAGGGTTTCCTGCCCTTGTGAGGTAAGGGCTCAAGGATTAGATTCAGTCTTTCCATTTGCAGTGAAAGGAAGTAAACTCACTTTCCCACCCTCATCCTGGAGGTTATTTATGTTATTTGCAGACCCCGACTTCTGCCTCTCTGTTGAGTACACTTCTTATGCGGGTTGCTCTTACTGTTATATCTTACCACTGGGGGAAAGATCCAAGGCTTTGGGAAGGACAGTAACAGTTGTCCTACATTGGCTAGTTCCAAGACCCTGAGGGAATTGCCAAGCCAGCAATTAGGCAATTTCTTTTTCTTTTCTTTCTTTATTTAATTTTTTTTTTTTTTTGAGACAGTCTTGCTCTGTCGCCCAGCCTGCAGTGCACTCCACTCACTGCAAGCTCCGCCTCCCGGGTTCATGCTATTCTCCTGCCTCAGCCTCCCGAGTAGCTGGGACTACAGGTGCCCGCCACCATGCTAATTTTTTTGCATTTTTAGTAGAGACAGGGTTTCACCATGTTAGCCAGGATGGTCTCGATCTCCTGACCTCATGATCCACCCACCTCGGCCTCCCAAAGTGCTGGGATTACAGGTGTGAGCCACTGCACCTGGTCTTTTTTTTGAGACGGAGTCTTGCTCTGTTGCCTAGGCTGGAGTGCAATGGCACGATCTCGGCTTACTGCAACTTCTGCCTCCCAGGTTGAAGCGATTCTCCTGCCTCGGCCTCCCAAGTAGCTGGGATTACAGGTGCCTGCCACCATACCCAGCTGATTTTTGTATTTTCAATAGAGGCAGGGTTTCACCATGTTTGCCAGGCTGGTCCCGAACTCCTAACCTCAGGTGATCCACCCGCCTTGGCCTCCCAAAGTGCTGGGATTACAGGGGTAAGCCACCACGCCCAGCCGGCAATTTCTTGAACTTTTATTTTTAGCAACTCTACATACATGAGAACTCTCATAATCTCAAGTTATTGAAGTTACTGATATTGCACCCAGAGATCCAGATCAAATCTTAAGGAAGAAAGCAGCTTAGAGGAGAACTTCACCCTGCCAGTCTCTCATTGGAATTCCCTTCTAACAACATGTGAAGTGTCAGCCCCATTTGAAGAACTAGTTTATATATCAGAGCATGGCCTGGAAAGCAGCGTGGCATCAATTTTGGTCCTTTTTTTTTTAAATAGAGTCAAGGTCTCACTATGTTGCCCAGGCTGATCTCAAACTCCTGGCTTAAATGATCCTCTCTCCTTGGCCACCCAAAGTGCTGGGATTATAGGTGTGAACCACTTTGCCTCACCAGTTTTGGTCTTATAGATGACTAAGTTTTTTGGGGGAGGGTATTTTAGGTGACGTGCAATTGCTCAATTCCTCCTCGACATCCCAGAATCTGGTCACAACCTCCTTTTTCCACTTATCCTTTCCTTTATGCACATTAAACCTGTTCTCTGCTGTTTCCCAGTCTATCAGCCCCTTTGTAGGGTCAGTGCTTCCTGGCCTGTCAGGTACAACAGGGCTTGTACTGGCATTCTCAGATCTCTGTTTTTCCTTCCACACCTTTCTTTTCTATCCCCATTGCTGAACCTGTGTTCCTTTTCTCCACTGAGCTACTGAGTGCCACTGCATAACAGTGTGCTGACTGACTCTGTTACAGATTTATGAGCTCCAGCCACAGCTTGGCTCTCAATCCTATCCTGAAACCTTTTTATTCTCTTCTGGTTGACTGCCATTCATTTTTTTCTACAGCAGCCATTCCAGACTTTTACCATTCTCTTCAAACTTGTTGCTCCACCCCACCTTATAAACTCTCAATAAGTCATTTAGCCTTTTACATCTCAATTTATCTGTAGCCTTTACCAGTCCTTACCACATTCCCTCCTATTTCAGAGGCAGGTCTCTGGGCATATACATATATTTTTTGTGTTCTTAGTTCCTCCCTTCCTAGTGACTCTTTGTAAATATGTTCGGGTTTTCTCCATCCTAAAATAAAAATTCCTTTAAGCTTATCTCTTCCTCAGACTAACTCTCTGTGCTTTTTTTTTCTTTACCACCAAACTATCTCAACAGCCTTTCTTCTACTCCTTTAGTCATCGTGAACCACTGTAGCCAAGCTTTGTGCCCACCATCCCAATGAAAGGCTCTTGCGGTGATGACTTGCTTGCAGAACTCAGCAGCCTCTTTTTGTTCTCATGCTGTTTCATCTTGTCACAGCATTTAACACCATTTGGACCTCTTTCCTTCCCTGACTATGTGCTATCTCTGGATGAGCTGACCTACTCTGGTAATTTCATTTTTTTTTGAGACGGAGTTTGGCTCTGGCCCAGGCTGGAGTGCAGTGGCCGGATCTCAGCTCACTGCAAGCTCCGCCTCCCGGGCTACGCCATTCTCCTGCTTCAGCCTCCCAAGTAGCTGGGACTACAGGCGCCCGCCACATCGCCCGGCTAGTTTTTTGTATTTTTTTTTTAGTAGAGACGGGGTTTCAACATGTTAGCCAGGATGGTCTCAATCTCCTGACCTCGTGATCCGCCCATCTTGGCCTCCCAAAGTGCTGGGATTACAGGCTTGAGCCACCGAGCCCAGCCTACTCTGGTAATTTCATTTAGGAACTTCATCTGTGTGTACTGTGATGCCTCTCTTATCAGAATCTGTAACTACCTATCATATGAGCTTTTCCCCCAGGTCCAAACATGTATTTCCAAGTGTCTACTGTCCTTTTCCACTTTGTCACCTACAGAAATTTGCATGTAATGTATCCAGAACTGAGCTTATACAACCACTATGGAGAATGATTTGGAGAACTAAAAATAGAGCTACCATACAGGCTAGTAACCCCACTCCTTAGGTATATACCCAAAAGAAAGGAAATCAGTATATTGAAGAGCTATCTGGACTCCCATGTTTATTGCAGTCTGTTCGCAATAGCCAAGATTTGGAAGCAATGTAAGTGTCCATCAACAGATGAATGGATAAAGAAAATGTGGGCTGGGCACAATAGCTCACATCTGTAATCCCAGCACTTTGAGAGGCTGAGGTGGGTGGATCATTTGAGGTTAGGAGTTCAAGACCAGCCTGGCCAACATGATGAAACCCCGTCTCCACTAAAAATACAAAAACTAGCCAGGTATGGTGGCACACACCTGTAGTCCCAGCTACTTGGGAGGCTGAGGCACGAGAATTGCTTGAACCCAGAAGGTGAAGGTTGCAGTGAGCTGAGATCATGTCACTGCAGTTGGGAAGGGGAGTTGGAATCACAGGGAAGTGGGGGATGGTTAATGGATGCAAAAAAATTAAAAGACTAAATAAAACCTAGTATTCACTAGTGCAACATGGCGACTATAGTAAAAATAATTTAATTGTTCATTTAAAAATAACTAAAAGAGTTTAATTGGATTGTTTGAAACACAAATTTTTTGAGGCGATGGATACCCTATTTACCCTGATGTGATTAGTATACATTACATGCCTGTATCAAAATATCTCATGTAACCCATAAATATATACACCTACTGGGTACCCACAAATATTTGTCTTCCTTTATTTTCTTCTTCTTTTCCTTCTTTCTTCCTCCTCCTTCTTCTCCTGTTCCTCTCCTCCTCCTCCCTCTTCCTCTCCTCCTCCTCCCCTTCCTCCCTCCCTCCCTCCTTCCTTTCTTCTTTTCCCTTTCCTTTCCCATTTCCCTTTTCCCCTTTCCCCTCCTTTCTCCTTTCTCCTCTCCTCTCTTCTCTCCTCTCCTTCCTTTTCCCTTTTCTTCCTCTCCTCTCCTCCCTCCCTCCTTTCCTCCTCCTTCCTTCCTTCCTTCCTTCCTTCCTTCCTTCCTTCTCTTTTCTTTTTTCCTTTTCCTTCCCTTTTCTCTTTCATTTCCTTTCTTTGGTCTTTCCTTTCTCCCTCCCTCCCTTCCTTCCTTCCCTCCCTCCCTCCCTCCCCTTCTTTCTTTCTTTTCCTCCTTTCTTTTTCTTCTTTCTTGTTCAACAGGGTCTTGCTCTGTTGCCCAGGCTGGAGTACAGTGGCACAATCTTAGCTGACTGCAACCTGAATATCCCAGGCTCAAGCTGTCCTCCTGCCTCGCCCCTCAAGTAGCTGGGACTACAGGCACATACCACCAAGGCTGGTCTCAAACTCCTGGCCTCAAGCAGTCCTTCTGCCTTGGCCTCTCAAAGTGCTGGGATTATAAGCATGAGCCACCCTACTTGGCCCTATTTATTTTCCACATCTGATTGGACACTAAGTTCTGTTTGTCTAGCTGAAAAATATCTCAACAGCTATTCTTTTCTGGCTAGACTCACTGCCCTATTTTAGACTCTTGTCTTCTTTGACTTATGCCAGTGCTCACGCCACATTTCCTCTTAAAAACTGATGATCAATTTCACCCCTTGTTTATGTTGTTTTCTATGCCTTGAATGATCTTTTTACTTTTTCTGCCTCACAAATACTTGTTCATACTGTAATCTTTTGTCCCAACTCAAAAGTTAATAGATTTTAATCGTGTTCCTGCTTCTTTCCTTCTACCCCGACCAGTAAAAAATTTCACTTACCTTTTCGTCTGAGTTCTTATGGTAGGATGTACATCCCTTTGTGATAGTATTTATCATCTTTATTTTACAGTTTTCTGTTTAATTGTCAGCCTCCCCTAGACCATGAGTTCAGTGACTGCAGGCTGTACTTTCTTCATCTTTGCTTTTTGGTGCCATAAACAATTTATAGAAATGTTCGGCTGTATATAGAGTTCCTGCTTTCTCCAGATAAAGAATGTTTAGAAAAATCTGAAAGAGCTATGCTACTGTTGGATATCAGTTGTGGCAGAATCTCCCCTCCCCTTTTTACTTCATAAAATATTCATGTTTGTTGTAAGAATATTTTAAAATAATAAATAAAAATATAAAATTAAAATGATTTAAAATCCTACCATTTATAACTGCTATAAATATTTTGATGTTTTCTTTCAAATATTTTCTTGCATAAATATGCATGTAATACATATTTGGAAAAAAACAGTTTGTAACATATTTCTTAGTGTATGTTGAAAGTCTTTCAGTGTCAAAAATATGTATCAGCATCATGATTTATTAATATGTTGCTATCAGTGTTCTCTTGTATGGATGCATTGCACTTGAGACAGTCTTCTGAACTTTTAGGTAATTTTGCACTGTTTGGTGTTATGAACAATGAGAACATGTATATATTTGCACGCTTAACCATATTTTTAAAAAGATGAATTCCTAAGAATGGAATTGCTGAGTCAAAAGTTATTTGTAGTACTTTAAAAAACTTTTGCCAAATTACTCTCCACAAAAGTTTTACCATGTGGTTGGGTTTTACATTTCATTGAGATTTTTTCCCTGTTTGGGGAAAAAATGTTGCCATTGGAGGTTTTATGCATTGGAATGATTTAATTAAGGCTGTGTTTCTAGGAATATTAATATAGCAGCATGTGCAACATGAATTGGATAAGGCAAGTCAGTTTTTTTGAGGCTATTTTAACAATCCAGGTGAGAGGTAATGAGGATCAGAAGAGAGAGGGTGACTATAGAATACCTCTAGAAGAGGATGACTGGGAGAGGTATTTGGAGGAACTGATAGGACTTGAGAATGGGTTGGGTAAAGGATAGTGCCATTACTTGAAGTGGGAAGTTAAAAGGAGGCATTGGCTGGATGTGGTGGCACACCTGTAATCCCAGCACTTTGGGAGGCCAAGGTGGGGAGATCACTTGAGGTCAGGGGTTCGAGACCAGCATGGCGAAATCCCATCTCTACTAAAAAGACAAAAAATAGCCAGGCATGGCGGTGCATCCCTGTAATCCCAACTACTAGGGAGGCTGAGGTGAGGCAGGAGAATCACTTGAACCCAGGAGGCGGAGGTCCCTATAAGCCGAGATGGTGCCACTGCACTCCAGCCTGGGTGACAGAGCGAGACTTCATCTCAAAAAAAAAAAAATAAAATAAAATAAAATATAAAAATAAAAGGAGGCATTGATTTTGGGAGGAAAGATACGGATTCACTTTTAGTAATTTCAGTTCTGTTTGCTGTGACATGCTCAGGTGGAAATGTTCAGCAAGCAGTTGGCACTACAGAGCTGCAGTAGAAGAGAGCCAGGGTTCAGTCATCCCAGCCTGATATTTAAAGTCCTTCATAATTGCCTCTCTAGCCTTCTCTCCAACCGCTTTCTCACTTCTAAGCCAGACAAGACTGTCTTAATCCTACCCCATTGTTCACCACCTGCCTAAAAGCCCTGTGGGAAGTCTTCTTTGATCACTCCACTGGAAGTTAGTTCCAGTTTTCTAAACTTAATGCTAGTCATATTTTTTTTCTGTATCATTTGTATTGTACTTTAACATCCTGTTTGTATGTATGCATTACTTTCTTCTACAGGATTTTAAACTCCTAGAACTTGGGACTATATCATGAACTTTTTTTTTTTTTTTGGAGACAGTCTCAACTCTGTCACCCAGGCTGAAGTGCAGTGGTGCAGTCTCGGCTCGCTGCAACCTCCCACACTCGAGCAATCCTCCCACCCCAGCCTCCCAAGTAACTGGGGTTACAGGTGCATGTCACCATGCCTGGCTAATTTTTTTTTGTATTTGTAGTAGAGACAGGGTTTTGCCATGTGCTCAGGCTGGTCTCAAATTCCTGAACTCAAGCGATTCGCCCACCTTGGCCTCCCACAGTGCTGGGATTACAGGTGTGAGCCACTGTGCCCGGCATAAACCTTTTTTGTCTCTCACATTACCAGCTCTGTATTTTGCACAGTGTCAAAAAAAATTTGGTGTTTACAAAGTAAATGGAATCTGCTTTAAAGTAATGGTAATAATACATTGGATTACTGTCATTCTGTACCTAATACCTACTAAAATATTAACATTATTTTAATGTGCATTTTCCTGTTTATTTTTCTTAAATACTCAGACATATGGGAGGGGGAGTGGAAAACAAAAGATGTGAAGTGAGAATCCCCTTTCACAGCCATGTTCTTTGTTTCCTCCAAGATTCTTGCAGAATGGTATATACCTGCCCTTTAGCTTCCAGCCCTCTCTGCTATACTGAAATTGCAGTTGTCAAGGTCACCAGTCACCTCCTAATTGCCAAATCCAATGGTAATTTTTCAGCTCTGATCTTACTTGACCTTTCTGTGGTACTTGACACTGTGAAACCTCCATTCTCCTTAAAAGTTTCTCCTTTCCTAACCTTTTGTGATTTTATCCTCTCCTGATTTTCTTTCTTCCTCATTTTCATATTTATCTTCCCTTTGTTGACCTTTAAAGAAAGATGCTTTCTAGGATTTTGTCCTTGGCACTCTATATAGTTTTTGTGAGTGATCTTATTCATACTCATGGCTTCAACTGCTGTGGTGACTCTGGGCCAGTTTTCTCTTCTGAGCTCCAAGATTTTATCTCTGAGAGCTAGAGGACTTCTTTTGGATATCCTGTAGGTGTCTTTTACTCAGTATGTTCCAGATGAAACCCTTTACTCTGGCAAACCTGCTCTTCTTTCTCTTATTCCTTACTTTATTTAAGGTACTATCTTCTACCCAGGCACACAAGTGAGATATTTGGGAATCATTTGAGAATCTTCCCTCTCTTTGTCCATACACTCTACTGGACCCCAACTCAAATCAAATGTTGTATAATTTCATTTTAAATCTGTGTCCTTTCCTTTGTTTTGATAACAGTACTACTTTCTTAGTTCATATTCTATAACTATAGTGTCCTAATTGGTTTCCTCCCTTCCTTTTTGCTATTGCCAGAATGCTCTTTCTAAAATTAAAATCTGATTATAAAAATAGTCACTTGGAAGCCCTTGCAATGGGTTTCTATTGTCTTTGGGGTGAATCTGGTTTCTTTAGCATGGTATGCAAAGCTTTCATTTCTTGCCATTATTCTTCCAAAGTAGAACGTACGCTACATTCTAGCCATATTAAATTGTTTTGAGTTGCTTAAATGCTTCATGTTTCTACTTTGTTTCCTCTGTCTGAAACACTCCTGTTCCCGTCACTCTAATTCTCTGTGACCCTGAGGTCCCAGTTCAAGCATCATCTCCTTTGGAAATCCTTACCTAGGCCACTAGGCTTCCTTTTTGCTTGCTTCTGCATATCTTTATCATCATTAGTTGTACCATATTATGTGTTACATTGCTTGTTTGCCTCCCTTACTAGATTATAAGTTGAGAGAGGAGACAGACTGAGAGCTCTTCATTTCTGTCCTCAGTGCTCTACAAATTTGGCACAGGGTAGTGAATAAAAAAACTGCTTGTTGAGTATATGAGTGATTAAGAAGGGTACATTGTTCAGTGGCAGCACTGGGATAAGGATTCAGAACACATATTCTTGTCTTTTATAAAATATATAAATTTTTTATTTTTTTTTAAGACGGAGTTTTGCTCTTGTTACCCAGGCTGGTGTGCAGTGGTGCGATCTTGGCTCACTGCAACCTCTGCCTCCCAGGTTCAAGCGATTCTCCTGCTTCAGCCTCCCAAGTAGCTGGGATTACAGACTCCTACCACTGCTCAGCTAATTTTTGTATTTTTAGTAGAGATGGGGTTTCACCATGTTGGCCAGGATGGTCTGGATCTCCTGACCTTGTGATCTGCCCACCTTGGCCTCCCAAAGCGCTGGGATTACAGGCGTGCGACACTGCGCCCGGCGTGCATATGTATATCTTTAGGTAAAATTCTTTTTTTGTTTTTATTTTTGTGTGGTTTTTTTGAGACAGAGTCTCGCTCTGTCGCCCAGACTGGAGTGCAGTGGTGCGATCTCGGCTCACTGCAAGCTCCACCTCCTGGGATCACGCCATTTTCCTGCCCCAGCCTCCCGAGTAGCTGGGACTATAGGTGCCCGCCACCATGCCCGGCTAACGTTTTATATTTTTAGTAGAGACGGGGTTTCACTGTGTTAGCCAGGATGGTCTCGATCTCCTGACCTTGTGATCCACCCACCTCAGCCTCCCAAAGTGCTGGGATTACAGGCGTGAGCCACCGTGCCCATCCTGTAAAATTCTTAAATGTGGAATTGTTGTTTCAAAAGATATGTATACTTGTAAATTTGATGGATACTTTGATTCATTGCTTTAATTTTTTTTTCTTTTTTAAACTCTATGGAGGCCGGGCGCGGTGGCTCAAGCCTGTAATCCCAGCACTTTGGGAGGCCGAGACGGGCGGATCACAAGGTCAGGAGATCGAGACCATCCTGGCTAACACAGTGAAACCCCGTCTCTACTAAAAAATACAAAAAACTAGCCGGGCGTGGTGGTGGGCGCCTGTAGTCCCAGCTGCTCGGGAGGCTGAGGCAGGAGAATGGCGTGAACCCGGGAGGCGGAGCTTGCAGTGAGCTGAGATCCGGCCACTGCACTCCAGCCTGGGCGACAGAGCGAGACTCCGTCTCAAAAAAAAAAAAAAAAAAAAAAAAAAAACTCTATGGAATATTTCTAGTCACATTGCTGTAATTTTTAATTTTGTGTATTTCAAGCATATAGACAAGTACAGATAATGTATAGCAGATACATATGTACCCACTACTTTTTAAACAGATGTTGACACCCTCATTGAGGTTCTCCCTGTTAGGTACTTTTAGCATTTCCTCAACATTGTGATGTTCTCCCACAGAATTTTATCTTAGACGTCAGAGTAAAAAGTTCCTCAGAATTCATACACTACCATTCTGGATTCGCCACCATACATTCTATCTTGGACTTTCTTTTTAAATATAGCCTCATTGTTAGCAAAAGGCAGCTTCATAGGAAAATTCCATTATGTTATTTGTGGTGTCTGGAATCTGACTTCTGAAAAATGTTTATTTTGTTTTCTTCCTCTGCTGAAAAGCAACAAAAGAATGCTACCAGAACTTCATCACAAACCCAGTGACTTAAACAAATTAAAAAAGGAAAAAAAAAAGAAGGCAGTTGGTGGCCTGTGTTTCTGGAGACTTGTTTGATTTGCTGGCAGAACAGCCCAGGTGAGTTGAGCCAGCAAGCACTTTTCTTCCATTAGGTTTTTCAGAATAACCAAATGTGGTTCTTCTAATCTGGCACTGACCTTTAGCTGACTTAGTGGTACAGCTGTATCCTCTGGGTTTAGATGGAGTTGATGAGAGAAACTGTTCTTGCGGGAGGTAAGAAGCTGTTGACCTGACCTCTGTTACACCTGGCTGTTTCAATATGCCTTTGTGGAAATAAATGTCCTACTCTTCCATCTCTCTGCTAGAGATCTATAACCTCGTTCCAGTGGAAGGTGACTCTTACCTGTGATCTTTTCCTAGGTCCTCAGAATGCCTGGCAATGAGACTTTTAGGTTATTTGGGGATTTTATAAACTGAGAGGGGAAACTTAGTCTCAGGTGGGGCTAGAATCTGAGGTTCTGTAGGTACAGATTTATCCTAAAAGCAAGTGTTTTGCCTTCTCTCTCAGGTGCTCAGTGCTTCTTACCTCATTTGATCTTGTAGTATTACATAAGCACCTTAGGGAGGAAAGGACTCAAAGGAGCCAACCATTTCTCTTTGGACCCACAGCCAAAAAGAAAAGGCTCAAGGAGGGTGAGCTTATTTGACGGTCTGTAGCCTAAAGCGTGGGCTCTTTTAAAGCCTCTTGTTGGGCCCTGTAGCATAGGTCTAATCCACATCAAGTAATTTCCCAGGCCTGGGGTGGCCACAGGATGAACAGAGCTCTTTGTATCCTTTTTGCCAGACCTACACTTAATTGTCTTTAAAGCCTCACTTGGTCTTGCCATTTCAGCCCTTTCCTTCTAAGTAAGAAGCCTGACTTCTTTTGTCTTCATTTCTTCAGCCCTGCAGAGGCAGCTATGGCCCTGGGGACAGCCCTTTCTTCAGATGGCAAACTCATTTTCTGTCCAGCAGACCAGAAGGACAAGGTGTAATTCAACCCTTCTCTCCACCAGACACTGCTGCCAGGGGAAGACAATGAAGAAAGTGATCTTTGTTGCTCCCTGAATAGGACCCTGAACCTGGCACCTGCTTTTGTTATTGGCTTCTTAAGTCACTGTAGACATTTTTGCTGTTTCCTGGGTTAGCAGCTGCTTTGGGATAGTAGTGGCAACTGGTTGTCAGGATGTCAGTTCTGCCTCAAAGAAAATCAGTGTATTTATATGAAGAGAGTTACCTTTTCTGTTCTTAAATGTCTTCAGGGTTTGTCTGAAGAGTGAGCAGTTGGAAGTCAGCTGTGCCCTTAGTTTGATGACCCCATGACCCTCATCTTTGAATCTGAGGAGACACTACCATTTCTACTATCCAGTACTAACCAGGCCTGGCCCTGCTCAACTTCCAAAATCAGAGGAGATCAGGCGTGTTCAGGGTGGTATGGCCGTGGATGAGACACTGCCATATTTTTTTGTCCTGCTCTCCTTCTGGTGAGACTGAGTTCTGGGTTTTAGCACCTAGGTCAGTGTCTTGTACCTGGTAAGCATTCAACAGATACATGCGGGATGAATGATTGAATTAATTCCTTGATCTTGCTGTCCAGGTTTAGTTTCACTGACGCTGATATGTGGGTGCTCTATGGGAGGTGGACCTTTGTTTTTAGGAGAAAGATTGCTTCAAAGGAATTATGGAAGGTGTTGATTTCTAGGGGGCTTTGGGGGAACTATGGAAACTCTTAACATACGACTTGTTCTCGCCTCATTGGTCTAGATGTTTCTCCTCGATTGTTACTGTCTGCTGACGGACTTGCCCTGTTTCAGGAGCAGTATCCGGAACCTGACTCATCTGGGCTCTGTCCTTGAGCAGGGTAAGGGATTTTTTTTTTTTTTTTTTTTTTTTAACAGCTATCCTGTCACTGTAGATTCAGAAGCCCTCAGGACCACATCTCATGCACTGTAGTCTGGACTTCCTGATCTGGCTGCACTCAGTCAAGTCCCACTCAGCTCTTAGGTGTCTGTGTCTTTGTAAGGGCTGTTGGAGACAGAAGGACTTTTTTTCCGCTTTGTCAGCAGCTGGCCAAAGAATGCCTGTTAGTCTGCCAGATCCTAACTCTTTCACATTTGCCTGTCTGTGTCTGGAACTTAGGGCAGAATCACTTACCACCTAAGATTACATCTCACTGTTTGCCTTTGTGGTACCCATTGGAGGATAAAAGATGAATAGCCATGAAAGGCATACAGAGGTATTGAACTATGATTCTTTGAAATGCTGTGATTCTGAAAAAAGATCCCTGGTATCTAAGAATACAACTAGAGCCAGACCATTGCACCACCACCCTCCTTTCCCAAGAGCCTTTTTGGAACCATCACTCATTCCATAGTTCCAAACATCCTTGTTTTTGTTTAATTTTTATCTAATAAATGTTATTAAACAATTTTAATGGTGAAACACACAGAGGAAATGACAAACTAGCATGTGTTGTCTTTTAAATGCACTTAGTTCAAGTGGTTAAGTCAGTTGTTCCTGTTGTTAGATTGCTGTTGTCTAGTCTGCTTTCCTTCTTTAGGTGGGAGGAGTCTCTGAACAGACTTACAAAAAGCAAAAAGGACCAGCTCTTCTTTAGCTGATTGATCATTCTTTTACATCTTACTCTTTTCAGCACTTAAATTCAGATTGTACTTTGCTAATTGCTTTCAGATCATGACACAGAAGAGGTCTTAAGGTCAGTTCAGGAGTTCTTTAGCTGGGGTCCATTTGATACTTCTCCACTTGTAAACAAAAGTTTGTATGTAGTTAAATATATATCCTTTTCTAGGGAAAGTATCCTTAGTTTTCATCAGATTCTCACTGGAGTTTATGACCTAAAAAAAGTTAAGACTTAGTATTTTATTTATTTATTTATTTATTTAAGATGGAGTTTTGCTCTTGTTGCCCAGGCTGGGCACAATCTTGGAGTGTAATGGCACAATCTTGGCTCACCGCAACCTCCGCCTCCCAGATTTAAGTGTTTCTCCTGCCTCAGCCTCCCAAATAGCTGGGATTACAGGGGTCCACCACCACGTTTGGCTAATTGTTTTGTATTTTTAGTAGAGATGGGGTTTCACCATGTTGGCCAGGCTGGTCTCGAACTCTTGACCTCAAGTGATCCACCTGTCTCGGCCTCCCAAAGTGCTGGGATTACAGGCACGAGCCACCATGCCTGGCCTATGACTTAGTATTTTATAAGAATTTGGGGGCCTGGCATGGTGGCTCACGCCTATAATCCTAGCACTTTGGGAAGCCGAGGCGGGATGATCACTTGAGCCCAAAAATTCAAGACCAGCCTGGGCAACATAGTGAAACACTGTCTCTACAAAAAATACAAAAATTAGCAAGGCGTGGACGTGGTGACATGTGCCTGTAGTCCCAGCTACTTGGGGGCTGAGGTGGGAGTATCACTTGAGCCTGGGAGGTCGAGGCTGTGGTGAGCCAAGATTGCACCACTACACTCCAGCCTGGGTGACAGAACAAGACCCTGTCCCAAAAACAACAAAAAAGGAATTTGGGGCTCCTGCCTCATATAACTGGTTAGTGGCAAAGTTGAGATAGACTCTGAAATCCTGGGATTGTCTCTACAAGAATCCATATTTGTCTTTTTTACTGTATCCTACTGTCTAATTTACACTCTTTAAGCACTAAACTCCTTTTTAACGTGTTTATCTTGCCTATCAAGTTGCTTTTTGAGAAAATGAGCCATGTATTTGTGTTTCCCCATAACTCCTAATACATCTGCACAAAGTAGTACCTTGCTGGTTCTGTTGACTGACTAGTAGCATTGGAAGGCACAAAAGCTTGGGTTGGTTATTACTTTCCCTTTCCATTATCTTTTTTTTTTTTCTTTCTTTCTTTCTAAGTTGGGGTCTTGCTCTGTCACCCAGGCTGGAGTGCAGTGGTGCAATCATAGCTCACTGTAGCCTCAACTTCTTGGGCTCAAGTGATCCTCCCACCTCAGCCTCCCCAGTAGCTGGGACTACAGCCATTGGACAGCATACCTGGTTAACATTTTTAGTTTTTATAGAGATGAGGTCTCACTATATTGCCCAGGCTGGTCTCAAACTTCTGGACTCAAGCAATCTGCCCACCTTAGCCTCCAAAAGTATTGGGATTACAGGTGTGAGCCACCACACCCAGCCCCTTTCCATTATCTTAGCAGCTGTCACAGTTATTTAGCCTGATCTTTTTAAGTGGGCATACTCCCTTTTCTCTCTGTTTTTACAGTGCTGCTTACACAGTTTCTCCTCCTAAATCCAACCTTTGTAATTGGGAGTTTTACAGAGCAGTGTATTTGGTATGCTGTGAACTCTTCCCTAGGTCACTCAGTGGCATCCTGTGAGCCAGGTTGTCTGAAAAACTTCAAATCTTGGTGAGGGGTGGGGTGGGTGTATCTCCCATATGAGGGATTGTTCAGGGGATCTGACTCAGTTGCCAGCTCCTGAGTTTCTAGTATGCCAAGGCTTTTGTGATAAGATGAGCAAGAATTTTTCAAGCTCAGATTTGGGGAACATAGGTTCTTGCCATGCTTTCTCATTGGCACAATGTGTGACTTTTGGGCAGATACTTAACCTCTGTCTATTTACTTTTTCTGTTTTTGAGACAGGGTCTCACTTTGTCACCCAGGCTAGAGTGCAGTGGTGTGATCTTGGCTCACTGCAGCCTCAACTTCCTAGGTTCAAGTGATCCTTCATCCTCAGCTCCCCAAGTAGCTGGGACTGCAGGAACGTACTACCACACCTGGCTAAGTTTTTGGAGTTTTTGTAGAGATGGGATTTCGCCATGTTGCTCAGGCTGGACCTCTGTTTTCTCATCTGATAATGAAAAGCAATTATTTTCATAAAATACTTTCAAAGATGAGTCTAATAATGCAGATGAGCCATTTTGAGTTCCTTACAGCAAAGATGCTGTAGAAATTTCAGGATTTTCCCCCTTTAATTATAATATGGGTAGCTTATCCTAAGAGCCTGTGACTATTGGAATGGTCATCTTTTTTGTTTGTTTGTTTGAGACGGAGTCTTGCTCTGTCGCCCAGGTTGGAGTGCAGTGGCGCTATCTCACTCACTGCAACCTCCACCTCCCGGGTTCACGCCATTCTCCTGCCTCAGCCTCCCGAATAGCTGGGACTATAGGCGCCTGCCATTATGCCCGGCTAATTTTTTGTATTTTTAGTAGAGATGGGGCTTCACCGTGTTAGCCAGGATGATCTCGATCTCCTGACCTCGTGATCCGCCCGCCTCAGCCTCCCAAAGTGCTGGGATTACAGGCGTGAGCCACCGTGCCCGGCCTGGGATGGTCATCTTTTTGAGACCAACAGTAGAAAGAAATTTGCAGTAGTGACTGACACATTAAAGCAACTCCAAAACAAATCTGAGTGAAATAGTGTCCTGGAGTTGGGGACATGTGGGTGATATCTGGGTTGCATTTTCTCTCTAGTTATCTGTGGAGAGGGTCCTGTCTGAATGATTGTGCTTTTAACATTTAGGGAATGAGCTTGACAGTTTCTGCTTCTTCCCTCCCCCTGCCTTGAACTGCCTTGATAGGCAGTGTCTCCTCTGTTGTGTGGCTATATTCCAGTCTGTAAACATGACTGCTATAAGGAGAGTGCAGGGTATTGTTTATTTTGTAAAACCTGTCTCATTGCCATGTAATATTTATTTGCTCAAGAGCTCCTATTGTGGTGACATTCTTGTGGTGAGCATGGCCCTTTAAAGATTTTCTCAAATGTTAAATGAGCCCCGACTGGTGTCCTGAAAAGCATTTAAGCTTCTCTACCTAGAGTTTAAGCAAGAGTAGCAGTACTCCCAGTGGAGCCTGGGCTGGGGTCTAGAGAGAAGGTGGCAGATGATAGGCAGGGGCGGTTGTGGTCCCGTAGCTCGTTTGCACAAAGGAGGGGCTGGCCTCTCCTGGGGAGGTATTTCCGCTCACTGGAACAAATGAGGGCTCTCAAAAGGCTGTAATGTAATGAAGCTTCTCTGGTGACGTCACTTGTAAATGTGGTCAAAGTCCAGTTCTTGGGGGCTAGTAGAAGCAGGAGTAGAGATCGGTCGGTTTGCATGCTTTCACTTCTCAGCTGTCACTGCCATGGTGCCTACTTTCAGCCAGTGAACCAACACAGCTGGGCCGGGCATGAACGCTTACAAGTATCAGAAGTTCCTGGAGGGACTCAACAACCTTAGAGGTATTACAAGGCTTCAGGCTCCCTACCCTTTGTCCTTGCTGATTATGTGAGCACTTATTATGGTGTGTGTTGTCTAGGGTCTGTAAAGCCCTCCTGGTCTGAACTGGCCCTATTTTTTATGCGTTTAGGCAATTAAACAGAAGGGATAGAGTTTGTAAATGCAATCCTAAGTGAGTAGGAGAGAATCTCCTTAGGTACTTCAGCAACAGCATGTTGTCTTGCTTGAATGGACAAGTAAGAAATGTCCCCTGCATTCTTGAGCTCAGAGGGCTCAGGGCACTCCCTGTTGTTTTTTTTTTTGAGGTAGCCAGACAGTGTGGGTGGAGGGCTCTTGCCATAGGGCCCTGCAGACTCACCCAGGTGTAATTAGGTTTTTTGGGCCAGGGTTTCCAGTTGCTTATGTCTACAGTGAGTCAGAGTCCCATGTGGAGAGAACTGGAGTTGGGAGTGGGGAGGAGGGTGGAGGGAGGAATGCAGGTTGATGGGCTATTTGTAAGCCTTTTGTAAAGTAAGCCTTTGTAAAGGGTAAAACAATGACTTTGAAAGAGGCAGCTTTTTATTAAAGTAATATTTAAAGGAAATAGTGTTTTCTTTGCATCATTGGCAAATTCTTCACTGACCGGACATGAGAGGAATGTACTTAGATGTGATGTAGGACTCTTTTTGGATATTAATGGAAAAAAAATGAATGAAATCTTTTTAATTTCCCTTCTCTAATTAACAAGTGGTTTTATTTCCATTTGCAGAGGAGGGTGCTCAAACCATTTTTCTTTCATCAGTAGTTAGGATTCTGGACCCAGAGCAACCATGGGGTGTGGAGAGAGTGGGAGGAGGTAGAGGGAGGAAAGGAGTAAGCTGGGTTTTCTCAGGGATGAGGAAAGTGGCAGACAGGGTGTGGGCAGGAGATCCGTACTCACTTCTTGCCAGGATATATAGATGTTTTACTTTCTTTCACTATCTGTTGAAGAACTCTGGTTCTAAGAAATATATATGGAGAGCTTTGTATGCTATAAAGGGATATACAGGTCAGGCATGGTGGCTTGCACTCATAATCCAAACATTTTGGGAGGCTGAGGTGAGAGGGTCCCTTGAGCCCAGGAGTTCTAGACGAGCCTGGTCAACATAATGAGACCCCCTATCTCTACAGAAATGTTAAAAAATTAGCTGGGCATGGTGGTATGCACCTGTAGCCTTAACTACTTGGGAAGCTGAGGTGGAAGGATCACTCCGAGTTCATCTTAGAGGTGCAGAACCCAAATAACACAGCAAAGAGCCCCAGAGTCTGGAGGGAGAACAGTGCTGCTGTCTGGTGCTAGAGACCATGTGAAGAAGGGAAGAATACCCACATCTGATCAAGCATGTGTGTAAAATGCACCTTCGTCTCTGAGAAAGAGCAGTAGTATGGTGCTTTAGAGTGAAGGCAATAGATCTTTTCTCTCCACACTACTACTCACCTTGAATGGAGTTTTGTTTTCTAATCTCTCATTCACTATTGTTTGCTTCATTCACTTATATATCTGTATAATAGTCTTTTAGCATAAAACATACAATATATAGCAGTTTCTCTTGTTCACTCAAAGAAAGGATCAGATTTAAACTCTTATTTGCTCCCGCATCCTGAGTCTTTCTCAGGTGGGAGAAGTTCCTGGAAAGAGGTCTTGTAGTTCTTTTGGTTTAGTCCTTACCATTTTTTGGAATGTTGCTATAGGTCTTAGACAACTATTCCCCCAATTCTGGGCTGCCAGACAGAGAGTTAGATACAAATCATTGCCTTTGTCAGATCCTCCTGTGGGTTGAGTTTTACCCACTGTGCCCCCTGATTATGGCGAATGGTTACTTACCTTCTTCTTTTCACTTAATATCTTTGTGTATTCCAGAAGGGCTGATGGAGAGAGGTAATTGGCTCCCCTCTTCATTTAGTTACTGACTGTTGCTTTTCTTGGCATGGTTCAGCTTGTAGACATTCCTCCATCTAGTGGGTAACTGTTGAAGGGAATCCAGTGGGAGAATAGACACATTGTACAAGTTTTTGAAGTTCCAATCCCCAAATTCCTATGAATTATTGGTGTTTTGATGCCAGGATTGGGGTGCAATATTTTCCACTGCTGGTGCTTTTTCTGGAGGGCTTTAACTTATATTTCTCGAGCCTGCCAAAAACTTCATAGTTATTGGGGTGATTTCTGCCCAGATGGACCTCTCTCGTGGGTATGACAGGATGAACTATTGACCCAAGTCCTGCTTTTTGGCAGAGTCCAGACCTGTGCCATGACTGGGATAAGTAGGTAATTAGGGATTAATTAGGGAGGCAGAGAGGTAGGTGAAGTAGAGTGATGAGAAAGTGGTTCACTAGCCTTTACTAAGAAAAATTTGTGATAGGACTGTGCGATAACTGACTTTTAAAACAGAAATATAATGGCCAGGTGCAGTGTCTCATGACTGTAATCCCAGTGCTTTGGGAAGCTGAGGCAGGAGGATCAGTTGAGCCTAGGAGTTTGAGACCATCCTGGGCAGCAGTAGCAAAACCCTATCTCTAAAAACAAACAAACAACACAAAAATTAGCCGGGCATGGTGGTGTGTGCCTAAGTGTCAGTTTCAGCTACTCAGGAGGCTGAGGTGGGAGGATTACTTCAGCTGGGGATTTCGAGGCTGCAGTGAGCTATAATCATGCCACTGTACTCCAGCCTGGGTGACAGAGTATGCCCCCCACCTTTTTTTTTTCAATCTCCGCCTCCCGGGTTCAAGCCATTCTTGTACCTCAGCCTCCTGAGTAGCTGAGATTACAGGCATGTGCCCCTGTGCCTGGCTAATTTTTTGTATTTTTAATAGAGATGGGGTTTCGCCATGTTGGCCAGGCTGATCTCAAACTCCTGACCTCAAGTGATCTGCCCGCCTTGGCCTCCCAGAGTACTGGGATTACAGGCATGAGCCACTGTGCCCAGCCCCTGTCGCTTAAGTAAATAGATAGATTAAAAAAAAAAACAAAACATATATACCCCAACATACCTATGTAATTTTACCCTTCTCTTCCTTTGCATATACTGTCTTATTCCCTCTGCCTGGAATCCCATTATTTTCTTCGTTTTGTACCAAATTTCTACTCATCTTTCAATGCCTAGCTCAAGTCTCATTTTCCCTCCCTAAGTTTTGTTTTTGTTTTTGTATTCCCAGTAGAATTATTCTCTCTCCCTCAGCTATGTTGTCATGGCACTTTAAACATACTTATTTTAGGGCATATCACATTATGTTTTAGTTATTTTATTAAACATTTGATTTTCCTGCTAGTCTTTACTTCTTGGTCAAGTTTTCTGTAATTTTCTTTCTTTTCTTTTTTTTTTTTTTTTGAGATGGAGTCTTGCTCTGTTGCCCGGGCTGGAGTGCAGTGGCTGGATCTCAGCTCACTGCAAGCTCCACCTCCCGGGTTTATGCCATTCTCCTGCCTCAGTCTCCCGAGTAGCTGGGACTACAGGTGCCTGACACCACGCCCGGCTATTTTTTTTGTATTTTTTGGTAGAGACGGGGTTTCACTGTGTTAGCCAGGATGGTCTCGATCTCCTGACCTCGTGATCCGCCCGTCTCGGCCTCCCAAAGTGCTGGGATTACAGGCTTGAGCCACTGCGCCCGGCCATCTGTAATTTTCTTAGGCTTCAGTTTTTTCATTTGTAAGAAAGGGGATGATAGAATTTACTTTACAAGATGTTGTGAGGATTAAATGAAATAGTGAATATAACATCTGATGCAGACTAGGAGCCTGATAGATGTTAGCTATACTGTTTCTAAAGGTAGGAACTGTGTCTCATTTATCCTTGAGTCTTCTTCACCTAGCATAGTACCTGGCACATAGTAAGCATAAAAAGAATACTTGGGGAATTGAATTGAACTAAATTCATATATTTAAATGTCCTTCAGTAGTCAACATAGGAAGTTAAAAAAATATTCTAACAATGGTGCCTATGCTGCATACTTTTATTTAAGCATGCTTTTTGTGGGTTTTCTCTTCAGTGCCAGGTTATGACCCTCATAAGAAACTCCATAGTCGGCCAGGCGCGATAGCTCACGCCTGTAATCCCAGCACTTTGGGAGGCAGAGGCTGGCGGATCACGAGGTCAGGAGATCCAGACCATCCTGGCCAACATGGTGAAATCCCATCTCTACTAAAAATACAAAAATTAGCCAGGTGTGGTGGTGCGTGCCTGTAGTCCCAGCTATTCAGGAGGCTGAGGCAGGAAAATCACTTAAACCCAAGAGGCGGAGGCTGCAGTGAGCTGAGATCACACCTCTGCACTCCAGCCTGGGTGACAGAGCCAGACTGTCTCAAAAAAAAAAAAAAAAAAAAAAAAAAAGAAAAGAAACTCCATAGTCATTTTATAGTCATACCTAATTTTTGGTCTAAAGATTATATTACCCGAGACAAAATTAAACCCAATCTCAAAGAATGAAAATGTACTACTATTGAAAACATTGGAAAAATGGTACTACTAGTCTATAACTAGTTCCAGAGGAGGGGTTTCAGGTATTTTGAACAGTGGCAGTATTGTTGAATAAGTAGAAAAGGTGACTACTGAGAAAGAACATGGTCCTTTTTGGTTCTCTTAGTTCTGATACATTTGTCAGATCATGTTTCTCATTATCTTAGAGCTTTACTTGGGACATCCACTTAGTCTGCCTGCTGAGAAGCCTGTCCCCTGTTACCACATACAGCCAAGCAGGACAAGCTCTCACACCCCAACATATACCCTCAGAGAGTGAATTCTTTTTTTAAAGAGGAGTGCTTTTTTCCCTTCTTCAACTTGGCTTGGAAAAAAGACTTTTTTGACTGTTTTTCTGATGTTAAATGATGGACTATATTGTCCTTATGGAAAGCAGGGAAAAATAAACTAATAAAATCACCAAAATCCTACAAATTACTAGACTCATATTTTGCTGTATTTCCATCATCTTTTCTCTATCAATATGTATATAATGTTGCTTTTATATATATCTATTGTTCTCTATCTTGCTCTTTATTATTTTGTGAGCATTCTTTATACCTTTATCTATCTATGATTTTTTACAGCTTTATGGAATTCCATCAAATGGAAGGTTCATTTATTTAACATACTCCAGTAGTGGGGCATGTACATTTCTAATTTTTCACTGCTATGATAATGAACATCCTTGTAAATAAATTTTTCTGTGCATTTCTGATTTTTTTAAAGGATGGATTTCCACAAGTGGAATTACTGGGGGTTAATATATATATTCAAAGCTCTGGATGTTGGCTTTTAATTTTATTTCACTTTTAAAAGCTACTGAGGGTAAGAAGAGGATACCTGTAACACTGAATACCTCTCTGATAGCTCTTGGCCCCTTGTCCTCTAGGGATAGCCCTGTCTTCAGGCTTAGTGGCTGGGGGCTCAGATGTTTTATTATCCAGTTAATTTCATGGTGGAACAGGTGCCAAGTGGCCTTCTCACTTAGTCAGCAGCTCCCATCATGTCATCATCATATCACTGCACTACTTTATTCTGAAGCTTTTCTCACAGCAACTCTAGGCATTTAAATAGCTTCATTGATCCTTCCAACCCCAGTACCCTTTTCTCTTGTGGTGGTAAGAGACCCATTAATGTTGATTGGGAAACTGCAGTAGCAAAAATGACCATCAATATTGTACAGAAATCCCACATTGGAACCCTAGATTGGTACCAGGTTGAGGTTCTCTTTGTTTTCCTGCTGTTACTGAGCTAGCACCTAGGTAATAAATTGGGCCAGCTTAATTTGATAAAATAGGTTGACAAATTTTACTGTGTCAGCACTCCTGCTTTGGTAGATTTCTGCCTCTGGAAGAACCAGAACTGGTGCTGTGTTTTAAATCAGTGTATTACAGCCAAGTGCAAATCAGCTTCTGTTACGTGGGACTGATAGCCTTAGAGTAGAATTATAGACTTGATGAGAGTACATCCTTGTTTCTGACTTGGAGTTTACATCCTAGAGCAGACAACGTGAAGTTTTCCAGCTGATGATAGGCTGGGGATCTTTGGAGATTAGCTGGAGGACTGAGAGAAGGCACATGTGTAAGACTTGATGTGTAGGGGGCCAATGAGAAAGTCTCTGCTGCAGTTAGGATAGTGGAAAATGGCTTGAGTCACTGACAGGCTTGTGTCCTTCATAGTGAGAAATGTCTGCCTCTCCCATTTCCAGAGCCCTTAAGCAAAGCTGTCATAAAGGGCGATTCTCTCCACTGCAGGGAATCTGGAAGTCTGCATGCTTCTGGGGTGAGGCCTGTCAACACCTTTTACAGCACTGGGCACCTAGTAGACCATGTGTTTATTTGGATAGTTGATCGTTTTGTTCTGTTAAAGTTTTTTCTCTCCTTAATTGTATACTTTTTAGGCTTACTGCATGTCACTGGGCTAGAGAGGGGCATCAGCACAAACTCACTTTGGGGTTGTTTTCAGTTGCTGCTGTTTTGCAGTGTGTGGGGTCATTCTATTTTTTTGTTACAACTGGAGGTTGTTATACTATCCCTATTTCTCAAAGAGTGAGCCTGTATAGCTAACAAATATACAATACCATTTTCCCCTCATCCTTGCTTTTGTTTTCTTATCAAGTAGGCATTAATATTGAAAGGTTAAGGCCCTCATCCTCACTATGCTCCTGTGGTTTCTTTTGGTTGTTGGAGAAACCCCAGGCTGATAATACTACTTTTATGTCGATTACTCATTGTATCAACTGTGGGGATGGTACTTTCAATGAATACCAGTTAAATAGCATCTCTTGCTCATTTTGGAATGGCAGGAACCTTTTAGACTTCTTGGTTTGAAATCCTTTGATTTGGAAGATCACTTTTTACAATTTGTTATCAACTTAATTGCCTCACTCCTTGATCATGTTCCATGTTTCCTGTTGCATTTACTGGAAGTGTCCATCTCCTTCCTTTCATTGAGAACTTTCTGACAGGATACAAAGATTATTGATAGACCCTGTCTTTGAGGGATTATCAGTCCTATATAGTCTAGTGGGGAGACTGTAGAGGGCATTCGATTTTTTTTTTTTTTTTTTTTTTGAGATGGAGTCTTGCTCTGTCACCCAGCCTGGGATGCAATGGCATGATCTCTGCTCACTGCAACCTCTGCCTCCCAGGTTCAGTGATTCTCCTGCATCAGCCTTCTGAGTAGCTGGGATTACAGGTGTGTGCCACTATACTGGGCTAATTTTTGTATTTTTAGTAGAGACGGGGTTTCACCATGTTGCCCAGGCTGATCTTGAACTCCAGACCTCAGGTGATCTGCCAACCTTGGCCTCCCAAAGTGCTGGGATTACAGGTGTGAGCCACCATGCCCTACCGGCACTAGATATTTATTTATTTATTCATTCATTCATTCATTCATTCAAGACGGAATTTCACTCTTACTGGCCAGACTGGAGTGCAATGGCGTGATCTCAGCTCACTGCAACTTCCGCCTCCCGGGTTCAAGCAATCCTCCTGCCTCAGCCTCCGAGTAGCTGGGATTTGCCCGCCACCACACCTGGCTGAGTTTTTTGTATTTTTAGTAGAGACGGGGTTTTACCATGTTGCCCAGGCTGGTCTCGAATTCCTGATCTCAGGTGATCCACCTGCTTTGGCCTCCCAAAGTGCTGGGATTACAGGCGTGAGCCACTGTGCCCAGCCAGCACTAGATACTTTTAAGGCAGAGGAATGACATAAACAACTAGGGTGGGTGTTTTTTGAGAGGTAGGGTGGGGAGAGATAACTGGCAGCAGTGTGAAAGATCATTTATTGGGATCATTTACAGGGAAGTGGGG
This sequence comes from Trachypithecus francoisi, assembly GCF_009764315.1. NCBI lineage: Eukaryota > Metazoa > Chordata > Mammalia > Primates > Cercopithecidae > Trachypithecus > Trachypithecus francoisi. The sequence continues at coordinate 85,492,502 of NW_022681457.1, read as the reverse complement.
ATATAGCTGAGTCAGTAAGTATGTACCTGATTTTAGTTTGTTTAGGATGCAAAGATGTGAGAGAAGTAAAGAGCAGGGATGTTCAATCTTTCTTTTCTCTTTTTTTTTTTGACAGTTTCCCTCTTGTTTCCCAGGCTGGCGTGCAATGGCACAATCATGGCTCACTGCAACTTCCGCCTCCCGGGCTCAAGCGATTCTCCTGCCTCAGCCTCCCGAGTAGCTGGGATTACAGGTGCCTGCCACCAGGCCCAGCTAATCCAGCATTTTTGTATTTTTAATAGAGACAGGGTCTCGCCATGTTGGCCAGGCTGGTCTTGAACTCCCGACCTTGGATGATCCACCCGCCTTGGCCTCCCAAAGTGCTGGGATTATAGGCATGAGCCACCGTGCCCGGCCAGGGTTGTGAAATCTTTCTAAAAGAGAATTTGGGCTGGGCGCAGTGGCTCATGGCTGTAATCCCAGCACTTTGGGAGGCCGAAGCGGGCGGATCACCTGAGGAGTTGGAGACCGGCCTGGTCCAACATGGTGAAACCCCGTCTCTATTAAAAATGCAAAAATTAGATCGGGCACGGTGGCTCATGGCTGTAATCCCAGCACTTTTGGAGGCCGAAGTGAGCGGATCGCCTGAGGTCAGGAGTTTGAGACCAGCCTGACCAACAAGAAGAAACCCCGTCTCTACTACAAATACAAAATTAGCCTGGTGTGGTGGTGCATGCCTGTAATCCCAGCTACTCAGGAGGCTGAGGCAGGAGAATTGCTTGAAGCCAGGAGGTGGAGGTTGCGGTGAGCTGAGATTGTGCCATTGTACTCCAACCTGGGCAACAAGAGCAAAACTCTGTCTCAAAAAAAAAAAAAACAAGCCAGGTGTGGTGACAGGCACCTATAATCTCAGCTACTCGGGAGGCTGAGGCAAGAGAATCGCTTGAGCCCAGGCGTTGGAGGTTGCAGTGAGCTGAGATCGCATCACTGCACTGCAGCCTGGGCAACAGGGCGAGACTCCGTTTAATAAATTAAAAAAAAAAAAAAAAAGAGAGAGAATTTGGTTTTTAGAAATATTTTATGTTGAATGCTAGCTGGAAGTGGAGATCCACTTTACCCCCACAACTCAAGTTCAACTTGACCCTTATGTTGTGCAATGCTTTGTGTTTGGGTTGGTATTTCCTGGGACTGGTCAGGTGATGCATGTCAGCATGAAGCCTGTGTAGTGTCTGAAGAGTAGTGGCCCCAGGTGTCTATCAGTGATAAGAGGAGAGAAGCCCATTTAGCTCTGGACAGGGCCTCTGTTTCCTCTGAGATCTCTGGTCTACTCTCCCTGGTCTGGGGCTCCATCTTTACAAAACTTTTTACAGATAGATTTGAAGTGCCAACTTCATTCTGTGTTGGAGTGCTGGCGTTGGACACAACTGATTACATCACTGCCTGTTTAAAATATTATCTTCTTTTAACTTCAGTGAGAGTATTTAATGGTTTTCCTTTACCTATCTGATTGCTGTTTGTCTGCTTTGTTGGGTCTTTTCCTTCTTCTGACTCTTAACTGTGGCAGTTTTCTAAGGGGTAAGGCAGTGTAGTGAAGTGGGAAGAACATGGACTTTGGATCCAGGCAGGGCTGGGTTCAAATCTATGTTGTTTTTGTGTGTGTGTGTGGAGAACGGGGTCTCGCTACATTGCCCAGGCAGGTCTCGAACTCCTGGGCTCAAACTATCCTCCCGCCTCTGCCTCCCTGAGAGCTGGGATTACAGGCGTGAGCCACCGCGCCCGGCTCAAATCTATGTTTCTACGTTTATCAGCTGAGTGACCTGGGGCAAGTTACTCACTTTTTCTGAGCCTCAGTTTTTTCATCTGTAAAATGGGGATAACAATATCTTCCATATAAAATTATGAGGATTAAACAGAGTAGTATAAGTAAATTTTCTTATTGCTTGATTGATTGGTTGATTGTAGAGATGGGAGTCTCTGTGGTTGATTGTAGAGATGGGAGTCTCTGTATGTTGTCCAGGCTAGTCTCAAACTCCCGGGCTCAAGCGATCCATCCCCTTGGCCTCGTAAAGTGCTGGGATTACAGCTATGAGCCACTGTGCCCAGCCCAAACTCAGTATTTTCAAACCAAGCTTAAATTTGGCTTTTCTATCCAAGTCCATATTTTTTGACAGTTAAGCTCACATTCTTCCAGTCTCTGAGATTAGAAACCTTGCAGACGTCTGTAACTCTTTACTCTTCATCAACCCCCATTTTCAATGTCATTGAGTTCTTTTGTTCTTCAGAATTTCTCTTAAATTTGTCTTTTTCTCCCCATTCTCTATGCCATGACTCTAGTCCAGTCACTCATCACCTTGTGCCTGAATTACAGCAACTGCCTCATATTTTGTTTTCTGTGTCCTGTTTCTCTCTTCAGTTAATACTGAAGTAGCAGCTAGTTGCCTAGTATTTCCTATTACTGAAAGTCCAAATTTGTTAAAAAGACCTTTTATGAGCTGGACATGGTGGCTCATGCCTGTAATCCCAGCACTTTCGGAGGCTGACACAGAAGGATTACTTGAGGTCAGGAGTCTGAGACCAGGCTAGGCAACATATGGAGACTGTGTCTCTACAAGAAAAAAAAAAATTTTTTTTTAAGTAGCCAGACCTGGTGGTGTGTACCTGTAGTCCCAGCTACTCAGGAGGATGAGGTGGGAAGATTGCTTGAGCCCAGAAGGTTCAGGCTGCAGTGAGCCATGACCCTGTCACTGCACAGTAGCTTGGGGACAGAGCAAGACCCTGTCTTAAAAAAACAAACAAACAAACAAACAAAAAAAACATTTTATGCTTTCATCCCCTTCCTACTTAACCAGGCTTATCTCATATAATTTCCTAGAACACACCTTCAGCTCCACACAAACCCTGTTCCTCATTGTGTCTTATCCTCTCTCATTCATTATCTCTCCTTGCTCTTTCCTTCCTTCCTTCCTTCCTTCCTTCCTTCCTTCCTTCTTTTCTTTTCTTCTTTCTTCTTTTTTGACTGGAGTCTCACTCTGTTGCCCAGGCTGGAGTGCAATGGCGTGATCTTGGCTCACTGCAAGCTCCGCCTCCTGGGTTCACGCCATTCTCCTGCCTCAGCCTCCTGAGTAGCTGGGACTACAGGCGCCCGCCACCATGCCCAGCTAATTTTTTTATTTTTTATTTTTTAGTAGAGACAGGGTTTCACTGTGTTAGCCAGGATGGTCTCAATCTCCTGACCTTGTGATCCACCCGCCTCTGCCTCCCACAGGCATGAGAGATTACAGGCATGAGCCACCGCGCCCGGCCTTTCCTTGCCCTTTAGTTTTCTTACCTGGAATGCCCTCGTTCTTTATACTTAACTGAAACCTATCTATTCCTTCAAGTTTCACTTCAGGTCTTCCTTCTGATGAAGACTTCTCTGATTATTATAGTCCAAGTTGATGTATCACTTTCCCAAGCTAGTTTTATCTATCTATTGAAATTGTAAACTTTTTTGAGAGAACTGTTTTATAGACATTTCTATTATTCCCATGGTGCCTCACTCATGCCTACCCAAGTTTAAATGCTCCTTGCAGATGTGGTGGCCAAAGCCAATCACTCTTTCATTCAACAAATATATATGAGCAACTACCATGTGTGCTGTGCTCTGCACTGGGATCCCAGCAATAAACAACACAGTAACAAGACAGGTTATACTGTACAGAAGCAGACACTAGACAAATATTTGTTGGTCAGCTGAATTTGTGGAAGCCAGGCAGGACTCTGAGGACAAATGATAAGAAGAGGGAGAATTTAGAAAATAAGATACCAATGAAATGACTTATAGGAAAAAGGTGTTTAATGGATTCATTCAGCAAGTAATTATTGAATATCCACTGATATAAATGTATTCCCAGGTATTAGGGATATACCAGTAAATACAGCAAAGTCCTTTCCCTTGTAGAGCTTATATTATATCATTTAGAGGCATTTTTGAAAAGAAAAGCACTTAATATTGGATGAAGCCCTTCTGTGGGAGGACAGCAGTGAAGGAGTTAAAATGCTTCTAGGGCTCTAGGCTTTGTTGAAACAGATGGTTTCTTTGCCCTAGGGAATGTTTTTAAGGGGGATTAGAGGACTGGGCTGAGGAAGGCCTGAGACCTCTTTCCCTCACGCCATAGCACACACACCTGCTGTTCTGGCGCCTGGTGAGCTATGTAACTTGCCCCCACTTGGTAGGCACTTGTTTGCGGGCTTGTGATTGTGACTGTAGGGCTGGCTCTAAGCTTCTGACATTTTTATTTTCCTTTCATGATTTTATTTGTTGTCCAACAGCAATGAAGTCCCATTTTAATTTAACAGACGTTGGTCTTGTCTGTGTTCCTTTCTGGTCCATATTTACTTTTACATAATTGTAATCTTTCTGTTTGTGTGTGTGTGTGTGTGTGTGTGTATTTTTCTCCCAATCCGATTTATTTTATTGTGGTAAAATACACATGACAAAAAAATTGATCTTTGTAAGTACTTTAAAGTATACAGTTCATTGACATTAAGTACATTCACAATATTGTACAAGCACCATGACTATTGAATTCCAGAACTTTTTCATGATCCCAAATGGAAATCCATTAAGCAATCATTCCCCTTCCCTCCAACCCCTGGCAACCACTAATCAGCTTTGTGACTTGCCTGCCCTGGATTTGCTCATTCTGGATATTTTATATAAATTTAGTCATGTGGCCTTTTGTCTCTGGCTTCTTTCACTTAGCATATGCACATAGTTACATGCCTTTTCCATGTAACACTGTAAGGATTTTTTAAGTGTTTCCTTACAAACATTATAATTTTAAGTTATCTTGTTGATAATGGCTTCATTTAGCCATTCCTTTATTGTTGAATATTTGGATTGTTTCAAGTTGTTATTATTTTTTGAAATCCTACAGTGGACACCTCCCTGAGTATGCTCTGCCATCTTTCAGGGAACTCTGAATGTTGCACATCAGCTGCAGAAGAGCCATTGTGCTTGATTTAGGGTAGTGTGGACTGTTATCCAGCTCTGTGGGAGGACAGTCAAGTAATGAATTTTATATAGAAGGGAGTGTTATTCTTTGCAAAATAAGACCATGATCTCCAGGGAGTGTCAGGGAAAAGTTTTTTTTTCCCCACTGCCTAGAATTCTCTGATACTCTCTCTATCCCTTTGGCTATAGGAAAGAATTGATTATAGCAGTTGAAGATTAAATGTTTTATTTATTTACTCATTCAACAAATATTTGAGAGCCTACTATATGCCAGACATTTGAAACTTGCTCATGGGTTGAACTGGCTACATAGTGCCTTTCACTCCCTGGGCGTTTCATACCTGCCTGGGAACAAGACTAGGACCTACTTCCAGAGTAATCAGAGAGGATCCAGAGGCCAGAGCCGTGTGGGGCCTTATTACCTCATGGTTTAATGCCTCAAGATTTGGTACCATTATAGATACTAATCACACATTAATTTGTCTGCTCACTCTAGGGATTTCCAGGCCAGGCTGCCACTTTTCATACGTGGCTATTCTTGTTCACCACTCTAATAGAGTCCTGGCTGCTAGGAGATGAGCCTCAGGCCTGTGCTCTCTTAGTTTTGTTCACTATATCCTGGGCAAGGCAGCAAGGAGAAGGTGCTTATTGAGTGAGTATAAAAGCTTCAGGGACTTTATTATAGTAACATTACTGTGTTCATGCAAGGGGTGAAGTTGGAATGTTACAGATTCTGAGTTAGCTCAGATATACTTGTGATTAGTGCTTCTGGGGCCTTTTTGCTTTCTGGCAGACAGCCCTCCTCCCATTTTTGTCCTTACTGACCCATTTAACAGAATAGTCTTAATTTCTGTCTACTTTGCTAGGAAAATAAAGACCACATAGGGCCATTCAGGGCCACACACCCTGCTTACAAAACCCAGTGTGGAGTAGAAAAAGCACTGGAGGCTGGGCGTGGTGGCTCTGCCTATAATCCCAGCACTTTGGGAGGCTGAAGCGGGCGGATCACAAGGTGAGGAGGTGAGACCATCCTGGCCAACATGGTGAAGTCTCTACAAAAATGCAAAAAATTAGCTGGGTGTGGTGGCGCATGCCTGTAGTCCCAGCTACTTGGGAGGGAAATTGCTTGAACCCAGGAGGCAGAGGTTGCAGTGAGCTGAGATTGCACCACTGAACTCCACCCTGTCAACAGAGCCTCGACTCCATCTCAAAAAAAAAAAAAAGAAAATAAAACACTGGAAACAATTGCTAGATCTTAAACATTCACTTAGGAAAATGCCAAACCTGTAGAATTGGAGAATTGGAGTAAGAAGCAGAGAGGCTAGTGAGAGAGTTCAGGGATTAGGCCTGATCTCTATCCTCTTCCACCTACCACTTGTTGCATTTCCTTCACTGTCAGAATTTGATTGTTCTGTGTCTGTATCTTTGGGTGTATTTTTCTAGTGTATTTGAAAAACTGTTGAATGGGCCGGGAGGGAAGAAGGTTAGACAATCAGGAGTAGAGACTCTGTTATATCTCTCTCTAGACCTAGACCCTGGAGTTAACTGAAGGCCCAGAGTTACTGAGGGGCGGCTGTGTTTGTTTTTCGGTAGGCTGGCTTTACTGAGTGGGATACAAAAGCCCAAAGCACAGGCCATTCCCATAAGCCTAACATTTTCATATTTCTTTCTCTGCCAAAGAATCTTTGGTTAGGGTTAAGAATAACTAGTCTGTCTGTGGAAATACCAAGGCCTTTTGTTTGCCAGAAGAAAAGGGCTTTTGATTAAGGCTGCCTTCTCTCGCTCTCTTTTTTTTTCTTAAGCTGCTGTGGGAAGACTTCAGAGCCTCTGAAGGTGCTGTATATTTAAGGGGTGTAAGGGAAGGAATGATAGCTAAATAGAACTAAGAGAGACTTAATCGTGCTTTACCACACATTTGTGCAGAGATGAACCACAGCAACAAAATCTATCCAATTTTTGGTCATTGCTTCTACTAGCCTTTCTTTCTTCCTACTTTTATGAAATCTACCCAAAACAGTAGTTCCCAAAGGACCTGCTGTACTGATCTGACCTTGAATCACACTCTATCACTTAGTATGATTTGGGGCATGTTACTTAACTTTTCTATTTAGGCTAGAGTTTTGCAACTATAAAATGGAGATTATAAAAATTAAGATTTTGCAACTATAAAATGGAGATTATATTTTCATAGGGTTATAATGAGAATTGAATGAGTTAATATGTGAAAAATACTTAGAACAGTGCCTGGCACATAGTAAGAGCTCATCCCAGTAAATATTACTACTACTGCCTATGGCAAATGCTGAGTGTAGCTTTATTTTTCTGATTAGTAATTCCAAATGTGGCTTTCTAGGGTTAGCAGAGCCAGGGCTTTTTCTTTATAGAATGAAAAGGAAGCAGACATTCCCATTAGGCATGAACTTTTTATCAGTCAGAGGTAAAGGGAAAGATTTATTCTCTGTGTGGACTCATCTTAGAGGCCCAGTGTCTTCTTAATTGAATGTCAACAAGGGAATCAGTTTCATCATGAAGAACTTACTCTTTGGCAAAAGCAAGGGCGGGGGTTGGGTTGTCTACTTTTAGTCTTTGTCTGAGAGTAGTGATGTTTCTTTTGCCCTAGGAAAGCTTGAACGAAGGTATGGAGAAGGGGCCCCTGGTCCTCCAAATTTATAGTAGTAAAAGAAGCAAGAAACATCTTAGTAGGAAAAGGGGAAACCCTCAGGGCTGGGTCTGGTCCCAGTGACTCTACTACCAGGTCTGGAGAATGTCACTAGTGGAGGCTCTGGGCAAGTGCCTGGCCACTGCATTTTCCTGGACATAGTAAGAGATGTGCAGAATGACCTGCCTTAAGCCTCTGGGCTGTTTGTTTTATAAACTGCCGCCTCCTTCCCCAAATTGCTGGGAGTGGCTAAGGAAGTGACACAGAATTTTAGATTTTTGTGTCTTTCTTGCCCTTTTCTGTATTGTCTTTAGTTTTTAGGAAGGACTTTCTTGGCTGCCTTCTCCCTACCCCACCTCGCTCCATCCTCTCTTGCAAAGTAAAATTTCATCTTACTTCCTGCAGGAGGTTAGGTTGTAAAGTTTACACATACAGTGAAGATACCAAATAATCAAAATTATCATGGAAAAATATCTCAAATGACCCAGAAATCAAAGTATATAAGCATGGTTTTGTGTATATGCCACGACAGAGTTGGAATACCATATGAAATAGTTGGCCTGTAATTAGGAGAAATTTTATGTGAAAAAACAAGTATTCTCAAAAACTAGAATCATATTCAGCATTCAGAATGCTTACAGTGTGAAGAGGCATACTGGACTGAGACATGCTAAAGTCTCAGATTCAAGTCCTCTCTTCTCATGTTCACCCTGGGGAATAACTTCACTTTGGTGTAAAACCTCATTGAGTGGAATTGTGAGCAAACTTTTGTACTGTTTAAAGTATTTTTCTCTTCCTAGTCAAGTTTGCATAAATGCAAGTGTGTTGTGATTGTATTTTATCCTTCTTTTCTGCTGTTTTTCTAATTTCTTCTTCCCTTTTAAAACTCCTCACTGCAGGGGGGCAGTGGCTCACGCCTATAATCCTAGCACTTTGGGAGGCTGAGGCAGGTGGATCGCTTGAGGCCAGGAGTTTGAGACCAGCCTGGCCAACATGGTGAAACCCTGTCTCTACTAAAAAATACAAAAATTAGCTGGGTGTGGCCAGGCGCGGTGGCTCACGCCTGTAATCCCAGCACTTTGGGAGGCCAAGGAGGGGGGATCACGAGGTCAGGAGATCAAGACCATTCTGGCGAACATAGTGAAACCCAGTCTCTACTAAAAATCCAAAAAAAAAAAAAAAAAAAGCCGGGTGTGGTGGCGGGCTCCCATAGTCCCAGCTCCCCCAGAGGCTGAGGCAGGAGAATGGTGTGAACCCGGGAGGCGGAACTTGCAGTGAGCTGAGATCGCGCCACTGCACTCCAGCCTGGGTGACAGAACGAGACTCCTTCTAAAAAAAAAAAAAAAAAAAAAAAAAAGGCCGGGTGTGGTGTCAGGCACCTGTAATCCCAGCTACTCAGGAGGCTGATGCAGGAGAATCACTTGAACCCAGGAGACAGAGATTGCAGTGAGCCAAGATCACACCTCTGTACTCCAGTCTGAGTGGCAGAGTGATACTCTGTCTTTAAAAAAAAAAAAAAAAAAATCCTCACTTTCTTCTTCTAAATCCATTTTATAGCACACAGCAATTCTTCTCTTACCCAGAATGCTTATTTGTGTGTTTGCTTGTCCCATTTCTTAATTATTTTCGTTGTTCAGAATTCTTTAAAGGAGAATTGAGAGTAGGAAGGGAAGACTTCTAATAGTCCTCTTCATTTAAATTCTGTAATCATAGCTTCCACTCTCCTCCTCTTAGGTCCTCTAACTTTTGATTCTTATACCTTGCATATGAGGCTCTTTCTTTCCTTCTTTTCCCCCCCATTTTGGTCATTTTTCTGTAGAAAATTTCTGTTTATGCTTGAGGAGTTAAATATGAATTCTTGTTATACTTACTAAGCATCACTTGTTCTATCTCTAAATGTTTAATAGGTTTTTAGATCAATCCCAAATTCATAGTGTCATGAAAAGATAGATGAGGAACTAAGCCCACTTGGAGAAGACAAAGGATACTTGGCCCAAGTAATATAGCTAGTTATTGACAAGCTTAAACCGTGACCCAGGGTTCTGATGTGCACTTTAATGCCTTTCCTCCAAATCACGTTGCTTGCTGTTGAAGCCTTGACTAGGAGTAATCTTTAGTAAGATCCTTGAATTGTGACTTCTTTTCTTTTGTTTAATTTTATTACAGTTCCTTCCTTTAACAAAAATGCTAAGTAATATAAACTTTAAGAGGATTAAAATTAGTTAGGTTTCAAAGGTATATTTGAGAATTATGTAGCATCTCTTGAGATAGTCTAGAGACCTTAGAGCTATATTGGGGCCTAAGGACTAGGAATCGCTGTCATCAGACTAGAGGTTTGAGAAAAGGGAGATTTTTATTTGTTTTTGAGACGTAGTTTTGCTCTTGTTGTCCAGACTGGAGGCGCAATCTCGGTTCACCACAACCCCCGCCTCCCAGGTTCAAGCGATTCTCCTGCCTCAGCCTCCTGAGTAGCTGGGATTACAGGCATGTGCCACCACGCCCAGCTAATTTTGTATTTTTAGTAGACACGGGGTTTGTCCATGTTGGTCAGGCTGGTTTCAAACTCCTGACCTCAGGTGATCCGCCCGCCTCAGCCTCCCGAAGTGCTGGCATTACAGGCGTGAGCCACCGTGCCCAGTCTAACTAGTGTTTCTATAGGAGTTTTCCAGATTGATGCCTAATGTGCAAATAACTGCATCATCAGTCCCTGGCTGTCATCATTTTGCTGTGCAAAAAGAGAACATCAGAGAGGGGTCCAGGAGCCACTCCACATATCATTCATAAATGTTATTGTGAATGGAGAGAGGGATGATGGTGGGGGCAGACATATTTGTGTTCATAGAGGAAGGTAGAACTGTAATCTTCATACCTAATTGCTAATTGGCATTGATAATATAACCATCTTTCAGAGAGTCAGCTCCAAGAAGTAACTGGGAAACATCTCAGTTTTGCTCCAGGCACTATTTCCTTTGCCATCTATACCAGAAGCTGTGGTGAATGGGAAAGCCATTGCTTTCTGAAGTGCCTTTAGGCCTTTCTCAGTGACTCTTACGTTTTAAGAATCATTTGGGTGAGCATAATGCTGAAATCCTGTAGCTATGAAAGCTGCCCTGCCATGGCAATAAAGCTCCCCATTGAATAAGTAAAATGGCAATTTCCAAGAATCTGGGTGGTAGTTATTTCAATCAAGTTGAGAAATGGGATCACCGAGAGAGGGATTTCCGCAGAATCTAGGCTGTCAGGGAAATCTTTATTCCCCATTGTCTTCTCCTTACAAATTCCAGAATTGGAGTATGAGGTTATATTTGTGTCCTCAGTAAGCCCATAAAGGTTAGCCAGTGTGCTACCTTACAGTTACATTGTAATTTTCCTTTTTAACATTCTTTTTTTTTTTTAGTTAAATTTTACTTTAAGTTCTTGGATACATGTGCAGAACATGCAGGTTTGTTACATAGGTATACAGGTGCCATGGTGGTTTGCATTCTTTTATGTACTGAACATAATCTTAGTACCTCACAGATGGTGCACATGTACTAACACCTTTCCTGAAACCTTAAAATATGAGAAATATAGAAATACAGTAGTTTGTAAGTCTTCGCTCTTGGGGAAGCCAATTTTGGATTTCTTTTGTCTTTTTGTGCTATCATACTCCTTGAAAGGGGTAGTAAAAGCGTTTTTCTCTTTTTCCCCTCTCTGTAGTTCACCCCAGTGGGCACATAGTTGCTGGATTCAGCAACATTCTTTCCCAAATGATTCTTAAGGCATGCGGGTCACTGAGGTTTATTTTTAAATCCATAACCCAGGGTTCAGCAGTTGTCCTTAAGTCCCATGAGGAGGCTTTCAGCTGCCCAGACACCCCCACGTCTTTACTGGGCACATTCCAACAGTCCTAAAGTCCTGACCCTCAGGAGTGAAATTTTGGTCTGGTGTCTCACTCCTGGAATTCCTTCATGAGGCACGGCCATGGCATGAATCAGGTATCAGATTGGAAAGCCAAGGGATCAGGTGGCTTGTGATTATAATATAAAAAGTTTCTAACTGGTAAAGTGGTTTTGGAGACTTAATGCGTATTGAAAGTTTCCTTCTGCTTTATTGTCAGCCTTAGCCACCTCTTGATGGTCTCTTTAGTTACTTTCCTGGATTGTCTAGGAGCATGCTGGAGGCAGTCAGGACATAAGGAGTTAAACTGCAGTGAACTTAGGGAGAATGATTAAACAGTGATTAAGTGATATTTTAACTTCTGTTTACAGGGGAGAAATGGATGTCATCAGGAAAAGGGTTTGTTTGCGTTTTGACTGAAGTCATCTTATCTTAACCAGGGTTGCCTGCCCTTATTCAATTTCATTTTTAGCTGCAAGGTGAACTCCCCCACGCACTTATTTTCTGATGTCCATCTTTGTCTTTGCTCGTATTCCACCCCTTCCTTTCTTTCCCCCAACCCCGTGTTGCTCTAGGAAAACCAGCTGTACTCAGAACAGACTTGGGGTGGGACTTAGCTGCCCTCCTGCATCTTCTGTTTCTGGAAGTCTTCGGGATGAAGCATAGATGGGAGAGTCAGGATGCTGGAATGCCATTGAACTGGTGGAAAAAGCACTAGATAGGCAATTGAAGAGGCTTGGGTTTGAATTCCAGCTCTGCTACTTATTAGCTGTGTGATCTTGGACAAATTCCTTAATCTCTGTAAGTCTTAGTTTCCTGATCTGTAAAATGGGGGTGATAATTTCTACTTGAAAGAATAAGAATTAGAGAGAATTAGAGTTGCGTATATAAAGAGCATTGCCTGACGCACACACAGTAGGCATTCAATTATGTGTGATCAAAAGAGGTCAGAGTTGATGGTAGAATTTAGACTGCCTCGGTTAGCTTTTTGCCTATTTTTCCTAGTGCTCATTGTATCGTCTATATATTATAGTTTAAAGTTATGCTGCCAGACACAGTAATCTGTAATCCCAGCCTTTGAGAGGCCAAGGCAGGTGGATCACTTGAGGTCAGGAGTTTGAGACCAGCCTGGCCAACATAGTGAAACCCGTCTCTACTAAAAATACAAAAATTAGCCAGGCGTGGTGGCACGCGCCTGTAATCCCAGCTACTCACGAGGCTGAGGCAGGAGAATCACTTGAACCCAGGAGGTGGAGGTTACAGTGAGCTGAGATCACACCACTGCACTCCAGCTTGGGCAACAGAGCAAGACTATCTCAAAAATAAAATAAAATAAAATAAAAAATGAAGTTATGCTATCCTTTGCTTTTATTACAGTCTAATAAGGAGCTTGGACAACTCTTAGACCCCCCATAATCTCCATCACCCTCCTCAAAGCTGCTCTAAAACAAATTTAAGTAAAAAGTGTTTGTTATATAAATGCAGGATTAAGACTTATTATGATGGCTTTTCCTTTTGCAACAAGATTGCAAGATACAAGCCTATTTTTAATACAATTTCTGGTTCCCTACTCTGGTACTAATGCAAATATTTATTTTTCTTAGGGATGAGTTGTGGCCAGTTGATATAAAAGGAGATATAGGCCAGGCACGGTGGCTCACATCTGTAATCCCAGCACTTTGGGAGACTGAGGCAGGCGGATCACTTGGCGTCAGGAGTTCAAGACCAGCCTGGCCAACATGGTGAAACCCCATCTCTACTAAAAATACAAAAATTAGCAGGGCGTGGTATCTCATATCTGTAATTCCAGCTACCGGGGAGGCTGAGGCAGGAGAATCGCTTGAACCTCGGAGGCAGAGGTTGCAGTGAGCCGAGATTGAGCCACTAGACTCCAGCCGGGGCAACAAAGCGAGACTCCACCTCACACACACACAAAGAAGATATAATTTCTTCTTTTGACACTGTTTTACATATTTGATGCATTTGTGATAGAGACATGGATTATGGTTATTCTATCCTTCTTCCTTTTACTAAGGTAGAATGAGCCAAGGCCGGTGGTACCTGACAGATCTCAGGGCCTTTGTCGTTCCTCTCAGCCCTAGCGATGGTTGGCTAAGTCTCTTTTTCTTAGGTCTCAGGGTATTCAGCTGTTTTGGGAACTTGTTGAAAATTGTTGTTTTGCAGTACAAAAGACACTCTGTTACTTTTTAATCAGTACTTTTTTTTTGAGACAGGGTCTCGCTCTCTGTTCACTGCAGCCTCTGCCTCCTGGGTTCAAGTGATTCTTGTGCCACAACCTCCTGAGCAGCTGGGACTACAGGCACGTGCTGCCATGCCCGGCTAATATTTTTGTATTTTTAGTAGAGATGGGATTTTGCCATGTTGTCCAGGCTGTTCTTGAACTCCTGGCCTCAAGCAGTCCACCCGCCTTGGCCTCCCAAAGTGCTGGGATTATAGGCATTGAACCACTGCACCTGGCCAGTAATCAGTATCTTTTTAGCATATTACTTCTTTTGGGGGGATCCTCCAAATCAGGGGTCTCCAGTGTGCTAAATATTTGATAAAGCATAAGGAAATTTGAGTATTTTAGTTTCCAATTATTAGTAAAGAGTGGCTCAGATTGCCTTTTACTTTATAAAAGTTCATGCATTGGAAGACTTAATATTATTAAGATGGCAACACTCCCCAAACTAATCTACAGATTCAATGCAGTCCCTATCAGAATCCCAGCGGGGTTTTTCTTCTTCGTCTTTCTTCTCCTCCTCCTCCTCCTCCTCTTCCTCTTCTTCTTCCTCTTCCTCTTCCTCCTCTTCTTCCAGAAATTGGCAAGCTGCTCCTGAAATTCATGTGAAAATGCAAGGGACACAGAATAGTCAAAGCAGTCTTGAAAAAGAACAAAATTGGAGAACTCACACTTCCAAATTTGAAAACTTACTACAAAGCTACAGTAATTAAGACAGGATGGTACTGGCATAGGGATAGACATATAGATCAATGGAATAGAATTGAGAGTCCAAAAATAAACCCTTATATTTATGGTAAATTGATTTGTGATAAAGGTGCCAAGACAATTCAATGTAGAAAGAATTGTCTTTTCAACAAATTATACTGGGACAACTGGATATCCATATACAAAAGAATGAATTTGGCCAGGCGTGGTGGCTCATGCCTGTAATACCAGCAATTTGGAAGGCAAAGGTGGGTGGATCACACAAGGTCAGGAGTTCGAGACCAGCCTGGCCAACATTGTGAAACCCCATCTCTACTAAAAATACAAAAATTAGCTGGGTGTGGTGGTGGGTGCCTGTAATCCCAGCTACTTGGGAGGCTGAGGTAAGAGAATTGCTTGAAACTCGTGAGGCAGAGGTTGTAGTAAGCCAAGATCACACCACTCCACTCCAGCCTGGGCAACAGAGCAAGACTCTGCCTCAAAAAAAAAAAAAAAAAAAAAAGAATTTAAAGCCTGATCTCATACAATATGTAAAACTTAAAGTAGATCATAGACCTATATATAAGAGCTAAAATTATAAAACTATTAGAAGAAAACTTAGGAGTAAATCTTTGTGACATTGGATTAGGTAGTGGTTTCTTGTAGCTAACACTGAAAGTAGACACAAAAAAGAAAAAATAGAGAGATTATACTTGATCAAAATATAAAACCTTTGTGCTTCAAAGGATACTACCTAGAAAATGAAGACACCTCACAGAATGGGAGAAAATATTTGCAAATCATATATCTAATAAGGGACTTATATCCAAAATATATAAAGAATTCTTTGAACTCAATAGTAAAAAGAAAACCCAATTAAAAAATGGGCAAAGGATTTATATAGCCATTTCTTCAAAGAAGATATACAAATGGCTAATAAGCACATGAAAAGATGCTTAGATGCTTAACGTCATTAGTTATTAGGGAAATGCTAATCAAGATCACAATTAGATACCACTTCATAGCCACTAGAATGGCTTTAATAAAAAAGAGAGTGAGGATGTGGAGAAATTGGAACCCTCCGACATTGCTGGTGGGAATATAAAATGGTGCACATGCTTTAGAAAACAGTTTGATGGTTCTTCAAAAAGTTAAACAGAGTTGCCACATGACCCAGCAATTCCAAAGTATATATCCAAAAGAACTGAAAACATATATTCATAGAAAACTTGTACATAAATGTTCATAGCAGCATTATTCATAATAGCCCCAAAGCAGAAACAGTTGAAACATCTATCAACTGATGAATGGAAAAACACACTGTGGCATATCCATATAACAGAATATTATTTGTCAGTGAAAAGGAATGAAGTACTGATCGATGCTAACATGGATCAAC
Source organism: Trachypithecus francoisi (assembly GCF_009764315.1). Taxonomy (NCBI): domain Eukaryota; kingdom Metazoa; phylum Chordata; class Mammalia; order Primates; family Cercopithecidae; genus Trachypithecus; species Trachypithecus francoisi. Next base: position 85,476,661 of record NW_022681457.1, on the reverse strand, counting down.
CTTGAGAACATTAGACTAAGTGAAAGAAGCCAGACACAAAAGGCTTGTATTCCATTTATACGGAATAGGCAAAGCCATAGAGACTGTAAGTAGATTAGTGGTTGCTAGGGGTCAAGGAGGGGAGAATGGGAAGTGACTGCTAATTGGTATAGGGTTTCTTTTGGGGGTGATGAAATGTTCTAGTTAGATAATGTTGATGGTTGAACAACTCTGAATATACTGATACTTAAATAGCCATTGAATTGTATACCTAAAAAGAGTGAATTTATGTTAACCAAATCTCAGTGAAGCTGTTATTAAAAATATTAGGCTGATTTGTAGGTATGAATAGTATTTTGTCTGTTTGTATTGGGCCCCTTATTGCTGCCACTGAGAATCTTGAAGTTGTCTTGAATACTTTGCTTCAGAACTGTCACTGTTTTGAGCAGGCAAGTTACTGTTGCCCCAAATCTTCAAGGTGAGAAACAGGTTTGCAATCATTTTTTGCAGGAGAATACATGATGGCACTTTATATCAGGAACTGAACTTTTAAGGTGAGCACTCTGAGGTTGAAGCATTTCCAAGTTTTAAGTGTGACTGTGCCCTGCCTTAGTTCTTACTTCATCCTTTCAACTGTGTGTCCCACTGGAGTAACCAGTTTCCCAGCCCCATTCCCAGCTCCACCAAGATCCTCACTTCTTTCATCATTTTCACTTTTTTCCCTAGGCTATGTTTGATCTTGCTCTGAGACCTTCTTTCTTGGGAGGTATAGAGAGAGTAGCTGCAGAAACCTCTGGGTGGCACCCTGCCCCCACAGGATTTCCAAAGAATGACATGTCTGGAAGAGGCTCAGGCTTATGTTGGCAGGAAGAAGTGACTCATTTTTCATCAAAGGAATTTCAAAGAACATATAATGACAGGATGATGTCACAGGAGCAGGTGAAGACAGGAACCTTGATTGAGTTGCTGGAAGATGTTAAATGGTGTAGCTGCCTGGGCAGGCAGAATGATTGACCAGCATAAATCATAGGAAACGTCACCTGTTTTTTAGTTCCTGTTTCACGAGCCCTGGTGTGGGCAGCGTTGTTCATGTGCCCTCAGAGCATATGGTTGAGCCTGTGCATGTCCTGGGTATACTGTGTTTGTTATCTAGGTGAGATGGCTCACAACATCCTGTGCTACTCATGGACTTCTTTCACATGCAGGGCGGGTATGTGTGGGTTCCTGCACTTTGTGCCTCAGTTCTATAGCTAGCAGGGTCTATGTCTTGGAAATGAACCTCACATGGTCATGGTGGCTGGGGTGAAGGCATGACATTTCCCCTGACATATTTAGAGAGGGGAACTTGCCTTGACATCAGAAGGTCAGATCTCAGAGTTTTTTACCTTATTGCCAAAAGTACCCTAGTTCCATCTAGTATTTTGGCAAGAGCCGGATCTTTGCTCAAAGCCCAGTTAAGTCTTGTGGTGGTGTTTTTCTTCGAGTAGAGGGCCCTCCAATGGTGTTGTCTGGTTGAAGCTGATAAGGTGGAGTGGGGTGGGGTGGGGTGGCGGGATGGAGAATTACAGTCTGGGTAAGTCTTACTGTCTTTTCATATTGCAAAGCACTAAAGTTGGTTAGGTTATTCAGGCTCCCTTTTATATTAAGATGTGAAAGAGTGCTCCTGGTCATCATTATGCACCTACCAGAGTCTGTGTGATTATGAGGTTGGAGGCTAAATTAGCCATTTACACAAAGATAAAAGAGAGGCTAGCATTGATAATATTCTGCCTCAGGTTTCAGGCCTCTCAAGGAAGGTCTTAGGAGAGATGGCTTAGCAATATCAATTGCTGCCTTTGTGCTTGTAACTCGTTCATCTGAAGATGGTATGGAAAAAGGGACTTTTAGGTTGCACAGGACACCACCAAAAAAGCAGAAGATACTACCTCTCTTTAAGATATATCAGGGCTGGGGCCGGGCACGGTGGCACACACCTGTAATCCCAGCACTTTGGGAGGCTGAGGCGGGCAGATGATGAGGTCAGGAGATTGAGACCATCCTGGCTAACACGGTGAAACCCCCTCTCTACTAAAAATACAAAAAAATTAGCTGGGCGTCGTGACGGTTGCCTGTAGTCCCAGCTACTCAGGAGGCTGAGGCAGGAGAATGGCGTGAACCTGGGAGGTAGAGCTTGCAGTGAGCCGACATGGCACCACTGCACTCCAGCCTGGGCAACAGAGCGAGACTCAGTCTCAAAAAAAGAAAAAAAAAAAGATATATCAGAAGAGCTGGGCATGGTAGCTCACACCTGTAGTTCTAGCTACTTGGGAGGCTAAGGCAGGAGGATTGCTTGAGCCCAGGAGTTCGAGGTTGTAGAATAGTGCCATGATTGTGCCTGTGTAGCCACTGTACTCCAACCTGGGTGATAGAGAGGCCCAGTTTCTTTAAAAAAAAAAAAAAAAAAAAAGTAAACCCAAGATATATTAGAAGCAAGAAGCAAAAGTTAAAAAACAACAACTATAATTTGAGAGGGAGGAAGGAAAGCTTTATTTCTTTCTTGACACAGTCTTTAATTGTTACGTTCTTCTGGCTGATCATGAGTTTTGTTTTTAGACAATATTACTAGGTACACTGTAGGATGTAAACAGATCCTTGGAGTAGGATAAGAAGGAAATGAGTCAGATAACTTATTTCTTAGAGAAGGGTGCTGGACTTCCTTGGGGGTTAGTTAGCAATATTCCTCCTGCCTGCTAGCAGCCATCTCCCTGTATCTCTTCATGAAATAACAAACCATTAGAAGAGATTTTTAACCTGAAGTGCTGAAGAACCCAGGGAGGAAAGTTCCCTAGGGTGTATTTGATTTGGGAGCCCCCTGAGGGTAATCTGTGGTGATGCTGTTTCAGAAGTCACCACCTGACTCATTATCAGATGAGTCTGAGCCCAAGAAGCAGTGTTGACCTTAACATCTTCTCGCACCTGCCACATAATATATACAGGTCGTCTCTCCCTTTGGTTATGAGCTAAAGGCCTTTAATCATGAGCAGTAGAGCAGTGGATAAGGGAGAAATATCTGAAACCCAATTAACCAGAATGTTAAGGGAATCCATGTGGGGAACGGGATTCTGAACCTCTCTCTCTGTCTCTCTGTCTCTCTCTCTGTCTCTCTCTCTGTCTCTCTCTCTCTCTCTCTCTCTCTCTCTTTCTCTCTCTGTGTTTTGGTGGGGGGCAAAATGACTTTTTTTTTTTTTTAATTTCAGACGGAGTCTCACTCTGTCACCAGGCTGGGGTGCAGTGGCGTGCTCGGCTCACTGCAACCACCAACTCCCAGGTTCAAGTGATTCTCCTGCCTCAGCCTCCCGAGTAGCTGGGATTACAGGCATGCGCCACCACGCCCAGCCTAGAAATGACTTTTTTGGGGGCTCACCTATAGGATAAAATCCAAACTCACCTTGTCATTTAAGATCTTTCATAATCCAGTCCAACTTTCTATAACATTAAATCAAAATTATACATGTTCTTACTTTAAAAGGTTCAAATATTACCATGAGGCATATGACAAAGATAATCTGTATTTTTCACTATATATATATATTTTTAAGAGACAGAGTCTCACTCTGTCACCCAGGCTGGAGTGCAGTGGTGTGATCATGGCTCACTGCACGCTTGAACTCCTGGGCGCAAGGGTCTTCCCACCTCAGCTTCCTGAGTAGCTGAGACTATAGGCATGCACCACTGCGCCTGGCTAATTTTTTTTACTTTTTGTAGAGATGGGGGTCTCATTTTGTTCTCCAGGCTAGTCTCGAACTCCTGGCCTCAAATGATGCTCCTACCTTGGACTCCCAGAGTGCTGGGGTTGCAGGTGTGGGCCCCCACACCTGGCCCACATTTCTGTTTCTTTTTTTTCTGCACACAGAAACGGCCAGAATGTAGCTCTTTCTCTTTTACTAGTGATTCTTGGTGTTTTTTTTTTTTTTTTTTTTTTTTTGAACATTATCTGTTGATATTCTACTACACAAAATTAGGGTTTAGTGTTTTTATTCTTACCCCCTTAACATACACACTTTCTCTTCCCCTTTCTTCCCAAAGTCACACATTATTGCTGTTATATTCGGTGTTCAGATTAATGTGATTATATAAATATTGCTTAAAGGTGAGCTAAGTAATATACTATGATTACAATTCCTTTCTGGACCAACTTTTAATTTTTCCTGAAATTAATAATTGCCATATTTTGTTACTTGTTGACTGATCTATGTACATACCTTCAGACTCTCTCATGGGACTCTAAGACTTCTCTCTCAGTATGTTGAAACATATCAAATAATCTCGTAGTTCAATAGTCTATTTGGAGACATCCCCCAGCTTTCTCTTACTCACTCTGGATGGGTTGCTCTTAAAGCCTTTAGTAAAGCTGTCATCCTGGCACTTTCCTTCACTATCATACGGGGAAATTCCCTCACCTGTCTTTCCTGTTGGATCTCATGTTTCCCAGAGCTGATGTTGTCCTATTTCATGATGTACTCCATTTTTTCATTGTGGTATATCCTAGCTTCCTGAGAAAGGATACAAGGGAGGTAAACGTTTTTGAGACTTTGCTTATCTGAAAATGTCTTATTCTACTTTTCATTTGATTGATTAAGAGTTTGACTATAGAGTTCTAGGTTGCAAATCATTTTCTAGCAGATTTTTAAAAAAAAATTATTTAAATTTTTTTTGTAGAAATGAGGTCTCGCTGTGTTGCCCAAGCTGGCCTCAGACTCCTGGGTTCAAGCAATTGTCTGGCTAATATTGCCTTTTAAGGCTCTCTAAGGATATTAATTAGAGGCTCTTTCTTTCTTTCCTTTTCTTTTCTGTTTTCTTTTCCTTTATTTTTCTTTCTTTTCTCTCTTTCTCTTTCTTTCTTTTATTTCTTTCTCTCTTTCTTTTCTTTCTCTCTTTCTTTCTTTCTCTCTTCTTTCTTTCGTGGTTTCCTCTGCATCCAACATTGTCTCTGTTTCTTCTGAGCTCCTTCTATTTATTTTGGTCTCTGTCTTTCATGTTAGAAGCTCTCTTAAAATGTCTGATGTTTCTTTGTGATCTTCACGTTTAAGAGTTGGGCCCTGGCCAGACACAGTGGCTCACACCTATAATCCCAGCACTTTGGAAGGCCAAGGCCGGTGGATTGCTTGAGCCCAGGAGTTCGAGACTAGCCTGGGCAACTCCATCTCTACAAAAAATTACAAAAATGAGCTGAGTGTGGTGGCACATGGAGGCTGAGGTGGGCGGATCCCTTGAGCCCCGGAGGTTGAAGCTGTAGTAAGCTGAGACTGTGCCACTACACTGCAGCTTGGGCAACAGACTGAGACCCTGTCTCCAAAAAGAAAAGAAAACAGCTGGGCCCTAAAATGCTGATTGGTGGAACTTGTTAACTGGTATACTCCTAATGAATAACCAGGTAGAGGAGGTTGGTTTCCCCAGGAAAGAACTGGTCAGCCTCCCATCTGGAGGCCAATTCTGGCAGCTAGAGCTCTGGGCCAAGTGGGGCAATGGGCCAGTCAGGAAGGGCCTCATCGTTCATTGTCAAAGTTGATTGATTGATTGAGACAGAGTCTCACCCTGTCACTCAAGCTGGAGTACAACCTCTGCCTCCCAGGTTCACTGCAATCTCTGCCTCCCAGGTTCAAGCAGTTCTCCCACCACAGCCTCCCGAGTAGCTGAGATTATAGGCGTGTGCCACCACGCCCAGCTAATTTTGTGTTTTTAGTAGAGGTGGGGTTTCACCATGTTGGCCAGGCTGGTCTTGAACTCCTGAGCTCAGGTGATCCACCCACTTCAGCCTCCCAAAGTACTAGGATTACAGGTGCGTGCCACCACGCCCAGTTAATTTTGTATTTTTAGTAGAGGTGAGGTTTCACCATGTTGGCCAGGCTAGTTTTTTTTTGTATTTTTAGTAGAGACGGGGTTTCACCGTGTTAGCCAGGATGGTCTTGATCTCCTGACCTCGTGATCCGCCCGTCTCGGCCTCCCAAAGTGCTGGGATTACAGGCTTGAGCCACCGCGCCCGGCCTTCCTTTTTCTTTTCTTTCTTTCTCCTTTTCTTTGTGTATTATTTATTTTTTTTTAATTTTTATTTATTTATTTTTGGACAGAGTCTTGCTTTGTCACCCAGGTTGAAGTGTAGTGGCGTGAGTAGCTGGGACTACAGGTGTGCATCCCCACACTCAGCTAACTTTTTGTATTTTTTCATAACAACAGGGTTTTGCCATTTTGCCCAGTCTCAAACTCCTGGGCTCAAGAAATCTGCCCTCTCAGCCTCCCAAAGTACTGGGATTAGAGGCGTGAGCCACTGCCTTGTGCTGTTTCTCTTTTTCTCTTTCTTTCTTTCTCTCCCTCTTTTTGATAAAAATCAGGATCTTGAATATTCTGGATTTTGTCAAAAACTGAGCTGGAGGCGGTACGGTGGCCTGTAATTCCAGCACTTTGGGAGGCTGAGATGGGTGGATCACTTGAGGCCAGGAGTTTGAGACTGGCTTGGCCAACATGGCAGAACCCCATCTCTACTAAAAATAGAAAAATTAGCTAAGCGTGGTGGTATGCCTGTAATCCCAGCTACTTGGGAGGCTGAGGCACGAGAATCACTTGAACCTGGGAGGTGAAGTTTGCAGTGAGCTGAGATTGCACCACTGCACTCCAGCCTGGGTGACAGAGTGAGAATCTATCTGAAAAAAACAAAAACAAAAACAAAAAGAAAGAAAACCAAAAAACCAAAACTACAGCAACAAAAACTGAGCTGGATAATAGTTTTCTTCCCAGGCATATATGAGCATCAGAGACCCAAGGATTACAGGTAGGGAAAAAATGTAGGCAACTGTATTGAAGGTGCTCTGATTTTAAGACAATTTTAAAAAGTCACAGAATATGATGTATTTGGGTTGATTCTTTTTTTTTTTTTTAACAGTTTGTCAGGGATTATTATTGCTTAAGATAGTTTTGAAGTAAATTATCTGTGTCAAAGACCTTCCTCCACTTCTCTCACTTATCTAGCTCTTGGCAGCTATTTCCAAAATGTTTGCACTAACTCCATAGATTCATGTCTGAAGGATTAGATACTCCAGGAACATCTACTGGGAGAAAGTTTAACTACAACTGTTGTCCATTTTTCGTTTAATGTGCCAGTCACTAATCAAAAAACCAGATGCTGTCATTTTCCTCATCCACTACTTGGGGCACCTAAGGGTGGATGGACAGATACTTAAGAGGCTGCCTCCTTCCTCTGAGATTGGGCTTTTCATCAGGGCTGTGCCGCACAGTGTGATGCCGTGTGATAGCAGATGGCTCTGCTTCATGCCCATTACTTTTTGTTTTATCCAAAGTAGAAGCTGTGGTCCCCAGATTTTAGAGAGTAAGGGCTTATCATACTCATTGGCTTTTCTGCCTTTTCCTGTTTCTGCATTGCCACCTGGCTGCCATTAGAGGGAATTCATTACAACTCTGAGTCCCTGCAGGGAGCTGAGAGGAACTAACCTTGTGTTCAGGATGGGACATGTGTTCTTAAAACTGGGCCAGGCATGGTGGCTCCCAGCACTTTGGGAGGCCAAAGTAGGTGGATCACTTGAGGCCAGGAGTTCGAGACCAGCCTGGCCAACATGGTGAAACTCCGTTTATATTAAAAATACAAAAATTAGCTGGGTGTGGTGGTGTATGCCTATAATTCCAGCTACTCAGGAGGCTGAGGCACAATAATTGCCTGAACCTGGAAAGTGGAGGTTGCAGTGAGCCGATGTCTTACCACTGCACTCCAGCCTGGGCGACAGAGCAAAACTCTGTCTCAAGAACAGAAAAAAAAAAAAAACTTAAAATGGTTACCCAGATTTCCTTTTATGACTTGTTCAGTCAGAGGCAGCTGGGAGGATGCACGCTGGGGAAGCATTACTCACCAGGCACACATAGTGGCCCTGACTGCTGGCAAGTAGTCTGGGCTGTGTTAAGAGTGAGTCACCTCGGGGAATGGAAAAATTGCAAGGTACTGAGGGTAGGAGTTGTGTGCCAGTGACTGCTCCTTCTCTGTCTGCTATTTTCTCTCTGAGGACTCATCACAAAACCATAAATACTGGTGATCCTGTTGAGGCAGTTGAAGCCAGCCAACTTTATGGTGATAATGTTTCCCATGAAAGGAATGAGCTGACTGGACATAGCATTGTTGCCTTCTGTGTTACAGGTGTATATAGATTTTGATACAAGCTTGTACTTGTATAATGAAATTCCATATGTGAGAATTTCATTAGAATAAAAGCAACACAGGTTTTCTTTGTTGTTTAAACTCAGTCTTCTGTGTCTATCTTTGTCCAGTAGGGGTCACTGAGGGTTAGGCTGTCAATAAGAGAAACTCACTAATCTAATGATAGATGAGCCAGATTCCTTGTCTATTGTGACATCTTTGTACATTCAGCACTATTTTATATATATATATATATATGAACAGAAACAAAAGGCGTGAACTTGTATTAAGAACTTTATGGGCAAAGCACAGTGGCTCATGCCTGTAACCCCTGCACTTTGGAAGGCTGAGGTGGATGGATATCATCTGAGTTCAGGAGTTCGAGACCAGCCTGGCCAACATGGTGAAACCCTGTCTCTACCAAAAATACAAAAAAATTAGACAGGCGTGGTGGCGCACACCTGTAATCCCAGCTACTTGGGAGGCTGAGGCAGGAGATTTGCTTGAACCCGGGAGGCAGAGTTTGCAGTGAATCAAGATTACGCCATTGCATTCCAATCTGGGCAACAAGCGTGAAATTCTGTCTCAAAAAAAAAAAAAAAAAAAATATTTCTGGACAAAAATAACAATCCTGAGCAAGATTCTGGAACAGTGCCCATAGACATGGCTTCTTTTCTTCGTATCATTTTTTTTCTCCATTTCTTTAAGATGTTGGCTACCAGAGTTTCCTGGAAAAAGCTTACTAGATAGATATTATTTTAATGGGGAAAAGGGTCAAAATTCCAGAGACAGGGATTACTTAAAATGGTAATATGGCTGTTGAGATTGACTAGATATTCTTATCCTTTCCCTTTTTGAAGCAATTCTGTTGAAGCCTAATTTGATTTAGTCATTGAGCTGGTTGGTGTCTTAGAGCTGTTCAATACCACACGTGTTACTTTCACTTAACCTTCTTGCATTCACCACTGAAGATGACTTGATGCCCTGCTAGGAGGCAGATTCTCTTGTATAGTAATCATAATAAAAAGAGTTGGCATTAATGAGTCAATGTTTAATGCTTTTTAAATAGTTAATGCTTACTGTGTGCCAAATATATTATGCATTCTCTCACTTAATCCTCACTGTAACACTGTGAAGAGGTCATTTTATTATCCCCATTTGACACGAGATAACTATGGATTAAAGGGATTAAGTAATTCATTTAGAGATATACAACTAGAGATTGTGAAATCAGAATTTGAATATAGATTTGGCTCACAAATTATATTTACAGCCTTGGTCAGAGAGAGAGAGAGTCACTTGGGTTTAAGAATGAGTTTTCTTTTTTCTTTTAATTTTTTTTTTTTGAGACAGAGTTTCGTTTTTGTTGCCCAGGCTGGGGTGCGATGACTTGATCTCAGCTCACTGCAACCTCCACCTCCTGGGTTCAGGTGATTCTCTTGCCTCAGCCTCTCAAGTAGCTGGGATTACAGGCATGCCTAGGGAATTTTGTATTTTTAATAGAGATGGAGTTTCACCATATTGGTCAGGCTGCTCTCAAACTTCTGACCTCAGGTGATCCACCCACCTCGTCCTCCCAAAGTGCTGGGATTACAGGCGTGAGCCACCACACCTGGCCAAGAGTGAGTTTTCTAAGTGCTGTACCAGAGCATCTCTCACTTTATTTTCTGCCCCTCCTCCTTAGTGTTACTTTCCCTTTTCTTTCCTAAGGGTAAGACCTTCAATTGCTGAGCTTGATAAGAAGGCCATCTGGAGTTTAGATGCTGGGCAGAATCTGTATCTGGAGGGATTTCCAGAAGTAGAATTTCTTTTCCTTTTTTTTTTTTTTTTTTTTGAGACAGAGTCTTGTCCTGTTTCCCAGGCTGGAGTGCAGTGGTGCGATCTCAGCTCACTGCAGCCTCCACCTCCCGGACTCAAGAGATTTTTCTGACTCAGCCTCCCAGGTAGCTGGGACTATAGGCATGTGCCACCATGCCCGGCTAATTGTTGTATTTTTTAGTAGCGATTGGTGGCCGGGCTGGTCTTGAACTCCTGACCTTAGGTGATCCACCCGCCTCAGCCTCTTAATGTGCCGGGATTACAGGCGTGAGCCACCACACCCAGCCAAAAGTGGAATTCCTTTCTCCCTGCTCTGCCTTCCCCTCCCCTCTCTATTGTCTTTCTCTGCTGTCTAGGCTAGAGTGCAGTGGTGTGATCATAGCTCACTGTGGCCTGAAATTCCTGGGCTGGAGTGATTCTCCTGCGTCAGCCTCCCAAGTAGCTTGAACTACAGGTGTGTAACCACTGTGCCTGACTCAGTGTTATTATGTTTTGGAGAGATGGGGGTCTTGCTATGTTGCCCAGGGTGGTCTCGAACTCCTGTCCTCAGGCAGTCCTCCTGCCTCAGCTTCTCAAAGCACTGGGATTACAGGGGTGAGCAACTGCTCCCAGCCAAGCAGTGTAATTTCTGAATTAATAAATGAGTTTCCTTCCAGCTCCAAGAAAAAGCAAAACTTGTGTTCTTGGAGACATTTTTTTCTTTTAAATTCCCAGGTAGATTTGGAAGTTCACTGTTAAATGTGGTTCGACACCCTTGTTAGTGTATGTTACCTACTGGGTCCCTCTAGAAGAGCATTTTGAGTTATTTCTGCCATAAGATGAATGGTTTTCCAGGCACTTGTTCTCGGTTGTATGTTTTTATGGTCAAAAAAGATGCATTACCAGAAGAAATGTTTATATTTTGGGAGTATTCATAATTTATTGGGCCCAGTTTTGCCCTTTCTGGTATGCCCCCCGCTTCTTGCTCTTAAGCAGTTCTCAGATCCTCTTGTTCATTTATTAGTTTATTTGCTCATTCCACAAACAGTTATTTAGTGACTAAGATTTTGTAAAGGAGAGCATTTATCTAACTTCAAAAACAGTCTAGTGAGGGATTAACAGTATGTGCTCAGCTGTATTAAAAAGCACAAAGTGCTAAACATGAGAGAAACAAAAAAAGTATAATAAAAGCTCAAGGGAGGGAGAAGTTTACTTCTCACTGGGATGGAGGGAGGGACTGGAGATAATTCTGTGGAAGTACTGTCTTTAAGCTCGTCTATAGGAAAAGGATTTTAATATCCGGAGATGGGAAGGAAAAATATGCCAGGATAATGAGGGAAATACTGTGAAGCCAGAGAGTTTTGGATTTCATTTGCTGATAGGGAGAAATGTAAAGTTTTGCATGTGAAAGTTTTATAAGTGAAGTTATAAATAAACATTGATTAAGCATTTAAAATGTGCTAGTCATTATGGTGAATGAGGACAGGGTTGATAAATTGGAGACTGAGATTAGACAGATTAGGTAATTTAGGTGAGGTAAGTTATCAGTTGCCAGGGTTTTGTACAGTCTGAGCAGTATTCATAGTCTTTGTGGTCAGATGTAGTTTGTTTGCTGCTCCTCCCAATAATGACAATTATAACCAGTAATTATTGAGCATGTATTGAGCACCTGAAACACATTAACTCATTCATCCTTACAACTCTGAGACAGGTGCTATCATTATCATCATTTTACAGACGAGGAAATTGAGGTTCCATGAAGTTAAGTAACTTGCCCAAAGATGCTAAATATGATATATACATAGTAGTCTGGATTTAAACCCAGGCAGACTGGGCTTATAATTCCCATGCTACTATAATACTGATGGCATCTAGGTTTACAAAGCAGTAAATGTGGAGATTTTCCTTTGTTGTATTCAGTGACACTTGTGTATGTAGAATGTTCTTTGTAGACATTTTGGGCCTTTGCAAGTTGTCTCAATACCAAATTGCCAAACCTTAGAGGCAGAGTCATGGATGTCTCCTAATTAAGTTATCTGAAGCCCACATCCTCTGCCTGTCTTCAGTTAGATGCCTAGTGTACTCATGGGAGGGGACAGATGACAAGAGTTTCAGGGCCAGGCTTTGATGTCTACATTGTGCCATTTCCAGAAACCCAAGGTTTTCAGTCCTGTCAGTTATGTGCTATTCCCTCTACCAGATTTATAATCTTAGGTATATTTGTTGTATTTTTAAAAAGCCTTCTCTCTTTGTAAGCATTAGTTTTCTAGATTTTGTTTTTTTAGTTATGGTGTAACTTACATTTTTAGTCTGAATCTGCTAAAGATATGATGCTTGTGGGTATCAATTATTTTGAGACCAAGTAAATCTCAATGACATTTGAATAAAACGTCTAGCATACCTTTGCACAGGCTTGTTTTGCTTGCAAACATTAAAGTAATTCTGGGGTGTTGCCTTGTGTTGAGATTTCTTGTGGGTAACAGTTAGGGGAGACCATCCCAAATTCCTGTGGGTAATCCCAAAGAGAGACAGATCTAAAATCTTAATGAAGTTCTTAGTCTGTCTTCTACAAGGCTTCTTTCATGGTTTGGAGCCCTGCCCGTTGGCTGTTAGTAAGGGATATCCTGGGGGGTGCTAAATGTGACTTTAAAAGGACTGTTCTTTGTATAACAAATGATCTCTTAAAAAGAAAACTAGTCATTCCCTCCTGCTAGCCTCTAACCACTTCCTGCAAATGACAGCACACAGATCTATCTTAGTTTCACTACGTGAAAAATTATTTTATTTTCATGAAAGCAGTTCCCCTCTGCTTCTGTCCTCCTTCCATCATATTATACACACACACACACACACACACACACACACACACAGAAGCTGCAAATAGGCAAACCTTTTACCTGTCATATCAAGGTATATAACATGCCATGTTTTGATTATCTTTCTTTTTTTTTTTGAGATGGAGTCTCGCGCTGTCGCCCAGGCTGGAGTGCAGTGGCCGGATCTCAGCTCACTGCAAGCTCCGCCTCCCGGGTTTACGCCATTCTCCTGCCTCAGCCTCCCGAGTAGCTGGGACTACAGACGCCCGCCACCTCGCCCGGCTAGTTTTTTGTATTTTTTAGTAGAGACGGGGTTTCACCGTGTTAGCCAGGATGGTCTCGATCTGCTGACCTCGTGATCTGCCCATCTCGGCCTCCCAAAATGCTGGGATTACAGGCTTGAGCCACCGCGCCCAGCTGTTTTGATGATTTTATGAGAATAAATTACATTGGTTATCTTTCATTGTCTTCTCTAATAATAAAGGTAGGTTCAGGTTGTATCTTGGTATTTGAGTGCTTTGGATTTTTTCCCCCAAATTTCCTAGGTGTTTTTGAATGGCACAAACATGGTATATGATTTTCTAATTACTGGTGCCAGAAGCTCTTATAACAGCTTTATAATGGCTTCAGGCAGCAAACAGGGCAGGGAAATGGCTTTCACTTTGGGAAATGAAAATATGGTGAAGGTATTTGTAAGACTGAAAAGATGGTTGTGGTGGCTTATGCCTATAATCCCAGCACTTTGGGAGGCAGAGGTGGGAGGGTCACTCTTAAGGCCAGGAGTTTGAGACTAGCCTGGTCTATATAGTGAGACCCCATCTTCAAAAAAAATTAAAAAATTATGGCCAGCATGGTGGTGCATGTTTATAGTCCCAGCTCCTCGGGAGGCTAAACCAGGAGGATCGCTTGAGCCTAGGAGTTCAAGGCTGTAGTGAGCTATGATCACACCACTGCATTCTGGCCTGGGTGACAGAGCGAGACCCTGTTTCGAAAAACGTGGTTGAGAAATGGTGGACAGACGCCAAATGGAGTGGCTCACGTCTATAATCCCTTCACTTTGGTAGGCCGAGGCAGGCAGATCACTTGAGCCCAGGAGTTCGAGACCAGCCTGGGAAACATGGCGAAACCCCATCTCTGCAAAAAACACAAAAATTAGCCAGACGTGGTGGCACGTGCCTGTAGTCCCAGCTACTCGGGAGGCAGAGGTGGGAGGATCACTTGAGCCCGGTAGTTTGAGGCTGCAGCAAGCTATGATTGTGCCACTGCATTCCAGCTTGGACTACAGATTAAGACCCTGTCTCAAGAAATAGTGATAGAAACAGCACTAGCAGGCTGGGTGCGGTGGCTCATGCCTGTAATTTCAGCACTTAGGGAGGCTGAGGTGGGTGGATCACTTGGGGTCAGGAGTTGGAGACCAGCCTGGCCAACATGGTGAAACTCTGACTCTACTAAAAATACAAAAATTAGCTGGGCGTGGCGTGGTGGCACACACCTGTAGTCACGGCTATTGGGGAGGCTGAGGCAGGAGAATTGCTTGAACCAGGGAGGTAGAGGTTGCAAAGATCGAAGCATCACTGTCGCCAGCCTAGGCGACAGAGCAAGACTCTGTCTCAAGAAAAAAATAAAAATAAAAAGGAAGAAACAGCACTAGCAATTAATATATTCTGTTGTTGAGATTCTTAAAGCCAGGTGGAACTATTGTATAAATAAGTCTTGTAAAGAGGAAGTATAAACACCTCAAGTTGCTTAACCTAAAGTTAGTATACTTATTTTGACAGATTTTTTTTTTTTTTTTTTTTTGAGATGGAGTCTCGCTCTGTCGTCCAGGCTGGAGTGCAGTGGCATTATCTTGGCTCACTGCAAGCTCCGCCTCCTGGGTTCACGCCATTCTCCTGTCTCAGTCTCCTGAGTAGCTGGACTATAGGTGCTCGCCACCACGCCTGGCTGATGTTTTGTATTTTTTGGTAGAGATGGGGTTTCACCGTGTTAGCCAGGATGGTCTCGATCTCCTGAACTTGTGATCCACCAGCCTTGACCTCCCAAAGTGCTGGGATTACAGGCGTGAGCCACCGCGCCTGGCCTATTTTGACAGAATTTTTTAGGAAAGGGATAAAATGTATTGATTTGGAATCAGGCATATAAAAGTTCAGACATGGGCCAGGCACAGTGGCTCACGCCTATAATCCCAACACTTTGGGAGGCCAAGGCAGGAGGATCGCTTGATTCCATGAGTTTGAGACCAACCTGGGCTGTAACATAGTAAGATCCTCTCTCTACAGAAAAAAAAAGAAAGAGAGAGAGAAAGAAAGAGAGAAAGAGCTCAGATGTCAGCTCATCCTCTTTCTTGGATGACCCTGGCAAAATAACTTGAATTTCTGGAGCGTCACGTGCTTGATTTATAAAATGGAGTAATAATATATAGTTCCCAGGGATATTGCAGGGATCAAATGAAATAACACATGTAAAGATGCTTTACAGTAGATGCTTAATAAATTTTAGTTTCCCTTCCTAGCAAGTCCACCTTCTTTGACCATCACAGCCCAGGAGCTTCTTCACTTCTCCACAGCAAGGGATGTGTCGTAGTCATCTTGGTGTCCATGGTATCTGGCACAGTGATCTGCATCTTTTAATGGAATGAAAGAAGTGCTCTGTTTCAGAAGAGATGGAGCTCCAGCTTAGTCTCCACTGGACTACGTCATCAATTTTTCCTTTCTAGTTCTTACTCCCTTCAGCAAACACTATTACATTTCACATGTCAAGAATAATTCTCTATTGACCCTACATTACTCTCTCTGCTCCCCTTTACAGCTAAGTTCCTTGAGTTATTTTTCCCTGTCCCTGATTCTTCTCCTCCCATTCATTAGTTCTTGAATCGCTCTAGTCAGGCCTTTTCTCTACCATGCCATCAAAACTGCCCTTGTTAGAGTCACCAGTGACCACCTCTACATTGCTAAATTCAATGGTCAATTCTCAATCCTCAACTTGACATATTAATAGCTCTTACATGGTTAATTGCTACTTTTTAGAATACTTTCACCTGGCTTCTGGGACAGTTTACTCTTTTGGTTCTCCCTCTAATACACTGAATCCTCTTTTTTAGCCCCTTTTTGTTGTTCTTCCTCTTCCCTAGCTAATGTTGAAAGGTTTCCAGGACTTAGTCCTTGAACTTGATCTCTTCTCTATGTTTACTCCCTGAATGATGTCATCTAGTCTCCTGGCTCTAAAATTCCAGCCTGGGCCAGGCACAGTGGCTCACACCTGTAATCCCAGCACTTTGGGAGGCCGAGGCGGGTGGATCGCCTGAGATCAGGGGTTCGAGACCAGCCTGCCCATCATGGCAAAACCATGTCTCTACTAAAAATACAAAAATTAGCCGGGCATGATGGTGGGCACCTGTAATCCCAGCTACTTGGGAGGCTGAGGCAGGAGAATCACTTGAACCCGGTAGGTGGAGGTTGCAGTGAGCCAAGATAGCGCCACTGCACTGTAGTCTGGGTGACAGAGCTAGACTCCATCTCAGAGGGGGGAAAAAATCCAGGCTGGGTCTCTCCCTGAACTCTAGATTCATATATTCAATTGTCTATTCAAAGTTCCACTTGAGGGGTGGGCATGGTGGCTCAAGCCTGTAATCCCAGCACTTTAGGAGACCAAGGAAGGAGGATCACGTGAGGCCAGGAGTTTGAGACCAGCCTGGGCAACATGGGGAAACCCGGGTCTTTAGGCATTTCAAACCTAATATATTCAAAAGGACATTTCTACCCTGTGCCCCAAAAAACAAACAACCACAGCCACCAATGAACCACAAACCCTCTGCATCTCTGGTACCAATCTTCCCCATCTCAGGAAATAGCAGTCTGTCCTTTCAATTTCTCAGGCCAACACTTTGGAGTTATCTTTTATTCTTTCCCTGCTCATTCCACAACCAATGTATAAGCAAATCCAGATGATTCCTTCTTTGTAATTATTACAGAATTTGAACACATTTTACCACCTCTGTTGCCGCACTCTGGCTCCACCCATCATTTTGTAGCCACCAATTTTCACTTGAATTATTATACTGGCATTATAGCTGGTTTCCCTGTACCCACTCTTATCTCACAGTAGTATGATCTCAACATACAAACGAGAGCGATCCTTTTTTTTTTTTTTTGAGATGGAGTCTTGCTCTGTCGCCCAGGCTGGAGTGGCGTGATCTTGGCTCACTCCAACCTCCACTTCCCGGATTCAAGTGATTCTCCTGCCTCAGCCTCCTGAGTAGCTGGGACTACAGGTGCGTGCCACCATGCTTATTTTTTGTATTTTTAGTAGAGACGGGGTTTCTCTGTGTTAGTCAGGATGGTCTCAATCTCTTGACCTCACGATTCACCCGCCTCGGCCCCGCAAAGTGCTGGGATTACAGGCGTGATTCACCGTGCCTGGCTGAGCAATCCTTTTAAAACCTAAGTTAAATCATGTTACTGTCTCACATAAAGCCCTCCAATGGCTTCCCGTTTCACCTAGAATAAAAGCCAAAGGTTTTACAATGATCTATGCAGCCATAGGTGATCTGAACTTGTCTCTGGCCTCCTCTCCTGATACTCTTTCCTTTCATCTTTCAGGTCCAGCCATTCTAGGTTCTTTGGTGTTCCCTGAACATAACAAACATACTTCTGCCTCAGGAACTTTGCACCTGTTCTTCTTTGGCTTATCCATTCTCCAGATAGCCATGTGACTTGTTTGCTCATATTTATCTGCTCAGATGTCTCCTTATTAGAAGAGCCTTCTCTGACCATCCTATATATATATAAAAGCGTAAACTTGACTGGGCGCAGTGGCTCATGCGTGTAATCCCAGCACTTTGGGAGGCCAATGCAGTTAAATCACAAGGTCAGGAGTTCGAGACCAGCCTGCCCAATATGGTGAAACCCCATCTCTACTGCAAATACAAAAATTAGCTAGGTGTGGTGGCACATGCCTGTAGTCCCACCTACCTGGGGGGCTGAGTCAGAAGAATCTCTTGAGTCCGGAAGGTGGAGGTTGCAGTGAGCCGAGATCGCACCACTGCACTCCAGCCTGGGCATCAGAGCAAGACTCTGTCTCAAAAAAAAAAAAAAAAGTAAACTTTCCCCTATTGACATTGACTCTCCATCTCCTCTTCATCTCCTTTAGTATTCTCCATAGCATTTATGTGACAAGCTATGTATTTACCTGTTTATATTTCTTTTCTATCTTCTCCTACTAGTATGTAAGTTCTGTGAGAGCAAGGTCTTTGTTTTGTTTACTACTATTGTTTCTGGTACCTGGAACATGACCTGGCACATAGTATGAAGTAAATATTTGATGAGTGAAATGTGGGTTAGCACAAAATTGTAGATGATCTTATTGCCAGATTTAAAAGTTCCCATTGTATTAGTGCTCCCATTAAGGGCCCTTTATTATTTTTCTGGGTAGTAGGTTATTCATATCTAAAACTCTTTCCTTGTGCCTCAACAAGCTCTAGGAAAAAGCAAAAGGAAAATAAATAAATAAAGATTTCACATAGAAAAAAAATAATAAAACCCTTCCCTATTATTGGAAAAAAACAAACGTGACATATATAAAGCAATTTTCATTTTTTAAAGCTTGTGAGACTATAACATCTTTATATCATAGTATAATAGGTACTCTATAAATAAATAAACAGGGTCTCATTTTGTCTCAAATAAAAAGGCTGGAGTGCAGTGGCATGATCATGGCTTGCTGCACCCTTGATTCCTGGGCTCAAGCCATCTTCCCACCTCAGCCTCCCCAGTAGCTGGGACTATACACACATGCCACCACATCTGGCTCAATTGTAAAAATTTTTTGTAGAAATACGGTCCCACTGTGTTACCCAGTCTGCTCCTGAACTCCTGGACTCAAGTGATCTTCCTGCCTCAGCCTCCTGAAATGCAGGGATTACAAGCATGAGCCACTGCATCTGGCCTGATTTAGTCAGTTTGGACAAATGTATACAGTCATGGAACCACCCCCACAATCAACATAAGGAACATTTCCATCATCCCCTATAGTTCTTTTGTGATCCTTTTAGTCAATTTCCTTCCCTCAGTCTCAGCCTCTTCCATTTCTAGTTGTATAGTTTTGCTTTTCTAGAAAGTTATATAAATGGAATCACATGGCATGTAGCCTTTTGTGTTTGGCTTTTTTCATGTAGCATAATAGTTTTGAGAATCATCTGTGTTGTTGTATGTATCAGTAGTTTTGTTCTATTTTATTGCAGAATATGTAGTCCATTATATGGATGCACAATTTGTTTATACGTTTACCAGTTGATGGACATTTAGGTTGTTTCCAGTTTTTTATATTATGAATAATGCTGCTGTAAACATTCATATACAGGTCTTTGTGCGGACATACGTTTCTGTTTCTCTTGGATAGATACCTAGGAGTGAGATTGCTGCTGGGTCCTCTGGTCTAAGGCCGGGCGCAGTGGCACATGCCTATAATCCCAGCACCTTTGGAGGCTGAGGCAGGATAATTGCTTGAGGTCAGGAGGTCGAGACCAGGCTGGCCAACATGGTGAAACCCCATCTCTACTAAAAATACAAAAATTAGCTGGGTGTGGTGGCATGCGCCTGTAATCCCAGCTACTCAGAAGGCTGAGGCAAGAAAATTGCTTCAACCTGGGAGGCAGAGGTTGCAGTGAACGGAGATCGTGCCTTCCAAAGTGCTGGGATTACAGCCATGAACCACCACGCCCAGCTAGATGGATTTTTTTTAACCCTTGAAAAATACTGCCTAAATGAGCAGTTTGCTCTCCTTGCTGATCTTCATCACATCTAGATGTCAGGTCTGCTTCATGGGAGCTTGCCCTGTATGTATCCTTCCTGGACTGATGTTCAGGCCCCTTGCTTCTCCTCCAGGGTTGTGGGTATGGAGGGGTTGCCCCCTGACAACTCCAGGGTACTTGTAGTGCTCATACATCCTCTTGTACTTTGCTTCCTCCCCGCAAGAGGTTCCCTAGTGCTTCTGTGACTTTTTTCTTCTGGCTACATCCTGAAGTCTGGCCTTCCAGGAGGGCTGGGAATGGAAAGTTAAGTGTGACGTCCTCTGACACCCTCCCTTCTAGTAGAAGGGTCTGAGGTTTGTTTATTTAAGCTGAGCAGAGGATGCCAAAGATAGAGGTTTGAGTCAGCTTGACACTGACTTAGGCGCTCCTTTTCACTCTCCTTGTTCCTTCTTCCCTTTCCCCTCCCCCGCTGGCCAGTTGTTTCCTGGGCTTTGTCTGAGATACACTGTACAGTTTTAGTCCCAGTCTACTAGTGCCTGCTGAAAAACAGTCAGAAGCGAAATGGAGGAGAAGCTGCCAGGAAGTTTCTGACAACACTAAGCTCCGGCCTCTGCTTCTGTGCTGATAGTACAGGACAGCAGTAACCTCAGGAGAAAGGCATCCAGAGGCCTGCGCTGAGCTTTTGGCTAACTCAAGGGAGGAGAAAGGACGGGCCTGGAAATGCCCTTCTTAGATTCATCTTATTTACCACCAACCATCTTTATTTTGACTCACGTTCTTGGAGTTGCTGGTGTTCTATACTGGAAGAGGCATACCAGAGGTAGAGCAGGTAACTAACTGGTATCCAGTTATTCTTTAAATCTACTGTGGGACTTTTGAGGGTGGGGTGAATGACAGAGGTCTTCCCAGTTGCTTTCCTTAAAGGGCCAGTACGTCCTTCAGCTGGGGTGCTGTCAGACTTAAGTGTGTGTGTGTGAGTGTAATGAAGAAGCTGGTCTGCCCTGGGGCCACTTTGGGATGGAGGGGGTGCTCTTTACAGTGAGTCTGTCTGGAGAGTGCTGGTTAGATGAGGTGATGACTGGGCCCGAAACTGAAGTGAAGTGGCTGCTATGCTGACTTAGTCTTTCGTCGGAGAACTGAACTCTTTCTTTACTTTCTCAATCTCAGAGTGGTTTATTGGACCCTTGTTTTTAACTGAAAACATACAGTAACTCTGTACCCTCCTCCAGGTATGTATTTGGGTTGGAGAAGTTTCTGTTAACTTGGTGTGTTTTGGGGTGAGAAAAGGCAGAGGAGGAAGGGTCAGTCAGCGGAAGGGGTCAGTCCTTGCCAAGGGGCATCCTGGAACACTGGGTGTCTGTGTTCTCTTTGATATCATTGATACTATTCCTACACAGTTTGGCTGTGTGTATGCGAATTATCTTGTTCAATGCAAGGAAGTTAATAATCCCTCTCTTCCCTAGGGAATCAGGCTTTAATAATTAAAAATTTTTTTTTTTTTTTTTTTTTGTAATGGCACCAGAGCCCTCATTCTTCTCATATTGCTATTAGTTATATTCTATTGACTTCTAAACACTCAGAGCAGGGATCAGCCCTCAGTTTGGCTAATTCTGAGTCTCCATAGTTGAGGATTCATATGGTCTAACTTTTACTGGAGTATACCCTTGGGTCTCATTGCCTTCAGTATTCTCATTGTGATGGGCTCACTACCTTCAAACTAAGGTATGTAGACACTTTTTATAGTGTATCTTACAAGTCAAGGTGGAGAATTGATGGCTTATTATTTAGCTTTCTATTAAAAGTTCACAAACGCCTGAGAGAATTAGAATTAGATTCAATCATACCCCAGTGTCCTTTCCAGTAAGTCTCAGAAAAGCTTTTGACTGAATATTCAGATCCTAGTGTGTGTCTATATCAGCAAAAACAAAGACAGACATTTTAGAGTATGTTTGATTGTATGGTGGTGTTTTTAAAAAAGCCACCTCAAAGTGGCTTTCCTGTATTTGAACTTAGAAAGAAAGAGATAGGCAGGCTTAAGTTGTTTGCTCCTATTTACTATTTCACATGTAATGAGAAAATAAATATAATATCATTTAGGTGGAGGCTGCTGCTTTTCTTTCCTTGTGCATTATGGTAATGTCATTTCTAAACATTAATAACTAATAATTAGTTGTTAATATTTTTAAAGTTTATCTTCAGTATAGGACTTTTATGGAACTTAAGAGCTATCACTCTGCATTTTAAGTGAGTTCTTTTTTATGTTTAGAAATATTAATTTCACAAACAACCATAAAGTAATTGAAATAAAAAGATACATTGTAAAAGATTTTTATTTCTGTGAAACAACTTTGATTCTAATATCAAATAGTTATATTGGGAATGTGCTATGTTCGCTTTATCTGTAAAATGAGAGATGTCTTTTTTCAATTGGAGACTATGGATTCCAAATCTTCTGTGAAGTTTCTTAGGAGATTCTGTACCCATTTTATTATAATTGCAATTTTAAGATGCATTTCATTTATTTAAAAATATGTTTTTAAAAATAATATGTACACTCTAATTACTTGCCAGTTGGACATCGCAGAATAAAGTTTTTCCACCATCTCTGTGTATATATTTGTACTATTAATAAATGTACCCTTGATTAAAAACACGAAGATTGTTTCTTCTGATCTAGTTTTTTTTTTTTATTGGAATTACATACACTATTGCAGAGCAAATTATAGAACATAGGTCCTGTGCCTAATAATAGTAATAATAATGATTTAGGCAAAGCTCAGTTGTATGAGCTCAGGTGTTAACTGAACATAATAGTGAAGTGGGTAACTCATCTCTAGGTAGTAATATTGTAGTACTGATTTAGTGTGTGTACCAGAAGTTTCTGTTCTTTTTTCTCACTTTTCTATTTGTGTTTACATATTATGAAGAATGTTCATAGTTGTTTTTTTTTTCTTTCTTTCTTTTTTGGAGACGGAGTTTTGCTCTTGTTGTCCAGACTGGAGTGCAGTGGTGCGCAATCCTGGCTCATTGCAAGCTCCGCCTCCCGGGTTCAAGTGATTCTCCTGCCTCAGCCTCCCAAGTAGCTGGGAATACAGGCATGTGCCACCACAGCCGACTAATTTTGTATTTTTAGTAGAGACGGAGTTTCTCCATGTTGGTCAGGCTCGTCTCGGACTCCTGACCTCAGGCGGCAGATCAGACCAGCCTGACCAACATGGAGAAATCCTGTCTCTACTAAAAAATACAAAATTAGCGGGGTGTGGTGGCGCATGCCTGTAATCCCAGCTACTGGGGAGGCGGAGGTTGCGGTGAGCTGGAGTGGAATCTCACCATTCCACTCCAGCCTGGGCAACAAGAGTGAAACTTCATCTAAAAAAAAAAAGTCAGTAAATATTAGCTTGAATAAATAAAAAAGTAAAGATGGCACTAGCTGTAAACTGTAGCATGAACCACTCCATGTTCATTTGTTTATTAAGAGGATTTGGTTTAGTTTAATGTGTGATCTAAAATGGATGCTCGGTATAGGTTAATTAGATGATATAGAGTTGCCCTGTGTTTTAGTTTATTAAATCTCACATTTTGATAGTATAAGCAGGAAGAGAGCTTTATGGTTTTTTTCCTCTCTAGGGTCTTGTTTTCTTTACCTGTAAAATGAAGGAGTTGGATAATATGATCTCTTAAAGTTTTCTCCATTTCCAACATCCCACTAGGAAGAACAGCCATAATCGTGGATCCAAACTATATGAAGTACAATCTAAGATTGCATTCCATCACCTCCCCATCTTGGCTTTTTTATTTAAAGCAGTTCCCTTTATCATACTATTGGGTTATATTAAACCTAAGATCAATTATAAAATGGCCAAACCTTGTACATGAATTGTTGTCTCCCTTGCAATCGCTGCTATGGGTTTGGTTGTCTTGAACTTCAGCATAAGACTTACAGGTATCCTAGAGCCAGGTGTGGTGGCTCATGCCTGTAATCCTAGCACTTTGGGAGGTGAAGGCATGGGGATCACTTGAGGTTAAGGAATTTGAGACCAGCTTGGCCAACATGGTGAAACCCCATCTCTATCAAAAAATTAAAAAATTAGCTGGGTGTGGTGGTGTGCGCCTGTAATCCCAGCTAGTCGGGAAGCTGAGGTGGGAGAATCACTTGAACCCGGGAGGCAGAGGTTGCAGTGAGCCAAGATTGCACCACTGCATTCCAGCCTGGGCAACAGAGAGAGACTCCATCTCAGGAGAAAAAAAAAAGACCTACAGGTATCCTAGTTAAATTTTGTCCTGTGAGATTTGTTGCAGCCTTCTAAACTTTTTAGATTTCTTTGAGCTTTAATTCTTCCATGTATGGCAATAGCTGTGTGTTCTCCATTTATGTTATCTACAAATTAGTTAAGCACATAATAGGGACTCAAATATTTGAATAAATGGTCATATATCTAACGTGTCTTTGCTCAAATAACTAAAGCATTAGAATGTTTAATCAAGGTAGAGTCTTAGTCTTTTCCTTTCTTTTCCTTTTTTTTTCTTTTAAAGAAACAAGGTTTTGCTATGTTGCCCAGCCTGGACTTGAATTCCTGGACTCAAGCCTCCTCCCACCTTAGCCTCCCAAGTAGCTGGGGCTGTAGGCACCCTCTACCATGCCTGGCTCTTTTTCTTTCCTTTGCATTTTTCTTTTTCTTTCTTTTTTTTTTTTTTTTTGAGACGGAGTCTTGCTCTGTCACCCAGGCTGGAGTGCAGTGGCGCAATATCGGCCTACTGTAAGCTCCGCCTCCCAGGTTCACACCATTCTCCTGCCTCAGCCTCCCAAGTAGCTGGGACTATAGGCGCCCGCCACCACGCCTGGCTAATTTTTTGTATTTTTAGTAGAGATGAGGTTTCACCATATTAGCCAGGATGGTCTCGATCTCCTGACCTCGTGGTCCGCCTGCCTCGGTCTCCCAAAGTGCTGGGATTACACGTGTGAGCCACCGTGCCCGGCCTGCATTTTTTTTTTTTCTTAAATATTTGTACAGTGTAGTAGAAAGACCACTTAACTTGGAATCAGAAGATCTAGGCTCTAAGCCCTTGCTCTTCTGCTTACTACTATGTAATGCTGGACTGGTCACTTAACTTCCTCTGGTCTTCAAATTTCTAGGCTGTTTGAGAAGAAAAAAGACTAAGGTCTCTAACTTTCTGTGATTCTGATTCAGTTCGATCATCTGGCTTGTTCTTGGAAGTCATATGGAATTGTGGTTGAGAGCAGGTTGAGAGTCTGGAGTCAGATTGCCTGTGTTTTTATCCTAGTTCTGTCACTACTGGCTGAGTGACATTAGTCTGTCTGGCCTCTATTTCCTCATCTGCAAAATGGGTTTAATTATGCTGCTTGGTTGTTTTTACTTAGTTTCTTCTTCTTCTTCTTCTTCTTTTTTTTTTTTTTTTTCTTTTTTCTTTTTTTTGTGAGATGGAGTCTTGCTTTGTCGCCCAGGCTGGAGTGCAGTGGCATAATCTCAGCTTACTGCAACCTCTGCCTCCTGGGTTCAAGCGATTCTCCTGCCTCAGCCTCCCGAGTAGCTGGGATTTCAGATGTCTGCCACCACGCCCAGTTAATTTTTGTATTTTTAGTAGAGGTGGGGTTTTACCATGTTGGCCAGGCTGGACTTGAATTCCTGACCTCAAGTGATCCTTCCAGAACTCCTGACCTCAAGGGGTCCATCCATCTTGGCCTTCTGGAGTTCTAGGACTGCATGCATGAGCCATAACGCCTGGCCTTGATTTAGTTCTTAGAACACATTCTGCATGTGGTAAGGAATATGTGATTATTTGCCATCATTATTAGAATTTTTTCACATAAGATATCATTGAAGACATAGTACTTTCCTGTGAGCTGTTGGGATGAAACAGTAATTGTCCTTATTTTTTAATTTTTAAATTTAAAAAAATTTTCATATATAGAGACGGGCTTTCTCCATGTTGCCCACGCTGGTCTCGAATTCCTGGACTCAAGCAATCCTCCATGTCGTCCTCTCAAAGTGCTGGTGTTACAGGCTTGAGCCACCAGCGCCCGGCCAATCTTTATAGTTAGTAATTAAGAACTGTGACATGCCGGGTGTGGTGGCTCACACCTGTAATCCCAACATTTTGGGAGGCTGAGGCGGGTGGATCATGAGGTCAAGAGTTCAAAACCAGCCCGGCCAAGATGGTGAAACCCTGTCTCTACTAAAAATACAAAAACTAGCCAGGCACTGTCGTGGGCACCTGTAATCCCAGCTACTCGGGAAGCTGAGGCAGGAGAATCGCTTGAACCCGGGAGGCAGAGGTTGCAGTGAGCCGAGATTGCGCCACTGCACTCTAGCGTGGGCAACAGAGCAAGACTCCGTTTCAAAAAAAAAAAAAAGAAAAGAAAAAGAAATGTGACAGAAGCCAATACAGGGGTATATAAAAAGTAGATGATATGTTATGATCACTGTCTTACACGTTAGAAAGAAAGATGTTTGTGTCTTGTATATCTTTAATAGTGGGTGATTTGGGCATTTTAGGAAAGACATTAAGTATATACCTTCAGTTTTCTTTGTTTCTGTGAGAAAGCCAGTAGCTGTCAATTCTCAGGTAACTTCTGACCACATGTGGAAATACTGGCCTGAACCTCTTCCCTCCACTCACCCTTTTTAAGATCTGCAGGTAGCAGCCAGATTCACTTTTTCCTACCTTTAACAGGAAATGACTAAAGGTTGGGGAAAAAAGAAGGGGAATGGCTCGGAGGACTCTACTAGCCCATCTCCTCTGGATAATTAAGAGCTGACTGTCCTATTCAAAGTCCTCTCCTCCATTGCAGCAGAACTTGCCTCCTTTTTGAGGCCCAGGACCTCTTGGGAACTTGAAGGGAAGGCCTGTCTCCTGTAGGTAGACTGATCTTGTCCCCATGACTCTACCCTACTTTTCTCAGTCTGCAGTGCCGTTAGGGGAAATAGGTTCTGCTTGAGTGCCAGGGAATTGAGGAGATGGCAGATTTTGGTTCACTTTCCTCCAGCTTCACCCAGTAATTTTTGGAGACTGTGAATTCAGTATTTCCAGAAGTTGCCGCATGTGCTCATTTTGGATGTGTCCTAAATCTCTAGTCAACCAGAGTTAAGTATTTTTTTATTTTATTTTTTTGAGACATAGTCTTATTCTGTCACCCTAGCTGGAGTGCAGTGGTGCAATCTGCACTCACAGCAATCTCTGCCTCTGCAGTTCAAGTGATTCTTGTGCCTCAGCCTCCCAGGTAGCTGGAATTACAGGCATGTGTCACCATGCCTGGCTAAGTTTTGTATTTTTTAGTAGAGGTGGAGTTTCGCCATGTTGGCCAGGGTGTCTCCAACTCCTAACCTTGGTCAAGCGATCTGCCCACTTTGGCCTCCCAAAGTGCCGGCATTACAGGTGTGAGCCACTGTGCCTGGCCGAGTTAAATGTTTTTATTTCTTACCCTTCCCAAGAATATTTCACCTTCTTACATATACAACTCCTGTACCTTAGTTTGCTTATTCTGCTTTAGGTCCTTCTCAGAGACAGCAGGGTATAACAGGAAGCACAACTTTGGAACTGGACAGATGGACGTGTAATCTTGGTCAAGTTATTTAACCTTTTAAAGTCCTAGCATTTTTATCTCTAAAATGGAAATGATAATACCTTTCTTGGAGAATTGTTGGGGTTAAATGAAATGATATTTAAAATTTTTAGCACATTAACTGTGAACTAACAGTTACAGTAAATGTTCAGTTAATTTTAGCTTAGATTATTGAGTGCCTTCTAAATGTGATAGAGATTGGATTATAAAGACAAAAGAGTCCCTACACTCAGAAAATTTATTTTTTTATTTTTTATTTTTTATTTTTGAGAGAGTCTCACTCTGTGCAACTTCCACCTCCTGGGTTCAAGCAGTTCTCCCACCTCAGCCTCCCAAGTAGCTGGGATTACAGGCATGTGGCACCAAGCCCAGCTAATTTTTTTTGTATTTTAGTTAGAGACGGGGTTTTACCGTGTTGGCCCCAGGGTGGTCTTGAACTCCTGAGCTCAGGCAATTTACCTGCCTTGGCCTCCTAAAGTGCTAGGATTACAGGCGTGAGCCACTGCACTCAGTCTCATTCAGGGAATTTAAATCTGATAAAAGAAGAGGTTACTAAATATGAGTCAGGAAATGTTCATTCCTTTTTTTTGTCTCTTCCCTATTTCTTATGCATTCCTTTTCCCAGTACAAGGCAAATTCTAGGAGGACCTTTCCTCTCCAAGGCTAAAAAGAGTCTTATAAGAGAGACAAACTGAGTACAATTGTCACAGGTTATCGGGGTGACTGAGAGCTTAGTCTAGGCGGGATAAAGTCAGCTGTGAGAACCGTTATTAGTAAGCAGTAACAGGATTATTAGCAGTTTGTAGGTGGGAGGGATACCCACTTGGGAGTGAAGTTGTCAAGCAACTGAGGCAGGTCATAGGGCTTGTTTAAACTGAATGGCCTTCTAGGCAAGTTTGCATTTACTTGTTTTCATTTGTAGTCTTTTGGGCTAATCTCTGGAAACTTGCTTTCCTACGTGCTGCCCCTCCTCCCTCCCTGCCTTCAGGACAGGATTGAAAGCAGCATTAGCCTGAAGAAGTCGTTCTATTTAGGGAGCTAGAGCGGAGGGCCAGTGATTAGGCCCTTATCTGCAACGGGGCCTTTTTGAGTGTTGTGGGGCGGGGCTGCAGTGTCTGTCCTGACACCCACAGAGGCTGGACTTCTCTGTCCCCTGGTTGGGTCAGAACTGTGAAGAACCAATAGAAGGGCCAGGCCAGCTGAATGAAAAAGCCCTTCATTGTGTTTCTTCAACATTCCAGTGTCTGGTACAATTAGCCAAGACTCGGAAAACAAGTTGGACAAACAAGCAGGCAGCCTTCTACTGATGGATAAAAGGATTTCTGGCACAACTGAGTTAAGTGCACTGACTGTAAAGACAGAGTAGGAGGCTCTGGGAAGAAGAAGGGGACTTTGGAATGCCATTCCTGGCTGTGATGGGAAAGAATGGAGCAACAAGCAAACGGTATTTTTGAAGCTGATAAAATCTGCTGTGATAATCTACCTGGGAGGCTGGCTGAGGCGAGGCTGGCTGAGGTGGGGCTACTCTGTAAAGTACATGGAATCATTGGGGAGTGACTGTGACTCTTCCCTTTGGGCAGCTGTAAGTGTGGGGAAGGGAAACTCTTTGGAATCTAGGGATCTGTTTGCAGTGGACAGTGAGTGTATGAGCTTGCTCCATTATAGTCTCTCCCATCATGAGACCTTCTCAGTTGGTTAACACTTTATGTGTACTTCTGCCTGAGAAGAGGCACACCTGAGGAGCAAGTTGTTGGGCAATGGATGCACTGTTCCTGACTTGGCAGCAAACCACTTAGCTCACTAGCTCTCCTGCGACTACGATTCCCCAGATTACAAGCTTCTGCTCTGCAAATGGAGGGTAATTCAAAGACCAGTTTCTACCTACTCGGGCTTACTCACTTCATACCTTGACTGGACTTTGGCATATGGAGCTCTCCCTCTGTATGCTCTAATTGGTCTGGAAACACTGAGCCGGTGATACTTTTGAACAGCGTGCTATATGCCTGAGACATGGACCCAGTTTTTGGAAGTGCCCTAAGGAGGAGCTTCCTCTCTGACCTCAAGGGAAGAAGGAGGTCAGTAGGAAGTGGTGGGTGGAGCCACTTCTCTGTTCTGCTGTCTCCTCTCTACACCTCGCAGCCCTTTTTCAGGAGCTGTGAAGGGTGCACAGGCCACTAGCTGGAGGTTCTTTGGTACCCCCTCCTTTTAGGTGGGGTCAGCAGGCACAGGGGCGCCATGTGGCCGAGTTATCAAGATGAGCACGAGTTCAACGCCCACCTGGTTTGTCGCATGTGCTGTATGGGTTAGTATGTGAAGTTTTTTTTTTTTTTTTCCTTGTCTGGGCCTGAGGATCCCAAATAGCCCTTGCTCTCATTGACTCATAGGAATGCATGGACTTTGAAGCCTTGTGGTGTTACAACCTTTGGGCTTGTTAAAATGTGCAGTGGAATAGATTGGGGTGCCCTACTTCCCGGGGAACTTCTTAAGCTTGCAGTAACTGGCAGTTAAGAGCCCAAGCTTTGGGTATAGGACTTTTTTATAGAGACTGAATTCATACTTATGCTTCTGCCTGTATCAGGAAACCACTTTTAAGGTATGTTGCGTAGTGCTGAAAGTCCAGAGTGTATTTTTAGCAGAAGTTGGTTGGTTACGGAGTCCACCTCTGAGCAGACTGGGGGGGGATGGTTGGTAGGAGGGAGGAGTCATGGCCTATGTTTCCTCTTTGGGGTTTAGTGCTAGTTCTTTTACACTTTACTCTGCCAGCTGTGACAGAGAGAGAAAAAGACTCAAAGATGATCTGGGGACAAGGACCTAAAGTCATGTTAGCTGTGACTTAGATCTCTCTTGATAAGGCATCATTAAATAATGATTGTTTAAGTAATGTCCTGTGGCCTTGAACAAGTGACTTAAGCTTTTTGGCCATAGGTTTCCTTGGTTTCAAAATTATAGGGTGTATACATTGGCGCTAGACTGAGAGACATCAATTCTCTGTAAAATGTAAAAAAAAAAAAGATAAAGAAAATATAGTGTGTCTTTCATAAAGCTAAACTTAAAAGAATTGTTTTTTATTCTGAAATTGTCTTTCCTATTTTTTAATGTTAAAATATCCTTTATTTTGTGAAAGAATTGTTATTATGTGGTAGTGTGTTTTTAAGATATTCCTACTTAGCAAAATGAAAAGTTGACAGCTGTTAGGCTTTCTGATTTATTGTGGAACATGTATTGGTCTATGAAATCTAAGTTTGGGAACCACTGGTTTGGTAATCTACTGTCTTTTGATTTCATACTTTGAGGCTGTAACAAGGAGCAAAATTGTGACCCAAACAGGCAGATTTTCATTAAAATTGAAGTAACTCGTTGTTTGATGAAGAGAAGACTTTAGAAAAATCTCAGAGAAGGAGAGCAACAGAACTAGGGTTCTGATCAGTGTCCTGACTCCTAGGCTAGTGCTTCCAAGTAGGTGCTTTTTGAGGAAAAAAAGCTGACACAGCAATAATGCTTGGGGCACAGGAGGGACAGTTTTAGTGGTCTACTTTTTTATCTTTCCTGTATCGTTGAGATGTCTTCCCTGGGACCTAGAAGAAAGAATTGCCTGTATCTAAAAGTGCTTGGAGATAAACATACAGCAAAAGGGCCTTTCCTGTAACCAACAGAGAAGTATAGGAAAGTCCAAAACCTTTATTGAAAGTTTCAGGGCAAAAATATAATATAGCCCCGTCTCCCACAATCCCACATAATCCCCTAAAGACACTGTAGCCTAATAGTTAAGAAAATGGGCTTGGCATCAACTGTCTACATGGGGTTCCTACTCCACCACTTAACAGCAAAACCAACTGGGAACATTGCTTAACCTTTCTCTAGCTCGTTTTCCTCATTTTTTATTTTTCTTTTTCTCATATCACTATAAAATAAAATCACTTGTATAGGGAGAATGGATGAAGATTAGCAGTAGATTTTCATGTTATATAGTTTTCACATTATATTACTGCTATAACTACCAGCTAGCATTTATTAACTTATGTGTGAGAAACTAGGCTAAGTTCTTTCATATCATATACTCCTCACAATCACTCCATGATTTAGGGTCTATTTTGTTTTATTTTATTTTAGAGGTGGAGTCTTACTCTTGCTCAGGCTGGAGTGCAGCGGCATGATCTTGGCTCACTGCAACCTCCACCTCAGGGGCTCAAACGATTCTCCTGCCTCAACCTTCCAAGTAGCTGGAATTACAGGCATGCACCACCACGCCTGGCTAATTTTTGTATTTTTGGTAGAGATGGGGTTTCGCCATGTTGCTTAGGCTGGTCTTGAGCTCCTGACCTCAAGTGATCCATCTGTAAAAAATAAAAATAAATAAAATTACGATTCAAACCTCATTGCTTAAAAAAGGGAATAAAACAGACTCTAAATCAGCCGGGTGTGGTGGCTCATGCTTATAATCCCAGCACTTTGGGAGGCTAAGGCAGGCGGAGCAGTTGAGGTCAAGAGTTCAAGACCAGCCTGAGCAACATGGTGAAACCCCATCTCTACCAAAAAATACAAGTTAGCAGGGTGTGGTGGCGTGCGCCTATAGTCCAAACTACTGGGGGTGGGGTTGGGGGGCGGCTGAGGTGGGAAGATTGCTTGAGCCTGGGAAGCAGAGGTTTCAGTGAGCCAAGATCCACTCTAGCCTGAGTGATAGAGCAAGACCCTGTCTCCAAAAAAAAAAAAAAAAAAAAAAAAAAAAAAAAAAAAGAGGCTGGGCACAGTGGCTCGCACCTGTAATCCCAGCACTTTGGGAGGCTGAGGCGGGCGGATCATGAGGTTAGGAGATCGAGACCATCCTAGCTAACACGGTAAAACCCTGTCTGTACTAAAAATACAAAAAATTATCTGGGCATGGTGGCGGGCGACTGTAGTCCCAGCTACTTGGGAGGCTGAGGAAGGAGAATGGCGTGAACCTGGGAGGTGGAGGTTGCAGTCAGCCGAGATCACACCAGTGTACTCCAGCCTGGGCAACAGAGTGAGACTCTGTCTCAAAAAAAAAAAAAAAAAAAAGCAAAAAAAAAAAAGCTTCCCACATGATTTTGAGATGGTTGGTTTACAGACTGATATTTAGGAACTATTGGCCTAACTCCTCATTTTATTTGCAGAGTTGGAAATATAAATAAATTTTTAAAAACAACAAAGGACAAACTCCCAATTTTATAGGTGAAACTCAGGCTCAAAGAAAGGAAATGAATGCCATGTAAAGATATGAACCATAGACTAGACAGCAGGAAATCCAAGTTATAGACCTAGCTCTGCCCCTGTGTGACCTTGTCTAAATTATTTAATCTCTCTGGGCCTTGGTTTCTTCATCTTTAAGATGATTTTTGAGGACTCTTAAAACTCTCTCTTTGTATTTATGAAATACTTAGTTTTTCTGACTGTGATATTCCCGTGAATTTTCTAAGAACTATTGAGCCTTTCTTCCTCTTGTGTTCTTATATGTCTCTCCCTCTCACTGTGGCTCTCTTTTTTTGCTACCATGCTTACTCCTGGATTTCTTTATCTCACTTCTGTCCTTTATTCTCTGATTCTCAATAGTCCAAAGAACTACCGTTATAATAAAGATTAGGTTTTCCTAAGAAATAAGGTAAATTTTTTTTTTTTTTTTTTTTTAGACGGAGTCCTGCTTTGCTTTGTCGCCCAGGCTGGTGTGCAATGGGGTGATCTCGGCTCACTGCAACCTCCGCCTCCCGGGTTCAAGTGTTTCTCTTGTCTCAGCCTCCCAAGTAGCTGGGATTACAGGCACGTGCCACCACACCTGGCTGATTTTTGTACTTTTAGTGGAGATGGGGTTTCACCATGTTGGCCAGGCTGGTCTCGGACTCTTGACCTCAAGTGATCCACCCATCTCAACCTCCCGAAGTGCTGGGATTACAGGCACGAGCCATCACACCGGCAGAAATAGGGCAGAATTTTAATTTTGCATTGAAGCTTCTACAGTTGTCGCTTCCTTAAAGCCCCAAATCTCAATCCTCATTGGTACTTTCTCGGCCTGCACCCAATCATTGGTGATAAATGCCTTTCATGAATCCCTATTATAGTTAGTACTTCTCCTTTTACCTTGATTATATAGGACAGTATTGTATTGTCTTCTAATAAATTTATGGAGGTTAAAAGTCTACGATCTGACAGACTTGGATTTGAATCTCGATTCTACTATATACCGTGTGACTTTGGGGAAATTACTAACAAGTCTTTCTGAGCATGAATTTGCTGAACCATGAATAAGCATACTTGATAGAGTTGTGAGGATTGTCAAATACTAAATGAGATAGGCCTCGCACAGCACCTGACACATAATAAACACAATAAATATCAAGCTCCACCTTATCTCCCAAAGTAGACTTGTAGCCTTCTCAGGATAGCAATCATTTATAATGTTGGTGCCATTATATATTATTGCTAACACATTTTAATTGCTTGACCTCCAATTTAGCCTGTTTCCTTTACGCTTACATTGGGAACATTAAGTGGTACAAAATCCCCTGGATCCAAATGTGGCAAGGAGAATTTAGGAAAGCTGAATCTGTAGAGGGAATATCTGAGTGGGAATACCTGCTCCTTGCTGAAGAGCAGTCTTTTTTAGAGATGGAATCTCACTCTGTCGCCCAGGCTGGATTGCAGTAGTGCCATCTCAGCTCACTGTAACCTTTGCTGCCCGGGTCCAAGCAGTTCTCCTGCCTCAGCCTCCCGAGTAGCTGGGATTACAGGCTTGTGCCACCACTCCCGGCTAATTTTTGTATTTTTAGTAGAGACGGGGTTTCGCCATGTTGGCCAGGCTGGTCTCGAACTCCCGACCTCAGGTGATCTGCCCACC
The DNA here is from genome assembly GCF_009764315.1 of Trachypithecus francoisi. Classification (NCBI taxonomy): domain Eukaryota; kingdom Metazoa; phylum Chordata; class Mammalia; order Primates; family Cercopithecidae; genus Trachypithecus; species Trachypithecus francoisi. The sequence goes on along the minus strand of NW_022681457.1, from coordinate 85,442,716 downwards.
TCAGCCTCCCAAAGTGCTGGGATTACAGGCGTGAGCCACAGTGCCTGACCTGAAAATATCATCTTAATGTGTCCTATAGCTATAACCTTGACACCTAGAGGACTCTCATTATATATTTGTTAAATCAATATTTTTCAATACCTATCATTGTCCTAAATGTTGGATATTTAATGAAAAAAAAATTTTTTTTTTTTTTTTTTTTTTGAGACAGAGTCTTGCTCTGTCGCCTGGGCTGGAGTGCAGTGGCCGGATCTCAGCTCACTGCAAGCTCCGCCTCCCGGGTTTACGCCATTCTCCTGCCTCAGCCTCCCAGTAGCTGAGACTACAAGCGTCCGCCACCTCGCCCAGCTAGTTTTTTTGTATTTTTTAGTAGAGACGGGGTTTCACCGTGTTAGCCAGAATGGTCTCGATCTCCTGACCTCGTGATCCGCCCGTCTCGGCCTCCCAAAGTGCTGGGATTACAGGCTTGTGCCACCGCGCCAGCCCGAACTCTGCCGTTCTTTACCCACCACCTTCTAAAGGCTATTTAAAATAGCTAAAGGCTATTGTTTCTACCTCTACATTGCATGACAATGTACCTGCCCTCTTCTTTACTTTCCTGCTGCCTCTGCCCTAATTTATGCTATTTCAAGATGTTTTTCCTGGTCTGTCATTGTGAGCCTTCTAACTGGTTCTTTTGCCTCTTAATGTCTTTCTGGTACAATGTGGCCTTCAGTGCAAAGCCAGATTAGTCTTCCCAAAACATACTCTAGGTCAGAAAATTTCAGTGGTTCTGCTTTGTCTACTTAATTAAGTACCTACTCCTTACTCTAGCTTTCTGAGTCCTTTGTGATGTCAGCTAGCTGTTCTGTTAGCCTGGTTGCTCATCACACTGCTAACTGCATGTGATGCATGCAATAGCCATACGTTCCCTAAAACATATCCTGTATACTTACATGTCTCCAAATCACTACTTGTGCTTTGTAAATTTAAAAAAAAATTTTTTTTTTTTGAGACAGGGTCTTGTTGTCACCCAGGCTGGAAGGCCGTGACACAATCTTGGCTCACTGCAACCTCTGCCTCCTGGGCTCAAGCGACCCTCACACCTCAGCCACCCAAGTAGCTGGGACCACAGGCTCAAGCCACCATGCCTGGCTTATTTTTGTATTTTTTGTGGAGGCAGTTTTGTCATGTTGCCCAGGGTGGTCTTGAACTCCTGAGCTCAAGTGATCCACACACCTCGATCTCCGAAAGTACAGGGATTATAGGCATGAACCACCATGCCCAGCCTACTTGTGGTTTTTTTTAGTTTGGAATCCTTTGACCCCTTTTTGGGCTGCCAGAATTCTACTAGTTATCCAAGGTTTAGTTCAGACACCGTTCACTCCGTAGCCTTTTGTCTAAGATCAGGTGTAGTTCTACCACGCCTTCCATGAACACCTCCTACCTCTCTGTGAGGATTAATCAACTCTATGCTTGTGCTATAGTGTCATTTTGTGCAGCTTGTATCTGGTGTGTTATTTACTTGGTGTTACTGTTAATTATTTACATGTTGTTCTCCATCACTAGATTGTAAACTTTATGAGGTCACAAAACAGACCTATGCCAACTTTACTTCCCTTCTGTGTCAGCTGTGGTATATCGTTTTTAGATTTCCAGGTGGTGGTTGGTGTTTCTGGGCTTCTTGAAGCTCTTGTCATTTTTCTGTGGCCTTTGGAAACAGCAGAGGCTCTTCTTTCACTTGTTTTTTGAATGATTCATAATGTACTGGGACTACATGGATAGGCTATGTTGGATCAGAATGTAGAACTTTGCACCTCAAATGCAGGCTTTCATTTGACGTCAAATGAAATTGACGTCAAAATTGCTCTCAAATTGCTCTTAGTAGAGTAGGACAGATAAACAAATAAACAGTGATACCCTGCAGTAAGCACACAAACTAGTGTGTGTAAGAGATGGGAAAAGCTCCTGGAGGAGGGGATAGTTGAGTTAAATGCTGAAGAATGAGTAGTCAGAGAAGGGGAGAGCTATATTCACAGTGTATGTGCAAAGGCATGGAACTGAGAGAAAACCTGCCCCATTTGCAGGAATTTTTTTAAACAAGGCTGGAAGTTTTTATGGAAAGGTAGAGGGATGAGTGGTAGGTAGACATTCCATCATAATGGGTCTTAGCTCCCAAGCTAAAAAGTTTGAATGTTATCCTGAATGGAGGCATCAAGCTTTGGAATTGGGTAGAGCTGGGTTCAAGTTTGACTTCATGACTTACCTTGTGATCTTGGGCACGCTGCTTCATCTGTCTGGACTTTATTTTTCCAGTAAAATAATACCTAACTTACAGAGTTGTTGAGCATTAGAAAGAATAGATATAAGGTGCTTAGCACATAAGTTGGTGCTCAATAAATGCTATTAAATTTTTTTTTTTTTTTTTTTGAGAGAGAATCTTGCTCTGTCACCTAGGCTGAAGGAGTTCAGTGGTACTTTCTTGGCTCACTGTGACCTCTGCCTCCTGGGTTCAAGTGATCCTCATGCCTCGGCCGCCCAAGTAGCTGGGATTTTACAGGTGCCTGCCACCACGCCTGGCTAATTTTTGTATTTGTAGTAGAGACAGGGTTTCACCAAGTAGACAAGGCTGGTTTTGAACTCCTGACCTCAAGTGATCCGCCTGCTTCCGCCTCCCAAAGTGCTGGGATTACAGGTGGGAGCCACCGCACCCAGCCTAAATGTCAACTGTTAATAATATTGGGCAAATAAGGGCTCACTGAAAGATTTTAAGGTGGACAGTTACAAGATCAACCTTGCCAGAAAGGTTGCTGACACCACTGAGAAGGGTGGATTACAGCAGGGATATCTGTTGGAAGCAAAGAGAAAAGAAGACTTCAGTTTTAGACAAGTTGAGTTTGAGATGAGCATGAAAGTTTTAGGAGGCCATTGAATATATGAGAGTGGTAAAGGCCTCGCCTAAACATACAGATTTGGAAATTATCATTGTATAGGTCACAGCTGAAACTATGGATGTTCATTAAATCATTAAGGGAGAATGTAGAGAACAGCTATTTTTAATTTTTGTTGAAAAGCTATGGGTCCCCCCACCCCCACTGCCCAACACACACACACACACACACACACACACACGACACAAAACATTTTGCGTGTAATTTTAGGTGGTTCCTGAACACTCCTTCTCCAAAACCTGTTAGTGGACTCTTGGGTCCTTGGACATCTGAAGAAGCTGTAATACATCTGAAGAATGAAAAGAAAAGAGGGCTAAGGATGAGTAACATTTAAGGGATGAACGGAAGAGAAGAAACAACCAAAGAAGGAGGAGGAAAACTAGGGTAGAATGGAGTCTCAGATTCAAGAGAGAGAATCGATTTAAAAGGTGAAGGAATGATCAACAGTGTCTTCTGCTACAGAGAGTTTAAGTGAGATAGAACTCAAAACTATCCATTGGGTTGGCAATTAGGTGACTATGGGGAGAGCAGTTTCAGTGAATGTGTGGGGCTGGAATCCAGGTCACATGGAATAAATAGGAGGTGGGGAAGTGGAGTCTGAGCGTTGTCATCATACTTGTTCAGAAGCCAACAGGAGAGAACCAGGAGAGGGAGAGCAGTTGAAGATACACAGACTAGGGAGTATTGTTGGATTAAGGTTCCCATGGAGAAGAGGAGCAATGATTTTAGGTAGAAGGACTGACTTAGGTTCTGAAAAGGGACAACTCTGGCAATGAACTAAAATAAAATTAGGGTAGGTATTGGTAGCACGATGCTCAAAGACCTTTGTTGATGAAGATCAATAAAGTTGGAAACAAATATTAAATCCTTCTAATTAGGCTGGGTACAGTGGCTCATGTCTGTAATCCCAGCACTTTGGAGGCTGAGGCGGGAGGATCGCATGAGGCCAGGAGTTTGAGATTAGCCTGGACAACATACTGATACCCTGGCTCTACAAAAAATTTAAAAATTAGCCAGACATGATGGCGTGCACCTACAGTCCTAGATACCTGGGAGGCTGAAGCAGGAGGATCGCTTGAGCCTGGGAGTTCGAGGTTGTGGTGAACTATGATCATGCCACTGCATTCCAGCCTAGGAAACAGAATAAGACCCTGTCTCAAAACAACAACAAATAGCAAAGTTTTCTAATTTAAGCCTTCTAATTCAGTAACCTCTAAGTAATTAATAAGGTTTAAAGTGTTAAATCTGAAAATTAGATGGGCAGTTGGGTTCTCCACTTCTGTAGAGATGCTGGTGGTGGGCCATGGGCTCTCGCTTCTTTGTTTATAGCCTTTGGTGGGGCTGAGATTATAAAGAACCTTAAAATGAATATTGCCTTTTCTTTGCCAGTTTTCCTCTCACATAAGGGTACTTTCTGAGACTTTTACCTCAGTGTTACCTTTCTGCCTAACCTGCAATGTTAGGCAGAAAGATCTTTGCTAGGCCTGGAGTTAAACTAGGGATTTATGTGTTAGGAGCCAATCTAAAACTTACTAAATAGTTTGAGAGTCTGAGCTATTATTCTGAAGGTCAGCGTAATTCTTAATGTTGCTTCTTGGATTTCCTTGCTGAAGATTAAGATATTAAACTCTAGGCACTGTAATATTCTTTGAAGTTTAAACCAGGAATGAACTTTCATGTAATTGATGGTCATACCAACATAGGATCTTAAAAAATAATCTTCCAGCTCTTAGGGGCAAAGGAATTCTATAAAACCCTTTTCTGAGGAGCTTATGGCTCAGCTCTAAGCAGGCTAGCTAGTCTTGGGAAGGGCTTGTAATCATGTTGCCTTTAATGATTATATTCACAATAAATACTTAAATGTCTTTCTCCAGAGCTGAAAGTCAGCTTTTTAGCTTTTGGAAGCATGATTGGTATGAGACCATCAGGTTTCCTTAGTACATTACCATTATGGAAGGGCTTGGTAGATTAACAGAATAATTTGTGGATAGTAATTTTTTTTTTTTTTTTTTTTTGAGATGGAGTCTTGCACTGTTGTCCAAACTGGAATGCAGTGGCGTGATCTCGGCTCGCTGCAACCTCCGCCTCCCAGGTTGAAGCAATTCTTCTGCCTCAGCCTCCCGAGTAGCTGGGACTACAGGCCACCACACCCAGCTAATTTTTGTATTTTTAGTAGAAACGGGGTTTTACTATGTTGGCCAGGCTGATCTTGAACACCTGACCTCGTGATCCACCTGCCTTGGCCTCCCAAAGTGCTGGGATTACAGGTGTGAGCCACCGTGTCCGGCCTATGGATAGTAAAATTAAAAAGAATCATGCTACTCACATGTTCAGGTCTAAACGAAATGAGGCAATGCACTAAAAAGAAACCAGAAGAATTCCACCTCCTTAAAAGTACTTACTAGTTTAAAAGAAAATCTGTTAATTTTTTCCTTTTTCTTTTCTCTTTTTTTTTTTTTTTTTTTTTTTTTTTGAGACCGAGTCTTGCTCTGTCACCCAGGCTGTAGTACAGTGGTGCGATCTCGGCTCACTGCAAGCTCCACCTCCCGAGTTCACACCATTCTCCTGCTTCAGCCTCCCCAACAGCTGGGACTATAGGCACACGCCACAATGCCCGGCTATTTTTTTTGTATTTTTGGTAGAGACGGAGTTTCACCATGTTAGCCAGGATGGTCTCCATCTCCTGACCTCGTGATCCACCCACCTCGGCCTCCCAAAGTACTGGGATTACGGGCACGAGCCACCGTGCCTGGCAATTTTTTCCTTTTTCATCTGTATGTTGTTTGACCTATTACAGCAAACATACATAGCTTTTATAAAAAAAGAAATTATAAAAGGAAAGAACACTTCTGTCATCAGAATGAGAATTTTTAAAATTAGAATCAGACTGTTTTTGGCTATGAAGGTAATTAATATAGTGAAGCACGGTGGGCCTGATATCATGTGAAAATGTAATGTACACAATTTTAATTAGCTCTAATTTTTCCACCATGCCTTCTTATATCAGCACACAAGTGATACTTACTGGCATGTTGTGTTTTTGTTTTTTCAGACAGAGTCTCAGTCTGTTGTCCCATCTGGAGTGCAGTGGCACAGTCATAGCTTGCTGCAGCCTCAAACTCCCAGGCTCAAGTGATCCTTCTGCCTCAGCCTCCCAAAGTGCTAGGATTACAGGCATAAGCCAGCTTGCCTGGCAGGGTTTTGAGGTTTTTATATATTGAACTGGATTCTTGTAGGTAACTCAGTTCTGATTTCATTTAATGTGTTTCTGTAGCCAGTCTTCTAATCATACTTGGCCAATTAAGAACCCTCTCTGGTGGTTTTATGTTTGAGGTCTTACTATGTAGAGCTTTAGGTGTTGCCAGTTGTGGGAAATACAAAAATGTAAATTATGGTCTCATTGAGGAGTTAATGATCTCACTGGTAATATAAGAATAAGCATATTAAAAGTTCAGAACACTATATAATTATTTAAGTGCTGATCGAGTGATTAGCCCAGTAAGTAACATAGATATTTGGAGGACACAGAGACTGTTGAGAACTGGAGTTGTCAGAAAAGGCAGCCAGAATTTTTCTTAAACACAAATCTGAGCATGTCATTCTCCAATTCAAAATCTTTCAGTGCTTCCTCTTACCTATAGGATAAAGTTCGGGTTCCTTAAGCTTGTCATGAAAGGTCATGATTTTGCTCATACCATCCTATCTTGCCACTACCTAGTTGTCTTTCAACTATTCCTAATTCTGTGCAGTTCTTTGAACATAAGCTTTTTCTTGTCTCCATGAATTTGCATTAGCTATAACTTTATGTAGCAACTTTGTTCCTTCCCTTCTCTTTCTGGTTTATACTCATCTTTTAAGGTTAGACAGAGTCACTCCTCTTGGAAACTTCATTAAGTCCCCCATATTTCCTGTCCCTACCAAGGTATGCTTAACCTCTTATGTTCATGAGCACTCTGTGCTTACCTGTTATAGCACTTGTCAAACTGCTTTGAAGTTATTTCTCTTATTTAAAGAATAAATGAGGCCAGGTGCCTGTAATCCCAGCATTTTGGGAGGTCAACGTGGGTGGATCACCTGAGGTCAGGAGTTTGAGACCAGCCTGACCCATATGGTGAAACCCCGTCTCTACTAAAAATACAAAAATTAGCTTGATGTGGTGGTGGGCACCTGTAATCCCAGCTACTCTGGAGGCTGAGGCAGGAGAATCGCTGAAACCCAGGAGGCAGAGTTGCACTGAGCCCAGATCGCACCATTGCATTCCAGCCTGGGCGACAAGAGCAAAACTCTGTCTCAAAAACAAATAAAGGATACATGAGTGAATGAACGAGGTGGATTTTAAAGAATAAATACCATTTGGAGAGATGAAGAGAAGTAGCCTGCCATGAAGGGAAAATAAGTAGTATGAGCAAAGTGTCAGTGATTTCGATGAGACTATAGTTGGAAGCTGATTCTGATTCAGTCTGCAGATGACCCGGGCTTGGAAAGGATGATGATGTTGGATAACTAAATCAGCATCTAAAAAGATCAAAGTATGTTGGAATGACAGTGGTCAAATCTAGTAAGAATCTTGGCTTCAAATACTTTCAAGACTCCATCAATTGAAAGATGGATTAAACTTTTAAGTCTAATAATAATACTTTTTTGTTTTTTTTTGAGATGGAGTCTCGCCCTGTTGCCAAGCTGGAGTGCAATGGCACGATCTCAGCTCACTGCAACCTCCGCCTCCCGGGTTCAAGCTGTTCTCCTGCTTCAGCCTCCCGAGTAGCTGGGATTACAGGCATGCGCCACCTTGCCCGGCTAATTTTGTAGTTTTAGTAGAGACGGGGTGTCACTATGTTGGTCAGGCTGGTCTTGAACTCCCAGCCTCAGGTGATCTGCCCGCCTCAGCCTCCCAAAGTGCTGGGATTACAGGCATGAGCCACTGCACCTGGCCTAATAATAATACATCTAACAGTCCCAAATGAGAGTCAATAGGCAGAAGTCATAAGGAAAGCAGATTATGACATTTTATAGAATTATTACATTGGTACGTTGTCTTTCTTCCTCTGTTAGTGAATTCTCTGTTATCCTAAATTTTAAACATCAAGAATATTGTAGATTTATGGGAGAGTTGTAGAGACCTTTCAACGTGAACTTATGATTCTTTGTTGTCAAAGGGATTTGTGTGTCAGCAAAGAATTAGACTATATAATTTCTAAGGTCCATTCCTTAGTGCTGTAGTTCATAGTAGGAAGAAAATTGTTCCTTGCAAAGCAAGAAAGGATTCAAGGCTGAAAATAAGGATGTGAAGATAAAAACAGAGACCAAGATAAGAAGTGCTTGTTGAATGGCTATAAGCTCAGGAAAAATAAGTAGATAAATATATTCACCTGGGATGTAGAACAAGCATTGACATTGTTTGGAATGGCAGTATGTTGGCTTTTCCTAGGGGATCAATAAGAAGAAAGTAACTGGGCAATGGGGAGCGAGAACCTGGCTGAAGCTTGTATGAATTACTAGTGAACCAGATTTATATACCTCTGCAACTTTCTTCTGAAATGTTCTCTGTCTTGGAAAAGATATGGAAGAGTCAAGCAGCGGGCAATGGTGGTAATTTAGGTTTGCAGATTGTCATGGTGAATGTAGTAGTAGGTGGTTAGGCAGGGAGAGTCCCTAGGGTATTAGTGAGGGAAGCTTTGAATTGCATAACCATGTTGTCTGGCATGGACTGGGATTATCTTAGATGTTCTTTTTCTTTTTATGAGACTGTGTCTTACTCTGTCACCCAGGCTGGAGTGCAGTGGTGTGATCACAGCTCACTGCAACCTCCGCCTCCCAGGTTCGAGCGATCCTCCCACCCTCCCACCTTAGCCTCCTGAGTAGCTGGGACTACAAGTGCACACCACCAGCTGACCAATTTTTGTGTTTTTAGCAGAGGTAGGGTTTTGCCATGTTGGCCAGGCTGGTCTCCAACTCCTGAGCTCAAGTGATCCACTGGCCTCAGCCTCCCAAACTGCTGGGATTACAAGGCGTGAACCACCATGCCCGGCTGTAGATGTCCTTAATGAATAGGGTAAAATAAGAATGGAGTGATTGAAGGTTTAGAATGATTAGGAGAGGGTATGAGAGACTGATAATGGTAAGTGCTAAATAGGTATGTTTGGGGAAGGAATAAGGCCCAAAATGTGGCAGTGTGGTGGCTGGACATGAATTGGAGATGAGTGCCCGTGGAGCCAAGTAGGCACAGATGCATTGTCACATGTATCTTCACGTATATGTAGAGATGATAAATGAACCAAGTCATCAGGGAAGGCTAAGGTAGATTTGCCATGTGGAAGGGGATAGGCTGCGGGGCATGGTCCGTGACAGTGAGGATGATTTGAACAAGATGTTATAGGGGATGGTGTGGGCTTTCAAAAATAGAAAAGGACCAGGACTGATGGCTCAGTGGTCTAGAAATGGCTCTGGGGAATTGGCAAGAGTCGGAGAAAGTAAGTCCTTTACAGGATAAGGTCTCTGTGGAGCAGTCATTGTCAAGCATTGATAGTCATGTTTCTGTTAAAGAGGTAAAAAAAAAAATGGAGAAAGAAACTCCGTTTGCTGCTATGACAGGAGAAGGGAGAGAGGGAAGAGATGTTCAGTGGGGGTAAACTGGGCAGCTTTGAGAGTTTGAGTGTTATGATAATGGCTGGTAAAGAAATTGGAATGAAGAAATTACTGGGGTAGGAGAGGGAGGGAGTTGGGCTTTACTCAGGCAGATCAGCACATGAAGAGTGAAATTTAACCACTGCAATATGTGTGTCCCAAATGTCAAGGCCACCCCATCTGTTGGTGGTATCATGGCTTTGGCTTTTTGAAGCTTGTTGTGAGAGAAGTGGGGAATCACCCTGCCCCCTGCTCTGCTCAAATTATGATGCCAAGGAGACTTTGCCATGGTATGATTTTTGAGGCACATGATGATTCTGTCTAATTTGTAAAGTGACAACGTGATCAGGACCAAAGAGGAAGTTCAGCTAGGCCAAACCTTCCTAAGAAGAAGTCACTGTCCCACAGTTATGTGGGTAAGTTGTTCTAGAGAAACATAGGTGTGGGCAGGGCTGCAGTGTGGGAACCTGTTACCTGCGTAGCACTAAGCCAGTGCCTTCTCTGTGTTTTCTTTACAGATGAACGGGACCGGGTTCAGAAGAAAACGTTCACCAAGTGGGTCAACAAGCACTTAATGAAGGTAGGACCCCTTCATATATATGCTGCCCCAGCACCTCTCACTGCTCTCATCTGGATCTGTCATTCCATCTTTCAGATGGTTTAGATTGCTTGCTGTGTGCTCGAGTCTATGAAGATACACGTGACTTTTCTTTTCTCTTTCCTTTTTTAATAGAGAAGGGGTCTTGCCATGTTGCTCAGGTTGTTCTCAAACTCCTGGGCTCAAGCAATCCTACTGTCTCAGCCTCCAAAGTTCTGGGATTACAGGCATGAGCCACCATGCCCAGCTTTTTGAAAACTAACATAGTCATAATAGCATGGAAACTTGTATTAAACTACTTCTTGGTGAAGACAGTATTACCTACCATTACGTCAGGAGGCAGAGGTTGAGGATACCATGGGATGATTTAAAAAATTCAAATAACAGTTTACTCCTAGCTTTATACATTACTTTATAAGCCTCTTTCTTTTTTTTTCATTTATTAATTTATTTTTTAAATAGAGACAGGGTCTCACTATGTTGCCCAGTCTGGTATCAAACTCCTGGGCTAAAGTGCTCCTCCTACCTTGGCCTCCTAAAGTGTTAGGATTACGGGCGTGAGCCACTTCACCCGGTGTATTTTTATTTTTTAATCTGAATACTATGGAAGGATGATAGAGGGGGATTTTGTCTCTTTCTCTTAAAGTGCATGAAACTTAAATGTTTAACTTGAGGAATTTTTATATGAATTTTACCACCAGATAGTCTAAAATACAGAATATTTCTAGAATGGTTAGGGCTGGGTGAAGATTATTATTATCATCATTATTATTATTTTATATAGAGGAGAAACCAGAACAGAGGCATGTTAAGACTCACCTAAAGATAATAATATTATTATTATATATTAGATATATAAATAAATATCATAATAATATATTATTATTATTTTAAATAGAAGAGAAACCAAAACAGAGGCATGTTAAGACTCACCTAAAGATAAAACAGTATGACTACTGTGGCAGTTAGGATCTGAAAACGTAAGCTTTTGAATTATAATAATAATTAGTGCTTCTCTGGGAAAGGTCACCAGTGATCCCTTAATTGCCCTATCCAGTAGCCTAGTTTTTTCTTCCTCTTATTTGATTTCTCTGAGCATTTGATACTGTTGTCTACTCCTTAAAACCCTCTCTTACATTGACTTCTAGAACATTGCTTTTTCCTGAATTACCTCTTGCCTCTACGAATGCCTTTTTTTCTACCTGTTTCATTGACTTTTCTTCCTCTGTCTGACTCTTCCATGTTGGTATACCCCAGGATCCTAACCTTGGCCATTTTTTCGTTTTGTCTCTGTATTCTTTTTGGGCAGTCTCATCCATTGTAGCCACTGGGATTGTTTTGTTGCATGGGATGCAAAGAAACAAGTAGAAATGGATATGGGATGATCTCACAGAATCTGGTGTCTAGATGCAGCTGGGCTTTATGAAACCTAAACAGTTACCCGAAAACTACTCTCGCTCTTTTTTTTTTTTTTTTGAGACAGAGTCTTACCCTGTTGCCCAGGCTGGAGTACAGTGGCAAGATCACAGCTCACTGTAGCCCTCCTGGGCTGGAGTGATTCTCCCACCTCATCCTCCTGAGTAGCTGGAACTACAGGCATGCACTACCACACCTGGCTAATTTTTAAAATTTTTTGTAGAGATGGGTTCTCACTATGCTGCCCAGGTCTTTCTTGTGTTTGTTTGTTTGTTTTTTGAGATGGAATTTCACTCTTGTTGCCCAGGCTGGAATGCAATGGCACAATCTTGGCTCACCACAACCTCTGCCTCCCGGGTTCAAGCAATTCTCCTGCCTCAGCCTCCTGAGTAGCTGGGATTACAGGCATGAGCCACCACGCCCGGCTAATTTTGTATTTTTAGTAGAGATGGGGTTTCTCCATGTTGGTCAGACTGGTCTCGAACTCCCAACCTCAGGTGATCCGCCCACCTCAGCCTCCCAAAGTGCTGGGATCATAGGCGTGAGCCACCGCACCTGGCCAACCCAGGTCTTTCTTGTTTATGGGGCCTTGTGTTCTTTCATTTTACTTCTATGTACCCCCATATTCATTTCTCTGCTTTTCTCTTACTGCTATGAGGGAGCCATGGCAGCTGTGCCTCAAACAGTGATGTAAACCCCTGAGGCCACATGATTCTGAATGCACAAACACAGAAAGTCTGATGGGCTGAGGTCTTTTTTTCCTCCATGGGCCAATTGTCCATCTATAGTTCAGTAAACCGTGGGTAAGGAGGTGGTTACATAAATCAAACATGACTTCTTAGGACCACTTGTTTAATGGATACTGCAGGTGAGCATGATTTTCACACTACAAAATCTGAATAAGGAGGCAGTGATAGAGCCTTTTCTTGGATTCTTGCCTGAGCCAAAGGCATGTGTCATGGTATATTTTATACGTTCATCTGTATGTTACCTAGCCATAGCTTTTATTGAACACACCCTAAATTGTTAAATATTTTCACTCATGTAGCTAGTTGTCCAAGTTAGGAACCTATTTGATTCAGCACTGCCCATAATCTCTCCCTTGTTACCAAGTCCAGTCAATCACTTGCAGCTCAGAAAGATTGCATGCATCTGTCTTCTCTTCTCCATATCGCTGCTTTTGTTCAGGGCCTCTGTGTCTGTTGCCTTGACCATTGTAATAGTTTCCTAATAAAGTTTTCTATTATAACAATAGTAGTAATAGTATCTTGAAGACTTCCTATAAATCAGACATATTCTCTATGTCTGTGTGTGACAGGGTTTGCTCTGTTACCAGGCTAGAGTGCAGTGGTACAATCATAGCTCACTACAGCCTCCAACTCCTGGGCTCAAGTGATCCTCCCACCACAGCCTCCCAAATAGCTAGGTTTATAGGCACGTGCCACCATGCCTGGCTAATTTGTGTGTGTGTGTTTGTAGAGATGGGGTCTTGGTATGTTGCCCAGGCTTGTCTTGTACTTCTGACCTCAAGCAATCCTCCTGCCTTGGCCTCCCAGTGTCTTTGAATTACAGTCATGAGCCACCATGCCTAGTCTAAATTGGACATTCTATATACTAAGTCCTTTACATGGATTATTTCATTTAATCCTTCAATGATCTTATGCTGTGGGTTCTGTTAATATCCCCATTTTATAAATTACTTAGAGAGGGTAAGTAATCAGTTCAAGGTCATGCTGCTAGAAAAAGGCAGAACTGAAATTTTAAAATTCAGGCAACCTAAAGTCTAGAAACTGTGCTCTTAACCCATGCAGAACTGGCTCTGGTTGCTGCCTACCTTTCCAGGCTCATAGCACCAAGTTTCCCTCATACCTTGAGCTCTTGCTGAACTGTGTGCCATGCTATTTTATGACTCTGTATCTTTGTTCATTCTACTCCCTGTGCTTGGAATACCTTCCCCAAGTTTGTTCTGCCTGGATAACACCAACTTAACACCTCTTCAGTAAGTATTTTCCTGGCTCTCTGATGTGGAACTGACTACCCTTTCTTTGTGCCCCTGACTGTACTCCTTATGTGCTTTTGTTAAAGCATCCAGAGTGTTTATATACATGGTGTATCTTTCAGCTATATCATCACTTGAGGGCAAATACTATGTCTTACTATTTATAGTGTTAGGACAAAGAAGAAAGAGAGAGAAGTAAGGAGAAAAAGAAATTATAATTTCCTTTTTTTTTTTTTTTTTTTTTTGAGACGGAGTCTTGCTCTGTCATCCAGCTAGAGTGCAGTGGCGTGATCTCAGCTCACTGCAACCTCCGCCTCCTGAGTTCAAGCAACTCTCCTGCCTCAGCCTCCCGAGTAGCTGGAACTACAGGCGTGTGCCACCAAAACTTGGCTAATTTTTGTATTTTTGTATTTTTAGTAGAGACAGGGTTTCACCATATTGGCCAGGCTGCTCTCCTGGCCTTGTGATCTGCCTACCTCAACCTTCCAAAGTCATGAGATTACAGGCGTGAACCACCACGTCCAACCGTGATTTCCTTTTGTAAATTTCTTCCATGGCTACTAGTTGCCTCTAGAGTTTGATGTCACCTAATTCTGTCATGACATAGAGCAGTTTGCAGCATTTCCAACCCACCTGTTCAGCTTCATTTCTAAGCACTTTGTTTTTTGTATCTTGCACTGTAGCCACGAGACAACTCACTGCTCCCTAAACACTGTGTACTTTCACACCTCCTTGCTTATTTATTTCTCTCCCTAGAATGCATGTCCCAGCCTCCTCTGCCTGGTCATCACCCACTTCACCTTCTAGGCCCAGCTCCACCTTCCTGAGATTCTGACCTCTGTTCCTCAGATTAAATCAATTGCAACTCCATCTCTGTATCAGACTGCCTTGAAGAGATGCCTGTGTGTTCACTCACCGGTGTTCTCTGTTACAGTACTTATTGAGGACTGGGATTGTAGTATGCTACTTTCTCTGTTAAGTGCTGCACATAGCACATGAGAAGTATCCAATAAGTACTTGTTACCTTGAGTAACTAATATTTCAATAGTGTTTATAGCTTATGAAGCACATTCTTACCTGTCTTAATCCTTATAATAACCCTGAAGTAAGTAAAGGTGTTTTATCCTCTCAATTTTAATAGCTAGGGAAAAATGAGAATTAGAGGAGTGAAGTGACTTTGCCAAAATGATACAGCTAGTGAGGGATGGAGCTAAGGATCAGTCAATCATGAGTCTTCTGATCAAAATTACTTGTTCTTTCTGCTAACTATGCTTGCAGCTGATTCTTTCATACCTTGTCTCTAACAGTTGGAGGAACTGAATCAATCCTGCCTTGAGCTTGTCCCCTGAACTTTGTAGTTGAATTCCAGTGCTCTGGCTCCTTGCTGCCTGTTTGTAGCTGATGCTGCCTGTTGGACCTCTGCCTCAGTGCTGTGTGATGACAGGAGGCTCAGGGAGGGAGAAGCTAGAGGAACACATCATAGCATTGTTAGAAATTGGAGGCCAGCCAAAGCTTTACTTAAATCCTTGGCTATTTTTCATCTCTTCTCAGGCCCCCAGCCTTACAGTTTCAACAACATTTGCTTATCTTGGGATATTTCAGAGAGAGATTCACTGCTATTCAGAGTTATTGCTCTAAATTGGAATTATTTGAATTTTAGGCTGAGAATTAGGGATTGAGATTTGTTTTTGCAACTCGAGCATCCTTTGCTTTGCTCCCCAAGTACACCCCAGATTAATGTCATCTTCGGCAGGTAGACCAACGTAAGGACAAAACCAACCAGGTGGCCTGGCATGATGGTTCATGCCTGTAATCCCACCACTCTGGGAGACTGGGGGGGGGGGTGGATCACTTGAGGTCAGGAGTTCAAGACCATCCAGGCCAACATGGTGAAACCCCATCTCTACTAAAAATACAAAAATTAGCTGCGTGTGGTGGCTGGCGCCTGTAATCCCAGCTATTTTGGGAGGCTGAGGCAGGAGAATCGATTGAACCCGGGAGGTGGAGGTTACAGTGAGCTGAAATTGTGCCACTGCACTCCAGCATGGGTGACAGAGCAAGACTCTGTCTCAAATAAATAAATAAATAAAACCACAAACCAAGTCTCCCAACTTCTAGATTTAGTTGATCTTGAAATCTCTTGGATTCCCTGGTAACCTTTTGGGAAACAGCTTACTTTGGGATAAGCAAATTAATTCTTCCTTATTGAGAACACTTCTGATCCAATCTTAAAAGAGATTTGTTAAAGATGTAAGCATCTGAAATAAACAACCTAATTTAGAATGTAAACATACGTATATAAGAGTTCTGCTTATATACCAGAACCATCAAAAAGAGAAATCTAGGTTTCCAAATGAGGTTTTATTTAAATTATCTATGCTGTATCTTTGGGTGCTGGTAGCTGATGAAGTGTATCCCCCTAAAGAGAACATGAAAGTATGTATGAGCTCCTTAGGAGGGAGAAAAATGCTTTTTCTGGTCAGTTCCTGTTGACTTTAGGGGTTAGTAGTTACAAAGGAAAAGCCCAATATTTAATCTAGCAGATAGAGCAGTTCTTTCCATTTTTGTATATGCAATCTAGAAGCCCCTGGCTTTCCTGGAATTTTAGGTAAAATTTCCATATATACCAGCAAACGTTTTCAAATTTTTAGTAACGCTGACAACCCTTCCCTTCTTCCTTCCCTTCTTTCTTCCTTCCCTTCTTTCTTCCTTCCCTCCTTCCTTCCATCCATCTGTCCATCCGTCCGTCCATCCGTCTTTCTTTCTGTCTTTCTGTTTTAAGAGACAAGGTCTCCCTATGTTTCCTAGGCTGGTCTCAAACTCCTGTGCTCAAGGAATCTTCCTGCTTTGGCCCCCCCAAATGCTAGGATTACAGGCGTGAGCCACCACACCTGGCCCACTTAAAATTTCTTTATTTCTGTTTGAGGCTCTCTAGTTGAATACAGGGTAGCACTGATTCCAGGTATTCTCTCCTATACAGCCTCTGTTTTGGCCACATGAGTCAATTCACTGACTCCCTAATCACTGGGTGGAACTTCATACCTTTTTGCTTATTCATGTCTGTGGGAAATATCAGAATGGGACTGGCAGTGTAGTTTAAGAAATTGACAAAGTGTAGTGCTGGTTAGATGCTAAGGAAAGGAGTGTTGCCTTTGTTGCCTATGTGTGACTATATATATGGTAGGGGTTTGTGGCTGTCTTTACCTGGACCTGATGTTTTTAGGGCTTAATTTCACTCTAAATGCTTGTCAGGCCTACATTTGGACTTGGGCTTTACTCTGGATTTTCTATTCCCTATGCTTAAGTGCCTGCCTATGAAAGTAAAGCTACCTTTTGTGGGTTTTATTTTATTTTTTTGAGACGGAGTTCTGCTCTTTGCCCAGGCTGGCGTGCAAAGGCGCGATCTTGGCTCACTGCAACTTCTGCCACCTGGGTTCAAGCGATTCTCCTGCCTCAGCCTCCCGAGTAGCTGGGATTATAGGCACGTACCACCACACCTGGCTAATTTTGTGTTTTTAGTAGAGACAGGGTTTCTTCATGTTGGTCAGGCTGGTCTCGAATACCTGACCTCAGGTGATCCGCCCACCTTGGCCTCCCAAAGTGCTGGGATTACAGGCATGAACCACCGGGCCCAGCCTGTGGATTTTAGAATCATCCACATTCTTAGAGAACCTGTTAATCCGGGTTGACCAGTACCACTGTTAGATTCCTCACAATTTAGGGAATTCTCAAAACAGAGATATGATAAAAATTCTTACATGCAAAGAACCTCACACTTTGTTCCCCTCCCACCCCTGCTCTCAAACAGGGATTCCCAGCTGCTACTTTTATTCCCTGCATTTAAGCATAGTTCTTTCCAGAGTAAAGAAGTCTAGGACAACTATAATCTTTTTTTTTTTTTTTAGTGTTGGGCTTTTCCTTGAAGACAGATTTGGCCGATGAATCAATATGGGTTTCAGTTTTTACAGTTTGGAGATTTGCCATTCAGAAATCTATCTGAAATTACTAGGCTCACTTTCCCTTTCCCTGTATCTTTTAATAAGTGTAGGAGAGAGTAAATAACATGCTTTTCTCTTTAAAACTTTCTCCTCTGACCTATATATTGCTCTTCAACATAGTCTGAGTCAAGGAAATTGGGCTGCTTACATTTCCTTTTAATTGTTTAGAGGAAAGATTTCTAGATCAAGTTTTCAGCAGGTGTCAATACTATGAGGCCAGGCGCAGTGGCTCACACCTGTAATATCAGCACTTTGGGAGGCCAAGGTGGGTGGATCACTTGACATCAGGTGTTCGAGACCAGCCTTACCGACATGGTGAAACCCTGTCTCTACTAAAAATGCAAAAATTAGCTGGGTGTGGTGACACTTGCCTGTAATACCAGCTACTTGGGAGGCTGAGGCAAGAGAATCGCTTGAACCCGGGAGGCAGAGGTTTTAGTGAGCTAACACCACTGCACCCCAGCCTGGGTGACAGAGTGAGACTCCATCTCAAAAAAAAAAAAAAGGATACTATGTGACAACCCTTGGTCTTTTTTGTGTATGTATGGATATATGGTGGGGAGGAGGGTACTCTTATTATTTAAAATTGTTGATAATCTGTCATTTTGACCCTCCAAGCATCATAGAAGCCTTGTTAAGGGAGTGAGGGGACAATGTTCTAGGCTCAGCTCTGATACTTTCCAGCTAAATGATCTTACACAAGTTATTTAGCTTCTCTAGGCAATGGTTTTCTCATCTATAAACTAAGGGTATTAGAGTTAAGTAATCTTTAAAGGCCCTTTGAGCTCAGATTAGGATTCCAAGCACTGAAGTGTAATTTATTCCCTTTGTTAAAGCCACTCAGAAATTGAGGAAAGCTGTTTATTTTTTCATAGCTTTAAGTTAATCTTTAAAAAATGGAGGCCAGGTGCAGTGACTCACGCCTGTAATCCCAGCACTTTGGGAGGCTGAGGCGGATGGATCACTTGAGGCAAGGAGTTCAAGACCAGCCTGGCCAACATGGCGAAACCTTGTCTCTATTAAAGATACAAAAAAATTAGCTGGGCATAGCGGCGTGTGCCTTTAGTCCCAGCTACTCGGGAGGCTGAGGCAGGAGATTCACTTGAACCCAGGAGGCTCACTTGTAGTGAGCTGAAATTGCACCACTGCACGCCAGCCTGAGCAACAGAGTGAGGCTCTGTCTCAAAAAAAAAAAAAAAAAAAAAAAACAGACAGCAGAGCCCTCCTTGACTTATTAATGCTTGGGCATTGGGGAGGATTGGACTTGGTTTCTCAAAATCTAATTATTTACTAATTTTAAGAAATCACTTTATGGCTGGGTGTGATGGATCAAGCCTGTAATCCCAGCACTTCAGGAGGCTGAGGCTGGCAGCTTGAGGCCAGGAGTTCGAGACTAGCTTGGGCAGCATGGCAAAACTCCATCTCCATAAAGAATAGAAAAAACTAGCCAGGCATGGTTGTGTGTGCCTTGGGAGACTGAGGTGAGAGGATCACCTGAACCCAGGAAGTCGAGGCTACAGTGAACTGTGATCGTGCCACTGCACTATAGCCTGGGCAATGGAAGTGAGACCCTATTTCAAAAAAAAAAAAAAGAAACAAAAAAAACTTTATGGCCAGGGCCAGTGGTCCACACCTATAATCCCAACACCTTGGGAGGCTGAGGTGAGAGGATCTCTTGAGGCCAGGAGTTTGAGACCAGCCTGGGTAATGTACTGAGACACCATCTTGCCCCTGCAACCCCTGTCTCTATGAACATTCATTTACAAGTTTTTGTCTGGACATATGTTTTCAGTTCTCTTTAATTACATACCTAGGTGCAGAACTGGTGGTTCGTATGGTAACTTGTGTTTAACGTGTTAGTAACCATCACATTATCTTCTAAAGCAACTGCACCGTTTTACATCCCCACCAGCAGTGGATGAGGGTTCTAGTTTCTCTGCATTTTTGCTAACGCTTATTATCTGTCTTTTATAGTATAGACATCCTAGAGAGCATGAATCACTGCAGTTTTGATTTATATTTTCCTTATGACTAATGATGTTGAACATCTTTTCAGGTGTTTATTAGCCATTTATGTATCTTCGTTGGAGACATTTACTAATTTTGACAACGATTTTCTCAGAGAGTGCAAACAGGCAAGGCCCTGAATAATTGCAGTTTTTTACTCATTTATTGACAGAACATTATAATTATTTGTTAGAAAGAAGCATCCATATGGATGATTCTTGAACAATCTTGCTTCAGTTGGCTGCTTTTAAAACTTTTTCTTTTTTTGAGACAGGATCTCACTCTGTTGCCCAGGCTGGAGTGCAGTGGTATGATAATAGCTCCCTGCAGCTTCAGTCAGCTGGGCTCAAGCAACCCTCCCACCTCAGACTCCTGAATAGCTGGGACTGTAGGCATGCACTACCACACCTGGCTAACTTTTAAAATTTTTTTGTTGAGATGGAGTCTCACTGTGTTTCCCCAACTGGTCTGAAACTCCTGGGCTCAAATAATCTTCCCAAAGTGCTCAATAACATGCTTGAGCCACCGTACCTGGCCTTCTGAAATTTTGTTGCTTAGTTCACTGGTCATTTTCCTAAGAGATTTGTGGAAAACTTCACAGGCAAACTAGTATGAGCAGAAGAGATGAGGATTTTAGGATGAGATAGATCTGGATTTGATCAGCCTGGCAATTTAGTAGATGTGTGATTGGGGGATGTTAATTGAGCCCTCCAAATCCTATCTCTGTGTCTGAAAAATTTCTGACACAGAAGCACCCAGTAAATGTTAGCTAATTCTTTACCCTTCTTTAGGTAGAGCTGTGTCTAGTATGCTTTAGAAACAGACTGTTGTTTTCTGTTGTTGACAATTTTCCAGGCAAGGGAAAAAAAATCTCTTTGCATTCTCCTCTCCCATTACCTCTCTCTGTATCTCTTCAATAGTTTTATTTATTTTTTATTAAAAACTTTTTTTGCAGGGGACAGAGTCTCACTCTGTTGCCCAGGGCGGAGTGCAGTGGCACAATCTGGGCTCACTGCAACCTCTCCCTCCTGAGTTCAAGCAGTTCTCCTGTCTCAGCCTCCTGAGTAGCTAGAATGTAAGGAGTGCCTCACCATGCCTGGCTAAGTTTTGTGTTTTTATTTATTTATTTTTTGAGATGGAGTCGTGCACTGTAGCCCGAATTGGAGTGCAGTGTCATGATCTTGACTCGATGCAACCTCTGCCTCCCAAGTTCAAGTGATTTTCCTGTCTTAGCCTCCTAAGTAGCTGGGATTACAGGTACCCGCCACCATACCCAGCTAATTTTTTGCATTTTTAGTAGAGATGGGGTTTCACTATGTTGGCCAGGCCAATCTTCAACTCCTGACCTCATGATCTACCCACCTTGGCCTCCCAAAGTGCTAGGAGTACAGATGTGAGCCACTACACCCGGCCAATTTTTTTTTTTTTTGAGACCGAATCTCGCTCTATTGCCCAGGCTGAAGTGCAGTGGCGCCATCTTGGCTCACTGCCACCTGTGCCTCCTAGGTTCAAGTGAATTCTCCTACCTCAGCCTCCCCAATAGCTAGGATTAGAGGCACATGCCACCGCGCCCAGCTAATTTTTATATTTTTAGTAGAGACAAGGTTTTGCCATATTCGCCAGGCTGGTCTCAAACTCCTGACCTCAGGTGATCCATCCGCCTCCGCTTCCCAAAGTGCTGGAATTACAGGCGTGAGCCACCACATCCTGCCAATTTTTGTATTTTTAGTAGAGAGGGGATTTCACCATGTTGATCAGGGTGGTCTCCAACTCCTGATCTCAGGTGATCTACCTGCCTTGACCTCCCAAAGTGATGGGATTACAGGGATGAGCCACTGTGCCTGGCCAATAGTTTTATTTTTATAGTTATTTGGTTACTGTAGTCAGACAAAGATTGAGACGGCATAATAAGCTAGTTCTCATCTAAATTTCTTATAATATATACAAGTTTTGCTATCACAGGTATAACACATAATCAGAATTTTGAGAAAGAGACATGAGGGCCTTAGTGTGAAATTAACTTTACATTTCAAGTTGCCTCCTTTGTCTTTTCAATACTCTGTGGTGGTTAATATCTATTGATAAGACGACCTCACTTGGTCCTCAAGACCAACTGCAATTTGTTTATTATTATTATTATTTTTGAGGTGGAGTCTTGCTGTGTCGCCCAGGCTGGAATGCAGTGGTGCGATCCTGGCTCGCTGCAACCCCCGCCTGTGCGATTCTCATGCCTCAGCCTCCTGAGTAGCTGGGACTACAGGCATGTGCCACCATGCACAACTTTTTTGTATTTTTAGTGGAGACGGGGTTTTGTCATGTTGGCCAGGCTTGTCTCAAACTCCCAACCTCAGGTAATCTCCCAGCCTCGGCCTCCCAAATTGCTGGTATTACAGGTGTGAGCCACCGCGCCTAGCGACCACAATTTATTTAAATATTTATTCAGGCTGGAAGTGGTAGCTCATGCCTGTAATCCCAACACTTTGGGAGGCTGAAGTGGGAGGATTGTTTGTAGCCAGGAGTTTGAGACCAGCCTGGGCAACATGGCAAGACTGTGTCTCAATCAGTCAATCAATATTTATTCATTTATTTATTTATTTGTTCAATGTCCTCTCCTGATTTTTATTCCCTATGTTCAGATCTTATCTATCAAAAATAAATCCCTCGTTTAACTTAGTTGTCCCTTCTCTTCTTAATCCTTAATGTCAAGTATGTAATCTTTTCTGACTTTTTAAAAAACCTACCATTAATTTTAATCTGATTTTCATTCTACTACTCTCTTGAGAAATAGTCTCACAAAAGCACTTTATTTGTAGGAAAGTTAAAAAGCTTTCTTAGTCCTTATCCTTCTTGACTTCTGCTGTAGTATTTGATACCGGTGATCATTCCTATCTTGATTACACTTCTTACGTTTTTGCTTACCTCTTTCACTGTTACTGTTTTGTTTTGTCTTTTTCTTCTGTCCTTTGTTGATTGCTTTTCCATCTCCTGCCTTCTAATTTTGGCTGTTCCCTAAGGCTCAGTCCTTAGCACTCTGCTCTTCTGTCTTACTCCTAATCCAGAAAGCCCGTTTCCCGTGTCTTTAGCTAGCACCTCTGTGCATGTGACATCTAAACTTAAGTTCTCAGCTGATCCAAACTGAATTCTGGTATTTCCAGCTGCTTCAAGAACATTTCCATTTGCAACTCCTTTGCTGCCATTTTAAATTCAACATATTTAAAATTGAGTTTGTCAAATCTGCTGCCTTTTTAACAAACCTCATGACCTGCCTATTTCTGTTAATGGTGTACTACTGTTGTTCCACACTGCAAGCTTGAAACCTTGGATCTATTTGAGGGAGGGGTTTTTGTTTTTGTTTTTGAGACAAAGTTTCACTCTTATTGCCCAGGCTGGAGTACAATGGTATGATCTTGACTCACTGCAACCTCTGCCTCCTGGGTTCAAGCGATTCTCCTGCCTCAGTCTTCTGAGTAGCTGGGATTACAGGTACCCATGACCACACCTGGCTAATTTTTTGTACTTTTAGTAGAGACGGGGTTTCACTATGTTGGCCAGACTGGTCTCGAACTCCTGACCTCAGGTGATCCACCTGCCTCCGCCTCCCAGAGTGCTGAGATTACAGGTGTGAGAGGGAGGGGTTTTGAAATCTTGGAGCCCCTGGTGTGCTGGAGCCAGCTTATGGACTCATGAGAGCCAAATGTTAAATTTTCAGCAATTTTGTGAGCTGGTTGCTAAACACAGCTTTTTTTTTTGAGACTGAATCTTGCTCTTTTGCCCAAGCTGGAGTGCAGTGGCGTGGTCTTGGCTCACTGCAACCTCTGCCTCTGAGGTTCAAGGGATTCTCCTGTCTCAGCCTCCTGAGTAGCTGGGATGACAGGTGCATACCACCATGCCCGGCTAATTTTTGCATTTTTAGTAGAGGCAGGGTTTCACCATGTTGGCCAGGCTGATCTCGAACTCCTGACCTCAGGTGATCCACCCGCCTCAGCCTCCCAAAGTGCTGGGATTACAAGTGTGAGCCACTGTGCCCAGCCACAGTTATTATTAAAAATTGAACTATGTAAACATACAATTAAATAAATTATATTTAAAATAAACATAATAAATCCTCAAAGCTGTTCATTTCATAATTATTTTGCTGCATGTTAGTATTGTCTGTGCTCTTGAGGTTATGTCTGTTGTGTCTCTGTGATGGAAATACTATACATAAAGGTGTGCTACTGTACATTTCTTCCCAACATTGCATTTAGTGATATTATATTAGTAGCTTGAAATTGGTTGCATTGGGAATATTTGCATCATGGAAATCAGCAAATTCTACAACTCGATGAGTTAGATGTCTTGTTTTGTTTATTGTTTAGACTTAAAGTGATGGAGAAGATGTTAATATTCCAGATTAAACTTAAAAGTGTGGGCCGGGTGTGGTGGCTTACACCTGTAATCCCAGCACTTTGGGAGGCCGAGGCAGGCGGATCACGAGGTCAGGAGATTGAGGCCAACATGGTGAAACCCCGTCTCTACTAAAAACACAAAATTAGCCAGGTGTGGTGGTGCGCACCTGTAATCCCAGCTACTCAGGGGGCTGAGGCAGGAGAATCACTTGAACCCAGAAGGCAGAGGTTGCAGTGAGCCGAGATTGTGCCACTGCACTCCAGTCTAGTGACAGACCAAACTCTGTCTCAAAAAATATATATATTCTTTCAGTTTTTAAAACTATGTTCCAGTTCATCATGAACCATCTTCCCCAGTTGTATAATGTACCTGTCACCTTCTTATTTCTTTACACACATACAAATAAACACACATACCTTGCATATGTCCATCTCTGTGCCTAGTCTTATGTGGTTTTTCCATCTTCTTTCTACTAAAACATTTGCTAATTCTCCAAGTCCTATTTCTTCGAGGAAGTCTTTGCAGATGTTTCCATTCTTTATCTTGTCCAGTTTCCATTCTTATCCTACTTTGTTTCTTTTTCCTTTTTTTCCTTTTTTTTTTTGGAGACAGGGTTAAAAAATAAACCCCTCATTACAAAAGGGTCTTGGTTTGTCACTCAGGCTGGAGTGCATTGGTGCGATGATACCTCACTGCAGCCTTGAGCCTTGAATTCCTGGGCTCAAGCAGTCCTCCTGCCTTAGCCTCCCAAAGCACTGGTATTACAGGTGTGAGCCACTGCACCTGGCCTCCTCCTCTACTTTCAGAGCTACTTTGAGTATTATAATTGGAAAGGACTTTAGTTTTCCACTCAAATGTAAAAATCCCCAAATCCCAGCCTCTACTCAAAAAATTATAGTAACTGAAATTCTACTACTTCTGAAAGTAGCCCTTTCTAATGTTGTCTGGAAAATTAATATATTAAAAATCAGTCTGCCTTATAATTTCTACAAGCCTTTCCATTCTGTGTTGTGAACTCACTTTTTTTTTTTTTGAGACAAGGTCTTGTTCTGTCGCCTATGCTGGAGTATAGTGGTGTGATCATAGCTCACTGCAGCCTTGATTTCCTGGGCTCAAGTGATCCTCCCACCTCAGCTTCCTGAGTAGCTGGGACCATAGGCGTATACCACCATGCCTGGCCTTTTTTTTTTTTTTGTGGAGAAGTGGTCTCCCCACGTTGCCCAGACTGTTCTTGAACTGCTAGGCTCGTCTCAAACTCCTGGGGTCGAGGGATCCTCCTGCCTTGGCCTCCTAACGTACTGGGATTGCAGGCACAAGCCACTGCACCTGGCAATGAGTATCACTTAATGAAGTTGTCACTAGACTGGGACTGAATCAGAAATCCGGTTGCCACTTAACTTATAGCTAAGTGATCATAACATCTCAGAACCTTAGCTTCCTTCGTTTCTTTTACTTCACAAGGTAGTTGTTTGGATTAAATAAATAAAATGAGATGATGGCTGATTATAAAGCATAGTAGTTAATGGCAAAGACTAAAATCAGACCAAACTGAGGCCGGTTTTTCCACTTGGTGACCTCGGGCAAGTTACTTAACCTCTTTGTGCCTTATTTCCTCACGTGTAAAATAGAAATGATAATAATACTTACCTTAGAGATATGAGAGATGGATAACATATTAAACATTTAGTACCATGTTTGATATTAACCATACTTTCTCCCAAAGTGAGATCTGTTTTTCCATAGTTTCAATTTTAAAGTTAATTCAAATTTCCCACAAAGAAAATTATTCTCAAATTCACTATTAGAAATATTTGGTAAGAGAAGGGTTAAATTAGAAGTACACCCCAGGAAACATTGGGTACCTAGCATTTAGTTTCTTTTGCAGCACTCTGGAGGGCTTTTCTGACTCTGGCTGGACTCATCTACCCGTCATTTGCCATGCTATTACATTTTGGCTCATAGTAATTCCTGAGGTGTCTCAGGATAATTAAGACTTCCCATGTTCTTGTCCAAACTTTCTAGGACATTGTTGCATGTTGTTTAGAGTGTGTGATAGATCTGGAATCAATTTAAAAAACACACACATTTCTGGTAAAGTATTATCATTTCACATGTATTTTACTCCAATCTGAAGCTTTCTGAATTTTATTATTTAATTGTTGCTTCCACTTTTAAATTCTTTAATTTGTGTTTACCTAGAACCAGAGATTTTTATGTGGATAGTATAATAATTCAATATCAAATAAAAGTCTCTCTGTTTCACTCTTATTCACAGGTCCGCAAGCACATCAATGATCTTTATGAAGATCTGCGGGATGGCCATAACCTGATCTCTCTGTTGGAGGTCCTCTCAGGCATCAAACTGGTGAGCTTCTCCTAATGAATGGCCTCACGATTGTGGCCCCACAAATGACAGACATATTGGTCCATCTCGTTGAGTGCGAGGGCAGCAGCCATCACTGCTTCATCTATTAGGTGGGAGGAAGAAGTAGAAGGAAATGTTAGTGGACTTTATTTCTAACTCAGAATTTACAAATTATATAATTTAAATTGATGTATTATATGTTCTCATTTCTTGAAGTGAGGAATTAGTTATATTCCTTTTTATATCTGCATGTTTTTGCATTACTTTTTCTTTATTTTCTAGATACTAATATTTCAGAAACGGTAGATTCATGTTTAAAGGTTTTTTTAAAATTAGGTGTATTTTTCTTCCTAGAGCTCTAGTCTGTATAGACACCTCTCATTTTCCAATCTATTATGAATTTTTAAAATTTTATGTATTCAGCTAAAGACATGAAGTTTACATTTAAAAGCCCAGGTGTTTGAAGTTATTTTTTTCCAAATCATCTCACTTTCTCCCTTCTGTGATTCATTGAGTCTCACAGATTTGGAGAGCTGCCGAAGTTGTTGTCTGAGCGTAGCCCTGGATATAGAACATCTGGGCTCCTTGAATAATTAATATGCCTGCTTCTTCCCAAAATGTTTTAACATTGATTATGGGAAACACCTACATATCTGAGGGCAAATCCTGTCTGAGCTTCTTGTCTTGCCAAATGATAGTTCTTCTACTTGCTTTCAGGGATGGAAATCACCCACTTGTAGGCCTACTGTTTTCTATATTTGAGCCTAATGGGAGCAGGTGATTCCATATAGTTCATATTCTTTCTCTCATGCCATAGACAACATAATTTTCATTTAGAAAAGTCCAGGGTTGAATACTGGAAATATCTGTGGAGAAATAGAGAACTGAAGAGATGTATAGCTCAAGTAGTCTGTGAAGACCGGCCCACTCCCTGCCTTTCTTAGTCATTGTTTGTTGTGTTTAAGTAACAGAATTTGGCACATTTGATTTTACTGCTTAAGTGATATTCAGCTCCTTCTAGGATTGGGGCTTGGCTTCCCCTGGGCCCTTTGTTTTGGTTTTGTATCTTTTTTTTGCCTTGCAGTAGAATTAATTATATATTTTTTAATGGCCTAAAATTGACAGAAGCTTTTATTAGCATAGCCGGCACATTTAATTTCTAGTTCTTGCTCTCTGGCTCACATTTGTAAATCTAATAAGCAATCAGAATTTTACTTTTATTGTGCTGGACTTTATTCTTCACCACTCACAAAGTTATATTTTGGGCAATGTGTCTGGTACATTTAATGAATTTGTAATGATTTGATATTGAAAAGTGATCTCTTTTGGTTGTATTGCTTATGTAATAAGTTGAAACTACTTCAATCTAATTTCTTTTCCTAACCTTTGAAAACCTTTAGGTGTTTGTGGAGATACTGATAGGATATCATCTCTTCACCAAAAAAACCATCCAGATATCTCTCTGACAGTTATTGTCACCATGTTTTTTCCCATAGTTGACTTAGAAAAGCAGAAAGGGTAGGAGGCCAAGGAGAATTGAAGATGTGTTTCATCATAAGAAGTGTTCAGTGTAACCATCTGCTCTGATTTTGATTTAGTTTTATATCTTTTTCAGAGGTGGGAGGGTATTTTCATATTTGTTTTTCCTTTTTTTAAAAATGTTGCATTCATTTCCTTTCCATCTTTTTGTTGTGAATTTCTTGTTCCTCTGTTGTGTCTTTGCCTTGGTTGGTGGCCAAAGGAGCCAGCAGGGCTGAAGACCCTCCGTCTGGTGAGCATGCCCTCCTGGCGCCATACAAACAACGAGGAGCAGGAGGAGGAAGATGATGATGATGTAGTAGGTCCTCCTGGGGATGCCAGCATCCCAGCTGGCACTGCTGGCACTGCAGGGCCATCAGAGAGTCTGAGGTTCTCAAGGTCTCCAAGTAATTCAGTTTTACCATTTGCCACCTTCTCATTTCACCTGGGAATTTGGGTCCCAAAGAAAGTAGTTAAAACTAATTGTACCTTTTGTCACTGTTAGATGCTTGTGGACTGGGAATTGTTTTTCTTAGCTGAGAAGGGGTGGCACAAAAAGAATAATGGTTTTTGGAGGTGTCAAGTTCCCTTCTGACCTGGAGATCCATAGGTTTCTGGTGGCCTTGCTGTGTTTTCTGAGTCCAGATTGCAGAATTGTGGAAAATTTAGTTGACAGCATGACAATTAATTGCTCACAGCTCCACGGTCCAGACTAACTGGTACTCTCCACCTCTCTGGCCTCTAGGTTCTCATCATACACCCTGTCATTTGTTTTCAAAACAGCCTGTTTGCAAACTCACTGCATGGAGATACTCTGGCTTTGCTCAAGAATATCTAGTTGCTATAGAGGACAGAGATTTAACTTGCATGTTCTTAGGGTATTTATTTTTGGTGGGGGGTACATAAGAGTAAAGATTAGAGTATAATAGGAGTACGTTCTGCCTGCAGGTCCTAAATTATAGTCCAAAATCTTTTTCCAGAAACAAGAATTAGGCAATATCCTCGTTCTCTGTCCTCTTAAAATCATTTTAAAAATACCTTTTGTCTCCCTTCTCATTGCCTTAGAATCTTCCATTTTATAGGCACTGTCATCTTCTAGCCATATTCACAATTAGTTGAGCTGAAATGACTGAGAAAAGGTTCTTACTAAAAAGATTTTTCTTAAACCTTTGACTGAAGAAGTTATCCTGTGCCCAGAGAGGCCTTGACATCTCTGTGTACAGATTCTCCTATTTGAGAAGTGTTGCTTAGAAGTGTTGGAGAGTGCCCAGAAGATGCTTCCATCTTTATCTCTCCATGTTTAGGCTACTTTTTGCCCATTTTAATTTGGAGCAATGTTTTTCTCTGTGCAGACACCCGCAACAGAGCTACCTTGTATTTTATCAGCCTTTAATTAGTGCCAATTTGACACTTACAAAAAAGTGGATATAACATAAAATTTCAGTCCAAATTTTAGCAAAATAAAAGCAACATTAGAAAGTAAGCAGAAAAAAATGTTCTAGGGGTAGATATCCCTTTCTGCGATACTCAGTAGGCAGAGACTGCATTCACTTTCTGACTGGTAATAGTTGAGCCTTGGACAGGGTACCAGAGGCACTGGATAGAGATGGGCTTCTCTCCAATGGGTTGTATGACATCTGGGGTTGAATGACTGGCATAACTTTCTCAGGAGTAATTATGTTGACAGCCCTACACTATCAAAGTTTTGTTTGCTTTGGGTATTTCATACTGGGGTAAAGGGTGCCCTTCAGTGACAGCTATGTTCCTGGGAAACTGGTTACTTCCTAATTTTTGCCTCCCATTTTGGATTTTTTCACTTGTTTCTTGAGTATATGTAACTTCTCATTTCCTATGGTTAAAAATCAGCTATCTGGTTTTTGTTTTTGTTTTTGTTTTTGTTTTGAGGTAGAGTCTCACTTCATCTCCCAGGCTGGAGTACAGTACATGATCTTGGCTCACTGCAACTTCGACCTCCTGGGTTTAAGCGATTCTTGTGCTTCAGCCTCCCAAGTAGCTGGGATTACAGGCATGTGCCACCATGCCTGGCTAATTTTTGAGGAGCCAATGAGGAGATGGGGTTTTACCACGTTGGCCAGGCTTGTCTCGAACTCCTGGGCTCAAGCAGTCCTCTTGCCTCGGCCTCCCAAAGTGTTGGGGTTATAGGTGTGAGTCACTGCACTTGGCCAAAAATTGGCTATCTTGAGCTCCTTTTGCCATGTTTGTAATAAGGTTGACTCCATCTATTACTGTGCAATATGTAATTGGGACTTTCCACCCTTTCTCTATGATAGCATTTAACTGTGATTTTAGGAGCCATAGAGCCAAACTCTGTTCCCATTAACCTCACATCCAGAATCGAGTTCTGCCACATGTGACTGCAGATGAACCTGAACAGAAGCTGTGGCATTGATTCAGCATTAGTGGTCAAACAGTATTCTGTGTTTGCGAGATGTGTAGTGGTACACAAGGCATTTTGGGGACCTCAGAGAGCCTGGTCGAAACACGTACAGGCCTGGTCTTAGGGGGTGCTTTCTGTAATGCTCCCACGCCTGGCTTCTACTGTGAGGAATTCTTGTGTGGTCCTTTAGTCCTTGAAATAAAAGAGAAAGGGTCTGTATGGTTAAATTGTGTAGCCAGAATTAACATCCCTTTTGTTTGTTTGTTTGCAGCCCCGGGAGAAGGGCAGGATGCGTTTTCATAGGCTGCAGAATGTGCAGATTGCCCTGGACTTCCTAAAGCAGCGACAGGTAAGACCATCACATGCCTTCCCCATTCTTCCAGGCTGTGTTGGCATTGGGGCCCTATTTAGAGATTTTTTTTTTTTTTTTTTTTTTTGAGACGGAGTCTTGCTCTGTCACCCAGGCTGGAGTGCAGTGGCGCGATCTCGGCTCACTGCAAGCTCCGCCTCCTGGGTTTACACCATTCTCCTGCCTCAGCCTCCTGAGTAGCTGGGACTACAGGCGCCCACCATCTCGCCCAGCTAGTTTTTTGTATTTTTAGTAGAGACGGGGTTTCACCATGTTAGCCAGGATGGTCTCGATCTCCTGACCTCGTGATCCGCCCGCCTCGGCCTCCCAAAGTGCTGGGATTACAGGCTTGAGCCACCGCACCCGGCCTATTTAGAGATGTTTTTAGTGCCCCTTGTAAGCTCTCAGTAAATGCTAAATCTGATTGACCCACTTCTGAGTCTTAACTTGCTAGCGAGCAATTGTATTCTGGTTAGAGAAATCATTCAGTACTCCTTACACAGAATTTGTGACCTCCTTGAGAGGAAGAATGTTCACAGAGAAGAACATGATGATAAAGATGGAATTTTGTGGACCCACTTTAGGTGGGGGTCAAAATGAAGATGAAAAATAAACTAGAAAAGAGATGGGGCCGGGCACGGTGGCTCAAGCCTGTAATCCCAGCACTTTGGGAGGCCGAGACGGGCGGATCACGAGATCAGGAGATCGAGACCATCCTGGCTAACACGGTGAAACCCCGTCTCTACTAAAAACTACAAAAAAAAACTAGCCGGGCGACGTGGCGGCACCTGTAGTCCCAGCTACCCGGGAGGCTGAGGCAGGAGAATGGCATAAACCCGGGAGGCGGAGCTTGCAGTGAGCTGAGATCAAGCCACAGCACTCCAGCCTGGGTGACAGAGCGAGACTCCGTCTCAAAAAAAAAGAAAAGAGATGGAAAAGAGGTGTAGCATCCAGGAAGAGAGAGGACCAAATTGGTATATCACAGTGAAAATGAGATAAGGGGGTGGTGTGGATTGTTGAATGCCACATCAGATCTGAGAAAAAGTCTAAGTTGTTAAGCATTGATAACTTAAGTGAGCAGTTTAATACAGGAGAAAGATATTTAGAGTATAGTAGACCTAGATATATGAAGGGAGAAATAAGTTTTTCCTTCCCTAGATGAGGAAGACAACAACCCATTTTTAGACATAGAAGAGGAGCCAATGAAGAGAGTAAGATTGAAAATGAGCATGAGGAGGAGTATTAGCAGTCACAGAACGTTTCACCGAGAAGATACCTTACCGTTATACTAGTCCAGTTTCTTCTTATAGATAAAGAGACTGAGACCCGGACTGGTAAATGACCTGCCTCAAATCACAAGTCAGAGCAAAGCTGGGACTTTAACTCAGGCCTTCTGACATGCAGTTTAGTGCACCTTCCACTATCCATGCTGCTTTCTACACAGCA
Organism: Trachypithecus francoisi; assembly: GCF_009764315.1. Lineage (NCBI taxonomy): Eukaryota > Metazoa > Chordata > Mammalia > Primates > Cercopithecidae > Trachypithecus > Trachypithecus francoisi. Next base: position 85,410,679 of record NW_022681457.1, on the reverse strand, counting down.
CCCTTCCTCCTTTGCTTCCTAACTGAGGGAACCAAATCCGGGGATTGATGGATGAGAAGCAGAGCACAACTGGTGTGGCCATCTTTGAAAAAGAAAAGAAAAACATCTCTTCTTCTGAGAGACAAGGAGAATGACAGAGGGAGGGGTGAAGATACAGAGATGGTTTGTGGTAGAAAGAAGATGGATGAGGGAGTCAAAGAGTTCATCTGCTTAGAGTGAGCCGTATGGAAAATATTTGGGATATCTAGGGTTGCCAAGCAACAACAGGGTCAACATGACATTAAATGGTATGCATATTTTTGGAGTCAGTTCATTTTTGTCACTCTTATCAGTAATTCTCATTAACTTAGAAAATTCTCTGTTTGCTCTCATAACAATTTACTTCTGATATAACATTTCTTACTTTCTTGTTGTTTCTCTGTTTGCTCCAATGCATTGTAGGCTCTGTGAGGACGGGGAATAAGATCGTAACATTTTACCTTCTTCTGTCATAATGAATGGTCCTCAATTGGCACTTAATAAATATTTGCTGAAATAAATTGATAAATGAAAGGTGGTAGGAGAAGTGGAGGTTGCTGAAGTGTTTAGGGTACTGGGAGAAAGCAGCATTGAAATGGCTGTGTGTGGAGCTAGAGGAAAAGGGTAGGGCCCTTACTGGGCAGGGTTTATGAGAAGAATTGATTAGCTAGAAGTCTAAATCAGGACAAAAAGTGACTTTGGTTACTATGATAGAATGAAAACGTGGCCAAGTAAGAACAGTGGATTCAAAGAAGGGCAGGGAGATTACTAGAGCAGTTCTTGGTAATGGGAAAGTCCAAGATGTAGCTGTGCAGATGGCCAAAGTAGGGAAAAATAAAAGTCATCAGAATTCAAAAGGCAGGCAATTTGTGCAGATAGGGTAATATTTGGGACAACAATATAAATGCTAAATTTCCAGGAAAGATGGTAGATGATGAGGCAGGAAAAGAGAATAGGTGCTAGGTACTGAGGTCATTGAGAAAAAGGTTAGCAGAGATTAGAAGGTGGTTTGGCCAAAGGTGGTAGACTTCACAATGAAAGGGGAAAGCGCTAACAGAGGTAGGTCTGAGGAATGTGGACTTGGCTGGTACTGGTAACCCACCAACTGTCGACTGTTGGTGACTAGGAAAACTAAATTCTTGGGGAGGGGTCAGGTTTTCCCACTTCTACCCCACTCCCACCATATAGAAGAGGAGACGAAGATACAGAAAAGGGAAAGAACTTGCTCAGATGTAAGGGAGAAATGAGGCTTCCATTTGAGAAGGTCACTAGGGTCCTTTTGAGATACACAAGTTTCAGTTCAATAGAAGAGATAAAGGGAGGACAGCTGAAGGAGACTGTGTCACAGGACTCTGAGGGTATGATAGAGGAGGCTAACAGAGGTGAAGTAGAAGTAGGGTGATTTGCCCAGGACACTCCCAGTTTTAAAGTTTTAAAGTTCCACATCCCAGGAAATTCCTCAGTTCCCAGCACACTGGGGCAGTAAGTCAGCCTGGGGAGAGGGTGTGTCAGGGCACATTGTGTTGGCGGGGATGAGATTTTAGGAGTAAAGCAGGTGCTGCGGGAGGCATGGCGGTATGGATATCTGTGACAAATGGAGGTGAGAGCAGGCCAAAGACTGGTGAGAGAAGAGAGGTATCTCTGTTTTTTGTCTTTCTCTCTCAGAACCTTAAAAAAAAAAAAAAGGCAAAAAAGAAAGAGAAATCTTGGACCTGATGGCAATAAAAAAGTGACCCACAATACCTTGTGCTTGTGAGGTTGCTTTTCTGGTGAGAATGCAAAATGGCATAGCCACTCTGATGACTTCTTATAAAGCTAATCATATATCATATAACCCAGCAATCCCACTCCTAGGAATATATCCTAAAGAAATTACTATGCTCACACAAAAACCTGCACATGAATGTTCATAATTGCCAAAAACTAGAAATAGTTCACATACCCTTCAACGGATAAATGGGTGAACAAAGAGTAGCATATCTCTATAATGGAATACTACTCAGTGATCAAAAGGAGCAAACTGTTGATTCATGCAACAACTTGGATAGGGATCTCAAGGGCATTATGCTGAGAGAAATAAAAAGTCTGTTTCAAAATGTTGCATGCTGCACTCTGGAAAAAGCGAAACAAGGGATCAGGATCATATCAGTGGTTGTCAGGAATTAGGGGTGAGAGTTGGGTTTAACTACAAGGAGGGGGCCAGCACAAGGGATCTTTTTGGGGTGATGAAAGTGTTTTGTGGTGGTAGTTGCATGAATCTATACATGTGTTGAAACTCATAGAACTGTACACCAAAAAAGAAATCAGTTTAACTATAAATTAATAATGAAATGATGCAAAAATTTAATCAAAACAAAAAGTCCTGAGTCTTGCTTTTGTTTCTTTTTCAGGTGAAACTAGTGAATATTCGCAATGATGACATCACAGATGGCAACCCCAAGTTGACCCTAGGTCTGATCTGGACCATTATTTTGCATTTCCAGGTAGGGTGTGTGAAGTTTGGGATTCCTGCTGCTTGATTTGGACATGGCCTAGAAAGTTGCACTGCCTTGCACAGACAGCACTGAGCCTTCCTTCTCTCTATATGGCAGTGAACAAAGGTGGATGGGAGTTGGAAAATTAAGATTGGTCTGGAGACAAGCTGTTGTATCGTAAACCCAAAACTTCCTAATTATTTGCTTAATGAAATGGAGGGATTTTTTTTACCCATTTGTGGTTTGGCCCTGTCCTCAGCAGTCTGATTATTAGAGGTCTGTTTGCTCAGCTGAATCAAAATGAGGCTCTTGAAGGACTCAGAATATGAGGGTTGAGAAAAGCTGTTGGTGTTGATGCTTTAGAAGGGTGGAGTGAAGGTTCATAATCCTGCTCTAATGTAGACTTTTCCTCATCTCTTATAACCTTTAAACAAGCCTCGTTAATTATAATACTTTAGTATCTGGGTTTGTATATGTGCTGGCAAGCACAACCTTGCAGCGGCCATCACACCCAAGAGCATCTTGAATGTTCACATGGTCACATGGCCTTCCTCTTCCTAAGAAGGCAAATCCTTTTTAGATCTGAATTACTCTTGGAAAAGTACAGCCCTATTTTTATAAAAAGGCTGTTCTTTTACATCCCTTTTAGGTCAAAGCTATTTCTCAGATAGCTCTCTGATACCCAGTTGCTGCACATGAGGCTGATGGATTAGAGGGAGCATTTCCTCAGCTAGTGGGAAGAGAAGGCAGGGTCTGACTCCAGGGATGAGGCCAAGGTGACATCCTAGCTGGGGAGTTGGCGCTACCTGCTGGTTAAAGATAGAACAACAGGTGTCCCTGAATTCCTGAGAGAAAAAGCTGAGTGCTTAGCTTGTTTCTTGAGGCTCTAGTTTGGAACCAATGCTGGCAGTCACCAGCATGGATAGGGCTAGGATTGTGTGGTGGTAACATGTATTTTTGTGGAACCACAGAGTATCCTCAGGCAAGCATTGGGCATGGGGATAACCAGGAACATGAACTTGGCAGGTGTGCCTTGGCAGAATGGGAAACTTTGTTGAGCTTTCATGGAGGACTACAGTTATCCCTTTGGAACTCTTCTGAACAGAGGAGCTTTTAGAGAAATTTGTTTGTTTTTTGGCCACAAATCTGCCCTCACTGTGAGTGCCCAATGTTAGTCTCATAGATGTGAGGTAAGGAGAATTTATTCACTGTCTGTATTCACCCCAACTACTACAACTAAATTAATTTTTTTTTTTTTTTTTGAGGAGTTTCACTCTTCTTGCCCAGGCTGGAGTACAATAATGTGTTCTTGGCTCGCTGCAACCTCCACCTCCCGGGTTCAAGCGATTCTTCTGCCTCAGCCTCGCAAGTAGCTGGGATTATAGGCACCTGCCAACAGGCCCAGCTAATTTATGCGTTTTTAGTAGAGATGGAGTTTCACCATGTTGGCCAGGCTGGTCTCGAACTCCTGACCTCAGGTGATCCACCTGCCTCGGTCTCCCAAAGTGCTAGGATTACAGGCGTGAGCCACTGCACCAGGCCATAACAAATGTTTAAATAGAAAAAACATTTTGTGTTGCTCTTGTTGCCCAGGCTGGAGTGCAATGGCACAGTCTCCATTCACTGCAACCTCCGCTTCCTGGGTTCAAGCGATTCTCCTGCCTCAGTCTTCCAAGTAGCTGGGATTACAGGCATGTGCCACTACACCCGACTAATTCTGTATTTTTAGTAGAGATGGGGTTTCTCCATGTTGGTCAGGCTGGTCTTAAACTCCCGACCTCAGGTGATCCACCCGCCTCAGCCTCCCAAAGTGCTGGAATTATAGGCATGAGCCACCATGCCCGGCCAGAAAAAACATTTCCCTGAAGCATTTAAAAATTTTATTTCTTTCTGTTTACTAGTTTTCAGAATAATTAGTTGGTTCCCTAAGATTCTCCAAAGGTGACCAATAATAGTTTCTTTGTTCACCATCATTTTTTAAAATATCACTGTGACTCATGGATTTTTAAACAGACTTAATGTTGTTCCAATCAAATACAGTTATTCTTCTTCTTAATAAAATCAAATAGCTCCATCTTTGGCTGGAAAGAGGCTTTCACGTTGACTCTGAGTCCTTTGGCATGACCACAGTGGTCTTTGATAATTTCCTTTGTTTCTTGTGTGATGAGGTGTTCCAGACTCTTTTTTTATATTTTCTGTCCCAAGCCTGAAATTCTTAATTTCTCCTAGGAACTGGTTCTCTATTTATTGACCACAGTCTGAATGCTCCTAGGTTGCGCATTATTTCTTTCTTTCTTTCCTTTTTTTTTTTTTTTTGAGGCAGAGTTTTGCTCTTTTGCCCAGGCTGGAGTGCAATGATGCCATCTTGGCTTACCGAAACCTCTGCCTCCCGGGTTCAAGCGATTCTCCTGCCTCAGCCTCCCAAGTAGCTGGGATTACAGGCGTGTGCCACCACGCTTAGCTAGTTTTTTTTATTATTAGTAGAGATGGGGTTTTACCGTGTTGGCCAGGCTGGTCTCAAACTCCTGACCTCAGGTGATCCACCTGCCTCAGCTTCTCAAAGTGCTTGGATTACAGGCGTGAGCCACCACGCCCGGCCGATTGCCCATTATTTCTAGGCTTTTTCTATGGACAGAGCTAGGCAATACTTGTATTATCTCTAAACAACAACAACAACAAGAAACCAAGCAAACAAACAAACAAAAAAAACCCCATGAATTTGTGCTGATATTTCAAATTCAAATTTAGGATTGCAGGGTTTTATTTAACTTATTTGACTTTATATTTCTATCTTTTTTTTTTCTTATACTGAAAATCTTGATCTTAACAGTAATGTTGTTACCTACTCTTTTCCTACACACACAGAGAGATCTGTAAAGTCGTATGTATTACTTGTAATATATTTGAATCCAAGTAACAATGTGAATGTTATTGTTAGCAGTGTGATTACTTAGAATTTTATTATTGCATTGCAGTTCTTTTTGTCCTTAGTGTATATTTTCTAAGGATGTGCAAATAATTATATTTTATTTTATTTATTATTTTGAAAAAGTAGATGAGGGTCTCACTATATTGCCCAGGCTAATATTGAATTCCTGGGCTCAAGTCATCCTCCTGCCTCAGCCTCCTAAAGTGCTGGAATTATAGGCATGAGCCACTGGGCCCAGCCACAAATTACTATATTTTAAAGTCACTTGAAATAATTTCTCTCTGTTGTTGTTAAGCCACAAATTCAATACACAATTAAGGTTCATTTGTTTTTATTTGCTTTCAGTTCTGGGGGGTTGCTTTTTTCCTTTCAATTTTACCTTACGTTATGTAGATCATTTACATTGTTCCAAAGGGAAATTTTAAAAAGTTAAATACAAATTGTGTTCAGAGAAGTCTAGCTTCCATCTCTGCTCCCTCCATTCTGTATCTTCCCTTTCTCAGTAGTCAGCTAAATGTTTTAAAACACCTTTTTGGTTATAATTTCTATTGTTTGTTTATTTTAGGAAAACGCTCTCATTAAAAACAACTTTACTGAGGTGTAACTTATATACCATCAAATCAACTTATTTTCCTTGTGTAATTTAATGATTTTTATGAGTTGTACAACCATCACCATAATCTAGTTTGGGGACATTTTCATCATCCAAATAAGATCCTTCTTGTTCATTTACAGTTATTGCCCATTTTCATCACCAGCCTCAGGCAGCCACTAACTTATTTTCTATCTTAATAGATTCACCTATTCTGGACATTTCATATAAATGGAATCCTATGATAGATGGTCTTTTGTATCTGGCTTTTTTCACTTAGCATAATATTTTTTGGTTCATCCATGTTGTGGCACATATCAGTACTTCATTCTTTTTTATTGCTGAATACTCTGTTGTATGGATATGTCATGTATTTGGTTTAAATATTAAGTCAGTTGATAAACATTTGAGTGGTTTTCACTTTTTCACTATTTTTTTTTTTTTTTGAGACGGAGTCTCGCTCTGTGGCCCAGGCTGGAGTGCAATGGCCAGATCTCAGCTTACTACAAGCTCTGTCTCCCGGGTTTACGCCATTCTCCTGCCTCAGCCTCCCGAGTAGCTGGGACTACAGGCGCCCGCCACCTCGCCTGGCTAGTTTTTTTGTATTTTTTTAGTAGAGATGGGGTTTCACCGTTTTAGCCAGGATGGTCTCGATCTCCTGACCTCGTGATCCACCCATCTCGGCCTCCCAAAGTGCTGGGATTACAGGCTTGAGCCACCGCGCCCGGCCCCACTTTTTCACTATTATAAATAAAGTTGATATGTATTCATACCATACCAATCTATGTGGGTTTATGTTTTCATTTCTCTTGTGTATACATGTATATACCTAGGAATGGGATTTCTTGATTGTACAGTAAGCATGTTTAACTTTTAAAGAAACTGCCAAATTGTCTTCCAAAATGGCGTATCATTTTACCTTCCTACCAGCAATGTATGTGGTTTCCTGTGTCTTCACATCCTCACCAGTATTTATTGTCTGTTGTAGATTATAGCCATCACAGTGAGTGTGAAATTGTATCTCTTTGTGGTTTTAGTTTGCAGGAAAATGTATTATTTAATTGAATTCCACAAACATTGACTGGGAATCGGTTATGAGCAAGGTCTTAGGTAGAGTCTACAGAAGATAGACGGCTGAGTGCAGTGGCTCACACCTGTAATACCTTCAGGAGGCCTAGGTGGGCAGATCACTTGAGGTCAGGAGTTCAAGATCAGCCTGGCCAACATGGTGAAACCCCATCTCTACTAAAAATACAAAAATTAACCAGATATGGTGGCACACGCCTGTAGTCCCACCTACTCAGGAGGCTGCAAAGCATGAGAATCACTTGAACCTGGGAGATGGAGGCTGCAGTGAGCCGAGATTGTGCCACTGTACTCCAGCCTGGACTACACGAGACTCCATCTCAAAAAAAAAAAGTCTACTACAGAAGATACAAAATTGAACTATATATGGACTATCTAGTTGAACTTTTATTTTTTACGAGCATGGGAACAGACATACCATAAAATAACTTGACAGAGGTTTAGAGAATGAGAGAGGTATGGGTTAGGATGATGGGACACAGTATGAACTCAACAGTGGGCAGCAGTTACCAGTAACAACTTATTGTAATTATTAATTGACTTTATAATTTCCAGGGCTTTTGACAGAGTCCACTGTTCTTTTTCCTGTTACCAATTTTACAGAAAGGTAATAGCAGCTTTGGCCTAATCTGTCTTCTGCATGCATATTGGCTACCTGCTTTTCTCTGTTATTTCAGCACAGCCAAATGCCTATTTATTTGTCTTCTTGTAGGTGGGAGCACTGCTCCCAGAATATTTTCTCAGTTTTAACTATGAATTCCTTTTCTTTGCCGTCCTGAGGGCTTGGTTTTTGCCTATATTAGCTAAGTGTTCCGGTGTGTGGGAAAAGGGTCTCTGCTTGTAAAACTTTTGATTGACTGATGAAGGATCATGTGGAGTGCCCCCACCCCACACCCCCAGCCTTGTCTTGCATCAGATTTGGCATGGTATGTCTCTTGCTAGTTTATCTGTCATTGTAGTTTTCTAGTCTTTTGTTATTGAACATCTATTGGCTGTTCTCACCAAGAACGTGTGCTATGTAAAGCCAAATGGAAATTAATAGTAGAACTGCTACATGTTAGGGAATCAGCAACATTGTTATTACGGTCTGTCTCTGTTATTGGTGTTAATGAAGTAGAATAATGATGTACATGTAGACATGGGTGGTAGTTTTCACCTCACAGGAATTATTCAGTTGAAGGAGAAGGGAGAGGCTGGATCCAGATTAAAGATTTGCGCCTGCTGATGAGGCTGGTATTATCGATAACTTAATGCAGAGGTTTATGGTTTCTAAAATGGTTTAACACATTTTTTTTTAATGTGCTAAATGGTAGAGGTTCTTTTTAATTTTAATTTGAGTTTTTAGTTTTGAAAATCTCAAATACTCAGAAGAGTATATAACAGATCCTTATGTGTGTAGTTGCCTTCAGAATTTAACAGGTGTTAATTTTGTTGTATTTGCTTCAGGGTTTTTTTTCTCTCTTCCTCTTTAAAGCAATAAAACATCTCAGATACATTCAACTTTCTTGCCCTCTCTGCTCCCCAGGTAAATATTATCCTGAAGTTGATGTGTATCATTCCCATACATGCTTCTGTACATTTACAGCAGATGAGGTGTTCATAAACAATATGTACTGTTGCTTGTATGTCTTTATATTTGACACACATAGTATCTTTGGTATATCCTTTTTTCCCCTTTTTTCTTTTTTTTTTGAGATGGAGTCTTACTCTGTCACCCAGGCTGGAGTGCAGTGGTGTGATCTCAGCTCACTGCAAGCTCCGCCTCCCGGGTTCATGCCATTCTCCTGCCTCAGTCTCCCAAGTAGCTGGGACTACAGGCGCCCGCCACTTGCCTGGCCAATTTTGTATATTTTCAGTAGAGATGGGGTTTCACTGTGTTAGCCAGGATCTCGATCTTCTGACTTCGTGATCCACCTGCCTTGGCCTCCCAAAGTGCTGGGATTACAGGTGTGAGCCACTGTGCCTGGCCTTCCCCTTTTTTCTTAAACTTTATTTTTGAAGTTTATCTGTATTAATAAAGGGAGACCTGATTTGTTCTTTTTTTTTTTTCTTGAGACGAAATTTTTCTCTTGTCCAGGCTGGAGTGTAGTGGCGTGATCTCAGCTCACTGCAACGTCTGCCTTCCTGGTTCAGGTGATTCTCCTGCCTTAGCCTCCTGAGTAGCTGGGATTACAGGCATGTGCCACCACACCCAGCTAATTTTTGTATTCTTATTAGAGACAGGGTTTTGCCATTTTGGCCAGGCTGGTCTGAAACTCCTGACGTCAGGTGATCCACCTGCCTTGGCCTCCCAAAGTGCTGTGATTACAGGCGTGAGCCCCCGTGCCCAGTCTGATTTGTTCATTTTAACTAATTTAATATAATGTAAGTGGTGACCCCTGTAGCTGTGTAACACATCTATTATTTGTAATATATTATTTAATTGTGTGAATAAAACATTCATTGCCACAGTGAACATCTGTGCATATGCATCCTTGTGCATATAGCAAAGAGGGTTTTGGGATTGATAACTGGACTGAAATTGCTGGGTTACATACTTTCCTTCAATTTGTGCATATTTTGCCGAATTGCTCTCAAAGATACTGTATGACTTAGAGTATTGTATTGGGTAACATTTACTACTGTTTGACATATTATATGTTTACTTGTTTATTTGCTGCCTGGATGCCCACGTTAGTATGTAAGCTTAACAATGACAGGGATTTTTGTCTCTTTTGTTCTTTTCTTTGCCTGGCATAGAATAGGCAGTCAGTAAATGTTTATTAAGTGAATGGATTATTTCATGACTTTGATCTTCTCAAAGCTTTGGAGTAGGTAGACCAGATAAATAGGCTGTAATGCCTGTTTTCTTATGCCCATTTCTCAGATAAGGAAACTGAAACACAGAGACCAACTGACTTTTTTGGGTTACACACCCAGATATGATTTCTCGTCTTTTGGCTTTGTCCAAGCTTGTTTTAAGGTATATGTTAAGATTGATAGTTTGTCTAAAAGATACTATAAATTCTTTGTAGTCAGAATCTGACAAAACTAGTTTTCCAACCCTCAAATGTTTGTTAAGTACTAGTGTATGCCTGGCATTTTGAAATTTTCAAAAAACAGGGAGGTCTTAGCTGGCTAGACTTGAGGTTTACATTTTTGTGCACTTCATGGCACTTGGTGCTTGGCATGTAGTTGAGGCACCACGTGTGTTTGTGGAATGAATGAATGAATGAATGAGTTATTTTGCTTTGGAGTCTTTCACTCTGGCTGTCTCTGTGGGAGACCTGTGGGCAGTAAAGAGTTATCTAGAAAATGCCAAAGGAGAAGGCATAAAGAATGTATAGGCCTCAAAGTGTGCTTTCCTAGAAGGCAGCGGGTCTTGTGTTAAGAGACTAGGTTAGAAGAGAAAAGGTCTTGGGGAATGTTCTTGTAATCAGAGTTAACTTAGTTGAAAATATATCTAATACACATACTGAAAACTATAATTTAGCCTATCTTAAACGTACTGTGAACACTTATATTAGCTTACCATTGAGCATTTGGCCAAAATCATGTAACACAAAGCCCGTTTGATAGTAAAGTGTTGACTAGCTCATGTAATTTATTGAATGCTGTACTGAAAGTGAAAAACAGAATGGTTCTATGAGTACTTGAAGTACAGTTTCTACTGAATGCATATGGATTTCTCTCACCATTGGAAAGCAGAAAAACAAGTTGGACCATTTTAAGTCAGGCACCATCTATATCTTAGGATCCCCCTGGGGGCTGGGGATGTCTTACAACTTTTAGCTCCAGTAATAAATGGGAAGAAAAGAAATTTGCTGTGGGTCAAGTACTGAGCCAAGTACTTTATGGACATTATCTCATTAACTTTGTCTACAAACCCATTAAGTAGGTTGTAGTATGCACATTTTACAACTAAGGAAACTGAACCACTGAAACTAGTTAAGTTACTTAGCTTATGAGCTGGGAAGTTGAACCTAGATCCACCTTACTGAAATCTCTGCTCCTTTCCTAGACCAATTTTTCTCTGGAGCGGAAGGAAATGAAGGTCTGATTGGTCTGACATATGCAGAATTTTAAAAAAAGACTCACAGAAATAAATTCTCAGAGAAACTCTACAGTAGTAGTAGTCATATTAAGCAGCTATCTCTCTTGCCCCTAAGTTGATCAGTTTCAGGATTTTGGTTTGCTTGTATGTCTTTCATAAAATTCAAGTGCAGCTTAAAGTTTCCATAGTTCCAGGTTTCTTCACTGGAGGAGTGAAGGCCTGGTACCTGCCTAGAGAACTTCATATTGTAATGTCAGATTCTTTGTTAATTAAATGATTTACAATAGCCTGAGTTTCTTTCCCATGCTGTCTTCGCTTATTTCTTGCTATAGTTTGTGATGGCCATAAGATGGTGCTGCAGTTTTGCAGTCAGCCTTAAGGATAAGGCTTAGGGGAGGAACACCTACTGCAGTTGTGAGGCAGATGGGACATCAGGAGGGTCTTAGAAGGGATTGTGTAAAAGCTGTTGCTTTAGGGCTTCTTGTTGCTTTCCTTTTGTGGTCTCTTCCTTTTTTTTTTTTTAGGTCTCCAGGGAAGATAGTTAAGGCTATGCTAGTGTAAGTCTTTATGGCTTGCATGGAACCAGGCAGGCTGCTGCTTTCTGCTGTGTGGCCTGGATCCTTTTGGTGTAGAATAAATAACTGCAATAGGAAAGAAACACGTATATAATTTTATTCTCCATTCACAGCCCTTTGGATTGTAGTCTTTTCCCATATAGCAGACACTATAATAAAAAAAATTGGGGTGGAGGAGTGTTCACTGATACCATAAGGTGATTTTTGAATCCAACTTTTACAATCTGAAATTCAGACTTCCTGCCCTACTGCAATGGGAGTAAAAACCACCTGAGCCTCTTTTTAGCAGCTTCTTCTCTTACTCCCAAATGGCAACAAGTGTTATCTCTTTGATTGAGCTCTTGGTCCATGCAGTCTAATTACCAATTCACAACAGTGGGGAAACTTCTTATTTTACACAACTGGCAACTGAGTACAGATTTCCACTCCTGCAGTGGTTAGAAGAGAGTAGTTGGGGTTGAAATCAAAAGTCTTAAAGTTGACAGAAGTTCATGTTCTGGCTTTGTCACTTACTAGCTGTGTAACTTTGGGCTATTAATCAACTTTCTTAAACCTTAGTTTCTTTTTTCTTTTTTGGAGACAGTCTTGCTCAGTTGGCCAGGCTAGAGTGCAGTGATATATGATCTTGGCTCACTGCAACCTCCACCTCCCGATTCAAGCAATTCTCATGCCTCAGCCTCCTGAATAGCTGGGACTAAGGGCGCACGCCCTTGTGCCCAGCTAATTTTTTGTATTTTAGTAGAGACGGGGTTTCACCATGTTGCCCAGGCTGGTCTTAAACTCCTGAGCTCAGGCAATCCGCCTGCCTTGGCCTTTTAGAGTGCTAGGATTATAGGCGTGAGCCACTGTGCCTGGCCAAACCTCAGTTTCTTTACCCATAAAATATAAAATAATAGTTTTGACCTCATATAGTGACTGTAAGAATTAAATGAGAAAGTCCGTGTAAATAACTTTGCACAGTGCTTGGCACACAGCATGTGCAAAAAATATGTTAGATATTACCAGTGGCAGCATCAATAATTACTATTGAACATTTATGTCAAATATTGTTCATCAGAGACCCTGTTCGTCTGTTGTATTTAGAAGTGGTATTCTTTTTACCAAGCACTCATATACTATACTCAAAACCAACTTCCAGATTTTTCCTGTCTGTGTCATTGGCTGGCAGACTTAACAAATCTTTCTTTTCTTTTATAGGAAAAAGGAGGGAAATAAATGCCCAGAAGGGTAGATCTTTAAAGTCTGTGTTCCTTTTCTTAACTGTAAGAAGAAGGCTCTGGTTTCTTCAGGTTATAATTTGATGAAAATAATTGTATTGTTTTCTGACCTGAAAAAATTCAGAACATGTATATCTGCTTGATATTTTCTTTTGGGCATCTTGGTGCAACACTTCAAATCTATTTCATGTTGTAGTTCGGGAGCCATAATTGCAGCTTCACCAGCCTTGGTTCTTCTTGGCCTGGCCCTTCCCTTCCCTTGCTGGTTAGTACCAGCCAAGCTGGTTTGCTTTTTCCCTCTTTGATACTATTCTCCTCTTCCTTCCTCCACGTTACCTTCTGCCACGGCCTCTCTTCTTTTTCCCTCGCTTTTCAATTTACTCTTACATTTTCCCTCCTCCTCCTGGCCCTGCCTAGTTTCCCCTCCCCTGGTTTCCAGCTCCTTTTTGCTTTCTGTTTGTGTTACTGAGGGCAGTGCTCCAATTACCTCATATTTGGAGAGAGGAAGCTGCAGCCAATCCGGTTTCTGTCTGCTTTTAGGTCAAGTGATTTCTGAACTGCAGTGAGATGCTTTGAATTTGTCTTGTTGCAGCTCTGAGCCTGTAAGATGGCTGTCTGAATCGGCAGCGGCTGGAAGAGACAGAGAGAGGCGGGGAGGGAGGGAGAAAGAATTGGAGGGATTGCCGGCATAGTGCATGTTTTTAAATGTACATGGAATCCGATGAAGCCAAGGTTGGGATTTCTGTGGGATCCCAGGACTGGCTTAGCTGCGTTTTTGCTGAGATTAGGAGAGGAAGGAAATGGGAAATTCACTGGGCTGTTTTAAGGAGCCGAAAGAGTCAATAGCTATTCCTGAGAAGGCTCCCATATCTCCTAAGAAAAGGGTTCGGTTCAAAAGGAGGTGGAGAGGGAAGAAAATCCCTACTCCAGAGGCATCTCACCAGGAAGAAACCTCAGAAGGAACTGAAGTCATTGAAGAGACTGAAATCCTAACGAAGTTAACAGTGAGTCTCCAAAAGGAGGACGGAGTGGGAGGGGTAGAGCATACTCCCCCAGATATTTTACTGCCTGGGGACTCAGCCCCCAATTCACAGGTAGTCGATCAGGGGATGATAGTACAGGTAAAGGAGAGATTCCAAGGGGAGGTCCAGACTGCCCACCTTTTGTTAGAGAATGAGTCATCAGTTGCTGGAGGGGTCTGGGATTCCCTGGAAGAGGGGATGACTGTCATTGCTCACCTGCTTGATAACCCAGCAGAAAGGAACTGTGAGAAGTCAGTGAGCCAACTGGTGGAATTTCCTAGGACAGCATCCTGCAGCAGCAGGGCTGTGCTGCTGCCTTTGCAAGGAGAGACTGCAGTGGAGAAAGGAAATATTCAGCTTGGGTTTCGGAGCTGTGCTTTGCTTCGGACAGACTACCCCACTGATACAGGAAATCAAGAACAATTTTCAGAGGGCTGGAGTGTGGAGGAAGGAACCAAGAGTGTTTCAGGTGCCCCTCAGACAGGTTCCTGGATTGCAGAATGTTCCGTTTCTTCATCACTACTGGACAAGCCTGGAGGCCAAAGACGCACGGAGCCTTCCCATGTGGGTCTAGTGCCCCTCCAGGATTCCAGACTGCCTACTTCTCAGAGTGATTTGTCTATCAGCGGCGTGACTGTGAGCATTTTGCCCTCCTCCTCTGGCTATGGCAGTGATGGGCCGCACATACACGGGATACAGCCTAAAGATACAGAACCTGAAAAGAGCTCTACTTCATTCTCAGAAGAGGATGGCACTCTTTCTCTGGAGGCAAGCCACACCCCATCATGGGGTCTGGAAGAGGTAGGTGGGCATGTTCAAGAGAGAATCAAACTGCTGTTTGGAATCTTGGCCCTCAAACATATTAAAGCTGAGTGTAGTGAGCAGTGAGGATGTTGGTGCCTCTCAAACTCACCCCCATGTGAGTTAGTGTCTGCTAGAGCTCAGCAAGCAGAATCTATTTCAGGTCTGCCCCTTGATACTTGAAACCAAGACTTGTCTCTGGGGAATCCCTGATTCTGGGTAGCCAAGCGGCATAATTGCTCGAGCTGTCTGGTGGGATTGTCTCTCGAGGTGCAATGCTAGATAGTACTTACTCTCAGGCAGGTCCGTTTACCAGCTTCCCTGCTACGAGAAGTTGTAGTGTAGCACAAGGGACGATGGGGAAGGGCCTACCTGAATCTCTGGAATAAATCTCTGGAGTGAATGTGGAAGGGGTCAGGCAGCTATTGTCAGTGTATTTGCTCTTCCCCACAGGAGAGTGATGTTCTTACTAGAGCTGATGCAATCTGGTCCCTGTGGGGAGATTTCTGACGGCAACCCTCATTCAGTATTTGTATAGGTGGAGAGGGCTCATCCTTCTTTGGTTCCTGATTCCAGGATTAGAGGAGAGGGACAGAGTTATCTGGGGATTAGTCGAGAGAGAGAGAGGGAGGTTAGGGCAATTTGAAGGTTTAAGGCTAGAAAAGTTTTTTTGTGTGTGATTGGACGTCTTTAGGGCTTTAATGTGATTTTGTTTTGAGGAATATATTGCATGGATGGTGCTGCTGCTGGTGGTGGTAATGGCAGTTGCTGTGAGTGTTTTAAAGGTCAAGGAGCAAGTGAGAATTCAGAGATCTGAACACTGAGATAAGGACTCAGCAAGGCCATGGGTAGCACAGCATCTGGCATGTAGGTGTGTGATTGTGTAGGTGATCAAAGTTATAATTCACCAATGGCTAAAGAACTTTTACTGGCGTGTTGGCCTCTGCAGCAGAAGAAATAAAAACATTAGGACCTCAAAGTGCAAAAGGTATAAAATGAGGTAGGGCACTTTCCTTGCCTAGATGTGGGCCACTGATACTGTACAGAGGCCCTGATGTTTGCAAAGCAGGGGTATGGTCCACCTACTGATGCCCTGCTTATCACCAGC
The DNA here is from genome assembly GCF_009764315.1 of Trachypithecus francoisi. Lineage (NCBI taxonomy): Eukaryota > Metazoa > Chordata > Mammalia > Primates > Cercopithecidae > Trachypithecus > Trachypithecus francoisi. The sequence continues at coordinate 85,394,824 of NW_022681457.1, read as the reverse complement.
AGCATGAGGCTGAGGATAGATACAAATTCTAAGCTAATCTGTGCCTAAAATTTCCTCTTTGGGGATAAATTTTCTCCACAGACAACCCCATCTTAATGCCCTCTGTTATTAGAGTTTGGAGACTCCCAACATTTTGAAGAAAAAATGGCCATTGAAAAATGTCTGTTTTATGGATGGGCAAGAGGTTTCTTGGGCCTCATATAAAAATGGATATGTGTGTGGGGGGGAATGTGATAGTTGTGTTATGGTAGGAAGGACGGCAGTGAAACTACTGGGATATGGGGTACATGAATGTATTAAGTTATTCTCACATTGCTATAAAGAAATAACCTGAGACTGGGTAATTTACAAAAGTAAAGAGGTTTAATTGGTATACGGTTCTGCAGGCTGTACAGAAAGCATGATGCTGGCATCTGCTCAGCTTCTCAAGAGGCCTCAGGAAACTTACAGTCTTGGTGGAAAGCAAAGGTGCAGTAGGCATGTCACTTGGTTAGAGCAGGAACACAAGGTTGTGGACGGGATGTGCCACACACTTTTAGATGACCAAATCTCATGAAAACCCACCCACCCTCATGAGAACAGCACCAAGGGGATGGTGCTAAACCATTCATGAGAAATCCACTTTCATGATTCATGATCCAGTCATCTCCCACCAGGCCCCACTCCCAATATTAGGGATTACAATTCAACATGAGATTTGGTAGGGACACAGATTGAAACCATATCAATGAGTATTTGGGTTTCATCAGATAAAAAAGAATGTCAAAGTAAACTTTTATCTTGTAAATGTTGGAACAGATAGAGTAGTTGGGGGTAAAACCAACTGTGGAACTGATTGTTGTACAATTGGCATTAAAATTGAAATTGTGTAGTCATCATAACATTATAAGACACATGCTTGTAACTGAGTGTGAGATTTTCAGAAATTTGGCATGTAAAGTGAGCTCCTAGTAAAATCAATCCTAGATAATAGACCGTAGATAGCAATGGCACCTTTGGGGCTGGATCTCCACACTGGCAAGGGAATGTTCTGCATGAGTCTCTGAGGAGTCTTAAAGAAAAGATTGGTAAGAGAAACCTTTGGACCATGATCTATAGTGTGACCATATTGGCAGCAGTATGATTCCTTTGCTGTTCAGTATGATTCAAATTGGCATGCGGCATTTTCTGGGTAGCCAACCTCTGCATCTATTCCTTCTACCTTTTCACTGCAGACACAGTTATACTACTTACATATAGCCAAGTCTGAAAAACTAAGTGACTGAGTCTCAGCTCAGACACCTGGCATATTTCCAGGTTTTGTGTCCATCGTGTGATACAGGGACCACAGACTCATCATCCTATATGACTGATAAGTAACTTCTCAAGATAAGTGTGACATTCCTTCAGAATGAAAGTCCTTAAGGCCAAGAGGCCACAACTCTCACTAGTCTCTGAAGGAACTGTCTTCAGGGAGCTGCTCCCCTCCCTAACACGCTGTTCACAGGCTTGAGGACAGTAGCAGCCAGAGAGACAGAGAGGGCAACGCATACTGAAACCGATAGGCAGGGCAAGAGCATCTCTGCTGAAAGTGGGAGCGCTGGGAGGGCACGGGTCAGAAGAGCAGCTGCTGCTGTTCACACACCAACTCCTGTCTAAACAGAAGACAGCTGGCAGTCCAGTTGAATTGTTTTTTGCTTGCTTTTTTGGTGGTGGTTTTGTTTTTAATATGTCAGAGTAGTAACTCTCCTCAGAAAATAATTTGAGTTCCAACCAGATTCTCTCTTCTATTGATTAGTCCAGGGCTTGTTGATGAGAGTGAGACCAGGCTATGGATAGACATAAACTTCACCATGGGTTTTGTTGCTTTTTAGGATGGAGAGAAATAGGAACTGATTCTGCTTCTTGCTAGTGTGGGGTTTAGATAGTAGAATATATATGATCTGCTTTTCTATTCACCTAGCATAGTTAATACTTCTTTTGTCAAGAAATAGTTAACACAGAAGCAAGATGACAAGGGTCAGCTGGCAAATATGTTTTCAGAATGATAAGTAGACTAGGATTTGGAGCTGGATGGGAACAGGCTAATAGCAATCGCTCTTTGATGTCAAACAAAGACCTTCTTCTCTGGCCCATTTCTTCTCTCAGGACTCCCTATTCCCAACTGCTTTCAATATCCTGGCTTATTTCAACAAGAAACATTTTTGAAAATCCCTTCCTCCTCCCCATCATGGCTTCTGCTGCCAAGCTCCTGCCCACACCGTTAGCGAATCCCGTTTAACGAAGAATTTGCCTCTATACCAATATACTTTTTTTTTTTGACACGGAGTCTGACTGTCGCCGAAGATGGAGTACAGTGGTGCGATCTCGGCTCACTGCAACCTCTGCCTACTGGGTTCCAGCTATTCTCCTGCCTCAGCCTCCTGAGTAACTGGAATTACAGGCGCCCACCACCACGCCTGGCTATATACCAGTATTCTTGCCACAACCCTTCGAGTCTCTACAATTTTAGGTGAATAGTCAGATAACACTGGGGCCTAGAAATGATAAGAAAGAGGTTGGTTGGTGTATTATCTTCTGGGCTCAGCCTTTTCAGTTTACAAGTATCCCTCTCCCAGTTTTCCTTTTTAATTATAGGGAGCGTTGTTTTACTAATACTGGTTTTGTACTGAAAGAAGAAAACAAAATTAACCAGATGACACTATTGGGGGAATGTAGAAGGTAAAGTTACAGTTAGAGCTTTAAGAAAGGATTTTGTTTCTTTTTCAAAAAATTTTACTTAATTAAAAATGTTACTAAAGAATTGTTATTTTTTAGATGTAACAATAGTGTTATGGTTATGTTTTAAAAAAGACCTTTTAGAGATACATACTGAAATGTTTTTAGAGAAAAATAGGAGATTCACTTCATCATAATAGGGGAAGGGTGAAGTGAGTGGAATGTAGATGAAACAGGATTAGCTATAAGTTGATAATCGTTGCAACTGGGTAATGGGTACATAGGGGCTCATTATACTATTCTGTCTCTTTTTGTATATATTTGAAAATTTCCATTTCAAATAGAAAGTTAAGAAAAAAAATTGAATAAAAATAAAATGAAAGTTAAAAATAAAATTGTATAAAAATAAAATGGAAAGTTAGGCAAAATAAGTTGTATAAAAATAAAAAGGTAATAATACTGGTAAAATGATGATATAATGCAAATACAGTTGGCTCTCTGCATTGTGGGTTCTGCGTCTGTGGATTCAACCCATGATGGATGGAAAACATTCTGAAGAAAAACATTGCATCTGTAATGAACATGTACAGACTTCATTATTCCCTAAACAAGATAACAACTATTTACTAACATTTGCATTGTATTAGGAATTATAAGTAATCTAGAGATTATTTAAAGGATCTGGGAGGATGTACATATGTTGTACTACCCCATTTTGTATCTGGGACTTGAGCATTTGTGGATTTCAGTATCTGCAGATTTTGGTATCTGAGGGAGGTCCTAGAACCAATTCTCCATGGATGACTGCTGAAAAGGGGTTACTGTCCTGTAGATGAAGTGATTAAGAGCATGTAGCCAGATTAGCTAGATTTGAATCCCAGTTCTACAACTTACTAGCAGTATAACTTGGAACAGGTTACTTAACTTCTCTGTGCCACAATTTCCTTATTTGTAAATGGAAGATAAGAATAGTACATACTTGGTAGGGTTGTTGTGAGAATAATATGAATTAATACAAGTAATCACAATAAATGCTAGTTAATATTATTACTTAAAAGAACAAGAAAATTAATGAGAAAAAGACAAACACCCTTGCAGAAAAATAGGGGAAAGTCCAGGATTAAGCAATTCACAAAAAAAGGAAATCCAAATGCCTTATATACATAAGAAGACTCCTTTTTACTAATAAGGATATAAAGATCAAACAACAACAAGATACCATCTCTCTCTCTCTCTCTGTCTCTCTCTCTTTCTATATATATATAGATAGATATTTATTTATATATATAGATAAATATATATATGTGTGTGTGTGTGTGTGTGTGTGTGTGTGTGTGTGTGTGTGTGACGGAGTGTTGCTCTGTCACCCAGGCTGGAGTGCAGTGGTGCGATCTCGGCTCACTGCAAGCTCCACCTCCCAGGTTCACACCATTCTCCCGCCTCAGTCTCCTGAGTAGCTGGGATTACAGGCGCCCATCACCATGCCCAGCTAATTTTGTTTTTGTGTTTTTAGTACAGACAGGAATTCACTGTGTTAGCTAGGATGGTCTCGATCTCTTGACCTCGTGATCTGCCCACCTCTGCCTCCCAAAATGCTGGGTTTACAGGTGTGAGCCACTGTACCTGGCCCCATATATTTTTTTAAAGAGATAAGGTCTCAGGTACGTTGTCCAGGCTAAAGAGCAGTGGCCATTCACAGGCACCATCATAGCTCACTGTAGCCTTGAACTCCTAGACTCAAGCTTGTAGCTGGGACTGCAAGCGTACCACCATGCCCAGCTAAGATACCATTTTATACCCATCGGGTTGGCAGAAGATAACAACTCTGAAAATACCAAGTGTAGGCGAGGATGTAGAGTGATGGGAAAACCTCTTCATAGCACTTGAGTGGAAGTATAATTTGGTACTGTTCTTTAGAGAGTAGTTTGACAATATTTTGTAGAGTTGAAAAATGTCCATATTCTATTACCTAGGGTTTCCATTTTAATTTTATTCCCTAGTGAGACCTCCAGGACTCTGAATGTGAATACTGAAAGGAGCACTCTGTTTTATAACTCTCATATTGGTAATAAACACCTTCTTTCTCTCTATTCCTCACCAACATAGCTGCCATTAGATCCCTCTAGCTGGGCATTTGTAGAACCACTGCATTGTGCCGCCGCCCGCCGCCTCCTCCTCCTCCTCCTCCTCCTCCTTCTTCCTTCTTCCTTCTTCCTTCTTCCTTCTTCCTTCTTCTTCTTCTTCTTCTTCTTCTTCTTCTTCTTCTTCTCTCTCTTTTTTTTTTTTTGAGAAAGAATCTTGCTCTGACACCCAGGCTGGAGAGCAATGGTGCAATCATAGCTCACTGCAACCTTGACATCTCGGGCTTAAACGATCTTCCTGCCTCAGCTTGCCAAGTAGCTGGGACTACAGGGGAGTACAACCACACCCAGCTAATTTTACAATTTTTTGTAGAGATGGGGTCTCACAGTGTTTCCCAGGCTCATCTTGAACTCCTGGGTTCAAGTGATCCTCTTGCCTAGGCCTTCCAACGCGGTGGGATTACAGGAGTGAGCCACTGCACCCAGCCTTCATTTGCTTCTTGAAAGTTTTCAAGGTCTGATGCTTTATCTTTAGTGGGTGATGAGGTCAGCTAGAAACTTGAGGACATGATAATCAAGTACCTACTTGCTCAGAGCAACTGTCTTACCCACTGTGAGACTTACAAAGTCCAAACTCCTCAGCTGGGTATTCCAGTTCCTTTGTAATCTATCTTATCTTTTCTATCGATTCCCAATTTAAACCTTCTCATTTTCACAGATCAACCCCTTAACTACTATTTCTCTTTCACCTTATCTCAGTTTCTTGCGTAAACTTTGTTTACATCCACTTTCTACCTGGAATTCTTTTCTTCCTTGCCTTTCATCTGTTCTGTAACACCCTTCAAGGATGAGTTTAAATGGTACTTCTTCTAGAAATCTTTGTGATCACTCCAGCCCACAGTAATTTTCCATTCTGCCGAGATTCTATATTGGATATTACTATAATTATTGGTCTTTTTTAGCTTTAAATTTGTTTAACTCTTTCATGTGACCTACCATAGATACAAGATGAAATTATTTTCCTCCAAAATTTAACCTTCAGAAAAGAATATTTTACTTCTTATAAAGCATTTCTTGTTATTAGGCTTCCAGGGAGCTTATAGTCAGTTCATGAAAAAGGGTGAATAAATCTGTGTCACCATCTGCTAGTTCAATCACTAACATTTTTTTGTAGAGATCAACTGCCATAATTAATTAAACAAAAAAGAGGAACCAAAAATCTAAGAAAGTTTTAGTTATTGTTCCTGGGAATATAATCTCCTAATTTGAAGTGTTGAAAGTAGTTGTATACAAGCCTTAACATTAAAAATTTTTTTTGAATCACTCACATTGCACATGAAACACACACATACATTATGGGGATCACAAATAAACACAACAGAATGAATGAAAAAAAAAACGCTTATCCAGTGTTATGCAACTGGATTCTTGTGGTTTGAAATGAAATACCCAGAGACAATGTAGATTCTGAAAAGTGCTGTTATTAACTTTAAAATCTTGAAAAGAAAAGTAGACAGTATTTTCTAGAAAATTCACTCAAAAAATAGCTTTATTGAAGGAAAAACATTGATGTTAAAGATGCATGTGAAATTTGAGTAATACGGTTTTTTGAAATTATAAAGGCAGAAAATACATTAATACTAAATGCATTAAATATACTGCTTAATTTTAAATATGTGTATATGTATAAATAAATTTCTAAAAGTTTGTGTATTCAGGAGGACCACAGAGCTTCCCTTCCTGTATTCCTGTTTTAGTTTCACACACCTGTTGTTATCTGGGAAAATATTTGGGATAATCATATGTTAGTTAGTTATGGCATGTCTCGACTAAGTTCTTGCAGGGCAGACATGTCTTCTTTTTTTGTTTTCCATGTTTTTACCTGGCCAACTTCTACTTATTAAAACTCAGCACAGAGGTTGTTGCTGAGCAATCCTCTGGCATTGCTAGTTGGGATCACTTGCTTCTCTCTGTCACATTGATCTCTTTGTGTAGTAAATTGTCTCCCTGATTAAATTGCTTGAACTTGAGGCCTGGGGCTGTGTTTTTTTTATTTTGAGATATTAAGAACTTAAGCACAGCTCCTAGAATATAATGGTTGCTCAAAAAATATTAACAGAATAAGTAAATGGTGTGTCTTTTTTTTGTTCTTCTCCATGGTGCCTGTCATAGTGCTAAGATGTTGTTCAGTCAATACTTATTGAATTATTAGGAAAACATTCAGCTTCTGGGAATACTTCAGAAAAGCAATTAACCAAGCTTTGGGAAGTGTGAATTGAAAGGAAATTCAAGTGGAATTTGCATATTCTGAGGCATAATATTGAGGCTGTTCTCCGTCTCCAAATGGCTTCCTCCTTAAAAAATCGAGATGAGGGAGAAAGATCTCTGAAACTGAAGCTGGATTTCTGCATTTGGGAGATTAAGGTAAAACTTCTGCATAGCCCAGAGGACAGTACTGTGAACACATATCATGTGTGAGTATACAGAAAAAGATTGATGAAAGCCAAATTTAATTACTGAGATGGTTGTGGTGATAATCCCATTTTTCTCATCCAGTTTACAGTCTAGGAAGGGCCCTAATCAATACAGGGTTTTTTTTTTTTTTTTCCTTAGGGATCCAAACATCTATCTCATTACAGCTATGTTTAAAATCTGAAGTAAAGCTATTCGTTGAAGTAGTTTTAGTGCAATATACAGAAATACTAAGAGATGAGAGATGTTATCAGAAAGATTGTGGCTGTAATGAACATACAATATCAGTTAACTAACTGGAATTTCATTTTTGGGTAAAGAACCCAAATACTTAGATTTTGTCTTGCTTATTCAAGTTCTGTCTTTTTTTACGTCAACAAATCTATTTCCTGTTCCCAATAATGTTTTACTTTATATGTATGCGAAGCAGCTACAGTGAAGGCAGTGGGATATATCAATGTTGCATTTAGCCAGTGAAATAGGTAGCTAGAAATGTTAAGGGAAACTGAAATAGAATTGGTACTAGGAAGAAGCTGTTTATAGGAAGAGCCATGATCCATTATTGGGTCCTTGGCTCTGCAGCTCCATAGCTTCTCTCCTCACTACTGCCCCTCCCCCAGCCCCAAGTAGACCTGGAATTGATTAAGTTTTAGGAAATTGACTCACACTGATCACATTTGCATGAGATTGGTCAGTGTGAATTTATTAATTTACAAAATAAATTTTTACTGCCAAGTGATTCAAGAATTTGAATTGGCCACTTAGTGCTTTTGTTGCTTTATAATATCTATATGGGAAGCAAATAATAATCTGAAAGTTGTCACCTCATGTCAGGTGAACATGGAGTCAGAGCAGAGAGGTGGTGAGTGGAGGTATGATTTGTAGGATGGTCTTATTAGTTGTCATCATCAAAGTAGAATAGTCTGATTTCTTCTGTAGAAATGTACCTGTCAAGGGCATGAGAACCCATGTCCCTTGAATCTGCTGGGTGGGGACAATTTCACCTTCACAGGCATAGAGGCAGTACTTCCTGCCTTCCCTTTTCTATACTCAATGCAAGCTTCCCATACTTGTCTATTCTCACAGTCTTTCTTCAGACATCTTAGTAATATTTATTTGTCTGCAGCTTTCTTTTATTCTAAATATAGTGTTAACGTTCCTGGCCCCTTTTTTTTTCTTTCCAATTTTAAAATATCATTTGATATTTAATCTCATCTATTATGAGTTTGTAAATTCAGGCACTTGGAGATGCCTTATTATTGATTTCTCCCTTGTATTGGTCACAAGGGAAGCTACTACTTTCATGGTACTGCACCTGAATGAGATGACTAAGAGATAGGATGTTCTATTGACATGCCTGTGTTTTCTCTGCCCCAAACACCCAGACCAAAAATTGTGCTGGGTATGCTGTCTTATTATTATGGGAAGGAAATACATGTACCCTCGGCACTACCTGCATCATCTTATTTAATCCTTATAATGATCCTTTGAGAAAATTATTATCCTATTTTAAATATGGGAAAAATTGGGCCAGGAGGCTTACGTGGTTTGCCTGAGGTCACATTTCTAGTAAATGCGTTCTTTCAAACACATATCTGTATGAATCAAGGCTTAATATTTTTCCTTGTTAACAAGGATTATTTTTATAGTTTTTATTATAAAAGTAAAGTGTGGTCATTACTCAAAGTCTGAAAAAAAGAAGAGTAGGAAGAAAAAATAAAGTCATTCATAGTCCCACTCCAGAGGCGATAAATAATGCTAGCCTAAACTTGTTTCACTTTATGCACTGCTTTGAATCAGCTAAGTAACCTGTCTACAGATTCTAGGTGGGCTTTATCCCAGAATACTTTTTTTTTTTTTTTTTTTTTGAGACAGAGTCCTACTCTGTCGCCTAGGCTGGAGTGGTCTCGGACTCCTGACCTCAGATGATCTGCCTGCCTCGGCCTCCCAAAGTGTTGGGCTTACAGGCGTGAGCCACTGTGCCTGGCCCCCAAAATAGTTTTATTTCCTTATTTTTATTATTTCATTTTATTATTTTTATTATTTAATTCATAAACCAAGTTATTATTAATTAAAACATGTTAAGGTCCCACCATACAACCAGCACAACACTAAGTGCAATGGACAGTGCACCGAAGGACTATGATCCACGGGTCTCAGATTTGGAAGTTATTTTGTCCACAGCATCTTAGTTTCTGCTTGAACACGTCCAGTGGTGAGGAGCTCTCCCACACAGGGGCTGCAGTTCAGTTTTATATTGCTCTGGTTGTTAAGATGTGGTGCCAGACCCCCTCAGGAAACCTACGTGCAGTCTAGGGGAGATAAGATTAAATATATGAAATAATAGTCCATACTGCAAAATAACATTTATTTATTTATTTGTTTTATGTTTTTGAGACAGAGTCTCACTCTGTCGCCCAGGCTAGAGTGCAGTGGTGCAATTTCAGCTCACCACGACGTCTGCCTCCCAGGTTCAAGCAATTCTCGTGCCTCAGCCTCCCAAGTAGTTGGGACTACAGTTGCGCGCCACCACTGGTTAATTTTTATGTTTTTAGTAGAGATGGGGTTTCACCATGTCGGCCAGCCTGGTTTCAAACTCCTGACCTCAGGTGATCTGCCTGCCTCACTCTCCCAAAGAGCTGGGATTACAGGCGTGAGCCACTGCGCCCAGCTCAAAATAACATTTAATTAGATGATGATACAGACTGTCAGTGCTGTGGGAGTTAGACAAGTAAGAATTGAAGAAAGACCAGCCTTCAAATAAAGAAGAGATAAGGGAACCCTTATTTGTTGAGCATAACCCTGAGTTTGGGCTAGCTGCTTTAATGTGTAATCTCACTGATTATCACAGCAACCCTGAAAAGGTGGTATTAGTCCCACTTTGCACGCACGAGACATGCACTTTTTCCTCACCTGCATTACGATCTCTCTAAAATAGGTCTTGTGCTGTATTTTGGAGATTTCTTAAAATTACTTTTTTCTTATTATGAAAATGTACAGGATGTAGAAAATTTGGAAAATATAAAAATCACCTGTAATGTTACTCCATAGAGGTAACTATGATTATTAGTTTGCTGTATTTCTCACATATATACAGTATATGCGCCTGTATTGCATACATAGGTGTATGTGTATGCATTTGTATGTATATATGACTGTGTACTTAAATGTATATTTTGTATGTCTTTTGTACAAAATAAGATTACTATATATTATTTCGTTTATATTCTGTTTCTTAAATTTGGTAATCATTGTCCTATGTCATTAACATTTTTATTTATTTTTTTGAGATGGACTCTCACTCTGTCACCCAGGCTGCAGTGTTGTGGCATGATCATACTTCACTGCAGCCTTCATCTCTTGGCTTCAAGTGATCCTCCCCCCTCAGCCTCCTGAGTAACTGGGACTACAGGCATGAGCCATTGCTCCTGGCCTGAAACTTTCTAAAACATAACTTTTTAAGTGCTACAAAGAATTCTATTCTGCTATAATTGTGCTATGATTTATAACCAGTCAACCCCAACCCCTCATTAGTATTTAAGCTTTTTATAACTTTTTGCTAAGTCACGTTTATTATGCTTTGATAAATATTCATGTATAAAATTATTTGTTTATATTTCTGATGACTTCCTATCAAGTTGTATGTATGTTTTCAGACTTGATTCAAAACTGACATCCAGAGAAATTATGGCATTTATACTCTCACTAGTGGCAGTCTATGACGGTACCCAACTTTAGATATTCTCTCCAATCGTTAATATTATCATTAAAAACAAACATTTCCTAATTTGACAGGTGAAAAATTACCTCTCATGCTTTTAATTTGTGTTTCTTTGACTAGCAAGAGGGTGAATATATGTTGGAATAGTCCTCTGAAGTGCTTCCAGCTTTGGATCTTCGTTTTACTAAGAGCCATAATGTATGGAGAAGAGAAGGCTAAAAGACTTTGTTTTATTTATAATGAATTATTCTGTGTCCCATCTTTTGACAGATCTCTGACATCTACATTAGTGGAGAATCAGGGGATATGTCAGCTAAGGAGAAACTACTCCTGTGGACCCAGAAGGTGACAGCTGGTTACACAGGAATCAAATGCACCAACTTTTCCTCCTGCTGGAGTGATGGGAAGATGTTCAATGCACTCATTCACCGATACCGGTAAGAACAGTGGAATTTCTGTGCTCCTGCAGGGCTTCTTCTCATCTCTTGTTTGTAATTAGTTATAATGCTATTTCCACCTCCTCAAGCAAAAATCAAAGCTTTGATTCATTTGTTCGTTTGAAAAAGGAATATTTATTTAACTAATTTTCTAGGAACTGGGCACAAGGAGCAGTGAAGAAAACAGTGAAAGTTTTTGCTCTCATGGAACTTTCCTTCCAGTAGGGAGAATAGGTAATAAATGTATGCCATCAAGCAGTGGTAAATGCAATGGCGGAATTACAAAGTGGCAGAGGTTTGTGATATTTTGGACAGGGTGGTCAGAGATGGCCTCTTTGGTGAGCATGTTAGAGCAGAGCCATGAGGGAGTAAGTCATGCAGGCTTCCAGGGTCAGAGTGTTCCAGTTGGAAGAAATACAAGTGCAAAGGGCCTGGAGTGAGGGCTTGCTTGGAGTGGTTTTGGAGTGGTTTAGGAACAGCAGGTGGCTGAAGTGAGGTGAGGAAGATAGAGATTCTGAATGACAAAATTAAAAATTGTTGAGTTCTTAGTGGTCATAAACATGCCCCAATTTTCAGTGCTAACTGATGATATTTTTCCCATGACATTCAACAAACCTAAACTGTGTGTTTAAGTTTAGCATTAGGGAGCACTGAGCCCCTGGTGTATACTTAAAAATGGAATTTGTGCTCTTCTTGACCTCCTGCTTTTTCTCTAACTCAGTGTTTTTCAGCTCTGGGAACTTTTAGGAGGTTTTCTTTGTGTGAACTCATGTGTGATGTGTGGATGGTGACCTTTCATGTGCCTTGCTGGACTTTTACAGACCCGATCTGGTAGACATGGAGAGGGTACAAATCCAGAGTAACCGAGAGAATCTGGAACAGGCTTTTGAAGTGGCAGAAAGACTGGGGGTCACTCGTCTGCTGGATGCAGAAGGTGAGAGAGAGTTTACTGAACTGAGTAAGGAACACGTATTCAGTATTCCTTCTTTTGGCAAGTTCCTTTGTTCTGACTAAGAAATTTCTTGTCCATTCTCTGTCAGATGTGGATGTGCCATCTCCAGATGAAAAGTCTGTAATCACTTATGTGTCTTCAATTTATGATGCCTTCCCTAAAGTCCCTGAAGGTGGAGAAGGGATCAGTGCTACGGTAAAAGAACATTTTCCTAGAAGGCCTTCTGACTTTGATTCATTTGGGTGGAATATATTGCTTAGACACTTTCTTAAGCACTGATGGTATACTCATGATATCAAACTATATATCCAGTATCTTTATCATACATCGACATTATTCTTGGCCCTGGAAATGAGTCTAGATACTGCTAATTTTGTAACAATTAGCATAGACTATTTGATGCTAAATGCCAGCAAGGAATGTCCCTTTCATCCCTAACTGTAATTCAAGATGGGGAAGTATTTTATTAGTCATTCATATATCAGCTTGATTAGGTAGATCACAGCTCTTTTCAGAATATTTTTAGTAGCTTGCTTTGTAGCCTTTCTTAGTGTCAGGAAATTGAATCCCAGCCTGAGAGCCCTTGAGGAGCTTTGAAACTGGTACTGTGAGCATTAAACTGAGCAGCATCTAGGCAATTAAAGGAAAGGGATTTTATATAGTTTGGAGTGGCCTGAGCTACTTCCTCGTGTGCTTGTTTTGGATATTGCTAATCAGGTGTGTGATGTTTACCTTCTGGCAATAGGAAGTGGACTCCAGGTGGCAAGAATACCAAAGCCGAGTGGACTCCCTCATTCCCTGGATCAAACAGCATACAATACTGATGTCAGATAAAACTTTTCCCCAAAACCCTGTTGAACTAAAGGTAAAGTCAAGGACTTAAATTTTTTTGGTAAAATCTTTCTAGGGAGTAAGTCTCCAAGCTTATTATCACTGCTGGCTTCTGGGTGAGGTGGTATGAAAAATTGGGCCCTAAAGTTTGTGTCCCTTCATTCACCAAATATTAATTTTATAGGCACTTTATAACCAATATATACACTTCAAAGAAACAGAAATTCTGGCCAAGGAGAGAGAAAAAGGAAGAATTGAGGAATTATATAAATTACTAGAGGTAAGAGATCTTATCCTTTACTGAGACTTGGGGTTTGCTGATCTGTACTGTTGTTGCTTCTTGATTATAGATTCCTTGTATTCTCTTCCCAAACTGCATTAATAGAAGTACTCTCCTGGTGACAAATAATAACACCACTCTCAGGTTGGTCTTAAAATATTGTGGTAAAGGGGCAGTGTCAGCCATCTCTGTTTTTTAAAGGGCTTATTGAAAAATGGCATATCAGAAATCTTGAGTTTTGTGGATAAATTTTTCTGCTTCTCAGAGGAAAGCTGAATCTTTCCCTAGGGTGGAAAGAAGAGAGACTTCTGTTCAGAATTTGATTCCTGGAGAATTTGAAGTTGTAGAGATGAGACTTTAACTTTGCCAGAATAAAAGTTACTGAGGGGAAAGGAGGATTTATAGAAAGTGTAAAAGGAATGGAAGGACTTAGAGTAGGTAGTCCCTACATTCTAGAGGTGACTTTTCTGCTCTTTACCTCAAGGGTGAAGAACCTGATACATATTTGATTGTTTTTCCATGTTAGACAATAGGAAAAACTGCTGAATGGCTGGGTAAGGAAGCAAAAAGTGATGTGTAAATCAAAACTAGGTCAAGAGGGCATGGCTGTGTTTTTGGACTGAAAGAGTGTCTCTTTCAGGTGTGGATTGAATTTGGCCGCATTAAACTGCCTCAAGGTTATCACCCTAATGATGTGGAAGAAGAGTGGGGAAAGCTCATCATAGAGATGCTGGAGCGAGAGAAATCACTTCGGCCGGCTGTGGAGAGGTGGGTCCAGATCCTGAGAGTGGTCTGACATTATTTATTGAGCTGCTGTGAACCTTTCACATGACTATAGTTTTATCTTATTTCAGGCTGGAATTGCTGCTACAGATTGCAAACAAAATTCAGAATGGTGCTTTGAACTGTGAAGAAAAACTGACACTAGCTAAGAATACCTTGCAGGCTGTAAGTCTCTGACTGTTTTGTCCCACATCTATGTCACATGTTTTCTGCTTCTCACCCTCTGCTCTAATGGTTGAAGTTAGCAATCGAGGAATCCAGATGTATTATTTCCCTTTTCTTTGGAATTGCAGTAGATTCCTTGGCTCCCTCTGTCCTAGTGAGTGGGGCAATGGAAGTTTTCCCACTGTTATTCTCTCTTCCTGTCTCAGGATGCTGCTCATCTGGAATCAGGACAACCGGTACAATGTGAGTCAGATGTCATTATGTACATTCAGGAGTGTGAAGGTCTCATCAGGCAGCTGCAGGTGGATCTCCAGATCCTGCGGGATGAGAATTACTACCAGCTAGAAGAGCTGGCTTTTAGGTGAGGAACAAGGGACTCAAACGGAGCGCTTGCTTGCTTACTGCTGAGACTCATGGATCAAGAGTAGAGCAAGAGTCAGGCACTTAATCTTTTAACTTGGACATTTGAGGTCAGTGTCTCAATGGAGATACTACAGATATCTTGGGCAGCAATGTTCTGTTAGTGGAGGACAGTTTCTCCTTATTGCACCCCTATCCCACTAAGTACCCATAGGATTACTTCAGTCGTTGTGGCCTTTTATAACATCCCACATACTTTCTTTTAATTAATTAATTAATTAAAGACAGGGTCTCACTTTTGTTGCCCAGGCTGGAGTGCAATGGCACAATCATGGCTCACTGCAGCCTCGACTTCCTGGGCTCAAGCAATCCTTCCACCTCAGCCTCCCAGGTAGCTAGGCCTATAAGTGCAGGCTGCCATGCCCAGCTAATTTTTGTATTTTTAGTAGAGACGGGGTTTTGCCATCTTGCCCATGCTGATCTCAATCCCCTGGGCTCAAGCAATCCTCCTGCCTCAGCCTCCCCGCTGGGATTACAGGTGTGAGCCACTATATCTGGCCCGTTCTCATATATTTTAGAACGACCTGCAGGGTTGGGACACAACACAACTTCTGATTTAGAAACATTGGTGATCCATCACATTCTTTTTATAGGGGAGAAAACTGAGACCCACAGAAGTTGAAAATTGTGTAAAGTCCTGTGGCTGGTTTTTTTTGTTTTCTTTTTTTTTGAGACGGCATCTCACTCTGTAGCCCAGGATGGAGTGCAGTGGCACAATCTCAGCTCACTGCGACTTCCACCTCCTGGGTCCAAGCAATTCTCCTGCCTCAGCCTCGGAGTAGCTGGGAGTACAGGCGTGGACCACCATGCCCAGCTAATTTTTGTATTTTTACTAGAGATAGGGTTTCACCATGTTGGCCAGGCTGGTCTTGAATTCCTGACCTTGTGATCCATCTGTCTCGGCCTCCCAAGGCTAGTTTTACAGAACCAAGACTAGGACCCACATTTCTTGACCCCTAATCCATTGTTTGTTTTATTGTACTATTTGAGAGTTATATAAATAGTATCGTTAGCTTCCCTCCAGTTAACACTGTAATTTGGGATTTGTCTTAAAAACAATTCTGAACTAGATGGAGATGTTAATAATATCACCTTGTATTCATATAGCACTTTTTCTAAACACTTTTCCTTATATGATCTCATTTTTATTTTTTGTTTTTTATTTTATTTTTTTTGAGACGGGGTCTTGCTCTGTCACCCAGGCTGGGATGCAGTGGTATGATCTCAGCTCACTGCAACCTCCGCCTCCTGAGTTCAAGCAATTCTCCTACCTCAGCCTCCTGAGTAGCTGGGACTACAGGCATGTGCCAATACACCTGACTAATTTTCGTATTTTTAGTACAGACAGGGTTTCACCATATTGGCCAGGGTGGCTCATTTTTATTTTTATCATATCTTTGTCAAATGGATAAGGAAGATTTTATTTTTAAAAAGTATACTATAGATTTAAATCCCTTCCTTTTTTCTCTTCTTCCATTTCAGGGTCATGCGTCTGCAGGATGAGCTGGTCACCTTGCGCCTAGAGTGTACAAACCTGTACCGGAAGGGCCATTTCACTTCACTTGAATTGGTTCCACCCTCTACTTTAACCACTACTCATCTGAAAGCAGAACCCTTAACCAAGGCACCCTATTCTTCTTCTACCTCCTGGTTCCGAAAGCCTATGACTCGGGCTGAACTTGTGGCTATCAGCTCCTCTGAAGATGAAGGCAATCTCCGATTTGTGTATGAACTACTGTCTTGGGTAGAAGAGATGCAGGTGGGTGTATATCCAAAAGCTTATGCAGTACACTGTTTACCGGATTTAGCAGCTTATAAGAGGACAAGATTGCTTTGTGTTGCCTGTGCAGATTCCCTTAATTATTATTATTCCTTCATTTGAGTGATGGGGTCTTGCTATGTTGCCCAGGCTGGACTGGGGCTGAAGTGATCCTCCTGCCTCAGCCTCTTGAGTAGCTGGGACAATAGGTATATACCACCATACCTGGCTTGACTTTCTTAATTATTGATGCTGCCTGAGACCCAAGCCCCCTTCTCCTTAAATCTTGCATGGATGAGGTTGGCACAAATTCTCACAGTCCCATACTGAATTGCATACAGTTTTCCCTTTGGGAATCTTTTCCCTCAGCTAACTGTACTCTAAGTGAGAGCTTGGAGAAAATTGCCATGTCATACATCTGTTACCTTTTTTTAATTAAATTTGTTTGTGTGTGGGTACATAGAAGGTATATATATTTATACGATACATGAGATATTTTGATACAGGCATGTAATGTATAATCACATCATAGAAAATGGGGTATCTGTCATCTCAAGAAATTTATCCTTTGTGTTACAAACAATCCAGTTATACTCTTTTAGTTATTTAAACATGTATAGGCTGGGGGCCGGGTGCGGTGGCTTACACCTGTATTCCCAGCACTTTGGGAGGCCTAGGTGGGCAGATCAAGAGGTCCAGGAGATCAGGACCATCCTGGCTACACGGTGAAACCCCATCTCTACTAAAAATATAAAAAATTAGCCGGGAGTGTTGGCAGGCGCCTGTAGTCCCAGTGTCTCAGGAGGCTGAGGCAGAAGAATGGCGTGAACCAGGGAGGTGGAGCTTGCAGTGAGCCAAGATCGCACCTCCGTACTCCAGCCTAGGTGACAGAGCGAGACACCATCTCAAAAAAAAAGTACAGACTGGGTGCAGTGGCTCACACCTGTAATCCTCGCACTTTGGGAGGCCGAGGTGGACGGATTGTGTGAGTCCAGGAGTTCAAGACCAGTCTGGGCAACAGGTGAAACCCCATCTCTATGGAAAATTAACCAGGAATGATGGCGCACACCTGTGGTCCCAGCTACTTGGGAGGTTGAGGTGGGAGGATCACTTGAGCCTGGAAGGCAGAGGTTGCAGCGAGCCAAGATAGCACTGCTGCGCTCCAGCCTGGGCAACAGAGCAGTACCCCATTTCAAAACTAAAAGTTTAAACAAAAAAAAGTACAAGTAAATTATTTTGACTGTAGTCATCCTTTTGTTCTATCAGATGCTAGGTAGTATTCATTCTTTAACTACTTTTTTTTGTACCCATTAATCATCCCCACCTCCCTCTGACCCCGTACTACTCTTCCCAGCCTATTTTGATTTATACATCCCACAACTAAGTGAGAACATACGATGTTTGTCTTTCTGTGCCTAGCATATTTCACTTAACATACTAACCTCTAGTTCCATCCATATTGTTGCAAATGACAAGTTCTCGTTCTTTTTTATGATTGAATAATACTCCATTGTGTTTAAGTACCACATTTTCTTTCTCTATTCATCTGTGATGGACACTTAGGTTGCTTCCAAATTCTGGCTATTGTCAATAGTGGTGCAACAAACATGTGGAAATGCAGATCTCTTTGATACACTGATTTCCTTTCTTTTGAGTATACACCCAGCAATGGGATTGCTAGATCATACGGTAGCTCTATTGTTAGTGATCTGAGGAATCTCCAAACTGTTCTCCATAGTGGTTGTACTAATTTACATTCCCACCAACAGCATACAAGGCTTCCGTTTTCTCCATATCCTCGCCAGCATTTGTATATTGCCTGTCTTTTGGATAAAACCCATTTTAACTGGGGTGAGATGATATCACATTGTAGTTTTGATTTGCATTTCTCTGAAAATCAGTGATGTTGAGCACCTTTTCGTATGCCTGTTTGCCATTTGTGTGTCTTCTTTTGACAAATGTCTATTCAAATCTTTTGCTCATTTTTAATTGGATTATTAGATTTTTTTTTTCCAGTAGAGTTGTTTGAGCTCCTTATATATTCCAGTTATTAATCCCTTGTCAGATGAGTAGTTTGCAAACATTTTATCCCATTCTGTGGGTTGTCCCCCCGCCTTTTTTTTTTTTTGAGACAGAGTCTCATTCTGTCTCCCAGGCTGGAGTGCAATGGTACAATATCGACTCACTGCAATCTCTGGATTCTAAGCAATTCTCATACCTCAGCCTCCCAAGTAGCTGGCATTACAGGCACGCGCCACTATGCCCGGCTAATTTTGTATTTTTAGTAGAGATGGGATTTCACCATGTTGGCCAGGCTGGTCTCGAACTCCTGACCTCAAGTGATCCACCTACCTTGTCCTCCCAAAGTGCTGGGATTGCAGGCGTGAACCACTGTGCCCAGCCTGTCCCTTTCCTTTGTTGATTCACTGTGCAGTAGCTTTTTAACTTGATGTAATCCCATTTGTTCATTTTAGCTTTGGTTGCCTGTGTTTGGGTGGTATTACTTAAGAAATTTTTTCCTAGACCAGTGTCTTGGAAAGTGTTTCCAGTATTTTCTTGTAGTAGTTTCATAGTTTAAGGTGTTAATCCATTTTGATTTGATTTTTGTATATGACAAGGGACGGGGTCAAGTTTCATTCCTCTACATACGGATATCCAGTTTTCCCAGCACAATTAATTGAAGAGACTGTCCTTACCCCAGTGTATGTTCTTGGCACCTTTGTTGAAAATGAGTTCATTGTAGGTGTATGGATTTGTTTCTGGGTTCTGTATTCTGTTCCGTTGGTCTATGTGTCCATTTCTAGGCTAGTACTATGCTGTTTTGGTTACTATAGCTCTGTAGTATAATTTGAAGTCAGGTAATGTGATTCCTCTGGTTTTGTTCTTTTTGCTCAGGATAACTGACCATTTTGGGTCTTTTGTGGTTCCATATAAATTTTAGAATTGTTTTTTCTATTTCTGTGAAGAATGTCTTGTAATTTTTATAGGGTAAATCTGTTTTTTTTTTTTAATTCTCTCATTAACAGAGGAGTTTATTCTTCATTTTTTGTTGTTGATCATAACTTTTTTTATTTTTTTGAGATGGAGTTTCACTCTTGTTGCCCAAGCTGGAGTGCAATGGTGCGATCTCAGCTCACTGCAACCTCTGCCTCCTGGGTTCAAGCAATTCTCCTGCCTCAGCCTCCCTAGTAGCTGGGATTACAGGCATGTGCCACCATGCCCAGCTAATTTGTTTTTTTGTTTTTTTGGTTTTTTTTTTTAGTAGAAACAGGGTTTCACTGTGTTAGCCAGGCTGGTCTCGAACTCCTGACCCTCAGGTGATCTGCCCACCTTGGCCTCCCAAAGTGCTGGGATTACAGGCGTGAGCCATCGTGCTGGCCTCAACCTTTTTTTTTTTTTTTTGGAGACAGAGTCTCACTCTGTCACCCAGGCTGGAGTGCAGTGGCATGATCTCCATTCATTGCAATCTCTGCCTCCTGGGTTCAAGCCAAGCAATTCTCCTGCCTCAGCCTCCAGAGTAGCTGGGATTACAGGCGCCCAGCACCACGCCTGGCTAATTTTTGTATTTTTAGTAGAGATGGGTTTTCACCATGTTGACCAGGCTAGTCTCGAACTCCTGACCTCAGGTGATCCACCCACCTCAGCCCCCAAAGTATTGGGATCACAGGCATGAGCCACTGCGCCCGGCAATCATAACTCTTAAGTTTAAGCAAGACTACTGTATTCTGCAGTTCCAAGGGGCCCTATTTACATGTGTTCTATGATAGTGGTTCAAATTTGATATTGCCCTTATCTTTCTAACTCTTTTGTTTTATATTAAATTCTTCCTATGTCCACATAATATATTCCCCATGTAACAACAATAAATAAAAATATCCCAAAATAAACTGTTTTGAAATTATCTTCCATTGGCCAATAGTTGATGTCATGAATGAAGCTAAATATTTTCAGATACTTCCTTGTAATATCAGTTATGATTGTGAAATGAAAAGACCCCATAAAGAGAAATGCCTAAAGTGTAAAGTTAAGCATTTTAAGCCTGTGAAGTTCCCTTTCCCTTCTGCTTGATTGCTCTAGGAATGTATACTAATAATGCAGCAGGAAAAGCTGCTCTGTTGTATAATTGGTGGGCTCTGCTCTCCTGCTCCTTAGGGGTGATGATGGCGTAATTTTTTTGTAAGAGACTGTAGATTGAAGGAGATGGCCTAGACGTCTTTTGCTCAGTCCTCTACCCCTTGCTTCCTTGTCCAAACGTTGATTCTGACCGTTTTCCTACCAAGCCCTTCAGTAAATTATGTGGTATATGTTTTTTCTTTTTCAGATGAAACTGGAACGAGCAGAGTGGGGCAATGACCTGCCTAGTGTGGAGTTGCAGTTAGAAACTCAGCAACACATCCATACCAGTGTAGAAGAGCTGGGCTCAAGTGTCAAGGAGGCCAGGTTGTATGAGGTGCGTAGCCTTCAGAATCCACATTACGGGAGGTACGTGGATGGAACGGATGAAAGGACGGTACACACAATAAAGCTGTATCGAAGTACAAGGGTGCTCTGGAAGAGAATAATGATGAGGAAGAGCGGTTTATGACAAATTCCCTTTTCACATGAAGTGTTTCTGTTAATCTTTGAAATAAACTTGTGAGAAAAGTATTTTTATTAACCCCTTTTTACTAAAAAGAAAAGTGATACTAGAAGCTGAGAGGTCAGAATTAGTAAGTAGTGGATGCAGATCCAAACTCAAGCCCTCTGCCTCTATAAATTCAGGCACTTTTTACTTCCCCATCTGCCTGCAGTTGAGAGCTGGTATAGAGAAACTATTCACACAATTTTCTCTCTCCGTCAGTCTCTGTTCTATCTTCCCATTTTATATTTCAACTCTTCCCTTCAAAAAAACAATTGAGTGGGAATCATCAGGCATTGGTTTTGCTTAGAAGCTAGCTACCAGAATTGCTGGAAACATGGGAGAGTGAGGTCTGTTGTTTGTAATTACCCTGCTCAACTGTTGCCCACTCAGTGCTGCTCCAAGCTATAAAATGTGACTCAGAAATTTGTTGTCCAAGCTTCTGTTTTCTTAGAGCAACCAATCCATATCTCTATCTAGACATAATATTTGCATAGTTGCAACCATAACACATAGTTTACTTACTCTTTCTCTAATGTATTTTTATTTCATTCTTTTCTAATCAGGGAAAGATGTCCCAGAATTTCCATACCAGCTATGCTGAAACTCTTGGAAAGCTGGAGACACAGTATTGTAAATTGAAGGTAAGTTTCTGCCGATTGTCTTATGTTCTGCTCATACAGAGTCTGGTGTCCCCCAATCAATTCTCTTACCTAATTCAGAAATTTCCTGGTTTGGCCCTGTTTTGGTTTTCTGCTTATTAGGTTATGCCATTTACTATGCACTTATTCATATGTATTATAACATTTTCTCAGTTTTCTTAACGGGTCAGAAACTACTGTTCTTGAAAGTTTTAAATAAATATAACCTATCCTAGGTATTGTGCTTTAGCAAACCTGTGGCTATATGCACTTTGAGAGAACAAAACTAAAAGTTTGAGATTGTAGAGTGGGGGCTTTCCCTCTGATCTGTTGTTTTTCATCCCTGTTTATCAAGATTGTCCAGAGTAGGACAGCCCAGGACCATTCTTTATCCAGGGAGCACCACAAAGGCCTTATGAATTCTGTCTTCTACTTAGGATTGACAAGAGTTCTGGGAGTCTTATATCAAACTTATACAAAACTTGAATCCATGGGGAAAAATCCAGAGATTAAAAGCAAATTCATTTCCTGAGTTACTCTCTCCTTTGATGCCAAATGTGCTATCTTCTACACAAAGGCTAGCAGTCTAACCTTATAATCCTTGCTTTGTCTAGGAAACTTCTAGCTTCCGGATGAGGCACCTTCAGAGCCTGCATAAATTTGTTTCTAGAGCTACAGCTGAGTTGATCTGGTTGAATGAGAAGGAGGAGGAGGAACTAGCATATGACTGGAGTGACAACAATTCCAATATCTCAGCCAAGAGAAATTACTTCTCTGTGAGTCTAGCACAGCAGCAGGCCTGTATTATTTATTTAACAGCAGAAGGAGACAGGGGCTAGTCTGCTAAAAGCTTGGGTGGCTGGAGTTGCATTCTGCTAGATAGAAATAGGGGCCCTACTCAGTGCATCCATGCATGTGAGAAGTGTAAATGGAGAGAGGAACAGTAGAACCCTAGAATTAATTTATCTAGAATGCATTTAGAATGGCAGTGTGGTGAATACAGCAGCAATCTGTAAATTGAGTCATTTCAGAAGCAATACAGCTTTGTGGTTAAGATTATAGGCTTTGGAGTGCCTAAGTTCAAATTCTTATTCTTCCACTAACTAGCTCTGTAACCTTGGGAAGTCATTTGATCTCTCTGGATCTCCATAAAATGAGATAATAGCACTACTTCAAAGCTATCCCCTTCCCTAATAGCACGTATTCCCAAAGGGTTGTATAAAAGATTAAGATTTAATAAGCTAACCTAGACAAAGCATTTAGTATAGTATTGTTTAACTGGGATATACTCTGGACTTTCCACAAATTTCTGAATTCTCCTTAATTCATTTATTAACTTTTTTGTTTCAATCTCTTTGTTTGTAAAATGGGAAGGGAAATTTAACATTGGACAATAGGATACTGCTTTTTATTCTTTTCACTGAAAGATGTAGATAAGTTAGGATTAGTTTTTGCTACTTTTAGTATTTTCACACTCAGAAGATTTTTAAAGATTTTGTAAACTATGCAAATAGGGAGTTTCTTGTTTTTGTTTTTAACATGCACTTTAGATACTTTAGAAGGAAGAATGCATACCATAATACAATAAACAGGCTATGTGAGAACTGAAATTAGGCTATAACAGAGATATAAAGAAAGTGCTCTGAAAGCATAGTAAGGATCAGTATCCAGCTTCACAGAAGAGCTGGCATTTAACTTGGGTCCTGTAGTTAATAGAATGTAGTCAGTGGAGAGGATTGTAGGCTGAATAGTCTAAACAAAGCCAGCCAGTCACTGATACCCATGTCCTGGTGTGTCATGTACTGGTGTGGGTGCTGATGTGCAGGAACTGTCCACTCCAGACAAGTTATCTCCTTTCTGTGGACCAATGCTCATTCTGTGTTTTCGCATTTTACTAACATCTGGGTCAGGTCCCATGTCCTTTGTGAATATTTTCCAGTAATTCTAGTGTTTGTGCCCTTCTCTGCAATCCTCTGGCATGCACTGTTTATACATCTCATTTTGCCACCAATTCTATATTGTAGGTTCCTTTAAAATAGGGGAGGGAAGGCCGGGCGCGGTGGCTCACACCTGTAATCCCAGCACTTTGGGAGGCCGAGGTGGGCGGATCACGAGGTCAGGAGATTGAAACCCTCCTGGCTAACATGGTGAAACCCTGTCTCTACTAAAAATACAAAAATTAGCCAGGCGTGGTGGCGGGCGCCTGTAGTCCCAGCTACTTGGGAGGCTGAGGCAGGAGAACGGCATGAACCCGGGAGGCGGAGCTTGCAGTGAGCCAAGATGGAGCCACTGCACTCTAGCCTGGGCAACAGAGCGATACTCTGTCTCAAAAAAAGAAAAAAAAAAAAATATGGGAGGGAACACAGCTTTTATTTATGCTAGCCACTCCCCACTGCCAAGAGCACTTATTCTGTAAAATTGAATTCAATTTTCAGGAGTTGACAATGGAACTGGAGGAGAAACAGGATGTGTTTCGTTCTCTACAAGATACAGCAGAACTACTTTCACTTGAGAACCACCCAGCCAAGCAGACAGTGGAGGTGTGTGACTCGAGAATATGTGGAGGTCAAATGTTGAGAGGTTGTTGTTATAAAAGTGTTCAAATTAGAGACTTTGTTCAACTGAAAGACTTGGAGGAAGTGTCAGGGATCATTTGTCTTGGGTCTTCTCTCTTTTCATTTCTGACTGTTCCTGTGTCCCTCAAAAGCCTGCAGACATTTCTGTTAGTCTAAGGAGACTGCTGAGAGAAACAATAGAAGGTACATTGGCTCCCAGCTTTCGGAGGAAAAGCAGACCTGACCATATTTCTTCAAGTAATTGTCCAGACAGATCCTGACTTGACTCTTGTTGGTGTGGTGCCTTTGCCAAAAGAAGAGAAACAGTGGAAGAATTCTGGAGGAATTTATGCCTGGGTTTTGCTGCCTGGATCATTTACTTACAACTGAGTGTGGAAGAGGCCTTTTCTATGTAACCCCCTCTAACAAAACCATTTTGGATTAAAGGAACACCTCTTACACATGGGAAGCATTGAGCAGATGCCAGTCAAGTATCTCCACATCTTTTCTGTTGGCTTCTCTATCATTAGCAGAGTTGTACTTGGAAAATAGGATTGCACATATATATATTGAGTCTGTTAAACTCATGCCCTTCTGTCTGTGTGCTTGTTTATTGCAGGCTTATAGTGTTGCTGTCCAGTCCCAGTTGCAGTGGATGAAGCAGCTGTGCCTGTGTGTTGAGCAGCATGTGAAAGCGAATACTGCTTATTTTCAGGTATGATGGATTTCTGTGTTTGTGTGTGTGTACATATGTATGTTGAAGGTGAGATTACAAACACATCTGCATTAGTGTGCTTTTGCTGTATAAACCACCACCTTAAAATTCAGTTGCTTACAACAATAGTCATTTAGATAGCTTGTGATTCAGTAGGTGAGCACTTTGGGCAGGGCTCAGCTAAGTGGTTCATCTTATCTTGCCTGTCTTACTCATGGCTGCAGACAGGCTGGGGGCTGGTTGGTCCCAAATGGCATTGCTCATGTCTAAGAGTTGGCTAGGTGCTGGAGCACCAAGCCGTGTGTCTCTAGCATCCAGCAGCTTTCTTCACAACGTGGCTATGTTTCATAAGCAGCAAGAGAGAACAAATCCTAGAGCACAAGCCCTTTTTTTCTGCTTCTGTCACATTTATTAATGTGCCTTTGGTTAAAGCCAGAAATGTGGCTATGCCTAAATTCAAGTTAAGGAGAAATAGACTCCACTTCTTGATGGTAGGAGCTGTAAAATATTATGATCTTTTTTTTCTTTTTTCAATCTGTCAGAACATGAAAGAAGGTACTGCTGGTCGGGCGCGGTGACTCATGCCTGTAATCCTAGCACTTTGGGAGGCCAAGGCGGGCAGATCACTTAAGGTCAGGAGTTCAAGACCAGCCTGGCCAACATGGTGAAACCCCTTCTCTATTAAAAATACAAAAATTAGCTGGGTGTGGTAGCACACACCTGTAGTCCCAGCTACTTGGGAAGCTGAAGCAAGAGAAATACTTGAACCTGGGAGGCAGAGGTTACAGTGAGCCAAGATCACACCACTGCACTCCAGCCTGGATGACAGAGCAAGTGTCTTAAAAAAAAAAAAATGTACTGCTTATTTTCAGGTGAGGTGGGAGGAGGAAATAAGCCGTTATCTCTGTTTTTGCCCTAATTTTTTTTTTTTTTTTTTGTGACGGAGTCTCACTTTGTCGCCCAGGCTGGAGTGCAGTGGCGCGATCTCGGCTCACTGCAAACTCTGCCTCCCGGGTTCACGCCATTCTCCTGCCTTAGCCTCCTGAGTAGCTGTGACTACAGGCGCCCGCCACCACGCCCAGCTAATTTTTTTTTTGTATTTTTTTAGTAGAGACGGGGTTTCACCATGTTAGCCAGGAAGGTCTTGATCTCCTGACCTCATGATCCGCCCACCTCAGCCTCCCAAATAGCTGGGATTACAGGCATGAGCCACCATGCCCGGCCTTTTGCCCTAAATTAAATAGTCTCCCTGATTATTTATAATATGAATTGAAACATTTGATCACTCAACCTTAGGTTTTTCATGAAATACACCCCACAGCCAACTACTGTACCTAGCCAGAAGTCAAGAGGAAAGAGCAGTGATTTCTGAGGGGGTGAAACAGCTAACTTTTCTATAGGGTAGGGTTTGGGGTAGTCAACACTAATATTTTGCTGCATGGCTTTTTAAGCCCTTCGGTTTATGTTTCAGTGGTCCTTGTAATGAACTCTCACTAATCCAGTAGGGTGTAATCAGCTTTGCTAAGCTCTGCATGGTAAAATTGTTCTTTCTCAGTTAACATTCCGGGTGTTCTGATGTTTTGAGCAGAAGGCATCCTTCCTTTGTATTCCCATAGTTCTTCAGTGATGCGCGAGAGCTGGAGTCATTCTTGAGGAACCTCCAAGATTCCATTAAACGAAAATACTCCTGTGACCACAACACCAGCTTATCCTGCCTTGAAGACCTGCTCCAGGGCTCCATGGTGGGTATTGCCTCAGTGGGGATGATTACTTCTGAGAGAGTAAACCGTATCAGCTGCTGCTGTTTATATCCTTGAAAGCTCCAGGGCAGTGGGCCGTTGTTGTAATAAAGTTTGGCTTACATTCAAATAGAGTTTAATCGATGTTGTTCTGTCTCTTTCCTTTTTTCCTTTTCTTTTCTTAAAGAAGTTGCTAATAAGATTTCTTTGGGTATGTTATTGAAGTAAAGGCCTAGTCTTCTCCTCTGAGGCACTTTGAGCTCCTTATACTTTCTTTGCATTTTTCCTGTTTTAATGTAATAGTTGGAGCCAAGGATGAGGTGTTGAGCATGAAAAAAAGGTTGAAGGGGATTAGTTTATCAAATTCTTTGTTACTCTCATATGCAAAAAAAGAACTAAAAAAAACAAAAACAAATAAATACACCTAAGTCAAAATGTTCCTCCTTGGTAGTTTTCTTTTGGATGATACTTAAAATTGATTTTAATTCAAAGAAACATGTAATGTAATATTTGTGCAGTTATTTATGAAGCAATATTAATTTTTAAGAAATAGTTTTATATTCAGTATTTAGTTCAAATCAATTTTATATTCATTTTCTCCAATGAATTATTTCTTCAGGAGTGCTGGTAATTAGCAGAAAGACTACTTGTGTTTAGTGAATGTACGTTACACAGAGTTGGCAAGACAAGGCTCAAGCTACACCTCAAATTAAGATAGAAATGTATATGTACTAAGGAACTTACTTTTCCTTTGTGAGAAGCAAGGGGAACCTCGCATTTCAATAGAAAAGTCTAAATAAGAGAACTAGAGTAACCCAAAACAGTTCATTTTTTTTAGTGGGTAAGATTTGAGCATTTGTGAATATAAGGTTTTTTTTTTAATTTTTTTACACTTTCAGGTATTGTAAACCTATGAGTGGTTTTACATTCACCTGGGCAAATAGTCTGTTAATTTAATTTGGAATGAAGGATGAAAACCTGACTTTTCAGATGTTGTCTCTAAAATGTCTCTCTCGGAGGTACTACAAGTATGAAGGAGGAATATAATCCTTGGCTATTATCTCCTCCCTCCCACAGAGTACCTTCTGTCATAGGGTAACTCCTCTGCAATGGTTGTCATATCTTCTCTTCTCGAGGGTCGCTGCTCTGTTCCCTCCTCTCCAGGTCAGGGTCATCGGGTTGGCGGCGTCATCGGGGCATGGAGTCACCTGGGTCTGCTCCTCAGCTTGTCCGTCAGGTTCGGGAGCATCTGTCCTGGCTTCTGGTTCTTTTCAGAACTTTTACCACGCTGAGCACTTGGTCTCTGGAGCTTGAGCTGTTTGGCTGTGGGTTAGACAGAAATTGACATCTTATTTCAAGGAAACTGAAATGGGTAGACCAGCTCTCAAGTATGGAAATGTGGCTGTCTCCCTGATATATTCCATTCCTCTTTCTTAACTAATAAGTTAAAGTTGTATTTCTTCCAATCATGCTCCCGGGGACAGGCACAGGTAGTTTATTTAAGCATTTCTTTTTCTTTACTTGCATATTCTTAGTTCTTTAATGGCATTTCCTAACATTATTAACTCTTTACTCTCATCGCATCTACATCCATCCTAAGAAAGCCATCTTCTGGGGAGACTTTTACACCTCAAAATGGGCTTGAAACATCCAGGTTAATGGATAAAGTTTATCTTTTACTCTTTAGTGGAATTGGTAA
Source organism: Trachypithecus francoisi (assembly GCF_009764315.1). NCBI lineage: Eukaryota > Metazoa > Chordata > Mammalia > Primates > Cercopithecidae > Trachypithecus > Trachypithecus francoisi. The sequence goes on along the minus strand of NW_022681457.1, from coordinate 85,366,259 downwards.
TGGTTTACTACCAATTTAGTTAACAAGAAGTTTATTCGTTTTTAAGATTATTGGATTTGCAGAGATTTGAGAGTTTCCATTTTGCATGATACTTCTTTCTAACCAATCAAATTTATATGAATATAGCACAGCAAATACTGAGAGGTAAACCCTAAATCATTTGACATGATACCTTCACCAACAGCATTGTTGGTTGAAGAGCTAAGATCTTTCTCTAGAAAGCTTGACTCAATTTAGGAAAATAAAATATTTAGAGTAGAGCTTGGGAGATATGATTATTTTTAAAAATTTAAATGAGTTCAACTAGCTTCTCCTAAGTAAAAAGGGAAGAACTAGTTTCTACCAGTGACAAATTGACTAATAATAATATACCTATTATTGATTTTAACTTTCATGTTCTCTGAATCATGTTTAGATAAATTTTTTATTAGCTATATAGCTGTATTTGGAAGCTAGAAGTATTTGTTTTTATTTTGGTTTTTGCATGTGACTTTATGGTTCATTGAAAGTGGCACAGGGAGAAAGCTGCAAAGTTTGAGTGCAAAAGCACTTGGTAGAAGACAGAAACATTCTCTCCTTTTTTCTTTATCCTTGTCTAAGTCTTTAAGATAGCTCCACCAACCATCCCTACTTAACTGAGAGATGACATTCTCTGAGGGAGTGGAGTATTCAGTTTTCTTTGTTAACTTAGTCACCCTGAGTAGCAACATTAATGTCATTTTGTTTTTCTTCTCATTTTGTAGGATGAAAAGGAGCAGCTTATACAGTCTAAGAGTTCCGTTGCCAGTCTTGTTGGGAGATCAAAAACCATTGTTCAGCTGAAACCACGCAGTCCAGATCATTTGTTAAAGAGCACCATTTCTGTTAAGGCCATCTGTGACTATCGGCAGATCGAGGTGAGGAGGTAGAAAGGGTACCTCTGGGACACAGAGGGAAGGAAGAAAGAAGGGAAGCCTTCAGTTGGGGTTATGATGATAAGGAAAGATCAAATTACAGAGTTTTAAAAATTTAAACATGCTGAAGTCTCTCCTATCATTAAAAAAAAAAAAAAAAACTAAAAACTTCAACCCTATAATCTTGACCTGCTCCCTGCCTCAGTGATTGGCATCATTATCTACTCAGTTGCCTAAGTGTTGACAGAGATGGTACTTTGTAGCACCTGGGAGATATCCTTGACTCCCCCACCCCTCTTATCCTCCACAGCTAATAGGACCATCAAGTTTGTACTAATTTGTAAATATCCCTTAAACATACTTTTTCTGTCCCTGCTAGTATTTCCCTAAGAGCATAAGCAGCTGGGTGCAGTGGCTCATGCCTGTAATTCCAGCACTTTAGGAGGCCGAGGCGCGTGGATCACTTGAGCTCAGGAGTTTGAGACCAGCTTGGGCAACATGGTGAAACTACGTCTCTACAAGAATCGCTTGAGCCCAGGAAGTGGAGGTTGCAGTGAGCCAAGATCGCGCCATTTGCACTCTAGCCTGGGTTACGGGAGTAAAACCCAGTCTCAGAAAAAATAAAAGACATAAGTTTATTTCACTTGGATTATTGTATCAGCCTCCCCATTTAGTGCACAAAGGATCCTACCACCAGCATGTTCTTTTTTTTTTTGAGATGGAGTCTTGTTCTGTGGCCCAGGCTGGAATGCAGTGGCACCATCTCAGCTTACTGCAACCTCCGCCCCCTGGGTTCAAGCAATTCTCCTGCCTCAGCCTCCCAAGTAGCTGGGACTACAGGCATATGCCATCACTCCCAGCTAATTTTTTGTATTTTTAGTAGAGACGGGGTTTTACCGTGTTAGCCAGGATGTTCTTGATCTCCTGACCTCGTAATCTGCCCGCCTCAGCCTCCTAAAGTGCTGGGATTATAGGCATGAGCCACCGCGCCTAGCCTTTTTTTTTTCTTGAAATTACAATCCTATGCTTAAATCTTACACTAATTACTCATTGCTCTTGGGGAAAAGCCTAAACTCCTTACGGTGGCTTTAAGTTCTTGAGTAATCTGTCTTTACCCCTCTAGCCAAGACTGGGTCATATCCTTTATTCCCTGGTAAATTGCATTTGTCACACAGTATTATAACTACATACACCACCAGAATATGTGGAAATACAGACTATGTTTGTCTGCTTACCACTGTACCTTTTTATTTATTTATTTATGTTTTGTGATAGTGTCCCGCTCTGTGCCCAGGCTGGAGTACAGTGGCACTATCATGGCTCACTGCAGCCTTGACCTCCTCGGGCTCAGGTGATCCTCCCACCTCAGCCTCCCGAGTAGCTGGGACTACAGGCATGCACTGCTATACCCAGCTAATTTTTGTGTTTTTTGTAGAGATGAGGTTTTACTATGTTGCCTAGGCTGGTCTTGAACTCCTGGGCTTAAGCGGCCTGCCTACCTTAGCCTTCAGAAGTGCTGGGATTATAGATGTGAGCTGCTGTGCCTGGCCAATTGTACTGTCTCCAGTGTCCTAGCACAGAGTAGACGCTCAAGAAATATGTATTATACAAAAGAATGAATGAATTAAAAAATGGAAAAAAATAAAAATTTAAAAATGGGACTGCACTTTTGTGTGTCTCGATATTTCTGCCTATAAGTTAGGGATAATAATCTTGATCACTTGTCTCTCAAGAGAAAGACTTGATAATTCCAAAATGCTTAAACGTTTTAAGGGGTTTGGGTAGTATAGGAAGAGGGGAGAGGAAATATCATAAAAACAATGTTTTGATTATTCACGTTCCATTAGTTTTTACTCTAGTGGATTTTTGTGCTGAGATCACTCTTGAGCCTTTATAGTCTTATTATAACTTTCATATTCTGGGTTACTTGACATGTAACATGTATTTAATACATACTTGTTTCCTTGATTTATTTGGTGTCACAGTTTTTCCTGTGTTGTAGATTTATACCCATTATCTTTTAGCAAAAATGAGAAGCCCTCACTAAGTGATAGCAGAAATTTTCTTACGCAGATTTTTTTCTTAAGGATTTGATAGTTTTGGGATGAGGCACCAGGTAATAATGGGTTGTTGCTTTATCCATGAGCAATAACTGGTAAATTTATCTCTTCAGATTACTATTTGCAAAAATGATGAATGTGTGCTAGAAGATAATTCTCAGCGGACCAAATGGAAAGTGATCAGCCCCACAGGGAATGAGGCAATGGTGCCATCAGTCTGCTTCCTCATTCCCCCACCCAATAAGGATGCCATTGAGATGGCCAGCAGGTAACTTGGCTCAGCTGCCACTGGTACACCCACCTCTGCTGTTGGCCTTGGTGAACCAATGGAGGGATGAGTGTGCATTTGTGATCTTCTTGCACACAGTTGTAAAGTTCCTCCTGGGAGAGGCTTCTCATTGGAGATATCAAGTCTCCTACTGCCAGCCACATAGTAGATCTTCAATAAATACTTCTGTTCAACTAGAGTATATTCAGTGATATTTCTTTTTTAAAGAACTCTTGCTTATAAATAGTTTACTCTCAAAAGATTGATTTTTTTACCAGCCTGGCCAACATGATAAAACCCCGTCTCTACTAAAAATACAAAAATTAGCTGGACGTGGCGGCGCCTGCTTGCATGCTTGTAGTCCCAGCTACTCGGGAGGCTTAGGCATGAGAATCACTTGAACCCAGGAGGCGGAGTTTGCAGTCAGCTGAGATCGCACCACTGCACTCCAGCCGCCTGGGCGACAGAGCGAGACTCTGTCTCAAAAAAAAAAAAAAAAAAAAGATTGGGCTGGGCACAGTGGCGCATGCCCAGCACTTTGGGAGGCCAAGGCAGGCGGATCACTTGAGGTCAGGAGTTCAAGACCAGCCTGGCCAACATGGTGAAACCTCGTTTCTACTAAAAATACATAAAACAAAACAAAACAAAAAAAAGCCGGGCATGATGGCAGTCGCCTGTAATCCCAGCTACTCGGGAGGCTGAGGCAGTAGAATTGGAGAATCACTTGAACCTGGAAGGTGGAGAATCGCTTGAACCGAGATTGCGCCACTGCACTCCAGCCTAGGCGACAGAGGGAGACTCTGTCTCAAAAAAAAAAAAAAAGGTTGATTTTTTTGGGGGGTCATTAGTTATTAGTTTATTATAAAAGAGAGATATGGAAATTGTTTACATGATGAAAGATTTCAGAACTTCAGTGGAATGGCCAGCTTCACGTTGATGCCATTTCAATAGTGACTTATTTCACTCTACATACTTTCCAAGAATGTTACTGTCTTTAAATAGGAAATAATCCTTGTCATCTAGACCTACTTTGGTGCCTCCATATTCTGGGAGAAGAACTTTGTCTCCGACTTTCATGCTAACTGGTTGAATCTCTCCACCCTTTCCTTTAGAACCTGATCCAACAGCAACTACTGTTGCTTGAAATACTTTTCCTTGAGATTTTTCTGGAAGCATAATGCCTCTTTTGGTTATAGTTTCAGCAGCACTCCTTTCAAACTTTTTTTTTTTTTTTTGAGATGGAGCCTTGCTCTGTTGCCTAGGCTGGAGTGCTGTGGTGTGATCTCAGCTCATTGCAAGCTCCGCCTCCCGGGTTCATGCCATTCTCCTGCCCCAGCCTCCTGAATAGCTGAGACTATAGACGCCCACCACCATGTCTGGCTAATTTTTTGTATTTTTAGTAGAGACAGGGTTTCACCATTTTAGCCAGGATGGTCTTGATCTCCTGACCTTGTGATCCTCCTGCCTTGGCCTCCCAAAGTGCTGGGATTACAGGCATGAGCCACTGCACCCGGCCTGAGTGGAAGAAACTTTCTAAATGCTTGTCCTGCCATGACTCTCTCTGCCTGAGACTCCGATTTTTTTTTTTTTTTTTTAATGGCAGCTAATTTTCTTTAATTTTTTTTTGAAGTAATATATGGGCCGGGCACCATGGTTTATGCTTGTAATCCCAGCACTTTGAGAGCCTATTTTTGGATTACTTGCGGTCAGGAGTTCGAGACTAGCCTGAGCAACATGGTGAAACTCCATCTCTACTAAAAATACAGACAATTAGCCTGGCGTGGTGGTGCACAATTGTGGTCCCAGCTGCTTAGGAGGCTGAGGCAGGAGAATTGCTTGAACCCAGGGTGTGGAGGTTGCAGTAAGCCGAGATTGCGCCACTGCACTCCAGCCAGGGTGACAGAGTGAGACTCTGTCTCAAAAATATATATATATATATTTATATATATGTTTATGTACATATTTTAGAAAGCTGGGTTATACTACAAAGTTTATTATAATAAAAATTAGCTATCCCCTCTCCTGTCCCAAAGTTCCACTTTCCAGAGTCAACTGTTTTCAGCAGATTTTGCTGGGTTATAAACCCACATTTCCAAATATAATTTTTTCCTGCTATTTCCTTGTTCGTTTTCAACTTCAGAAATTATCTATTAACTTCTTACTCTAGGAAATTAACATTTAGCTTTCTCTACATGCATATATGCATACGCTTCTTTCATCTTCCAAATGTAGTTATGTCACAGTTTTTGTTTAAGTTGATATTTTTTGTTTTATTAGTACATGCATTGTTTAAAGCTGAGCCAGATCATACTCTAGGGGACTATTGTGAGGCGACTGTGCCTTACGTCTCTGAACTCATCCTCTGCCACTCTCCTTGCTTGTACTTAGCTGCAGTCACTCTAGTCTTTCCTCTGTTTCTCACACACAGACAACATATTCTTGCCTCGGGGCCTTTGGACTTCCTGCTTGCCTCTGATATTTACATGATTCACTCCCTCACTTTGTTCAGTTTATCTTAGAACCCTCATGGACCACCATCCCCGCTCACTGCATGCCACTCTCTGTCTTCTTTACTCATTTTATTTTTCTTCAGAACTTTTAATACTGCCTAACAGATTATGTGTTTGTTTGTTCTCTCCTATTACAGATTTTTGTCCATTTTGTTTACTTCTGTATCTTTAGCACTTAGAACCATTCCCAGCACATAGCAGGTATTCAATAAATGGTTGTTGAATGAAAGAATGAATAAGTAGGTGAGTGAATATATTTACAAATAAATTACTTTATTTACTTTCTTTTTTTTGTTTGTTTGTTTTTTTTGTTTTGAGACCGAGTCTCCCTCTGTCGCCCAGGCTGGAGTGCAGTGGTACAGTTTGGGCTCACTACAACCTCTGCCTCCTGGGTAGCTGGGATTACAGATATGTGCCACCACGACTGGCTGATTTTTGTAGTTTTAGTAGAGACGGGGTTTCATCATGTTGGCCAGGCTGGTCTCGAACTCCTGACCTCAAGTGATACCTACCTCAGCCTCCCAGAGTACAGGGATTACAGGCATGAACCACTGTACCTGACCCCTGTTTTATTTACAGGCATGAGCCACTGCACCTGACCCCTGTTTTATTTACTTTCTTATATAATTTTTGTTTCCTTGGAGTGGGTAATCGTTTTGTTTTTTACTTTGCTTAGTTGTCCCCAAACTCTCCTACCTTACTGTAAAAGGATTCCCAATATGGCCAAACACCACGGGCAATTTTCATATTTCTTTTGGAAACATTTATTCTAGACCATTCTATCTTTGTGTGTGTGTGTATGTGTGTGTGTGTGTATGTGTGTGTGTACCTATTCTGTAGGCCTGATTTGGTCCCATCTCTGTGATATTTCACACTATGTTGGACCCACTGATTCCTAGATTCCAAGTCTTATTTATTAGTGTACTCCTTGGTTTGGTGGATTACACTCTCCAGTGCCTTCTTGAAAAAGGCTGAGTAGGAGGTAAATTTTTTGAGACCTCATATCTGAAAATGTTTGTCTTCTTCTTCCTCTAACTGGCAAGATATATGTTTTTTGGAAATTATTATTATTATTGAGATAGAGTCTTGTTATGTTGCCCAGGCTGGAGTGGAGTGCACAATCTTAGCACACTGCAGCTGCCACCTCCTGGGCTCAAGTGATTCTCCAACTCAGTCTCCCAAGTAGCTGGGACCACAGGTGCATGTCCCCATGCCCGGCTAATTTTTGTATTTTTAGTAAAGACAGGATTTCACCATGTTGGCCAGGCTGGTCTCGAACTCCTGACGTCAAGTAGTCTGTCCGCCTCGGCCTTCCAAAGTGCTGGGATTACAGGCGTGAGCCATCATGCCCAGCCTGGAAATTGTTTTTACTTTGAACTTTGAAATCATTGCTCTATTGCTTTCTAACTTTCAGGATTTCTTGTTTAGATGTATAGTGCCATTTTCATTCTTTCTCTCTCTTTTTTTTTTTTTTTTAGTCTTACATAATAGTAAAACTCATCTTTTGTCATGAGCAGTACTATTGGTTTTGACAAAGGCTTAGAATTGTTTATCCTTCACCACTATCATGATACGGAACAGTTTGATACTTTCACTTTTTGAAAGAAATCTTTATTTCTCTGGAGGTGTTTAAATGCTTCTCTTTGTCTCTAATCTTGAAAAGGGATACTGTACCTTTGAGTCTTTGTATTCATTATACTAATGAACACAAACTAGAAACTTGCTTTCAGGTTTGAGGAAGTTTTTTCTTGCATGATGATGATGATGATGATGATGATGATGATTTGAGACAGTCTTGCTCTGTTGCCCAGGCTGAAGTGCAGTGGTGCAATCTTGGCTCAGTGCAATCTCTGCCTCCTGGGTTCAAGCAATTCTCCTGCCTCAGCCTCCCGAGTAGTTGGGACTTACAGACACGCACCACCACAGCCAGCTAATATTTGTACTTTTAGTAGAGACGGGGTTTCACCATGTTGGTCAGGCTGGTCTTGAACTGCTGACCTTGTGATTTGCCACCTTGGCCTCCCAAAGTGCTGGAATTACAGGCATGAGCCACCACGCCCAGCCTGGATTCTTTCTTTTTATTTCTTTTTTTTTTTTGAGATGGAGTCTCGCTGTGTCACCCAGGCTGGAGTGCAGTGGCGTGGTCTTGGCTGACCGCAAGCTCTGCCTCTTGGATTCACTCCATTCTCCTGCCTCAGCCTCCCGAGTAGCTGGAACTACCGACATGTGCCACCACATCTAGCTGATTTTTTATATTTTTAGTAGAGACGGGATTTCACCGTGTTAGCTAGGATGGTCTCTGTCTTCTGACCTCGTGATCTGCCTGCCTCGGCCTCCCAAAGTGCTGGGATTAACAGGCGTGAGCCACCACATTGACCTTATTTCTTTAATTATTTTATTCTCCTTTTTTTTAGTTCTTGCTTTTAAGAACTCCCATTTGTTGAATGTTGGACCTCCTGAACTGATTTTCTAATGTTCTCTTATTTTCTTTTTTGTTGTTGTTGTTGTTGCTTTTTTATATTTTTATTCTTCTTTGAGATTTCCTGAACTTTGAATTTCAACTCTACTGAAATTTTAGTGGGACTTTTGGAGAGAGGGAAGATTAAACTTACGGATTTAATGCCTCTTGTTTAACTGATGTCCTGGCTTCTAGTTTTCCATCCTGTTCTTTATATCTTGCATGTTTTTCTCAACTTGAAGAAATTCAAGGTAACATAGTGGGTGTGTAAGAAAGAGTGTGTCTGTGTATTTGTGTATTCGTAAGTCTTCTTGAAATCAAGATTGAATTAGACATGAGATGCTTGGGGAAAAAAAATCTCAAACCCTTCGTACTGCAGTTTTCTTTTTTTCTTTCTTGAAATGGAATTTTGCTCTTGTTGCCCAGGCTGGGGTGTAAGGGCACGATCTCAGCTCACTGCAACCTCTACCTCCCAGGTTCAAGCAATTCTCCTGCCTCAGCCTCCCAAGTAGCTGAGATTACAGGCATCTACCACCACACCTGACTAATTTTTGTATTTTTAATACAAAATTGTTGGTCAGGCTGGTGGTCCATGTTGGTCAGGCTGGTCTTGAACTCCCGACCTCAGGTGATCCACCCACCTCAGCCTCCCAAAGTGCTGGGATTACAGGCGTGAGCCATGCAGTTTTCTTTTATATACCAGGTGAATTTCTTAAACTGCTATTAGCTTCTCAGTGTTTTAGCATTTTTATAAATATTTGGAACACAGCAAATCAATTTGTAAACATTGATATAATCATTTTTCAACAATTCTGGATGGGATGTTGTTTATGCCTTTCCCTAGTATTGTTCTCTCTGGCTTGTAATCATCGTATTATAACCAGGTAACATTTATGAAATTACTAAATATGTGCTAACGTAATATGCATAATGCTATAGCAAATCCAAGTTGAAGATCCCAATTAATTAATGTAGTTTAGTTTTTTTGTTTTTTTTTTTTAGTGGAGATGAGGTCTCACTATGTCAACCAGGCTGGTCTTGAACTCCTGGGCTCAAGCAGTCCTCCCACCTTGGCCTCCAAAAGTTCTGGGATTACAAGCATGAGCCACCTCGCCAGCCTCAATTAATTTAGTTCTAAAAATTCCTGGGATGTTAGTATTTGACTTGTTGCCTTACTCTGCTCAACATATAAGCTCAGTTCTGCTAAGGCAATCACATTTTTCCTTAGAAGATCTCTAATGTGGAGCTGAAGTCTTACAAAGGTAATAGTCAGGTTTTGTGTTATTTCTAGGGTCGAACAATCTTATCAGAAGGTGATGGCCCTTTGGCACCAGCTACATGTTAACACCAAAAGCCTTATATCTTGGAACTATCTGCGTAAAGACCTTGACCTTATACAGACCTGGAACCTAGAAAAGGTAATTGTGAAAACCTTACCCCAGGCTCACATTCTGTTGGCAAGATTTTTTCAGAAGGATCTTTTTTTCCTTACTGTGAGACTTTTCCCCACCCAAATGGAGTAAAGTGGACTCAGGGATACCATTTTAGAGTTAGAGACCTGAGGTTCTTACAAGTTAGAAGTAGCAATTTGAATGGTAAAGGAAACTCCTAATTGGAATAAGTAACATCTTTGGTCTTCTTGGCAAGGGTAGAAGGTTGCAGGCTTTTTCTCACTCTGTCAGACAAGCATGTCTTTTGCATAAGAATACGTAGTAGGTGAATACTTGTGAACATTTATCAAGAGTTACATCCAATGGGGGCACAAAGGGTGCTTCTGGGGTGCTGGTAATGTTCTGCTTCTTAATCTGAATGCTGATTAAATGGAGGAATTCAAATTATAAAAATCCACATGTTTACAATTATGGTTTGCGCACAAAAGTTTTGTATATATGTTACTTCAATAAAATGGAGGAAAAGAGAAAGTGTTATGTTTTTATTCTGTTGCAATTTCTTCTGGCTTTTTCTTTCTAGCTTCGATCCTCAGCACCAGGGGAGTGTCATCAGATTATGAAGACTCTTCAGGCCCACTATGAAGACTTTCTGCAGGATAGTCGTGACTCTGTGCTGTTCTCAGTGGCTGATCGCTTGCGCTTGGAAGAGGAAGTGGAAGCTTGTAAAGCCCACTTCCAGCACCTGATGAAGTCCATGGAGAATGGTGTGTGCACCGGGAAGAGGGAAAGAGAATAGTAGAATGAGAGCCTTTCAAGGGGTTGCTATGAAACCCTTCATATAAATGAGAAAGTAGCATCACTACTTTTTTCCATTTGAGTTGCTACGAACTTGAGATAGAGAAGAACTTACAGATGAATTCTCAAAATCAGATCATGGAAGAAGAGGTCTGTTGATATTTCGTTTGTTACTGCTAATCAACCTATCACATTGTCTTGTGGCTGTAACATGTTTGGACTCTCAAAGATTAGTATACAATATGTGAAATTTAGGATCAGGTAGAATCAGGCAGAAGATTCCCTATATAAAGCCTTGCTTTCATCAGTAGGATATCAGGTCTGCTTATCTCTGATGTCGAACTTACTGGTCTTTTGTGTTTGTTCATTCACAGAGGACAAAGAGGAGACTGTGGCCAAGATGTACATTTCAGAGTTGAAGAACATCCGGCTACGTCTGGAGGAGTATGAACAGAGGGTGGTCAAACGAATTCAGTCTCTGGCCGGCTCTAGGACTGACAAAGATGCCCGGCAGGACAGTGCATTAAGGATTGCAGAGCAAGAAGTAAGCCCTAAGAGCAGTGTGGATGCTGGTTGTGTAGTGAATGCTTTCAGAGTTCATTGGATGGCAAGAGTATGGAACCTAAGAAATAAGGCAATAGACTCAAGACAGTCCTTCTCAGGAGTTCTTCTTGCAGTCTATAAATGTCTTTTACCTGTGGAGAAGTGTGATTTCAGCTCCATGTGTATTGCTGAATGTTGATTAGTTTCCTACAGAGTTGAGAAGGCAAACAGACTAGTAAATTGTTCTAAGCAGTATATTTGGGCTATGTATTTTGAAACTGCTTAGTAGAGATGCTGCTCTTGCTTCTATCCCTTTTGCACCTGTGTTACTTTCAGTGACTTGGTTACCTTCAGTCATATGACCAGTAAATACAAGGAATGACTCTGATTTGAATGTGGGCTCTGATATATGCGCTGTCTGTGACTTTGAGCAAGTGAACTCTCATCCCTAGTTTACTTTCTTGTAAAATGGAGATGGCAATGCACGATACAGGGTTATTTTGAAAATTAAATGGTATAGTACATACAATGAGCTTCCTGAAAAAGTAAAATACTATGAAAATGTAGGATAGTATTCTTGAAGTAAAAGCAGCAAATATATATTGCTTTATTAAGTCTTCTGAGGCATACAAAGAAAAGTAAGCCAAGGTCCTTGTTTTTTGGCTTATAGTGTAGTGAAAGAAAAATAAAAAGTTAAAATTACAATTAGAGACTTCAGTATAAGATATAAGAGATGTCATGAAAATAGTAACTAGTATATTTCCAAGCAAAGATTACTGTAGGAACTTAGAGTGTTTCTAGACCATTTCTAATTAGAATGGTATGAGAGAGCTCTATGAAGGCTATTAAATTTGATCTAGGAGCTTAAAGGAGATGGAAAGGAATGGCCAATGAGGAGGAGTGATGTTTCCAACTTTCTATTTTTTTCCCCCAAACCTGAAGAGAAGGGTGAGAAGGAAGTATAATTTTTACTGGTGGAGAGGGAGGTAATATGAGGCATATCATATGAGCCTGGGAATTCTCATGTGGGAGCTTTTTACTTTTCTATAGGGTGATACAAAATCTATTTGTCCCTGAAAAATAGGACACACTAAGAAATAAAGGTCGACTGGATGCTTTGGGAGGCCGAGGTGGGAGAATCGCTTAAACCCAAGAGTTTGAGGCTTCAGTGAGCTATAACTGCACCACTGCACTCGAGCCTGAGTGAAAGAGTGAGACCCCGTCGCAAGATACATACATACACCCATACATCTAAAATACCTCTTTCTTTTTAAAACTTTATTTTGAAATAATTTAAGATATATAGAAAAGTTTTATTCTCTTATACGTCTCACCTAGAGTCCCCAAATGTTAACATTTTTGTACATTTGCTTTATCATTTTATTCTATGTATTATACATAATACTATTCCTTTTTTATCTTGAGAGGAAGTTCCAGACATGAAACTCCTTTATTCCTGAATACTTCAGTGTACATCTTCAAAAAACAAGGACAGCCTCTTACATAACCATGGAGCAATGATAAACATCAGGAAATTAACATTGATACAGGTCGGGCGTGGTGGCTCATGTCTGTAATCCTAGCATTTTTGGAGGCTGATGTGGGCAGATTGCATGAGACCAGGAGTTGGAGACCAGCCTGGCCAACATGGCAAAACCCCATCTCCACTAAAAATACAAAAAGTAGCCGGGCGTGGTGGCAAGTGCCTGTAATCCCAGCTATTCAAGTGGCTGAGGTATGAGAATCACTTTAACCCGGGAGGTGGCGGTTGCAGTGAGCCAAGATCACACCATTGCCCTCCAACCTGGGCGACAGAGCAAAACTCTGTCTCAAACAAACAAACAAACAAACAAACAAACGTTGATATAATACTGCTATCCAAGCTCACACCCCATTAAAATTTCATCAGTTGACCAAATAATGCCCTTTATATCCTCATACCATCCATCCCTGGCAACCCCAAGAAGGAAGGTCCAGGATTCAGTCCAGGATTACATATTGCATTTGGTTGCTGTGTTTCTTCAGATTTCTTTAACTTGAAACAGTTTCTCAACTTTCCATCATCTTTCATGACCTTAACATTTTTTTTATGAGTGTAGGTCATTTATTTGGTAGAATAAATGTAGAATATTTTGTCCTGTTTGTGGTTATCTGAGGCTTCTTCCTGATTAGCGTTAGGTCTTACAATTTTGGCAGGAATCCTACAGAAGTAATACTGTATCCTTGGTACATTAGTGTGTCATATAAGGATGCATGTGACATTACTGGTGATGTTAACTTTGATCTCTGGTTCCTATTTTCCCTTTGTAAGTACTAAGTATCTTATGGGGAGGTACTGGAGACTATGTAAATATGCTATTTTTCATCAAATTTTCACCAACCAGTTTTAACATCCATTGTTAATTCTTGACTGAATCAATTATTAGTATCATAGTTGCCAAACGCTGCTTTTCTAATTCTGTCATTCCTTCTACATAAAAAACATTTACGTTCTATGGAAAAAGAAAAACCAATCTTCTTTCCTTTTCTGTAGTTTGTCTTCCTTCCTTCCCTCCCTCCCTTTTCTTTCTTCCCTCCTTCCCTTGCTTTCTTCTTTCATTATTTATTTATGTCAATATATACTCATGGATTCTTATTTTATTCAGTGGTGTGTAATTTGTTACTGTCATTGTTTTCATTGTTTTGATGCTCAAAATTTCCCAAAGTTAGCCAATGGAAGCCCCTTCAAGCTGGCTTTTTTGTCCTTTTAACATGTACCCATCATTTTTTGAGTTATTTCTTTCTCTTTTTTTAGATAGAGATGAGGTCTCACTATATTACCCAGGCTGGTCTCCAACTCCTGGCTTCCAGCAGTCCTCCTGCCTCAGCCTCCCAAAAGTGCTGGGATTACAGGCATGGGCCACAATGCCCAACGAAGTTCTTTCTTTTTGGCAAAATAAGATCTTCCAGGTTCATCTTGCTTTTTCCAGTCTCAACCCTGGAAATCAGCTGTTTCTCCAAGGAGTTCTGATACTTTTGGGCAGAGAATATTATTTAGAAGCTAGGATCTGGGTGCTGAATGTACTCATTGTTGTGGGACTATTATTGCTTATAGGCCCACTTAGCAGACAGAGCTAGAAAACATAGGCCGGGCGTGGTGGCTCACACCAATAATCCCAGCAGTTTGGGAGGCCAAGGCAGGTGGATCACCTGAGGTCAGGAGTTGGAGACCAGCCTGGCCAACATGGTAAAACCCCCATCTCTACCAATAATACAAAAATTAGCCGGGCATGGTGGCACGTGCCTATAATCCTAGCTACTTGGGAGGCTGAGGCAGGAGAATCGCTTGTACTCAGGAGATGGAGGTTGCAGTGATCTGAGATCGTGCCATTGCAGTCCAGCCTAGCAACAAGGTGAAACTCTGTCTCAAGAAAAAAAAAGAAACATATATTTACAAATATATATATGCATATACACATACATGTACACACATGTGTTACATATACACACACATGTATGTAAGTTTACAGATATAAATATAGGTCAGTATATTTATTGATCTCTCAATTTCTCTCTCTCTCACACAAACACACACACACACACACACGAATTCGTATGTATTTGTCTCCATCCAGTTCCCAACCGATAGCACAGGGATTATTCTAGCCTCTTTCCATATTTTTAGCCCCCTTCCCCAAGTCTGAAAAACCTGCCTTATGTTATCCACAATATATTTACTTATTGTTCAATCCTAGCATTTACAGATAATAGTTTCAGAATTGTTAACTCACTACAATAAACAAACCTACCAAACTAGAGTTTAACATTTATTTGTAGTTCCTTATGTCTTTAACCTAAAGGTGTATCTATAGTTCGAATACTATGTTTGGAAATTACTTGCATGTGTTCATACCCCTTCTTCCCTTTCAGTGTGATTATGTTATTTATCTGAAACACAGTTAGGCTTATATATTTCTGTTGTGTTCCATTTGAGAGCCACCCCTCAATTTTCCTTATTTATTTCTTTATAAGAATGTAAAATAGCCGGGCGCGGTGGCTCAAGCCTGTAATCCCAGCACTTTGGGAGGCCGAGACGGGCGGATCACGAGGTCAGGAGATCGAGACCATCCTGGCTAACACAGTGAAACCCCGTCTCTACTAAAAAATACAAAAAACTAGCCGGGCGAGGTGGCGGGTGCCTGTAGTCCCAGCTACTCGGGAGGCTGAGGCAGGAGAATGGCGTAAACCCGGGAGGCGGAGCTTGCAGTGAGCTGAGATCCGGCCACTGCGCTCCAGCCTGGGCGACAGAGCGAGACTCCGTCTCAAAAAAAAAAAAAAAAAAAAAAGAATGTAAAATATTAACATGGTTCTAAAAGTCAAATCTATACAAAAAGAAGTGTATTGCCCTCTAGCTAGTCCTTTTATCCCATTTGCCTTCATTTGATCCTTTCAATTCCATTTTTTTTTTTTTTTTTGAGACGGAGTCTCGCTCTGTCGCCCAGGCTGGAGTGTAGTGGCTGGATCCTGGCTCACTGCAAGCTCCGTCTCCTGGGTTCACGCCATTCTCCTGCCTCAGCCTCCCAAGTAGCTGGGACTACAGGCACCCGCCACCTCGCCCGGCTAGTTTTTTTTATGTTTTAGTAGAGACGGGGTTTCACCGTGTTAGCCAGGATGGTCTCGATCTCCTGACCTCGTGATCCGCCCGCCTCGGCCTCCCAAAGTGCTGGGATTACAGGCTTGAGCCACCGCGCCCGGCCGACTCAATTCCATTCTTTTAATCTCATTAGTTTCTGGTTATCCTTTCTGTCTGTCCGTTTACATAAACATATACACATATATTTTCTCATTTTCCCTTCTTTTATATACAAAATATAACATACTATACTCTGTTGACTTTGCTTCTTCTACTTAAAAATATGTGCTAAAACCACTTAATTCCCAGAAATCTTTCTCATTTCATTTACAGCTGAATAATTCCCCATCATATGGCTGTTTCTTAGTTTATTCAACCAGCCTCCTGTATATGGGCATTTAGGTGGTTTCCAATATTTAGCTATTACAAATAAGGACTTCTTTCTACCTTTTTTGTTCAATTCTGTCTCCCTCTTTATGTGTGTCTTGTTCCTGGCAGCACACCCAGGAGGATTTACAGCGACTGAGGTCAGAGTTGGATGCAGTTTCTGTGAAATGTGACAGCTTTCTCCATCAGTCTCCATCTAGTTCAAGTGTCCCAACTCTGCGCTCAGAACTGAATCTTCTGGTGGAGAAGATGGACCATGTCTATGGTCTCTCTACTGTATATCTGAATAAGTGAGTGAGCTGAGGTTTTGGGTCCAAGGGCAATATTTTCCATTGGGATAAGAAAGAGAAAGGCTTAGAGTGTTTTCATGAATAATAGAGAGAGATTATAGATCCTGAAGAGCATGTACTGATAATGAGAGGTCTTGGCTTTAGTTCCTGGTAACATTAAGTAGGTTCATTTGGACTGCAGTGTAGAAGTGCTAGTGATACGGATGGGGAATTAATTTGCAATGTTAGGACTATGATTTACCTCACTTCTGTTTGATTAAATATTTCTGAAAATAATACTTAATGGCATGAAGAGAAAGGAAGAGAAACTAAAGAATAAAAAGAAAAGTTTTTAGTTGAACTAGGTATTAGACTTTGAAGGTCTTCCCTTTTCCCACCCATCTCTACCCATGACCTTGAAGAGTAGCACATCTTAAACTCTTCATAGTGTAAAATGGGTTTCTGGCTTCATGCCTTTCCTCCATGAGTCCACCACGTGTATGCATGTTCCAGTGCCACTTAGAACTTTATTTTGAATTGGCTTAAATTAGCAACATAAAAATCATGTTTACTTGTTTTCAGAAAACCCTGTCAATGTCTAAAAATGGTGGCATTGATCTTGGTCATTTTGTTTTATGAACCTCTCTGTAGCACTCCAGGTATATAACGCTGGCTCCTAAAATTCATGTGTTAATGAAGGAATGTGTATTTGTCCCCATAGGTTAAAGACAGTTGATGTTATAGTACGTAGCATACAGGATGCCGAACTCTTGGTCAAAGGTTATGAGATTAAGCTGAGTCAAGAAGAAGCAGTACTGGCAGATCTCTCAGCTCTGGAGGCCCATCGGTCGACATTACGAGTGAGTTGCTCTGAGTTTCTTAGGAGGCCGACTTAACATATTCATCGCTTTGGGTTAGCAGAGAAATGCAGTTTTGGATGGCATGACACTGATTTAAATTAGCATTTGAATAAGGCAGAATGCCATATTAAACATATTTTAATATGTTTTCGAAGAAGAAGGGACTGAGAAGTATGTCTAGCTAGAAAGGCAAGAGAAAGGACTATGTTTTTCTATTTATTTTTTCCCTTTTCACCTTAATAAAATCATGGCTTAATTGGATACAGTCAATGGTTGTGCCGTAAGTTTATAAATCACTTAGCTGGTATCTAATTTGATTCTCACGAGTCACTCTGTGAGGTGGACAGAAGAGATTTTTATTTCCATTTACAGATGAGAAAACCAAAACTTAGTCTGGCTAAATGACTTATCTTGGTTTCATATGTTATAAGTGGGGAAGCCAGGTTTCAAACACAAGTACTATGCACATTTCTCTCTAGAGTACTGCCTGTCCTTGACATCCCAGTTTGTGTCAGGAAAGCAGAGACCATGACATGTGGAGGCAGTCCTGCCACAAACATTCCAGGGCACCATCACAGATACCATGTGGAATTAGCTGTAGACCGTGTCCTTGTTTCCTACCTTAGACTGACTCCTTTTTAGCATGGAAAATACACAGCCTGTTTCTGTACTTATGTTTCCATAGCACTGGTTTAGTGATGTGAAGGACAAGAATTCAGTGTTTTCAGTCCTGGATGAGGAAATTGCCAAGGCCAAGGCAGTGGCAGAGCAGATGAGTCGTCTGATGCCAGAGCGAAACCTGGATTTGGAGCGCTATCAGGAAAAAGGCTCCCAGCTGCAGGAGCGTTGGCACCGAGTCTTTGCCCAACTCGAGATTCGGTGAGTGGTGGCCCCATCTTTTTCTCCTATCAGAGTTCAGGGACTAGGTCTTAAACAAAAACAGAGTTATATCTGTACGTTTATATTTAAAGGTAGAAATGTATAGGGAGAGGTGGAAATTTAAAAACCACCTAAATTCTGGACAAGATAAGTGACAGAAAGGTGAGACCCGCAATCCCAAAGCAGATGTAATGCCTCTCCTGTGTCCCAGGTCTTTTCTAGTTAAGACGTTGATGTCAGTGGCTTCCTGGAATGTAGACTTGAAAGGTCACTTCTCAAGGACAAAACCTATACTGTAGTTGTTGTTTTATTAGCTTTGTATCCAAATATGAGCCATTTTTTCATGATGGGGCTTTGCAGAATTTCTTACTTTCATCTCATTTGCTAATTCACTAATTTTTCATCTCTGTTACTAGAGGTCCTGCTTCTAATGACAGATATATAAATAGGAAGGATAGAAACTGTACCTTTTGGAGGCTAAGCTGGTTAGGGAAATTTGTAGGGAGAGGAGCTTAATGGCTCATGTAGGTTTTCATTCTAATTGGAGTACTATCACAAAGCTGGTTAGACCAAGAGAAGTCTAACCAGGAAGTAACAGGAAATAATGACTATTTTTCACTTCTCTCCCCTCTCTGCCCTGAGAAGTTATAGTGATTCATAAATCATAGCTGTGCTATACTGCCAGATACTCTGTCATCAGGGAATAGAACTGTACAGCCAATACTACCTTATTGGTCACCCCGGTAATTCTTGGCAACGTAGGTGAAAAACTTGACAAGGATTATTGTGGGATGCTAGACCACAAGGCAGCATCCAGGGCTAGCAGGTCACAACTGGTTTCTACTCACTTTTTCGACCCTAGGGTGCTGATACATGCATAGGTCTCACTCAGCCTTACATCGCTGTTCCCCATAGATAAAGACGGATCATTTGTGGTCAAGCCCAACTGGACACATGAGTTAAAGAGGGAATTACCTCATTTACTTTATTGTATTTGTACCAAGGTATCTGATAGCAGTTTCCCTTTGTTCTTCTAGCCAATCTGAACTAGAAAGTATCCAGGAAGTTCTGGGAGATTACCGAGCCTGCCATGGAACTCTCATCAAGTGGATTGAGGAAACCACTGCCCAGCAGGAAATGATGAAGCCAGGCCAGGCAGAGGATAGCAGAGTGCTTTCGGAGCAGCTCAGTCAGCAGACAGTGAGTGTGGTATTAGCTCTGGAGGGAAGAGTTAGAAATTTAAATTTGCTTTATCATAAAAGAAAATGATGTACTAGCAATTAAAGCTTCCTCCAAATGGAAGATATTCCAAGTTCCCTTTTCTTAGCATGGTTTGAACAGGATGGTCCCAAGATACTGGCTTTGCATTTAGACTAGAGAACCTGTAAGGTACCTTCAGTTCTGAGTTTCTGTAACTGTATTGAAACCACTAGATGGACAGATTAAAATTGTCTTTATTTTGTTTCTTTAGATTACATTTTATTTTACTAGGATTAGATATGGGGTTTTGAAAACCAAGGGAAAATTCTAAGTAGATGAAAATGATTCTTTTTTTTTTTTTTGAAATGATTCATTTTAAACATTTTTGTTGTTGGCGTTTTGTTTTGTTTTGTTTTGTTTAGCATTATGGTTAAGAGTATGAGGCCGGGCGCGGTGGCTCACACCTGTAATCCCAGCACTTTGGGAGGCCGAGGCAGGCAGATCATGGGGTCAGGAGATAGAGACCATCCTGACTAACACGGTGAAACCCCGTCTCTACTAAAAATACAAAAAATTAGCCGGCCGTGGTCCTGTAGTCCCAGCTACTCGGGAGACTGAGGCAGGAGAATGGCGTGAACCCAGGAGGTGGAGCTTGCAGTGAGCTGAGATCACACCACTGCACTCCAGCCTGGGCAACAGAGTGAGACTCCGTCTCAAAAAAAAAAAGTATGAGATCTGGAGTTGTATTGCCTGGATTCCAATCCTGGCTCACTTATCTGCTATAAGCCTTTGAAGAAGTTATTTAGCCTCGCAGTGTTCTACTTCCTTATCAATAAAATGGACATAGTTTGTTATTTATTTAACCTTATGAGATTATTGTTGCTAGGATTAACTGAAGTGATACGTATAAAATACTTAGAATAGTAGTTCTCAAAGTGTGGACCCCAAATTAGCAGCATCCATATCACCTGGGGACATGTTAGGAATGTAGGTTCTTGGATCCAGCACAGTGGCTCCTGCCTGTAATTGCAGCACTGTGGGAGGCTGAGGCAGGGGGATCACTTGAGGATAGGGGTTTGAGACCAGCCTGGTTAAGCAAGCGAGAACTTGTCTCTACAAAAGATTAAAAAGACAAAAAAGTACAAATTTTGTGAACCCAAACCCACTGAACCGGAAACTCTGGAGGTGAGGCCCCACAGTATGTGTTTTATTTATTTATTTTTTTTTTTTTTGAGGCGGAGTCTCGCTCTGTCGCCCGGACTGGAGTGCAGTGGCCGGATCGCAGCTCACTGCAAGCTCCGCCTCCCAGGTTTACGCCATTCTCCGGCCTCAGCCTCCCGAGTAGCTGGGACTACAGGCGCCCGCTACCTCGCCCGGCTAGTTTTTTTTGTATTTTTAGTAGAGACGGGGTTTCACCGTGTTAGCCAGGATGGTCTCGATCTCCTGACCTCGTGATCCGCCCGTCTCGGCCTCCCAAAGTGCTGGGATTACAGGCTTGAGCCACCGCGCCCGGCCACAGTATGTGTTTTAACCACCCTTTCCAGCAATTCTGATGCAGCTAAGGTTTGAAAACTATTGCCTTAGAACATAGTAAATATTCAGCTGTTTCAATGGTGGTAATGGCAATGATAATGTTGTGATATTTTGCTTCCTAGGCTCTATTTGCAGAAATTGAGAGAAATCAGACAAAACTGGATCAATGTCAAAAGTTTTCCCAGCAGTACTCTACTATTGTAAAGGTAACTTTACCACATCCCAAAAAGAACATGAATCATCACCAGCTCAGGAAAACCTACATCTTCACTGTAGGTTCTATTTCTGGACAAATTAAGCAGAGTTCTTATGCTAGAAGCTGGCCTGATCCTTCAGTTAAGCAGATGTATATTTCCTGCAACCCCATGTTTGGGGTTGCTTGGAGAAGTAGTAGATGTTGGCTGTGATTTGAGGAATCTCCATTTGCATGATGTAGGCCTTTTAAACTTAACATGGCAAAAACAGAATGTTTGAGTTTTCTTCTTAAATATGCTTCTTACTTGTCTTTCCTATCTCGGAAATAATATTGCCTTTTTTTTGTAGTTGCTGAGGCAAAAAACCCAGGAGTCATCCTAAACTCTTCTCTTTGCCTTAAGCTTTATATTCTCCGTTGGCTGTGTCTTCAGGCATGTCCCAAATCTGACTACCTGTCATTATCTCCCCCTATATTTCCCTAGTTCACATTCCAGTGAAGAATCTTCTACTGAAGACTACTACAGTACCCTCTGAGCTGGTCTCTTGCTTCTGCTGTGGCCCTCACAGGCTGTTTTCCCACACAGTAGCCAAAATCGCCTTTTTAGAACATATTGCATGTCACTGAATCTTAGACTCCATTGATTACAAGCTACACCATAATTTTCTGCATGCCAAAAAGAGGAAAGAAGAAAAAACTCTGCCAATTATGTGACATGCCATTGAGTCTAAGATATATTCCAATTTGAAAGACTAAAATGTGGAGAAAATGTGTACCTTAGAATAGATGAAATATGGTAAATAAGATCATGTAAATAAAAGTCATAATAAAATTCTAAATCCTTACATGGTTTGTAAGGCCGTGAATGATTTAGCTCTCCCCTATTTCTCTTAGAACATCTTTAAAGAAAAATGACTTGAGACCAGGTGTGGTGGCTTATACCTATAATCCCAGCACTTTAGGAGGCCAAAGCAAGAGGGTTACTTGATTCCAGAAGTTTGAGACCAGCCTGGGCAACACATCAAGATCCCATCATTACAAAAAATTTTTAAAATTAGCTGGGTGTAGTGGTGTGCACCTGTAGTCCCAGCTCCTCAAGAGGCTGAGGTGGGAGGATCACTTGAGCCTGGGACATTAAGGCTATTGAGCCATGATTGTGTCACTGCACTCCAACCTGGGCAACTTTGTCTCCAAAAAAAAGAAAAAAAATAACTTGAGATTATTGTGTATTTATTTGTTTATTCTGTGACTCTTACTAGAATATAAGTTCCAAGGGAGCAAAGTTTTTCCTGACTTGTTTCTCAGTATGTGTGCATAGCACTCAAAACAATGGCAAGTACATAGAAGATGCTTAACAAATACTTTTGAATGAAGGCATTCCTTTAGTTAATAACAGAACACTCACTGTGAGAAAGAGTTGAGTTCAAACCCTTCACCATTTTCCAGGCTTACTTTGAGTATGCACTTAGCGTATGTTTCTGTTACTATATCTATAAAATGAGAACAATAATACCTCACTGAGTGATTGCAAAGATTAAATGAGATAATGTATACATAGGACCATGCCTCAAACTTAAAGTGCACTCATAAGTGGTAGCAATTGCTTTGATTATAATTATTTTAATGTTGCTACTACTATTTTTTATGGATTCCTTTACAAATTCATTCCTTGTTTTCCTTGTACTCAGAGTTTTTTTAAGTAGACAGCAGAAGGACGTTTTAGGCAAAGGAACTGCATAATCCCAGGCAGAGAAGAATGAAAATACTTGATTATAGAGGAAATAGAGAGTATTCTGGTATAGCTAGAAGACACAGTAAGGAGCAGTGACTATTGAAAATGAGCGGTGAGATTGGGGCCAACCCATGACAGGCGTTGTTTCATTGTTTTGGCTTTGTCTTCTATTCTTGCTTCTCAAAGTGTTATCTTCGAACCAGTAGCATCAGTATCGCCTGGGAACTTATTAGAAATGTAGAATCTCAGACCTGCTGAATCAGATTGTGCATTTTAATAAGATCCCCGTATAATTTATATGCATGTTGGTGTTTGAAAAGCTCTATTCTAGATCACTGAAAGCTTTTTAAGGAGAAGAATGATGTGGTCATCTTTGGGTTTTAGAAAAAGTATTCTGGTGGAACAATAGAGAATAGATTGAGATGAGACTAGAAGCAGTGAAAGTACATAAGAGGCTACTGCACTCATAAGGCTACTTCATGTGAGAGAAGAAGCGAGTAGACTAGGGCAGAACTTGCATGGTTGCAGAGGAAGTGGCAGAATAGTATGGTAAAATGACAACACTGGTTTAGGGATTAGAAAACTAAGATTCTAATCTTGACTCTGTTACTTACCCACTTTGTTAATTAGGGAAATTCACATCCCCTCTCTGGGTTTCACTTTCCCCACAGATGAGATGAAAGGGTTGGTCAGACTGCAACTAAGGCGTCAGCAAACTATGACCCACAGGCCAAATCTTGTCCACACACCTGTTTTTGTATGGCCAATGAGAAAAGGTTGAAAAGAAAATCAAAAGAATAATATTTTATGATGTGAAAATTATATGAACTTCAGTTTTCAGTGTTCATAAGTAAAGTTTTATTCTAACAACCACACTCTTTCATCTATATATTGCCTATGGCTGCTTTCACTTATAATGAGAGAGAGAGTATGGCCTGATATTTTCTGCCTGGCCTTTTACAGGAAAAGTTTGCTAACCTCCAGCCTGAGTGGTCACCAAAATGCTTCCAGCAATAAAAAGCTATGATTTATTACATGACGTATGTGAATTATAAAACCCTGAGTAACTGTAGTGAAATTCATCCTTTCCTAGGACTATGAATTGCAACTGATGACATACAAGGCCTTTGTGGAATCGCAGCAGAAATCCCCTGGCAAGCGCCGTCGCATGCTTTCCTCTTCAGATGCCATCACTCAAGAGGTGAGAGGGTGGCAAAAGGAAATACACCACTGTCTTCCCTTAAGGAAAGATTCATTTGCCTGGGCCTTATATTTTGATTTAGGGCTCACTTTTCTGGTGAACATGTGACTCCATGAACATTTCCTCTTATTTTCAACTATTTACATTTCATTTTCTGGCAGATGATTTATTTAAATTGTTCTTTTGAACCACAGTTCATGGACTTAAGGACTCGCTACACGGCATTGATGACTTTAACAACTCAGCACGTGAAATACATCAGTGATGCACTCCGGCGTCTGGAGGAGGAGGAGGTGAGGACAATTGGGTCCAAAATTATCTTGAAAGTGCAGTAGCCGGGCGCGGTGGCTCAAGCCTGTAATCCCAGCACTTTGGGAGGCCGAGACGGGTGGATCACGGGGTCAGGAGATCGAGACCATCCTGGCTAACATGGTGAAACCCCGTCTCTACTAAAAATACAAAAAATTAGCCGGGCGAGTTGGCGGGCGCCTGTAGTCCCAGCTACTTGGGAGGCTGAGGCAGGAGAATGGCGTGAACCCGGGAGGCGGAGCTTGCAGTGAGCTGAGATCCGGCCACAGCACTCCAGCCTGGGCGGCAGAGCGAGACTCCGTCTCAAAAAAAAAAAAAAAAAAAAAAAAAGAAAGTGCAATAAAACAGCTTAGCCAGCATGGTGGTGTGTGCCTGTAGTCTCTGGTACCCAGGAGGCTGAGGTGGGAAGATCACTTGAGCCTAGGAGTTTGAGTCCAGCCTGGGTGACATAGGGAAATCCCCTCTCTACAAAAAATGTTTAAAAATTATCTGGGCATGGTGGCACATGCCTGTGGTCCCAGTTACTTGGGAGGCTGAGGTGGAAGGATCACTTGGGCCTGGGAAATTGAGGCTGCAGTGACCCATGATTGTGCTACTGCACTCCATCCGGGGCAATAGGCTGTCTCAAAAAAAAAAGCCCAAAATATTCCATGTACCCCATAAATATATATACCTACTATGTACCCACAAAAATTAAAAATTTTTTTTAAACCAGCAAAAAATTATATATGTTATATATGTAATATATATTATACAATTAAATTGTTATATAATATTTGAGAGATGAGGAAGTTAGAATACTATGTATAATTATGATTTCATTAAAAACAAAACTGTATACTACAAAGACGTAATAAGGCGTAGAAAGAAGTTTATAGGCATTTATACCAAATTTCTGTGGAAATAAGATTAAATTACATAATTATGTATTTTAGACTTGTTTGAATTTATTGTAATGAGCATGTCATCTTTTTGTAATTATAAAAATCTTCTGTCTTTGTAAAATAAGTTTCTGCATATTCAGTCTCTCTTATAAAAGAAAAGCTGTTAAAGCATTAACCATACCATCTTTTGCTTTTTAAATTAGCAAGACTTTCTTTATATCCATACCTACATAATATAATCTCAGTAGGCTTCAGTCTCTTCTCCTCTTCTTACAGATTCACCTGTAAACCTAAGAATTATGAAAATGAGTAAGATGCTATATGTGAAGAGATTTTTAAAAAAATCATTAAATAATTATTGAGTGCCTATTATATTTGTTTGTATTTTTCAGAAAGGTATTAAACCTAGGTATAACAAATTCAGCTCACAAACACCTGTGAGCAGTACTGTAGCCTGGCTAAATTATACTTGGGGTTATTTTCACAGCCTACTTATTTAAGTAACTTTTGTGTCTGTTTTTAGGAAGACTTCATTTAAGAAAATCTGAAGTCATGCCAACCTAATAAAAGACATTGCTAGAATATTGATTTTCTATTTCCTATTCTAGAAAGTGGTAGAAGAGGAGAAACAAGAACATGTGGAGAAGGTTAAAGAACTTTTGGGCTGGGTGTCTACCCTAGCGAGAAATACACAAGGAACAGCTACCTCATCCCAGACCAAAGAATCAACAGACATTGAAAAAGCTATTTTGGAACAGCAGGTGAGAAGAAGGTCCATCTCTGTTTATCTGGGTAGAATAACATGTGTTAATGCATTAGGTGGAATAGTAGAAGTCACATGTGGGCCATTCCAGAAGTGATTGCTACCTAAGTAAATGTTAACTTAAAGAAATTTAAGAAGCCATCTTGTTTGTTCTTGTACCTTTTTATCAGCTGTAGCTCATTGGTGATAATTTGACCTAAGCTGCATGTTTTCTCTAGGATTAAAAAAATTTTTTTAATACATTTTGACTGTTATTTCTTGGGTTTTGAAGCTTTTTCTCTTTATTTCTACCATGTAGGTTCTGGCAGAAGAGCTGACAACAAAGAAAGAACAAGTCTCTGAAGCTATTAAAACATCACAGATCTTCTTGGCCAAGCATGGTCATAAGTGAGTATTAAATGAGAGATTATGGCACATCTGGGGCACCTGGTCTATCAGGCTAAAACTTATGGCTGTAATGAGATTTCAGACTGGAGAATTCAGGGCAGCAAGAGTCAGATTATGGGGGATCCTGTAGTTCATACTGAGGAGTTTGCATTTAATTTGTTGGCTATGGGAAGAGATTTTAAACATGATTGTGTTTTGCTTTTAAAGGTTGCTAGAACAGTTATATAAAGAAAGGACATGTAGTGAGAATAGAGGCTGAGAGGCCTGTTAAGAGGCTATTCTGATAATGTAGGCAAGAAATCACGAGGAATGGAAATGAAGAGACTAATATTCAAGAGATATTAAGGATAATGAATCTATGGGTTTGGTTACACATGAAAATTATCACATAAAGTGACAGAGATTTGAATTATTAGTGTATTAGAAAGCATGAGGGTAGATTACTTCAAAGGGTTTTTCGGGGCTTCTCAGCCTGTTGAGGAAGCCTCAGAGAAGGAAAAGGAAAATTATGAATGATAACTCAGAACCCAAGAAAGAACAGAGTTCTAAAAAGGAGAGAAGTTCAGAAGTCAAGAAAAGTTGAGAAATATCTGTACATTTGTCAAGTTAGAAATCTCTGGTGACAAGTTGTGGGATGAGGTCAGATTTAGTATGGTGAGGAGCATACTGGAGGCAAGGAAGGTGAAACAGAACTGCTCTTTCAAGAAGCCAGGACATAGGAGAGGAAAAATGTAATAGAGTCAATATTTAAAAATGGAATATATGATCAAGAAGGTTTTGTTTTCTTAAAAGCTACAATGGGCTGGGCGTGGTAGCTCAAGCCTGTAATCCCAGCACTTTGGGAGGCCGAGACGGGCGGATCACAAGGTCAGGAGATCGAGACCATCCTGGCTAACCAGGTGAAACCCCGTCTCTACTAAAAAATACAAAAAACTAGCCGGGCGAGGTGGCAGGCGCCTGTAGTCCCAGCTACTCGGGAGGCTGAGGCAGGAGAATGGCGTAAACCCGAAAGATGGAGCTTGCAGTGAGCCGAGATCCGGCCACTGCACTCCAGTTTGGGCGACAAAGTGAGACTCCGTCTCTTAAAAAAAAAAAAAAAAAAAAAGCTACAATGGACTTAACTATGTTTTGGAGTAAGTCTCAAGGACAAAGGGGAGGAAATAATTAGAGAAAGGTCCAAGTGGACATGCAAGAGGATGAAACTCATTGATCATTAGAAAGTACAACCTTAAACAGGAAATTGGGACCACTTTTTTTCTGAGGTGGAGATGAGGGAAAAGAGATTAAGAAAGGTATGGATAGAGGTAAATTTGTTAGGACTGAAGCCAGAAAGTAGGAGAATTAGTGCCCAGTGGTCTGTGTATTCTCTTTGAAATAGGCAGAAAGGTTTGTTGAAAGGATGGTGCCCAGGAGAAAGGAAGAAGAACTTGGCTGGAAATTTACAAGAGGATTGTCAGGAAATATTGTGGCCCAGTTGAGATTGGAAACCAGTTGGCTCTCTCTATGTGGTTGTGGAATTTTTTTTTTTCCTCTAACTGGATTTACCTAGCAGCCTTAGTGTAGGAGCAGAAGAGACTGATGGTTTGATTGAATGGGGGTTGGGCATTTATCAGGTTAGTGAGTGGAGAGTGCAAGGATAATGGTAGGGAACTGATCAAGAATGTGGATTGTGGGGTCTGGCCTCTGTAGAAAAGAAACTTAATAGAGAGGACTGATAGAATAAGAGGAAATGGAGGTGTTAAGGAAGGCTTAGGACATATCCATGAGTTGATGGATAGTTCCCATTTGAATCAACAGAGTTCATTCTAAGAAACATAATCTGGAATGAAAAAAGAAAGTTGCAGGATTCATCAGATTCAAGAGGTGGTAACCATTGGGAAGAAAGGGAAAGGAATGGACTCGGTGACAAATATACAGTGGGCTTTAATTATATCTGTAATGTCTTATTTCTTAGAAAAGGAGTCTAAAGCGGCCAGGTGCGGTGGCTCATGCCTATAATCCCAGTGATTTGGGAGGCTGAGGCAGGAGAATCACCTGAGGTCAGGAGTTTGAGACCAGCCTGGCCAACATGGTGAAACCCCGTCTCTACTAAAATTACAAAAATTAGCTCAGTGTGGTGGCAGGCACCTGTAATCCCAGCTACTCAGGAGGCTGAGGCAGGGGAATCACTTGAACCCGGGAAGTGGAGGTTGCAGTAAGCCAAGACTGCACCACTGCACTTAAACCTGGGCGACAGAGTGAGACTTCATCTCAAAAAAAAAAAAAAAAAGAAAAAGAAAAAGAAAAGGGCCTAAAGCACATATGTAAAATAGTAAATCGTGAAATGAAAGCTGGGTAGCTAGGTAACAGGTAAATGAGAATTTGTTATATTCTTCTCCCTGTTTAAGTATTTTATTTTAAAAAGAAAATAGGTATAGAAGGAGTAAAGAAAGATAAAACTGGAAGGTAGGGTTATAATCATATAGTGGATTATTGAAGTCTAAGATTTCAGAAGCAGAATAATTTCAGATGATAGAAGGGGCTAAGTTTGACATTTGTAGGTGGGGCTAAAGTGGAGATGAGGTCATTTGAACTACAAGCATGGGGTGGACATAGCACTGACATCACCAAGAACCGTGACTTGATCTGAGATAGACAGAAAAACTGAGTGAAATGCCAAAGTCTCCCATGAATATGGAAGAAGATCATCCATCCAAGATGAAGAAGTAGTAATTTTGAAGCAATAGAGCAGAGTTTGGAGATTTTTTTTTTTTTCCCCTAAAAAAGCTTTAATGCTTCATCTTCCAGGCTCTCAGAAAAAGAGAAGAAACAAATATCTGAGCAAGTGAATGCCCTAAACCAGGCTTACCATGACCTTTGTGATGGTTCTGCAAATCAGCTTCAGCAGCTTCAGAGCCAGTTGGCTCACCAGACAGAACAAAAGGTACTTTTAGTTTTCATCTCCAAATATTGGGTGGATACCTTTTGAATGGTATGAAAGCAGCTTTGCTGATTCAGAGTCATGATCACTAGCTTTCCATGACCAATGTGACTTAATTTTTAACCTCACCTTAGCAGCCATGTGTCTTGTGTTTCTTTACTGGGGTTCCATGATGTGTTGGTCAGTCAAAAGCACTAGAAGACACAGTTAACCCTTTAGACCTCGTTCACTTTTTTTGTCTTATGCCATTTTGGGCAGACAGCAGTTGAGGAGAACATAAATTCTGTGTTGTATATGATCACAGGGCAGTAAGATACTCCCTTGTGGCATTGTCACACGAAAGTTGATAGCCAAGAGTTCTGGATATTGGAAAGAAAAACCTGTGAACCTCTTCCCTCCATACTAAGGCAATGAGAAATATTAAGTTCCAAAGCAAACTAGTAGAGTAGTTTCACTGACTAAGACGCTGGTTCCCCTCACCCATAGTCATCTCATCATGTGGCATCTTTACCAGTTCCCCTCCATGTTCATTTCCTGGACCATATGAAAGTCGTCATATTTCCTGCTGGTTGTCCTAAGTTCTTCCTGGATACCTGTGTGTGTGTGTACACTTACCATATTATATACATGTGTCTCTGGGATATATATGTGTGTTTGCCTGCTTATTTCCTATGTTGTGAAGCAATGGCCAACTTATGTGGGGCAGGCCAAAATTAAGCTCATGTGATAGTCAAATTTGGTCCAGATGATGCTCAAAATGATATTCAGACAAAGCATGTCTTGATTCTGGTCCTTGGATATAAATTTTGTGCAACAGGAGCTGGAGTTGTAAAGACCACAAGACAGAACCAGCAATGATTTGATGGTATATTTCCAAAAACAAAGTGCTGGTGTAACATTCTCCATTTAAGGTAGCCCACTTCCAATGGCTTGTTGCTTCACCATATAAGGGAGTATGTGAAAAGTTTTAACAATTGCTTGCTGAGAACATCCAGTTCTCATTTGAAAGGTTAAAAAAGGGGGGAAAAGGAAAGAAAGAAAAAAAGGAAGACAAGCTGCTGAGCACCACTACATTGAGCATGATGTGTCTCCTGTACTGTTTGCGTGTTTCATGTGAAGTATTGTTCTGATTAACTGACATCCTTGCTTACAAGTTTCACTAACCCTTTGGAGTTTAAGCACAAATGCACAAAGGGAAAAGAGGACGACCTGTTTGGGGTTCTTTTTTGCAAAAACAAACAGTCGCATGCTGGACGCTAACACCAAGCTTACACTGTGTGTGTGATACGGCTGAGCTGCTCCATAAGGCTCTATCTTTTATCTGCCTGAGGCGTGCCCTGCAACTCTGGTAAGTAGAAGCCTTTTATGTTTTCTTTCCTCCTCTCCTTCTATCTCTTAATGCTTGTTTAGGTCAGAATGTCCATGTTTGGTAGGATAGAAATGAGTTTCTCTGGATTTTTTCCCAGCTGAGTGTTTCCTGCCTATTCTCCAATTATGAGGGTGTTGGAAGTAACATTGTAGACTTTTCTCTTTGGCTAGACTCCAGGCCTTTCTTCAGGGTCAGCATTTTTGAGACTCCATGAATCTCGCAAAAGAAATGAAAAGTTCTCAAAGGAATGTTTTTCTTTGTCATATTGTCTGTTCTGAATAGTCTTTCATGGATTTTCTAAAAGGAATTTTTCAGGTATCTTGAAATTTTTCAGGTATCACATTCCAGTGAACTTTTTCCTTCAGTTTCTTTAAAACAGACACATAGGGAATTTGCATAATATGTATATTTAAATTATACAGATTGAACTTTCTCTTCTTGGTCAGAAAACAAGGAGATAGGGAATAAATAATACTTTAGTGTAGAGAAGTCTGTCAGTTATTCCATTGATTGAATACGTATGTAGAAATGGAGATGAGAACCAAATATACTGTTCTTTCATTTGCTGTCCATACTGTATTCTTATTGTATGCCCCTCAAGCTTGAAATCCTCAGTGCATGTTTCTAAAATCTGAGGGGAATGGTTTAATGATTTTAAGGGTTTCCTTATTATTTATCCATATTCGTCCCATGTTTATTGAATGACAGCTACTGCTCCTAGACCTTCATGGGCAATGGATCAGCTCTTATGGAACTTACTCACTGAGGTAAAATGGAATGCTATTATTTAGAAGGCAGGGAAGTAATTGGAAACTGCTTCCACAAGATCCTCCATCAGTAAGGTAGAGAGTTAAATAAGTAATCAGAAAGTAGCTCTGACTAAAGAGGGACAGATAAAATTATATACAGAAAATGAAAATAATGAACATAAACAAGAGCTGAAAAGTTGGAGAGTAATAAAAATGATGAAGTGTTGTTAAGTGGTTAAACACTTAAATAATTTAAAATCTGAATGTATTATTCTGTGATAAAAGATCTCAAAATGAGAATTCTTTAGGAGCTCTTTCTAGGATTTGCAAGGGTAGTTTTGACAGTGTATATGCCTTATTCACTGACCTTAGGACCTAACTCCTGTGTTAAGATGTGACTCTACTGTACTTGTCTTTTACAGTTTTCTGGGTCTGTCTGTGGGAGGGCATACAAGATTTAGAGTCAGACCTTGATTTATTTCTGGAACTTACTAGTTTTGTGACCTTGGACAAGTTACCTAAACTCTGTGCCTCATTTTCATTTCTTCAAACTAAAGATTCAAACAATTGTTTTCATAGGACACTGTGAGAATTAAATGTCAGTGTTCAATAGATCTAATAATAAGTGACAGCTGTAGTCATGGTTATTGTGCTACCCATTCTAGCCTGGACCAGAAGAAAAGTTACTAGTGGTTCCGTAGGCAAGGGTCCCCGATCTGTTTCTTCCTTGTCTTGCTACTTCCAAGTCCTAGAACTAATTTAATTTAGAGCCATTGCCTTGGGAGAAGCTAGCATTGTCCAAGAATACGAGTATCCCAGTTGCTAAAATACTTTCTTGAGTAGTATACACAGGCCTGTTTACTGGGATGCACAATTGTTCTGGAGCTATTGGACTGCATAAATTTCTCTTATTCTGTGGACCAGTCCTGCTATGCTCATCAGCAGGGAATTGCTACTTCCAGAGTCTTCTGTGTGGTTTACAACAGCAAAAACTTGTTTTATGGGTTGAATTCTCATTTTGGGGGAACTGTTATGCGTCTGTAAGAAACTTGATGATGATTTGGTCTTAAAAATAAGATTAAATTCTATCACTTTCACTGCTTGCCACCCTGTAGAGCTTGTCACTCAGATATGCTTAATGCCACTATCTCTCAAGTGATCTAGGAACTTCTGGTCTAGTAAACATTCTGCAGTGTAGAAAAACTCTTTTTTAGTATTAACACTGGGTGGCTTGCTTCAGAATATTTCCTACATGTTGGGGCTTATCCCATGCTGGGTTTTTCTTGTGGTCAGAATTTTATATACTATAGTTCTTTTTTTCTTTTTTGAGACAGAGTCTCACTCTGTCACCCAGGCTGGAATGCAATGGTAAAATCTCAGCTCACTGCAACCCTCCACCTCCCGGGTTCAAGCAATTCTCCTGCTTCAGCCTCTTAAGTAGCTGGGATTACAGGCAGGCACCACCAAGCCCAACTAATTTTTGTATTTTTAGTAGAGACGGGGTTTTCACCATGTTGGTCAGGCTGGTCTCGAACTCCTGACCTCATGATCTGCCCGCCTCGGGCAGATTATAGGCATGAGCCACCATGCCTGGCCTAAATACTATAGTTCTTTGAATGACTCCTTTCAATAGTTGTGCTTTGCCATTGGCTCTGATTCAGTTTTCTTTTCCTTTTTTTTTTTTTTTTAGGATTGCAGAGCAGTTGCTGGGGTGATTGACCTAGGCACAGTGGAGATATTTCCTATCTTCAAAGCCATGCAAAAGGGCCTCCTTGACCAAGACACAGGCCTTGTGCTTCTGGAATCTCAGGTTATCATGTCTGGCCTCATTGCCCCCGAGACTGGTGAAAACCTCTCTTTGGAGGAGGGCCTAGCCAGAAACCTCATTAATCCCCAGATGTACCAGGAGCTCCGGGAGCTACAGGATGCCCTGGCCTTAATAAGCAGGCTTACTGAGAGCAGAGGCCTTCTTTCTGTGGTGGAAGCAATTGAGAAGAGAATAATCAGTGAGAGAGTTGGACTGAAAATCTTAGAAGCTCACCTGGCAACTGGAGGTTTCAGTCTTTCCCCTAGTGAGAACTGTATTAACCTGGAAGAGGCTTTTCATCAAGGTCTCATTTCTGCATGGCTTCATTCAGTATTAGAGTCTCATCTTAGAACATCCAAGAATTTGATAGACCCTAACACAGCTGAGAAAATTGGTTTGCTGGATCTGATGCAACGATGTATTGTCCACCAGGAATCAGGATTCAAATTGCTGCCTGTCAAACAATTGGCAGGGGGATGGTGAGCTTGAAATCAGGCCGGAAGGTTAGCATTTTCCGTGCAGTTCAGGAAGGGCTGATAGATAGGCAGGTCACTGTCCGGTTGCTGGAAGCTCAGCTTTTTGCTGGTGGCATAGTAGATCCAAGAACAGGACACAGACTTACAGTGGAAGAGGCTGTAAGACATAATTTGATTGACCAAGATATGGCCTGTGGTATCCTCATAAGGCAGCTTCAGACAGGAGGCATCATAGACACTGTCACGGGGCAAAGGCTAACAATAGATGAAGCAGTGAGCAATGATCTAGTAGCTGCTAAGATCGCCCTTGTGATTCTGGAGTCCCTCTGGTCATTCATGGGTTTGTTGTGGCCTGAATCTGGAGAGATCCTCCCAATTACAGATGCCCTAGAACAAGGTATTGTGTCTACTGAACTAGCACATAAAATCCTTAGTAACCGACAGCATATTAAGGCTCTGTTTCTACCAGCAACCACAGAGATTTTGTCCTGGAGGAAAGCAATAGAAAGTGGTATCCTGGACAGAGATCTTGCCAATAACTTAAAATCGATTTGTATACCTGATGTGTTGCCCCACATGCAACTAGCAGACTCTGCAGAACAAAATATTAATCCTGGAGCAGCAGTTCTACCGTGCGCCAAGAGCCAACCTAAGGCCATAGCAAGCAAGAGTGAGAATCTGTTGTTCCAGCTGATGACTCACAGCTATATTAATGTACAAAATGGACAGAGGCTGCTTCTGTTAGATAAAGAGTTGATGGGGATACTAACATCTAGAGATGAGTATCAAACAAGTCCTCCAGAAGCGGTGAAATTGGGCATCAAAGGCAAAAAACTCCTGAGGGATTGCAAGAGTCAGCTAATGTGAAAATCTCAGGAACTTTCAGTGATGAGTGGACTGTGAGGCTGCCTGAGTTCCAGTTTTCTTCTCAGAACAAAGAATATCCCATTCAGGAAGATTGCACTACAGAAAAAGGCAAAAAGACCACTGTAGAAACAGAAGATTCTTCTGTAGATAACCCTGAAGAGGATCTGTTTGTAGAACAAAAAGAGAGAAATTCAAATGTTGACTCTTTGAAGGTAATAAATAAAGTTGAATTAGAGGTACAAAGGCAGTTGATAGATACCAAAAGGGAAGACCAAACAGCAGTGTCTATCAAAGAAAATGCCAGCAGGGGACACCTCCTGACTGTACCTTCTGCGGAGGCAGAAGGTGTGCTGTTGGTGGTTGACAAAGATCTTTTTTCTGTTGAAACACCAAAGAAAGAACATCAGCCTCTCAGAAACACTTCCTTTACATGTCAGAATGAACAAGCACACACTCTTGAGACTGAATATATTCATGATGAAACTGGAGGATCTCACATAAAACCCCAAAGCAAAAAGTCAGAAGTTCAGGTAAAGAAAACTCTAGGTGTAAAGTTAGAACTAAAGTCTGAAACTGATGTGAACATTCATCCTCTGGACAAAAAGCAAATGTTAAAGAAAACATTTGTGGCTAAGGATGACCATAAAGAAAGTCAAGAAGCACAGAACATCGCAGGTGGTAGTATGATGATGTTAGAAAAGACTGATGAGGAAGATAATGGCAGGGAAACTTTTCTGTCCTACAGTCATCCATAAGAATTGCTTGAAGAAGCTACCTTAAATGTATTATCTGCACAGTTACTAGATGGTGGTATCTTTCATGAACAAACAGGTCAAAAGCTCTTACTAAATGAAGCAATATCCCGAGGCATCGTGCCAAGTCACACTGCCGTGAAGCTTATGGAGAAGCTGAACATGTTTCAGGGGTTCTTTGACTCTCAGACGTGTGAGTCTTTGACAACTGAAGAAGTCATTAATGAAGGTCTGATGGATGAGAAATTATTACATAATGTCCTCATGGCAGACAAAGCTATAAGTGGTATCTTAGACCCCCGTACCCACACACTATGCTCTGTAAAGGATGCAGTTACGGTTCTTGACAAGGAAACAGCCACCAGAATTTTAGAGAGACAGGTGGTGACTGGTGGAATTATTGATCTGAAACGAGGCAAAAAAGTTTCAGTAACTTTGGCCTCAACTCTTGGCTTGGTGGACATTGCTGACCAGCCAGAGCTTATAAATCTGGAGAAAGCTTCCAAAGGTAGAGATGCTGAAAAAACAGTTAGGGAGAGATTAATTAGTTTACAAATGGAAACAACAGGACTTATAGACCCTGATAGTAAAGCCCCTTTAACAGTTGTGCAGTCCATTGACAGAGGTCTTTTGGAGAGAGAGGAGGCCATTCGTTTGTTGACTAAGCAGGTGCTAGATGGAGGTATCATTCACCATATATCTGGGATGAGACTTTCTGTTGATAATGCCTTCAGACATGGCTTAATTGGTGAAGATTTAGCCAAGAAACTCAAAAGAGTTGAGAACTTAAACATCCATCAGATTTTTAATCCTGAAACAAAGGAAACTGTTTCCCTCCCTAAAGCCATAAAATTAGATCTTATTACCCCAGACCTGAAAAGAGAAATCCAGGAGGTTCAGGCCTTTACTGGAAACTTTGTGGATCTCATTTCTGGTCAGAGATTGACCTTGGCAGAAGCTAAAAAAGAACAACTGTTAACTAATGAAGCAGTGTTGTCTCCAGGAATGATGCATGGCATTGTAGATCCCGAGAACTGCAGAATTGTCCCGTACTCAGAATTAGTCAAGAAATGTAAGATTGATATTGAATCTGGACAGAGATATCTAGAAGTAATTCCCTTCTCAGACATTAAAGATGGAGTGAGCAACAAAGTGCTTACATTGTCTCAAGCAATTCAGCTTGGAAAAGTAGACTTTGCATCTACGCTGAAGGTTCTGGAAGCCCAGGCAAATACTGGTGGAATCATAGACACCGCTACTGGAAAAAGACTGACATTGGCATCAGCTTTGGAAGAGAAACTGGTGGATGAAAACATGGTCAGAATTATTGCATCTCATCAGGCGTTAAATGGAGGAATTGTTGACATATTTAGTGATCAGAGAGTGACTTTAGCGGAAGCTATTGAGAAAAGACTGATCAGTCCTGAACTGGCAAATATGATCCAAATAGATACTTCAGAGTTCAGTGATCACAGGGCTCAGATTGAAAAGCAAGAGGGGATTGAAGTATGTGCATTGCAAAATGAATCTCTAAGAAAGGATATGTTAATTGCTTGTAATCAGACTGCTGAAATGAGTTGTAATAAAATAGAAGAGAGTGAGAGATTACTTCAAGTTGAAAATCAGTCTGCACAAGAAAAGGTTAAAGTGAGAGTTTCTGATAGGGAGCAGGCAAAAAAGAGCAGGGAAATTTCCTTAAAGGAATTTGGGTGCAAGGATCAACATAAGCCAAGAATGTCCCCAGATGCTAAAGAATTTATCAGTATCATAAATCCTCATGATCTTAAAGGTAAATCCTTGAGCCAAGTGTCATTGACACATACTTACTCTGAAGTTTGTGATTTTAAACTCAAAGAAGTGGCTAGAAATAACATGGGAAATGATACAAATGAAGAGCAGAAAAAAGCAGTGACAAAAATAGAAATTATTTCTCATATGAAGCAGTCTCCCTCATGTCTAGATTCTGAAGAAATAAGAGAAAATCGAGGGGAAGTGATTTTGGAAGTACAAGAAACATATTGTGAAACATCAGGCAAATTGCCGAGTGAGCAGGTTTTGCAGCAACCAATGAATGCTGGGGTGAAAAGTAAGAGAGAGAAGAAGGAGGTGATTGTAGAAGAAAGCATCAGAACATGCAAATCAGCATTTCTTTCTGAAGAAAAGTTATATCAGGAAACTGCCATTAGAGATGAGCATGACTCCCATATAAAGAGCCAACCTAGGGAAATGACCTCAAGTGAAAAAGGGAAAGAAGCTGATACAGAAAAGGGATTTTCTGTTATTTTTAAAATTGAAGACTCTTCTTCCCAAGTGGTACCTCAAGGAATTCCTGTAAAACATCTAGATGCTTTAACACTCTTCAGCTCTAAACAGGCCAGTGAAGGAAAAGTAAGCAATTTAAGTCTCTGCTTGACTTTAAAACCAGAAGAAAACTTATCCCAAGAAATTGCTTGTGGAGCCCAGAGTGAACCATTCCCTTCTATGACGCCAAGACCTGAAGGATTGCACTACCAGGAATCAGATGGAAAAGCCCAAGTGACAGGCTCATCCCAAATTTCCAAAACAGACAAGCCTTTCCAAGGAACCACCGGACAGGAGACCAACTATCATCAAGATTCCTGTGTTACTTCTAAAACCAAGGAAACCAAACATCTCATTTCCTCATCTAATGAATGTAAAGAAAAGTCATACCAAGAAGTATCCTTTGACCCAGCAAGAGGTCTTAAATTGGAAGAAATTACAGTTTCTAGACCAGATTCAAAAGAAGTCAGTTATCTAGAATTCTCAGACAGAAAAGACCTTCATCATCAGGGCAGCAAAAGTGATGATAAACTTTGTGGAACTCTCAAATCTGAAATAGCAACACAGGAAATAACTGGAGAGAATTTTTAGAAATGGCAAACCCTAACGTTACAGGTCTACAAGCAGGATCCATTGAGGACATAGTGACTCAGAGAGGTTCCAGAGTCTTGGGATCCTTTCTTCCAGAGAAACTATTCAAAGGAGTGTCTCAGAAAGAGAATACAGGGCAACAGAATGCCATCATTAGTCCTACTGTTCCAGAGACCAGTGAAGAAAAGACAATGTCCCTAAAAGTATGCTCTACAGTGAAGACAGAGAAGACATCACAGGAAAAGCTCAGAGAAAGCCCTGGCATTGAACAAACTCCCTTCATGACTGCACTTGGAGGAAAGGGAAATGGAGGTTTAAACCCAGAGCCCTTCAGAGCAACTCAAGTAAGTGGTGTGCTTTTTTTTTCCCCCTAAAGATATAATTAGTTTAATGCTAAAATTCTTAACTGGGTACAGAGTTTACATATGTATAATTGTATACCTATATACATTTTAAGGCACTAGATGATTCTCTAAGATATAACTTAGTTTATCATCATCTGTTTGTAACAAAGTTGTTGAAAAATTAGGCATTGGCTCTGAATGTCTTTCTGAAATCTGCAAGGGTTTTAAATAGAAACAAGCTAATAGAAATACTAGGATGATGCTACCTAAAATCAGAATAACTTTTGGAAATTTTGGTAAAATGATGCTTGTAGATTGATAGCTCTGAGCTTCTGCTCTCTAAGGAAATTAGTAAAATCACCATTGTCTATTGATTTGAAATGACTTAAACAAAATGTTTTATTTTATCCCACTCTATATGCAGTAAAAATTGCTTCTATTTGTCTAACAAAAAACCCTGCCTGCTTCTAAAGCTGACTACAGGAGAATGTCAGAACTGAGTCAGCTTTCTTTTTGGCTCCACAGAATGTATTTACCCGGCAACTCTGTTTAGAACATGATGAAAAGCTAGTATCCTATCTGTCTCTGTTACGGAACATTGAAATGAGGACCAGACAGATTCAGCCTTTGGAGCTAAACCTGGCAGAACTACAGGATCTGCTGTGTCAGGCCAAGGTAGGTTCCCAGAGACTTCCACCACGGACATCAGCTTCAAGATAGCTGCCTCCATCTTCCTTGAAGATTTCAAGACTTACTAGGACCTGCTTGCACTCTGTTCTAGGGTAAACAATCTCAGACCCTTGTCAGATAATTATAGGATGGGCCACATTTGGATAGATTGGATAAGATTTATAAAGGATAGACTTTAACAGACCTTGGATTTGGCTATGAATGTAATTACTACCAATTGTTTTTGTTGTTGTTGTTTTGCTTTTGTTTTTTTTGAGATGGAGCCTTGCTCTGTCGCCCAGGCTGGAGTGCAGTAGCGTGATCTTGGCTCACTGCAACCTCTGCCTCCCAGGTTCAAGCAATTCTCCTGCCTCAGCCTCCCGAATAGCTGGGACTACAGGTACCCGCCACCATGCCTGGCTAATTTTTTTTTTTTTTTTTTTTTAAGTAGAGTTGGGGTTTCACCAGTTGCCCAGGCTGATTTCGAAGTCCTGAGCTCAGGCAAGCCACCTCCCTCGGTCTCCCAAAGTGCTAGGATTACAGGCATGAGCCACCATACCCGACCCTACCAGTTGTTATCTGTGTAGTTTTGGATTGATTTAGGTAAATTCAAAGGCAGAGTGATTGGTTATGAAACTATTGCAGTAATTCAAGCAAGAAATGTTGGAGGCTTAAAACAGTAGATTAGATATATAAGTTAATCTCTCTTACTTCCTAAAACTATACTGAGACATCAGGAAAAAGGGTTTTTGTGTTTTAAGCACGTAAATTCATAAAGAAAAGAGCAAGAAAGGAGAAAACAGCAGTAAAGTTTTAGAATTTAGAAAGCAGGTGGATGAGGAGGTAACTACCTTAGCAAGCTAGAGTAAACCAGATCCTCAACTTACAGTGGAGGAAGCTAAGGAAGAACCTGATTTACACTACAGAACTCCCCAAAACCTCAAAAATTGGGAGCACCAGAAAGAGATGAAAATGGATATGCAAACAGGCTTCTAATTGGTTTAAAGTCTGTTTAAGAAGCATTTAGACCTTTAGATTTTCAACTTACTTCACATAGCCTGGCAACTGTTCATGCCGTGCACTAACAGAAGACTGGATGTTCATCCTCTGAGGAAAGTAATTCAGAGTGTCTCTTGACTAGGGAGAGCAGCCATTTATTGAAGGTAAATATTCCATACAAAAATCAGTAGGATTAACTGGAAGTTCACATACATACTGAATTTTGAGCTATATCCTTGCTCCCGCTATGGTTTGACCAGCCCAAGGAGAAGGACCTAATGGTACTGATATAAGTGGTTTCCCAACTGTATGGCCCAACTCCATCACCCTCAGTGAAGACTACAGCCAGTAGAGTTTGTAGTCAGCTTTTTAGGGCATTACTCTCCACTTGAGCATCTGGATAGCTTCTGTTACAAAAGGAGAGGCTAAAACAAAGAAAAAGAAACTTGGACAAAATAGAGACTATTTAGGAAGAAAAACATACTCAGGGCCAGTCACAGTGGCTCATGCCTATAATCCCAGCACTTTGGTAGGCCAAGACAAGAGGATTGCTTGAGCTCAGGAGTTTGAGACCATCCTGGGCAACATAGTAAGAAATTAGCCAAGCCTGGTGGTGTACACCCTAGTCCCAGCCACTCAGGAAGCTGAGGCAGGAAGATTTGCCTGAGCCCAGGAGTTTGAGGTTTCATTGAGCTATGAATGCACCACTGCACTCCAGGCTGGGAGATGGAGTAAGACCCTGTCTTAAAAAAAAGAAAGGGCCGGGCGCGGTGGCTCACACCTGTAATCCCAGCACTTTGGGAGGCCGAGGTGGGCAGATCACAAGGTCAGGAGATCGAGACCATCCTGGTGAACATGGTGAAACCCCGTCTCTACTGAAAATACAAAAAAATTAGCCAGGTGTGGTGGCGGGTGCCTATAGTCCCAGCTTCTAGGGAGGCTGAGGCAGGAGAATGGTGTTAACCCAGGAGGCGGCGGAGCTTGCAGTGAGCGGAGATCGCGCCACTGCACTCCAGCCTGGGCGACAGAGCGAGACTGTCTCAAAAAAAGAAAAAAAAAAAAAAAAAAAAACAGAAAGAAAAGTATATTTGAAAGTACTACCATTTAAAGGACAAAAAATAAAATAGATTGGAAAAGTCTAACTGGAGATCTCTGAAGAACACCTGGAAACACTCGTCTCACAGAAACCAAAGGAGAAGGAGTCAGTCCTAGTAACCGCCGCAGGGAGATTGAGTACAATGAAGACTAAAGGGGAGATTCAGCTCCTGAAAGTTATTGGTGATTTTGAACAGTTTCAGTGGAGTGATGGGATATAAACTAACTTGCAACTGGAATAAATGGGAGGTTGGAAGGTGGAAACAATTAATATAGATCATTCTTTCCAGAAGTCTTACGTACAGGCAAGGAATGAGGTGGGACACTACTTGAAGGAGATGGATTGAAAGGAATGTTTTGAATGGGTTTTGGACTGAGGAGAAAGAACCAATTGAAAAAGAGAACTTGAAGTTAGAAGAGAGAGGAAGTGGTAACTGATAGAACCAGTCCCCTAAAAACATAGAAAGACAGCCTTGAGAGGGAGGAAGAGTGGCTATTTCACTGAAATTGGAGGTTAAGAGTTGTCATAGGATTGGAGTCACAATGAAGACAGATTGTAGTGGTTTACTGGTTCTCTCAATATCTAGTGTGTGGCCTTGGGTAGGATGGCTGAACCGGGGCTGAGGATGATGCGCCAAAGAACTATATCAAATTCTTCCACAGCTTATTTCTGGCTTCTGTGTTGAGGACCAGAATATTACAGACTAGATGAGTGGAAAAGCTGGTTGGGGATAGCTTTGTGTTCTTTGGTTCCATGACCCTGGAATTTAGAGTGGAAGAGTCATCCTTTGGGTTTATTTTGTAGCACATTAATTCTGCACAGCTGCTCCTTGGAGAAAGGCATAATGACACTCTCAGAGAGGCAGCAAGTTACAGTGGAGGGAGTACACTGCACTGAGTCAGAAAACCTGAATCCAAATCCTGGCTGTACTGCTTACCAGCTGGGTGACTTTGGACACTGTTCACATTTTTTTAAAGCAATGAGACATCTCTTCTGTAAATCCAGAACAATAACGTCTACCTTGCCTACCTCATGAATTAGTGATTGCGAGAACCAAGTAAATTAATGAAAGTACATAAAAACATTTTCTAAGCCCTAAAATGTGTGTAGACATGGGGTAAGAGAGAAATGTATTCACAGCTGATTCCCAGAGGGTTTCAAACTAGTCTTGTTTTTATAGATAACTCCACTTTATTCCCTCAGGTATTAGACAGGGAATTAAAGGATCTGACCACCTTGGTCAGTCAGGAATTAGAGTGTGTGAATCAAATTATCATCAGCCAACCTCAAGAAGTTCCTGCTCAACTGTTGAAGGCTCTAGAGAAAGATGCCAAGAATCTTCAGAAGTCTCTCAGTTCTGTGAGTGACACTTGGAATTCCAGGTTACTCCACTTCCAGAATGCTGTGGAAATAGAAAAGGTAGCATTTTGCTTTTATTCATAAAAGCTCACAAAGTCTGGGTGGCTGGGAGATTTTCATAATGTGATTTGCCATTTATTTCTTAGATTAAAGTGTTAAATCAGCACACACAGCTAGAAGGCAGACTTCGAGATCTGAGAGCCTGGGTTGGCAATACCATTCTTATTCTGAACAGCAAGGCATCTAACAGTGAAACAGATGTTGATAGCCTGAACCGCTGTCTCCGACAATATGAGGTAAGCTCTCCACCCATTCTCAAGCATGTTTTCCTTGTCCTTTGAGTTGTATCAATTTTATTTTCCTGCTAGGCAAACCAGTATCCATATTTATCTTTCTTTTTGAGATGGAGTCTTGCTGTGTCGCCCAAGCTGGAGTGCAGTGGCACGTTCCCAGCTCACTCTAACCGCCGCCTCTCGGGTTCAAGTGATTCTCTTGCCTCAGCCTCCTGAGTAGCTGGGACTATAGGTACCTACCTCCACGCCTGGCTCATTTTTGTACTTTTTAGTAGAGATGGGATTTCACCATGTTGGCCAGGCTGGTCTCAAACTCCGGACCTCAGGTGATCTGCCCACCTCGGCCTCCCAAAGTGCTGGGATTACAGGTGTGAGCCACTGCACCTGGCCATTTATCTTTCTTAGAAAGATAAATTTCCAAGACAGTCAGCTATGTTTAGGTTTTTAAATTATCATATCCCTGGCTGGGTGTGGCAGTTCACACCTGTAATACCAGCACTTTGGGAGGCCAAGGCAGGTGGATCACCTGAGGTCAGGAGTTCAAGACCAGCCTGGCCAACATGGTGAAACCCTGTCTCTACTAAAAATTCAAAAAAATTAGGCGGGCGGGGTGGCAGGTGCCTGTAATCCCAGCTACTTGGGAGCTGAGGCAGGAGAATCGCTTGAACCCGGGAAGCGGAGGTTGCAGTGAGCCGAGATCACACCATTGCACTTTAGCCTGGGCAACAAGAATGAAATGCATTAAAAAAAAAAAAAATAGATCATATCCCTGGAGCTTCAGTGATTATGATCATTTCTCCCTTCAGCTGTTCTCTGAGATACCGTCTACAGAATGACCTGTTATTATCAGTCTCATCTTCTCTTTCTAAATGAGCATCTAGGATCCATCCTTTGTTTCTCTTTTGACCAAGATCCAATCCTACATACACACCACACATACCAGTTTCAGGAGATCTTTTTGTTGTTGTTTGTACATGTGCAGGTTTGTTATATAGGTAAACTGCATGTCATGGGGATTTGATGTCCAGATAATTTTATCACCTGGGTAATAAGCACAGTACCCAATAGGTATTTTTTCTGATCCTGTCTCTCCTCCCACCACCTCACTCTCAAGTAGGCCCCAGTATCTGTTGTTCACCTCCTAGTATCCATGTATTCTTGTTTAGCTTCCACTTATAAGTGAGAACATGCCATATTTGGCTTTCTGTTCCTGTGTTAGTTTACTTAGGATAATGGCCTCCAGCTCCATCCATATTGCTTTAAAGGATATGATCGCATTCTTTTGTATGGCTGGATAGTATTCCATAAGATGTGGTGTCCACATTTTCTTTATCCAGTCTACCATTGATGGGCATTTATGTTGATTCCATATCTTTGCTATTGTGAATAGTGCTATACGGAACATACACGTACATGTGTCTTTATGATAGAATGATTTATATTCCTTTGGATGTATACCCAACAATGGGATTGCTAGGTCAGATGGTATTTCTAAGTTCCTGTGAAATCGCTGCAGTGCTTTCCACCATGGCTAAACTCAGGAGAATTTTTGATTGGTTATTTAGAGCATGGGTTGGCAAACTTTTTTTTTTTTTTTTTTTTGAGACGGAGTCTTGCTCTGTCACTGAAGCTGGAGTGCAGTGGTGCGATCTCGGCTCACTGCAACCTCCATTCCCCTGCATCAGCCTCCCAAGTAGCTGGGATTACAGGCACACACCATCGTGCCTGGCTAAATTT
This sequence comes from Trachypithecus francoisi, assembly GCF_009764315.1. Classification (NCBI taxonomy): domain Eukaryota; kingdom Metazoa; phylum Chordata; class Mammalia; order Primates; family Cercopithecidae; genus Trachypithecus; species Trachypithecus francoisi. Next base: position 85,321,803 of record NW_022681457.1, on the reverse strand, counting down.
TTTGTATTTTCAATAGTGACGGGGTTTCACCATGTTGCCCAGAGTGGTCTCAAACTCCTGACCTCAGGCAATCTACCCACCTTGGCCTCCCAAAGTGCTGGGATTACAGGCATGAGCCACAGCGTCTGGCCAGCAAACTTTTTAAATAAAGGGCCAGATAATAAATATTATAGGCTTTATGAACCATATGCAAAAGACCTATTTCTGTTGCAATCACGCAAAATTAAAGCAGCCATAGATAGTACATAAACAAATGGCTATGGCTATGTTCCAATAAAACTTTTTACAAAAACATGTGACAGCCCAGATTTTGCTTGGGGGCCATAGTTTGTTGACCCCCTGCTCTAGAGAGATGCTTTTCTTCTTCTTAAGCCCCAGATTAATTGATTCTTTTTATTAGTCAATGAGAGAAAAGTTAGGACCATGAGATACATGTGAGCCAGAGAGTTTTCTCCCAAATATTGTTCTCTTTTTTGTTCTATTTAAGATTGTATCAGGTATTACAGTGGTTTATCAGTCCTCTGCTATAGAGATCCCTCTCCTTCAACTTTTTAGAACATCAAAACAGAACTAGAAATGACCCTTCTTCTGTTCTATCTTCTCCCTCTTCCCCAGTCTTAAGAGAAGCAGACATAAAAGTTTGTCCATGATCAACCTTGTACACAATGTCATCCCTCTTTATCACGTAAGAGTTGACCGGCCTCCTTTTTTTTATACCCTTTATCCAAAGATATCACTGAGGGAGAGAGTTTCAGACTTTATTCAGGCTTTATCTGTTTGCTAAGATATTACAAAGAAGCAAGCATGAAAAAAATTCCTATGACATAGTATGAGATATAAAAACATAGAGACATAGAGCATCTCATACATTGGTGCCCTCCCCTAGTTATAACATACGAATCCTCTTGTCGGCAGAGAACAGTCTGAGCCTTGTTTTCCCAGTGATAGTTTCCTAAATTATTATGTTCACAGAGGAAGGAAGCTTTGTCTTATTGTTAGCAGCGGCAAATTCATGTGAGTCTGCAATAGCTCGGTTCTTGCCTCCTCACGCGAAAGAATTTGACCAAGGGGCATAAGGCAGAGAGACTGAGGCAAGTTTTAGAGCAGGAGTGAAAGTTTATTTAAAAGTTTTAGGGCTGGGCACGGTGGCTCACGCCTGTGATCCCAGCACTTTAGGAGGCCAAGGCGGGCGGATCACGAGTCAGGAAATCGAGACCATCCTGGCTAACACGGTGAAACCCCGTCTCTACTAAAAATACAAAAAATTAGCCGGGTGTGTTGGCAGGCGCCTGTAGTCCCAGCTACTTGGGAGGCTGAGGCAGGAGAATGGCGTGAACCCAGGAGGTGGAGCTTGCAGTGAGCCGAGATTGTGCCACTGTACTCCAGCCTGGGCGACAGAGCAAGACTCCGTCTCAAAAAAAAAAAAAAAAAACAAAATTAGCCGGGCGTGATGGCACATGCCTGTTATCTCAGCTACTCATGAGGCTGAGGCAGGAGAATCTCTTGAACCCGGGAGGCAGAAGTTGTGGTGAGCTGAGATTGCACCATTGCACTCCAACCTGGGCAACAAGAGGGCAATTCCATGTCAAAAATAAAACGCCGTCTCAAAAAAAAAAAGTTTTAGGGCCGAGCGTGGTGGCTCATGCCTGTAATCCCAACACTTTGGGAGGCCAAGGCGGGAGGATCACCTGAAGTTCAGGATTTCAAGAGCAGCCTAGCCAACATGGTGAAACCCTGTCTCTACTGAAAACAAAATACAAAATTAACTGGGCATGGTGGCAGGCGCCTGTAATCCCAGTTACTTGAGAGCCTGAGGCAGGAGAATCGCTTGAACCCAGAAGGTAGAGATTGCAGTGAGCTGAGATCATGCCACTGGACTCCAGCCTGGATGACAGAGTGCGACTGTGTCTTAAAAAAAAAACAAAAAGTTTAGAGCAGGAATGAAAGGAAGTAAAGTACACTTGGAAGAGGGCCAAACGGGCAACTTGAGAGATCCAAGTGTGTTGTCTGTCCTTTAACTTGGTGTTTTATATGTTGGCATGCTTCAAGGGATTATGTTTTTCCTCCCCTGGTTCTTCCCTTGGGGTGGGCTGTCTGCATGTGCAGTGACCTGCCAGCACTTGGGAGGGGTCGCACGCGCAGTGTGTTTACTGAAGTTGTATACGTGCTCACTTGAGGCGTTTTTCCCTTACCAGTCGAGCATTCCTAGAAGTAGTTCATCTACCGATTTAAACACCGCCACTTTGCCTCTTAGTGTGCATGCTTGAGCCCACTTGCCCAGCTCCTGAGATCTTATTGGGAAGCTGCTAATCACCAGCTTTACGTGTTTTCTATCTATTAAGAGCATGCCTTTCTCTGTTGCCGACTACAACCAATTATTATTTTAGAGAGATGGTTGAACAACCACCTGACCATCACCTGATGGTCACCTGACATTCTTGGAGGTGACCATCAGGTGATGTGTAGGTGGGCAGGGCCTCTCATGCCCTGCTCATGTCTGCCTAACTACCTACTGTAACATTATGATAAATATTCAAGAAGCAGTTTCTGCCTGCTTTGCAGGATTGACTACTCTCAGTTGATGTACTCTCAGTTTCAAAGTGATGGAGATCCAGTATAACATAACTGATAATCACTGAATGTTTGTAGGAAGATTACTTGCTTTTAATAGTCTGAAAATAGATGATTTTAGTGTTTGGATAGTTTTTACTACTTTAAGGGAAAAATACAACTATAACCTGAGTGTAATCTTTCACAGTTTTAAAAATAGTATGAACAGCATCATTTACTCAAAAAATGAAAATTTAGGCTGGGTGTGGTGGCTCATGCCTGTAATCCCAACACTTTGGGAGGCTGAGTGGAAGGATCGCTTGAGCCCAGCAGTTCAAGACCAGCCTGGGCAATGTAGTGAGACACCATGTCTACAGATAATTTTAAAAATTAGCTGGGCATGGTGGTGCATACCTGTGGTCCCAGCTACTTAGAAGGCTGAGGTGAGAGGATTGCTTGAGCCTGGGAGGTCCAGGCTGCAGTGAGCTTTGTATGCATCACTGCACTCCAACCTGGGTGACAGCAAGATCCTGTCTCAAAAAACAAAAATTTTAGCAAATCACAAACAAATTATGTATTTTCTCAGTACTGGCCTACCAGTAACTCATTGCTGGATGGATACAAATAGATATTTGAACCTAAGAAAGTACAATTAGATACATCTCAGATCAGAAATTCATGTTATATTTTCCAAAACTTTTTGAATTATGGCCAGGCGCGGTGACTCACGCCTGTAATCTCAGCACTTTGGGAGGCCAAGGAGGGCGGATCACTTGAGGCCAGGAGTTCAAGACAAGCCTGGCCAACATGGCAAAACACTGTCTCTACTAAAATACAAAAAATTAGCTGGGCATGGTGGTGCGCACCTGTAGGCCCAGCTACTCAGAAGGTGGAGGCACAAGAATTGCTTGAACCAGTGAGGCAGAGGTTGCAATGAGCCGAGATTGTACCACTGCACTCCAGCCTGGGCAACAGAGCAAGACTCTGTTTCAAAAAAAAAAAAAGACCAAGTGCAGTGGCTCACACCTCTAATCCCAACACTTTGGGAGGCTGAGGTGGGCAGATCAAAAGGTCAGGAGATCGAGACCATCCTGGCTAACACAGTGAAACCCCTTCTCTACTAGAAATACAAAAAATTAGCCAGGCGTGGTGGCGAGCGCCTGTAGTCCCAGCTACTTGGGAGGCTGAGGCAGGAGAATGGCATGAAGCCAGGAGGCAGAGCTTGCAGTAAGCCAAGATCGCGCCACTGCACTCCAGCCTGGGCAACAGAGCGAGACTCCATCTCAAGAAAAAAAAAAGTCTCTCTCACTTTCAGTCTCTCCAAACTCCTCATAAATTATAATTAAGTTTCCTTTACTGGACCTACCTTGATTTCCAATGCAGTAAGCAGCTCTATTATTTATGCTAGCATAATTATACTATTGCTAATCCAAAATATCTGTAAATTTATTTATTTTTTTATTTTTTATTTTTTTGAGATGGAGCCACCTCTCTTGGACGGTGGCTCATGCCTGTAATTAACTAAAAAAAAAAAAGTCTAGCCAGAGAGACTTTAATTCTAGTTTGGCCCTAGAATCATTAGTGCCAGTTATGAGAGTACAGGAAATTAGCCTCTCTGATTCTGTTGGTTTTCTTCATGGACTGAGAAATGGAAGTATCATGGTTTTGTTTTGCTTTTTGTTTCCTTTTTCCACTTACCTTAGGATTTGAAACAGCCCATGGCTGAAAGGAAATCTCAGCTGGATGCTCTTGCTTTTGATGTTCAGTTCTTTATCTCGGAACATGCCCAGGACTTGTCCCCTCAGCAGAATCGACAGATGCTGAGGCTTCTGAATGAACTGCAGAGGTCCTTCCAGGAAATTTTGGAACAGACTGCAGCTCAGGTGGATGCCTTGCAGGGCCATCTTCAACAGATGGAGCAGGAGGCCCTGGTGAAGGTCAGACTGAACCAGCAGCTGGGCTCAGTTTGTCTGTGGGGATGTCCTCTGTCATTGGGTTTTCTGGCCAGACTCTGTGCATCATGATTGCAGGAGCTTGGGTTTACCAGTTTTGAAATTTCGTGTCATGCAGGCCAGTATGGTTCTAGTCCAGGAGGCACCTGTTCTGGCTGTTTTTCTTGCCATGTCTTTGGTTTTATGTATGTGTGAGAGAATGTATGTGTTGACATGTGTATACATATGCAAGTGTTTTCTTTTAGTGAGACTTTTCCTTCACTGCATCTCATTGTCTCTGACTTTCAAATGAAAATCATATATCTAGTCCTTTCCCTACTACTTTCTCCTTTAGCATTGTTTTGAGGGCTCGTAAGAACATCTAGATACTCTGAGCTCTTGAGGAGAAGCGTTCTGAAATTAGTTTCATTCTATTTAATCTATTTCAAATGATTTACAGTAAGGTTCCCTGACAATCCTTAAGTGGCTGAGAAGGAAATTTTTATTAGAATTGTATTAATTTTTGGCTCTTTAAAAATTAATATTATTTTCTTGCACCTTTCCTCACACTGTAGTGCCCAGTGCTTATTCAATCATGGAAAACAGTATGTAGAAGCAGGCATGATACTAAAACAAACAAACAATCAAAAAACTAACCATCCTACCATCTTCCATCACAACTCACTTCTTGCAAAGCTCAGCTCAACATAATTGCATAAATAATAACATTAAAACCTTAGAATACCTAGAATGGTGTTCATGCCATTTCTGCTATTTGAATAGTAAGTTGGCATATAACAAGATAATATTAGAGTTGTCATTATCACCATACAATTTGCCTCAAGGGCTCCTTTATTAAATATTATGCAAAAAATTGAGCTTTTGAGTCAGACTTTAAGGGAATTGGAATTAGGGTAGTTTGTGCCATATGTCCCCTTTTACTGTCTCATTTTTTCAACTGTATTGAAATTGAGATATACTAATGGAAAGCCTTAGGTTACCTTCGAAAACTGAGCATGTGCAATGCTCTCATTCGGGAGTTTATATAGCATGATATAACCTTTGGATAATTAATGAAGTAAAATTCGTCTGAGCCACCTTAAGACAAGACCCAGCCCAGATTCAGGGTAGATGCCTGAGCTGCAGCAGGTGATAGAACTGCATGTGAACATTCTCCCTGAGCATGTAATTAATTCCACAATGCTTATTAACCTTGTTATTGTCAGAAATGCTCTGCTTCTCTCAATATTTCCCCTGAATGTTTGTGTATGTCTCTGTGTTAACTTGTTTGCTTTGCTTTTTTCAGATTCAGTCTGCACCCATCCTAACCCATGAAGATCCTGTTTTACAGCTGAAGAGCTCTTAGGAGTTCTCTTCCAGAGCCCTTCTATTTGTCCTAAAGAGGGGGAGAGAGGGCCAATTGGGCACCTGTTTGTAAGTGCAGGTGACTAAAGCGCCATCAGAAGGTAGAAACTGGTGGAAAATGGTTTTAGAAGGATGGTCAGGAGAACACATCATGCTCAATTGCTCAGTCAGGTGCTTCAGTGTCATACAACTGAGATAAAATCTAGAGAAAGGATCAGGCACAGAAACATATTCCCTCTCTCTCCTTGGGCCCGACCTGTTCCTTTGATACTAGTGTAGACACCTAAAGGACTGAGCCAGTTGCTATTCTTGGGCACTTTCCTTCTCAAAATAGCCAAATCTAGCCCTTCATGCCTGGCGTGTAATCATTTTATTTAATGAGTCTCTGGATTGATGAGATATTTGATTTATAAAGTCAGCTCAATTATTAAGAAGCTCAATTAACTTATGAATTATCCAGGTCTTTGATTTTTCTTTCTACTCCAATTCTTCTACTTTTGCATATTATGTAGGAAGTCTCTGGTTCTAGTGGAGGAATTGATCAGAACCACTGAATTATTATCATTACCACTATCGTGTGGATTTCAAGCATCTGGGCTCTTTCTTCTCTATTTCCAAGATAATAGCAGCAGTCTGGTGAAGGAGCCCCCAAACCAAAACCTGAACTAGAAGCATTCTCATAATTATCCTGATTATTATCCAATCCATAGACCCAGATCAATGGACTGTCCAAATGAGGGGAGCTTTCCGAATATGACTTCTGTGTCTTTTCCTATTCTAGTCTCCCATCAACGTTTCCATCCTTGAGATATAACCTTCTTGTTTTACATTTCAGGAGTTTCTTGTATTTGTAAAATGTGAATTAGTAAATGTTTTTTGACCCCTTTGCATTTTAATTAGACCCTGCAGAAACAACAAAATACCTGTCACCAGCAACTGGAGGATCTTTGCAGTTGGGTAGGACAGGCAGAAAGAGCACTGGCAGGCCACCAAGGCAGAACCACCCGGCAGGATCTCTCTGCTTTGCAGAAGAACCAAAGTGACTTGAAGGTCAGTGTGAATCCGTCGGTTTTGACACAAAGTCTCACTCTATCGCTCAGGCTGGAGTACAGTGGCATTATCTTGGTTCACTGCAGTTTCGACCTCCTGGGCTCAGGCAATCCTCCCACCTCAGCCTACCCAGGGACTGGTACAAAGTCATGAGCCACTATGTCCTCATTTTTTAATTTATTTTGTAGAGATGGGGTATCACTATGTTGCCAAAGCTGGTCTCGAACTCTGGGCTCAAGCAATCCTCCTACCTTGGCCTTAGCCTCTCAAAATGTTAGGATAACGGGCATGAGCCACCATGCCTGGCGATGTTTTCATTCCTTCGACAAATATTTAGTGCTTAAGGGTTAGCAATAATGGTAAACAGATATCATCCCTGGCCTTGTGAAGCACACAGTCTAGCAGGGCATACAGAAATTTTACAGATTATTATAAAAATGAACATAAAATTATTAACTGTTATATCTGTGAAGGAAAACTCATATGAGAACATATAGCAGAGAGACCCAATCTAGAGTAGAATTTCAGAAAAGATTATCTTGAAGAATTGTCACCTAAACTTGAGAAATGAAAGATATGTAGGGGTTAATGCATGAAGAGGTAGGAGGAGGAAGAGAACATACCAGGCAGAGGCTTATGTATTGGTCTTGAGGTGGGAATGGTATTGAGCACAACATATTCAAGAGCTGAAAGAAAGCTAGTTCAATTGGACTGCAAAGAACAAGAGGAAAATTAGGGAAAGTTGAAGTTGGAGGGTTAAGTGGGACCTATATCACACAGGACCCTGTAGGCCACATTAAGGATAAAGAGTGATACCCAAGAGAGTATAAAGGCCCATCAGGCCTCAACTGTGCTAAGATCATGTTGTCAACAATTCTTTATGGAAAGAATGATCCCTTTGAGGATAATGCATTGCAAAATGAAAAATCTCTCATGCTTATGTTTGTGGACAACCTTCTTTTTTGGCTTCACTAAATACTTGCTTAGAAAATGAAATAAAATTTCTTTGCATTGGTTTAAGCCTAAACCTGAAAAAAATTGTAGTCAGGGACTATATACGGGACTATATGTCATCCTAGCCACTCCATCTTTATACCATTAGAGGACTTAGAAGCATGAAAGTTGAAGGCTCTGCCATTCCTATTTTCTTGTGTTAAGGATTTACAGGATGACATTCAGAATCATGCCACCTCATTTGCCGCTGTTGTCAAGGACATTGAGGGGTTCATGGAAGAGAATCAGACCAAGCTGAGCCCACATGAGTTGACAGCTCTTCGGGAAAGCTTCATCAGGCTAAGGAGCAATATGAGGCACTCCGGGAACAGACACGGGTGGCCCAGAAGGAGCTGGAGGAAGCAGTGACCTCTGCCTTACAGCAGGAGACTGAAAAGGTAATAAACTGCTATGACACTTGATAGTTTTCAAAAAAGAATTTTGGTACCAACACAAAAGACAATGAGGGGAAAACAGTCTTATAGCATGCACAGAATCATGAGAAAGGGCTACTTCAGGAGCTAGTCTGGTTTTTGTTTTTTGAGATGGAATCTCTGTCACCCAGGCTGGAGTGCAGTGTCATGATCTCGGCTTACTGCAACCTCTGCCTGCCGGGTTCAAGTGATTCTCCTGCCTCAGCCTCAGCCTCCCAAGTAGCTGGGATTACAGGTGCCCGTCACCACACCTAGCTAATTTTTGTATTTTTAGTAGAGATGGGATTTCACCAGGTTGGCCAGGCTGGCTAGTCTGTATTTTTACAAGAATCTTTATTTTTACAAGAAACGTCCAGGAGGAGTTTGTAAAGGAGTTTGTCAGTACAGTTGGTAAAAAGTACATATTCCTCCCCCGACCCCAAAACACCTTGCTATCTGTATACTCAGTCCTCTAATTGAAAAATATCAGAAAGAACTTAGTGAGGAAGGGTATTATTATGGGGAGGAAAAAAGCAAATGGCTTTTTTTTTGAGACAGAGTTTTGCTGTGTTGCCGAGACTGGAGTACAGTGGTGCAATCTTAGCTCACTGCAGCCTCCACCTTCTGGGTTCAAGTGATTCTCGTGCCTCAGCCTCCTGAGTAGCTGGGACTACAGGCGCATGCCACCACACCCAGCTAAATTTTGTATTTTTAGTAGAGTTTAGGGTTTCACCATGTTGACGAGGCTGGTCTCAAACTCCTGACCTCAAGTGATTCTCCTGCCTCGGCCTCTCAAAGTGCTGGGATTACAGGTGTGAGCCACTGTGCCCGGCCAAATGACGTATTTTAATATGAATCTAGACTGGTGATCTAAGAGTACTAGGGAAAAATATCTATGAAGTCTTAGTGAGCCAAAAGTTGTCCCTGAAGTGCCTCTATAGTTACAGTGGGAATCGTGGCACTGGGATAAACCAAAGAGAAGCCAAAGTCTCAAATGGTCTTCTGCACCCCACTCAACATTGGCGGATTGAATTTGAATCTTTTGCTTAGCCTTGGATGCGGACACTAATGAGGAAAGTAGAGAACATGGAAAAGAAAAATAAATTACCTGAAGATGAATTTTTTTTTTTTTTTGAGACAGTCTCGCTCTGTCGCCCAGGCTGGAGTACAGTGGTGCAATCTTGGCTCACTGCAAGCTCCGCCTCCCAGGTTCACGCCATTCTCCTGCCTCAGCCTCCCGAGTAGCTGGGACTACAGGCGCTCGCCACCTCGCCCGGCTAATTTTTTGTATTTTTTTTAGTAGAGACGGGGTTTTACCATGTTAGCCAGGACGGTCTCGATCTCGTGACCTCGTGATCTGCCCGCCTCGGCCTCCCGAAGTGCTGGGATTACAGGCGTGAGCCACTGTGCCCGGCCCTGGAGATGAATTTTGAAATAGATAAATATATAACTTGGCATAATCTATTTAATTTATTGAAATACATGTAGAGCCAGTAAATAGAATTTCAAAGGCAAGTTGAAGAATTAAATGTTTCCCTGTAGCCTCAGGTGAGAGAAAAAATTTAAAAAGATCTACATGTTCTGTTTAGTTGAGGAAAGGATGAAAGAAGTTTGTCTTTCCTTTAGGAAAGAGCAGCCAGGTAATTGAATGTGACCATGCTATTTCTTACCCTACCAAGCCAGTCCAGCACTTCTGTGTACCTTGAAAGATTCTGTGAAGCATTGATGAGGTGACAGGACTAAATGATCTCTTAATAAAATATTTCTGAATCCTAAGATTTGTTTTGTTTTGAGACAGAATATTGCTGTGTCACCCAAGCTGGAGTGCAGTGGCACGATCTTGGCTCACTGCATCCTCCACCTCCCAGGTCCAAATGATACTCGTGCCTCAGCCTCCTGAGTAGCTGGGTCTACAGGTGTGCACCACCACACCCAGATAATTTTTTGTATTTTTAGTAGAGACGGGGTTTCACCATGTTGACCAGGCTGGTCTCAAACTCCTGATCCTCGGGTGATCCACCAGGCCTCCCAAAGTGCTGGGATAACAGGCATGAGCCACTGTGTCCTGCCTCTTTTTTTTTTTGTTTTTTAAGCAGTAAGATATAATGAAATGTAGAGATATTTTTAATAATTTTTCAAAAGATTTTAAAAGATGTGAATTCTCTTTTGTATGTGCAAAGACTGTTTATACCCAGTCTTAGAATTAGCATAAAATTATCTCCTCCCCTTTACCCCATTGCTTAACCTGTGGTTGTATGATTGAGTATGTAAAGCCTTCTCACTAGACAACCTCTGTGACTTCAGAGTAAAGCAGCAAAGGAACTGGCAGAGAACAAGAAGAAAATCGATGCTCTCCTGGATTGGGTAACTTCAGTAGGATCATCTGGTGGACAGCTGCCGACCAACCTTCCAGGAATGGAGCAGCTCTCGAGAGCTAGTTTGGAGAAAGGAACCTTGGACACCACTGATGGTTACATGGGGGTGAATCAAGCCCCAGAGAAACTGGACAAGCACTGTGAGAAGATGAAGGTAAGGGTGTTAGCTTATCCTCACTATGCTAGAGAAATCTCTCCTGCCCTGAGCAAGTAACCACAATCATCTTGCCCCTAAATCCAGTGAGAACCTCTCAGTTTGTGTCTTCTTTGATGTCTCAGCAGCTTTGACACTGTTGGCCACTTCTTGAAATACTTTGTCCCTTGGTTTCCATACTGCTACTTTGCCCTGACCATCTTTCTTACTTTCCCCGGCCAGCTTTTCAAATACTGATGTTTCCAGGTGTATCCTAGGCCCTCTTTTTATCTTTCAGAACATACTTTCCTTGGGCAGTCTCATCTACTCACAACACTGTAATTGCCATTTGCACTAATGAATTCTGTGTATGCATTTCCTTCTAGCCCTGATTCCTGTCCTGAGTGTCAAACCAGTATATAAATCTGTCTGCCTATTTGCAACTTGAGCCCACAAGCACATCAGCCTGAAAATGGAACTCCTGTTTCCTATGATACTCCTCCCACAATCAAACATTCTCTTTCCTTTATTCCCACTTCATTGTCTGAACTGGACATCATCCTAGATTCCATTCTCTCTCTCACTCTCCCACGTCAAATCAGGCATCAGATCTCATGCTAATTATATTTCTTTCAAAGTCAGCTACACTTCTTCATCTTTATTGAGATATTATTGTAGTTTAGAACCACTGTCTGCTTTCACTGCTATTATTATAGTAGCTTCTACTGGTCTTCTTGCCTCTTGGTTTTTACCTTCCAGTCCATTCTCCTTACTACTAAGGAATCGTTCTGAAATGCCATATCCTTGCTTAACCCTTTTTATGATTACCTGTTGCCTTCAAGATTACATGGTTAACTCTCCTCTCAGCCCCTACCCACTGGGATCTAGTCTACTTATTTGGCCTTATCTGTCACCTTCCTTTATACTTGAGCATCTGCTTATATTGATTCCTTTCAGTTTATTGGCTAAACTGTGCTCTCACTTTCCTCTGGGCCTTTATATGCTCTTGGAACTTACTTGCTTCTCCATTGCATAAAGTAAGGGAGGGGCCCAGCTATTGGTTAATTTTTACTCATTCTTCAGATCTCAGCTTAGAGTTCACTTCCCCTAGGAAGCCCATATTCATCACCACTTACTCACCAAAGTTAGGGTATATATTCCCCCCATATGCTCTTCTTTCTCTCTCTCTCTCCTTTTTTTTTTAAAGACGGAGTCTTGCTCTGTTACCCAGGCTGGAGTGCAGTGGCATGATCTCGGCTCATCGCAACCTCCATCCCCTGGAGTCAAGCGATTCTTATGCATCAGCCTCCCAAGTAGTTAGGATTACAGGCACGTGCCACCATGCCTAGCTAAGTTTTTTTTTTTTTTTTTTTTTTTTTTTTGAGGCGGAGTCTCGCTCTGTCGCCCAGACTGGAGTGCAGTGGCGCAACCTCGGCTCACTGCAAGCTCCGCCTCCCGGGTTCACGCCATTCTCCTGCCTCAGCCTCCGAGTAGCTGGGACTACAGGCGCCCGCCACCTCGCCCGGCTAGTTTTTTGTATTTTTAGTAGAGACGGGGTTTCACCATGTTAGCCAGGATGGTCTCGATCTCCTGACCTCGTGATCCGCCCGTCTCGGCCTCCCAAAGTGCTGGGATTACAGGCTTGAGCCACCGCGCCCGGCCGCTAAGTTTTGTATTTTTAGTAGAGATGGGGTATCACTATGTTGGCCAGACTGGTCTCAAACTCCTGACCTCGGGTGATTTGCTCACCTCCCAAAGTGCTAGGATTACAGGTGCCCAGCCTATAAGCTCCTCTTATACCCTTTCCTACCTTGTAACATTTCTCATTCTATATTGTTTTGTTGTCTGTATTGCCCTCTAGATGCTAGGCTTGAAAACACGCACTGTTTCTTACAGGCTTCCTGTTCTGTAACAAAACAAAACAAAAAAGCAGAAGTCACTTCTTACTGTTTATTGCTACTCATTTATTTATTCATTTAGCAATGACTGAATAGCTGCCATATGCCAGGAATTAGAAATAAGCCAGTGAGTCAACCCAGTAAACCATCTTCAAGGGCATCAACTGGCGTATACAGGCACATTCTATTGAATGATTGAAAGAAGATTACATATTTAGGACACTTACAACACAGGGATCATATATTTTAGTGGTGGCACCTTTGTAGAAAGAATATTGGCTTAGTTGGAATACTTGTGTTGAGTGGCCTGTGTGGACCATTGTCATATTTTATATTAATAGGATTTCTGCCTCTTGCATTACGCTTTTGGAAGGTCCATCATAATGTGTTCCCCAAAGCCCTGGTAGTCTTATAAGAGGACAGAGCAAAAATGGTTCTGCTGTCATAGGGTGCTTCTGACACCTTTTGCTGGCAGCAGTCAACCTAACCAAGTGGTATCTCCCTTCCAGGAAGGAAACTGCCTTATGGGTAGGTGAGTTGGAGGGTGAGAATGGAGGACACCTGAGTGATATACAGACAAAGTTGTAGTACTGTTCCTGTTTCACTATCTAATTGAGCCAGATATATTTGTCATTCCAGCTTTCTTTTTTTTTTCCTTCTGCTTTTTTTTTTTTTTGAGACGGAGTCTCGCTCTGTCGCCCAGGCTGGAGTGCAGTGGCGCGATCTCGGCTCACTGCAAGCTCCGCCTCCCGGGTTTCCGCCATTCTCCCGCCTCAGCCTCCGAGTAGCTGGGACTACAGGCGCCCGCCACCGCGCCCGGCTAGTTTTTTGTATTTTTAGTAGAGACGGGGTTTCACCGTGTTAGCCAGGAGGGTCTCGATCTCCTGACCTCGTGATCCACCCGCCTCAGCCTCCCAAAGTGCTGGGATTACAGGCTTGAGCCACCGCGCCCGGCCTCTCTGCTTTTTTTTTTACTTTTTTTTGTTTTGTTTTGAGACAGAGTCTCACTCTGTCACCAGGCTGGAGTGCAGTAGCACAATCTCAGCTCACTGCAACCTCCGCCCCCCGGGTTCAAGCCATTCTCCTGCCTTAGCCTCTCGAGTAGCTGGGATTACAGGCACACACCACCATGCCCAGCTAATTTTTGTATTTTTAGTAGAGACAGAGTTTCACCATGTTGGCCAGCATGGTCTCGATCTCTTGACCTCGTGATCCACCCGCCTTGGCCTCCCAAAGTGCTGGGATTAGAGGCATGAGCCACTGCGCTCAACTGTTTTTTCTTTTGTAAAGAGATGAGGCCTCACTTTGCCACCCAGGCTGAAGTGCAGTGGTACGATCATAGCTCACTGTAACCTTCAAGTCCTGGGCTCCAGTAATCCTCTGAAGTAGCTAGGACTACAGGTGTACACTCACCATGCCTCATTCATTTTTTTTTTTTTTTTTTTTAAGAGACAGTTTTGCTATGTTGTTGCTCAGGCTGGTCTCAAAAACCTAGCTTCAACCTCCTAGTCACTCAGCTTTCTTGAAATGATGTGGGAAGCTGAGGCGATCAGGTTGCTGTTGATACAGGCTAAAAGTAGACGATGCTCAGTAGTCCTTCTCTAAGTAGTGGCATAAACAGTATAGGTAGTCAGGAATACTGACAACTCCCACTGTCTTCTAGATTCGGGAAGAACATCTTATGTTTCAAAACAGAAACTCACAGCTCTCCTCAAAGAACTCATATTCCGTTGGAAAAGAAAGAAGTTCTGTTTATAAGCACATAGACAAAGTACATAAAAATAGAAAGTACCAATTACTTATTATTACGCAGAAATACAGTTTACTCTCTAATTTTCGAATTAATTTTCCATGGCCTTTCCTAGTAGGGACAGTCTTCATGGACACATGAGTGACAGTTAAGAACTTGCATTTTTTTTTTTTTGAGATAGAGTCTCAGTCCGTTGCCAGGCTGGAGTGCAGTGGCATGATCTCGGCTCACTGCAACCTCTGCCTCCCAAGTTCAAGCAATTCTCCTGCCTCAGCCTCCCAAGTAGCTGGGATTACAGGCACGTGCCACCATGCCCAGCTAATTTTTGTATTTTTAGTAGAGACGGAGTTTCACCATGTTGGCCAGCATGGTCTCGATCTCTTGACCTCGTGATCCACCCGCCTTGGCCTCCCAAAGTTCTGGGATTACAGGCATGAGCCACCGTGCCTGGCCAAACTTGCAATTTTTATTTTGTCGTATGTATGATTTATTCAGCTACCCTTCCACTAATGTAGATGATTATTAGTTGTCCATTTGTATAGTTTAGCTAAGAGAGTCAGGTTTGAGTTGCAGTTCTGTTCCTTAACAAACTGCATGACCTTAGTCAAGTCTTTTTGGTATTCAGTTAATCCTTTTTTTTTTCTTTTTTTTTTTTGAGACGGAGTCTCGCTCTTCTTGCCTAGGCTGGAGTGCAATGGCATGATCTTGGCTCACTGCAACCTCCGCCTCCTGGGTTCAAGTGATTCTCCTGCCTCAGCCTCCTGAGTAGCTAGGACTACAGGCACGCACCACCACACCCAGCTAATTATGTATTTTTGGTAGAGATGGGATTTCACCATGTTTGGTCAGGCTGGTCTTGAACTCCCGACCTCAGATGATCCGCCTGCCTCGGCCTCCCAAAGTTCTGGGATTACAGGCGTGAGCCACTGCACCCGGCCGGTATTCACTTATTCTTAATATGGGTATTATATTGTCTACCTATATTATAGGTTGTGCCACAAAGCAAATGAGATAATATATGTAAAATCTCTTTGAAAACCATAAAGTCCTATACATGTCAGTTCAGAGGGGATTGGCATGTGGCGTACTATTTAGAGAGTGACTGATATTGATGATTTCTGAGCAGCTGGAAAAGTGGTCTATTGAGTAGAGATAGAGACCTCTCCCTACTTCTAGCTTATATGTAGATGGTCCTTAAAGATTATAAGTACAATTTAAGAGTCAGCATCTAAATTAAAGGGCTATACCTAAAACAAGGGGCTGAACTGAATAAAATGAAGTTAACGGAAAAATGTGACATGCAGCAAAACTGAGAGAGGTATATGACTTGACAGCAATGTGGGTGAAAAGACCAAGGCTTAATGTGAGCAGATCTCACATGGAGTATGCAGTCCAGTCTTGTATACCTCAAATTATTGTGGATTCCCTACTGATTGTCCTTTGTTTGGGGGGATATTTTTTTTTACCGGGCCCGTCACCAAGAATTGCTGTCCCAGCAGCAATATTTCATTCTGGCCACCCAGTCAGCTCAGGCCTTCCTGGATCAGCATGGCCACAATCTCACACCTGAGGAACAACAGATGCTGCAAGAAAAGCTGGGAGAGCTAAAGGAGCAATATTCTACTTCCCTGGCCCAATCAGAGGCAGAACTGAAGCAGGTGCAGACACTTCAGGATGAGTTGCAGAAATGTCTGCAGGATCATAGAGAGTTTGAAAGCTGGTTGGAACGATCTGAGAAAGAGCTGGAGAACATGCATAAGGGAGGCAGCAGCCCCGAGGCCCTTCCCTCCCTGCTGAAGCGGCAAGGAAGCTTCTCAGAGGATGTCATTTCCCACAAAGGAGACTTGAGATTTGTGACTATCTCAGGACAGAAAGTCTTGGACACGGAAAACAGTTTTAAGGAAGGCAAAGAACCATCAGAAATTGGAAACTTAGTAAAGGACAAGTTGAAGGATGCAACAGAAAGGTACACTGCTCTCCACTCAGAGGTAAGGGGGCAGTTCCTGGCATCTTTGTGAAACAATCATGGCAGCCCTCACACAATGTAGGTAGTGTCTGGGGCTCAGAATAAGAACCCCAGGACACAGTAAGAGAGCTGATTTATACTTGAACCATGGGCAGAAGGTCTTCACAGACAATGCAAAAAATGTAACATACATAGGTATTAGCCCAAAGGCCTGATAGCTAGCTAATACCTAATACCTAGCACTGGCAGGAGTATGTCACACTGATGATGAAGGTGGAAGTATTCACCTTCCTGTATCCTGACTAGCAGACTTGGGCTCCCAAGAGACATAGCACACAGAGGAAATTTAAACCAACTGCACAGTTTTTATTTCTGGACAGAGCATCTAGGGTATATCCTTACCTTCCTTCCTATCTAAAGAACTTCCTCTTTCTTCTAAAGTTTAGAATCCAGTCAGCTCTTCTTACCTGTCTTATGCCTTCTGCCAACACTTCTAATCCCCAAGAAAGAACACTTTTTGCACTTCTTAACCCCTACCTTTGTCTGCAACCTGCTGTTCATTTCTTTGGGGGCTTGTCATATATCTCATTAAATTTTCCTGGATATGTAAGAAGGTCGAGGTGGATAATATGCAGCAAACAGTGGGGACCCACACTTATAGATCATTGCTACCCATCTATCCATGGGTTCTGGCACTACCCTTATCTGAAGTTACAGTGAGTTCTCTGTAATAAAGCCAGGCCTCTTTCTTTGGGCAACTGCTGCCTTTGGCCTGACCTTGCTTAAGTCTGCTTACCTTCCTTTCTTTGGCACAGTGTACACGATTAGGATCTCACCTGAATATGCTGTTAGGCCAGTATCATCAATTCCAAAACAGTGCTGACAGCCTGCAGGCCTGGATGCAGACTTGTGAGGCCAATGTGGGGAAGCTCCTCTCAGATACAGTTGCCTCCGACCCTGGAGTTCTCCA
This sequence comes from Trachypithecus francoisi, assembly GCF_009764315.1. Taxonomy (NCBI): domain Eukaryota; kingdom Metazoa; phylum Chordata; class Mammalia; order Primates; family Cercopithecidae; genus Trachypithecus; species Trachypithecus francoisi. The sequence continues at coordinate 85,304,409 of NW_022681457.1, read as the reverse complement.
GCAGCAGCTTGCAACAACAAAGGTAAGTCAGGATACAGGCTGTGTTGTGGTGTCAAGACCTAGTATTCCATGGCGTAAAGGACTCCAAAATAAAGCAAATGCTTACATAAAATAAAGGCAGTAGTTGGGATGCCTGGGACGAGATCTGAGTGCTAAATACTTGCTTCTAATTTATGGCTATGGGTAAACTTAGAATTTTTCTGTGAAGCTGTTCAATAGCTCCAGATTCCTAGAATCAGCTTTGATTACTTACTTAGATGGTTTTTTTGTTTGTTTGTTTTTTTCATGGACAAGCAGCAGTTGCAGGAGGAATTGGCTGAGCACCAAGTACCTGTGGAAAAACTCCAAAAAGTAGCTCGTGACATAATGGAAATTGAAGGGGAGCCAGCCCCAGACCACAAGCATGTTCAAGAAACTACAGGTATAAAGCAGCAACAGTATAATAGTACTCCCTTAATTCCTAGTATGTACCTCTGTTCTGCAATATGTCACATTGGGTTGTGCAAATATCTGTGGTGCCAGGCTAGAGGCTGAGAATGTAAACATGAATAGACATAGATTGTCATCAAAGAGCTCATCCTCTAATGAACTTTATTCTTGCACCATTGAAGGACCTTCACAATCTGGCTTCAGTCCCTTTTCCCCAGGCATCTATCTTCTAGCCACACCTACTTCTTTTCTTTCCCAAGTAAACCACTTACATGGTATTACCCCTGAAGTTTTTCCTGTTGCTCAGCTGCTAACATTTATTGGATGCTTACAAAGCATGGTGAAATCTTGCCCGTGCTTCAAGATGTCACCATGCTTTGTATACAGGCCTGGCGTGGTGGCTCACGCCTGTAATCCCAGCAGTTTGAGAGGCTGAGGCAGGTGAACCACGAGGTCAGGAGATCGAGACCATCCTGGCCAACAAGGTGAAACCCTGTCTCTACTAAAAATACAAAAAATAAAAAAAATTAGCCGGGCATGGTGGCGGGCGCCTGTAATCCCAGCTACTCCAGAGGCTGAGGCAGGAGAATAGCGTGAGCCCGGCAGGTGGAGCTTGCAGTGAGCTGAGATTACATCACTGCACTCCAGCGTGGGCAACAGAGCGAGACTCCATTTCAAAAAAAAAAAAAATATATATATATATATATAATGCTTGAAAATTGCTGCGAGAGTATATTTTAAATGTTTTCACCACAAAAAACTGATAATTATGTGAGGTAATGCATGTGTTAAATAGCTTGACTTAGCCATTCCACTCCTCAAAAGAAACGAAAGATAATTATTCTTCCTTCTGGGCTTCTCAAGGACAGTACTTCTAGTATTAATATACCACTTAAGATTTTATTTTTATCATTAATTATGATGTGTCTTCCTCTGCCTATGCTCTGTTTCAGAGTCTTTAAGTTGTAGATGTCAGATAAGATACATCAATATCTTTAGTCCTCAGCATCTAGTACGATTTCTGGTTCTTTGTATGTGTTAAATAACTAATGCTTATTGAACTTGGCTCTAACACTAATTCATTTCAAGCTTATTTCTTCCATTGGTCTTAATGTCAATTATTATTACAATTACTATGTTCAATGTAGGACTGGGCATGGTGGCTCATGCCTGTAATCCAGGCACTTTAGGAGGCTGAAGTAGGAAGATTGCTTGAGGCCAGGAGTTCAAGACCAGTGTGGGCAACATATTGAGACCACATCCCTATAAAAAAATTGATGAATAGTAAAGATTTTAAATGAGCAATTTAAATACAGTCTTTAAAAGCATAATACAAAAATTGTCTCCACTCTTTCTTTTCATGGCCTGATTTTTCAGATTCCATACTCAGCCACTTCCAAAGCCTCTCCTATAGCCTGGCTGAGCGATCTTCTCTGCTGCAGAAAGCAATTGCCCAATCTCAGAGTGTCCAGGAAAGCCTGGAGAGCCTGTCACAGTCTATTGGGGAAGTTGAACAAAACCTGGAAGGGAAGCAGGTGGCATCACTCTCATCAGGAGTCATCCAGGAAGCCTTAGCCACAAATATGGTAAGACCTGTGTCCCAAGAGCTGGCATAGAGGGTATGTTTGCTATGTGCCATCATTATATAATGTTGAAAAAGTAACAAGAGAGAACTTAACATCTGCGAATCATCTAATAAGATTTAGAAATGATAACTAATCCATGTAAAGATATTTCTACCCATTGAGCTGGAATGAAAGTGGTGATAGCAAAATCATGTGGTAGAAGGAGTGGAGAGCTAAGGGGATGAGATGTGTGGTCTTCTGAAGGCTCAGTTGCAGTCCTCCAGTCCCCCTTGTGATATAGCGTATAGTTATTAGTTTGTGGCTCAGATGTCCTGGAATAAGTGAGCCAGGAGCTGACAGACGTGTTCTTCATGACAGAAATTGAAACAGGACATTGCTCGGCAAAAGAGCAGCTTGGAGGCCACCCGTGAGATGGTGACCCGATTCATGGAGACAGCAGACAGTACCACAGCAGCAGTGCTGCAGGGCAAACTGGCAGAGGTGAGCCAGCGGTTCGAACAGCTCTGTCTACAGCAGCAAGAAAAGGAGAGCTCCCTAAAGAAGCTTCTGCCCCAGGCAGAGATGTTTGAACATCTCTCTGGTAAGCTGCAGCAATTCATGGAAAACAAAAGTCGGATGCTGGCCTCTGGAAATCAGCCAGATCAAGATATTACACGTTTCTTCCAACAGATCCAGGTGAGGATATATCTGCCATGTTAGCAGAATAAAGGGGAGAGAAGGGCTGGGAGAGAACCAGCATTTACTGAGCACATACTACGTCAGTCAGTATACTGGAAACTTTACCTGCATTATCTTTGGGAATTATTACAGTGATCCTGTAAACTAGGTATCATTTGTCCATTTTTTAACCAACACAGTCAATATTTATTTTTCATTCTTACTACATGTTCAACCCAAATCAGCGGAGCCACTCAGCTCATCATAGTCACTCAAGGGATGCAGATTGATGGAGATTTCATCCTGATAAAAGTTTTCATGATTACTGCTTCAGTGGGAAAAGGGCATATTTTATTCACTTACATTTTATTAGTCAAATCACTTTCCACAAAACCACCTATACCTTTCAAGAGGGTGAGGAAATGTAATCTCACCACGTACCAAAAGGTGCAAAGCTAGAAATATTTGGTAAAAAGTATTAACAACTACCACAGATATATACCCAGAAGTAGAATTGCCAAGTCATAGTGTATGCATATATTAATTTAATTTGACTCAGTAGTGCCCAATTTAAGCTCCAGAATGGCTGTACCAGCACACATTCCCACCCGTAGTACTTCAGCATTCCTATATCTCTGCATTGCCGCCTTCGCTTTTTCCAGCTTTCTAACATTTTCCATATTAAAGTGGAATCTCGTTGTTTGGTTTTGTTTGCTCTCCTTTTTGCTTTGAATGATTTCAAACTTTACAGAAAAGCAGAAGGAATGGTCCATTAAACACCAGCATTCTCTTCATCTAGACTCACCAGTTGCTAATTGTTTTCCCTGTTATAAAAATATAAAAGAGTATCATTATGGGCTTCTATATTTGGTATTACCGTTATTCTTTATGATACCTAACGTTTTCCCAAATGTGGTCTGTGGGAGCCCCTTCAAGCTATCTCTTGTGGCTTTTTTTTTTTTTTAATAATTTCACATTGCTATATTTTATATTCAAGTAAGTTACAGCAGACATGTACTAAATTGAAAGTACCAATGGGAACAGATAAAACTTTTGTTCCTGTGGCTTTTTGACATGTCTTCCTCAGCATAAGAGCACTTTTGGCACTTAAAGTATTTGTGGCACAATAATGTATTTCCTTGCCCCCTATCTGAAATCAGCTATTTATCCAAGGAGCCCCACTTATAGTGGGGAATGATATTTAGAAACCAAATCTGGATACCAGGTGAGCTACTGGAGTGTCACTACTTTAGTTCTTTTTAATAGATAGTGTTAGGAAATATATGTGTATGTTTTTTATATCATAAAATCATACTGACAGTCTAGTTTCAACTCAACACCATAGGAATCTTCCTCCTTTCCACATTTGTATCTTCCTTTCCTGTAGGGAGAACCCAAGTTCCCAGCAACAACTTCAATATATTTACTTATTTGTTTTATTCTCCAATAAATATAAGATAGTTTTAGAATTACACTAGTATTTCTACCAATAACAAACCTGCTAAATAAAATTGAATATTTCTTTGGATTTGTTTTAGTCCTTAGCCTATGACCCACTGTGTACTATATTCAAAAATTACCTGAATTATTTTTTCTGTAATTTCATATATAATTAGATTTGTTTCTATTTGTATTCAACTTTAGGACTTTTTTTTTCTATCTTTGTTGATTAAACGTATTTTTAAATATGTAAAGCATTAACATAGCTCAAAAGTTAAAACTATTCAAAAAGTTATACTCAAGGTATAGGAAGTGAATAAGGATACATTCTCATTGTCTTTCCTGTCTCTTCCATCCCATTTTCACACATCTGCAAAGTAACACATTTCAGGTTTATTTTTTTCTATTTCTTTTTACCAAAATGAACATACACACACATTCTTATTTCCCATTCTTCCTTACAAAAAAGGAGGGTATATTACGTAATCCTTTGCTTTTTTACTTAATATGTCTTGGAAATCACTTAATATGGATTCACAGGCATCTTCATTTTTTAAACCATACATTCATTGTGTAGAAGAATTATAGTTTAATCAACAAGACTCTGTTTTTTGTTTTTTTGTTTTTTTGTTTTTTTTGGAGACAGAGTCTTACTCTGTGCCCTGTAGCCCAGACTGAAATGCAGTGGCACGATCTTGTCTCACTGTAACCTCAACCTCCACCTCCCGGGTTCAAGCGATTCTCCTGCCTTAGCCTCCCAAGAAGCTGGGATTATAGGCACCTGTCACCATGCCTGGATAGTTTTTTTGTATTTTTATTAGAAATGGGGTTTCACCATGTTGGCCAGGCTGATCTCCAACTCCTGACCTCAGGTGATCTGCCTGCCTCGGCCTCCCAGAGGGATTACACGCGTGAGCCACCACACCTGGCCAATAAGACTTATATGTGTGGACATTTCAGTTGTTGTTTCCGAAATTGTGCTATTACAACTGAATAACTGTGTGTATTTTTTCCTATCAGAATAAGTTCCTAGAGTGGAGTTGTTGCATTAAAGGGTAAATACATGTGTAGTTTTGTTAGAAATAGCCAAATTCCCCTCCTTTGAGATTTCACCGTTTTGCATTCCCACCAGCAGTGTATTAGAGTACCTGTTTCCCCTACAGCCTCACCAACAAAATTTATTATCAAGCTTTTAAATTTTTTCTGGTGTGATTGGTAAAACATGATATGTGAATGTGGTTTTAATTTTTATTTCTCTTATTAGCGAGGTTGAGTATATTTTTACATTTAAGAGTCATTTATTTGTGAACTATCTGTTCATGCATTTTGTCCTTTTTTTGTCAAGATTTTTGGTCTTCTCTCAAGTTTTAGAGTTTTAAAAATTTTTTTAGAGTTCTTATATATTAGAGAGATTAATTCTTTATCTGTGATACGTTAGAAATATTGTTTCCCAGTTTGTGCTTTTGACTTATGGTGTTTTTTGACATGTAAATGTGGAATTTTTGTTCTAAACAGAAGATTTTATCAATATTTTATTAAATATGTATTTTTAGTCAAAGTTTGAAAGATTTTTGTCACACCCAGGTTATGAAAAAACTTATTCATGCTTTATTCTAAAACTTGTTTTAATTTTTTTTACATTTGAATCTTTTAACAATTTAAGCTTATTCTGAAGTACGAATCATGTTTATCTTTTTCTTTTTTTTTTTTTTTTTTGAGACGGAGTCTCGCTCTGTTGCCCGGGCTGGAGTGCAGTGGCGGGATCTCAGCTCACTGCAAGCTCCGCCTCCCGGGTTTACACCATTCTTCTGCCTCAGCCTCCTGAGTAGCTGTGACTACAGGCGCCCGCCACCTCGCCCGGCTAGTTTTTTGTATTTTTTAGTAGAGACGGGGTTTCACAGTGTTAGCCAGGATGGTCTCGATCTCCTGACCTCGTGATCCGCCCGTCTCGGCCTCCCAAAGTGCTGGTATTACAGGCTTGAGCCACCGCGCCCGGCCATGTTTATCTTTTTCTATCAGGTCTATCTAGTTGTTCATAATACAAGTTGAGTGTCCCTAATCCAAAATTTGAAATGCTCCAAAATCTGAAACTTTTTTTTGAGGCGGAGTCTTGCTCTGTCGCCTAGGCCGGAGTGCAGTGGCGTGATCTCAGCTCACTGCAAGCTCCGTCTCCCGGGTTCATGCCATTCTCCTGCCTCAGCCTCCCAAGTAGCTGGGACTACAGGCGCCCACCACCACGCCCGGCTAATTTCTTTTTTGTATTTTTAGTAGATGGGGTTTCACCGGGTTAACCAGGATGGCTAAGATCTCCTGACCTTGTGATCCACCTGCCTCGGCCTCCCAAAGTGCTGGGATTACAGGTGTGAGCCACCGCGCCCGGCCCAAAATCTGAAAATTTTTGAGAGCTGATGTGACACTCAGAGGTCATGCTCAAAGGAAAGACTCATTGGAGCACTTCAGATTTCAGAGCTTCAGATTAGGGATGCTCAGCTGCTAAGTATAATGCAAATATTCCAAAATCTGGGCCGGGCGCGGTGGCTCAAGCCTGTAATCCCAGCACTTTGGGAGGCCGAGACGGGCGGATCACGAGGTCAGGAGATCGAGACCATCCTGGCTAACACGGTGAAACCCCGTCTCTACTAAAAATACAAAAAACTAGCCGGGCGAGGTGGCGGGCGCCTGTAGTCCCAGCTACTCCGGAGGCTGAGACAGGAGAATGGCGTAAACCCGGGAGGCGGAGCTTGCAGTGAGCTGAGATCCGGCCACTGCACTCCAGCCTGGGTGGCAGAGCAAGACTCCGTCTCAAAAAAAAAAAAAAATCTGGAAGAGTCTGGAATTCAAAACACTTCTGGTCCCAAGCATAAAGGATATCCAACATGTAACATTTATTTGAAAAGTCCATCTTTTCCCCAGACTTAAGAAACCATCTTCATCATATACCCAATTTTTATATGTCTTTGAGTCTATTTCTGGATTTTCTTTTTTTTCTTTCTTTTTTGTTTTTTTGCGATGGGGTCTTGTTCTGTCACCCAAGCTGGGGTGCAGTGGTGTGATCTCAGCTCACTGCTCGTCTTTCTATTCATGTACTAGAGCATACTATTTTAATTATAGAGGCTTTATGGTGTATTTTAACGTGTGGTAGAGAGCTAGTCCTCCTCGTTTTTTTTTCTTGCAAAATTTTTCATAGGTATAGTTGCACATTTATTTTTCTATGTGAATTTAGGAATCACCTTTATTAGTTCTAGAGAAAAAACTTGTTAGCATTTTTATTTGGGTCACACTAAATATATTTATTCACACAAACGCATATACATACATAGGCAAATACATATGCATACATTTTATGGATGTGTTTCCATCTAGTCAGATCTGCTTTTGTGTTTTTCAGGAGTGTTTTTGATTTTTTTGTTCTTTTTTGTTTTGAGATGGGGTCCTGCTCTGTTGCCCAGGCTGGAGTTCAGTGGCATGATCATAGCTCACTAGAGCCTCAAACTCTTGGGCTCAAGTGATCACCAGGGGTCTCAGCCTCCCCAGCAACTGGGATTACAAGCAAGAGCCACTGCACCCAACTTCAGAAATGTTTTAAAATTTAGATTTTATGTTTCTTGTTAGTTGATTACAAAGATTGAGCCTTTTGTGTTGCTATTGTAAGTTGAAGTTTTCATTATTGATTTTTGTGTGTTAATTTTATATTCTGCTACCTTATTTAACTTCTTCGTTGTTTGATTTCATTGTATTGTTGATTATCTTGGGTTTTACAAATACACTTTTTTTTTTTTTTTTGAGACAGAGACTTGCTCTGTTACCTAGGCTGGAGTGCTGTGGCACAGTCTCGGCTCACTGCAACCTCCACCTCCTGTGAGTTCAAGCAATTTCCAGCTAATTTTTGTGTGTTTAGTAGAGACAGGTTTCACCACATTGGCCAGACTGGTCTTGAACTCCTGAACTCAAGTGATCCTCCCGCCTCAGCCTCCCAAAGTGCTAGGATTACAAGAATGAGCCACCACGCCTGGCCTTTTTTTTTTTTTTTTGAGACAGAGTCTTACTCTGTTGCCCAGGCTGGAGTGCAGTGACACAATCTTGGCTCACTGCAACCTCCTCCTCCCAAATTCAAGAGATTCTTCTGCCTTAGCCTCCCAAGCAGCTGGGACTACAGGAGTGTGCCATCATGCCTGGCTAATTTTTGTATTTTTAGTGGAGACGGGGTTTCACCACGTTGGCCAGTCTGGTCTCAAACTCCTGATCTCAAGTGATTGGCCTGCCTTGGCCTTCCAAAGTGCTGGGATTACAGGTGTGAGCCACTGTGCCCGGCCCTACAAATATACTTTCATGTAATCTACAAATACAGTTTTATCTCTTCTTTTTCAATTCTTATTCCACAGATTGTTTTCTCTTAATTGCATTGGCTTTTTTAATTATTAAATTAACTTTTTTTAAAAAAAATAGAGATGGAGGCCGGGCGCGGTGGCTCATGCCTGTAATCCCAGCACTTTGGGAGGCCGAGGCAGGTGGATCACAAGGTCAGGAGATAGAGACCACCCTGGCGAACACGGTGAAACCCCATTTCTACTAAAAATACAAAAAATTAGCCGGGCGTGGCGGCGGGTGCCTGTAGTCCCAGCTACTTGAGAGGCTAAGGCAGGAGAATGGTGTGAACCCGGGAGGCAGAGGTTGCGGTGAGCCGAGATAGCGCCACTGCACTCCAGCCTGGGCAACAGAGCCAGACTTTGTCTCAAAAAAAAAAAAAAAAAAAAAAAATAGAGATGGAGTTTTGCCATGTTGCCCAGGGTGGTCTTGAACTCTTGGGCTTAAAGTGATCCACCCACCTTGGCCCCCAAAAGTTCTGGGGATTATAGGCATGTGCCACTGCACCTGGCTGATATCTTAAGTACAATGTTAAATAATAGTGGAGATAGTGTGTTTACCTCCATTTTATAGAAGAGACCATGGAGCTTAGAGTAGTTTAGTAGCTTAAGATCGTAAGTTAGTAAGTGGCAAAGTGTGATTGAATATCAGGTCTATTTGACTCCTAAAACTTTCATTCTTTACATCCTGTCATGGTACCTCCCAAGTCTTTGAACATTTATTTAGAGGAGACAAGACTGTTTTGTAATTCCTACCCACTCTCCAGTGAATTGAAGATTTCCTACATATTTATCAGATTTTTTTTAAATTGGGCTTTTTAATACAAAAAAAATTAGCCAGGCGTGGTGGCAGAAGCCTATAATCCCAGCTGCTCATAATACTAAGGCAGGAGAATCGCTTGAACCCGGGAGGTGGAGGTTGCAGTGAGCCAAGATAGTGCCATTGCACTCCAGCCTGGGTGACACGAGTAAAACTCTGTCTCAAAAGAAAAAAAAAAAAAGTTTGGTTTTGTTTTTAAACTTTTCACTGAGTTACATATTTATTGTTTTGATCTAGCATTTGACCTGGCAAGCATACCTCTTTCCTTATTCCTTCTTTTTAGAGTATATTTCTAAGGATTAGAGGATTTAATACATATCCTTGTTTGCTTGACAGGAACTCAATTTGGAAATGGAAGACCAACAGGAGAACCTAGATACTCTTGAGCACCTGGTCACTGAACTGAGCTCTTGTGGCTTTGCACTGGACCTGTCCCAGCATCAGGACAGGGTACAGAACCTCAGAAAAGACTTCACAGAGCTACAGAAGACAGTTAAAGAGAGGTGAGTTATCACTTGTGTTGATCAGCATTGGGGAACTATTTTTTCTTGTTATGGAGTGAAATGATCTTTTCTCTTTTCTTCCTTTACCAGAAAAGATGGCATCTAAAACTCTACTACTGAGTCATAGGAGGGTGAAAAGTGCCGTTTTTTAGGCAAAGCTACCTCATCTACTTGATGCTTAGTGGTTTTTCTTTTTTTTTTTTTTTTTTTTTTTTCCTGAGATGGAGTCTCACTCTGTCACCCAGGCTAGAATGCAGTGGTGCTATCTTGGCTCACTACAACCTCCATCTCTTGGGTTCAAGCAGTTCTTCTACCTCAGCTTCCTGAATGGCTAGGATTACAGGTGCCCACCACCATGCCCAGCTAATTTTTGCATTTTTAGTAGAGACAGGGTTTCACCACGTTGGCCAGGCTGGTCTCGAACTCCTGACCTCAGGTGATCGACCCGCCTCAGCCTCCCAAAGTGCTGGGATTACAGGCATGAGCCACCGCACCCAGCCACTTAGTGGTTTTTCTAATAGTAACTAACAGAAAATAGGGATGGGTTCCTTCTCTTTGTGATCAGAAGCCTAGGCCACTTGGACCAAACAGAACAAATTTGAGGCAGTAAGTAAGATTATAGAATAATTTTGGAAGAAGAGAAAAATTGGAAGAGACTTCCTAGACATAATTAAGGGTTATGCTGGCACTCCACTGGCTTTTTTTTTTTTTTTTTTTTTAAGATACAGGGTCTTGCTATGTTGACCAGGCTAGTTGTGAACTCCTGGCCTCATCGATCCTACTGCTTTGGCCTCCCAACATGCTGGGATTATAGGTGTGGACCACCATGCCCAGTCCTGCTGCTTGTTTTGACCACATTTAAGTTGCTGTTTTAGAGGAGTATCTGGATTCTTTCAAGGCAAACAAGGGAATATATGACAAGGCTGGTTGATTTTGGTCCCTGTTGAAAAGCCATGATTCCCCACTGGACAGCCTCACATGGATTTAAGAACATGAACAAGACTTCTTACCTCAGTTTAGCCATAAATATGTTCTTGATTTAGCAGATAACTGCCTTAGTGATTAGAAGAAAAGAGTTGCTCAAACCAACATTATTAGCAGCAGGTTATCTAATGGAGAGGCTGGGGACAAAGGTCAAGAAAGCTTTTGTTTTTCTTCCCCTATACTGAGGGCCTTTTTACTGTATGAGGAATCAGGATTTCTGAATTGACATCTGTCTGATAGATATGGCCATTTCCAAAACTTTCCTTTTGATTTAGTGTATTCATTGGCGTGATTAATCTAGAACTAATCACCTAACTTCTGTGAGCCCCAGTTTCGGCACCTTCCTTGCTAAAGCAATCAGCATTTGAATTGGTCCTTGAAAGAGTCAAATAGCTAAAATGTAGCATGGCTGGAATCGAGATCCAAAGCCTGCATTCTTTCCATTGTATCACAGTACCTAAATAGCAGCCTCCCTTTAGTTTTTCTCACTTTCACTTTAGCCTGGAGTAAGACTGAAGACCTCTTTCCTCAGAAATGTCCAAACAAGGGCAATATATTCCTGAGTTTGGTACTCTTTAACATTATATGTGGTTATTCAGCCAAACCTGCTGTGGAAAAGATTATGAGAAAGAAAGGCCATGTTAGGTAACTGATGTCTGGAGTCACAGAATGAGCTAGTCTTAGCTCAAGTTGACTTTATAAAACTTAGTCTGGCAAGTAACAAAACTGCTTCATTGACAGAGAGAAAGATGCATCATCTTGCCAGGAACAGTTGGATGAATTCCGGAAACTGGTCAGGACCTTCCAGAAATGGCTGAAAGAAACTGAAGGGAGTATTCCACCTACAGAAACTTCTATGAGTGCTAAAGAGTTAGAAAAGCAGATTGAACACCTGAAGGTAGGTGAACAAAGGGACTCCAAGAATTGGACTAGGCACTGGTTTGAATACTTGTATTAACTGGCCTCCAGCTGTGGTGGGGAAATGTATGAGAAATCCAAGTTGTCAGTCTGCATCAGAGCAGAAATTCCTCCGTTTTCTTTATGTGGTAACAATCTACCCATACAGTCCTTGAGACGCGTACACTCTCTTTGTGTGTTTGAGAATTAGACAAATATATTTGAGCAAGTAACCAGATAATATTATCAGGAAATTGAGGATAGAAGAACTAGTACTACTTCAGCTAATAAAGGAAAAGCTAGAATCAGATGGTTGGAAGGTACCTTCAAGGATGGGACCAACCTTCCTCCCATTCCCTGCAAAATCCCTTCTGTACTGTCTTTGATCCGTAATCATCCAGCCTCTGCTTACACCTCTAACCTGAGTCTTCCTTTTGTTGAAATAAGCCAAATATGTCTCTGACTAACTGTCATGCACTTTTGCGTATTTTCTCAGTACAGCACACTTTATCTTGAGCAGATGAAAGAGAATAGTTTGATTGCTTCCACAGAGCTAGTACCAGGAGCGTTTGCTGTTGGGAATTCCCTAGGACAGAGCTTTCCCAACATTTTTGTTTCACAGTGCCCATGGTGTTTTAAGAAATTTGTCATGGCACCTCAAGGCCAAAAAAAAAAAAAAGAAACAAAACAAAAAAAACCTCCTAATACTTCTACTTGCTAAGAAGTTAGGTCCAAAGAACTTAGTAGTTGTTCATATGGTATTCACATATGGTCACAACTGTATTTTCCTCAAAAATGTAAAATATTCTGTGAGTCAAGCCACAGTTTGGGGACTGTGGCTCTTCAGAATCAAGAGTGATTAATGGCCAGGTGCAGTGGCTCACGCCTGTAATCCCAGCACTTTGGGAGGCCGAGGTGGGTAGATCACAAGGTCAGGAGTTCAAGATCAGCCTAGCCAAGATGGTGAAACCCCATCTCTACTAAAAATACAAAAATTAGCTGGGCATGGTGGCGGGCACCTGTAATCCCAGCTACTCGAGAGGCTGAGGCAAAGAATTGCTTGCACTGGGGAGGCGGAGGTTGCAGTGAGCTGAGATGGCACACTGTACTGCAGCCTGGGCGACAGAGAGTACAACTCTGTCTCAAAAAAAAAAAAGAGTGATTAATTAAGGAACTGACAAGCAGTGACCAAGGGTCAGTTTGAAATTAGGCAATATGAGTAGGGCTCTGTGCCTTTCTCTGCAGCTTAAAGTCAAAAGCAAACTAAGTAGATTGTCAGGGATATTCAGTATGGAGGAGGGCACTGAAGGCTAGAATGGTGTCCTTGCTCTGAAAGGAGTAAAATCCTACAACTAGGATTTACTCTCTAGGCAGGAGACATCTTGGAGACTTAACATGATGTGGTACTTTTGTCTTAGAGCAAATGCCATTGTTTCCTAATGGATTTCTATGGTAGTTGGATCTTTGATTTCAAACCCAATGTAAAGTTTCCTTAATAAATGCAAAGTATAGCCTATGATTCTATTTATTTTTCTGTATCTCAATATCTAGCTCCTCATTTATCCTGCAGTTACTATTTCTTTTTTCATCTTTATATGCATGTTGTTCCCTCTTGTCAGTCTGGCAAACTCTTATCTTTCTTTTTTTTTTTTTTTTTTTAAAGACAGAGTCTCACTCTGTCATCCAGGCTGGGGTGCCGTGGCGCGATCTCAGCTCACTGCAACCTCTGCCTCCCAGGTTCAAACAACTCTCCCACCACAGCCCCCTGAGTCGCTGGGATTACAGGCGCCTGCCACCATGCCTGGCTAATTTTTTTTTGTATTTTTAGTAGAGACAGGGTTTCACCATGTCAGCCAGTCTGGTCTTGTACTCCTGACCTCAAGTAATCTGCCCGCCTCAGCCTCCCAAAGTCCAAAGTGCTGGGATTACAGACGTGAACCACAATGCCCAGCCATTATCTTAACTCAAAGCTTTCCTTCCTCTAGGCAGAATTAGATAGAACTCCTCTTGTGCTCTTGGAATTCACAGACTGTCCATAATACTATAATAATAGCATTTATCACATTACAATGCAATTGATAATCTGAGCTTCTGATTTTAGAAATTGTGTCATAATTCTATTTTATACCCCAGTGCTTGGCATGCTACCAGGCATATAGTAAATATTCAATAGATATTTGATAAATGAATAAATAAATCAGAAGGATGGTCTCTTAATGCTTGTCAAAACACTAGGGAGTATATATAGAACTGGTGTCCCTACTTATGAGGAAAAAGCCCCAGATATTACATTTAACCATTTTCTTCTTTAAACAGAGTCTACTAGATGACTGGGCAAGTAAGGGAACTCTGGTGGAAGAAATCAATTGCAAAGGTACTCCTTTAGAAAATCTCATCGTGGAAATCACAGCACCTGATTCCCAAGGCAAGACAGGTGAGTACGGGCTCTTCAAAATATAGTGAATAAAAATTGCTCTTTGCTTTTGGCCTTTGGAGATGCCTCTTTATACAATTAAAGTGAAAATCAAGGTTGGGTATGAAAACAAAGTGCATCCCCAAAGCAGTCTTCCCCTGCAACCTGACCTGTCACCCCTTTTGCTGTATAACATTGCTTCATTTTGCAAAATTCCTTCCCATGATGGGAAAAGTAAATGAACTAGTTGGCCCACTTAGAACTATCAGATGGCTGGGTGTGGTGGCTCACACCTGTAATCCCAGCACTTTGGGAGGCCGAGGCGGGTGGGTCACAAGGTCAAGAGATCGAGACCATCCTGGCTAACATGGTGAAACTACAAAACTCTCTGCTAAAACTACAAAAAAGAAAAAAAACTAGCCGGGCGTGGCGGTGTGCGCCCATAGTCCCAGCTACTCGGGAGGCTGAGGCAGGAGAATGGCGTGAACCCGGGAGGCAGAGCTTGTAGTGAGCCCAGATCACGGCACTGCACTCCAGCCTGGGCGACAGAGCGAGACTCCTTCTCAAAAAAAAAGAACTCTGGGAGGCAGAGCTTGCAGTGAGCCGAGATCATGCCACTGTACTCCAGCCTGGGCGACAGAGCGAGACTCCATCTCAACAAAAAAAAAGAACTATCAAATGAACACAGAATAATTAAAATAAGATTTTCATCTTGAGAATTTCCCTTTTTTGAACGTGTAAATGGGATGAGTATGCATCATCTTTAAACTTGGGTGCTGGCCAGGCACGAAGTCAGGAGATCAAAACCAGCCTGGCAACATGGTGAAACCCCATCTCTACTAAAAATACAAAAATTAGGCCGGGTGCGGCGGCTCACACCTGTAGTAATCCCAGCACTTTGGGAGGCCAAGGCGGGTGGATCACAAAGTCAGGAGATTGAGACCATCCTGGCTAACCCCATGAAACCCCGTCTCTACTAAAAACACAAAAAATTAGCCAGGCGTGGTGGCGGGTGCCTGTAGTCCCAGCTACTCAGGAGGCTGAGGCAGGAGAATGGTGTGAACCCAGGAGGTGGAGCTTACAGTGAGCCGAGATCACGCCACTGCACTCCAACCTGGGCAACAGACAGAGTGAGACTCTGTCTCAAAAAAAAAGTACAAACATTAGCCAGGCATGGTGGTGTGCGCCTATAGTCCCAGCTACTGGGGAGTCTGAAACATGAGAATAGCTTGAACCTGGTAGATGGAGGTTTCATTGAGCCACGATGGTGCCTGCACTCGAGCCTGGGCAACAGACAGAGCAAGACTCCGTCTCAAAAAAAAATTGGGCAAGCCTGGATAGGTATGAGTGTGATATCCAGGAAGAAGCAAGGTATTTAGAAGTCAGTATTGGGCCGAGTGTGGTGGTTCATGCCTGTAATCTCAGCACTTTGGGAGGCCTTGGTGGGCTGATCACTTGAGGTCGGGAGTTCAAGACCAGCCTGGCCAACATGGTGAAACCTTGTCTCAACTAAAAATATAAAAATGAGCCAGGCCTGGTGGCTTGTGCCTGTAATCCCAGCTATTCGGGAGGCTGAGGCAGGAGAATCACTTGAACCTGGGAGGCAGAGGTTACAGTGAGCTGAGATCATGCCACTGCATTCCAGCCTGGGCGACACACTGAGACCCCATTTAAAAAAAAAAACACAGAAGTCAGTACTTCAAAGGGGGTACAAAGATTGTGCTCACATGTGTATATAATCTTTCACTGCAAATTAAGTCCTTGAAGCAAAATCTAATATGAAGGCCAGGCACAGTGGCTCACGCCTGTAATCACAGCACTTAGGGAGGCTAAGGCAGGCGGATCACTTGAGGCCAGGAGTTTGAGACCAGCCTGGCCAACATGGTGAAACCCCGTCTCTACTAAAATACAAAAATTAGCCAGGCATGGTGGCTTGCACCTGTAATCCTAGCTACTCGGGAGGCTGATGTGGGAGAATTGCTTGAACCCGGGAGGCAGAGGTTGCAGTGAGCCCAGATCGCGCCACTGTACTCTAGCCTGTGTGACAGGGCGAGACTGTGTCTCAAAAAAAAAAAAAAAAAAAAAAAAATTATCATATGAATTCTCAGCCACTTGCTCATTGTTAATTGAGATCCCATAGATTTTATTACTAGTCTATGATAGTGCACTCCTATAGTCACTTAATGAGTAAAGGAAAAATTTATTTGCTTTCTGAAAATGTGCACTTTCCTATAGTATTCTAAAGTTAAAAGATATTTTGGAACTATCCACAAGTGACAGCATTTTAGGGAATTGGTGATATATCAACCTCTACGTTCATTGACTTACTCGTTTGTGACTAGATCAGAGTCAGCAAACTTTTTCTATAAAGGGCCAGATAGTAAATATTTTAGGCTTGCAGGGTATATGGTCTCTGTCACAGTTGTATACCTACCTCTGCCATTGTAACAAAAGCAGCCAAAGACAATACATTAATAGAAATGAGTGGTTGTGGCTGTATTCCCATAAAACTTTGTTGAAACAGATGAAGGACCAGATTTGGCTGATGAGCTATAGTTTACTGACTCCTAGACTAGATCATTTAAAAAAAAGAGAGAGAGAAACAGAAATGTCATGTAGAACAGAAATTTCATGTAGAAAAACAGAAATCTCATATAGAACCCTACTACATAAAACAAAACATTTTGTTGGTGGCCAGGCTCGGTGGCTCACGCCTGTAATCCCAGCACTTTGGGAGGCTGAGGTGGGTGGATCACGAGGTCAGGAGATCGAGACCATCCTGGCTAACATGGTGAAACCCCATCTCTACTAAAAATACAAAAAATTAGCTGGGCGTGGTGGTGGGCGCCTGTAGTCCCAGCTACTCAGGAGTCTTAGGCAGGAGAATGGCTTGAACCCAGGAGGCGGAGCTAGCAGTGAACTGAGATTGCACCACTGCACTTCAGCCTGGGAGACAGAGTGAGACTCCATCTCAAAAAAAAAATAAATAAATAATAAAAAATTTTTAAAAAAATAACATTTTGTTGGCATAAGTTTCCCTTATATGTTATTTTATAGCATTTATCGGTAATGAAATCCCTCAGTAAGAATATTGAGACTACCTCAATGAATATAAAAATTTGAAAAGGAAGATTATTGGATGACAGCTTCATCATCTTATTTATTTATTTAGTTAGTTAGTTAGTTAGTTAGTTAGTTAGTTATTTTCTGAGACGGAGTCTCGCTCTGTCGCCCAGGCTGGAGTGTAGTGGCGCGATCTCTGCTCACTTCAAGCTCCGCCTCCCGGGTTCATGCCATTCTCCTGCCTCAGCCTCCCGAGCAACTGGGACTACCAGCGCCCGCCACCACACCTGGCTAATTTTTTATATTTTTAGTAGAGATGGGGTTTCACCATGTTAGCCAGGATGGTCTCAATCTCCTGACCTTGTGATCTGCCCTTCTCAGCCTCCCAAAGTGCTGGGATTACAGTCATGAGCCACTGGGCCCAGCCTATCTAATTTATTTCTAAATTTTGTTTGGTTTCGTTGTATCCAGAAAATATGGTTCACACATATTAAGTATTTGCAAATGATGACAAATGTTTTTAAAAGTTGACTTCACAATATCAGAACAGGCTTTGATTGAATTGAGCTAGAAATTTGAAAGTGATGTAATAAGAAATTATTGTTTCAAAGTTAAATCACTAAGACTGTTTAATGAGGGCTCTTACACATAGAAAACACTTAAGACTGACATTGAGGACAAAAACTGTCCAACTGACTTGAAGTGTTAGGAATTATATTATTACACAATTCTGCCCCAGTGAGAACTGTGTAGATGTACAGAGAGCAGGCTGTGTTATATTTTTGGTCGTGTTATTTAATGTGTTACACATATGCTATAGATGTTTTTCTTTGTATATAGTATACATGAGTGGACATGAACAGGTTTGAATATCATAAATTGCTGGTGAAGAGCTACCACCTTTCCAATCAGGGACACTCAAAAATAAGTTAAAATAGATGCTTAGACGTGTCAGGAGCTGCTTTACTTTCCCCGGAAAAGCAGCATAATTGGTTTTATCTGGTGGGTTAAGGTGTAGAAGTCAGCATAATTGAACATGTGTGTTTCATTATCATTTCTAAGTAGTTAGAAATGTCTGTGAATATTACATTTAAACCAAACATTAACCACAATCCCTAAAGCACCTTTCAGGGTGCTTTGAAAATCAGTTTGAAAATTACTATCCTGAGTGCTCTCAAAGTTCTCCTCCAACTCTGAAAAACCATATATATTTCAGTACCTTACATTTATGTAGCTCTGTTTCATGAAGTACTTTGACATACATTGGCTCATGATCTTTTCCCAGTTACCCCATGAGAGTTAACAGAGTAGGTTGTATTATCTTTAAATCCTGCAGAAGAAACTGTGTTTGTAGATTAAGGCTCACATACTGAGTTAGTGACAACCTTGGTTAGTACCTTCTTCTGCTACCTACTAGTCCAGTTTCTTTTTTTCCATCATCACACTGCAATGGAATGTGATTTTTCTATTTTGTATTTTTTAATTGAAAATATAATAACATTAACATTTAAAAGTTTTATAATCACCACCGTAATTCAACTAATTTTTTTCCTTGTTTTCAGAGACAGGGTCTCGCTCTGTCACCCAGGCTGGAGGACAGTAGTGTGATCATGGCTCACTGTAGCTTTGACCTCCTAGGCCCAAGCAGTCATTCCACCTCAAGCCCCCAAGTAGCTAGGACCACAAATGTGCACTGTCATGCCTAATTTTTTTTTTTTTTTTTTAACATTTTTTTGTAGAGATAGGGTCTTGTGTTGCCTACGCTGGTCTTAAACTTCCAACCTCCCAAAGTGCTGGGATTACAGGCGTGGGCCATCACACCTGGCGCACAACAATTTTGTTTTTGTTTTTGTTTTTGTTTTGAGATGGATTCTCGCTCTGTCACCCAGACTGGAGTACAGTGGCACCATCTTGGCTCACTGCAACCTCACTGAATCCTGGGTTCAAGCGATTCTCCTGCCTCAGCCTCCCCAGTAGCTGAGACTACAGGCGTCCGCCTCCACACCCAGCGAATTTTTTGTATTTTAGTAGAGATGGGGTTTCACCGTGTTGCCCAGGCCGGTCTCGAACATCCTGAGCTCAGGCAGTCCACCCACCTCAGCCTCCCAAAGTGCTAGGATTACAGGTGTGAGCCACCGTGCCCGGCCAACTATTTCATAATATAACCTTGCACATAACTTTTTGTAAAGTGAAGTCAGTGCATACAAGAGTTTTCTGTCATTTTAAAGTATCATTAAGAATATATTTCAGATTTCTGTGTAATATTTATCATTACATCACCTGGTTTTTATCTATCTTGGGAAACTTTTCTGAAATATAAGGAATCAGTCTGGGGAGAATGTGTGTGAAATTATGGTGATTAGAAACAGAACCAAAGGCCCAAAGCACAATTTATGGGAATGTTGATGAGCCATATTTATTGGCACTTAGGATTTCTGTTTTTTCTTGGGGAAAGGGAGCAAGAAGAGGTTATGAAAGAAAAGGCAAAGAATCTTCCTTTAGAAACAATATAAGAAGGGTTCATGTTAATGTCTTTATTAGAAGAAGGCTGCTTTTTAGGGCAGGCACAGTGACTCATGCCTACAATCCCAGTACTTTGGGAGGTCAAGGCAGGCAGATCACCTCAGGTCAGGAGTTTGAGACCAGCCTAACCAACATGGTAAAACCCCGTCTCTACTAAAAATACAAAAATTAGCCGGGCCTGGTGGCAGGCGCCTGTAATCCCAGCTATGTGGGAGGCTGAGATGGGAGAATTGCTTGAACCCGGGAGGTAGAAGTTGCAGTGAGCCGAGATCATGCCACTGCACTTCAGTCTGGGCGACAGAATGAGACTCTGTCTCAAAAAAAAAAGAAAAAGAAAAAAAAATAGGCTGCTTTTTATGTCCTTAATGATACTTATTTTCATTTTTATTATATTGAAAGACATTGATATAAAAGGTAAAACTTTCTGGCTTTATTATAAAAGCTCATTCCAAAATATGGCAAGTACCATTCTAGACTTAATAATTTTACCAGTACTTGCTTTACAAAATTAGGGCAGCATCCAAAGAATTCAAGTTGGAGATTTAATAAGAAGGGAATATGAATTTCCTCTAGAAAGGATTAAGAATCATTCCTGCTAAGATCCTCAAGTGACATTTTGTTGCCTGGCAGCTAAAATAATTTGTCTCTTTCCATGACTATGTTGTCTTGTGCTGTGTTAACTTCCTGATACCTAAGCTTAAAGTGAGGGCCAAAGGACAAATTCAGTGCCTATATGTATTCCTAACACGTTGGTCTTGCCCTGTTTGTCTCCCTGTCCTTCTGCTCAGGTTCCATACTGCCCTCTGTAGGAAGCTCTGTAGGCAGTGTAAACGGATACCACACCTGCAAAGGTGAGAATGCCATTTCAACAGTGCTTCTTTGTTGGATGTGTTAGGACAGTGTCCATGTTTGCATCTGTATATGTTGCAATATGTGTGGAAGAACTGCTGCCAGAATGGGTGTGAGGATAAAAATCTGGGGAGAAGCAACTGTGGTTTTCTGGCTGTAGAACATAAACAGGTTGGCAGCCCCTGAAGTTAAAGGTATTGTAGAAAAACAATAGACTGGATCACTAGATAAGGCAAATAGGGAAAGAACTCAAAGAAAATATATGTTAATCTTTGAATTTTAAAGAAGTTATACTAGAGGTAATCTAGTCTAGCTCTCAGCCTCCCAGCTAGGTGACTTCTCTGTAGTTTGGAGAAGAAGGAATGGAAGAATACTCCAAGCACCTTAATTCCAGTAGTACACTAAGGTTAATTTCTTACTTTGTTCCCTTCACTTTTATTGTTCCCATGTTTAGCATTTTAAGGTATACATCTGAGTATATAATGCCAAAACCAGAATGCAGATTAATGAGACCCTTTTGTTTTGTGTATATAAACAGGAACTTTAATATGATTTAGCAGGAAGATAATCTCTAGTTCACTAGAAGGAGTAAGAGGGATGCAAGTAATTTAGGAGTGAGGAGTCAAGGAACATACTTGAAGAGCTGTCTCCAATCTGATTTCTGTTTCTATGATACTAGATCTGACGGAGATCCAGTGTGACATGTCAGATGTAAACTTGAAGTATGAGAAACTGGGCGGAGTACTTCGTGAACGCCAGGAAAGCCTTCAGGCTATCCTCAACAGAATGGAGGAGGTTCAGAAGGAGGCAAACTCTGTGCTGCAGTGGCTAGAATCAAAAGAGGAAGTCCTGAAATCCATGGATGCCATGTCATCTCCAACCAAGACGGAAACAGTGAAAGCCCAAGCTGAATCTAACAAGGTATTGTGTTTACATTAGTTGCCTCCCAACACCAAGAGGAAGAGACAGCTGTACCAGTGTTCCTGCCCAAGCCCAGGCATCTGAGGGAGAGACATGGGCAACAATCCAGGCTGTGATGGGCAGTGTGTTTGACTTTCTAAATGATTAATATGCCTTAACTCTCCTAGAGAATTTTCTTATGAAATTAGAAATTGTTATAAGTTAGATTCAGAAACAAAACCAGATATGTTTGCAGAAAAAGAATAGCCCTCCCCAGAATCATTAGCTCATTGAGAATGGGATCTCATTTTCTATATGATGCTGTAAGCAAGACAAACCATTCTTATCAAAGTACCTTTCCAATTCTTGGAAGGATCTAAATAACTGATTACAGTTCATTCTTAAGATTCACATGTGAGACTAGGAAAAATGTCAGAAGATATAAGACTGTAGAAAATCCTGTAGGAAATTTTCACCAAAACTTTTAATATTCCTATTGAGCATAGCATCTCATCTCCTTCAAGATATGTTATCATCATATCTTGATATTTTTCATTTATTGGGATTAATAATTCCTTCTACTGTAATTCTCAATAGTAGAACTATTGAGTTCTACTGTTGTGTTATACATAAAAGAAACTCAGATCCTGCCATTTAGATTTTCAGTTTAAAATAAAAATTGAAATAGAAGGGTTAAGTATCTTAACATCACCAAACAAGTCATTGATAGGATCCTAGTAGAACCTATAATAACCGCCCAGTTTTCCAATCATTTCTACCACACACACAGCTTCATTTCCTGTCCGGAATCTCAGGGCATGCATGGCATTCTTTCTCCTAGGCCTTCCTGGCTGAATTGGAACAGAATTCTCCAAAAATTCAAAAAGTAAAGGAAGCCCTGACCGGATTACTGGTGACATATCCCAACTCACAGGAAGCAGAAAATTGGAAGAAAATCGAAGAAGAACTCAGTAAGTTTTCACAGGAGTGTTGCAAGTTTGCTAAGTTACTCATCTTCAAAGCAAGTAGAGAATTTCAGCACATCCTATACAACAGGAATTATTTTTAGTTAATTTTTATAAATAAGCAATTAGGGCCCAGATAGGGCCAGAGCATGAGCCTGAATTGGGAAGAAAATTAGAAATTCCACTCAAAGAGTCAGAAGTTTGGCTTTCTTGGGCAAGTCAAACTGATAATCTGCTGTGATCAGGAACCAAAGAGAGGCCAGGAACAGTGGCTCACACCTGTAATCTCAGCACTTTGGGAATCTGAGACAGGAGGATTGCTTGAATCTAGGGGTTCAAACCAGTCTGGGCAACATAGCAAGATCCTGTCTCTACAAAAAGTAAGGAAAAACAAATTAGCCAGGTGTGGTGGCATGAGCCTGGAGTCCTAGCTACTGGGGAGGCTGAGGTGAGACGATTGCTTGAGCCCGGGAGTTCAAGGCTGCAGTGAGCTATGATTGTGCCGCTGAACTCCAACCTGGGCAACAGAAGGGGACCCTGTCTCCAAAAAAGCATAACTAAAGAACTAAAGAATATTGATGATAAAAATGAAAGATGGAAATAATAAAAATATTCAATAAAGGGTTTAGATAAATTATGTGCTCATAATATTGAACTGTAAACAACATAGATGAATTTTTTTTTAATTAAATTTAATTTTTTTTTGAGATGGAGTTTTGCTCTTGTTGCCCACGCTAGAGTGCAATGGCATGATCTTGGCTCACCGTAACCTCCGCCTCCGGGGTTCAAGTGATTCTCCTGCCTCAGCCTCCCGAGTAGCTGGGATTACAGGCATGCGCTACCATGGCCAGCTAATTTTGTATTTTTAGTAGAGAGGGGGTTTCTCCATGTTGGTCAGGCTGGTCTCGAACTCCCAACCTCAAGTGATCCGCCCACCTTGGCCTCCCAAAGTGCTGGGATTACAGGTGTGAGCGCCCTGCCTGGCCTTTTTTTTTTTTTTTTTTTTGAGACAGGGTCTTGTTCTGTCACCCAGGCTAGAGTGCAGTGGCACGATATAGCTCACTACAGCCTTGACTTCCCTGGCTCAAGCAGTCTTCCTGCTTCAGCCTTCTGAGTAGCTGGGACCATAGGCATGTGCTACCACAACTAGCCAATTTCTAAATTTTTTTGTAGAAATAGGGTCTTGCTTTGTTGTCCAAGCTGGCCTTGAACTCTTGGGCTCAAGTGATCTTCCCACTTGAGGAGTTCAAGAACAGCCTGGGCAACATAGGGAGATCCCGTCTCTACAAAAAATAAAAAATTAACTGGGCATGGTGGCACATGCCTATAGTCCCAGCTACTTGGGAGGCTGAGGTGGGAGGATCACTTGGGCCCAGGAGGTTAAGGCTTCAGGGAGCTATGATCGGGCCACCGCTTTATCCTGGGTGATAGAGTGAGACACTGTCTCAAATAAGTAAATAAATAAATAACGCTTCTGGGGTCATTTCCTGTAGTATATTAGGAACATAACTTGGGAACCAGGCCAGTTGTTGATGAGAGTAAAGCAATACATTCCCGCATTTCCTCTCTACAGATTCCCGATGGGAAAGGGCCACTGAGGTGACTGTGGCTCGGCAAAGGCAGCTAGAGGAATCTGCAGGTCATCTGGCCTGCTTCCAGGCTGCAGAATCCCAGCTCCGGCCGTGGATGATGGAGAAAGAACTGATGATGGGAGTGCTGGGGCCCCTGTCTATTGACCCCAACATGTTGAATGCACAAAAGCAACAGGTCCAGGTGAGCAATATAGCAACAAAGAAATTGGAATCACGTGAAACTGGGTTTGAATGTTTCTCCCAGTAAGTAGATTTCATATGATCCTAGACAAGTCATTTAATCTCTCAGAGTCTCAGTTTAAATGAGGTATTTATAAGGTGTTAATCATGGTGCCTGTAAAACAGTAAACAGTCAAAAACTCTTATTATTATTAACAGAGACAGTAAGATGAGTAGATATGAGAATGGGCAGTTTTTCTGTCTAAATTATGGAATTATATTTTACTTGTGGCCGGGCGTGGTGGCTCACACCTGTAATCCCAGCACTTTGGGAGGTCAAGGTAGGCAGGTCACAAGGTCAAGAGATCGAGACCATCCTGGCTAACATGGTGAAACACCATCTCTACTAAAAATACAAAAAATTAGCCGGGCGTGGTGGCATGTGCCTGTAATCCCAGCTACTCGGGAGGCTGAGGCAGGAGAATCTCTTGAACCCAGGAGCCGTAGGTTGCAGTGAGACTAGATTGTGCCACTACACTCCTGCCTGGACAATAGTGTGACACCATCTCAAAAAAAAAAAAAAAATTTTTTTCACTTGTAATCCCCTGTGATAGGATCCACATTACTTAACATCTTATATCTGCTGGCTTTACATAGGATTTGCTGTGATGAAACCTCAAAAAAATTGATTTAAGTGCCTAACATCATAGAAATTTAGGTTGGTCAGGCTGGGTGCAGTGGTTTACGCCTATAATCCTAGCACTTTGGGAAGCCAAGGTGGGTGGATCACTTGAGGTCAGGAGTTCAAGACCAGCCTGGCCAACATGGTGAAACCTCGCCTCTACTAAAAATACAAAAATTAGCTGGGCGTGGTGGTGGGCGCCTGTAGTCCCAGCTACTCAGGAGGCTAAGGTAGGAGAATCGCTTGAACCCACAGCACAAAGGTTGCCATGAGCAGAGATGGTGCCACTGCACTCCAGCCTGGGCAACAGAGCAAAAACTGCTTCAAAACAGAAAAAAAAAAAAAGAAAAGAAAGAAATTTCGGTTGGTCAAAATTATGTCATTTCCAATGAAATCCTGCCTAGAGGCTTTTCCTTCTTTTACATTCTCCCACAGCCTGGTCCATGTCTTCTCAACTTACCAGGTTCCTTAAGTTAAGACCTAAGAGTACTTTTTGAAGGAACTGTTTCTTTCAGTTCCTGCATCCAGGTAATTATTGAGTCCTATTTAGTCTACTTACAAATATTTTTCTGATCCGGGGTTTTCAAACTTTTTGGTTTCAAGAACCCCTTTTATTCTCTGAAAAATTACTGAGGATCCCCTAGAGCTTGTGTTTATCTGTTAACATTTATTGTACTAAAATACTGAGGAATTTTTAAAGTATATATTTAAATTTTTTAAATAGCAATGATAAAACCATCACATTAACCTAAATAACATATTTT
Source organism: Trachypithecus francoisi (assembly GCF_009764315.1). Classification (NCBI taxonomy): domain Eukaryota; kingdom Metazoa; phylum Chordata; class Mammalia; order Primates; family Cercopithecidae; genus Trachypithecus; species Trachypithecus francoisi. The sequence continues at coordinate 85,278,819 of NW_022681457.1, read as the reverse complement.
TAATGAAAAAATAGCGTTTTCTGAAACATAAAAGTTTAATGATAAGAGTGGCATTGGCCGGGCGCGGTGGCTTGTGCCTGTAATCCCAGCACTTTGGGAGGCCGAGGCAGGCGGATCATGAGATCAGGAGATCGAGACCATCCTGGCTAGCACAGTGAAACCCTGTCTCTATTAAAAATACAAAAAATAAGCTGGGTGTGGTGGCGGGCACCTGTAGTCCCAGCTGCTGGGGAGGCTGAGGCAGGAGAATGGCGTGAACTCGGGAGGCAGAGCTGGCGGTGAACCGAGATCTCACCACTGCACTCCAGCCTGGGCGACAGAGCAAGACTCTGTCTCAAAAAAAATAAATAAATAAAGGGGGGGGGCATTGTTTTATATCTTTGCAAATCTTAATTTCTGGCTTAATAGGCTGTTCTTATATCTGCTTCTGCATATCTGTTACAATATCGAGCACCACGTAGCCTCTGGAAAACATCATTGAACATTTGTGACAGCACAGAAATTTTAAAAGGCAACTAACATCTTAGTATTGTTATGAAAATGGTTTTGATCTGTGTATTTCTGCTAATCCTAGACCCTCCCCTGAAGTGCCTTTCACCAGCCTTAATCTCTACTCTGCTTAGAGAACTACTCATTCTTTATTGTCGCATCTGGGGTGCCTTTCCTGATTTCTGTTTTCTGCCATTTGTCATCCCCAACGGAATTAATCACCCTATTCCATGCTTTCACAGTTCTGTGTTGCATGTTCACATCAGTGTTTAATCATTTTTACTTTTGTTACATTTTATTATAGTTCATTGTTTACACATTTGTCATTTTGTGAGGCTGTGTCTTATTTATTTTTGTGCAGTGTAAATACTGAGTACTTTCTATAAATTATCTCATTTAATCCTTATAACAGCCAAAATAAGTACTCTACTGTCCTCATTTTACAGATGAGGAAGCTGGGGTTTGAGAACTTATTAAATCTTGCCTAAGGTCATACACCTAGTAGGTGACAGAACCAGGATTTGAACACAGACAGTCTGACTCCAGATCCTGTAATCTTAACTTTTTGATGACAGCAGCAAGGGATAGAAAAGAAATAAAAAGTCGTAGTCATTGCTTTAAAGAAGCTCTTTGTCTAATTATGCTATATTATAAAATACAGATTGTATATGCTCTTTGAATTCTAAGAAAGAAACTAAGAAAAACAGACACTGAGAGTTGACATGGCAAGCCCAGCTAGTAATACAGCTGGCTCTGGGATCCAGTGTTCTGAACTCCCTATTCAGAGGCTTGGGTATTGCATGGCAAAGCACATGAATGCCAACTTTAATTTCTCAGCCATGTCTGGCCTTAGTAACTGACATTGAAACAGAATGGGACAAATAAGGAAAAGAAATAAAATAGGAACAATCACTGAGCCTTTCAAAATAAGCTTTTATTAAGCAATTGTTAAGTGATACTGCCTCAGCCTACTAGCCTGGTCCTTTAGCTTTCTGGTTTATTTTTTAAAGTAGTTGGCACTATTTGGCACAAGCCAACATCAGTTTTTGTTTTGACACTGCTTTTTCTTTTTTGGAGACAAGGTCTCACTATGTTGCCCAGGCTGGAGTACAGTGGTGCTGTCTCAGCTCATTGCAGCCTCAGCCTCCTGGGTTCAAGCAATTCTCATGCCTCAGCCTCCCAAGTAGCTGGGACTACAGGTGTTCACCAGCACACCCCGCTAATTTTTGTATTTTTAGTAGAGACAGGGTTTCGCCACATTGGCCAGGCTAGTCTTGAACTCCTGACCTCAAGTGATCCTCCCACCTCAGCCTCCCAAAGTACTGTGATTACAGGCGTGAGCCACTGTGCCTGGTCTGACACTGCTTTTAGATAGATCTGTTTTTTTCCTGTCTAAACCTCTTGGTGTCATTTCTGTTTCAGTTTATGCTAAAGGAATTTGAAGCACGCAGGCAACAGCATGAACAACTGAATGAGGCAGCTCAGGGCATCCTAACAGGCCCTGGAGATGTCTCTCTATCCACCAGCCAAGTACAGAAAGAACTCCAGAGCATCAATCAGAAATGGGTTGAGCTGACTGACAAACTCAACTCCCGTTCCACCCAAATTGACCAAGCTATTGTTAAGAGCACCCAGTACCAAGAACTGCTCCAGGACTTATCAGAGAAGGTGAGGACAGTTGGACAACGGCTGAGTGGCCAGTCAGCTATCAGCACCCAACCAGAGGCTGTAAAGCAGCAATTGGAAGAGACCAGTGAAATTCGATCTGACTTGGAGCAGTTAGACCACGAGGTTAAGGAGGCTCAGACACTGTGCGATGAACTCTCAGTGCTCATTGGTGAGCAGTACCTCAAGGATGAACTGAAGAAGCGTTTGGAGACAGTTGCCCTGCCTCTCCAAGGTTTAGAAGACCTTGCAGGTAAGTTGGAGTGAAGAACATACTTCTGCCGTTATTAGAGGCAAGCAGAAAGAAGGAATCGGTTAGGAGTAGTCCCAAGAATCTAGGATTCCCTTACATAATTTTTAGACTCAGAATGGTGTTAATCCAATTCCTTCTCCTAGTTGCAGTGAGAACTGCTGTGATTGTTACACAGTGAGCACTTACAAAATGTGAAGGTTTACATAGCATGGTCCTAAAGATAAAAGCTCTAATAAAATTTCAACCAGCAAGTAGAGATTCATCCCCATAGATGTACTAATAAGTGGAGTTCCACATATACTCTCATTGATACCCAACTTTTTTTTTTTTTAATATTATGCACACCACACACACAGGTTCTCACTCTGTCACCCAGGCTGGAGTACAGTAGTGTGATCATGGCTCACTGCAGCCTCAATCTCCTGGGCTCAAGTGATCCTCTCACTTCAGTCTCCCAAGTAACTGGGACTATAGGCACATACCACCATGCCCAGCTGTTTTTTTTTTTTTTTTTTTTTTGAGACAGAGTCTCACTCTGTCACCCTAGCCGGAGTGCAGTGGCACGATCTTGGATCACTGCAACCTCCACCTCCTCAATTCAAGCAGTCCTCTTGCCTCAGCCTCCCAAGTAGCTGGGACTACAAGCACATGCCACCATGCCTGGCTAATTTTTGTATTTTTAGTAGAGACGGTGTTTCACCATGTTGGCCAGGCTGGTCTCGAACTCTTGACCTTGTGATCCGCCCACCTCGGCCTCCCAAAGTGCTGGGATTACAGGCTTGAACCACCACACCCAGCGATTATTTTTATTTTTAGTAGAGACGAGGTCTTGCTTTGTTGCCCAAGCTAGTCTTGAACTCCTGGGCTCAACTGATCCTCCCACCTCAGCCTCCCCAAGTGCTGGGATTACAGGCATGAGCCACCGCACCCGTCCTCTTCTGGACTTCTTATTATAACTTGGTAGAAAAAAATTGTATCATTAATTTATTATTTATCTTTCTGAAAATGTTTATGACTTTCACGTTTACCAGCTAGAAGTCAAAGTTTACTTCTGTTACTTAGATCACCTTACAAGGTTGATTAAATAAGATAGTGTGTATGAAGAAGCCTAATTATATGCCTCTTTTTGGTAGGCCGTCAAGTAACGTTAGTTCCCTTCCCCTAAGATTAGACCATATATTCTCAGCAAACATTTTAAATGCCAGGGTTCAGGCATTATTGATTTCAATTTTATTTTCTCATTTCAGCCGATCGCATGAACAGACTCCAGGCAGCTCTTGCCAGCACCCAGCAGTTCCAGCAAATGTTTGATGAGCTGAGGACCTGGTTGGATGATAAACAAAGCCAGCAAGCAAAACACTGCCCCATTTCTGCAAAGTTGGAGCGGCTACATTCTCAGCTACAGGAGAATGAAGAGTTTCAGAAAAGTCTTAATCAACACAGTGGCTCCTATGAGGTGATTGTGGCTGAGGGGGAATCTCTACTTCTTTCCGTACCTCCTGGAGAAGAGAAAAGGACTCTACAAAACCAGTTGGTTGAGCTCAAAAACCATTGGGAAGAGCTTAGTAAAAAAACTGCAGACAGACAATCCAGGCTCAAGGATTGTATGCAGAAAGCTCAGAAATATCAGTGGCATGTGGAAGACCTTGTGCCATGGATAGAAGATTGTAAAGCTAAGATGTCTGAGTTGCGAGTTACTCTAGATCCAGTGCAGCTAGAGTCCAGTCTCCTGAGATCAAAGGCTATGCTGAGTGAGGTGGAGAAGCGCCGCTCCCTACTGGAAATACTGAATAGTGCTGCTGACATTCTGATCAATTCTTCAGAAGCAGATGAGGATGGAATCCGGGATGAGAAGGCTGGGATCAACCAGAACATGGATGCTATCACAGAAGAGCTGCAGGCCAAAACAGGGTCACTCGAAGAAATGACTCAGAGGCTCAAGGAGTTCCAGGAAAGCTTTAAGAATATTGAAAAGAAGGTTGAAGGAGCCAAACACCAACTTGAGATCTTTGATGCTCTGGGTTCTCAAGCCTGTAGCAACAAGAACCTGGAGAAGCTAAGAGCTCAACAGGAAGTGCTGCAGGCCCTAGAGCCTCAGGTAGACTATCTGAGGAACTTTACTCAGGGGCTGGTAGAAGATGCCCCAGATGGATCTGATGCTTCCCAACTTCTCCATCAAGCTGAGGTCACCCAGCAAGAGTTCCTCGAAGTTAAGCAAAGAGTGAACAGTGGTTGTGTGATGATGGAAAACAAGCTGGAAGGGATTGGCCAGTTTCACTGCCGGGTACGAGAGATGTTTTCTCAATTGGCAGACCTGGATGATGAGCTAGATGGCATGGGTGCTATCGGCAGAGACACCGATAGCCTCCAGTCCCAAATCGAGGATGTGCGACTATTCCTTAACAAAATTCAGGTCCTCAAATTAGACATAGAGGTCTCTGAAGTGGAGTGTCGACATATGCTAGAAGAAGAGGGGACGCTGGACTTGTTAGGTCTCAAAAGGGAGCTAGAAGCCCTGAACAAACAGTGTGGCAAACTGACAGAGAGGGGGAAAGCTCGTCAGGAACAGCTGGAACTCACACTAGGCCGTGTAGAGGACTTCTACAGGAAATTGAAAGGACTCAATGACGCGACCACAGCAGCAGAGGAGGCAGAGGCCCTCCAGTGGGTAGTGGGGACCGAAGTGGAAATCATCAACCAACAATTAGCAGATTTTAAAGTAAGTCTTAACCTTGTTTTTCTTTTTCTTTTACATGTATTTATTTGCTTGTAACTTGGAAACCATTCGAGTATACATTTTAACTTCTGTCCCCAGTTTTATTATTGTCACTTCCATCACCATGAAAGCACACTGTCTGAAGACTAAATAGTCTCTTGGACTTCTGAGTAAACTGGTTGGAGCATTTTTCTTTTTTTCTTTTTTCTTTTTTTTTCTGAGAGAGGGTCTCCCTCTCTCACCCAGGCTTGGAGTGCAGTGGTACGATCTCGGCTCACTGCAGACTCAACCTCATAGGCTCGAGCAGTCCTCCCACTTCAGCCTCCCAAGTAGCTGGTACCACAGGTGCCACCATACCCGGCTAATTTTTTATATTTTTTGTAGAGACGAGGTTTTGCCATGTCTCCCAGGCTGGTCTCAAACTCCTGAGCTCTGGCAATCTGCCCACCTCAGCTTACCAAAGTGTTGGGATTACAGGCATGGGCCATCAAGCCCAGCCAGAGCATTTTTCTATTGTAGTTTATTTCAGTCTTTATAACCAATTAAGGATAGAGAAAGAAATGTCCAAGTCTTATCTCTTACTCTAAGAATTTCCTCTTAGGATTTCTTGAGATTTCAGATTACCAGATTTTGTAATAGCAGTGAATGTATCTTCAGGTCTCTGTTTTTCTTTTCTTTTCTTTTCTTTTCTTTTTTTTTGGAGAGAGAGTCTTGCTCTGTTGCCCAGGTTGGAGTGCAGTGGGGCAATCTGGGCTCACTGAAACCTCCACCTCCCAGGTTCAAGTGATCCTCCTGCCTCAGCCTCCCAAGTAGCTGGGGTTACAGGTGCTCACCACCACACCTGGTTAATTTTTATATTTTTAGTAGAGATGGGGTTTCACCATGTTGGCCAGGCTGGTCTCAAACTCGTGACCTCAAGTGATCCACCCACGCCAGCTTCCCAAAGTGCTGGGATTATAGGCATTAGTCACCGCACTTAGCCCCCTGTTTTTCAAATTGAGGTATGAAAAGCCGTAAGTTAAACATAGTCTCATCTTCCTAAAGTGTTATTTTTACACAGATTTTAGGGGAGGATAGTGATGTACATTTGATATATTATGGAATAAAACATAAAATTATCATTAATTATTAAGATAAAACATGACACTTCAAATAAATCTCCCATTTATATAGTAAGCAGCTTAATAATACATCCCAGACTCCTCAAGAGTACAAGTTCTTTGCCTATAGGAGTGGTTGAGAAGTACTGCCTTAATTGCAAAAATACTTTAATTCTTTGCCTGAGCCAAAATTTCCAGTCCTGAGATTGTGTGAGTATAAATTAAAGTAACAGGAGATGATTACATGACCCAAAAGTGTGGATTTACTGGGTTAGGAGCACATCTGTTGGATCTTGGCTCTCACTATATGAACCTTTTGCCCCTAGAGTTTTCTTTATTGTAAATATCTAAAAGTCTCTCACTCTGCCACTGTACATGGAATAGATTTGGAAAGGATACTTCCAGCACTTTGTTTCCATCACTAGTTAACTATTCCTACTTACACAGTTAATACTCCCACCATTAAAGTAAAATTGTGATCTCAGAGACCCTGCTTGCCAGGATTATTTATCTTAAAAACATGAATACAGAGGTAATGTTGACACCAGCTCAGAGCCACATGGTCCTAGAGAGGTCACAGTTTTGTAGACAGGATCCAAGTGCAAAAATGTGGCTGTTTCAGAAGGGCCCCTCTAGGAGCTTGGGGGAAATTCAGCACTAAAGTGGGACATTGGCTGAAGGCCTTCTTACCATGTTTGGAGATAGTACAATTTTGAGCAAGAGGAGTCATCATATTTGGGTTTCTTGAGGCACCCAGATAAGGAAAGGGTAGGTAGAGAAAACTTAAACCCGTGAAGCAGTGCATTCCTCTTAGAAACTCCCTTTCTAGTGGTAGTGTGGCTTTCCCTGTTTCAGCTTGCACATTTTTCTTTCCTCTTTTGTTTTAAGTGTCTCAAAAGCAGAGACTTTCTTCTACAGGTATGCTTCAGTTATCCAATTTACTTGGATCCAGGCTATTTAGAATTAACCATCTAATCAACTAAATGAAGTTTTTAGAAAACTGAAACTTATCCTTTTAGGCTCAAAATAGTTTTATCTAACCAGGTTCTGGTTTATATAGGAATGATTTTAAACTCAGTTTGCCTAATTTTCTAAATATGTATTATGCATACGTTTTTTCTTTTTTTTTTTTTTTTTTTTTTTGAGACGGAGTCTCGCTCTGTCACCCAGGTGGAGTGCAGTGGCCAGATCTCGGTCACTGCAAGCTCCGCCTCTGGGTTCACGCCATTCTCCTGCCCAGCCTCCCGAGTAGCTGGGACTACAGGCGCCGCCAACTCGCCGGCTAGTTTTTTTTTTTGTATTTTTAGTAGAGACGGGGTTTCACCGTGTTAGCCAGGATGGTCTCGATCTCCTGACCTTGTGATCCGCCCGTCTCGGCCTCCCAAAGTGCTGGGATACAGGCTTGAGCCACCGCGCCCGGCCCTGCATACGTTTTTTCTAATGAGTACAGGTTAACATTATTTAAATGGCTGTACTGTTCTATACTATGGTGATATTGATATTCTCAAGGATGTGAGAGACATCTGGGGCTGCTTTGTAGTAAGTATTCCCAAATTACTGTGCACTTTGATTTCTATATTGAAGTTATTGTTTAGGACCTCTATAGTATTGTACTGGTTGGATTGGCTGTGCATGTGTGTCTGGAGAGGAGGAGGTAATTTCAGGATTTCTGCCCACCGCCATGATATTGGGTATTGTTTCTTACTGCTATCACTTGTCACTGCTGTCATTTGGTCTGTGTAGTCTATTCCTCCCTTCTAATCTTCATTGAGCTAGAAAATGAGATAAACAGGCCTGTTAAAATTGCATTAGATATGAGCTAAAATATGCAAAAGAGTCCACATGCAGGCATATTAGTGTTTGGATTTGAGGACAAGTCATCTTTTCCTTTTCATTTAATCCTTGATTTCTAGAGATATTCTGACTTTTGATGTTGCTAGAAGATTTCAAAAAATTACTGGGCATTACTTTGTTTTATTTGTATCCTAGTATGTTGCCTAATAGTGCTCAGAGTTCAGTAGCACTTAGTTGCTTGTCATAGCCAAATTCGTTTCACTGATTTCTAAAAATAAGCCTTCCACCTCAGATACTCTGGATGTGAAGGCTGGGACTGGACACTGATCGGCTGGGCTCTTGCAGAGTGTGTTCATCAGCAGTGGACTGGTGTTGACAAGACAAGCCTGGAAGAAGAGTGGGAGAAGGGAGAAGGGTGGTGGAGTGTCCCGTGTGTAGTCCATTGTCAAGTCAGTAGATAGTTACCATAAAATGATCAGTATCCCCCCTCAAGTTGGGGATGCAAATCAAAAGCCCTGTTCTACCTGTCCACCTTGTAGGGAAGTCAAAAGCTTTGGAAAGAGTCTTTGCCTTCTCCCAGCAAAAGTCTTTGGTCAGGAGGGGAGGAGCATATTCTTGGCTGAACTCATGCTGAGCTCATCGGAAGTGAAAACAATGAGAGGAGAAAAATTCTGTGTGTCAGTTCCATAGTCCCCGGGAGGCCGCATAAAGGGAAGGTCTTTTTGGACCCATTCTGAGGACTGAGTCATTTTCATGATGTGAGTATTGAGTTCCTGGGTTAATGTGTTATAGTCCAGCCATAGATTAATCTTTCCTTACTCCAACAGCAGACCAGATTTACAAAGTATGACTCTGTTTTCAGATTCAAATTATTTTTAATAAGGAAAAAACAAAGATGAAGATAAATATTTTTAAAAACAACATTAACTGTAAGTTTTCAACTCTTTTCTTTTTTTAATGGAATCATACTCTTAGCACAGAATCTGCATAAGAGAAGAGGATATGAATCTGGGAGATGGAAACTCTGCTTTGACCCAGCTCACTTCATGGGAGATAATCAGAATAGACAGATAAGTTAGGCCTGTGAAGAACCCCCAGTCTTACTTGGGACTGTACAATCGTGCTGATAGATCCATGGATCTGTAGTCTGTGGGGAAAACTATTTCTTCCTTAAATGAAAGTGGAACACTAAAATACATTATTCCTAGGAAAGGCTTTCCCTCAGTTACTTCTGAATGATTAGTAGGTCCTCACTGGCTGACCAGATTCTATCACATGGGAGTAGAAGAGAGTTCTTTTCCACTCAAACCAGACAGAGATCTTAGGCTTCCTGAGTTAGGATCTTTACCAGGTTCAGCTCTCTGTTGGAAGTAGAAAGGAAGAAGCCATTCTAGAAATCACTAATGAGAGAATTGAGCTTGTTTTCAGAAAGCTGGAAAGAAAAGACTTTGGCTAATCTCTTCAGGAAATTCCGTTTTCCTGAACAAGGGAGTCTCTGGTTATTGAGGAAATGGAATTGTATGTGTCTAACAGGAGGCTAACAAGAAAGGAAGGACCTTTTTATCATTGGAACTTCAGCCAAAGAATTCCCCTCGAGTGACCTTCCTGGGAATGGTTAAAAAAAAAAAATCTATTAAGTCTCTGATGATAACAAGAGACTTTCCTCATTTTGAAATTCCCTATGTAGGTTTTACTTGAATTGAGATCATTCTGAATCTTAAACCAACCCCTGCTTTGCCCCCTGCTCCCCCCAAAAACCATGTGACTTCTCGCTCAGAAAGTATTTGATGGTTTGGGCATCATACTGGTGAGTATTATCAAGAAACCTGGATGCACCTTCATTCACTCATTTTTCATATGTATTTATATTGCTGTGTATTCGGGTCATGCTTCAGACTTGGCATTCTACCTCTCAGTGATAAGAATAAACAATGAGGCCAGGCACAGTAGCTCACGCCTGTAATCATAGCATTCTGGGAAGCCAATGTGGGCAGATCACTTGAGCCTAGGAGTTCGAGACCAGCCTGGGCAACAAAGTGAGGCCCTTCTACAAAAAATAAATAAATTAGCCAGGCATGGTGGCACATGCTTGTGGGCCCAGCTTACACAGGAGGCTGAGGCAGGAGGATCACTTGATCCTAGGACATTGAGGCTGCAGTGGGCTGCGTTCATGCCACTGCAGTCCAGTGTGGGTAACAGAGTGAGACCCTCTCTCAAGGAAGGAAGGGAAGGGAAAGGGAAGGGGAAGGGGAACGGAGAAGGGAGGGAAGGGGAAGGAGGAGAAGGAGAAGGGAGGAAGGGAGGGAGGCAAGAAAGAAAGAAGGAGGAAGAGGAGAAGAAGGAGGAGGAGGAGGAAGAGGAGAAGAAGAAGAAGAGGAGAAGGAGGAGGAAGAAGAAGAAGAAGAAAGGGAGGAAGGAAGGAGGAAGGAAGGGAGGGAGGAAGGGAGGGAGGAAGGAAGGAAGGAAGCAAGCAAGCAAGCTAGGAAGCGAGGAAGGGAGGAAGGGAGGAAAATGGGAAACACTGACTCACAGACCACTTTAGCGTCTGTGAGTTTCTCATAGTGGTTCACTTCACCCAGTGGTGCATATAAAGCACCCAAACCAGTTGCTCTTTTCCTTTCTTGTCTTTGAGGCTGGGCTGTTGGGTTGTAATAGGTACAGCATCAGGCTTCCTTAGGATTATTTTCATTGCTAATTCAGGTTGAGCAGAGCCCAGGATCAGGGTCTCAGTATACTTGAAGTTTCTACTGGGGGACCTAGGTATGAAAACAGAATAAGAAAGTCTTGTAAACACCTTCTTTTGATTTATTTATTTTATTTATTTATTTATTTATTTATTTTTTTGCCACATAGAAAGCAAGCTTAGGCATCTTCATGTGCACATGAGAAAAGCCCTGGAAAAGGCCAGGCACAGTGGCTCACGCCTGTAATCCCGGCACCTTGGAAGGCTGAGGTGGGTGGATCACCTGAGGTCGGGAGTTTGAGACCAGCCTGGTCAACATGGTTGAAACCCTGTCTCTACTAAAAATACAAAAATTAGCCGGGCATGGTGGCGCATGCCTGTAGTCCCAGCTATTCAGGGAGGCTGAGGCAGGAGAATGGCCTGAACCCAGGAGGCAGAGGTTGCAATGAGCCGAGATCACACCGCTGTACTCCAGCCTGGGTGACAGAAAGAGACTCTGTCTCCAAAAAAAAAAAAAAAAAAAGAGAAAAGAAAAAGCCCTGGAAGACAGGGCGCAGCATGGAGTTGAAAGACTGCCAGTTTACTCCTTTCTTTCAAATGATTGCAAAGACAGTATCAGCTCATCTATGTTTTTGGCAGTTAGTACACCAGCCTGAGAGTGAGTCAGTAGAGGGTAGAGCAAATGAGGTTAGCATTATCTACCTGCCCTTGGAGAGACAGGAAATCACACTTGGTATGACCTGTCTGTCACCTGGAGGTTTAGGTTTCCCCAGCTTTACCTCTATCCCTGCTAACCCCCACCTTGTGCTAACCCTTCCTTGGCCTGTCTTGGTTTTTTTGCTTTCTTCCTTAAACAAAGCTACTCCAAATAGGAACTAGGGTCCAAGGAAATAAAGACAATATCCTAAAATGAATTTCTCAATTTCAGCACTGCTGACATTTTTGGAGGGTGGGTGGGGAGGAAAGAGGCAGCCACTCATGCCACCACCTCTGCCCACCACTATCAACATTTTGGACTGGATAATTCTTTGTTGTGAGAAGCTGTCCTGTGCATTGTAGGATTTTTAGCAGCATTTCTGACCTAGTAACTTCCCAGTTGTACAACTAAAAATGTCTCCTTGGAAGGCAGAATTACCCTCTGTTGATAACTATAGCCCTGGAAGAAATTGCCACCTATACATGGGAAACTTAGAATTCAGGTGGAATAGGTTACTAATTAAATATTTATGTAACAAGCAGCCTTCTGATAATCTGATTATGACTGTGTATAGTGGCAACAACCGCTTCTAAGTCAGCTTTCCTTTAAGCCAGGCTCTGGATTCTTTATTTTTGCTGGTCTTAAACTGTGTCTGGCTTTAATACCTCCTGGTCACTTTCCCTGGCTGGAATTTGCATACAGTTGTCAGTTGTTGATGCAGGTGTTTGGTTGATGATGCATTGCCAAAGAGAAGAGGAATTTCCTTTGTGGACATACTTCAGGGAGCTTCCTTGTTCTGTGCCTTTAAGGGGAGACTACAGTCTCTCAGTTGTTCTCCACAGCCAACCAAGTGTTTGGCTGCTGATATTTATAACCCTTATGTGACCACCCCCACCTCCCCACCCCACAAAGAATTCCAGTACTCTGTAATAATCCTCTCCACCCCCACCATAGCAACTGGATGGGGAGAAGGTGAAGGAGCCTTTAAGGCCTTTAAGTTTGCTTCATGTTGAACCTTTTCCAGCTCCCTTTTAAAGTATTACCAGTTAGTATTTTAAATATCAGTGTCACAAGCAAAATCCCAGGCTTGCAGCCACTGCATCATCTTAAAGGAGCCTCATGCCCCAGTGAAGGTAGTAAAATTGAATGGAAGGTAGTAAAATCATCAAGAAAGGACTGATAGATTTTACAAAAATCTGTCTGGAAATTTGATAGCAAGGTGAGATTTTAAAGCAACAAACAGGGTGGGCGCGGTGACTCACTCCTGTAATCCCAGCATTTTGGGAGGCCAAGGCAGGTGGATCTCGAGGTCAGGAGATCAAGACCATCCTGGCCAACATGGCGAAACCCCATCTTAGCCGGGCGTGGTGGCGTGCACCTGTAGTCCCAGCTACTCAGGAGGCTGAGGCAGGAGAATCGCTTGAACCCAGGAGGCGGAGGTTGCAGTGAGCCAACATCACACCACTGCACTCCAGCCTGGGTGACAGAGCGAAACTCCATCTCAAAAAAAAAGCAACAAATATATCTGTAACCAAAGAAAAGGACTGAGCAGTTGGATTTGAGTTAGTAAAATTCTTCATATACAATATCAGCATGTAGCATTCACAACTAAGATTTATCATTTGTATAAGAAAGAAGAAATATGTTTCCAGAAAAACTAGAATGTACCCTGTGCAGAACTTGTATGTATTGATCGTTGAGTATTTGATTAGTCAACGTGGTTGAGATAAGCACAGACTTGCAGAACAGGACTGATCCTCACTGTGCCTAGAAATGAATGGTAAATGGTCTCAGCCTTAGGCTGGTTCTGGAGCTTCAGAAAAATATCCTGGGCACTTTCAAGCTCGCTGATAAGCTCTGAGCTTCTAAGAAGTATGATGAGTTTCTCTGAAGGGCCGTTTATTGTTAGAGTTGCTGGTTTACTAGGAATAAAATGAGTTCCACAGGGAGTTATGTCAGGTCACTGCACCAAACCATCACTGTAAAGGGCTGTCTCCTGCTGAATGGATTCTTCACAAGTCTCAGCTGTCCCAGTTGGAAAAACCCAGCTATGGGTAGAATGTGCACCCTCCCTATTTTGCCACCACTAAGTGCTTTTCAACAATGAATCTCTCTTATTGGCTGCAGAAGGTTAATAGGATACACTTACTCTCTAGGACGTCATAAACTCTTTTTCTACCGCGAGTCCTGTCGTTTGAAATATGGATCTTTGCTACACATGGTGATGGTTTATGGATCCTTTTATGGGGGCTAAAAGGAAATGATTCTATATTCCTTTTAACCAATCCTTACTGAGCAGTTGCTCTGTGCTAGTCCTTGTGGTGAGTACTGGAGTCCCAGATAGTCTCTAGTTAACAGTGTATGGATGTGCCTTGACTTACAGTGAAATTATGTCTGCATAAACCCATCATAACTCGAAAAGACTGTAAGTCAGAAATGCATTTAATGTACCTACTGACCATAGCTCAGCTTAGCCTACCTTAAACATACTCAAACACTTACATTAGCCTACAGTTGGGCAAAATCATCTAACACAAAGCCTATTTTATAATAAAGTGCTGACTCACTCATGTAATTTATTGAATATTGTACTGAAATTGAGAAGCTGAATGATTGTATGGGTACTTGACGTATGATTTCTACTGAATGCATATCACTTTCACCATCATAAAGTTGAAAAATCTTAAGTTGGCCAGGCGCGCTGGCTCATGCCTGTAATTCCAGCACTTTGGGAGGCCGAGGCAGGTGGATCACGAGGTCAGGAGATCTAGACCATCCTGGCTAACATGGTGAAACCCCGTCTCTACTAAAAATACAGAAAAATTAGCCGGGCATGGTGGTGGGCACCTGTAGTCCCAGCTGCTGGGGAGGCTGAGGCAGGAGAATGGGGTGAACCCGGGAGGCGGAGCCTGCAGTGAGCTGAGATCATGCCACTGCATTCCAGCCTGGGCAACAGAGCGAGACTCTGTCTCAAAAAAAAAAAGAAAAATCTTAAGTTAAACCATTGTTAAGTCAGAGACCATGTGTAGTAAGGGAAACAGATACAGAGAATTACAGTGGTAGTGATGTAGTGGTAAATGCGGTAAGAAAGATCTGAGTCTAAATGATCTCTGAAAAAAACTCTGTAAATCAGAAGTTTAAAAACCCATTTTGTACATAATAAAACTTAGACTTGAAGAGGTTAAAATAACTTGTTCGAGCCACATAGCAAGTAAATATTAGAGTTGGGATTGGGAAGGTCTGTTTGGCACCAAAGTTTATGCTACACCAGTGGTTGTCAACCAAACAGAGCTTTGCAGAAACTCACACTTCCCGCCACTCCTTTTTTTTTTTTTTTTTTTTAAACAGAGTTTCACTCCCATCACCCAGGCTAGAGTGCAATGGCACAATCATGGCTCACTGCAGCCTCGACCTCCCAGTCTCAAGTGATCCTCCTGCCTCAGCCCCACAAGTAGCTGGAATTACAGGTGCATGCTGCCATGCCTGGCTAATTTTTGTATCTTTTGTAGAGATAGGGTTTCACCATGTTGCCAAGGCCAGCCTTGAACTTTTTAGCTCAAATGATCTACCTACCTCAGCCTCTCAGAGTGCTGGTATTATAGGAATGAGCCACCATGCCTGGCCCAGAGACATTTTTTATTGTTATAACTGGAAAAGCTGCTACTGGCATCTAGTAAGTGCTGCTAAACAACCTACAATACACAGGACGGCCCCTTACAATGAAAGAATTATTCAGCTTACTTCTAGAAAGCTAGGGAATTTGATTTTTGCCATCTTCAGATCCCATGACAAGTAAGAGTTAACTGATTAAATAGTTCCACTTCCTGGGAATGCTTCTGTGGTTTTCCTCTCCTTTAAAGAAAATTAGTTAAGAAATAGTGTTGCTTCCGGGAATGACTTATACAGATAGAGTCAGGATCTTGGGGAACTAATCTGAGTCAGCGACTGAAGAATTTTCTCCATGCCTGACCAGTCCCCACCCCGCACTGCCACAAGGCTCCTGCTGTGGAAATCAATCAGCTGTGTATCTCAGGCTGCTTCCTGTAGGGTGTGTTATGGAATGGCATTAGCCCTTGCACCAGCTGGGAGTACTGATCTCAGTGTGATTTTATCAGACTCTGTTTCTTTTGAGCCTTACTGTTTGGAACAAAGGACCCTCTGTTAAGAATGCAGAGAGCTAGTGTGATTGGATAGCTAGCATATATGTACATGGTTCCTATGGGAAAAAAATAGACATAAATTATGCTATAGCCCTCTAAAATTTGGGTCTCCAAAATGATTTCCCGACCTTCTGTCTGTATTCACAGTTGTTTCTGTAAGTGCTTATCCTTCCCCCAAAGCAATTCGAGGGCCATCTGATCTGATAAATGGTGGTATCCTTCAGAACTAGCCTATTTTTATGTTTCCAGTCTTGGACATATTTGATCCCCACTATCTTTCCAGTGGTATTTCCTATATAGACCATCCACTACATCCAGTTACCCCAGACACTCCTTATACATTTTACGTATTTGATTTCTGAAGTCATAGCTCGAGTCCACTTCCTTATAAAGGTTTGTTTGTTTTTTTTTTTTTTTTGAGATGGATTCTGTCTCTTGTCACCCGGGCTGGAGTACAGTGGTGCGATCTTGGGTCACTGCAACTTCTGACTCCCAGGTTCAAGTGATTCTCTTGCCTCAGCCTTCCAAGTATCTGGGATTACAGGCACGCATCATCACGCCTGGCTAATTTTTTTGTATTTTTATTACAGACGGGTTTCGCCATGTTGGCCAGGCTGGTCTTGAACTCCTGACCTCAGGTGATCCGCCCACCTCAGCCTCTCAAAGTTCTGGGATTATATTATAGGCGTGAGCCACCGTGCCCGGCTTTATAAAGGCTTTTGATCTCCCCGGCTCACTACTCCTGATCTCTTAATCATTTACAATGTATAACTCACTTGACTTTTATCACATACTACCTAATTTTGACATTTTCTGATTATATCCATTTGTCCTATCCCCTCAGTTAATTCACTTTTGTGTCCCTTAATGTAGTTAGCATATTGGTATATACATAATTGGAGATGAGAGAATATTTGACTGACTGGATGAACATTCTTTATTTCTCATAAACCATGTGAGCTCTAGGATTCAAAATGCTGTCTACTCTGCAAGACTTGAGATATGTATCCTTGTGTGTCCTGAAGAAATTCTAATCTTAGCCTGATTTCCTCAGCTCTCCATCTTCCTTCTGGGCTTCCTTCCTTCTCTGCTAGTTAGTATATGTTAAGGGAACATAATCTTTTTTCAGTATAAGAGAGCAAAACTAAGAAAGAAATGTGCTACTTTTTATGCACAGAGTCATTGGTACTTACTCAATTAGTTGACAGTTTGGTGTAGTGAAAAAAACTGAATACAAGTTTGAGTCAGAAATATCCCAAAAAAAAAAAAAAAAAGAAATATCCAGGTTTGAATCCGGCTCTATCATTTACTAGCTGAGTGACCTTGAGGGAAATGACTTAACTTCTCTGAATCCTATTTACTTTAACTACAAAATACAAGTATTGGTAAATCATACCTTTAGGATTTTTATGAAAATTAAATGAAGTGATATATCTAAAAGCATTAGACTTATATTCGGTGCTCAGCTCACTAGATGATAATATGCTTTTTTAAAAAAGAAGCTTATCTAGACATATAAATTAGAATATTTTGAATTTTTTTTCATTTTTGTTTTTTGTTTGTTTGTTTTTGAGACAGGGTCTCACTTTGTCACTCAAGCCTGAAGTACAGTGACAAATGATCATGGCTCACTGCAGCCTCAACCTCCTAGGCTCAAGCGATCCTCCCGCCTCAGCCCTCACAAGTAGCTGGGATTAGAGGCATGCACCACCACAACCAGCTAATTTTTGTATCTTTTGTAGAGACGAGGTTTCACCATGTTGCCCAGACTAGTCTTGAACTCCTGAGTTCAAGTGATCCACCCACCTCAGCCTCCCAAAATGCTGGGGTTATAAACATGAGCCACTGTATCAAGCCTGTGAAATCTTTTTAATAAGAACAGTTACCCCTCTTTGTGCCTAGGGATCATCATTCTCCAGAAGACTTGATCTAAGGCCCAGCACCAGAGAAGATTGGGTTTTTCTTCTTGGAAATTGGAAAAATGGAAATTATGAGGATAAAGTAAAATTAGTTTGATAACAATGAAACAAGTGGATGGACAGTCTTCCTGAGCAGTTTTTGTGGGAACAATAGTGTAGGGCTTATTTCTAGCCCTAGAGTGGCAGTAATAGGCAAGTTTAGGTCATGACTCAACACAGCTTAAAATATATTTTATGTACACGTACATATACATACATGTTTATTCATTAATTTTTTCATTTATGCATTTCTTTCAGAATCCTACAACCAGCAGGTTTTTCTGAGACCATTTTGGCCTTGGCTTGTATGCTCTACAAATTAATATTATTTTCAAATCATTAACCAGAATTAACCAGAAGACATTACCAGCTCAGTGACTTCCCCAGCCTCTCAGTGCCCATTAGATCAGCTCTAATGATCTCAGGGATTTTGGCCTAATTAGCTTTTATCGTAGACCATGTTATCTTCCTTTGTTACCATACAATGGCAACTACTAAGTCAGCATCTTTAGGAAAGACACCTCTTAATATTAATCAATCTTTAATTAAAACATTGAGGGCTGAGGTGAAAAATATCGGCAGAGTTTCAGAGGCAAGCAGCTTAAAATACAGATATAATTCATCTGTCTGCCAATCTCATACCAGATTGTGATGTTTTACAGAAAGTCTTTAATTCTTTACAGTTTCAGCAAATATGTGTTTTTAATGTTTTTGACATTTGGTCATGTGTATATATCAGTCAAGGAAAGAAGATAATTCAAAGAAATTGTATGTGCCTTAGATTTTCTCCATCTTGAATTAATTGTATTCATTCTCAAAGGATAAGCTCTGGTTTGGGTCTAATTCTTTAAATTCATACCTAAGCTGTTTGTTTCTTTGTCATCAATGATAAGAATTTTCCTTAGTAACAAAATGAAAGAGATGGTTTTTAGAAATCTCTTCTCTGTGTATTATTTATTCTGCCTTCTTTTCTAATATTCAAGAGCAGGGGCTGGGCGCAGTGGCTCACACCTGTAATCCTAGCACTTTGGGATTACACCAAGGCAGGCAGATCACTTGAGGTCAGGAGTTCGAAACCAGCCTGGCCAACATGGTAAAACCCCATCTCTACCAAAAATACAAAAATTAGCCAGGCTTGGTGGTGGGCACCTGTAATTCCAGCTACACAGGAGGCTGAGGCAGGAGAATCGCTTGAACCTGGGAGATAGAGGTTGCAGTGAGCCAAGATCACACCATATCACTCCACCTGGGTGACAGAGTGAGATTCTGTCTCAAAAAAAAAAAAAAAAGAGGTGATTCAACCCAGGGACCTCTTTCATGGAAATAACCAAGCAACTTTGTGATGATCATGCCACTCTGGAACTGGAAAGACTACTCTCAGTCCCAGGGGGAGGCCCACATCATCACTTTCTCAGGAAAACCTCCCCTGAGCTTCCAGGCCAGGTTGAGGCCCATGACCCATGTTCTCATAGCATGGTGTGCTTTTCTTTCAGAGTAATTATGCAGTTGATTAAAATGAATGTCCTTCTCCCTTACTAGAACGTAGGCTTCTGACTATGTCTTGCTCATCACTCACTCTCTTAGTTAGCCTGGCATAGTTTAGGGCACATAGTAAATCCCAATAAATATTTGGTGAATGGATGAAAAGAAGAGAATCAACGATATAACCTTGTAAAATTAGTTGCCTCAAGAGGATAGGAAGAGGAATCTAAGGAGACAAAGGACTGGCTAGAAAGATAGCCTCAGGATACCACAGTGTCATGGAAGTCAAAAGAGCAGTCTCAAGAGGAAGGAAGGATCCATACTTATTTCTCACCACTGCTTATCCTTAACCCCCTCTAATCTGATCCAACACCCATCACTGTGCTGAAACTGCTCTCTTAGATATTCACTGGCTTCCTAGTTGCCAAGTCTAGTGGCCTTGTCTACCTCACTGTTCTCCTCTTTCATTGTGCAGCATTTAATATCAGATCTTCTTTCTTGAAAGTTAATTTACTTTCTGGACATTGTGCTCTTCCATTTTCTTCTCTGGCTGCTCTTCTGCTTTCCTTTTTGGTTGTCTTCCTATCTCTTAAATATGTGGTTCCTGAAACTCTGTTATCTGTCTCTTCTCTCTGCACTCAACCTCTGAGATGGCAGCTTTTCACTGTTCCATGGGGAAAGGCTTCCAAATCTATCTTTCTCTCTCTTTTTTTGTTTGTTTGTTTGTTTGGTTGGTTGGTTTTTGTTTTGTTTTTTGAGATGGCATCTCACTCTGTCTCCCAGGCTGGAGTGCAGTGGTGCGATCTTGGCTCACTGCAGTCTCCACTTCCTGGGTTCAAGTGGTTCTCCTGCCTCAGCCTCCCAAGTAGCTGGGACTACAGGTGCATGCCACCATGCCTGGCTAATTTTTGTATTTTTAGTAGAGACGGGGTTTCACCATGTTGGCCAGGCTGGTCTTAAACTCCTGACCTCAGGTGATCTGCCTGCCTCGGCCTCCCAAAGTGCTGGGATTACAGGTGTGAGCTACCACACCTGGCCCAAATCTGTATCTCTATCCCAACATTGATTCTTTTGTGTGAGGGGCCCTTCTAGACACCTTCACATGGGTCGTTTTTTAGTATTTCACATACAGAATGCTCTAAAATAAATGAATTCAAATATTTTCTTCTTTCCTGCTGTTGTTTTATAATAAGTACTACTATGATCTTAGTAACCTAAGAGTAACACTATATGGCATTATCTTTGTTTTTTTCCCTCTAACCTCTACTTTCTCTCTGGTCAGTTGTGAAGCCCAAATATTCTTCCTCTACAATTACTTTCACAGCCCTCTTCCTCATTTTTACTAGCTGTATTATTCTGGACAAGTATGCTTGCCACCCTAAGCTTCATTTATAAAGATTTGGGTTTTTTAAATGAGATAATATAAGTGACAGTTGAGTGAGCACCCCGTCCCAGAGTCCTCATTAAAATTTTTTTTGGGGAGCCGGGCTTGGGGCTGTAATCCCAGTACTTTGGGAGGCCAAGGTGGGTGGATCACCTGAGGTCAGGAGTTTGAGACAAGCCTGACCAACATGGCGAAACTCCGTCTCTACTAAAAATAGAAAAATTAGCCAGGTATGGTGGTGTGTGCCTGTAATCCCAGCTACATGGGAAGCTGAGGCAGGAGAATCGCTTGAACTTGAGAGGCAGAGGTTGCAATGAACGAGATCGCGCCACTGCATTCCAGCCTGGCAACAGAGTGAGACTCTGCCTCAAGTAAATAAATCAATAAATAAAATAAAAAGTTTTTTTTGCTGGGCACAGTGGCTTGCTGTAAGCGAAGTTGGGAGGCCTAGGCGGGTGCATCGCTTAAGCTCAGACAACATGGTAAAACCCCATCTCTGCTAAAAATACAAAAATTAGCTGGGCATGGTGATGCATGTCTGTCATCCCAGCTACTTGGGAGGCTGAAGCAGAAGAATCGCTTAAACCCGGGAGGTGGAGGTTGCAGTGAACCAAGATCTTGTCACCGCACCCAGCCTGGGCAGCAAAGTGAGACCCTGTCTGGAAAAAGAAAAAAAAATTAACAACAAAAAAAAATATTTTAGAGACAGGATCTCACTCTGTTGCCAGGCTAGAGTGCATTAACACAATTACAGCTCACTGTAACCTTGAACTTCTGGGCTAAATGATTTTCTCAATTCAACCTCCCAAGTAGCTAGGACTACAGATGCACATAC
The DNA here is from genome assembly GCF_009764315.1 of Trachypithecus francoisi. Lineage (NCBI taxonomy): Eukaryota > Metazoa > Chordata > Mammalia > Primates > Cercopithecidae > Trachypithecus > Trachypithecus francoisi. The sequence goes on along the minus strand of NW_022681457.1, from coordinate 85,257,603 downwards.
CTGGCCAATTTTTTAACTTTTTGTAGAGACGAGTGTCTCTGGCTAGTCTTGAACTCCTGGCCTCAAGGGATACCCCTGCCTCAGTTTCTCAAAGTATTGGAATTACAGGCGTGAGCCATTGAGCCCAGCCAGAATTTGCTTCTTTACAGTCCTGCCTTTGGCTCTTTACTTAGAAATATTTGTCTTTGCGATCGCTGTATATCTGAAATCCTAATGAGTAAATGTGATTCCTTCCACAAAGCCTTCTGTGATACCTCCTGCCTTCTTTCTTCCCACCCTTCTGTCAGGTCTTTTCTAACCTGCAAAGCCCCATGATTTTGTCATCACCATGGTTTTGGTAACCATTAGTCTAAAAAAGAGGATTAATACACTGTCTTTTGGAAAGTCTACAAGCAGGAAAGGGCTTACAGGGGTCATAGAGTTCCTGCAGAGTGTGTGGAAAGTTTTCTCATGGGTTCACGAGTACATGAGAGCTCAAATAGCATCAAAATCTTTAGTATCCCACTTAAAGCAAACTTCATGTCATGCTGTGTTGCTTTATGAACCACTCTGTAGCCATGTTTATAATAATAAAAGTACCAAAGGATGGCAGTGACTGATGCCCAACAGGTACAGACTAACACTGTGGAGTTTCTACTTGCTACTAAATAATGCTTGTAAAATCTGAAGATCCTAAGATGAAAGGCATTGTGTAGATTTAAAATGAGCAAGATCCAACCAGTCCTCTGTATCCTCTTCCAGTCAGAATTAGTCTTCCAGGAGAGAGCACCCATCAAGGTGGGTGAAAAGGCATCGTAGAATCTAGGGAAGTGTGAATCTGGGGTCTCCAGACTGTCCCAGAGGGCTGGCATTTTAGGTCTGGAGCAGACAAGGGCAGGATGCCAGGTCCAAAACTTGGAAAGGGAGCTATGTTAGGGTGTGAGGAGACTCCACCCGGCTGTCTTTCATTAGGAAGACTGCGGAAAGGAGCTGGAAGGGCCAGGATTTTTCGTTCTTCTAAGTTCACTGAAGGAAAATGTAACACCAAATTCTGTACTTGGGAATTTCAAAATGAGTAGATAATTCTTTGAACTCTGTAATCAACTAACTGGAAACTCATTTGAAATTTGGCTTCAGTGCATATATTTGTGATTACAGGAGTGGGGGAAATATCTGAAGAGGGTCTCTGGAGCTCCCTGTATTTCTCTTTTAAAAAGGTTATACATAGCATGTGAAATGAACAGATGCTTTTTTTTTTTTTTTTTTTTTTTTTTTTGTAGCTATCAGGGCAACAAGAGGTGGAAAGCCATATCAGGTATTTATTTCAGTCACTGAAATGGCTATTGGCAGAGTTCCACATACCTAAACTAAGGAGAAACTCATGAACAGATAAAAATTAAGACATGGAGGAGACCTTGTGCTTCCTCTCTTGATTTATTTCTACACACACTGATGATTTTTTAAAAAGAGCAAAGCACTAAGAGAGCATTCTTTGGCTTTGCGTTTTGGGGTTTTTTTGGAGGTGGGGTGGGAGGATTAAATTACTATATGTAATTTCTCTTTAGGGTTTATTTAAATTTATTTTCCTAAAACCCTAAGTAGAGAGAGAGTGACTACAGATAATAACTAATTCGAATCTGAATTTCATAGTTGTAGAAATGCTCCATTTACTTATTTATGTGGATCACTGATGAGAGTGGTAAGAATATTGGTAGACAGATGTAGGAGGTAATTATTTAAGAATAGGCTGGATTGGTTGGTACCTGACTTGGTGAGGAAACAGTAAAGGAATTTCTGCTCATGAAGTTTGTGATTCCACATGAAGATAATTCTTTATGGCTGGGCACAGTGGCTCATGCCTGTAATCCCAGCACTTTGGGAGGCTGAGGTGAGTGGATCACCTGAGGTCAGGTCACCAGCCTGGCCAACAAGGGGTGAAACCCCATCTCTACTAAAAATACAAAAAATTAGCTGGGTGCAGTGGCGTGTGCCTATAATCCCAGCTACTCGGGAGGCTGAGGCAGGAGAATCACTTGAACCCAGGAGGCAAAGGTTGCAGTAAGCCAAGATTGCACCATTGCACTCCAGTCTAGGCAACACAGTGAGACAGAGTCTCACTCAAAAAAAAAAAAAAAAATTCTTTGTAATAGAATAACCACCCATCTTTCATCCAGAGCCAGAATTCCTGAGATTCTTCCAACCAGAGGGGCCCTGGCATGCTAAACAGTCTGTTATGATATCTGAACACTTAAGTGAATGTATTTGGCCAGGGAGATTTGCTAGTCAAATTGATCTTTCCTTCCCTCAGTTTTTCCAGTTGTGCCGAATAATTAAAGGAAAATTAAAACCTGGATTCCCTAAACGTTAAGTATCAGATCTGTAAGCTATCAGTCCTTAGGATTATGGTGTATCAGAGTTAGAAATGACTTTAAAATTCATCTGAACAAACTGCAGAAGATTTGTAAATCTGTTTTCCCAAATCTCTGCCAAATGATTGCTTGAATTTCTGCTCAAACACCTCCAGGATAAGGAAAGTCACCAGTTTAGGGGACACCCTATTCTTTGAATAGCCGTGAGAAGCTCTTTGTTGGTTTTAAATCTTAGATCTTAGTGTGCCAGCTTAAGGAGACATCCAAAACAAATTTCTTTCCTCCCACGTCTCAGCCCTTCAGATACTTCATGCTAATTACATCTCCTAGAACTTTCTCTAGGTCTAACATTATTGGTTCTTGTACTGTTTGTTCTTCATAGGACAGGGTTTCTAGTGTCTTGGCAGTATAGGACCAAGAGGACACAGGATTCTGGGGCAGTGCCTCTAAAAGTTTTAGAACTAAAAAATATTAAAATTAGAAAGGGTGTCAAGACACAACCTAGTCTGCCTCCCCACCCCTTTCAGTTTACAGATGGGCAGAGTCTTTTGGATTTGAGTGGGCAGAATTGATCAGCAGCCTTTGTTGAAGTGAGAAATGAAGTGTAAAGCATTTTACCAGAGAAAGGTTTTTTAGTTACCTAATTCCGATTACAGGCTTCAGCTCACTTCTCATTTTTGCCAAGGACCAGTCTGATTCCCTAAGTAAGCCTAAGGTTCAGCTCAAGGTTTTAGTGCCAGATCTCCATACATCAGGTGTTGGTTTCACTTACTGTTTGTGTAAAGGGTAAAATAACTTTTCCATAAGTTTTGCCGTATATATTGACAACATGGTCCGACAGGGATTCCGAATTTTAATAGATGATTTTTTCCTTCATAAAATCAGAGAATGGCCATCAAAAGAGAACAGAGTATTGTACCCCTTCAGAGACGCAGCTGCCTCTGGTGGACAGTTTCCTGGGTTGCCCTTTGTACTTTCTTTGTTTAACAATCACCAGGTGACCAGGTGGCTTTTCTGAAAGCCAAAGGCCATGGACGACGGGATTGTGAGCTACTTTTCTCTAGTATTTTCTATTTGAGATTTGAAATACCCATGCTTTTCATCTGGTCCAAGGAGGCTCAGGTTTCCTTGGCTGTGCACAGCTATAAAGGAGCCAGGTGTTTGGTCGTAGGGCTCAGCTGTTGGCATCCCCACCTTCCCCCAACACCCCATTTTCCTCCGTCATTGATACCACTCAGGTCTGTGAGCAGAGAAATCCTGGTAGGAGAATTGATCAGGACTTGATACACTTGAGAAGGGGGAGAGGGAAGGTAGAATGTGCCTAGAGTTATCCAATAACTTGGTCTCTGAGCGTGACCGAATTCCTTTGGGACACCGGGACAGTGCCGGGTTTAAGGCTGGAGTGTTCTTCGGTCCGGCAAGGGGCGCGCTAAAGGTGACATTGGAAGGAGCAGGGACAGCCTTTGGCGGCAGAGCTGGAGCCGAGAGCGATGCAGGCAGCCCACCCCAGCCGGCGCGACCTGCCGGCACACGGCAACTCGAGTGGCCCTCGCCGGAGCCGGCCAGCTGGGGGAGCGAGGGCGCCCCTTCTGTATTCGTTCGCCGTAGGGCTGGGCTCGGAGCCCGGCCGGTTGAAGCGAGACGGGGACGGGAGGGGCCGGGCCAACGGGAGGAGGGCGGGGCTTTCCTTTGTCAGGGGATTTGCGCCGCGCAGCCGAGACTCGTGCGGGTTCCGTCCCTCTCCTTGCGCCCTCTCCGGGGGCGGAGCGTTCCCCTCTGGCCCCTGGGCGCGGTGGGCGTGAACGGCTGGCGCCCCGGGTCCCTCGTCCCGAATCCTGCAGAAGCCCCTCCTTCGGCGCCTCCGCTTCCAATCCTCTCCCCCGCTCCCTCCTCTTTTGGGGTCGCTCCTCTCCCCGGCCCCGCCCCCGCTGGGCCCCGCCCCCGCCCTCGCCCGCGTCCTCCTCCCTGGGCTCTCCGCGTCGCGCGCTCGCCGGCTTCCAGGGGGCTGCCCGGGCGGGGCGGCGCAGCGGGGCGGCGCAGCGCAGCGGCGCGGGGAAGGGGGAGGCGAGCCGCCCGCCAGCCGAGCACTTTCAGCGATCGAGCTAGCTAGCAGGCCGCGCGGCGCGGGGGAGGAGGGCTCGCCCCCCGCCCGGCCCGAGCGGAGCCTTTTGTTCCTAGCCAGAAGTTTGCATGCCGGGACCGTGACAGCTGCGGGCGGGGAGGACAGCGGGGCCGCGGAGCCGGCGGCGTGGTGGAGAATAGAGGCGGCTGCTTGTCATGCAGCCCACGGCGTGGCGGCTGCGGGCCGGGGACTGGCGGCGGCGGGGGAGGCGGCGCCCACAGCACTCGGGACTCAGCTGCCGGAGGGACAAACTAACTTCCTGAGTGCGGGACCTGAGGCCGGCGCGGCCGGGAGCCACCTGCAACCTGCGGTGAGGCGACCCTGGCCCTCGGGGCGCGCGGCATGGCGTGGGGAAGCGGGCCGTGCTGAGCGAGCCCCTCCGACAGACCCGCGGCCGCTGCTGCCGCCCGCCCTCCCGCCCGCCTTTCCCAGGGCCTGGCGCGGGGCTCGGCTCGCCTTGTTTTGCAGCCACAGCGCAGGGTTGGCCTGGGAGCCACAACAATGCCATGATGTTTTGGAGACAGGAAGCCCCAAGCTGGCCCCGAATGAAGGACTTCCTGTGTTTAAAGTTGCAGGAATATCCGCCGACCATCCCAGTTCAAATGCAAACACGCCAGCTAGGAAGGACGAATGGCTAATTCAGACCAGCTGGACTCTCCAGGGCTGGAACTGAGGATAAAATGAAAGGAATTCTTAGGAGCTTGGGCCATACTTGAAGACTAGAGAAGCTGTGCCATTGTTATTAAAGGATACAATCGGCATAAATTTGCTGCTCCCAACTCTGCTTCGTTGAGAAGTGAGTGGAACTAGATACCGAAAAAAACTTGTCAATATGAGATGATTTTTGTTGACTGAATTTGAAAGAGCAGTGCTCTTAAAAAAAAAAAATTAAACCATAAGCCATACAAGAAATTATTTTAAATTATATCGTGTCTCTGTCAACTATGAGGCTGCTAGCCTGTGAGGAAAAAGCTGTTTGTCTTAGAGCTTCTCCCAGAATGATTTCAAAACGGGACTTCCAGGCTTTTCTGGAGGGCAGATGCAGTTGGTGGTTTAGGGTATGAACAACTAAAAGGATTTATAACTTATGTAGAATGTGTTTGGGGGGAACCTGTGAAAAATACTTTTGAAAGATTTGATGGTTCATCTTGATTGAAAAAGGATGGGTAAGCCACTCAGCAGACCAGACTGTTTAAGGCGGAACCCCACCTGCCTGGGGAAGGGAGAGGAGGAGGATGGCTACATAGAGGACTGCTATGTTCCACAAAGGTCTATATATGATACAATGAGGATAAATGAGCAAATTGACCAGGGTTCAAAGCTTAACCAGACTTCAAAAAGCACCATGGAAAAGATGGAAGGAAGTACTATATCCAGCAATGGTACATTAGGAGCAGCATCTAATGTTTTTGAATCTAGAGCACCAGAAGGTAAGAAGCTGGATGAGAGGATAATATTTGATGCACTGAAGCTAAGCAGTGATGTGCAGAAATCAGCACCTGTGCCACCCAGAAGGCGGCCAAATGCAGAACGCAAAGACAATGTTAACAGGAGATCGTGGAAGTCCTTCATGCCACCCAACTTCCCAGAATTTGCAGAGAGGATAGAAGCCTCTCTCAGTGAGGTGTCAGAAGCTGGTGCTTCAAATCCTTCCTTGCAAGAGAAGAAGGAGTCCAGTTCTGCATTAATAGAAAGTTCTGGTCATTTGGACCACCGGGAACCTCAGTCAGAGTCAGTAACTCTGGAACATGTGTCCAAATCCCTAGGTATTCCAGAGGTGCAAGATGTAAAAAACTTAAGTGGAGACTGCCAGGACTTTAGATTTCAGCAGCACAGTGCAAACCCTCCCCATGAATTCCAGCCTCTAGAATCAGAAACTGCAGCAACAAGTGGTAACACAGATGTAATGCAGGAATCCAGATTCTCAAGTGCAACCTGGCCGAGGGCCACAAAAAGTTTAGCTAAAGGAGGCTTCATTGAGAAGCAGCACCCCCTTGGGGACACAGCCTGCACTGTGGAAATGCCACCTCTCTCCCCTTGCCTGAGTGAAGAGCTGTTAGATCCAGAATTGCATGTTCTCATAACCCCCAGCCTAAGAGAGAAAACAGAGTCTGAGCTAAAGTTTGAGGAGGATGAGCGATGGATCATGATGGAGGCTGAGGGAGAGTGGGAGGAAGATAAACTGTCAGAGAGGGAAAAGACTTTTCTGATGGCAGATGAGAAGAACAGCCTGGCAGATATTTTTGAAGAAAGAGAACAAGAAAACACAGCAGTGGTGGAGGATGGATCTGATTGCTTAGCTGCTGTCTTGAGGACTTTTGGCCACCTATCTCTTGGTCAGATTTGTTGCCGTGATGACCCACAGCCAGCCAAGGACCAGTTGGCTACTGTTCCCAAGGATATACCCCTGGATTGTGATTGTGTTCTTACAGGTGAGGATATTCTTGGTGAGGTGGCAAACAGAACTGCTCAGGGGCTAGAGGGTCTTGTTTCAGATTCAGCATGTACTGTGGGTCCTATTGATGCAGAACAGTTCTCTGACACAGACTCAGTGCAGATGTTTCTTGAACTTGAAAAGGAGTGTTTATGTGAAGAAGGAGTAACTCCTGTAGTTGAGCTACAGAATCAAACCTCTTCTGAAGGGCTGGCTGCATCCCAGGATGCAGAAAATTTACTTGTAATTAGTCATATTCCAGGAGCTGCCTTAGAAAAGGAACAGCATTTAGGCCTTTTACATGTAAGGGCAAAAGACTATGATTCTGGATTGGATTGTGGATATTTTAATACCCTGGATTCTTCTCAGGTGCCTAATGCTGTGGAACTTATTGCCCACGTTGATATCATGAGAGAGACTTCCACTGTTAGCAAGGAGGAATGTGAAAAAGTGCCTTTTAACCCCGGGACTGCAGAATTTAAGTCCACACAGCCAGCTGATCTGGATTCACTGGAAAAGCTGGACCCAGGGGGACTGCTGAACTCTGATCACAGGGTTTCTCATGAAGAAAAATTAGCAGGCTTCGTTGCTTCTGTACTGGCCAAAGACAATGGCAATTTGTCCCAGGGAGACTGCAGTCAAACTGAGGGGAATGGTGAGTGCATTGAGAGGATCACCTTCAGTTTTGCTTTTAATCATGAACTAACAGATGTTACCTCAGGATCTGAAGTAGAGGTATTATATGAATCAAATTTACTAACAGATGAAATTCATTTGGAAAGTGGGAATGTAACTGTTAATCAAGAAAATAACAGTCTGACATCGATGGGCAATGTGGTCACTTGTGAATTGTCCGTGGAGAAAGTTTGTGATGAGGACGGTGAGTCAAAAGAGCTGGATTATGGAGCCACGCTTTTGGAGGATCGAACCCCAGCACATTTCCACGGAAACTTCCCAGAGCAGGTCTTCCAGGATCTCCAGAGGAAGTCCCCAGAGTCAGAGGTTTTGAGTCTGCACCTGCTGGTTGGAGAAATGAGACTTAATCCAGATGGAGTGGAAACTGTGAATAATACAGAGCCTGAGCTGAATGTGGCATCATCAGAGGGAGGGGAGATGGAAAGGAGAGATTCGGGTTCATTCCTAAATATTCTTCCAGAGAAACAAGTTACTGAGGCTGGTACTACTGAAGCAGTTTTAGAGGAATGGAGACCCATCCTCCAGAGGCCTTCCTGGACGGCTGCAGTGCCCACTGGCGAAGATGCCCTAGATGCTGCACTGCCCAGCCCAGAGGAGGATATCTCAATTGCTGCAGTGCCTGCCCCAGAGGGAACTGATGGAGCTGCTGCTGTAGTGCCCTTCCCACATGAGGACATCCTAGTTGCTTCAGTAGCCTCCTTAGAGGAGGAGGATGTCATAGCTGCTGCAGTATCAGCCCCAGAGAGGGCTACTGTCCCAGCTGTTACAGTGTCTGTCCCTGAAGGGACTGCTGCAGTTACTGTGGTGTCCTCCCCAGAGGAGACTGCTCCAGCTGTTGCAGTGGCCATCACACAGGAGAGTATGTCAGCTGTTGCAGGGTTCTCCCCAGAGTGGACTGTTCTAGCTGTTGCAGTACCCATTGCAGAGGAGGATGGTACACCAGAAGGGCCTGTCACCTCAGCTACCACAGTGCATGCTCCTGAGGAGCCTGATATTTCAGCTGTTAGAGTGTCCACTCCAGAGGAGTCTGTCACCCCAGCTGCTGCAGTGCACACCCCAGAGGAATCTGCCTCCTTTGCAGCTGTGGTGGCCACCCCAGAGGAACCCACTTCCCTGGTAGCTTCAGTGCCCACCCTTGCAGCTATGATGACCACCCTAGAGGAACTCACTTTCCTGGCAGCTTCAGTGCCCAACCCAGAGGAGCCCGCCTCCCCAGCAGCTACAGTGCCCACCCTAGAGGAACTCACCTCCTCAGCAGCTGCAGTGCCCACCCCTGAGGAGCCTGCCTCCCCAGTAGCTGCAGTGTCCAACCTAGAGGAGCCCACCTTCCAAGCAACTGCAGTGCCCACCCCCCAGGAGCCTGCCTGCCCAGCAGCTGCAGTGTCCAACCTAGAGGAGCCCGCCCCAGAGGTGCCTGCCATCTCTGCTGCTTCAGTGCCCACCTCAGAGGTGCCTGCCATCTCTGCTGCTTCAGTGCCCACCCCAGAGGTGCCTGCCATCCCAGCTACTGCAGTGCCTCCTATGGAGGAAGTTTTCCCCATTGGTGTGCCCTTCCTGGGAGTTTCTGCCCACACTGACTCAGTGCCTATTTCAGAAGAAGGAACTCCTGTTCTAGAGGAGGCTTCCTCCACTGGAATGTGGATCAGGGAGGACCTTAATTCTCTAGTATTTGACATAAAAGAGGTGACCAGCACAGTGCTACATGTGAAAGTGCCTCTGGCTGCAACCACTGGATTAAATTCAGATGAGGTAATTGTTGCCCATTTTGATTCTGGGAAGGGTCTAGAGTAAAGTGAAATTTTCTAGGCTGACCTGGTGTTGATGAGAAATGGTGCAGATAGTTCTTTCTTTTGTTCTTTTTGGGTCTCCTGGGCTTATAGTTTGTAGTCTTTCTGTTGAGTTTATGGGGAAAATATACTTTAATTTTGTCTGGTGAAAAACTTTATAATTTCATGCTTCGTTTTTTATTCAGATAAGCCAATCCCAAGGAAAACAGGGATATAAACAGTTGTTGATTTATATTTTTAAAATGATTAGCAGGAAAGGGTGATTCTGCTTTTGAATTGTACAGTGAGCATGTTCTTTCCTAAACCAAGAGACAGTTTGTTGATTGGTGGTGTCAACATTTAGGTAGAGGCCAGACAGAGTGTGAGCTTTGTAATGAGACCTGGTGTGCTTCTTAACCATTCTGGGAAAATTAGCTATTCTTGAGTCTCCTGTTTCTTCATTTGTTAAGGCAGAACTCTGTGAGGATAAAATGAGGTACATTTAATGTACCAAGCATACAAGTTTACCAATCACTGGCCATATCCTCCCCGTTCTTTTCAAATAAGTATGTTGGTTAGTTGGAAAGCAGACTGGGAAGAAGCAGTAAAGCTAAATGATTAAGAACTTTTAAATGCAAATGTGTGTTTCTGAAAACCAGAGCTAGGCATAATGTTTATGAAAAATAGAGATATTTTAGTCATCTTTGTCAAACTGCCTTTGTGTACTTAAGCAAGTCCTTTTCTTTTTCCAGGACCTCTTGTTTCTTAATCTATAAAACAAGAAAATTGGGCTAGGGAGGCTGAAGCGAGAGAATGGCGTAAACCCGGGAGGCGGAGCTTGCAGTGAGCTGAGATCCGGCCACTGCACTCCAGCCTGGGCGACAGAGCGAGACTCCGTCTCAACAAAAAAAAGAAAAAAAAAAAAAAAAAAAAAAAAAGAAAATTGGGCTAAATGTCCTCTTGGGTCTCTCTTGGCTCGAAGATTCTTAATGTTAGAGAACCAAATGTGTTAGGAAACAGTTGGAAATGATGTTCCACATCCTTGAGCACTCCTAGTCCAAGGAATTTGAGATCAGCAGCTTTCCACAGTTAACTGCCCAGATTTCATTTGGTCAGTGGTTAAGAGTGAAGGAGTTAGAGGTTTAATCTGAACACAGTCAGATATGACTGAGTGAGAAGATTGTTTTGATTTTACTGCAACCCCAGGACTCAAAATAGTGCCTTCTTCATAGTAGGCATTTTCTGTTGACTGGCTGGCTGAATGCATGAATATCAATTTCCTAGATTATGGATGGATGCTACAAGAAAGATGAGTTTTCTCATTCACCTCATTGCAGAGCCTTTCAGGGCAGCCTTAAGTCAGGTAGAGCTCCTGTTAAACATGCAGGTCCTGACAACAAAATCATTTTGATTGCATGCCATAAACTCTTTGATAAAGAGGATTGATTAAGATCATCTGGCCTTGCTGAGTGATGGTGATTTTACCTTGAGCTTTACCAGTTGTTTTGTCATGTAGCATTCCATCAAATTAGGATGCATCATCTTTGAGACTGATGGATTTTTGATCCATTTTTCCAAGTTTTATTGAATTTGGAATTAACACTGAGATCCCAATAGCCTGTCCAAAGTGAAGACAATAGATCAACAACAGAGTAAATGTCTTGCACTGACATTCTTGATAATACAGAATATTTCACCAGGCACAGTGGCTCACACCTATAATCCCAACATTTGAGAAGCCAAGGCAAGAGGATTGCTTGAGGCCAGGAGTTGGAGAACAGCCTAAGCAACATAGTAAGACCGCATCTCTAAGAAAATAAAAATTTCAAAAAACCCAGAATATCTCCGATGTAAAGCTTATATAGCAGTAATCATGAAATATAAGGATTAAGTTTATAGTGAGGCAATCAAATCCACATAAAGGGGAAAAAAATCATAGAAATCCTGTATCATTCTCTAGGATCCTTGTTTCCTCATCTGCAAAATGAGTAGATGGCTACATAATCTCTATCCTTCCAGCTACAGTAAGTAATCCTTTTATGAAATATTGACTGATGTAAATGACAGGAGAAGGAAATGGTAGCCCAGCTGCAAAGTTGCCCATCTTTGAAGTGTGGTTACTTTGTGGAATATCTGTAAGTGAGTAAATGCCTTTGTCTGTGTACAGGAAAGGAAAGATCTGAGCCTCAGCCAGGGCTGTTAACCAACAAGAATGTAGAGAGGCTATTTTGAAAATATTGAAACAAAACAAATCATTATAGAGTTAGCATTGGTATACAGGTTTGCTAAATTGGTGAAATACTATTTTAAAAGGTTTTTCCAAGATGAGAGATTATGAATTTTTTATTTCTTCCATTCCCTTAAGAGGATTCCAAGAGGCAACTAAAACTGCCATTTTTATATATAAACACTCAGAACTCGACAAGTGATTTAGAATGAACTGAGGTCCTCTATGCCTGTACAAGTGCAGACATGTATACATGGTTAAAATAGATATAAACTTTGTATTTGCCAATAACAACAGAGTTTGGTAGAAGCAAAATGCCAAAAACTTGTTTGCTTTTTCTGTAGTGGGATCTGAGGCCTACTGAGACCAATCTCTGGTTATATAAACTCCCTACTTATTTATAGACTTCTCCAGTCTTAATCCAAGTCACTGGTTCAAAGGAAGAAAAAAACCTTTTGTATGAAATAAGAGTTCTGTAAGATTAAAATTTGCCAACAGAGTCTTTTTAAGCAAAAATTGGGGAGCACCACAATTCCAGTTCAGTGTTTGAATGCTCTGCTGGTCAGCAGAATCTTCATTGGTTTTTTTGCATTCCCTAACACCTTTTCCATACAAGGATTCATTCGTTCACCAAATAAAAAGTATTATTTATTTATTATTATTTTTTAAAGACAGAGTCTCACTGTGTTGCCCAGGCTGGAGTACAGTGGCACAATCTTGGCTCACTGCAACCTCTGCCTCCCGGATTCAAGCAATTCTCCTGCCTCAGCCTCCCAAATAGTTGGGATTACAGGCACGTGCCACCACACACAGCCAATTTTTTTTTTTTTTTGTATTTTTAGTAGAGACAGGGTTTCACCATGTTGGCCAGGCTGGTCTCGAACTCCTGACCTCAGGTGATCCGCCTGCCTCGGCGTCCCAAAGTGCTGGGATTACAGGCATAAGCCACCACGCCTGGCCTGAATAAATATTATGAGTACCTACTCTGTGCCAGGTACTAGGCTCCTACAGTAAATAGAATTGGCATGGTCCTTGCCCTTATGGAACTTATGCTGAGTGGGGGAGGCAGATATTAGGAAAACCATACATAAATAAATATAAAATAAATACATCGTTAGAAATTTTGGCAAATTCTTTGAATAAAAAGATGTCAATGGATTTGAAGACAATAGGGTGGTTTGAAGATATATTTTGGAGGTAAAATCAACAAGATCTGATTGTGACTCCACTGGTTTGTACAGTGGAGTGGATGGTGTAAATTATTGATTTAAGGAAGAGCAGAGTTTGGGGTAAGGGAAAGTGAGAGATACTGTTTCATTTTTTAACTGTTAGGCTTGGGATGCCTGTGGTTCATTTTTTGCATGGAGATATTAAGAAAGTAGTTGGATGTATAGGTTTGAAACTCAGAGAGATAAATTGAGGGTCATAAGCATTTATTGTGGTTAGTATTTAAACCCATAGGAATTTATGGAATTGCCTAGGAAGAGTATAGAAAGAGAAGAGAGTCCAGGACTGACATCGTCCCCTCACTCCCACCCTGAAAGACTTCAACATTTAGAGATCTAGAAGAGAAGAAAGAAAACAAAGGACAACAGAAAAGAATCAGTCAGGATAAAACTGGAAAAATGCAATAACAAGGCTGGATGCCGTGGCTCATGCCTGTATTCCCAGCACTTTGGGAGGCTGAGGCAGGCAGATCTCTTGAGGTCAGGCATTCAAGACCAGCCTGGCCAACGTGGTGAAACCCTGTCTCTACCAAAAAAACACAAAATTAGCTGGATGTGGTGGCGCGTGCCTGTAGTCCCAGCTACTTGCAAGGCTGAGGTGGGAGAATCACTTGAACCTGGGAGGCAGAGGTTGCAGTGAGCCGAGATTGTGTCACTGCACTCCAGTCTGGGCAACAGTGTGAGACCATGTCTCAAAAAAAAAAAGAAAAAAGAAAAAAAAAGCAGTAACAAAGACAAAGTGTTTTAAGGAGTTCTTTGGGAAATTTTCTATTTTGTATCCTAGTTAGTTGCATCTTACAACCTTGCAGCAATGTTTATTAGTGTACTTCTTTGGAAAATGTCTGCCAGTGCTGCTTAGTTAATAACATGGCCCAGTCCTGTTTCACTAACAGTGTTTGAAATACCAAGGAGTAGGAATTTTAGTGTATCTAAAAGCACTGGTTTTGCAAAACAGCTTTATTTGGGAGTTGAGAGAAGGAAGCAGGTGTTTTCAGATGTACATTCTTTAACGTTCTGTTCACTTATGTTCAAAATAAATAGATAATATTTAGAGGTGCTTTTTTCAACTTATGAGAAATGATACAAATACCCATTGTCCCCGTCAATCCATAGAGTGAAGGTGAGAAATGAAAGAATAGCTAATGCTTCTATAGGAAATGTCTGTAAACAAAGTAAATCCAAAATTTTAAAGTAGCAGTAGCTCTTATTATAGGTTGAACATCCAAAATGCAAAATGCTCCCGTCTGAAACTTTCTGAATGTTGGCATGATGCTCAAAAAAATGCTCATTGGAGCATTTCAGATTTCAGATTTCCAGATTTGGGATGCTCAACCAGTAAGTATTTAATGCAGATATTCCAAAATTTGAATAAATCTGAAATCAGAAACACTTCTGATCTCAGGCATTTTGAATAAGGGATATTCAACTTGCGTATGAAAGAGATTATTGAACTATTTAAATATAATTTTACTTTTCTTTCTTTCTTTCTTTCTTTGAGATGGAGTTTCTCTCTTGCCCAGGCTGGAGTGCAGTAGCATAATCTTGGCTCACTGAAACCTCCTCCTCCCGGGTTCAAGTAATTCTTGTGCCTCAGCCTCCCAAGTAACTGGGCCTACAGGCGTACACTACCATGCCTAGCAAATTTGTGTGTGTATGTGTGTGTGTGTATTTTTAGTAGAGATGCGGTTTTGCCATGTTGCCCAGGCTCCTGACATCTGGCGATCTGCCCGCCTTGGCCTCCCAAAGTGCCAGGATTACAGGCATGAGCCACTGTGCCTAACCTATTTTACTTTTCTGTATCATTTATAGTGCTATCCAGTAGGACTTGCTGCCAAGATGGAGATGTTCTCTATCTATGGTCCAGTTGAGTAACTGGACTTTGACCATGTGAAATGTGGCTAGTGGGTCTGAGGAACTGGATTTTAAATTTAATTTAAATGTCAATATGTAACTGCTGGCTGTCATGTTGGAAAGCACGGAAAGAATTTAAATGTCAGTTGTAGAGTGAGATAAGATTTGGTTATTGAATAAAAGGGGGCCCTGTAATGTGGACTTGACATCTTCCCTCCATACTTTGGCTTCCTGCCTTCTTTGCCTTTTCATTCCTTCACCTTCACCACCATCATTTTATTGTACCAAAAGCAGCTTTAAACTTGGGATGTTTTTCCTGTCTCTAATCTGATTTTTCTTCAGCAGAAACATCTTTAATGCTACAAAATGGAATTATAGCAGTTGTTTTTTCTGGGAACCATGTTGTTGGAGAAATAGTCATTTTAACTGAACTGCTTTGTAATGTTGCATAAGAAAATACGGTATAATCAAATTATAGTAAAAAATGAAGTGCACTCATAATTACTTTTATAACCTTCCTTTTTCAGTGTTCCCTGGGGCTTTTTCTCTCTGGTAATCTTAGCCAGCCATAGACCATTCTTTCTAGAATCAGTTTCCTAATACTGGTGTGGTCTGTGGTCTCATATTGACCATATTTGGTCTTACTCAAACTTATCATTTTCTTTTATATTATTTTTGTCCTCTTCCATTTCCTGTCATCCTCTGGCCTTAATTGACTCACCTGGCTCATGGAAGAAAAAGGAAGGGAAATAAATCTAGGCTAGTGAAATATGGCTGGTTCTATCTCTCTCATAACTGAGAGAAACTCAATTTTTTTTATTTTTTATTTATTTATTTATTTTTGAGACGGAGTCTCACTCTGTCGCCCAGGCTAGAGTGCAATGGCACGATCTCTGCTCACTGCAACCTCCACCTCCTGGGTTCAGGCAGTTCTCCTGTCTCAGCCTCCTGAGTAGCTGGGATTACAGGCGCGTGCCACCACATCCGGCTAATTTTTATATTTTTAGCAGAGACAGGGTTTCACCATGTTAGTCAGGCTGGTCTCAAACTCCTGACCTCGTGATCTGCCCGCCTCAGCTTCCCAAAGTGCTGGGATTACAGGCGTGAGCCACCGCACCCAGCCGAGAAACCTGATCAAACCTGATCATAGGGACAAATATTTTTTTCATTATTTTCCTTTATACTATTTTTTTTTTTTTTTTTTTTGGTGAGACAGAGTCTCGCTCTGTTGCCCAGGCTGGAGTGCAGTGGCGCTATCTCGGCTCACTGCAAGCCTCGCCTCCCGGGTTCACGCCACTCTCTTGCCTCAGCCTTCTGAGTAGCTGAGACTACAGGTGCCTGCCACCACGCCTGGCTAACTTTTTGTATTTTTAGTAGAGATGGGGTTTCACCGTGTTAGCCAGGATGGTCTCGATCTCCTGACCTCGTGATCTGCCCCCCTCAGCCTCCCAAAGAGCTGGGATTATAGGCGTGAGCCACTGCACCCGGCCCCTTCATACTCTTAACGTGGCAGAAGTACCATTCTCTTCTGACCCTTTCATTTCCTTTTAGACATGTCTAAATCATAATGGAGCTTAACTGTAGTAGAGCCAAGTATACACATTACTTGTTATATATATTCACATTGTTTTAAAATTCTGTTGTACCATGGTAAACATGGATAATATAGTATCATTTTTGAGCAGTTTTTTAAATGTAAATCTGTATCTTATTCAGAGTGTATGTCTGAAGTTATTAAGGACATTTCCCAATGTTACTGGCCCATTTCCCTTTGTAATCAGAGGATTTCTGTTTCAAGATTATTGCTGTGTGTGGTCTGTGGCTCTTGATCAGAATGAAGTTAAGCGGCCACAGGGGGATTAAGCTATGAGGTTGGCGTTTTTCACACTGTTAATATGTTTTGACTAATTGAGTTATTAGTCCTAGTCAGAGAGGAGCATTTCTTATTAGTGGTCAGTTAAGGCTATTCCCCAAGGGATATTTCATCGTAAATACTAGTCATTTGGTCTCATTCTTCCCTTTTAGGAAGAAGTATACATTGCACTTACTTGTACAGCATTTTGAGGTTGATGCTTTTCTATTCTCCATGGCTTGTTGCATTAAAAATTAAGCAACAGGCCGAGCGCGGTGGCCCACGCCTGTAATCCCAGCACTTTGGGAGGCCACAGCGGGTGGATCACAAGGTCAGGAGATCAAGAACATCCTGGCTAACACGGTGAAACCCCATCTCCACTAAAAATACAAAAAAATTAGCCGGGCATGGTGGCGGGCACCTGGAGTCCCAGCTACTTGTAAGACTGAGGCAAGAGAGTGGCGTGAACCCAGGAGGTGGAGCTTACAAGGAGCCGAGATCGCACCACTGCACTGCAGCCTGGGTGACAGAGTGAGACTCTGTCTCCAAAAAAAGAAAACAAAAAAATTAAGCAACAGATTTTTTTTAAAAAAAAGAACAAAGGAAAGAGTCATTGGATTAAAGACCTAAGTAGTGTCATAACTCTCTGGAATTACATGTCCATAGGAGAATGTATTAAAATACAAAACCACATGTTTTCTTGATGCTTCACATGCAAATGCTTGTTCTTTCTTTTTATTCCTGGTTGTCTTTCATTAAGTCATAAATGCCCCAAGAATAACCAGTCTCTGTGTGGTATAGAGAGTCTAATAGCCTTTGTATTAAATCTTTTTTGGCTTGCAATTATCTAGATGTTTCAGAAAGAACAAGTGGATCCTCTTCAGATGAAATTGCAGCAGGTGAATGGACTTGGCCAGGGATTAATTCAGAGTGCAGGAAAAGACTGTGATGTGCAGGGTTTAGAACATGACATGGAAGAGATCAATGCTCGATGGAATACATTGAATAAAAAGGTGAGTGACCATGGGGTAACAAGTGTACTGGAAACAGAAGGCATAGAAAAGAGACATCTGAATCTAAGGTTTCCCGAAACCTGAATGGAAATAAAAATTTGGCAGTTGCAATCTATAATTACTAAAAGAGGTCAGTAGTAATTTGAAAACTACTTTCTCCTTTCTCATAATGAACCTATGTGTTCATGATACAGGTCGCACAAAGAATTGCACAGCTACAGGAGGCCTTGTTGCATTGTGGGAAGTTTCAAGATGCCTTGGAGCCATTGCTCAGCTGGTTGGCAGATACCGAGGAGCTCATAGCCAATCAGAAACCTCCATCTGCTGAGTATAAAGTGGTAAAAGCACAGATCCAAGAACAGAAGGTAAGTGAGAATGTTGGGACAGTGAACTGTAACAGCCATAGGGAGTGGTAGACAACACATTTGCTTATAGTTTAAGAAGCAGGCCGGGCGCGGTGGCTCAAGCCTGTAATCCCAGCACTTTGGGAGGCCGAGACGGGCGGATCACGAGGTCAGGAGATCGAGACCATCCTGGCTAACACGGTGAAACCCCGTCTCTACTAAAAATACAAAAACTAGCCGGGCGACGTGGCGGGCGCCTGTAGTCCCAGCTACTAGGGAGGTGAGGCAGGAGAATGGCGTAAACCCGGGAGGCGGAGCTTGCAGTGAGCTGAGAACCGGCCACTGCACTCCAGCCTGGGCGACAGAGCGAGACTCCGCCTCAAAAAAAAAAAAAAAAAAAAAAAAAAAAAAAAAAGAAGCAATTCAGAGTTTTAGTAGAATCCTAACCTACTTTGTGTCATCCTGAAAAATGGAAATTGATTTTTCATTACCTTACTTAAATCTACTGGTTTACTGTGGCATATATTAGACTGAATAATTTTGCCTGTTCATGTATCCTATTTCAGTGTTCATCCACAATTTTATGTTAAGAGGTTTTTGGTGTTTTCAGGGTCAGCAGTATTCTAGATAGTGTTGTATATCATGTACAAAGTTTTATCTATATTTTTTGTTTAATTTCTATTTTAGTGCGATTTTTTCTTTTTAAAAACAATTTATCCCAAAGGAAATTTTATTTTTTTCTCAGCTTTATTGGTGTATAATAAAGACAAATAAAGATTGTATATGTTTATAATTTACAATGTGATGGTTTGATATATATATTTTATATATATATATATATACACACACACACACACACACACACATTGTGAAATGTTTACCATAGTCAAGATAATTAACATATTAATCATCTCAAATGTTAACCATTTTTTAGGGCACTTTTCTCTTGGTTCAAAGGAAGTTCCCTGTTAGTCACATAATGGCAATCACTTCTCCATTTAAAAATTTAAGTGTGTGTGAAAAGTGTGTGAGTGGTGAGAACTGTGCTATATCTCCTGTTTTTGCCTCAAGAATGAAAAAACTTATTTTACTCAATGAAGCTTAGGATTTGGCCGGTTGGTTTCTTTTGTTTTTTGTTTTTCTTCCTAGTTCAGATTTCAAAATGATCCTGTGTTACAACTTTTCATTCTCTTTATAATAGTTGCTCCAGCGGCTCCTAGATGATCGAAAGGCCACAGTAGACATGCTTCAAGCAGAAGGAGGCAGAATAGCCCAGTCAGCAGAGCTGGCTGATAGAGAGAAAATCACCGGGCAGCTGAAGAGTCTTGAAAGTAGATGGACTGAACTACTCAGTAAGGCAGCAGCCAGGTAAGACCAAAGGAATTTTGAGGAGTGGGTCAGAGGTTTGTTTTGTTCTTCTTCGACTTATTATCACTAACGTGCTCTTTAAGTTCTTGGATGATTCATACAGATTTTTGGAAAGTGTTTAATGGCTTAAGCTTATTTGAACTGGGATAAGATTTTAGAGATGATGCTCATAACCAGAATCACACTTAGGAGATGGTCTCCTGCATCTTCATAAATTTCCAAGAACTAGAAAACTCGTTGCTCTGTGTGGTTGTTCTGCTGTAGTATAATCATAGTTCCAAATGACAGACACAGACTCCTACAGTCCAGCCAAGTTATTTTCTGAGTTTTTGAAACAGATCCCCCCCCTTATGTTTATAAATAATGCTTTTGATACTTGGAATTGAAATGTGTCATATTTCTTTTCTATTAGCTTATACTTAATACTAGATTTTTTTGCCTTTAGAAGCTAGTCTGTGGTTCTGTTAAATATCTGGGAATTCAAGAGATGCATGAACTTACCTCAATAAATGGTCAAAAAGACAGGCAACAAATCTTCTTCCTCCAAGGAAACATTCCCTTTCTCTTTCCATAGCTATAAGTCATGCTGTCGCTTGAGCTTAATAAGTCACATAGATGTCTTTACTTTTATACAGTCCCCAGTTTTAAAATTAAATACCAACTAATGAGAAATCAATAAGAGAGTTGATCATTTGTTATTGTACCCTTTACGTTTCCTAGGTAGCCTATGGCAGTCTTCAAATAATTCCCTCTTCAGTCTTTTTATGTCCACCTGCCCATGACTTGCTTATTCCTTACCTGAGTTGCAAAGTATGGCTTGCCCATGTTAGTGGAAGAAACAAAATGGAAAGAATTTGACTTACTTGTGTTTCCAGATTTGTACTGCTTATTTTCTTTTCTCTCTGTGCATTTCCAGTAATGGTACCGTTAGCTTTCCAGTTTCCTAGGCTTAAAAACTCAACTCCATTTTTACTCTTTTTTTTAAAAATTTTTCCTTTGTGCCCACATCTATCAGCATGCTAAATTCTGTCTGTTTTACTTTACAGTTTCTTTCCTGTCCATCTGTTTCTCTAATTCCCACTCTCCCCTCATGACTTAGGAGCTCTCACTAGTTGTATTGAGATCGCTTCTTCACTAATCACTCTACCACTTACCCTCCGGCCTTCCCCTTCCCATCCCCCAGCTGCAGGTGAACCTTTCTGAAATAAGCCTTTAATCATATCTTTTCAGGCTCAGAGACATTTAATTGACTCCCTGTTAAAATAAAACCTTTAGATTATGAGGCTGACGCACTGCCTGCTCTACTAAGAAGGTGCTTAAAATAAAATCTGAACTCTAACCCACCATTCAGAGCCCTCTATTTGACCCTAACCTACCTTTCTTAGTTTCTACTATTCTTCTCACTCCTTGTATTATAGCTGAAGTAAACTATATTATAGCTGAAGTAAACTATATTGTTCTTTAATATCTTCTGACAGTGTCCTAACCCTGTGTCTTATTTTATGGTATTATAATACATCTTTCATGAAATGCTTTTGTCCATCTCTCTTCTATAAAACTTTCCTTATTCCCCAAGCATGGAATAACTTTTCTTGCCTCTTCACTGCCATAACTCTTTATCTGTACCTTGTATTATGATCATTATTTTAGGTACTTACCTTCCTGGTCTATAAACTCCTTGAAGTCATGGTTTATCATATACATATTTTTATGACTCTTTCCTTCTACTTGTTTCCATCCCCCTAGCCTAATATAGTTTCTGGGCCAATCTTTTAAACAGAAACAAATACCAAGAGTAGATATTTGATGCTTCTAAATTATTTTTAGCTCTTCTCCCTAAAAATATCTGAAATCTTATTACAATACATTCTTCAAATTTTCAGATTCCAAAATCAAATGAGTAAGAAAGACATAAAAATTACAGGCAATTTTTAAAAAATTAAATTCTAGTTTAATAATAATTTTTAATATTGTATGTTTTAGTTGCATTGCTTGAAGATATATTTTGAAGGTTGGCATAAACAAACTAGGAAAGAAAGTTTTAGACTTAGATTGCCATTTAAAAAATGTTTTTCTTCAGCCGGACGTGGTGGCTCAAGCCTGTAATCCCAGCACTTCGGGAGCCTGAGACGGGCAGATTACGAGGTCAGGAGATCGAGACCATCCTGGCTAACACGGTGAACCTCATCTCTACTAAAAAAAAAATACAAAAACCTAGCCGGGCGAGGTGGTGGGTGCCTGTAGTCCCAGCTACTCGGGAGGCTGAGGCAGGAGAAAGGCGTAAACCCAGGAGGCGGAGCTTGCAGTGAGCTGAGATCCGGCCACTGTACTCTAGCCTGGGTGACAGAGCGAGATTCCGTCTTAAAAAAAAAAAAAAAGGTTTTCTTCATATTCAAACATAATTGAATTTCTAGTAATCAAAATGCCAAATTTTTACATTTAAACGACTTTTTTTTTTTTTGAGATGGAGTCTCGCTCTGTCACCCAGGCTGGAGTGCAGTGGTGCGATCTCAGTTCACTGCAAGGTCCGCCTCCCGAGTTCACACCATTCTCCTGCCTCAGCCTCCTGAGTAGCTGGGACTACAGGTGCCCACCACCACACCCAGCTAATTTTTTATATTTTTAGTAGAGACGGGGTTTCACCGTGTTAGCCAGGATGGTCTCGATCTCTTGACCTCGTAATCCGCCTGCCTCAGCCTCCCAAAGTGCTGGCATTACAGGGGTGAGCCACCATGCCCGGCTAAACCACTTTTGTTAAAATAACTTTGTCAGGGCATAACTAGCATAGGGCCTGGCGTAAATTAGGTCTTCAGTAAAGGTTTGCTGAACTTAAGTGCATCATATGCTCCCAGGCCTCTTCAGATGCCATATCTTTTAGTCTGTTTTTAGTAATTCAAAGACAACATTATGACCTTTCATTATTCATCTGTGTGCTAATACAGTTCTGTGGTTGTTTTCTTGTCTGTTCTTTGTCAGGCTGTCTCCAATACCCAGACTTCCTCCTGCCTTTGTAATTTGCTGCTTTTATTTTATAGAGTAAAACAAACCACAGGTACTTTGAAAAGAACATCTCTTAGCATCTCTATGGTCTCAGTGACAATCATGTATCCAAAGAAAAGCCAAGCTTAATATGGATGTTATATTAAATAAGATTCCAAGTGAGATGTAAAGTCTATAGTTTTTTTGTTTTTTGGGGATGGGGAGGGGTGCTTTTTGTGTTGGCAAATTCAGCCAGCATGAGGTTTTTTGTTTGTTTCTTTTTTGGTTTTTTGCCTTAAATCTGGATTCAAAGTTATGTTCTGGGGCTTGAAATTACCAGAAGCCTGACTGGATTTTGGGAAGTTGGGGAGGGAGTTCTAGTTCATAGGTGATATACAGTCTTTACTCTTCAGATATCTTCACTCACAAATGAAGGTAGTAGTGACAGAGAGAATGAAAACAGTCACCTTTTTGTCTCCTTTAAACTTTGTTTTGGTCACATGTTCAGGTGATATATATGCTACATTCTGTTTTGATTTGGGTCAATATGGTATAAGGAGAACATTAGAAGATTTGATTCTGCTATTGCTCACCAGGTGATTGGACAAATCTTTCTTTAAGCCTTCTGAGTCAACTTTCTCTTTTATAATAGGGGGATAATTATTCTGTCCACCTTACAAGGTTATGACAGAATGAGAATAAGGTTAATGGTATGAAATCCTTTAAAACATCGAAATGCTACGTAATGTGTGTTCTGTTTACTATTGTTACTTAAACTGTACCTGGAAAAGACTGTTCTTTTACTGAGTATAGTACTATTACCAGTCTTAATGTGACTTTTTTCCTGAGCAGCTTGTTCTATATATTCGTGTAGGCAAAAACAGCTGGAAGACATCCTGGTTCTGGCCAAACAGTTCCATGAGACAGCTGAGCCTATTTCTGACTTCTTATCTGTCACAGAGAAAAAGCTTGCTAACTCAGAACCTGTTGGCACTCAGACTGCCAAAATACAGCAGCAGATCATTCGGCACAAGGTAAGGAATGGTTACAGTAAATGAAAACAGAAAACTGGAATTAGAAATCCTAGAAATGAGTAAACTGCCTGCAGCGCTCTAGAGGATGTGTGTTTTGTGGGTTTAACTTAAAATATGATCAGATTATTAATTGGAAAAGTCACATTCTTGAAATACAAATAGAAATTGATAAGCTACCATCGGAATAAACAGCTTTTGTTCCCAATTTTTATATTATTTTTGCCCTTCATTTGGTGAATTTTTTAATTGTTTAATTTGTTATATCATTTGTTACTCATTTTGCATTTACTTTTCATTTATTTTGTTTCTGTTATTCATGTTTTCCATCTGGATTTCCAGGCTCTGGAAGAAGACATAGAAAACCATGCAACAGATGTGCACCAGGCAGTCAAAATTGGGCAGTCCCTCTCCTCCCTGACATCTCCTGCAGAACAGGGTGTGCTGTCAGAAAAGATAGACTCATTGCAGGCCCGATACAGTGAAATTCAAGACCGCTGTTGTCGGAAGGCAGCCCTGCTTGAACAAGCTCTGTCTAATGCTAGGCTGTTTGGGGAGGATGAGGTGGAGGTGCTCAACTGGCTGGCTGAGGTTGAGGACAAGCTCAGTTCAGTATTCGTAAAGGATTTCAAACAGGATGTCCTACACAAACAGCACGCTGACCACCTGGTATTCATGTTTCCATTTTTATTGGTTATGTTATTCTGTTATTTTGTTATTTTGATTCATGTTTCTCTTCATTTATTTATTTTTTTTTCTTCATTACACACACTTCAACTTTATTTTATACACAAGTACATAGTTTGTGGACTTGATGTTGACTGCTAATTTGTTTTTGGATGAGTCCATGGAAATACTTATATTTAACAAGTTGAATCAGTAATTCTAGAAGATAGTACAGGTGTAGTCAGTGAGGGGCCATCTGAACTCCAACTCATGATTTACGTTATTAGGTGATGGGTCACTAAGATTCTATTTGAGCAGTTTTATGAAAGATAATGTGCTTTAACAAAACCAGATCTATATATGTAGTGCCCAGGATTTGATCATACTAGATCAAGTTAGAACTTTTAGGATAGTCGCCCAGGCTGGAGTGCAGCGGCCGGATCTCAGCTCACTGCAAGCTCCGCCTCCTGGGTTTACGCCATTCTCTTGCCTCAGCCTCCGGAGTAGCTGGGACTACAGGTGCCCGCCACCACGCCCGGCTAGTTTTTTGTGTTTTTTTAGTAGAGACGGGGTTTCACTGTGTTCGCCAGGATGGTGTCAATCTCCTGACCTTGTGATCCGCCCGTCTCGGCCTCCCAAAGTGCTGGGGTTACAGGCTTGAGCCACCGCGCCCGGCCTGTGTCATCTTAATAGAAGAGTTTGCCTTTTTCATTTCGTTTTTATGAAATCTGTTTGGAAGCAGTAAAAATAGGTAATTTTTCTTATAGTCTGATTCTTTTGCTTCATTAACTTTAAACATGAAGAGAGTTTTTAACCAGGATTCTGTTTTAAGTCAATTTGTTCTTACTGAATTTCTTCTCTTAAACTTTGTTTATTCCTTACTTTGGACACAGTAGACAGTTTTGCTAAATTTCACTTCTACCTTTCTTGGGTTCGGGTTTAGTACCGATAGATTGGTAAAGCTGATGTAATTCTAAGTTTTTCTCATCCAGTACTTAGGAAAGTTTGCCTATAGGTATCTGATTTAATTATTTTGAATAGTCAGTGGGCTCCCTAAAGAGAAAATGAGGGGATCAAATATCTGATGTTTAAATTAAACTAGTATTCATCTCTTTACTTTAAATTTGGTCTCTTAAGGGTCTCACATTTTGTTTCCTTTGTAGTGCCACAGTTTTGGCATTAATGGTATTCTTTCCTTTCAGGCTTTAAATGAAGAAATTGTTAATAGAAAGAAGAATGTAGACCAAGCTATTAAAAATGGTCAGGCTCTTCTAAAACAAACCACAGGTACTTTGAAAAGTGCGTCTCTTAGCACCCCTATGGTCTCAAAGACAATCATGTACCCAAGGAAAGGACCTGCCTTAGCCTCTTCTCTATGTATGTATGAGAAGCTTAGTATTCACTGATTGTATTCCCTACTGTGCTCCAGAAGGTTATTTCCTGCTAAATCTTTTGAAAACTAAAACGTTGTCTCACATCTGGTTATAGATGATGATTTCTCCTCTCCTTCAGTAGAGGAGCCAGCATCCACTGAAAGGTGCTGGGAACATCTAGAAACATTTGAGCTGAGCTCAGATTTTAATAATTCAGAAATGGCTTCTTTTATCCAGTGGAAAGTTTATTTTATTTCCCATTTGCCCTTAGTATGGGATGGGTGAAATCGTTACCACAGAGAGAGAGAGCATCTATGAAATTAAAGCTCTGATTTGAAGAAAGGGGATCAGAGACTCCTCATTCCTAGATCTCTTAAATATGAATAATTGTGTGCTATCTTCCATAGGTGAGGAGGTGTTACTTATCCAAGAAAAACTAGATGGAATAAAGACTCGTTACACAGACATCACAGTTACTAGCTCCAAGGCCCTCAGAACTTTAGAGCAAGCCCGGCAACTGGCCACCAAGTTCCAGTCTACTTACGAGGAACTGACTGGGTGGCTGAGGGAGGTGGAGGAGGAGCTGGCAGCCAGTGGAGGACAGTCTCCCACAGGGGAGCAGATACCCCAGTTTCAACAAAGACAGAAGGTGAGCTGTTATTTTACCGTAAAAGGAAAAAAAGCCTTCCTCTTTGTCAGAATCCTTAAGTTTTATCAACCTTGACCTTAAATATAAACTAAAAATGTGTGCCCCCCTTTCTTGTTTACTCATGGACAGTAAGATTTGACATAAAGACATATATGTTACATGATATAAATGATGACTTGATGGGTGCTGACGAGTTGATGGGTGCAGCACACCAACATGGCATAAGTATACATATGTAACCAACCTGCACATTATGCACATGTGCCCTAGAACTTAAAGTATAATAAAAAATAAAAAAATTAAAAAATTAAAAAAAAAAAAAGACATATATGTTACACATACATTATGAAGGAGAAAGTTGAATCAAGTTTGTTTTGTAACATTTTATAACTTACCTCTATTATTTATTCTCTAAAGAGTGCTTAATGGTTTTATTTGATTTCTCTGCAGGATCTAGTATAGTTCTAGATGCATAGAACTATTGTATAGGTACTTGTTAGGTTAAATACTGAGCCTTTGGTTAAAGCATTATTTGTCATTTCTGTTGAAGTAAGGAGATGAAAGAAGTATTACTTGTTTTACCTAGAGACAATCTGGCTCAAAAAGTCTTACAGACAATTCTAAGCAAGCAACAGTGAAGTCTAAAGTCAGGCTTCAGAATGATTGAAAAATCTGAGATAAGAAAAAAAATAACTGAAGGAAGGAGGTCAGAGTCCTACTGGGATGTGTGGTGGTAGAGATAGCACTTTCCACCCAGCACAGCTGCTGATGTGCTTTATTTAGCAAGGTATGGCCTGAAAACTCTTTTCCCTCCTTAGGAATTAAAGAAGGAGGTCATGGAGCACAGGCTGGTGTTGGACACAGTGAATGAGGTGAGCCGTGCTCTCTTAGAGCTGGTGCCCTGGAGAGCCAGAGAAGGGCTGGATAAACTTGTGTCCGATGCTAACGAGCAGTACAAACTAGTCAGTGACACTATTGGACAAAGGGTGGATGAAATTGATGCTGCTATTCAGAGATCACAACAGGTAATGTTTATAATACCTCTGCATTAATATTTTAGACAGTATTGATGTGTGAGATACAGTACTATGACCCACATAAATACAGACTCAGAAATAAGAATGAGCTCAAGCTAAATCTGATGGAATAAATTTATTTCATTGATGGGAAATGATTGGGTAGAAGTTTGTGAAGATGGATCCAGGATTTGACCAAAATACTTGACCCCTTTGAGTAGAGAAGTACTTGGAGAAGAGTCTACATGAGGCCTTTTCTTAGCTAATGCCCTGCTAAGAAGGCTGATGGTGATGGGAGTAGATAATATCTAGATTCAGAAGGTCCAAATGCATCACAATCTTAGTTTGACATGATTAACTCTCTTAGCATTAGATGGAAGAGGGGACGGAATCAAGAACTATAATTACTATCAAATATGCAAACCAAAATAGCAGAACTATCTAAAATAGAACTTTCTCAGTAAACACAGGTGTCATATTTCCCGTGATCTTTTTTCCTTCCTGCTTTCTGGAAAAAAGTCATTTGTTCTTTTGTGTAGCTGGATACATACCACTTAATGTGCCGTAGTACAAAAAATAAGTTATAACTCCTTAGGATCGTAGTGATGAACGTATGCTTTTTGAACCACACAGAAATTTGCTCTGAGTCCAGGTATATCCCCAGTGTGTCTTTAGAGTTATCCCTATTCTTGTCCAGGTATTTCAATATGAAATTTATTGTGCTTGGAAGAAGCATATTTTAAATATCAATGTATATTGGCCAAGTTGAAGAGGAAGAGATAAAAGACTGGGGAGGTCAGGCATAGGAGACGGGGCTCACACCTGTAGTCTCAGCACTTTTGGGAGGCTAAGGTAGGAGAATCCCTTGAGGGCAAGAGTTCGAGACCAGCCTAGGCCACATAACAAGACACCATCTCTACAGAAATATTAAAAAATTAGCCAAGCATGGTGGCAATTGCCTATGTAGTCCTAGCTATTAGAGAGGCTGAGGTGGGAGGATCACTTGAGCCTAGGAGTTAGAGGCTACAGTGAGCTATGATCGTGCTACTGCACTCCAGCCCTGAGCAACAGAGTCAGACACTGTCTTTGAGGGGGCAGGGAAGAGGGGAAGATTGGGTAGCCCTCATGAAACAACAGTCACGTAGAACATGTTCTTGGTTTTCGTTATTACATAACCATTTAAAAATGGTGTTGTGCTTCTGGGGTTTTATGCTGCTTCAGCTGAGTGGGCACTTCCAAGTTAGCTTGACTCAGCTGTCTACTGCCATATTAGGTTTGTATTTAAACATCTGACTAAACCTACTGTTCCATGTCTGGGTAGGAAAGAGCAACGGCAGGAAGAATGTAGTCTCATAAAAACACTGATTAGAGGCATATTTCTTTGAAGGGGATTGATATCTGTTACTTCTAGTTGTAGAAACTGAGTTCTGTAACTTATTTTAAAGAAATTGATATATGGTCAGTTCTAACTTGTTTGCATGTTGAATTGTGATTTTATGAAATTCTTCCCAGTTTTGACTCTACTTTGTGAGAGATTATAAACTGTATTACTGAAAATCCAGGCCCTGCTGTGTTGAATAAATTACAGTTCTGAGGAGACTTGGCTGTATATAATTTATTTATTTTTCTTTAATACGTCTATTAGTATGAGCAAGCTGCCGATGCAGAACTAGCTTGGGTTGCTGAAACAAAACGGAAACTGATGGCTCTAGGTCCAATTCGCCTGGAACAGGACCAGACCACAGCTCAGCTTCAGGTACAGAAGGTATGTGCCCACTCTTTCCTGAGCTAACAGAATCATCAGTAACTTAGAGTGACAAGGAGAGTTTCGGACTATCCCATGTCAAGTGGAATAATTTAATGGCATGATGGTAAATAGAAATTAATTTTCTATGTACTTGATTGAGACGAGGAAGAATTTTTTTTTTTTTTTTGCTTTGTAAGAAAGGAAAAATAGGCCCTTTAATCCATAATTAGCAATTTCCTTGGTGATTTTTAGGAGAGTAGACATTTTTGTAAGCTAGTAAAAAGATAAGCTAAAGAAGATGTTGGGTAGGCAAAGTGTCAAACTGTATAAGAACAATTTTTAATGTGGCTTTTTCATAGATTTTGTCTTAACCTTCAGTAACACAGGAAAAGGGTCTTTTTACTTCTTGACTTAACTACATTTTACTTTTCAAAGGCTTTCTCCATTGACATTATTCGACACAAAGATTCAATGGATGAACTCTTCAGTCACCGTAGTGAAATCTTTGGCACATGTGGGGAGGAGCAGAAAACTGTATTACAGGTGAATTACATTTATTTATTTGCCATATTGTTCCTGTCTTGATCATGGTGAAGTAGAAGCACAATTGTGAAATGATGGTTTAAGGCTTTTTCCCTCCTGGACTTTTCTTACAATTGCTATTACAGTCCAACTTTATCCTTCTAAAAGGTCATACCTAGTTTTGAAAGGATTGGTCAAGATAGTTTGTCGATAGGTTTTTTCGTTTTGTTTTGTTTTATTTTATAAAGGATATGTTTAGCCACAGTTTCCTCAGAAATATTCATAAAATGACTGAGCTACTCATCCTAAACATTTGAAACATAAATGGCAGGTTTCTGGAGACTTTTTTTTAATCAGAAGAAAAATGACAGGCAAAACTTGGATAGGCAAAGATTCCATCATAGCCCCTTAGATGTTCAGTTTTAAACTGATCCATTATAATAACACTATATTGGCCAGGTACGGTGGCTGATGCCTGTTATCCCAGCACTTTGGGAGGCCAAGGTGGGTGGATTACCTGAAGTCAGCAGTTCGAGACCAGCCCGGCCAACATGGAGAAACCCTGTCTCTACTAAAAATACAAAAATTAGCTGGACCTGGCGGCAGGAACCTGTAATCCCAGCTACTCGGGAAGCTGAAGCAGGAGAATCCCTTGAACCCAGGAGGCGGAGGTTGCAGTGAGTCGAGATCACGCCACTGCACTCCAGCCTTGGTGACAAAGTGAGACGCTGTCTCAAAAACATACATAATAATAATAATGCTATATCTAAGGTTGTGTGTCATTACTGAAAGGTTAAATTTGCTGTGTTTTTCTTACACTATTTTACTGCCTTTTAAACTTTTATCTTTTAAAAATTAGAAATAAAATATATGTATGATAGGAAAATTAGAAAATTTCAGGTAAGTATAAAGAAGAAAATAAAAATCACTTCTAATCTTTATTCATATTTTAAAATAATTTAGTTGTGTATTCTTTTAGACTTTTTAATGTATATATACCTACTTTTTTTCTTAAGAGTTTATAATAGTAATACTTAAACTTTTTTTTTTTTTTTTTTACTCACATAGGAAAAGACGGAGTCTCTAATACAGCAATATGAAGCCATTAGCCTACTCAATTCAGAGCGTTATGCCCGCCTAGAGCGGGCCCAGGTCTTAGTAAACCAGTTTTGGGAAACTTATGAAGAGCTCAGCCCCTGGATTGAGGAAACTCGGGCACTAATAGCACAGTTACCCCCTCCAGCCATTGATCATGAGCAGCTCAGGCAGCAACAAGAGGAAATGAGGGTAAGGAGCATGCCAAATTTCATTTTATTGCTCTAAAATGGTCTCTATAATTTATTTAAAAACAACATTTCTTAGTGTCTATAGGTGCAAGTTCTGTGTTATGAAGTTAATTCTTAATCAGTTAGAATTCCTTTCATAATATATGATATGAATTCTTTGTTGTTTAATATCAATTGATTAAACACTAAGATTATAGAGATATCGAGAACCTTGGAATGACAGAGCTAAAGAAAGAACTCACTAAAAATCAATGGAATTTAAAATGTTTCCGGGGATAATAGCATGTTGTTACACTCAAGGTGTGGTTGGATGGTACTTTCTACTTAGGCACCAACTGGAGTGAAAGCCATGAGGTAATGT
Organism: Trachypithecus francoisi; assembly: GCF_009764315.1. NCBI lineage: Eukaryota > Metazoa > Chordata > Mammalia > Primates > Cercopithecidae > Trachypithecus > Trachypithecus francoisi. Next base: position 85,226,726 of record NW_022681457.1, on the reverse strand, counting down.
CAGAAGGCATTTGCTCCGTATAGTTAATGACACTTTAAAATGTTTATTTCTGGTTTATGGCTTGTGCTTATTGCTATTCCTATAAGTGGAAGGATATAAACTGGACGTAGCCAACAGTAAAGTCAAGGAGTGGTTGGATTGCCAAAAATGTTGCTATTCATAGCTTATCCAGCTTAGTATCTCAGTCTGGGGAGGTAGATGATTATTAAACCATGTAGAGTAAAATAGAGTACATAGAAGTACTTATGATTACAGACGAGTGTGGAGTAGACTTGTATGACACAGGTGGAAGGGGAAGAGAAGAGAGTATGTTTCCAGGAAGGCTGCTAGGGTGATGAGACATCAGAACTGACTTTTAAAAATTAAGAGAATTGGGTAGTGTCAGAACCTAAGATTTAGATGTTTTTCTGTTCCTGCACAAATGGTGAGATGCTGGGCCTTGCTGGTTTTTAACAATTTTGTTTGTTCCTCTTAAAGTTGATATTAGCTCTGACCAAAGTAAGTAAACTGGTATAAAAGTATTCATTATGGGTTAATTATTTTTTTACCTAGCAATTAAGGGAATCTATTGCTGAACACAAACCTCATATTGACAAACTACTAAAGATAGGCCCACAACTAAAGGAATTAAACCCTGAGGAAGGGGAAATGGTGGAAGAAAAATACCAGAAAGCAGAAAACATGTATGCCCAAATAAAGGAGGAGGTGCGCCAGCGAGCCCTGGCTCTGGATGAGGCTGTGTCCCAGTCCGCACAGGTATGTGTGTGTCTGACACTCATAACCTTCAACTGTCTGCTGTTCTAAACAAGAGATCTCTGTATCAGGTATGCCTCTGTGCTCAGCAATGTCCAGACCAGCATGTTAATACATGATTGCTATATAGAACAGAAAGCTTAGCCTATCTGCATTTTTATTCCAAGGAACATTGGCATACTGACATTCTGAGGGGAGTGAAATGCATCTTGGCTGGTATATATTGTCTGTTGATTGTTTCTCTGAAAACTTTATGTTGTGATGATCCTTTAGCACATGATTTTGGATAAATCTACCTTGCAGATTCAAAAGCAGTGACTGCCTCAAAAAAGTACTTGTTGAACCTGTTACTTTTTAGCTTTAGAGCAACAGCACATTAGTTTTCTTAAGCAACCAGCTAACTCATATTTAAGATGCTTGAGTAGGGAGTAGTAAGAGCCAAAGAGAAGCATAAACCAGCAGAGGGGTTTAAAGCATGTAACTACATACTTTCAACTAATATATTACTCTTAGTGGCACTGTTGTCATGTCTGGGTATTTTATTCCTATGTTTAGTCAATATTCTTGGTTAATATTTGTACTTACTCAAGTTTCTCCCCCCACCTTCCGTCCCATCTCTCACTCACATTGTGGAATGTGTTACTTTGTGTTGTTGCTGCCTGCTCCTGTCTTCCCCACATCGTCACATTTCATTGTTGTGTTGACCGCGCCCACCATTACAGATTACAGAGGTAAGGTACCCATCCCCATTGGGAGTAGGGTGTTCTTATAATGCTGAAAATTGAGGTCATTACCTATAAGGGAATTTCCCTTAACTTTAGTGGAATAAATTTAATTAGTCAGTTTATTATGTCAGTTTCATTTGGGGTGGAACCTAGACTTGAGAGAGTGATGGGAAGTGATTTTGTTAAAAGGAGTCCCACCATGTTTTTTCTATAGGACACTTGAAATTGATAAGCCTTTCTCTAACTAAAACCAGAGTTGGTTTGAGATAGATTTTTCTTAGGAGGCAAGCTTATCTGTTTTGCTCTCTTTTCTCCCCTCTCTGCATCAAATTTTAATGAGAACTTTTCAGTTGTAGTCATGTTATTCAAAGTACCAGAAAACTGGGACGGTAATAATTCTTTAAGAACAAGGTTAGATTTGGTCTTCCTTAATTACCTTTCATGATTCCAACATTTTTTCTCTCTTATTGTTCCATAAGGTGGGTCGTTAAATTGCATGCCATGATACTTTTAAACTACAAGTCGTGTAGCATGTTAAGTTCCCCATCCATTTACACAGCTAGTGGAGGGCATCTAACTTGTTGGTCTAGTCTGTTGCATGCAACTGTCATCTCAAATGTTGACATACTGACTCTCAGCAGTTTCATAGTCTTGTCCCTTTTTTGTTACATTAGTTGGAATAGGAGAAATATTGTGGCAGCACTAAGGATTTGAATTGGTTTCTAGTATATTCATATATTTAGAGTCTTAAAATAAATTTTTTTTTTTTTTTTTCTAATGGGCCAATTCTGGTGTACTATGCCCAAAACAGTTTTGGAGTTTTTTTGTGTGTTTTTTGTTCTGTTTTGTTTTGTTTTGTTTTGTTTGAGACAGAGTCTTACTCTGTCACCCAGGCTTGAGTGCAGTGGCACAATCTCAGCTCACTGCAACCTCTGCCTCCCAGGTTCAAGTGATTGTCGTGCCTCAGCCTCCCTAGTAGCTAGGACTACAGGCGCACACCACCAAGGCCGGCTAATTTTTTGTATTTTTAGTAGGCACGGAGTTTCACCATGTTGGCCAGGCTGGTCTCGAACTCCTGACCTCAGGTGATCCACACACCTCAGTCTCCCAAGGTGCTGGGATTACAGGTGTGAGCCACTGCCCCTAGCCCAAAACAGTTTCTTAACCAAACTCAACACTTAACAGCCATTGGGCTAGACTGAGCACAGGTTATCCTAAACAGTACGAGGACAATATCTTGTCCTTATTCCTTAACATTTCCCCAAGAAGAGTGATGAGGTATGCTGTGATGGTAATGTTCCAACATTTGTTTAGTTTCATGATAAAATTGAGCCTATGTTGGAGACACTGGAGAATCTTTCCTCTCGCCTACGTATGCCACCACTGATCCCTGCTGAAGTAGACAAGATCAGAGAGTGCATCAGTGACAATAAGAGTGCCACCGTGGAGCTAGAAAAACTGCAGCCATCCTTTGAGGCCTTGAAGCGCCGTGGAGAGGAGCTCATTGGACGATCTCAGGGAGCAGACAAGGATCTGGCTGCAAAAGGTGCTTGATGACTGTCATTATTTTTAAAAATCAACAGAATAAATTCTAGGCTGTGGTTATTTTCAGCATCCCACCAGATTTATTTCTTTCTTTGAATGTAAAGGCAGTCCCCAGTAATGAGTATTCCAGAAAGTCACTGGAAAATCATTTGGAATTCAGAACACATTTCCCCATTGAAACAAGGTTACAATTGGTAGTTAGATTCCCAGGCCAGGAAACAAAAGCTCCTTTAACCCCTAACGTGAGTAAACTACAGTATCAGTAGTGGGTAGAACATAGCTACCTTTTGTAACACTTTCCATGGGAAACATACAAGTTTAACATAGAACACTGGAAACAGAGTTCTCATCTCAGCCCTTTTGTAAGTTAGGGGTTTTGTATCCTAGCACTACCTTTATAGTAGATGATAGCTCATTTCTGGATTACTTCTGTGATCCCTTTATGTGGGAGACCAATGTAAGAGGAAAACGCTAGTGTAGAAATAGGCGGGGGCCAGCCGCAGTGACTCATGCCTGTAACCCCAGCACTTTGGGAGGCTGAGGTGGGCAAATCACTCAAGGCCAGGAGTTCGACACCAGCCTGGCCAACATAGCAAAATTTTGTAAAAATACAAAATTTTGTATTGGCTGGGCGTGGTGGTGTGCGCCTGTAATCTCAGCTATTCAGGAGGCTGAGGCGGAAGAATCACTTGAACCCGGGAGGCAGAGGTTGCAGTGAGCCAAGATCACGCCACTGCACTCCAGCCTGAGTGACAGAGTGAAATTCCCTCTCTTTAAAAAAAAAAAAAAGAAAGAAATAATAGGCCAGGTGCAGTGGCTCATGCTAATAATCCAAGTACTTTGGGTGGATCACCTGAGGTCAGGAATTTGAGACCAGCCTGGTCAACATGGTGAAACCCCGACTCTACTAAAAATATAAAAATTAGCCGGGCGTGGTGGCCCTTGCCTGTAATGCTAGCTACTTGGGAGCCTGAGGCAGGAGAATCTCTGGAACCCGGAGGCGGAGGTTGCGGTGAGCCAAGATTGCGCCACTGCACTCCAGTCTGGGCAACAAGAGCGAGACTCCGTCTCAAAAAAGAAAAGAAGAAAAGAAAGAATAGTAAAACTAAAATAGAAAATTATCCTTTAGTTATAAATGCTTAGCATTTTTTTTTTAAGATGGTTTCATTGAAAAAGTCAGAGTTAGATGGAATTTCTGAAGAGAACAATTTCAGGCTCTTAGGGAAGTTCTATTCATATCTCTTTTTTTAACCTGCTCAGAAATCCAGGATAAATTGGATCAAATGGTATTCTTCTGGGAGGACATCAAAGCTCGGGCTGAAGAGCGAGAAATCAAATTTCTTGATGTCCTTGAATTAGCGGAGAAGTTCTGGTATGACATGGCAGCTCTCCTGACCACCATCAAAGACACCCAGGATATTATCCATGACTTGGAAAGCCCAGGCATTGATCCTTCCATCATCAAACAACAGGTTGAAGCTGCTGAGGTAAGAAGGAAACAAAACCCTTTCTCTTAGGTGTCTGTCCTCTAGAAAAAGCACTTTATCAAATCAAGTGAGGTATGTTAACTGCTTAGCCAGGCTGAGTACCTTAAAGGTTTCTGTTTTTGTTTTTGTTTTTCGCTCTTGTCACCCAGGCTGGAATGCAATGGCATGATCTTGGCTCACTGCAACCTCTGCCTCCCGGGTTTAAGCGGTTCTCCTGCCTCAGCCTCCTGAGTAGCTGGGATTACAGGCATGCGCCACCCTGCCTGGCTAATTTTTGTGTTTTTAGTAGAGACGGGGGGTGTGGTTCCCCATATTGACCATCTGGTTCCAAACTCCTGACCTCAGATGATCTACCCACCTCGGCCTCCCAAAGTGCTGGGATTACAGGTGTGAGCCACTGCTCCAGGCCTAAAGTTTCTTTTTAAGTTGAGACATTCTCCAATTGAAAAAAACCTGCTCATTATATTACATTTCTTAAGTGTAGAAAAATAGATGGTAGAAAATAAAAATCGATTTTTGGACTCATTATCTAGAGATAACAATTGTTACTTTGACATACTTTTTTCTAGTCTTTTGGTGCTTTTTTCTTTTTTTTCTTTTCTTTTTTTTTTTTTTTTTTTTGAGACAGCGTCTCACTGGGTCACCCAGGCTGGATTGCAGTGGCACGATCTTGGCTCACTGCAACCTCCACCTCCCAGGCTCAAGCAATCCAACCACCTCAGCCTACCTAGTAGCTGGGACTACAGTCATATGCCACCACACCTGGCTATTTTTTTGGAGGCAGGAAGGGATGAACCTTTGGTAAATGATTGAAGCTCACTGTGCCTTTTCTATACAATTTTATATATACATATATCTATATGTAATACATATTTTGTGTATATGAAAAATAACCACTTAGAGTCTGAAGCTTTAGCATCCAGATAAGTGAAATTGACAGTTACGTTGCACATCTGCTATTGATGGGATATAAATCACATTTGCAAAGTTTGGTAAGTTCTGTTCTGTTTTCTGTTTTGGCTTATATTCTGTTCATTTACATGTAGACTATTAAGGAAGAGACAGATGGTCTGCATGAGGAGCTGGAGTTTATTCGGATCCTTGGAGCAGATTTGATTTTTGCCTGTGGAGAAACTGAGAAGCCTGAAGTGAGGAAGAGCATTGATGAGGTGTGGAGAAATGGATGAGGCATTCAGTTAGAACATTAGTGGGCTCAGACTGAAGAGTGATACTGATTGAAAAATGTGATTGAATGTTTTTCCCCTAGATGAATAATGCTTGGGAGAACTTAAACAAAACATGGAAAGAGAGGCTAGAAAAACTTGAAGATGCTATGCAAGCTGCTGTGCAGTATCAGGACACTCTTCAGGTGAGAGGCCAGGAGGTGACCACCAAGGAAATACAGGTTCTGTTTTTTGTCATTTTTGTCATTTTCGGAATTCAGCACAAGAGTGGATCACCTTCACAGGACTGCAAACCTAAGATAGTGCTATTTCCACAAATCTAGCCAAAGTTCCCCACTTGTAGTGAAAAAAGTAGTGACATCTGTCTGAATTCTTACTCTTCCTGCCATTTTTATTGTTCCCTGCTCATCATAGATTCATTCAGCTATGTTGTGAAGCTGGCCTTGCTGTGAAAGTCATTGCTTGCCAGAGGTTCCAAACCCAGGTTATCTTCAAGCACAGGGCACCGTTACTTCAGAACACCATGAGCTTGCTAGCTGGTATTAAGAAATCTTAACTTTTATTGAAATTTAGTATTTCCAAATTGTACTTTATTTTGAACATTACCTTGATAATGTTGGCTCCATTATTAAATCACCATATTATTAATAAAGATCATTATTCCTTATCTGTGCCCCTTACCTAAAATCACAAACAGCACAAGGTGCTTTGATTGATTTATGTCTTCTTATGTTAGCAGGGATAATGTTCATTCTCTCCCAAATACTTCTGGTTGTTTTTGACTGTTTACTTGTCTTTTGTTCTAGTCTATGTTTGACTGGCTAGATAACACTGTGATTAAACTCTGCACCATGCCCCCTGTTGGCACGGACCTCAATACTGTTAAAGATCAGTTAAATGAAATGAAGGTTTGTATCTGGGTATGGCTTTTGAAGAAGAGTTGTTTTGTTTTAGTTTTTAAAGACTTGATTTGATGTTAACATTGAGTGTGTCTTTGGCAGGAGTTCAAAGTCGAAGTTTACCAGCAGCAAATTGAGATGGAGAAGCTTAATCACCAGGGTGAACTGATGTTAAAGAAAGCTACTGATGAGACAGACAGAGACATTATACGAGAACCACTGACAGAACTCAAACACCTCTGGGAGAACCTGGGTGAGAAAATTGCCCACCGACAGGTAAGGCAGGTGGTAGATGACATCAGTGAACTACTCTGCTCTTTTCTAATTTCCTAATGAATGTTCCCTTTCTGTCTTTTCCTGAGTAGCACAAACTAGAAGGTGCTCTATTGGCCCTTGGTCAGTTCCAACATGCCTTAGAGGAACTAATGAGTTGGCTGACTCATACTGAAGAGTTGTTAGATGCTCAGAGACCAATAAGTGGAGACCCAAAAGTCATTGAAGTTGAGCTCGCAAAACACCATGTAAGTATTTTCATTTCTTCATCTCTAACCCTATTGAGACCAGATACTGCTACCAGAAGCCTTTGAATGTTGTGTATACCTTAGAGAACCAAGTTAGATGATATCCATGGAGATAAATTATGTTGTTCAACATTTTTTAGGTCCTAAAAAATGATGTTTTGGCTCATCAAGCCACAGTGGAAACAGTCAACAAAGCTGGCAATGAGCTTCTTGAATCCAGTGCTGGAGATGATGCCAGCAGCTTAAGGAGCCGTTTGGAAACCATGAACCAATGCTGGGAGTCAGTGTTACAGAAAACAGAGGAGAGGGAGCAGCAGCTTCAGTCAACTCTGCAGCAGGTACATGTGACATCCAAGTGAGGTAGGAAGAGCTATACAGATAACAGAAAGCCTGTCTAAGAGAGAGGACATCAATTTGAAAAGCAAAGAACCCCTTATGTCTTGAGGGGAAGGTTCATACTGTGCTGTAATTTATCTGGAAAGAGCAGCTTTTGATTGGGTAGTTCTATTTTGAATTAGTTTGTAGCTCAGTCTCTTTATTCACTATTCAAAGTTAGTAGATCTTCACTATAACAGATTCCCTTTTTGTGTTGGATCAAGTCAGGTCTCTCCCTGTTCAACAGTACCTTAATCATATAGTCAATTCATCTGATTGTGTCAGGCATTTATAATATGTTATAGTGAGGTCTAAAGGGTTCTGCTAGATTCTAACAATAATATTGGTCCCATGCTAATCTAGCAACAGAACAGCTTTGCCAGAGAGCAGCCCAAAATTCCTCCCTCAAGATAAATTCCTCATATCATTTGCAAAGTTTACTTTTGAAGCTGAGAATTGACTACTGATGTGGTTGATATATCTTTTTCTATATCTTTTTCTCAAAAGGCCCAGGGCTTCCACAGTGAAATTGAAGATTTCCTCTTGGAACTTACTAGAATGGAGAGCCAGCTTTCTGCATCTAAGCCCACAGGAGGACTTCCTGAAACTGCTAGGGAACAGCTTGATACACATATGGTAATAGCAGTTTTTTGAAATTGAGCATAAGCATCCCATATTCAATAGCTCCCTTCCAAGTTCATAGTGATGTATTAATATGTATCTGGAAATCTACAAAGTAGTGCATTTTTACCAAAAATATAGTATAACCTTTGGGGATTGCTGCCTGTTACAGGCTTCTAATACCTTACAGTAGGCAGCAGTAGTGACAGGGAAGGGTCAGCTGGAAATTTTGAGTTAATCAGCTTTATTGAACACATATATTGACTTGAAGATGATAGCATCAAGAAGAAAAATATATAACACAGATGTGTTTGTACTTAAGAAGGAAACTACTTAATGGAGGTTTAAGGAAATCAAATAGTTCCAGTATTTCAAGAATGCATGCTAGAACCAAAGCAACATAATTTCTAGGCAAATTTTTCATGAAAAGGGGAAAATAGATTATTGGAGTCTTTTTTTTTTTTCTTTTTTTTTGAGACGGAGTCTCGCTCTGTCGCCCGGGCTGGAGTGCAGTGGCGGGATCTCAGCTCACTGCAAGCTCTGCCTCCCGGGTTTATGCCATTCTCCTGCCTCAGCCTCCCGAGTAGCTGGGACTACAGGCGCCTGCCCCCTTGCCCGGCTAGCTTTTTGTATTTTTTAGTAGACGGGGTTTCACCGTGTTAGCCAGGATGGTCTCGATCTCCTGACCTCATGATCCGCCCGTCTCGGCCTCCCAAAGTGCTGGGATTACAGGCTTGAGCCACCGCGCCAGGCCGATTATTGGAGTCTTTTGAGGGATCTCTAATCCTTAAAAAATGTTTTTCTTCTATGGGTGATAAAATTATTTTAATATTTTAATTTGTCACTTGTTATTTAGTAAAATATGTTAATATTTACATTTTAATACAAATGAGTTATAAGTAATTAGTTATTTCCTTATTACAGCTACTTCTTTTTTTTTTTTTTTTTTTTTGAGACAGAGTCTTGCTCTGTCGCCCAGGCTGGAGTGCAGTGGCCGGATCTCAGCTCACAGCAAGCTCCGCCTCCCTGGTTTATGCCATTCTCCTGCCTCAGCCTCCCGAGTAGCTGGGACTACAGGCGCCCGCCACCTCGCCCAGCTAATTTTTTTTATTTTTTAGTAGAGACGGGGTTTCACTGTGTTAGCCAGGATGGTCTCGATCCCCTGACCTCGTAATCCACCCGTCTCGGCCTCCCAAAGTGCTGGGATTACAGGCTTGAGCCACCGCGCCCGGCCTACAGCTACTTTTATTATTAAGTATGGTGGGTCTCATTCCCTTAGAGCTCAGCACTTGCACTGATTCCAAAAGAATGGCTTTTAATCAAGATGATCTCTTCCTGGACTTTCCCAGACTCTGCTACAGAATCTATATGTAGGTATCTTCCAGAGAATGGATATAATTGATATCTTTCCTGCCTTTTCTTGTAGGAACTCTATTCCCAGCTGAAAGCCAGGGAAGAGACTTATAATCAACTACTTGACAAGGGCAGACTCATGCTTCTAAGCCGTGACGACTCTGGGTCTGGCTCCAAGACAGAACAGAGTGTAGGACTTTTGGAGCAGAAGTGGCATGTGGTCAGCAGTAAGATGGAAGAAAGAAAGGTACAGTGTATGATCCCCATGTTTGAGTAATTTGCTGACTGATTGCATGTATAATAATTGCCATCTTATTTATATGAAGATTTTTTGAAGACCAGGGAGGGTATTGTAACAGAAGTTGCAGAACTGATTCCGTCAGTGTTGAGTCGCATTGATGTTACAAGTTTCTGTTGTTGTTTGCTTGTTTACCTGTTAAGACATTACTGCCATTATTGCTCCGTGTTAGGTTTTATGTCCTATATTAATCACCAATTTGTGTTCTACTTAAAAACAAGATTTTGCTGGAGTTGGTGTCTTGGAGTTGAGAGATTGGGGACAGGGCATGTAGGGACTATGACTAATAATTCTCCACAAGGAATTTGGTTCCTAATGTAAATGCAGTATGCAAGGAAATTTACTAGAAATCAGGAGAGAAGTAAATTATATGACCTCTTCCTTCTCATCCTCAAAGATCAAATTCTCTTCTCTACAAAATAATGAAAGATGATTAGGGATGAAGGTGTTTGCCCAAAAAGATTATTTTTTATGAGTACAGAGTTTCACTGTATTTTTTGCTGGTCAGATCAAGTATGAAATATATACATAAACCTGTTGACCACATTCACTCAATGAATAGTTATTGAGCAAGTGTGTGCCAAGCCCTGTGCCTGATTTATGGTGGAAACACTAAAGATGACCCTATCATTGGGAAATTAATGAACAGAAGGACATAAAACACATGAATATCTTGAGAGAAGCATTAATTTCCTGAAAACCTTCTAGCATGGGATTGGGTAATTTGGTTATATAAAGCATGGTTAAGGACCTAAGTGTATGCTAATTCTTGGACAGGGCCAGACCTGGTGGCTCGCACCTGTAATTCCAGCACTTGGGAGGCTGATGCAGGAGGATTGCTTAACACTAGGAGTTTGAGACCAGCCTGGGCAATATAGCAAGACCCCATCTCTACAAAAATACCTAAAAATTAGCCAGGTGTGATGGCACATGCCTGTAGTCCTAGCTACTTGGGAGGCTGAAGTAGGAGGCTCACCTGAGCCTGGAGGGTTGAGGCTGCAGTGAGAGGTGATGGTGCCACTGCATTCTAGCCTGGGTGACATCAAGAACCTGTCTCAAAAAAAAAAAAAAAAAAACAACTAATCCTTGGACAGGCTGTCATCCATAGATCCTGCAGAAGGCAAAGCTAAGATTAATAAACAGACAGATTCTAGCTCATAACCAAGAAATTTTCAGAGAGTTTTCTTAATAATTGAGCAAAATACCTTAAGACGTAGTTGCCCATCATCAGAAATGGTCAGGCAAAAACTGAGTGTCAAGGATAGTTTATTATCTTGCAGGAACATTACCTTCAGGATCAGTAAAATAATTTATTAAATGTGTGTGGTGCTGTATTAAGAAAATACAAAGAATATGTAGATATAAAGAATATAAAGATATAAATTAGATATAACAGTATATCTTTTATATCTGTAAAGTAGATATAAAAAATATAAAGAATATGTAGATAGAATGATGTGGAAAGAATTCCTATCTAGGAAGTTGTAATATATTAATTTCTAAACATTCCTCTGTATATTTGAAGTGGATTTCATTTTTCTACCTGATTTGTTTAGATTGGGTTTGTACGTTTTTATAACATTTATTGTAATAGCTTTTTTTTTGGGTGGCGGTGGGGGAGTTACAAAAATAACCTGAAAACGCAAAAAGGAAAGTAGAAATTATAACCCAGTCAGGTAGAATTAACAGCAGTTAACGTTTTTAGTGTACATCTTGGAGTTTTTTCTGTGAATATTTTGGAAATACTCATTTTTGTCAGCCCGTCATTTTTACTTTGCCTGCCTAGTAGGTCGGCCAGAGGCAAAAGTCATTACCAAAAGGTTAGTGTAGGTCTCTGAGGACGGAGTTTATGAACTCTGTGGGATTGAAGTGTACTTGTGAGGAGCAGCCTTTTCCCTGAATGAGCTGTTGTTGTTGCCATTCTTAGGTAAATGAAAGTGTCTGAAAATCTACATCTAGTGTTGTCAAATTTTTGCCTAGAATGTCTTGGCTTCTTTCATTACCTTTTCTTCTTATAGCATAAGCATAATTTTCAGACTCATATTTTCATATGCCATATTTTCTGAAAACATGTATTTAAACAAAGAGTACTACATTGAACATCATCTTTGTAGTAAATTGCTTTTCATTTAGCCATTTTTATACCACAAAAAGTACATTAAAGGAAACTGAAACATTACCCAAAGCAGGTTGCAGATCCTGCAGCTGTCACCACTGAAGGGTCTGTTCACTTACGGTTATTGAATAGTCGTAATCCCGTTCAAGGAAATGGAGAGTAGCAGAGAAAGGAACTTAGCTGCTTATTGTGCTCTATTTCCTTTTCCATGTACACAGTTCTTGCCCACTTGTTTCAGACAATAACATTAAAATGTCCCCTTCTTTACAAATAAAGCATGTTTGAAGGTTAATTAAATGAGGCTTCCTTTTTAGAGGTCATTTCATTTGGTGTACAATTCATGCCTTTGTTGCTGAAGCTGTAATTCCTGAAATTGGCACTTTTTCTTTGTGTGTGTGTGTTTTACTTGAAATTCAGTCAAAGCTGGAAGAGGCCCTCAACTTGGCAACAGAATTCCAGAATTCCCTACAAGAATTTATCAACTGGCTCACTCTAGCAGAGCAGAGTTTAAACATCGCTTCTCCACCAAGCCTGATTCTAAATACTGTCCTTTCCCAGATAGAAGAGCACAAGGTAACTATGATATTATGATGCTGCCTTCTTTTTGAAAGCACTAATTGAAAGAAATGCCCCTTTATCTTACCTTAAGCTTAAAAAGAGCACTATTGTTCCTTCAGGTTTTTGCTAATGAAGTAAATGCTCATCGAGACCAGATCATTGAGCTGGATCAAACTGGGAATCAATTAAAGTTCCTTAGCCAAAAACAGGATGTTGTTCTGATCAAGAATTTGTTGGTTAGCGTGCAGTCTCGATGGGAGAAGGTTGTCCAGCGATCTATTGAAAGAGGGCGATCACTAGATGATGCCAGGAAGCGGGCAAAACAAGTAAGTTGGGGAAGAGAGATACTAATTCACTGAAGAATTTTGGGCTGCATGTATTGAGTCTCTGGGATGATTCTCAAATGTGCTGTATAGTGTGTATATTCATTCCTATTAACTTCTTATGTAATTTTAGTTCCATGAAGCTTGGAAAAAGCTGATTGACTGGCTAGAAGATGCAGAGAGTCACCTGGACTCAGAACTAGAGATATCCAATGACCCAGACAAAATTAAACTTCAGCTTTCTAAGCATAAGGTAAAGCAGTTAATTGGTCTTAGGTCCCGAGAATACTATTTGCTAAAGCTTGAAGCTTGCCAAAAATAAAAATCAGAGCTAGTAAAAAGAAAACCAATTGGTTAATGTTTAAAAGTCAAAATGATGAAGCCAGGGTTCCATTTTATATCTAGACAGTCTAATCATGATATTTGCTCATTTAAATAACAGTTGAAGCAAAGTTGATATGGGAGTAACTAGTTAAAACTGTAGGCTTTCACAAATTGTCAGGCACTTCTGTGTATGGTATAAACAAAAACTTATGAATTTCTTAAGGATAAGCTATGGTTAATTTTAGTTCAAAAAAAGTGGTGACATTCATACTTTATTTGGTTTCTAGCGTGAAAACTCAAATTATTTTGTTCCAAATCAAGACGTCATCTGACTTTTAACACTTTTTTGTTTTCTTTCTGGAAACATAGGAGTTTCAGAAAACTCTTGGTGGCAAGCAGCCTGTGTATGATACCACAATTAGAACTGGCAGAGCACTCAAAGAAAAGACTTTGCTTCCCGAAGATACTCAGAAACTTGACAATTTCCTAGGAGAAGTCAGAGACAAATGGGATACTGTTTGTGGCAAGTCTGTGGAGCGGTGAGCATGAATGTCCCCTTCAGGGATCTAACGGGATCCCAAAAGCAAGAGGCTCTTACCAGATTCTATAAAATGGTGATAAAGCGGCCGGGCGTGGTGGCTCAAGCCTGTAATCCCAGCACTTTGGGAGGCCGAGACAGGTGGATCACGAGGTCAGGAGATCGAGACCATCCTGGCTAAAACGGTGAAACCCCGTCTCTACTAAAAAAATACAAAAAATGGCCGGGCGCGGTGGCTCAAGCCTGTAATTCCAGCACTTTGGGAGGCCGAGACGGGTGGATCGCGAGGTCAGGAGATCGAGACCAACCTAGCTAACACGGCGAAACCCCGTCTCTACTAAAAAATACAAAAAAACTAGCCGGGCGAGTTGGCGGGCGCCTGTAGTCCCAGCTACTTGGGAGGCTGAAGCAGGAGAATGGCGTAAACCCGGGAGGCGGAGCTTGCAGTGAGCTGAGATCCGGCCACTGCACTCCAGCCTGGGCGACAGAGCGAGACTCCGTCTCAAAAAAAAAAAAAAAATACAAAAAAACTAGCCGGGCGAGGTGGCGGGCACCTGTAGTCCCAGTTACTCGGGAGGCTGAGGCAGGAGAATGGCGTAAACCCGGGAGGCGGAGCTTGCAGTGAGCTGAGATCCGGCCACTGCACTCCAGCCTGGGCGACAGAGCGAGACTCCGTCTCAAAAAAAAAAAAAAATACAAAAAAACTAGCCGGGCAATGTGGCGGGCGCCTGTAGTCCCAGTTACTCGGGAGGCTGAGGCAGGAGAATGGCATAAACCCGGGAGGCGGAGCTTGCAGTGAGCTGAGATCCGGCCACTGCACTCCAGCCCGGGCTACAGAGCGAGACTCCGTCTCAAAAAAAAAAAAAAAATGGTGATAAAGCTAATGCATCAGTAAGAGGTTTTGTACCATCTTAACACCACCAGTTAGTTCAAAGACTGTTATAATTTAAATAAAATGTATAAAAATTCTCATTTTAAACTTGAACTTTACTGTATTAGAAAGAGAGACACCTATAAAATCAAAGCAACAATAATAGAAGATCAGTAACTCAAAAGTATTTGTAAATCGTCAATTTGTAATACCAACAGCTATCTTATTGACTGCTCTGGGACACTCCAAACCCTCTACATGCATTACCTCATTTAACCATAATGATACCTGACCTTTGCTGGGCAATTACTACTGAATATATACCAAACAGTAGCTGATAGTAATTGAATCCTCATAACCACTGAGGTGGGTACCACTTTTATTGCCATTTTACAGATGAGAAAACGACCATAAAGAGGTTCTTAACTCCCCTAAGGTCACTCAGCTACCATATTGGCAAAGCTGAGGTTTAAACTAACGTGGCAGTTTGGTTCTAAAAGTCGTACTTTTATCTATTCGTACCCACTATGCCATGCTAAATATTACAATATCGCTACCCTATTTGTCCTTTTTTTCTTTTTCTTTTTTTTTTTTTGAGAAGGAGTCTTGCTATGTCTCCCGGGCTAGAGTGCAGTGGCGCCATCTCAGCTCACTGCAAGCTCCGCCTCCTGGGTTCACACCATTCTCCTGCTTCAGCCTCCCGAGTAGCTGGGACTACAGGCACCTGCCACCACGCTTGGCTAATTTTTTGTATTTTTAGTAGAGATGGGGTTTCACTGTGTTAGCCAGGATGGTCTCGATCACCTGACCTCATGATCTACCCACCTCAGCCTCGCAAAGTGCTGGGATTATAGGCGTGAGCCACCGTACCCAGCATTTTTCTTTTTTTTTTTTTGGTCTTGTTGAGACAGGGTCTAGCTCTCTCACCCAGGCTGGAGTGCAGAGCTTACTGCAGTCTCCAACTCCTGGGCTCAAGTGATCCTCCCACCTCAGCCTCTCGAGTAGCTCAGACTACAGGCATGTGCCACCACGCCTGGCTAATGTTTTTTGGTTTTGTTTTTGAGACAGAATCTTCCTCTGTCACCCAGGCTGGGGTGCAGTGGCACGATCTTGGCTCGGCTCACTGCAGCCTCCGTCTCCCGGGTTCAAGCAATTCTCCTTCCTCAGCCTCCTGAGTAGCTGGGACTATAGGTGCACACCACCATGCCCAGCTAATTTTTAAAATTATTTTTAGTAGAGATGGGGTTTCACCATATTGACCAGGCTGGTCTGGAACTCCTGACCTCATGATCCACCTGCCTCGGCGTCCCAAAGTGCTGGGATTACAGGCATCAGCCACCACACCCAGCCATTGTTTTTTATTTGAGTAGAGAGACAAGGTCTTGCTATTGTCCAGGCTGTTCTCTAACTCCTGACCTCAAGTGATCCTCCCACCTTGGCCTGCCAGAGTGCTGAGATTACAAGTGTGAGCCAACACACTTGGCCTGTACTCCAATTTTTTTTTTGATGAGGTGACTGAGGTTCAGGGAGATGAAGAAACAGCCTAAGGTCACACAACTGATACAGAGCTAGGAGTTGAACTCCTGATTCCCGATCATTACCAAAACCATCATCTTTTACTTGGAATGGTATAAGGTGATTAACACAGACCTTGGATTGTTAGAGTGTGCCTGTGTGTCACTGGGCTATAAGATGCCTGAAGGGTATCTCTCTCTGTCCCCTGTGCTACCCTTAATCCATTCTAGACGGTGGTTTGATTTAAAATGTCTCACCATCTCTCAGTTACTCTATTTCTAACTGTTCTAATGTAGAAGTCACTCTCTATATAGGGTTCAAGCAATATTCCCTTTCAGCGAGGCAGAATTATGGGCCATTTGTAAAAGGAATCCCTAAAAATGGTAGCATTTGTGTGCATTTCTCAGGCAGCACAAGTTGGAGGAAGCCCTGCTCTTTTCGGGTCAGTTCATGGATGCTTTGCAGGCCTTGGTTGACTGGTTATACAAGGTGGAGCCACAGCTGGCTGAGGACCAACCCGTGCACGGGGACCTCGACCTCGTCATGAACCTCATGGATGCACACAAGGTAAGGGCGAGGTCTGGGCTATGTTGGAGCGCAGTGCCCTAGGATCTTCTACATGTGACTGCCTCTGCCCTTCTTTCTAGGGGAGAAAGAGAGCCTGACAGTTGCTTTGTGTGTTTAAACAAACTGTTGCTGAGATTCTGCATTAGTCACAAAGAATTTACCAAAATTGGTTTGATTCAGATTTGGCAATGTGTAAACTTCACTTCAAGGTTGCCCCTCTTCCTGTTTGTTTCAGTTGAGTCACAAAATGGATTTAAATTCCAACGGAAACCCGTAAGATATCCATTTCCACTGACTCCTAAAATGGAAATGAGTGATTTTTTTTAAACTGCTTCTGAACCTAACAGTCTTAACACCATGCACGCCAATGTTTAACATAATCTCTACCTGTCATGTTGGATTATGTAATATCCTCCTGTTTCAGCACAAGCATTTAACTTTACCTTGAAATTACAACAGATTCTTGTTATGTGCAGAGCAGTTATGTTTTTATTTCCCATAATTCTGGAAACATTAGTATAATGATTACCATTTTACAGATGAAGAAACTGGGCCTTAAGCAACTTTTCAAAATTATGTATCTCCCAAATGCCTGAGCTAGCACTTAGAGCCACATTTTCTGATTGGTTTTTTCCTTTTTTTTTTTTTTTTTTTCATGAGATTTGGTCTCGCCATGTTGCCCAGACTGGTCTTGAACTCCTGGGCTCAAGCAATCTTCTCATCTTGGCATCCCAAAATGCTGGGATTACAGGCATGAGCCACTGCGCCCGGCCTGGTTTTTTCTTATACATTGCTCTGCCTCCCTCTATGCATAAAAGATACGTGATTAGAACCTACCAAGAAAATTATTATTTCCCAGTGGTTTCTTGGACTCAAAACATTCCTCAAACAAACTAATTCTCCTATTTTCTTTTCTAGGTTTTCCAGAAGGAACTGGGAAAGCGAACAGGAACCGTTCAGGTCCTGAAGCGGTCAGGCCGAGAGCTGATTGAGAATAGTCGAGATGACACCACTTGGGTAAAAGGGCAGCTCCAGGAACTGAGCACTCGCTGGGACACTGTCTGTAAACTCTCTGTTTCCAAACAAAGCCGGCTTGAGCAGGCCTTAAAACAGGTAAGAGACATTTGCTGTCCCAGCCCAAATGATAGATCTGAGTGGGTTTATTTTCTTTTTCTTTTACTAGAATCTGTTCCAGTCAGTCTTGAATTAAGTGTAACAGAGTTGAAAATTGACATTCTGAATGTTCTATAAAACTTTAACATTCATTTTGAGAAATAATGAATTCAGCTGATTTTCAAAGATCTACAAATGAAAGATAACCTTTGTGGAGTTTTGATGAGGCCATGAAATGTCTGAATGAACACTGGACCCTTTCCCTGGCATGTCCCAGTGTCTAGGTCCTTGGCTGCAGAGAGAGGTTGAATCTTTTGTGCTTGGTTATTTCAGGCAGAAGTGTTTCGGGACACAGTTCACATGCTGTTGGAGTGGCTTTCTGAAGCAGAGCAAACGCTTCGCTTTCGGGGAGCACTTCCTGATGACACAGAGGCCCTACAGTCTCTCATTGACACCCATAAGGTAATTCAGCCTTGCGGTTTGGTGACCTCATGCTACCTACCACCTTGAGGGCTGCCTACTACTAAATGAAAGCAACTTTTTCTTGGAATTATCAGAACTCACATGAGAAGGAACAAAACCAGAGTGGCCCTAGCTCGTAGTAGGAATGAAAGGGAAATAGTTGGTGGGTTTTTTGACACCTTAAACATTAACATTCATTCTTAGAAAAGTAATATATGTTGGTTGTAACAAGTTTTTAAAACATGGTATTATATAAAGAAAAATGTGGTCTATTTCATCTTCTTTCCTCCTCACCTGCATATTCCTTTGTTTGCCTTTCCTTATGTTACCAGCTTTAGGCCCTGATATGATCCCCCAGAACCACTTACCAAGCTGTAGAGTATGGTGCAGTGTCTGGGGTCCCAGTCTGTCCTAAAGAGGTGGGAAATGTTGTTTCCCTCCACTCAGAGATTTTAATCATGGTTTTATCATTATATTCTGTTACGGGTATTTTTTAAAATTATGATTTTTATAACTATATTTTTCCAATACAAATATGTTTACCAACATGAAATGAATAAATGAAAAATGGGATTAAAAAAGAAAGAAACTAACTCGAACAGGAAAAAGGGGGCATACCTCTGTGTGTCCTATTCTTCTTGTGATCTCCACCAGAGAAAGTCATTCTTGTGTAAACCCCTCACCTTCCCACATCTTTTAGAATTAAAATGCCATAAATAACTAAGTACAGGCTTTTAGAGGTCTGTGTGAACACGTGCAGGAAAAAGAAAACATTGAAATTTATCCCCCCTCAATGTAAACTAACAGTGCTGCTAATGTAGACTTTTTAAGTTTTTGTTTTAAAATCTTTTTTGTTTAGGAATTCATGAAGAAAGTAGAAGAAAAGCGAGTGGACGTTAACTCAGCAGTAGCCATGGGAGAAGTCATCCTGGCTGTCTGCCACCCCGATTGCATCACAACCATCAAACACTGGATCACCATCATCCGAGCTCGCTTCGAGGAGGTGAGTCCCTGGTTCAGAGGAGGACCACACACACCCAGTAAACTATCACTATAGTATAGTATTTTTCCCCCAGGTAAGGAATCTTTCAATCACGGTGAATATCTCAGCAAAAATTAAGTTAACATTTTAGTAGAGACTGTTTTCTTGGTAATGTGTGGCAACCAGGAGGAGTAGTGTTGGCATAGTGCTATGTTAATAGTGACTTTCAGTGGACATGTTGTATGTGTTTCCCTTCCTGGGAAGTCCTGTGTTAATAGGATGTACAGCTGACCCTGGAACAATGTGTGTTTCAGCTGCACAGGTCCACTTATATGCGGTTATTCAGTAAATACAGTCAGCCCTCCATATAGGTTGGGGTCCACATTCACAGCCAAACGTGGATAGAAAATACAGTATTCACGGGAAGCGAAGCCCATGTGTACAGAGGGCAGACTTTTGCAGGTTCCACAAAACCAATTACAGGCCTTGAGTATGCATGGATTTTAGTATCCGCAGGTGGTACTGGGACCAGTCCCCTGTGGATACCAAGGAACAACTATACTAGATTTGCTTTCAGGAGAGCTAATATTTTATTCTAGCTCTTATCCCAGTTGTCACTGGGGTAATAATGAAGCCTCTTGACTGTTAGGGTGGTCTATCCTCTAAAAAGTCATTGGGTTCACCGGGAGCAGTGGATCATGCCTATAATCCTAGAACTTTGGGAGGCTGAGGCAGGCGGATTACCTGAGTTCAGGAGTTCAAGATAAGCCTGGGCAACGTGGTGAAACCCATCTCTACAAAAATACAAAAAATTAGCCGGGCATGGTGGCGCAAGTCTGTAATCCCAGTTACTTGGGAGGCTGAGGCAGGAGAATCACTTGAACTCAGGAGGCAGAGGTTGCAGTGAGCCGAGATTGTGCCACTGCACTCCAGTCTGGGTGACAGAGCAAGCGTCTGTCTCCAAAAAAATAAACAAAAATAAAAAGTCATTGTGAAAATCAGATGAAAAAGGGCTTTGGAAACAAAGAGGTATGCTTGACTGAAAGAAACCATGGTTTCCTTCTTTTTCCACAGGTCCTGACATGGGCTAAGCAGCACCAGCAGCGTCTTGAAACAGCCTTGTCAGAACTGGTGGCTAATGCTGAGCTCCTGGAAGAACTTCTGGCGTGGATCCAGTGGGCTGAGACCACCCTCATTCAGCGGGATCAGGAGCCAATCCCGCAGAACATTGACCGAGTTAAAGCCCTTATCGCTGAGCATCAGGTGTCTTAACCTCACTGTGTGATCACTGGTGTTTTCCGTGTTGGGCATGGATACCATCTCTGTTGCCCTATATATTTGTTTTTAAATTGCTGCTTAACACATTACCACAGACATAGCATCTTAAAACAACACATACTTACTTACCTCATAGTTTCTGTGCTTCAGTCACCTGGGCATGAGTTGACTAGGTCCTCTTCCTGGAGTCTCCCCAGGCAGAAATCAGGGTGTCAGCCAGTACTACAGTCTGATCTGGAGTTCAGGGTCCTCTTCTAGGCTCACTCAGGTTGTTGGCAGAATCCAGGTCCTGGAGGATGTAGGACTGAGGTCTCTAACTTTCTTGCTGGCTCTCAGCTAGGAGTTACTCTTACCTCCTAGAGGCCCCCTCAGGTCTTAACCACACAGCCAGCTAGAGAAACTGTCCAAGGTGCTATATGGAGTCTTGAAATGTAATGGAGAATGAAATGTAATTAAGAGAGTGAATATTCTATCATTTGCCCACACTCAAGGGAGGGGGATTACATAGAGTGTGCTTACAGGAGTGGGAATCTTGGAGGCCTTCTTAGAAGTCTGCCTGCCACAGCCTGTTTTTATTGACCATCATCTGAGCCAAGGGCCCACTGGTCCCCATTATACCTAGTTCAGAAAGCTCTCTCACATGAACCCAGTGATTAGTGAAGGTGCACATCAGACTAAACTGAATGGAGGAAAGCTCAGGTGAGCCATCTTCGTAATATATCCTTAAGAGGCAAATACTATTTTTAACCATAATCATTTATACTGAATTCAAGCGTGAATCTTGATTAGTTATACTGTAGACTGTATGGTCTTTTTAGTTTATATAAACAATTATTCCAGCAAGTGAGAACTCACTATACAGATGGTCCCTGACTTACAGTCTTTCAATTTTATGATGGTTCAAAGGTTATATGTATTCAGTAGAAACCATACAATTCGAGGCCGGGTGCAGTGGCACACACCTGTAATCCCAGCAATTTGGGAGGCTGTGGGGGGCAGATCACTTGAGGTCAGGAGTTTGAGACCACCCTAGCCAACATGGTGAAACTCTATCTCTACTAAAAATATAAAAATTAGTTGTGTGTGGTTGTGGTTGCCTGTAATCCCAGCTACTCAAGCAGCTGAGGCAGGAGAATCACTTGAACCAGGGAGGCAGAGGTTGCAGTGAGCTGAGATCGCACCACTGCACTCCAGCCTAGGTGACAGAGCAAGACTCCGTCTCAAAAACAAAGTAAAAAATACACTTTGAGTATCCATACAACCATTCTTTCACTTTGATTACATGAGATAGTCAACACTTTGTTATAAAATAGGCTGTGTGTTAGATGATTTTGCCTAACTGTAGGCTAACGTGTTTTGAGCATGTTTAAGGTAGGCCAGGCTAAGCTACGATGTTCCATATTTTAGGTGTGTTGTATTTTCAGCTTAACGATGGGTTTGCCAGAATGTAACTTCGTCGTAAATCGAGGAGCACCTATCCTTCCTGTGGGATGTACCTCCTCTCTGAGAGATTATCTTCTTCCTATTCAGTTCCTCTCTTTTCTGTTTTCCCCTCTCTCCTCTATGTCTTCAGTCTCTCTCTGTTTATTCTTTTCTCTAAAGCTTCCAGACATGTCCTTCCAACCCAGTGTTCCCCTCAAGTTACCACTGTGTTGCCTCCCTCCTTTTTCAGCTACGCTTCTTGTTCCCTGTCTCATCTCCATTTCTCCCATCACTCCCCAGGTCCCTGTGGTCTGGCTGACACTGTTCTGGTCACATTCTACTGGCTAAATCCAACAGAGGTTTTTCAGTCTTTATTTTGTTTGACATGTGATATAGCTGGCTCTTCATCCCTTCCCAAAACTTTCCTTTTGACTTCTGTGTCCTTTAATCTTTGTGTTTTCCTCTGATCTCTCTGACTGTTCCTTTTTAGTCTTTTTAGCTGGTTCCTCTTCCCTGCCTATTCATTAATGTTGTTCCCTGACGTCTCATTCGTGATGCTCTCACACTGCTGAGATTTATCTGGTCTAACAGCTTTAGCTATTACCTATAAAGCTTCTGTGTCTTTTTTTTTTTTTTTTTTTTTTTCTTTTTATTTTTGGTGAGTACGTAGTAGGTGTATATAGGGTATATGGGATATTTTGATACAAGCACAAAATGTGTAATAGTCACATCAGAGTAAATGAGATATCTATCATCTCAACCATTTATCCTTTATGCTACAAACCAATTACACTCTTTTAGTTATTTTAAAATGTACAATTAAATTATTGTTGACTATAGTCATTCTATTGTGCTATCAAATGCTAGATCTTATTCATTCTTTCTATTTTTTTTGTACCCAGTTAACCATCCCCACGTCTCCCACCAAACTCACACTACCCTTCCCAGCCTGTGGTAGCCATCATTCTACTCTCTTATCTCCATCAGTTTAATTGTTTTAATTTTTTTTATTATGATAAGTTCTAAGGTACATGTGCACAACATGCAGGTTTGTTACATATGTATACATGTGCCATGTTGGTGAGCTGCACCCATCAACTCGTCATTTACACCAGGTATATCTCCTAATGCTATCCCTCCCCCTACCCCATCCCCACAATAGGACCCAGTGTGTGATGCTCCCCTTCCTGTGTCCAAGTGATCTAATTGTTCAATTCCCACCTGTGAGTGAGAACATGCGGTGTTTGTTTTTCTGTTCTTGCGATAGTTTGCTGAGAATGATGGTTTCCAGCTGCATCCATGTCCCTACAAAGGACACGAACTCATCCTTTTTTATGGCTGCATAGTATTCCATGGTGTATATGTGCCACATTTTCTTAATCCAGTCTGTCACTGATGGACATTTGGGTTGATTCCAAGTCTTTGCTATTGTGAATAGTGCTGCAATAAACATATGTGTGCATGTGTCTTTATAGTAGCATGACTTATAATCCTTTGGGTATATCCCCAGTAATGGGATGGCTGGGTCAAATGGTATTTCTAGTTCTAGATCCTTGAGGAATCGCCACACTGTTTTCCACAGTGGTTCAACTAGTTTACAGTCCCATCAACAGTGTAAAAGTGTTCCTATTTTTCCACATCCTTTCCAGCACCTGTTGTTTCCTGATTTTTTTAATGATTGCCATTCTAACTGGTGTGAGATGGTATCTCATTGTGGTTTTGATTTGCATTTCTCTGATGGCGAGTGATGATGAGCATTTTTTCATGTGTCTGTTGGCTGTATGAATGTCTTTGCATCTTTTTCTTTTTTTTTTTTTTTTGAGACGGAGTCTGGCTCTGTCGCCTGGGCTGGAGTACAGTGGCCGGATCTCAGCTCACTGCAGGCTCTGCCTCCCGGGTTCACGCCATTCTCCTGCCTCAGCCTCCCGAGTAGCTGGGACTACAGGCGCCCGCCACCTCGCCTGGCTAGTTTTTTGTATTTTTAGTAGAGACGAGGTTTCACTGTGTTAGCCAGGATGGTCTCGATCTCCTGACCTCGTGATCCGCCCGTCTCGGCCTCCCAAAGTGCTGGGATTACAGGCTTGAGCCACCGCGCCCGGCCAATCTTTGCATCTTTTTCATCTCCAGCACCATCATCTCCTAAAGTCCAGACATATAGTAAACTAGAAGCCATTCTAAAATTCCACTTCATCTTTGCCTCCTTGCCTGACACCATTTGTCCGTTCCAAATCTGCCTCCCCTTTCCTCATTCAGAAGCCTGTGATGTCTGGAGTTCCTTCTTTTCCTCTTCCCCCTACATCTAGCCACTCACCAGGGCTTGTCAGTCCCACTTGCAAAATATCTCTTGGCTCCATCTTTCCAGCCCTGGCTCCAACCCTCACCATATTTTGCCTCAGTTACAGCAATGGTTTCTTAACCTGTCTTCTCACTGCTAGGCACTCCCCATCCCACACTTTCCCCCACCCCCATATCACTCCACCTTTTACACTGAAGCCAGAGTGATAGCTGTAAAGCATAGGTCGGATCATATCTCTTACCTGGATCGAAATCTTTCAGCTGCTCCCCATTGCTCTCAGAATAAATGGCCAACCCTTAGCCTGACACAGAAGCCTTTTGTGATGTCTCCTGCCTGCCTCTCCAACCCTGCCTCTTGCCATTCCTCTGACTGCATCCTCTGCCCAGCCAGTGAGTGGAGGGGTCCTGGTCACAGCACTGTCAGGCATCCCTGTCTCTGTTTAGGTTGCACCCTCTTCCAGTACTGCCTTCCCACCATTTGTTGACTATTTCTTCATTGCTCAGTGTGTCAGTCTGTTTGCATTGCTCTAAAGGAATTCCTGAGACTGGGTAATTTATAAAGAAAACAGGTTTATTTTGGCTTACGGTTCTGTAGGCTGTACAGGAAGCATGGTGCCAATATCTGCTTCTGGTGAAGGCCTCAGGAAGCTTAGAATCATGGTGGAAGGCAAAGGGGAGCCAGCATGTTACATGGCAAGAGAGGGAAAGAGAGAAAGAGGAGGAGATAGCAGGCTCCTTTTAAACAGCCAGCTCTCATGTGAACTAACAGCAATAACTCACTCGTTACCCTGGGGAGGGCACCAAGGCCATTCATGAGGAATTTGCCCCCATAACTCAATCACATCCCATTAGACCCCACCTCCAACATTTGAAAACACGAGATTTGGAGGGAACAAGTATCCAAACTACATAACATACCTCAGTAACTCAACTCAGGCACTGGCCTCCAGGCAGACTTTCCTACCACCGCAAACCGTAAAGTACCCATCCTAGCTCTTCCTTTGCCCCCATAAGAGTAAAAACACAATTTTTAACTCTTTTTCCTATTTTTTGTGTTTAACAGACGTTTATGGAGGAGATGACTCGCAAACAGCCTGACGTGGACCGGGTCACCAAGACATACAAAAGGAAAAACGTAGAGCCTACTCACGCGCCTTTCATAGAGAAATCCCGGAGCGGAGGCAGTATGTTTCCAGCCCCCTGTGTTAGGATGCTTCATTCCTGCTAATTGAAGATGAGCACTTTCCAAATGCCCATCAAAAAAAAATTTATTCCATTTTCAAAAACCGTGTTGATTTTGAACCAAAATCTTTTGTTTTTGAAACTGACTTTTCTTACATTGACAGACAGTAGCTATACTCCATATTCTTGGATTGGTATGAAATTATGAGATGGTTAAGCTTACTCTTTAACAGTGGCCTTTCCATTGTTTTGGTTATCAGCACTAGCTGTTTACATTTGACTTGCACTAATTTAATCAACAGCTCCTACAGAATATGTTGCTTTTTTAGTTGAGTTAATGTGTCATCAGCTCACTAAGGTGGGACAGAATTGCTTGGAGATATGTAGGCAGCAGGTAAGTATGTGCTGGGAGGATCAATACTTTTGGAATTAGTACACCTCCGTATCTAAATATTGCCAAGTCCTTTATTTCTTTTCTCAGTTACCGACTGGATATTATTCTAAAGATCTCCTAAGTTTATACATACAGCTATTTCTCTTTGTGTGCTAACCAGCTGTTCTAATCTTGTGTTTATTTTTCCTTTTAGGGAAATCCTTAAGTCAGCCAACCCCTCCTCCCATGCCAATCCTTTCACAATCTGAAGCAAAAAACCCACGGATCAACCAGCTTTCTGCCCGCTGGCAGCAGGTGTGGCTGTTAGCACTGGAGCGGCAAAGGAAGCTGAACGATGCCTTGGATCGGCTGGAGGAGGTAATGCCCTGCTGAGTGGCCTTCCCTGAAACAAAGTGATTTTCTCAATCAAAACACAGCCCTTCTGAGGCTCTCTAAATGTGTACCATGTGTCTTAACTGACTTCTTCACAAATAGAAACAGACTTATACCAAGCCAGTACCCATTCTTTGAGGCCCCTGAATGAGAAAAGACACATTTATAAGAAAATCATTCATGACAAAGTAGGCCAAAGCTTCTAGGTGTGGAAAGCAAGAAAACAGCCAGTCCATAATGAGGGCCAGGATGTGATCTGCCTCAGCATCTTGCTGTAGTTGGGAATCAGGAACAGAACTTTGGAAATTTGTCTCCAGATATGTAGCAGAGCACAAAAATGACCCTTGTTGAGCCTTTCATGTAAAAACAGATGCTACACAATTATGAAATAGGAGTAATTTTTAATGATTTTGTTATTTTATTAGTCTTCACTTGATCATGAAAAGCAACTCTATTTTGAAGTGTCATTACCCAGTTAAAAAAATATATAGTACTGTACTTCCTAGTTTCTAAAACAAGCCTCTAATATCTTTTGTATTTTTTTATTTGTGCATATCAAAGCAGCTATGCCTGGAAGTGAGTGTTCTGTGTTTTATTTATTTTTTCCTTAGGTCAGTTGACTTTTAAGCTTATTGGGTTCTTGGTGCTTTTTTCCCCCCATTCCTTCTAACTTTGGAGTTTGAAAGACCAAGGGGAAACTGCTGCACTGTTAAAGTCATTTTGAGTGTATATCATTAACATAGACTTAAGTAGCTGAAAATTGTCTTGCCCACTGCATAGGCCTGCTGTTTTCCATCAAGGCCAAATATTTAACATGGAGGTCAGATGGGAAATTTGCTCTCTGGTGCCATTCCAAAGAAACATGCTTGGATACAACACTGGGTTCCCAATGCTTCCATCCAGACCTCGGATTTTCTCATTGAAATCTCAGAAGATAGTGGTAAACACGAGCCTCCTGATATTAGCCCTATGTGTGATTATAATGCCTTTCAAAACAACATAATTGAGGAGTGCTAAGGATCTCCCTTCTGAGTTAGAATCCATTCCCTTGCATCTAAGAGAGTGATCCTTTGAAAAGCCCAAAGGGAAAGCAAGGCTGGCTTCACCCATTCTCATTCTATGTGCTCCATATTTCCCATGGTGGTTCAGTTATTGTTTCTCTTGCTATTCCATTATACCGCAGCTCGTGTAAATAGTCATGGCTTTAAGTGAAGGAGCCGGATTGTGCCTTCACAAAAGAAGCAAACACATAGATTTCATTGTTGGTGCCCCCTGGAAGCATGGCTTTACTGAATGTCTGAAAGTTTGGTATGCTCTGGGCAACTCTTGAGGGCCCAAAAAATAAATCTTAGTGACACTTCTGATTTCTGTGTAGTTGAAGGAATTTGCCAACTTTGACTTTGATGTCTGGAGGAAAAAGTATATGCGTTGGATGAATCACAAAAAGTCTCGAGTGATGGATTTCTTCCGGCGCATTGATAAGGACCAGGATGGGAAGATAACACGTCAGGAGTTTATCGATGGCATTTTAGCATCCAGTGAGTCTAGTCATCATTCCAAACATGGGTCACGCCTGGATTCCTTGCACTTTGTAGAAGCGATGATATTCTAGCTAAACAATCTTTCTGAAGCTGGCCAGGAGCTATGGCTCACACCTGTAATTTCAGCACTTTGGGAGGCAGGTGTCACAGGCATGGTGGCACACCTGTGGTCGTAGCTACTTGGGAGGCTGAGGTGAATCTCCTGAGCCTGGGGAGGTCAAGGCTGCAGTAAACTGTAATTGTGCCATTGAAGTCCAGCCTGGGCAACAGAGTGAGACTCTGTCTCCAAAAAAAAAAAAAAAAGACAGTGGTTAACCAGAGGTTTTCAGCTGGGAAACAATATGATTCACACTTCCCTTTGTATAGCAATTTGTCAAGAATCTAAGACAGTAATCTAAACATAGGAAAACTTCATACTATTAATTCCAAACTGTCACTATTCTGAAATAATCTAAATATTCAATAATTGTAGGGTGGATAAGTATATTCTTGAGTGGTAGGTCTGTGGGTGGTTGTAATGTTATGTTTATGCTTTTTGGTATATCTGAAATGTGGAATATTACCTTTTTTTCATTGCATTTGGGGTAGGGGAACCTATAAGTGGATATGTATTACTTTTCAGGAAAAATCAAGACATAAATTTTCTTGCTCTTAAGAAGTATTTCTGGCCAGGCGTGGTGGCTCACACCTGTAATCCCAGCACTTTGGGAGGACAAGACGGGTGACGGGTGGATTACTTGAGGCCAGGAGTTCAAGACCAGCCTGGCCAACATGGCAAAACCTCGTCTCTGCTAAAAACACACAAAAAATTAGCCAGGCCTGGTGGCAGGCACGTGTATTCCCAGCTACTTGGGAAGCTGAGGCAGGAGAATCGCTTGAACCTGGGAGACGGAAGTTGCAGTGAGCCGAGATTGTGCCATTGCGCTCCAGCCTGGGTGACAGAGCGACACCTTGTCTCAAAAAAAAAAAAAAAGGTATTTCTCTAACTGCTAACCAAACAAGTAAGCCCTCTTTTAAGTTTCAAAATATGATTCCTTTCCTCCAGAGTTCCCCACCACCAAATTAGAAATGACTGCTGTGGCTGACATTTTTGACCGAGATGGGGATGGTTACATTGATTATTATGAATTTGTGGCTGCTCTTCATCCCAACAAGGATGCGTATCGACCAACAACCGATGCAGATAAAATTGAAGATGAGGTAAGGGAAATAATTATATTTTGAGTATACTTCTGGCTATAGGTTTATAATATCCTGAATTTGGTTGGGTTCAATTATCATATTAGCCTTTGACTTGTCTGTTGGGAGATAATTATTTGGAGTTCTATTTTGAGATCTCTTTTTAGATAGCATTTCAAAGAGTCCCAGAGGATCTCTGACATCTGAGCTCTAGCTCAGGCTAGATAGATTACTCAAGTGAGTCATGTCTGTGTGGTGCTCTGAAGTTTACAGAGAACCTTTGCAGGGTACCATATTCATCCTGGTTCACTTGTCCTGTGTTTGGGATAGACTCATCTTACTCCTGAGCATGCTACCTGGAATCTAGGGAAATGGTCTACCAGTGTAGCATTTAAGGGTTGAAATGAACTGAGCATGGTGGCTTACATCTGTAGCCCCAGCACATTGGGAGGTCAACATGGGAGGATCACTGGAGCCCAGCAGTTCGAGACCAACCTGGGCAACATAGTATGATTCTGTCTGTCCCCCCCCCAAAAAAAAAAAAAATTAGCCAGGTGTAGTGGCAAGTGCTTATAGCCCCAGCTACTCAGGAGACAGGTGGAAGAATCACTTGAGCATGGGAGGTCAAAGATGCAGTGAGCTGTGATCATGCCACTACACTCCAGCCTGGGCAACAGAGCAAGACTTGTCTCAAAAAATAAAAATAAATGTTTAAAAGGGGGGTAAAATGTAATGTTTAAAATAGTGTATACCCATCATGCTTTCTGCCTTGTTAAAAACTACCACACTGGGCCAGGCGCAGTGGCTCACGCCTGTAATCCCAGCACTTTGGGAGGCCAAGGCGGGCAGATCACAAGGTCAGCAGATCAAGACCATCCTGGCGAACATGGTGAAATCCTGCCTCTACTAAAAAATACAAAAAAAATTAGCCAGGCGTGGTGGCGGGCGCCTGTAGTCCCAGCTTCTAGGGAGGCTGAGGCAGGATAGTGGCGTTAACTCGGGAGGCAGCGGAGCTTGCAGTGAGCGGAGGTCGCGCCACTTCACTCCAGCCTGGGCGACAGAGCGAGACTCTGTCTCAAAAAAAAAAAAAAACTACCACACTGAAACTACCAAATTGATTAGTGCCATCTGGAAATCCTAGCATCTGTTGATAACAGATCTTGGGAAGGGAGAGGTGCTGGAATAGGTCTTAGGAGTGACCCTGGAACACACCAGGACTTCCAGGGAATCTCAGGCTCCTAGGGTGAAATTTAAAGCAGTTCATAATTTGCTTTATTAATAATATGATTTTGATGCCAGCATATTAGCAATTTTCTCTGAAGGAATTTTGAAGCAGGAATAATGTGTTACACAGTCACTTGGGAATTTCTTTCATGCCTTTTCTTTCTCAGTGTCTCAGTTAGTTCACTTAGTAAGAACATACACTAATTTGGAACAGACGATAAATGCATATGTCAGAAGCCTGAAATGCCTAAAAAGTAAATAATGAGCCGGGCGTGGTGGCTTATGCCTGTAATCCCAGCACTTTGGGAGGCTGAGGCAGGCAGGTCACCTGAAGTTCAAGGCCAGCCTGACCAACATGGAGAAACCCTCTCTCTACTAAAAAAAATACAAAAAATTAGCTGGGCGTGCCTATAATCCCAGCCACTCAGGAGGCTGAGGTAGAAGAATTGTTTGAACCCAGGAGGCGGAGGTTGCAGTGGAGCCGAGATCGCACCATTGCCCTCCAGCCTGGGCAACAAGAGCGAAACTCCATCTCAAAAAAAAAAAAAAAAAAAAGTAAATATTGAATAGCCTCCCTGCTTATGTGTAAAAATCTTTGTTTCTCTAAATAGGAAGTCTTACTCTACCCTTTACACTTTTCTTTTTGTTCACAACCAATAGGTTACAAGACAAGTGGCTCAGTGCAAATGTGCAAAAAGGTTTCAGGTGGAGCAGATCGGAGAGAATAAATACCGGGTAAGGAAGAGAAAAACCAATACTCTGTGGTGGTGGTTTCTCATATGTGGCTGATCCCACCTTTTCCTCCTGTTGCTTAGAGTCCCAGAGCCCATCAGACTTGAGATGTGGTCACTGTCTGACCTCATCTCTATAGATGCCAAGTGTCAGGTGCCCTGTTCCATCTGAAAACTAGTCCATATCTACTTAGATAGCAGTAGTTTGTATTTGAGTTTTAAGATAGGAGATATTTCAGAGCTGTCACTTCACATCTGACAAAGTCTTTAGGGGGATGAAGGTACCTTTGGAAACAATTATATCTAATGACTGACCACTCACTCCCAAAGAGATGGTCATTGTGAGCCTGAGTGGCTCCCAGGCTAGAGCTAGGCCTGGGGAAACTGTTGAAGCCCCAACAGATACTGTGTCTGCTCTGAACTGGGCTACAAGTGGGGCCCAGGAGCGCTGAGGAGACATCAGGCTCAGTGGTCTTCTCTGGAAAGCCATGCTAGGTGTGGCGATAACTGACAGTGAACTATACTTGTGTTTTAGCTTCTTTTGGGACCAGGGTCAGGGACATAGAAGAATCTGAAACAGGTCTCCTAAAATATATCAACAGCTCATCGGGATTCTCTAAAGTCCTAAGAAAAATCTCTGATTGGCAAAGAGGATTTAGATTGCACTAAGAAACACAGGAAGATCCATGTTTCATTAGTATATCCAAAATGTCCTCAAAGTACATCAAATCCACCCATGCTACAGTTTCCTGAGGAGCACTGGGTGAATCTCCCTTGAATATAACCTGGGGCATTTAGTTAATAAAGCTCCAGGTAATCTTATGCCTGCTTGTTGGGTTTTGTTTTCTTGTTTTTTGTTTTTAATTATGAGAGAAATGAATTAACAAGAACAACATATAGAGTGGAGAGTTAGTTCATAGTTTATAAAACCACATCCCTGGCCAGGCGTGGTGGCTCACACCTGTAATCCCAGAACTTTGGGAGGTAGGGGCGAGTGAGCAGATCACTTGAGGTCAGGAATTCGAGACCAGCCTGGCCAACATGGTGAAACACCGTCCCCACTAATAACACAAAAATTAGCTCGGCTTGGTAGTGCACGCCTATAATCCCAACTATTAGGGAGGCTGAGGCAGGAGAATTGCTTGAACCCCGGGGTTGGAGGTTGCAGTGAGCCACGATCACGCCACTGCACTCCAGCCTGGGCAACAGAGCGAGAGTCTCAAAAAAAAAAAAAAAATTAAAATTAAAACCACATCCCTATGGCAGGAGCTTGGTAAGAATATGTTCGGTGTGTGTCACTTTGCCAGAAGAACGTAATGATATGATTTTCATTCCTTAGTGTTAATTTGACAAAATGTTCTCTTTTTTTTTCCCCTCCTTTTCCTCCATCCTTTACTCTTACTGTCTATAGTTCTTCCTCGGCAATCAGGTACAGTGTGCCTTGCAATGTTCTCCTTCTCAATGGATATGGTCTGTGTAGCTAATGCTGCCTGTTCTTCGCTATGGGGAGAGGATGTACTCTGAAGCATGCCTGGGTCACACCTGGTTGTCTTACCAAGTGGAGAAACTGCTGATGAGGCCAGCATTGCAAAGCTATCTTAGCAGCAAAAGAATATAAGTATAATTTTTTTATAAAGGAGATGAAGTGGAGGAAACTGAAACTATGGTATCAATCCATTCCACTTCTAAAAAGAGAATGGTTTTGTACTTCTGTGTTAGAAGTCAGATTACCAAACAGCACAGTTCTTATTTATGTTAGAATCTTTTGACAGTTAATAAATTTTGTAATGTATGATAAGTCAATTCCTGAAGAACTTCAGTACTGTTTAAATATCTTTTTAATATTTGTAGTTACTTATACTTATATTGTATTTTATAATTACAAGGTACCTGAGAAGTGTAGTGTGGAGATCATAATTGGCCGTGGCCTGAAGTATGCTGATGATGGCCAGCCATCCAAGATTTAATGGGACCAAATTAGACTTGCAAAAAAGATTGGATGCTTTGACTCCACTTGGTAACTCTAACCTTTCAGATCTTTTTGAGTGCTGTGGGGTCCTGTGTCCTCCAATGTGGAAGGAAGTTGCATGAGTAAAATCTGTCTCTTTAATATGAAATTATAAACCCTAAGAGTTGATTTGAGGCCCTCAAACATCCCAGGCCTTGCAAGTAGAAATGTTCTAGGCAGGCCGGGCGCAGTGGCTCAAGCCTGTAATCCCAGCACTTTGGGAGGCCGAGATGGGCGGATCACAAGGTCAGGAGATCGAGACCATCCTGGCTAACACAGTGAAACCCCATCTCTACTAAAAAATACAAAAAACTAGCCAGGCGAGGTGGCGGGCGCCTGTACTCCTGGCTACTCGGGAGGCTGAGGCAGGAGAATGGCGTGAACCCGGGAGGCGGAGCTTGCAGTGAGCCGAGATCAGGCCACTGCACTCCAGCCTGGGCGACATAGCGAGACTCGTCTCAAAAAAAAAAAAAAGAAAGAAATGTTCTAGGCAAGTGAGAAGAACAGGGGATAAGAGAAAAAAACGAAAGATGAGAACAAACTGACTTTAAAAAAAAAAATCATTGCTTGAGAGTGTCCAATATGCCTATAAGCTGGTGATTGTGTGTGAATGCTAGGGTGCCTTTGAAGAGGGTGCCGGCACCCTCTTCTAGTGCTCCATTGACCTGGGGAGGGTCAGATGAATTCTAATGTTGGGAACAGAATTATGAAGTTCATTTTATACACAGGCACCTGAGGCCTCAAAGATCACATGCCTACTCTCACACGGCTAATGTCAGCCACTGCAAGAACTCAAGTCCCTGTAAGGAGTTTTCCTTTTGAAAGGTGGAAACAACAGTTACTGACCCTTAGGACTCTTATTCTGAGTTCTTTGCCTCACTTGACAACCCTGTCCTACCAGGTGTGCACAGGTCTCCATTTTAATAGAGCTGCCGTGATCCCTCCCACCACTCGTGACTCTGGCCTCAACTTCCCCAGCTACACCGGCTACTGGCTTGGTCAAACCTCCTTTCCCCCATAGCTTAGCAGAAACAAGTTAGAATCTTTCAGAGCTTTAGTGAGAAATTAAGTTGGGGGGGGACATGAAATAAATGGAGTGATAAATTATAGTACACAGTATTCCAAGAATAAAGTACTCCCAGGCTTCCTTCCTGATTCACCCTGGGGCACAGGCGCATACTCCCTGCCTCTCACCCATCCAGAGAAAACCCTTTGCAGTGATTCAGGCCAGCACTGCCCTTGGGTGGAATTCTCCATGTCTCAGAACCTCCCACAGGGCTTCCCATTTTCACTTGTGGGGCCCAACTTCTGGGGGGGGCTCTCACAGAGCCTGGGGGGGCAACTTCCTTCCCAAGACAGGACATGTATTCTCTTTCAAGTCTGGGTTCAGTGCTGCTGCTACCACACAGTGGTTTTGCTGTAGTCACTTTGTATAAACATGTTTAAATTGTATCAGATGAGAGGTGTGGGACTACTTTTATTTTCAAAGTAAAGGGCTGGGAGGGAGGATACAGTATTTTTCAATCGCCTTGCCCATGCAAATAGTGCATTTGAGTCAGAGCAGCTAAGGAATATGGAAGATTACCACAAATATATTAATTTTGAGGGAGGAAGGCTATATGACCTCAGATATCCTTTCTTGCATTTTCAGTTTTTCTGCCTTGTTTTAAAGTTAGAGTTGTCCTTTATAACGTTGAAAATCCTACCACCTCCATACCTGAGGAACCCCTGAATTAAATAATTTTAGGAATTCCATTTCTCCAACCAAATGTTTGTTTGTTTTGGAAACTGCATACTTCTCTTTTGTTGCTCCTTACTTCATTTTGGAAAGAGGATAATTTATGCCATGAGAAACTCCAAATGTTTAGAGCTGGGAAGTAGGAATGTTTGGGCAAGAAAAAAGGGAAAACATAAATAATCAGAAATGCTTGTTTTAGCATCTAAAATGATTATTGGATACTGTTTATAATCATCGTGGGAGCTGCAATTATTCATTGCTTCAACTCAATTGTAGTATAAATATGACCTAATCATTTGTTCAGCTGAAGAAACTTTTCTGCTGGTGACATTGCAATTAGCAAATACTTAGGGTTTATTTCTGAAAACCTGATGCAGAAAATCAAATTTTCTTCTAAGCTTGTAATAATGATGCTTTGCAAAGGTTTCCTTAAGGCTTGAAATAGTATTTGCTATTTTCCATTTAGCTTTAAAGCATACCGTATTCAGAAGTTGACATCCACCATCTTTCTTTTAGGAAAACAAATTAGCATACCAAGAATATGAATTTTTAATTGGGCAGAATCTCTTTTTAAAAAATCAAATGACCTAACACTTTGTCTGCCTTCCTACCTCTCCTTTTAGTGCAGAGGCAGTGGTGTGACCATTAAAAGTTAATTTTATCCCAATAGAAAGTATATTGGCTGGGTGGGGTGTCTCATGCCTGTAATCCCAGCCCTTTGGGAGGCTGAGGCTGGCAGATCACAAGGTTAGGAGTTCGAGACCAGCCTGACAAACATGGTGAAACTCTGTCTCTACTAATAATATAAAAATTAGCTGGGCGTGGTGGCGCACACCTAATAAACCCAGCTACTTGGGAGGCTGAGGCAGGAGAATCGCTTGAACCTGGGAGGCAGAGGTTGCAGTAAGCCGAGATCACGCCATTGTACTCTAGCCTGGGCAACAAGAGTGAAACTCTGTCTCACAAAGAAAAAAGTATATCAAGACACCAGTCTTCAGGTTGATATTTCTGCCTTTCTATTTTTAAAATCCTTTTGTGAAATATATAAAAATGCAAAATTGTGAGAGTTAAAAATTCTCCCATAGCTATCAAATTGTCATTCCTGTCTGAATACAGTCTGCTTTGGGAGAAAAATACAGATCTGCTTTAAGACATATATATTAATTAAATTTCCTTTTGATTCTACAGTTTGGGGATTCTCAGCAGTTGCGGCTGGTCCGTATTCTGCGCAGCACCGTGATGGTCCGCGTTGGTGGAGGATGGATGGCCTTGGATGAATTTTTAGTGAAAAATGATCCCTGCCGAGGTAAGGAGCCATTCTGAGCATGAATTACATGTTAGCTACGCCCCCAGCAGTGATCTTTTATTACAGGAGGCACTGATGGTGGGGTCTGTCTGTTTTTATTTTGTTAAGCTGCCCGGGTGTCATCCCACTAGCACAGATTAGAACTCAGGGGTGCCAGCATAGGCCAGGGAGAAAAAGCTGAAGAAGTTGATGCCGTCTGGGGAGGTAGGTCTAGAGGAATGCAGTACTGAGAATTAAGAATGTATTGGTGTTACTCGAATGTTTCAGTTTGGGGTATTAACACTATCCTAGAAAGGAGCCTGGTGAAGCCCTTTAGGTTCCCTCTTAGTGCCTCAGATCCCTTTGCCTGTAATTCCTGTGACTGACACTCAGGGAGGGTGTTAGGCCCTTCTCATCCAGGGAAGAACTGGTGAGCCCCCTAGACCAGGAGGGAGGATGAAGACACCTACGTGTAAGCCCATTCACCTGTAAGGCAGGTGGCCACCTAAGCAAGACCATGGGTTGTCTTTCTGTTAAATGTGAAAAGGCTGGCCCACCAGCCCAGAAGCATAAGGAAACTGTCAATTTAATGAGTGGTGGCACCTGCAGCTAGGAGGGGTGTGGGAACTGCAACAGGGAAGAGATGACCAATTCCAATTGCTAAATCCTCTTCAGCTGTGTCCTTGCCTTTTTCCTGTTAGCAGAGCTGCATGTGGGTGCACAGGAGTCTCCCCCACTGTCTGCCAATTTGTCTTTCTTGACTAGTTTCTGCGTTTCCTGCCCTGTCTCTGTTTCTTTGTGTTTACATATTTTTTATTCTAGTTCACCATCCTGGGAGTAAAATAAAGCGCTCTGATTCCAGCTCTTCGATTTCCAGTCAGTCTCCCATAGGTTGGCTTTTAAGCTTTGTCCCTCTTCCTTACACCCTAGCCCATTGAGAATGGCTTTGCTTCTTAAACTGTAACGTCTCTTGGTTCTGTGTATCTGCTGCATTCATGAATGCTTGAAATGGCCAAACCATAGCTTTTCTAACTACTCAAGTTGATGGTGCATAAAATACTGTTGAGACTGTCCATGGAATTTGTTTTGAGTTTCTATTTAACAAATACTTGGATAGTTTTATGTGCCACAGACTGTTATAAGTACTTTACAAGTAACACATTTATGCCTCATATGAGGTGTAGATGCTTTTATCTGTGTTTTACAGAATAGGAAATTGAGGCATAGAAAACATAAATATTTTGCCCAAAGACAACTAGTAAATGGCAAAGATGAGATTCAGATTCAGGACAATCTGAGTCTAGAGTATGTGCCCCTAGCCAGCATGTTATATGTTTCAGAGACTGACACACCTTTGTGTTTATTATTGGATCAGCCTGCATAATTATTAAGGTTTATTTATAAACCTAGCAGAAATGTTTACTGTACAGTACATAACTTCTTTGGAAATGATTTATAGTCATATTCTGAAGCTTTGAGTGAGGACAGAGCTAAACACAACAGTTTTCACATGAATTCAGATATGCCCATAAGTAGTTCCTCTTATTTTAACTCATTCTGTGTTTACTACAGTAAACCAGAGTAAAAGTTCAGCAGTAATAATTTTCATTAGATGTTCCTTTTTTAAAAAAAATTGGGGCCAGGTACAGTGGAATCCCAGTATGTTGGGAGCCTGAGGCAGGAGGATTGCTGGAGCTCAGGAGTTCAAGACCAACCTGGGCAACATAGTGAAACCCCATCTCCAAAAAAAATTTTTTTTAAATTAGCTAAGCATGGTGG
Source organism: Trachypithecus francoisi (assembly GCF_009764315.1). Classification (NCBI taxonomy): domain Eukaryota; kingdom Metazoa; phylum Chordata; class Mammalia; order Primates; family Cercopithecidae; genus Trachypithecus; species Trachypithecus francoisi. The sequence continues at coordinate 85,189,168 of NW_022681457.1, read as the reverse complement.
TACACACCTGTGTAGTCCTAGCTACTCTGGAAGCTAGGTGGGAGTATTGCTTGAGCCTAGGAATTCAAAGCTACAGTGAGCCATGATCGTGCCACTGCACTCCAGCCTGGGCAACAGGGCAAGACTCTGTCTACAAAAAATTAATTTTGAAAACACTTTCTGATAAAAACTTGAAAGTATTTAGTTTTAGAATTTAAAAGTCGTCTTTTATTGCTTTAATGAGAAACAATATATGCCATTTTAACTTTAACTCAGTAAAACAACTTTATTCCTTTTCAAATCTATGAATAAGGTCTATTTTTCCTGTCATGTATGATGGGACTAAATAAAAGATATATTGCATGTGGCATTTTGGAATCCTTGATTGCCTGTTTCTTTGCTGCCTGCTCTGTTTGTGATAACATCATGCTGCTGGCCCAGGAGAACACTGCTTGCTTTGTCCTTATCTTAGTATCTGAAATTTGGAACCCCAAGGAAATTGGGGACGGCCATCTAGAAGCTATTTTCTATGAAAGCTAGTGACCTTTTTTAGCATCCCTTGGAGCAAACAAGGTAAGACTTTCCTGTGTCTCTGCAGGAGTGCTCTCGTGGAACTCAGTAATCATCTCAATCCATTGACTGTGGAGAGAATCCAGAAGTTTTAAATTTCGTAACTTTATCAGTGATGGGCAGGATGTGCTATCTTTAATCAAATAAAAAATGGTGCTAGGCGATGAACACCTAAGGATTAGGATGGATTATAGTAAGGTAGAAGGGTGTGAAGGTTGAGAAGAGAACAAAGTTATTTGAAAAACTGTATTGGAAGTTCTATAAGGATTAATATGACTTCTGGAAACACTGCTTACAGTAGGTTTTGTACTCATTGATATTGCATATTTCCTTGGGTCTCTGGACCACAGAGAATGCTATAATGAGGACAGTACAAGGTGCATGACAAGGTTCTTAACACCAGCATGCACTCTCATTTCTTACCTCCCTTTACACAGCTATTTTAAAAGGTAGAAGATATCTCAAACTGCATGTTGCTTTAGTCATGTGTAAAAAAATGAAAATATTTTGCTAGCTAGATTTGCCAATCTCCTGGTACTGTGAAAATCAGATATTTCAGTTTCTGAATTTATCCATGGCACAGGAAATCATGATGTTTTGGATGGAGAGAAAACCCGTGCTCCTGCCTAGATAATAGGTATACTTGTACCTAAGGCACTGCGTATGTTTTTGATCATTAGACATATTAGCTCCCCCAGATAAGTGAAGATCTAAGAAATTTCATTTATGAAGATTTAAAAGACACATTTTGGCATAGAACTGATTTTTTTCAGTTTGTTATACAAATAACATAAAATTTACCACCCTAACCATTTTTAAGTAGAAGACTGAGTACATTTGTGTCATACTACCGTCACCACCATCCACCCACAGAATTCTCTTCATCTTGTAAAACTGAAACCCTATAGCCGTTAAACAATAGGTTAGAACTGAATTTTAACATGCCCGCAACAGCCAATGTCAGGTGGCCAGCATAACTCCCTTAGCAAAGACAGCCTCTTTGGTGGTTGATGAACTGAACTTGAGGTGGCTGCCATCATGGTCTGGTTCTGTAGGTTCAATGGTAGATCTTTTCTCCAGTGAAAAGAATGGTGAGGGGGAAAATCCTATCACAGTAGTCAACGAAGTACTAGGTATCTTCTCTTTCTTTTAACTTTATAATACCCAATGTTAGGAAAATATTTGAATCAATTTAAACATTAAAAGTACCTTTACTACTAAATTCAAGTGCTGGTACATACATTTGCTTAGTTAGAATGTGGTGTTTCCTTCTAGTTTGAGAAAAATGTTTGCTTTTTACTTTTGGGATTGCCCCAGAAATCAATTTTCACAGCTTCCGTTTGTTGTCGCCTCTTCCTATCCCAGCCTTTTCTAGCTTATCAAAGTAAAAGTATTAATTGCCCTCTTAACACCTTTTTTTTTTTTTTTTTTTGAGATGGAGTCTCGCTCTGTCGCCCAGGCTGGAGTGCAGCGGCCGAATCTCAGCTCACTGCAAGCTCCGCCTCCCGGGTTGACGCCATTCTCCTGCCTCAGCCTCCCGAGTAGCTGGGACTACAGACGCCCGCCACCTCGCCCGGCTAGTTTTTTGTATTTTTTTAGTAGAGACGGGGTTTCACTGTGTTAGCCAGGATGGTCTCGATCTCCTGACCTCGTGATCTGCCCGTCTCGGCCTCCCAAAGTGCTGGGATTACAGGCTTGAGCCACCGCGCCTGGCCTCTTAACACCTTTTTTAATTAAAATTGGCCGCTTTTAAGTTTATTTCTGAAGAAATAGCTTTCATTTCTTCCAAGTGGTGTATATAAAGTGTTCCTTACCAAGAATCGTTTCATTGCCTTGCATCTTCAAATATTTTATTTTAAAATGCAAAAATCTTGGCCAGGCGCATCACGCCTGTAATCCCAGCACTTTGGGAGGCCGAGATGGGCGGATCACAAGGTCAGGAGATCGAGACCATCTGGCTAACACGGTGAAACCCCGTCTCTACTAAAATACAAAAAATATTAGCCAGGCGAGGTGGCAGGCGCCTGTAGTCCCAGCTACTCGGGAGGCTGAGGCAGGAGAATGGCGTGAACCCGGGAGGCGGAGCTTGCAGTGAGCCGAGATAGCGCCACTGCACTCCAGCCTGGGCATCAGAGCAAGAGTCCCTCTCAAAACAAAAACAAAAATAAAATGCAAATATCCATGTGAGTTGTAGCATATTAAGCTAATATTAGCTAGGCATGGCTTAGCATAAATTAATTATTCATTGGTCTCTTGACCGAGATGAGAGCACCAGAAATATGGGAATTTTACTATTGTGAGCTTAAGAGCATAAGGACCAAGAAGATGGAAATTACAGAGAGAGGAAGGAAAATAAAAGGGAGAAGACAAGATTCTAAAATCCCAATTAAAGTAAGCCATTATTTTTATTTTTCACTTGAATTTAGAACTTCCTTTTTCTTTTTTTTGGAGACAGAGTCTTGCTGTGTCACCCAGGCTGGAGTGGAGTGGCACAGTCTCAGCTCACTTCAGGCTCCGCCTCCCAGGTTCACGCCATTCTGCTGCCTCAGCCTCCCCAGCACTGGGACTACAGGCGCCCACCGTCACGCCCAGCTAGTTTTTTTATATTTTTAGTAGAGACAGGGTTTCACCATGTTAGCCAGGATGGTCTCGATCTGACCTCATAATCCGCCAGCCTCGGCCTCCCAAAGTGCTGGGATTACAGGCGTGAGCCACTGCACCTGGCAAGTTTAGACCTTCTAAATGAGGCATCATGGAAGCGTGCAGGAGCTAGCTAACCACTGTTTATAGTCTCAGATTACCTTAATGCCTACATTGCGTGCCTTTGGCATGGCTGTAGTAACCTGGAAGGATGACGATAGGGAATTGTTCACACATCTTTGCATCTCTAGCCAGTGAAATACTATACCAAGAGGTGACCATTGACTAGAGATTTCCCTGTGAAAACAGGGACTGTCTCGTTAATGTTTATTTGTTTCGTTATGATGTGTAAGCGTACCCTAAGAAGATGACGAACTGTATTTTCCCAGCATCCTGCATGCACCCAGCTAGGAAAGCAAATGAGACACCCTTTGGGCCCTCAACAGTCGTTTAATGAGGTGTTACAATGTACCTACCTCATGGTAGCCTCTGGGGCTAACAGGGTCATGACATAGGAGATCAGCATAGGATCCTGTGATAGAATTAAACAGGTTCTCAGTTCACAAAATGCACAGGTTAAATGTGTTGCCGTTAACATGGGATAATCTTCCTTCTTGTACTGTCCTTCTTATGGAAAGCTATTTGCTCTTTTAAATTGCTTTAACAGTCTATATGTAGTAGGTGTTGGCAGTCACAAATTTAACCTTGTGGTTTCAGTCATGAAAATTCATGGATTTGCATTTGTGGCTGGTGTGCAAGAGAGCTGGTCACACAGCAAGAGAGTGAGCCTCACTGGCCACTGACTCTTCACTTTAACACAGCTTGGTGCTTCTGTTCTTCATCCCCATGAAATAATGAGCATTTCTTAATGGAAGCACTTCTTAGTGAACGTTCATGAAGGTTGCGAGATCTGTTCCTTGAAACTGTTGAGAGACTTGTTTTCAGAGGCTATTTCAGAGAAACAGAGGCTACTCTGTTTCACGGATACTTACTGAAACCCTAAATGCAAGCCTGGCACTGGGATCCAAAGATAAATTAAGATGATGGTCCCTGCCTGCAGAAGCTCTCAGCCTAGTGCAGGGAACAAACGTGTGAATAAATGCCCTCCTATTTGGTAAAATGAATAGTTGAGAGAGGAAGAGATGACTGCCCATGAAGATGGAGAAGGTATCAGGAAAAGGACGTATTGGGCCGGGCATAGTGGCTCACATATATAATCCCAACACTTTGGGAGGCCTAGTGGGGAGGATCACTTCAGGCCAAAAATTTAAGACCAGCCTGGGCAACATAGCAAGACCCCATCTCTGTTTTAAAAATAAATATAGGCCGGGGCGCGGTGGCTTAAGCCTGTAATCCCAGCACTTTGGGAGGCCGAGACGGGCGGATCACGAGGTCAGGAGATCGAGACCATCCTGGCTAACCCGGTGAAACCCCGTCTCTACTAAAAATACAAAAAAAAAAAAAAACTAGCCGGGCGAGGTGGCGGGCGCCTGTAGTCCCAGCTACTCGGGAGGCTGAGGCAGGAGAATGGCATAACCTCGGGAGGCAGAGCTTACAGTGAGCTGAGATCCGGCCACTGCACTCCAGCCTGGGCGACAGAGCAAGACTCTGTCTCAAAAAAATAAAAAAATAAAATAAAAATAAATATAGGCCGGGTGCAGCAGCTCATGCCTGTAATCCCAGCACTTTGGGAGGCCAAGGCGGGCGGATCATGAGGTCAGGAGTTCAAGACCAGCCAGGCCAATATGGTGAAACCCAGTCTTTACTAAAAATACAAAAAAACTCACCGGGTATGGTATCATGAGCCTGTTGTCCCAGCTACTTGGGAGGCTGAGGCAAGAGAATTGCTTGAATCCAGGAGGTAGAGGTTGCAGTGAGCCGAGACTATGCCACTGCACTCTATCCTAGGCAATAGAGGGAGACTCTGTCTCAAAAAATAATAATAATAAATATATGGCCAGGCACAGTAGCTCACACCTGTAATCCTAGCACTCTGGGAGGCTGAGCTGGGCAGATCACCTGAGGTCAGGAGTTCAAGACCAGCCTGGCCCACATGGTGAAACCCTGTTTGTACTAAAAATACAAAAATTGATTGGACTTGGTGGTGTACATATGTAACCCCACCTACTCGAGAGGCTGAGGCAGGAGAATTGCTTGAACCGAGTAGGCGGAGGTTGTGGTGAGCTGAGATTGTGCCACTGCACTCTAGCCTGTGCGACAGAACAAGACTCCATCTCAAAAAATAACTAAATAAAAATAAATTGTGTATGTGTGTGTCAGTGTGTGTGTGTGTGTCAGTGTATGTGTGTATATACTGCACTCCAGCCTGAGTGACAGAGTGAGACCCTATCTCAAGAAAAAAGGTTTTGAAAAAGGAAAAGGAGGTGTTGCTTCAGCTACATCTTAAAGGAGGTAACACTTGACCAGACAGGAAAAGGGATCTGGACATTCTCGATACAGAAACCACATGTTCATATGAACAGAAGTGTCAGCAGCTGAAAAAGTAAGGGGACAAGTAGTCCCATGGGACTGCAGCCAAGTGTACAAGGTTAGCGACCAGATAAGACTCTGGACAGGGGTCAGCATCAGGGGCCAGGTGATGGATGCCAGACCACTGGGTCCTGGGTACTTGCCACATTGTGCCTTCCTAGTCCCCAAGATGTGGTCCTCAAAAAAAAACGAAAAGTCATGATCAAATGCATTTGGGAGATGCCGAGTTAAAGCTCTCCCAAGCAGGGAAATACAGATGACCAAACCCCTTTTGTAGGAAAACCCTAGAAAACGTCACTTGGGGAATTCTGCTATAAGCAGTGAAACACTATGGAAGGATTCTGAACTGTTAACAGATTTTCATTTAGAAATTTATTCTGCAAAATACAAAAATTAGCCAGGCAAGGTGGTACATTCCTATAGTCCCAGCTACTTGAGAGGCTGAGGTCGGGGGATCACTTGAGCCTGGGAGGTGGAGGCTACAGTGAGCTATGTTTGCGTCACTGCACTCCAGCCTGACGAAGTGACACCCTATCTCAAAAACAAAAAAAAAGAAAAAGAAATGCATTCTGCAGAATGAGAGAATGAGTGAGGGCTGGGTGGGTGGTGAGATGAGAAACAAGGAGACCAGTGGGAAGGCTGCTACAGATACCCAGTGGGCAGGGGGTGCTCCATGAAACACCTGAGTGCAAGGGGGCGTGCACAGGCTCAGGGATTCAAGAGGCATAGAATCAATAGACTGAACTGCCCTCGGGAGAGAGGGACCTATGTTGGCGCCAGGGTTTTGGTTCCCGGCTCTCGTCGTGTCTAATCAGATGTTGGATATAACCTCTGGCATCCAGCGGGAAGGCCTGCCCTGCTAATACATTTGGAGTTGGATGTGACTGTATGGTGGGACTGAAGCCTCAGTGGGTGAGCTCATCACCAGGTGGAGTCTACGAGGGAGAACGGGACTGTGGACAGATCCAGAGGACACCCATGTTTTAGAAGTGGGCAGAGAGGAGAGGTCAGCAAGGGAGCGGGGGTCCTTGAAGCCAGGAGAGGACAGGGTTTCAAAACCATGAGAGCAGTGTGTAGTAACCCTCCACATGCAAGTTACAACAGCAGAGAAATGTTTTTACCTAACAAATTGTCAGATTTCTTTCCTGTATGCACTCATGCTCATAGCACACTAATTGGCCAGAATGAAGTAAATTTAATATACTCATATTATTTTGGAGAGTGTATATAACATTTTGGAATCAGCTGGCATCTGTCAACCTTGACACATGGTTGACATTCATCAGTTGATGTTTTTACCTAAGGTAAAACATCATGTAATTTCTCCCCAGAAAATCTACATGTAGAAATTTATCCTAGACTGGACGCGGTGGCTCATGCCTGTAATCCCAGCACTTTGGGAGGCCGAGGTAGGCAGATCACGAGATCAGGAGCTCGAGACCATCCTGGCTAACGCGGTGAAATCCTGTCTCTACTAAAAATACCAAAAATTAACCAAGCGTGGTGGCGGGCCCCTGTAGTCCCAGCTACCCGGGAGGCTGAGGCAGGAGAATCGCTTGAACCCAGAAGGCAGAGGTTACAGTGAGCCAAGATTGGGCCACTGCACTCCAGCCTGGGCAACAGACCAAGACTCTGTCTCAAAAAAGAAAAAAGAAATTTATTCTAAGGAAATACAGTGGATACATGCAAAATGTTTCACAAATTTTCACAGCATTGGCTACAATGTTTAAAATATTTAAACACAAATGCAATATTGGACTGGTTAAATAAATTCACATCCATATGATGAAATAATACATAGCAGCTAGTTAAAATTTTGCATGAGACATGTAGGGCATGGAGGAAAGTTTCTGGAGTGGCTCAACGCCTGTAATCCTAGCACTTTGGGAGGCTAAGGCTGGTGGATCACCTGAGGTCAGGTCAGTGTTTTTGAAACACTGTCCTCCCCTGGTTCAAGGACGCCTGCTCCTTTGCTGACAACTCCTCTCTGCGCACTTCTAAAACGTGGATGTCCGCTGGGTCTGTCCACAGTCCCGTTCTCCCTCTTAGATATACATATACACACACATATATACACACATACACACACATGTATACACTTAGTATACATATATATACATACACTTAGTATGTGTGTGTATACACACAGATGTGCAAAGGAGTAAGACACACCAACATAATAGTGATGTCCCTTGAGTTGTGAGATTAAGTGACTTTTGTTGTCATTTTGGTTTTTGAGACAGCGTCTTTCTCACCCAGGTTAGAGTGCAGTGTTGTGATCACAGCTCACTGCAGCCTTGACTTCCCAGGCCCAAGCAATCCTCCCACCTCAGCCTCCAGAGTAGCTGGGTCTACAGGCACATGCCACCATGCCTAGCTAATTTGTTAATTTTTTGCAGAGTTGGAGTTTCACCATGTTGCCCAGGCTGGTTTCCAACCTGGGCTCGAGCAGTCTGCCCTCCTGAGCCTCCCAAAGTGCTGGGATTACAGGCATGAGCCATTAAGCAATTTTCATTGCCCTCCTGAGATAGAGGTTGTCAGTGACCTTTGCCAGAGCAATTTCCGTGAGTGGTGGGGATGGAAGCGTGAGTGGTCTGAGGGGAAGAGTGGAGACAGCGAGTGTAGGTGGTGATGCAGAGTGCTAGGCTGGGAATGGCTTGGGGGTCGGAGGACAAAGAGGACAACTCAAGTGGAAGACGTGGGTTCTAGGTCCACCTCTACTGCCACTTTGCTTTACCTCAGCCTCTGTGAGTACTTCAGTTTCTCTGTAACATAGGGATGCTAATTACAGTCAGGTGCATTATTGCACATTCTATGAACTGTGCAGTGCATAGGGAACATATCACTGTTATGGTATTAGAGAATGCCCTTCCTAAAACATTTAAAATGTCACTTCCTTCAATTGCAATGCAATTTCAAAGTTTTCCTCTTATATCTTTGTTTTTTTTTTTTCTGGCAGCGTTTGCTCAGAAGTGAACTTTTTTTTTTTCTTTTTTTTTTTTTTTTTTTTTTTGAGATGGTGTCTCACTCTGTCACCCAGGCTGGAATGCAGTGGCGTGATCTTGGCTCATTATAACCTCTGCCGCCTGAATTCAAGTGATTCTTCTGCCTCAGCCTCCTGAGTAGCTGGGACTACAGGCATGCACCATCATGCCCAGCTAATTTTTATATTTTTAGTAAAGACAGGGTTTTGCCATGTTGGCCAAGCTGGTCTCGAACTCCTGGACTCAAGTGATCTACCTGTCTTGGCCTCCCAAAGTGCTGGGTTTACAGACGTGAGCCACTTTGCCCGGCCAAGGGTCACATATAGTTGAGACTTGAGGAGGAAGGACACACTGGATCATGGAAGGAAACAGTTTAGCATTTCAGGGACCATTAAGTCATAGATCATCCAGACAACAGGGCTCTTAGAGACTGGTTGACCTGATCGTCTCTGGTGAGCCTGAGGAAACTGAGGCCAGAGCAGGAAAAAATCACAGTTGGCAACAGAGCTTAGACTATAACTCAGAGGTTTTGGTATCCAAGTGAGTGCTTTTTTTTTTTTTTTGAGGCGGAGTCTCGCTCTGTCGCCCGGACTGGAGTGCAGTGGCCAGATCTCAGCTCACTGCAAACTCCGCCTCCCAGGTTCACGCCATTCTCCTGCCTCAGCCTCCCGAGTAGCTGGGACTACAGGCGCCCGCCACCTCGCCCGGCTAGTTTTTGTATTTTTAGTAGAGACGGGGTTTCACCGTGTTAGCCAGGATGGTCTCGATCTCCTGACCTCGTGATCCGCCCGTCTCGGCCTCCCAAAGTGCTGGGATTACAGGCTTGAGCCACCGCGCCCGGCCCAAGTGAGTGCTTTTAAGCTGATACTTTGATATGTTCTGTCAGCATATAATATATTGAAAAGAATTTGAATTTGATTTAGGAATTTGGCACCATGCTGCTTGGACACTTACGTAACCTGATTTAAAACCTGATTCTACCAAAATTCCTCAAATTCCTTGAGGGACATATGGGGTAGGACGGAAGAGAAAGTGGACAAAATTTCCTGCCACCTTCTAGATTTATGGTTTCTGACCAGTTAAACATCTGTTATAGGAAAGAATGGCAAATATTTTGCTCATAATGATTGCCCTTTCTCCAGCAGTCCCATTTGTTTAGCTGTGTCTAGTACTTTGTAAAGAGTACACAGTTTAGAGTGGATGAGGAGGTAGAGGGTTTCTGCAGGATTACATCTTACAGTGAGAAATAATCTAAGAACATATTCTAGAGGGATTATGTCTTTTAAATTAGTAGCATCTTTCACATTTAACATTTGTGTTGGCTGTGCCTAAGATCTTCCAGTGGAATCCACATTTTAAGTTGTGGTTGTGCAGCCCCAGAAAGCCACAAGACAGCGCTAACTGGCTTCCCGTGCTGTCTCCATGTTCTTTGCACCTTGATGTTCCTCTCCTACTTGCAGTTGCTCCTTTAGCATTTTACTGCTTTCAGTTTTTCACTTAACAATTTCTCACTAGCAAGTTTTGTGCATGGTCTTGATGTCTCTCTCTCTCTCTCCCCCCACCTACATGTTTACTTCTTAATGATTCTCTCCTGATCTTTTTACTGTCCTGAGTTCCTGGACTCCTTTCTTTAGGATTGTTACTGACTGAATTCAAATAGAAGAGTCTAAACAATGTCGATTTCAGTAATGTTTTTCTCTGTCCTGCAAAAATTGAGCAAAAAGTACACATGTACTATGAGAGAGAAAAGAGGGGTTTTGATTTAATTTCAGAGGTTTGTGAACTGTTGCATCTGCTTTACCTCTAGCAGTCACAGTGTGCTTACTCCAAGGACAGTGGCAAAGCAAGACACTAACAGCAGAGTGGGCTGGTCCTTCTTTATACACAGAGACTTGCTTATTATACAGTTAACATATCTACTATGGGTAGGAACCTTGACAAGGCTGATGTGTCATGAGTTTATCTCTATTTTTGAAGCACCCACAGATGATACTAAACCTATATAACTTATATAACTGTTATCATGGGGTCAAGCCGCTGTATAACCATCAAAGATACATTTTTGAGAATAACTGATATTATGTGTGTGTTTATTTCCTTTTTAGCACGAGGTAGAACTAACATTGAACTTAGAGAGAAATTCATCCTACCAGAGGGGGCATCCCAGGGAATGACCCCCTTCCGCTCACGGGGTCGAAGGTCCAAACCATCTTCCCGGGCAGCTTCCCCTACTCGTTCCAGCTCCAGTGCTAGTCAGAGTAACCACAGCTGTACATCCATGCCATCTTCTCCAGCCACCCCAGCCAGTGGAACCAAGGTACGTACTGATCTCCATTATGCCCTTCGTCCCCACTCCCACCCTCACAGATGTTCATTGTTCACAGTAACCTCTGAAAGACTCCAGTGAGGAGAAGAAATAAAAATGAAAATGTTTTATTTTATAAATAAAACATGAAAATACACAGACCAAGGCTGCCCTATTCCTAGCAGTACACAGATATATGGCCTTTAAGATGACTCCAAAGGACATTTATTAAAATATGCACTCAGCCTGGTTATGTCAGAAATGTTTATTTCCCCATGTTCTCAGTTTAAGTTTGAGCCCGTCCAGTGTTACTACTTTTGAAAATCCAGGCTGGACACAGTGGCTCATGCCTGTAATCCCAGCCTTTGGGAAACTGTGGTGGGAGGATCCCTTGAGGCCAGAAGTTCAAGACCAGCATGGGCAACATAGCAAGACCATCTCTACAAATTTCTAAATGTATCATCTCTAATTTTTAAATTTAGCCTAGCATGATGGTGAGCACCTATAGTCCCAGCTACTCAGGAGGCTCAGGCAAGAGGATTGTTTGAGCCCAGAAATGCAAGACTGCAGTGAGCTATGAATGCACCACTGCACTCCAGCCTGGGCAACAGAGTGAGACTCTTTGTCTCTAAAAAATAAAAATAAAAGAATAAAAAATTTAAGGGAAAAGGAAAGAAAATCCAGGCACTGGCTGTGCACTGTAGCTAACAGCTAAGTTTGATGTTACGATGGGTTATGTATGAAGGATGTTAGTGCCTGCGTGGTCCTTCTCATCCTGATGGACCGACATGCATTTTATTTTGTTTTCTGTTTCTTTAAAATTTAGTATCTTCTATTTTTTTCTGTTCCCAATGTGCACCCTTTTTGTTCCTTTTTCAATTGTTCCCGTCCTTCCCTTTGGATTTCCGTTTCACAGACTTCACTTCAGTTCTCTCGCTGTTATGACAAACCCTGGTTGGTAAACAGTAAAGCTGGCACCCCTATCAGGGACAGCCATTCTCCTGACCTCCAGCTGCCCAGCCCCGAGGTAGAGTATGGCTTTGCTGACTGAGGACACAGTCAAGACAAGGCCCTCGCTAATGGACTTGACCAGCTCTTCTTCCTGACACGAATCCCTGCATTCTTCCATCTCTGTGGTGCTTGCTGTCACAGCTGATTCATCTAGTCCAGTGTTTTCAGGGGTTTCTAACTCGGATTCACCAAAATTGGAGAGAAATAAGAGATACCTGAAACTAGATTAATAACTTAATAACTTTATAACAATCTTGAGAATGATACTTGTTCAGAATGGTAAACGATGGTCATTCCTGGATATTTGTTTATTGCTATCATTTATAATCAGGCCTCTTGGAATCTCCAAATGTCAGATACTCAGACGAGTTATGAACACTTGAAATTCAACTATGGCGCATGTTCTACAATATTCTATCTTTGCTTAGAACAGAAGAGTGGTTGGCGCCACCCACCCTGAGACACATGTCCAGGGTGGTTGGTATTGCCACGCCACACTGGTCCGAGGCGTGGGTGCTGTCTCCTTCAGCCAAGCACAGCACCAGTGAACACTGCTCTGAGGCTCACATTCTAGCTTCTGAATTTCTTGGCCTAGGCACTTGAGTTTCTGTAGCCTTGATTGGAATACAGATGCCAGCAATTAAGCATGTTCAAGTGCAGCCATTAAAATGCCTGAACGCTTTTGGAAGAGCAGTGTTTTAGAAATAAAACATGGACTAGTGGCTTGTCTGATAGCAGTGTAGTTTGCATTCTAGCTCCTACCAGGAAACATTGGATTCTTGGGCCTCACAAGACAGTGTTGCCTTCAGTCTTGGAAAGCCTTAGCCAGGGAAACAAGGGATACACAATAAGTCAATGGCTGTGAATGAGCCACTGTTTAGAGGTTCATTTTACTCCAAGCTAAAACTCCAGTTCAGAAACGTATCTGGTTTAGAGTATGATCTGGGGACCTACTGCCACTAAACTCCTAGACTTACCCTGTTCATCTTGCTTTTCTTCTTTCCTTAATGCCTCCAGTTTCATAAAAATCTCAGAAGTTCTATTTTAAATTTTAGATGTTTAATGATGAGGTACAAATTCTCATACAATTCTGATAAATCAGGGCTTTTGTTCTGTCTTAAGGTTTTATTTTCTGTTTCATTTCATTTTGAGGCTTCATCTTTCCTTACTTACTGTGTTCTGTAGCCAGGCCATCTCCTGACTTGGAATTCTAGCCCGGGGTCTAGCTGTTGTCTTCCAGCAGCAGTGCTCAGGAAGTTTAGCTTCTGAAACTGGTGCTCTTCCTCCTATGTGGCCAGGAAAGTTTGTGCTTGAGTGTTAATCACTTTCTGTCGCTTATGCTTTTTCTTTATAAATTTAAGAAGTACAGCAAACACAATGAGATGGGTTGCTTTTCTCTTCTATTTGCATAAACATCTTAAAGGTCCTGGAAAACAACTTACGTAACTGATTCCAAAGAAAAATTAGAATGGCATGCTGTAGCATGTGGCGTAAGTGGTTGTGTTTTCTTTTTTTTTTTTTTTTTTTTTCGTTTTTTAAAAAGCGAAGTAGAGACAAGGTCAAATAATGGATGTTTAAAACATTTAAGGATCAGCCTGGCCAACATGGCAAAACTCCATGTCTACTAAAAATACAAAAATTAGCTGGATGTGGTGGAGGTGCTGGTTGTCCCAGCTACACGGGAGGCTGAGGCAGGAGATCACTGGAACCTGGGAGGCAGAGGTCGCAGTGAGCCAAGACTGTGCCACTGCACTCCAGCCTGGGCAACAGAGTGAAACTGTCTCAAAAAAAAAAAAAAAAAAAAAAAAACCCACACAGATTTAAGTCTGGACATGGCGGCTCACCCCTGTAATCCCAACACTTTGTGAGGCTGAGGTGGGCGGATCACTTGAGCCCAGGAGTTCAGGACCACCCTGGGCAACATGGAGAAACCTTGTCTCTACAAAAAATACAAAAATAAGCCAGCCAGTAGGGAGGCTGAGGTGGGAGGATTGCTTGAGCCTGGGCAGTCAAGGCTGCAGTGAGCTGTGAAGTATGCCACTGCGCTCCAGTCTGGGTGATAGAGCAAGACTCTGTCTCAAAACAAAAAAACAAACAAAAAAACTCACACATTTAAAATATTATTTTTCCTGCAGTTAAGACTACTATCTAAAAAACCAAAAAACATCACTCAAATAGGAAACATAGCACCTACTGGCAGCAGTGATAATAATATATAGCTCTTTTCCAGTTTGGGAAGTGCTTCTATACATCATTTATTTGTTCAACAAGTTGTTATTGAGTTCCTCTTCTGTGCCAGACAATTTTACATGCTGAGGATGTGAGAGTGAACAAAACAAAGTCCCTGCTTTTATGAAGTTGATGCTTTAATGCAGGAGAGACAGGCAACTAACAAGTAATACCATACGTAAGACAGTGATGAGTACTGTGCAGAACACAGGAAGCAGGGGAGAGAATAGAAGTATACAAGCAGTGTTCTGAGTAGTGAGGCAAGACCTCTCTGCTAAGGTCATCCTTTCAATAGAGCCTCTGCAGGGAATGAGGGGGTCAGCCACACGTGTCTGGGGTAGGCTTGGGGGGTAGTGATTGTGCAACAACAGTCCAGGCAAAATGAACAGCAAGGGGACAAGACTGGGGGACCCTCACTGGGCCATTGGTGAAACAGCAAGGAAGCCAGTGTGGCTGGGATGGACTGATGAGGAGTGTGGTAGAAATGAAGTCAGAGAGGCAGGATTTAATCCCTGATTTCCCAAGAGAGAAGCAAAGACAGATGTTAATTTCAATCAGTCCCAGAACCCAGACTCAAACCCAGGTCTCCAGGCTCTTCATGCACAGACTTGTTCCTGATGTCTCAGTCCCGCAGTCATGTGCTTCTCATAGTTTATTTGATCCACGAGTTAAGTACTTTTATCTGCATTTTACCAGTAAGGATAATGACTAAAAGATCTTACTAAAGTTACTGCACCTACTTAGTGTTAAGAGATTGGAGTAATACTTGAATCTCCATATCAAATAGGTGGGGCTAAAACTCATTTCAAATTTTTAACCCCAAAATCTTGATACCTAGGATTATTTGAATTTCTTTTTCCTTTACTCATTCACCACAATCATTTGTTGTAACTATTGTAATCTTACTGAGGATTTTTTTTTCCATTTATAGTGGAAATTAGTAAAACAAAAGGTATTTGAAGACATTTTGAAACTTTTAATTGGAACATAAAACTTTTATTTTGGGAATTATCAAAATATATGACCTAGGATACTTTAAGAGAAATCTTTGTTTTCCTGGACTTTTAATTTGCTTCTCAACTGAGCAAATATAAGGAGGTGTATGGAGACCTTTGAAAGTTGAATTTCTAGTGAAGATTTTACCAAGTAAAATGTGACCTTTTTATTATTTTTTTTAAGGTTATCTCATCATCAGGTAGCAAGTTGAAACGACCAACACCAACTTTTCATTCTAGTCGGACATCCCTTGCTGGTGATACCAGCAATAGTTCTTCCCCGGCCTCCACAGGTGCCAAAACTAACCGGGCAGGTAAGTACCTGCCCCGTGACCTACAAACCAGGCTGAGAATTTGGAAACAACAGCATGTGTGGAATGTTTCACTGCTCCCAAGGAGCCGGTAATGAGAGTGGCACTTAGTGTGATGCCCAGAAAGACAGACGTGCAGATGCTCAAGTGACCTTTACTTTTTCTGTCATTACAACTAGCTTTAAGCTTTCCTTCTGAGATGAGATGCTTCCACAGCCAAAAGCTGGGCCATGCGTTCTCATCAGAAATGATCTCATTTGAGAGAATGTAAAAAAGGAAATGTAGGTCTTCCTCAGACATCAGTCCAGTGTTGGGATGAGCAGCTTGCTAGTAATGTTTCCAACACGTCATACTTATTATGGCTGCTGTTGAACTGAGAAAGGCAGGGGAAGATCACATCTGTTCCCCTGCTACTGTTCCTCATGGGAACCTAGGAATCTGCCTTAATTTCCTGCTGGCTGCTTCCCCTCATTTGGCCTGTATCCATTCTGCCCATGGATTAGCCCAGCTGGCAGGCTCACCCACCTGTGCTGAGATGGTTGAGCAACCCTGCTTGCCTCCACTTTGGGGGCATGGAAGGTGACAGTGCTGCTGATAGAAGTGGCTTTCTAATCCCCAGGAAACAGCTTCTCAAGTAGAATCACAAAGCTAGAAAGGGCCTCAGCAACTTCTGTATAGATGAGGAAACGGGGGTGCAGAAAGGCTGTGAGATTTGCTTAAGATCACACAGGCCGGGCGCGGTGGCTCAAGCCTGTAATCCCAGCACTTTGGGAGGCCGAGACGGGTGGATCACAAGGTCAGGAGATCGAGACCACCCTGGCTAATACGGTGAAACCCCGTCTCTACTAAAGAATACAAAAAACTAGCCGGGCGACGAGGCGGGCGCCTGTAGTCCCAGCTACTCAGGAGGCTGAGGCAGGAGAATGGCGTGAACCCGGGAGGCGGAGCTTGCAGTGAGCCGAGATCCGGCCACTGCACTCCAGCCTGGGCGACAGAGCCAGACTCCGTCTCAAAAAAAAAAAAGATCACACAGGATCAGAACCCTAGCCTCTGCTCACTTGTTCTTCCACCCCATGCCGTCTCTATAAGTCTGCTGTTTGATTCTTGAATTCCAGACCCTAAAAAGTCAGCCAGTCGCCCTGGGAGTCGGGCTGGAAGTCGAGCTGGGAGTCGAGCCAGCAGCCGGCGAGGAAGCGATGCCTCTGACTTTGACCTCTTAGAGACGCAGTCTGCTTGTTCCGACACTTCAGAAAGCAGCGCTGCAGGGGGCCAAGGCAACTCCAGGAGAGGGCTAAACAAACCTTCCAAAATCCCAACCATGTCTAAGAAGACCACCACTGCCTCCCCCAGGACTCCAGGCCCCAAGCGATAACACTGTCCAAGCACCCCCAAGCCACTCTCCACTTTGAATCCTGCTCCATACATTGGGTGTATATTTATTCTGAACTGGAGAAGTTATATTGTTAAAAGTGTAAAAGAATAATTGTGTTATGAAGCTGCCTTATTTTTTTTCTTTTTGTAAGTTACTATTTTCATGTGAATATTTATGTAGATAAAATTTGCCTCCTGGTAACCCTGTAATGGATGGGGCCCAGAAATGAAATATTTGAGAAAAACAAGTGAAAAGGTCAAGATACAAATGTGTATAAAAAAAAAAAAAAAAAAAGCCTATTAATAGGGTTTCTGCGCGGTGCAGGGTTGTAAACCTGCTTTATCTTTTAGGATTATTCCTAAATGCATCTTCTTTATAAACTTGACTTGCTATCTCAGCAAGATAAATTATATTAAAAAAAATAAGAATCCTGCAGTGTTTAAGGAACTCTTTTTTTGTAAATCATAGACACCTCAATTAGCAAGAACTGAGGGGAGGGCACTTATTACTGCTTTTTCCATTGTTTAATGTTTTGTGATTTTTAGCTAAAGAGAGGGAACCTCATCTAAGTAACATTTGCACATGATACAGCAAAAGGAGTTCATTGCAATACTGTCTTTGGATATTGTTTCAGTACTGGGTGTTTAAAGGACAAATGGCTGCTAGAATTCAGGGGTAAATGTACATGTTCAGAAAACGTCAGAACATTTGGGGTTTTAAACTTGATTTTGCTCCCTACCAGCCTAGACACCGATAACTCTTGTGTTCACCAGGACCCAGACCCTTGGCAAGGGATAGGCTTGTTGGTGACATTGTGAATTTCAAATTTGTTTTATCCACTTTTTTTGCTATTTATTTAAATGGTCGATCAACTTCCCACAAACTGAGGAATGAATTCCACAAGCCTGTTCTGAAAATGTGGACGTAAGACAAACACGTGCTCGTCCTTTAATGGAGTTCACCAGCACACTTGTTAACCAGTCCCGTTTGCTTTAGTCTTTTTTTGTGCGTAATAAAGTCAACTGACCAAGTGACCATGAAGAGGGGCTGTCTGGGGCTCCTGTTTTTTAGCTGCTGTTCTTCAGCTCCGACCATGTTGCTGTGTGATTATCTCAATTGGTTTTAATTGAGGCAGAAACTGAAGCTCTACCAATGAACTGTTTAAAAACAAGACACACTTTTGTATTAAAATTGCTTGCAGTAACAAATATTTTGTATTTCCTGATTTTCTTTTCAACCATTACCTTATCTATAAATGTTACCCTGGGGTATAATCATGTTATAGGTACTTAAATGCATTATGCGAATCAAAATATCTTGACGGATAAATTGTAGAGCTTAATAGATTTTGTTTTATTTCATCCTTGTTAATTTTGTTTAATATGGCTGGGCATGGTGGCTCACGCCCATAATCCTAGCACTATGGGGGGCCAAGGCAGGAGGATCACTTGAGTTCAGAATTTGAGACCAGCCTGGAAAACATAGTAAGACCTTGTATCTACTAAAACTAAAAAAAACAATTAGGCATGGTGGCACATGCCTGTAGCCCCAACTACTAGGGAGGTTAAGGTGGGAGGATCACGTGAGCCATGATTGCTCCACTGCACTCCAGCCTGGGTGACACAGCAAGACCCTGTCAAAAAAAAAAAACCAGGATATTAACATGAACATGTAGGATATCTGTCCTACTTACATGATTAAACAAATAGCATTATGTAAAAAGATACTAGAAATCTTGGAGATCCTGGGTTCTGAGAGAATGGGACCAATTTTTCATACCATGTCACAGTATGCTGAAATTTCTGGTTAAGTGGTAGAATTTCAGAGGTGGAAGCAAAATCGGTCATCATATCTAGCTCCTTTGTTTTACAGATGGAGAAACTGGGATGGGAAAGTAGAAGAGAAAGTGATTTCCCTGAGCTCACGAAATGAATAAATGACAGAAGTGAACCTTGAAGTTCTCCACTCCCTATTCAAGTCTGGCACTTCTGTTTCCTCCAGCCTCTAGACAGTCGGCTTTATAATAGAGCAGCCAAATGTTAACTTAGTAACAAGAAGAAAAGGGCTAGAGGCTTCGGAGGTAAAGGGGCTGAAACTCATGCCACCTGTGTTCTTGGTCATCAGGCTGCATTCCTTATGACATAGGCATTTGGTGAGGTCGATGCATGTTTGCCAAAGCTGTGAAGGCCAAATATCCTGATTAAAAGGAATTTGGAGCCTAATGGATTCTGAAGGAAGTGCTTACTCTGTTCTCCATAGAACTGAGGAACTTCAAGCTGCCGGGACTTTGTATAGGATAGTGTTTTCACCCTAATTTGCTTCCCCTTCTAGGCCTCTTGGCAGTAGAAGCATGTGAGACCAGCTTGACCTCCACCTTCCCAGGTTCTGGACTATGGTACAGAATCTTAACAAGTAATTAAGGTTTTCTGGCAAAGTTCAGCTGGCAGTGGCACCAACAAAAAGTGCATTTTTTTTCTTTTTTTTTTTTTTTTTTTTTTTTTGAGATAGGGACTCACTCTGTTGCCCACTGGGGTGCAGTGGCACAGTCTGAGCCGACTGCAGCCTCCACCTCCCAAGCTCAAACGATTCTCCTGCCTCAGCCTCCTGAGTAGCTGGAATTACAGGCGCCACCATGCCTGGCTAAAGGTGCGTTTCCATTCAACAAATGCCTCCATACAAGACCATGTAGGAAATGAGATGCTAGGAAAAGGGTTAAAGTATAATCACAGTTCTGGGCCGGGTGTGGTGGCTCACACCTGTAATCCCAGCACTTTGGGAGGCTGAGGCGGGTGGATCACTTGAGGTCAGGTGACCAGCCTGGTCAAGGTGGTGAAACCCCATCTCTTTTTTTTTTGAGACGGAGTCTTGCTCTGTCACCCGGGCTGGAGTGCAGTGGCCGGATCTCAGCTCACTGCAAGCTCCGCCTCCCGGGTTTACCCCGTTCTCCTGCCTCAGCCTCCGGAGTAGCTGGGACTACAGTCGCCTGCCACCTCGCCCGGCTAGTTTTTTGTATTTTTTAGTAGAGACGGGGTTTCACCATGTTAGCCAGGATGGTCTCGATCTCCTGACCTCGTGATCCGCCCGTCTCGGCCTCCCAAAGTGCTGGGATTACAGGCTTGAGCCACCGCGCCCAGCTGAAACCCCATCTCTACTAAAAATACAAAAATTAGCCAGGTGTGGTGGTGGGCACCTGTAATCCCAGCTACTCGGGAGGCTGAGGCAGGACAATTGCTTGAATCTGGGAGGCAGAGGTTGCAGTGAGCCAAGATTGCGCCACTACACTCCAGCCTGGGTGACAAGAGTGAAACTCCGTCTCAAAAAAAAAAACATATATATGTAAAATCACAGTCCTGTGATAGAAATGGTAAATGAGGAGGGCAAATTTGGTGTCTGCTAGGGACTTGAATGATGCAATAACTAGCTCATGTTTTTTTGACTGCTTACTGTAAGCCAGTGGTTATGCTAAGTGCTCTATATACATTCTCACTGAATACCCTTAACAGTTCTATGATCATTAGCCCCCTTTTCTTGATGAGACACTGAGCCTGAGAGGTTAAGATCACAGAGTTGCCAGGTGGCTAGGGAAAGCCCTTGTTTTGACACTACTTTCTCCAAGAAAGCTACCCCACCTCAGTTCCCTTCCAGTCCTAGTATTCTGGGATTCCACTCCCACGTGGTCTGCTCCCACTTCCCTGCTCCTCTGCCCTTCCAGCCACTTTGTTGGCTCCTCTGTGGGAGCACAGCTTTCATTCTGCCTTGGGAAATCGCCGTGTTCACCAGCTGTCACACCTGTTGCTGTGGGGGCTGCTCAGGGGCAGGGGGCTTGTCCCCTCCATCTCTGGCTCAGGACACAGCACAGAGCAGCTCATGGTGATTGTTGCTGAACTGAATTTTGGGCAGAGGCCCTTGGAATGGCTAAAATCTGCTGTTTAGGTTTATGGGAATGTGAAGCCCATTGTTTAGAAAACACAGCTCTATCTCCACATGGTAAATTGAGAAATGATTTCTGTTATAAGAATCAGCCCAGCACTGGGCAGCTTGCAGTCTAGCTGGGAGCCCAGAATTGCACAAAACAAACCTGAGAATTGCACAGGCTGGATCTAGGGCCTCAAGTGATGCGCAGTGGATTCAAAAGGGGCATGCAGAGAGGACAGTGAAGGGGGCATGGGCAGGAGATTCCAAGACTCTGACCAAGATGATATGGGGACAAAGCCCTGTGAATTCAGCCTCCTAAACAGCTTTCTCTGCCCCTCCACCCCATCACCATTAGAGGCTCATTGTCATTGTACCCACTCCCACATCTGATTACTGTACCTGCCTCCACCTGCAGGGCCCTGACTCCTGTCTCCCTCTGATGCATATTCTGCTCTGCTTCCATGCTCTGGTCTTGGGTACTTTCAACGGTTATTCTGCATTATCCTTAGCTCAGTATCCTTATGGGACAGTCCCAGTCTGCAGAGAAGCCCCAGCCTCTAGGCGGTGGCATCCACGTCTGCTCCACCTGGAGCCGATGCAGGTGCCTCATGGGGGGCGCTCTGGGGACCGCGCAGAAAATTTACGAGCAGTGTGGAAATATACCTGTTGGGTAAAAGACAAACTAGGCATATGTTTAAGCCACCAGCAAATGACTATTTGAAAATGTTATTGAGGTGATGACTTCAAAACGTGATTTTGAGGGCATTATACACTTGCTTCAAGGTTCAATCTTCAATCCACATGGGGGGGCACCATAATCTCTGGTGCCCAGGGCCCTCGTCTAGCTCCTGTGAGGCCCTTTGCGGTCCCTCCCTTGCCAGCCCCTCCAGCCTCGGCCATTTGCCCCCTGGGCTCTCCAGGTTCCACCGCCCCCCTTCCCAAGCCCAGCTCCACTGCTGTGTGACATGGAGTCCCTTAACCACTGTGTGCCTCAGTTTCCTCATTTGTTAAAAGAGGAGGTTCCAGTGGTATGTATCCCCTAACGATGTGCGAGCATCACAGAAATGACACGGGACACACACTCAGAACATGCCTCGCGCGTGGAAAGTGCTGACTGTTACCATTATTAGGCTCCTCCCCGGGGTCTCAGGGCCTTGGCACAAGCTATTCCCTCAGCCTGAAGCACTTTCCTCTACTGACCTTTCCCAGCACCGTCTAGGTGCCTTCTTCCGCAGCGCCTGAACCACAGAGGAATAATTATGTAAGGCGAGAGCGCGCCCAGGGAAGAGCAGGGTGTGCAGAAAGGGACTGAGTCAGTCGAGACGTTTCCGCGGGGATCCTTCTCCTGCCAGGCCTGCACCGGGGCTGTGGCGACTAAGAAGATATGCACAGGTGGTTCCCGAGTGTTCGGGAAGGGCCCCAGAGCTTCTGGCCCGGATGGAGGCAGGAACCGGAGTCCCCTCTGCAAAGCTGTATCAGTACCGGGGACGCAGGGCGCGCAGCGAGGGCTGGCGGAGGCGGCCCGCCTGGGGCGCTGCCCGGGCTCACGCGGGAGCCAGATGGGGGACGCATGGAGAAGCAGCCGAGCAGGTGCTGGGAAGGAGGCGCCCGCAAAAGCGCATGCAGGGGCCACGGGGAAGGCGCCAGGAGGCGGCGAGGGGCCGCGGTGGCCGGAACCCAGGCCGGCTACTGCGGGCAGAGGAACGTGCCCCACCCTCGGGGCTTGGCTGGCACCGCCCGGCTCTCCAGACGGGGCTGCGGCCGCGTGTCGGGCCCGGTGACGACCCCAGCACACCACGGCAGGGCGGCCGGGTGGCACCACTGGCGAGACTGGGACGGCGCCGCAGCCTTAGGATCTCTGCGCCGAAGCCCGCGGCGCGAGCCAGTACGGCCCTGACCACACTGACGCCCAGGCTGCGGGCTCCTCGCCCGGACCACCTACCAGCCACGCCGAGGTCGCATCTCCGAGTAGCCCCACCCGCCACACCGGCCGCCGCCCCAGGCCCCTCCCGGGCGTGGCCTCCGCGCCCCGGCCCCGCCCCCGCGCCCCCATTGGTCAGTCCCGGGGGTGGGCGGGCGGCACCGACGGCTGAGCCGGGGCAGGGACTCGCGGGAATCGCGCCGCCCGGGTCGCTGCCGGAGCTCGCCCGTCGCCCCTGCGCTGCGCGGACCGCGGCCACAGCCGGACTGGTGGGCACGGCGGCGACAGACGGATTGGCTTGACAGTCCCAGTCCTCAGAGGAGCACCGGCCTCGAGGCGGTGGCGTCCGCGTCCGCTTGTCCCGGAGCAGGGGCAAGTGCCGCGCGGGGGGCGCTCCAGGGACCGCGCTGAGACCTCGGACGCCGCCCGCCGAGGCCGGCCCCCGGCTCGCCGAACCCAGCTCCCCGCTCGCCGTCGGGGCGTCCCCGGGCCCAAGGGCGGCCGCGGAGCCGATGCGCGCCAGCTGAGCGTCCCCGGCCGGCCATGGCCGCGCGCGCAGGCCCGCTCTGGCTCCTGGGGCTGGCGTTGTGCGCGCTGGGCGGGGGCGGCCCCGGCCTGCGACCCCCGCCCGGCTGTCCCCAGCGACGTCTGGGCGCGCGCGAGCGCCGGGACGTGCAACGCGAGATCCTGGCGGTGCTCGGACTACCTGGGCGGCCCCGGCCCCGCGCGCCACCCGCCGCCTCCCGGCTGCCCGCGTCCGCGCCGCTCTTCATGCTAGACCTGTACCACGCCATGGCCGGCGACGACGACGAGGACGGCGCGCCCGCGGAGCGGCGCCTGGGCCGCGCCGACCTGATCATGAGCTTCGTCAACATGGGTGAGTGCGGCCGCCCGCGCCGTAACCCTTGAAGTAAACTGGCTGCAGGGGAGAGTGCGCGCATCCGCGGGCTGTGCCGGGCCCTGGCCGAAGGGGGTTGCCACAGACGGTGGACGCGAACCACCGGAGAGTGGGACCGCCGTGATTAGGGAAAGTCTAAGGATCATGGGGCCCCCTGGGCTGCGGGGTGGTCAGGAGCAGGCTGGGGGGAACTGTGGCTGCCTTCATCCTGCTCCAAACACACCCAGGAGTAAGAATCAGGTGATGTCCTTGCCCACCTGGGCTGCCCCAGGCAGACAGCCTGGTCCTGGGGAGACGGTGAGTAAACAGAGGCCGGGATGCTGTCACTGTGATAAGGGCAGTACTGAGGAGAGGGACGAAGTTCAGCGTGGAAACCTGTGGTCACATCATCAGAGTGACCAGAGCTGACTCGCGTGTCCTGAGTCCACAGCAGGCTCTTCCCTGTGCGGAGCCTGGGTGGGGTGCGGCTGTCAGGGGAGCGGCTGGGGAAGGAGCAGACTCAGCTCAGTGGGGCAGGGACTGTGGCCTTGTCACCCTGGGCCAGGAAGCCTGACTGTCCATCCGGTGCTCAATGAGATGACCTTTCTGTTGTCAGGTCAGGCTTTCAGGGTGCAGAGAGCTTTCTGAGGAGTCTGGGCTGAAGAACACAGGGGACTGAGCCGCAGCAGGTTTTGTGGGGCCATCAGCCATTTTCTTCCTACACTAGGGCAGAAGAGGGCATGGCCAAGCCTCTGCTCCCCACAACCCAAGAGCTGGTGGTGGAGGTGAGCAGCAGGAGACAGCCGTTCACCATCGGTGAGTGCCCAGAGCCAGGCACAGGTCTCCAGCCGGTGGGATCTGGATGTTGCCTTTGTAGTTAGAGGACAGGGTGGGGATGGGGGACAGAGGAGACCCTCTGTGAAGCTGGGACTGGGCCTCTGTCATCAGGACAGGCTGACACTGGGCTCAGAACCAAGAAGAGTTGTGGATGGAGTCGTCCAAGAATGTCCCCGAGGGAGCCGCCCATCAGAATGACTCACTACCCAGCCCATGTCCTACCTCCCCTGGCATCCCCTGGGTCAAGACATGCACAGCCTGGTGGGGCTGTTGCTGGGAATTGGGCAGGGCCTACCCCTCTGTGTGACCTTAGGGAAGTTCCTCACCTTCTCAGCCTTGGTTGCTCCTTGTAAAATGAGGTGCCTGGTGATCTGTCCTCAGGGTTGTTATGTGATTGGCTGGTAGAGGGGCAGGAATGGAAAGCCTGTGCCGCTCCCCTCAGGGTGAACCTGGACCTGGCCATTTTTAGCCTTCCACCTGTAGCCCAGCCTTAGTGTGGAGGTGACAGGAACATCTCCACATGTCTTGTACACCTGAAACCCAGAAATGAACTCTAAAAGCCCATCAAAGGTGTTTGTACTTATTTTTAGAATGAAAAGTAGCATGTGAACTTTTTCTCTTTTTTTTTCTTTTTTTTTTTTTTTCTTTTTTTTTAAGAGGCAGGGTCTCGCTCCATTCCCCAGGCTGGAGTGTAGTGGTGTGATTATAGCTCACTGTGGCCTCTAATTCCCGGGCTCAAGCAGTCCTCCTCCTTCAGCCTCCCCAGTAGCTAGGGCTACAGTTGCACACCACCACACCCAGATAATTTTAAAATATTTCTTGTAGAGATGGGGAGTCTCACTATATTGCCCAGGCTGGTCTTGAACTCCTGAACTGAAGCAATCCTCCCACCTCAGTCTCCCAAAGTGCTGGGATTACAGGCGAACTTTCACAGCCTTACAATGCCTCATTTAATTCATGTGAGACTCTTTTGCTAGCCCTGTTTCATAGTCTCAGAGAGGTTAAATGGCCAGCCCAGGGCCACACAGCCCATCCATGGTGACATCCACGGCTGTGGATTCCAAATCCCAGCTTCCTCCCACCCCAGCTCTGCGCATTTTGTGCAGACCCGGGGCTTCCAGCGCTGCGGGATTAACAAGCAGGTCGTTGTTAGTGGAAGCCCAGGCTGCGGGTGGGCGTGGCCAGCTGTCAGAAGGGCCTCTTTATTCTGCTCTGCTAACTGCACTAGTAGAACTCTCTCAGTTACAGTAGCTTTTTTTTTTTTTTTTTTTTTTTTTTTGGAGACGGAGTCTTGCTCTGTCGCCCAGGCTGGAGTGCAGTGGCCGGATCTCAGCTCACTGCACGCTCCGCCTCCCGGGTTCACGCCATTCTCCTGCCTCAGCCTCCGGAGTAGCTGGGACTACAGGCGCCCGCCACCTCGCCCGGCTAGTTTTTTGTATTTTTAGTAGAGACGGGGTTTCACCGTGTTAGCCAGGATGGTCTCGATCTCCTGACCTCGTGATCCACCCGTCTCGGCCTCCCAAAGTGCTGGGATTACAGGCTTGAGCCACCGCGCCCGGCACAGTTACAGTAGCTTTAACTGGTAATTACTGAGGCCGTGGGGTGGGTGGGGGTATTTAGACACATACCAGGATGCTGTCAGTGTTTGGAGGCCCCTGAAGGTTGGTGGCCCCAGAGCCACCACGGGATCTAATAGCAGGGTCGCTGGGTGTCACTGCCCACACCCAGGCTCCCACACCTGCTCCCACCAGCTCCTATCAGCCTCATCTGGCTCCTGCATAGCCAGGCCTGGTGCCCCTAGGGCCCAGCTGTTGATGGCAGCCTGTAGGACCCAGAGGGCGGGACTCTCACAGGCCTCCTGCCATGGCTCAGGTCTCTGTGCAGAGCAGGTGCTTTAGGAAGGCAAGCCTGCGTCCTGATGTTCAGAGCCTGCACTGGGAGGCCAGGGCTGGGGTCAGAGCTGGGGCCCCGCCTGGCCTGTCATCCATATCAGCCTGTAGACCTGGGCTCTCTTGGGCAGGACAGTGATGGAGCGTTGGATTCTGTCCCTGGTCTCTCTGCTCAGGGAGGGGAGAGCCCTAAACTGGGAGGCAGGACCCAGGTTCTTGTGCTGCCTGGGCCCGCCATTAACTCCTGCATATCCTGAGCCACGGCCCTTTCCTTCCCTGAGCCTCTGCTTTCTTGTCCATTCTATGGTGATGGCATCAGAAAAGCAAGGTGCCTCCCATCCCTGACCCTGTGGCTCTCTGGCAGAGGCGCCTTCTCACAACACCACCATGCCTTGGCCCCAGTGCCTCAGGCCGGCCCGGCCCCTCCTGAAGGAGGAAGGATGGCAGGAACGACCACCTCTGCACACTCCTTCTGAATCCTTCTCCACCCATGTCAGCGGAGAGGCAGGTGCTCATGTTCCAGATTGAGAAACTGAGGCATACGCAGGACTAGCGGGCAGAAGTCCAGCCAGGATCAGAATGCAGGCAGCTTCACTTTGGTCCTGACCCCTTCTTGAACCAGACAGCTTTGCTCCTGTGGTCTCCAGTGACCATGGACCGGGGTGTTGATGAACAGAGCCGTCTGGATTTGGGAGAAGTAGGACTGAGTGGGAATTCAGGACCTGGCCCGGTCCTGCTCTGCCCTTTCCAGCCATGTGACCTGGAAGGGTGGCACCATCTCCATGGGCCCCGGGGCCACTTCCTTTGTTTCTTTACTAGGGACCTCTTTCATTTTCCCATTCATTCATTCAGCAAATCATTCTATAGCACCTACCAAGGATGAGGCACAGTTCTAGTCACTGGGGATATAACAATGAAAAAAGTATCACGCCTGTAATCCCAGCACTTTGGGAGGCCGAAACGGGCGGATCACAAGGTCAGGAGATCGAGACCATCCTGACTAACACGGTGAAACTCCGTCTCTACCAAAAATACAAAAAAAATTAGCCGGGTGTGGTGGTGGGCATCTCCGGGAGGCTGTGGCAGGAGAATGGCGTGAACCCGGGAGGCAGATCTTGCAGTGAGCCAAGATCACGCCACTGCACTCCAGCCTGGGTGACAGAGAGAGATTCCGTCTCAAAAAAAAAAAAAAAAAAACAATGAAAAAAGTAAAGTTCCTATCCTCAGGGAGATGACTTTGTAGTGCGAGAGACACATAATACATACATGAGCCCTAAAGGTAATTAGGGCTCCTGGAAACAGGAGGGACTGAACAATGGCGAGACAGACAGGGCTAAATTGGGGGTTTCTGACCTGAGACCCACACACACGGAATTTGCATCCTGACACCGACACCTGATCTCAGTGTGATCTGGGCTTTCCAGTCAACCTCCCCAAGCCTCAGTTTCCTGCTCTGTAAAATGGAGATACTCATCTTATGGGGCTGTTCCGGGCTTGTGTGAGATGATACCCAGCGATGCCCATGTGCCCAGAACCTCTGCATCTGTTCCGTCATTGGTATCTCACAATTATCGTCACATCTGTGTTTGAAAGAGAGGAGAATGAGGCTCAGAGCAATTAGGTGATTTTCCCAAGGCCACACAGCGGGTTGTCTGCCTGCCTCCATGTCAGACATAGCAGCTACCTCCGCCAGGTCCCGGCCTATCATTGGAGGCAGTAAGTGCTGTCGAATTGAACTAAACGTGAATGTGTGTTGTAAGCTAAGAAGCCTGTTGTTAAAATATTTTTATTTTGGGGGGATTTAGAGAAATAATGCATGCTCATTCTACAAAATTCAGATTCTGCAGAAGCATGTAACTTGGGTGCCCCTGGGGAGCCCCATTGCTACCAGACAGTCACTCCAGCATCTACTTTCTGATCTTCATTGCCATGGCCTGTTCTTTGAACTTCACATAAATGGAATCTTACAGTGCATACTCTTGAGTCTAGTCTTTGACTCAGCATACTTCTGTTTCCATTTTCCTCCATGTTGTTGTATCTGTAGTTCTTTCTTTCCTAACTGAGTTATATTCCATTGCATGAATATATATGCCATAGTCCATCCACTGTTAGGGACATTTGGGTTGTTCTGAACACTTTTACCCACATCCCTCTGTGGCTATATTAGAGCGGGAATTTTAATCTTGCGTGTGCCATTTGGGAGCTGTGTGATGTTGAGCAGCTTGCTTAAAGTCCCTGAAACTCAGTTTCCACACCTTTGAGACAAGGTAAGTGAGCCAACCTCGTGGGGTTGCATGCAGTGTAGCCAGCTGGAGGCTGACACACAGAAGGAACTTCACAAATGGGTGCTGACCGCGCCCCACTTCTGCACCATTGCTCATTGGGTAGCTCCTTCATAGAATACACTTACCTCCATTTTTGCTTGTGAAAACTCCACCCACTTTTAAATGAAGGTGGGTCAGGGTTTCCATAAATCTCTCCGCTCCTACCCCACAATCCCATAGGGACAGGCTCTTTCCAGGCAGAAGCCCCACCTGCCTTGCATGCACTTCTCTTAGGATTCTAGTCGCTTTCTGCCTGTGTGACCCAGGGGCACACCTAACTCCTGGGCACACCTAACCCCTCTTTCTCGTACTTCTCAGCAGCCCCTGAACAAGCTGAGAACACGACCAAGTCTGACTCTTCCCTGCCCCCGCCCCTGCCCCCCACCCTTCGCCCCCCCAACCCCTGTGGCAGGAAGTTGAGGGAAAGAGGAACCCAGCAGGAGGCAGGGAGAGCCAGGAGGAGCCTGGGCCTGGTCAGGTGGGACAGAGTGGGGACGGCCCTCCCTGTCTGTGTGGGGGCCGACAATGGGTGCCACAGCTCCCTGGGCCCCCCTCCCGGGACCCCGAGTCCCCACAGGGCCCTGCCTGGAGGAAGGTGGCTTCACGGGCATTCTCAGGTGTCTGTTGACAGGAGGGCCTTGTTGACGGGTGACCCCCATCCCAATATGTCCCATTGAACTCCAGGGCCACTCGTTTCACACTGGCCACAAGTGTGAACATCCACATCACAGGCCTCTAACACGGGCCTCTAATCTAACCCTGGAAACCCTCTGCCTCTTCTTGGACTCAGTTTCCCCATCTCTGCAGGGTTGCCTGAAGGCTTTTCCAGCTCTGACCAAAGAATGTGCCCACCCCCTGCCTGCTGATGGGGGCTCTTCCGGGGTGAGGCACAGGGTGGGGAGGTGCACCCAGCCCCCTCCTCCCGGAACCTCTTTCCCACAGGCAAGAGAGGATGTGTCACCGTGACCACTTCTTTCTGGAAAATTCCCACAGTTCAGTTCTTTCCTGGGATTTCGCTGGAGGAATTGCATCTTTCTTGCTCACATCTCCTGGGATCTATTCTTGGCCTTGGCGGGCTTGATGTGGTGGTATGTGTGGGTGTTCCCTTTTAATTTGGGGTCCAGAGCTGTCTGAGGCCTGGACTGGTAATTATGAGAGCAGCACCATTTATGGAAACAGCCCTTGAAGCAAGCCAGTGATGAGACCCGGCTGGAAATACCTCAGCATGGAGGCCTGGGCCTGCCTGGAGGGGGTACTGAGATTTCTGGGTGGGAGAAGCCCCTTCAGGACACAGAACCAATAGGTCATGAGTGCCACCCTCCCTTGGCCTGTAGAGGCTGTGGGGCCCAAGCCTTGTTTTGGGTCTGAAATGGGGCACCCCCTCAGCCTTTGCTGCCTGTGGGACAAGCCAGACCGGCCTGGCCTATGCACCCCAGGCTCTGGGGGAGCCGCTGTCCACCCTCAGGGGCCAGGCCGGGAGAGGAGGCAGGTCCACAGCAATGGGAATGTCGGTGACTTCTGATGGAGTCACACGGGGACATGGTAGCCACACCCGGACTGGCAGTGATACCCAGCCCAAGGGCTCTGGGCCACTGTCCTGGGGAAAAGAGGCCCTTGGGAAGAAGGGGCCGGGGCACCCCCGCTCTGGAGCCCTGGAACACTACGGCCGATGAGGCGACATGCGAGTCTCCCATATCCACCCATGTGGCTCCGTCCTGGCCCTCCTAGGGCTCGCTGTCCAGAGGAACAGCTGAACCAGAGACAGCAAGCCCTGGCATGGGGGCCATAAGAGGCCAAAAGCCTAACCTGTGTGGGGTCTGAGGACTGGGAGGCTTCTCAGCCGGACTGGGAGGGACAGGGCCACCTGGGGAGAGCAGCTTCCAGGAGGGACTCTCAGGGAGGCGTCTGCAGGAAGAAGGCACAAGAGGCCCAAGGGACAGATGGCAGGGCCAGCGCAGGGAGGGCCCTGCGACACTCTTCCTGTGGGCCCTTTGGGCCCTGGGGAGGGTCTGAGGGGAGGTGGGATGGGTCACAGGCCACAAGATTCTGTTCTGAGCTGGAGGATGAGGGTGTCTTTTGAAGTCTCACTTTTTGGTCAGAAATAAGACAGATTTAGGTTGTCTGGGTGAGACTAAATTACTCAGGGCACAAAAATAGCCAGAGCCCTTGTTGATGTTGGGCTGAGGGTCGCGGAGTTTGGCATCTGGAGGCCCAGCCTGGAGTAGCTGGTGGCCATGCCCGGTGAAGGCCACCTCCTGCCCCCAGTGGCCTTTCCTGGAAGAGCAGGATCTGGAGGTTGCTTTATCCCAGGCTGGAGGAGGAGGCTGAGGGCTCTCTGATTGTTTATTTTCCCAGAGCCACCGTGAGGTGGTTCAGAAAGTAACCTTTCCTGCCTCCCATGTGCCTCTCCGTGGGGTGGCATTGTCTGTCCTGGATTCTGAGCCAAGCCCCCCAGCTGATGTGTCTCAATGGAACTGGCTGTCACCAGTCCCTGTTGGCTGCAGAAAGCTCTACAGGCACACTGTGGCCCAAGTGACTTCTCACCTCCCAAGGTCATGGACTGTCACAACATTGGTTGGCAGCAACTGAAGTTTTGAAGTTCTTCCCAGGTCACAGGGCCTCTTTGAATCACTGTGCTGAGTTCTTGGAGGCTAGAAACAGGATTTCTTGGAGATGGACTGGCCTTGCCTGTCACTGCAACCTCTTCTCATACACCTCAGCCCCCTGACCACTAGATTCCAGCCACACCAGCCTCCTTGATGTTTCTCGAACATGCAGGGCCTTTGTATCCACTGTTCCCTCTGCCTAGAAGGCCGTCCTCCTCTTCGAAGGAAGAAGGAACCACGACTGGTTCCTTCTCCCACAGTCGAGGGTATTTTCCCCTTACTTCCCAGGTTTTAGACTAATGAATGGATCCCTAGCACTTTTGAAAGGCAGTGTTTCTCTGCTACTGACAGTCTTGCCTCCTAGGAAACATTTGGCAATATCTGGAGACCTTTTTAGTTGTGCAAATGGAGAGGGGAAGGGAGTGCTGCTGTCGGCTAAGGGGTGGAGGCCAGGGATGCTGCTAAACATCCTGCAGCACACAGAACAGCCCCTACAACAAAGAATTATCTGGCCCAAATTGTCAGTGGTGCCACAACTGAGAAACCTGTTCAAGGTGACCCGTGTTTGATGGTGGTGATGATGATGGGCTCACCCTTTATTAGATACAAGGTTGTCTTATTCTATCTTGTGTTGCTGTAACAGACTCCTAAGACTGAGTAATTTACCAAAAAAAAAAAAAAAAAGAGGTTTATTTTATTTTATTTTATTTTATTTTTGAGACAGAGTCTTGCTCTGTCACCCTGGCTGGAGTGCAATGGTACAATTTCAGCTCACTGCAACCTCTACCTCCTGGGTTCAAGGAGTTCTCCTGCCTCAGCCTCCCAAGTAGCTGGGACTATAGGTGCCCGCCACCACACCTGGCTAATTTTTTGTATTTTTAGTAGAGATGGGATTTCACCACATTGGCCAGGCTGGTCTTGACCTCCTGACCTCAGGTGATCCACCCACCTCAGCCTTCCAAAGTGCTGGGATTACAGGTATAAGTCACCGTGCCCAGCCGAAATGCGGTTTTTTTGGCATACAGTTCTACTGGCTGAAAGGCTCAAGGCTAGGCAGCTGCATCTGGTGAGAGCCTCAGGCTACTTCAATTCATGGCAGAAAGTGGCAGGACAGTGGGTGTGTGCAAAGAGAGCAAGTGGTGAGAGGAAGCAAGAGAGCAAGCCAGACTTTTTAACAGCCTCCCCCATGTAGGGAACTAATCCATTCCCCTGAGAGGGAGAACCCACCACTGGCCCCTCCACCATGGCATTAGTCTATGAGGGATTCACCCCCATGACCCAGACACCTCCCACTAGGTACCACCTCCCATCACAACCACACTGGGGATTAAATTTCAACATGAGTTTTGTCGGGGATAGACCACATCCAAACTGTAGCAAGGGGTATATTATCCGTACTGTTCACCTTGCTTTTTTCTTTTTCTTTTTTTGAGACAGAGTCTTACCCTGGAGTGCCATGGTGCAATCACAGCTCACTGCAGTCTCAACCTCCCAGGCTCAAGCCGTCCTCCTATCTCAGCCTCCTGAATAGACTATAGGCAAAGTGCCATCATGCCTGGCTAATTTTGTTGGTTTGTTTTGTTTTGAGACAGGTTCTCTTCTCACTCTGCCTCAAAACAAAGAGCTAAAGTGCAGTGACGTGATCTCAGCTCACTGCAACCTCTGATGCCTGGCTAATTTTAAAAAATTGTTTAAAGACAGGGTCTCCCTATGTTGCCCCAGACTGATCTTGAGCTCCTGCCCTCAAGTGGTCCTCCTGCCTTGGCCTCCCAAAGTGATGGGGTTACAGGCGTGAGCCATCACAGCCAGCTGGGACATTTTCTTAGAAGTACAGTTTCTGAGTCACAGCATGTATCATTTTGCTAGATTATTGCCAGATTTCCCACCCTAGGGATTGTGCCACTTTGCATTCCTGCCAGCAATGCCCAGAAGTGTTCAGGTCTGATCTTAGAGTATCTTACTCATGAGGCCTTCTCAAACGTCACATCTAAAGAAACCCCACACTGGGCCAGGTGCAGTGGCTCACATCTGTAATCCCAGCACTTTGGGAGGCTGAAGCCGGTGGATCACAAGGTCAGGAGTTCAAGACCAGCCTGGCCAAGATGGTGAAACCCTGTCTCTACTAAAACTACAAAAGTTAGCCGGGCTCAGTGACAGCCACTTGTAATCCCAGCTACTCGGGAGGCTGAGACAGGAGAATCGCTTGAACCCAGGCAGCAGAGGTTGCAGTGAGCTGAGATCGCGCCACTGCACTCCATTCTGGCCAACAGAGTGAGACTCTGTCTCAAAAAAAAAAAAGAAAGAAAGAAAAGGAAACCCCACACTGGACTGGAATTGGAGGTGTCAGTATGACCTTAGATACTTACAAAATATATTTATAAAAACAGATACATACAGATGTGTGTTTTTGCACACATTAATGTACACACATATATATCCTAGCTTTGTCCACTAAAAGGGCCTAAAAGTATTGACACTCCAGGACAGTGAGCAGCCCAGTGCCCAAATCTTGGTTTCTAAATATCTCTCCTAAAAGCAAAACAAAACAAAACAGAACTCCTTGCAGAAATGGCTGATTCCAGGGGTGGGGATGGGAACTCCCAGGATATACCTAGAGTATCTTGTGGTGCCAGTTAGAAGTGCTCAGAAAAGGATGGTGGGGGTGGTCAGAAGGACACAGGAGCCAATCTAAAGGAGCTGCCAGTGGCCAAAACTGGAACAATTTGACCAATGAAATAAATAACAACAGTATGGGATATAGCCCATAGAATAAAATAAACACCTTTGAATCCATAATGATATAAATAAATAATTAGGCTGGGCACAGTGGCTCACACCTGTAATCCCAGCACTTTGGGAGGCCAAGGTGGGCAGATCACCTGAGGTCAGGAATTCGAGACCAGCCTGACCAATATGGTTAAATCTTGTCTCTACTGAAAAAAATACAAAATTAGCCAGGCATAGTGGTGCACACCTGTAGTCCCAACGACTCAGGAGGCTGAGGCAGGAGAATAACTTGAACCTGGGAAGCAGAGGTTGCAGTGAGCCAAGATCATGCCATTGCACCCCAGCCTGGGCAACAGAGCAAGACTCTGTCTTAAAATAAATATTTAAATAAATAAATAAATGTAGAAGAACGAACAAGTCTTCCTTTAAAAAGAATTCCAGTTAATACATGTACAAGGAAAGAAGGAAATAGAAAATCACTATTCCAGCCTGGACAAAACAGCAAGACCCCATCTCTACAAAAAATACAAAAAATTAGCTAGGTGTGGTGGTGCATGACTGTAGTCCCAGCTACTCGACAGGCTGAGGTGGGAGGATCCCTTAAGCCCTGGGAGGTTGAGGTTGCATCACTGCACTGCAGCCTAGGTGACCAAGTGAGACCCTGTCTCAAAAAATGAAAAAGAAAGAAAATCACTATTGGCTCATGTCTGTGATCCCAGCAAGGTGAGCCAGGAGTTCAAGACCAGCCTGGGCAACATAGTGAGAGTTTATCTCTACAAAAAAATAAATTAGGCAGGCCAGGCATGGTGGTACTACGCTTACAGTCTTTTTTTTTTTTTTTTTTTTTTTTTTGAAACAGAGTCTCTTTCTGTATCCCAGGCTGGAATGCAGTGGTGCAGTCTTGGGTCACTGCAACCTCTGCCTCCCAGGTTCAAGCGATTCTCCTGCCTCAGCCTCCTGAGTAGCTGGCACTACAGTCAGTCACGCATCACCAAGCCTGGCTAATTTCTTGTTTTTTAGTAGAGATGAGGTTTCACCATGTTGGCCAGCATGATCTCAATCTCCTGACCTCATGATCCACCGGCCTCAACCTCCCAAAGTGCTGGGATTATAGGCAGGGACCACTGCGCCTGGCCTGCTTATAGTCTTAACTGCTCAGGAGGCTGAGATGGGAGAATCACTTGAGTCTGGGAGGTTGTGGCTGCAGTAAGCCATAATCACACCACTGGACTGCAGCCTGGGCGGCAGAGTGAGACCCTGTCTCAAAAAACAAAACAAAACAAAACAAATAAAGTATTTTCCTCATGATATTTATTATTTACAAAATGAAAAATTGTGACATTACAGTGTAGAAACCTGGCAGACACCACGGTAACCAGGGAATCAAAGTTCATGCCACTAGCAATAAGATATATTGGTATCATATTGTCCCATTTGATGCTCTGAGAAGGGCATATCACTTTGAAGGGGGCCTGTCCCCCCTCCACACCTGGTATTTCTCCAAAGGTGGAGACGAGAGACTGAGAAAAGAAATAAGACACAGAGAGACAAAGTATAGAGGAAGAAAAGTGGGCTGCGGGGACTGGCACTCAGCATACAAAGGACCCGCACCAGCACTGGTCTCTGAGTTCCCTCAGTATTTATTGATCACTATCTCTACCATCTTGGTGAGGGGGATGTGGCAGTACTATAGCGTAATGGCAGGGAGAAGATCAGCAGGAAAACGTGAGCAAAGGACTCTGTGTCATAAATAAGTTTAAGGAAAGGTGTTGTGCCTCGATGTGCACGTAGGCCAGATTTATGTTTGACTTTACACAGACATCTCAATGCAATAAACAGCAGTATTGCCGCCAGCATGTTCAGTCAGTATAGCGTGAGACTCTTAATCTCAGGGTAGTGGTTCAAGCCCCATGTTGGGCGCCAGATGAAGGGGGCCTGCTCCTCCACACCTGTGGGTATTTCTCAAAAGGTGAAGATGAGAGACTGAGAAAAGAAATAAGACACAGAGACAAAGTATAGAGGAAGAAAAGTGGGCCCAGGGGACCAGAGCTGAGCATATGGAGGACCCGCACCGGCACTGGTTCCGTCAGTATTTATTGATCACTATCTCTACCATCTTGGTGAGGGAAATGTGGCAGGACTATGGGATAATGGTGGGGAGAGGGTCAGTAGGCAAACATGTGAGCAAAGGACTCTGTGTCATAAATAAGTTTAAGGAAAGGTGCTGTGCCTTGATGTGCACATAGGCCAGATTTATGTTTGACTTTACATAAACGCCCCAATGCAGTAAAGAGCGGTATTGCTACCAGCATGTCTCACCTCCAGCCATAAGGCGATTTTCTCCTATCTCAGTAAATAGAATGTACAATCGGGTTTTACACTGAGACATTCCAATCCCAGGGACAAGCAGGAGACAGATGCCTTCCTCTTATCTCAACTTCAAAGAGGTCTTCCTCTTTCACTACTCCTCTTCAGCACAGACCCTTTATGGGTGTCAGCCTGGGGGATGGTCAGGTCTTTCCCTTCCCACGAGGCCATATTTCAGGCTGTCTCAGTAGGGGGAACCTTGGGCGATACCCAGGCTTTCTTGGACAGAGGTCCCTGGGGCCTTCCGCAGTGCGTTGTGTCCCTGGGTACTCAAGACTGGAGAATGATGATCACTTTTACCAAGCATACTGCCTACAAACACATTTTTAACAAAGCACATCCTGCACAGCCCTAAATCCATTAAATCTTGAGTCAATACAGCACATGTTTCTGCAAGCATAGGGTTGGGGCTAGGGTTACAGATTAACAGCATCTCAAAGCAGAAGGATTTTTCCTAATATGAATCAAAATGGAGTTTCTTATGTCTTCCTTTTTCTATATAGACACAGGAACAGTCTGATCTCTCTTTCCCCCACACACTTCTGTGGTGTTCTCCAAAATCCATAACTTAATTCAAACATGAGAAAACATGAGACAAACCCAAATTGAGGGTGTGCTACAAATAACTGACCAGCATTCTTCAAAAGTATCAAGGCTGGGTATGGTGGCTCCTGCCTGTAATCCCAGCACTCTGGGAGGCCAAGGCAAGAGGACTGCTTGAGCCCAGGAGTTCAAGACCAGCCTGGGCAACATAGTGAGCCCTTGTCTCAATAAACAATTTTTTAAAAACTTAGCTGGGCATGATGGGGTATACCTGTGGTCCCTGCTACCCTAGAGGCTGAAGTGTGAGGATCACCTGAGCCCAGGTGGTTGAGGCTGCAGCAAGCTGTGACTGTGCCACTGCACTCCAGTCTGGGTGACAGACCAAAACCCTGTCTCAAAAAAAAAAAAAAGTGTCAAGGTTGAAAGGGAAGGAAAGACTGAGGAATAGTCACATCAGAGGTGCCCCAGGGGAAATGACACTAAAGGTATTAATGTGTTAATAACATGGGATCCTAGATTGAATCCTTGACAAAAAAAGATATTAGTAGGACAGTTGGTAAAATTAGAGAAAAGTCTGGATTTAGTTAACAGTATCAATTTCCTGGTTTTTTTTTTTTTTTTTGAAACGGAGTCTCACTCTGTCATCCAGGCTAGAGTGCAGTGGCGTGATCTCGGCTCACTGCAACCTCCGCCTCCCAGGTTCAAGCAGTTCTGTGCCTCAGCCTCCCGAGTAGCTGGAATTACAGGCACCTACCACCACACCCAGCTAATTTTTGTATTTTTAGTAGAGACAGGGTTTCATCATCTTGGCTGGGCTGGTCTCGAACTCCTGACCTCATGATCCACCCTCCTCAGCCTCCCAACGTGCTGGGATTACAGGCGTGAGCCACCGTACCCACCACCCCAATTTCCTGATTTTCTTTTTTTTTTGAGGCGGTGTCTCGCTCTGTCGCCCGGACTGGAGTGCAGTGGCCGGATCTCAGCTCACTGCAAGCTCCGCCTCCCGGGTTCACGCCATTCTCCTGCCTCAGCCTCCCGAGCAGCTGGGACTACAGGCGCCCGCCACCTCGCCCAGCTAGTTTTTTGTATTTTTAGTAGAGACGGGGTTTCACCGTGTTAGCCAGGATGGTCTCGATCTCTTGACCTCGTGATCCGCCCGTCTCGGCCTCCCAAAGTGCTGGGATTACAGGCTTGAGCCACCGCGACCGGCCCTGATTTTCTTATACTATAGATTGGTTATGTAAGAAGCTATCATTAGGGGAAGCTATCAGGGAAAGAATGGAAAGTCTGCACTGTTCATGCCGTTTCTCTTTAGATGTAAATAATCCTAAAGTATTTCAAAATCAAGTTAAAAACATAAATAAGGCAGCCCCCACACTCCCTGCATTATTCCCAGTCCCCCCAGGCTTTGTGTACTTCCTAGCACTTAGCACATAGGCTGATCTTGTTTGTTAACTTTCATGTTTGTTATGTTACTTCTCTGCAAGCCTGTAAACCCCATGGGGACAGGAGCTGCCCCACCTTGCTTGCCGCAGTGTCTCCTGCACCTAAATAATGACTTGTGCACCATTAGTACTGCTTTAAAATGTACTGAATAATGAATTAATTCATATTCCTGGCTGTGACCAGGAAAAATGAATGAGGAAAAGTCAGTGTTCTTATAAAGCCTTCAGATCATGAGAAGGCAACAAAGTCAGGAACCTCCTCCTTCATGCCCAAAAGTGAAATTATGGGACGCTCAAAAATAGGATCCCTGTCCCAGATTTTGCAGGTAGGGGAAATAAATGTGCTGCCTAGAAACTTTGCTCCAAACATCAGTGGCTCCTCCCGGGGCCACCATGGAGAGGGGATTCCTGGCAGGATGTATCTCAGATGACCGGGATCAGGACATTGGCCAGACAGACAGCATCTCCCGCACGGGTCTCCCAGCCTATCTGAATCTGACAGGGAGCCCTGGAATGAACTTCCCAACCCTACAACTGACAGCAGAATTTTACTGGGAAAACCCAAGAAATCACGTTGTGCAGACCTAGGCCTTTCCCATGAATCCCTTCCTCCGTGGACCCTCAAATCAGCAGCCGCTGGGAGGCAGCAGCAGGCATTTCATGCTGTGTATTGAGGGCCTGTCGAGAGGCCTTGAGCACTTTTGGCCAATTCCAGCATGGTTTTTATGCCCCTTTTCACAGTATCAGACGGAGGTGGTCCACGGTAGCAGAAGGAGCCCAGCGAGGAGTCAGGGTTCCGTTTCCACATGTGGGAACGTGGGAGGAGATTGTATTTGGTACTTTCTGTCTGAGCCAGAACTAGGAGACCGTCCCAGTGGCATTGCTGAGGTGTGGCCGCTCAGCCAGGCATCTTTGGGAGATTCCAGACCTTGGTTCTATGGGAAGGTGGGGGCTGGGCATTCACTGACAAGGAAATGTTCCCGAATAGTGTGGGAGAAGCATTCGCTGGACCAAAACCAAGAACTGATTACAGTCAACAAACCCTGCTCTTCATCGTTTTCATTTGACCCTGTTTCAAAGTGTGATTTTGCAGGCATGGACACTGAGCCCAGAAGGTTAAGTGCCCTGACAAAGTTCAGGCAGGTGAAAAGGAGGCACCTGGAAGTTGAACTGATAGATTTCCACGGTGTATTTTCTCTCATTCCACACTTTTATTTAGAAAAAAGAAAACTGGCCGGGCGCAGTGGCTCACGCCTGTAATCCCAGCACTTTGGGA
The DNA here is from genome assembly GCF_009764315.1 of Trachypithecus francoisi. Taxonomy (NCBI): domain Eukaryota; kingdom Metazoa; phylum Chordata; class Mammalia; order Primates; family Cercopithecidae; genus Trachypithecus; species Trachypithecus francoisi. The sequence goes on along the minus strand of NW_022681457.1, from coordinate 85,149,555 downwards.
GGCCGAGACGGGCGGATCACGAGGTCAGGAGATCGAGACCATCCTGGCTAACACGGTGAAACCCTGTCTCTACTAAAAAATACAAAATACTAGCCGGGCGAGGTGGCGGGCGCCTGTAGTCCCAGCTACTCGAGAGGCTGAGGCAGGAGAATGGCGTGAACCCGGGAGGCGGAGCTTGCAGTGAGCTGAGATATGGCCACTGCACTCCAGCCAGGGCGACAGAGCGAGACTCCGTCTCAAAAAGAAAAAAAGAAAACTGAACATCTCCCTTTCTCCACCATGGCCGCTGAGTTTCAGACATGGCCTCCTGATGGTCCTGGCTGGATGTTTGTCACTTTGATACTTTAAGTTGGAAAAGTAGCTGTTAACCGCTAGAGCCATGGCTGCCCTCCTATCCCATGGCCCCTGCCCTTTCACAGCCCTGGGTGGGAGGGACAGAATCCCCACTTTGCAGACAAGGAGACTGAGGTCACACAGGATGCTCACAGGGTCAGGGCTGGGGCCAGGAACCCAGCTACTGGCCAGATAATCTGCCCTTTCAATGCTCTCTCAGCAGCTAAAGCAGGGGCTGTCTGCCCACAAACCTTCATAGGGGAGAATCTGGGTCCCAACAAATGCTCTTCCTCAGCCCCAGCTTTTGAGAAGTATCTTTTCTATCCAAAGGTACAACCACTGGCCAGCTGCAGACCCACACAGCTCCAGCAAAGAAAGAGCACTCCCTTCACCCGGTCACAGTAATGCCTATTTCAGTGTCACACCCCAGGAAGTTTTACCAGTTTCTAATAAAAATCATTATTTTCCTAAAAATTTCCCAACTTCCAGGCTTGCCTGGAACAGCCAGGGGAGGCAGTTTCCTGTGCTGGAATTCCTGGGTGGTTTATCGATTTCACAAGCCCACAGCGGGGAAGTTTGGAACTCGGGTCAGTTCAGTTGAACAAAACTCTTGAGTCAGCCTGGGTAGACCCCCAGGTCAGGCAGGGAGGGAGACCACAGAGCACGGGCGTCCACACAGAGCTGATGGGTTTGTGGACTGTTTCCTCAGTCCTCGGATCCCACATGAAGTCAGCATGTGGCTTGCCGACAGGGATACCAGTGAGCCCCAGGACCCACCCGGCAGCCCTGCTGTGCCCTGGGACACAAGCACACAGACATGCTTTGAAAGTGGACAGGTGAAGCCGCGAGTGAGCTGCTCGTCACTGTTGCATGCCCTGTGACAGCCAACAGCGTGGACTGATTTCATCTTGCAAATGGGGGATTCTTACCCAGCCATGTAACACAGGGGGGTCTGCAGATCCGGAACCCACTGAAATTGTCACCCAAGTCATGTTGTGTGAGTGTGTTAGGGAAGAGAGCACATGTACGTAGATATTCATGGGAAGAGGTCCAGAACTCTGCCATCAGTGATCTCTGCCTACGGGGAGAGATCGTCGCTTGTGTCACGGCATCTGAGCAGCCCGGCTCTCAGGCGGGCTTTTGTTGCGTGCCCAGCACCCTCAGGTGCTGTGGAACAAGGCAAGTTCTTTTCTTCTCCGTTCTGGACTGGGATGAGCGGCCACCTCCTCCTGCCCACACATTTCTGGTCCCATCCCCCGCCCCACACAGCTGTTCGCCTGCCCATGGCTGGACCAGGTCCCCACCGCGAGGACAGGAAGTGCTCCCCACATCCGCCTCGGCCCGCACAGCCTGGTGCTTTTCCAAACCTGACTGTGGTCACTGAGCCCGGTAACCAGAAAGAATTTTTAAAAAGACTCACAAACATATCATTGAAATCTCAGTGTTGGGTTTTGGGGAAGGCACTGGGCGGCTCCCACCCCTGCTTTCCGGAAACACAGATTTCTAGAGTTTGAAAGGGACAAGAGGCTAAAGTGAGACTTCCCTAAATATAGCGTCCTGGGTATTTCCGGACACCTGGGGAAATGTGGGCTTTATTCCGCAACTGTGGCATTTGTTTGACTGTCAGGCCAGCCCCCGCCACGGGGCCCTGCTGCCCATCTCACCTCCAGCCTGGCCTCTACCCTCGCCTCCACCATGTCTTCTAATTCCCCTCCCCTCATGCCGCCCCCCTGCTGCCCCCGTCCCCTGTGCTCCCCACTGGCCAGAAGCACAGGCCAGGCTCCTGGCCCGGATTGGCACCCTCAGCAGGCAGGCCACAGCAGAGCTCATGTGCTGTCCCCAACATTGCTGACCGGTGGGCGCCTCCACCCCTGCGCATGTGAGGTCCCCTCTCCCTAGAGCACCCTCCCCGCCACCTTCTCCAGCTACCAAGACCCCATCCCACCCTTCAAAGCCAGTTCAGATGCCACCTGCTCAGATCCCACCGCCCAGTGAGACCCTCCGACTTCCCCAGCACCTGACTGGCCTCTCCGGGAGTTGTCACTCCTGCCCTGGTTTTTCTTGTTCCTTTCCACGTTTCCCTCCTTCCTCCTCCACCTTGTTCCAGAAAGGAAACGTCGGTCTCCTGCCCTCTGCTGTTTCCTGGTGCTTGCTTTCCCTGCCCTGCCCTCAGGCCCCTCTGCTCTGGCCCTCTGTCCTGGCTGGCCTGCCCCTGCAGGGCCTGTCTCCCTGACCCATGACAGATTTGCACTCATGCCTCAGCCCAGCTCAGCTGTCAGCCCTGAGCCCTGCCCTGCCGCACCTCCCATCCAGGCAGTGGGCAGGCTCTGGATGGCTTGTGTCCCCTGAGATGCTGTCGGTGATGTCAGTTATGTCCCTGTCTACCAGGCTTCCCTGCAGGGCCGGGGCCCTTTTCTGCCTTGGGTCCAATGTCCATCTTCCCTTTAGCCTGGAAGCTCCCAGAGGAGGCTCCCTCCTCTGTCTCATCTCCGGGTCACAAGACCAGCCAGACCGAGAAGGGGCACAATGGGAGTTTGGAGCCTGGGGTCTGTTGAGCACCAGCCAGGTGCAGGGCTCAGGCTGAGCCTGGCTGCAGGGCCTCTCAGCCCTGTCTGCTCCCTGGGACCAAGCCTGGAACAAACGTTTGCACAAAAGGAAACTGGCCCCACCAGGCCTCCCTGGGTCCCCTCCACCTTGAGTGGTGGGTGGCTGGGGGCGCTGGCTCACACCCGCTCTGCCCACTCCAAAGTCCGAGCCATTCCGAGTGCCAGCCCAGCTCTGCTTTGTCTTCTAGTGGAGCGAGATCATGCCTTGGGCCATCAGGAGCCCCATTGGAAGGAGTTCCGCTTTGACCTGACCCAGATCCCGGATGGGGAGGCGGTCACAGCTGCGGAGTTCCGGATTTACAAGGTGCCCAGCATCCACCTGCTCAACAGGACCCTCCACGTCAGCATGTTCCAGGTGGTCCAGGAGCAGTCCAACAGGTGCCTTCCCCTTGGCCCAGGTGCCCCCTGCCCCTGCCCGCCTCACAGTCTCATGGTCAAGGCAGCCCAGCAGGGAGTGGGGGTTGGTGGAACACTTCCCAGAGGACCCGAAAGAGACCCTCAAAGACGGGAAAGATGCTTGGCCCGAGCCCCCTGCACTGCGGGAAGAGCCCCAGTGACAGTCCTGCCTTCAAGTCCCTGCCCTGCCATCCTGGCTCTGGGGACTTGAACGGGTCATTGAACCACTGAGCCTCCGTTTCCTCATGTGTACACCTCTGTGGGCTGAGGCGGTGAGATGAGGCTCAGAAGGGGCACAGGCAGAGTCAGGTAGGACATGCCCCGGTGACGGCCCCCAGCGGGTCCTGGAGTCACAGAGGCAGCTGTGCCGGCCTCCGGTTAATTGTTCTTTCGTGTCCACAGGGAGTCTGACTTGTTGTTTTTGGATCTTCAGACGCTCCAAGCCGGGGACGAGGGCTGGCTGGTGCTGGACGTCACAGCAGCCAGTGGCCGCTGGTTGCGAAAGCGTCACAAGGACCTGGGACTCCGCCTCTATGTGGAGACTGAGGACGGTGAGGCTGGGGGCTCTGTGGGAGCAGCCCCTGGGGCTTCTCTGTGCCAGCACAGGCAGCAGTAGCAGCTTCCTGTGGCCCTGGGTTCCCGGCCTCACCAGCTGTGCCCGCTGCGAGGGTCACTGAGGTCCAAGGCACAAGGTCTGGCCCAGTGGGGGTGCTCTCTCCTCTCCCTCTGCTTCCCAGGAAGCCGGCGGTTCTTCCCACGGAGCAGCTTCCACCTTGGGAGTTTCTGTCCTGGAAGGAAAGGAGGGGAAGTGGTTGTGCCCTCAGACACTGAGGCCAGGAGGCTGGGTTTGAAGCCCAGCTCGGCAGTGCCCTGCCTCAGTGACCTTGGCTGGGACTTGCCTTTCCAGACCCTGTCTTCTCTTCTACAAGACAAGGATTCATGCCCTTGTTCATTCCACAGGTGAAATTGGGGAGAGCCTCTTTTATGCCAGGCAGTAGGAATACAAAGGCCAAAGTGGGCATGAGATGGGCGTGTTTGAGGCCCGGCAAGGGGGCGCCATGGAGCAGCAGTGAGGGCGGGGGTCCCAGGGGCCATTCTGAGTCAGGGTAAACCAGGGCCAGGTGGTGGGGTTCTTAGCATCATTTATTTTATTTTATTTTATTTTATTTTATTTTATTTTATTTTATTTTTTTTGAGACGGAGTCTGCTCTGTCGCCCGGGCTGGAGTGCAGTGGCCGGATCTCAGCTCACTGCAAGCTCCGCCTCCCGGGTTTACGCCATTCTCCTGCCTCAGCCTCCGGAGTAGCTGGGACTACAGGTGCCCGCCACCTCGCCCAGCTAGTTTTTTTTTTTTTGGATTTTTTAGTAGAGACGGGGTTTCCCCGTGTTAGCCAGGATGGTCTCGATCTCCTGACCTCGTGATCCACCCGTCTCGGCCTCCCAAAGTGCTGGGATTACAGGCTTGAGCCACCGCGCCCAGCCCATTTATTTTATTTAATAGCAGTGGTGGACGACAGGATCTGATTCAGGTTTTAAAAGAGAACCCTCTGAGATGCCCCCCTCTCAGGGTGCAGCAGAGCTCCCCACCCCTTGCGTGGACCGCACAATGACTTGCTTCCCGAAAGTGCGGTGTGGACAGGGTGTAGGGGACCTGACGTGCAGCGCCTCAGCCAGGTGAGGAAGGCCCACTGCAGTGACCGGCACCGGGCTAGCATGTGCACTGGGTGTAAGGGAAGGAGCAGACCACTGAGCTTCAGAGCCCCCCCACCCCCCGCTGTGAACCCGAAACCCCAGTCCAACCACAAGAAGACCATCAAACCCAAAGAGAAAGGCTTTCTGCAGAATACCTGGCAAACACTTCTCAAAACCGCCAAACTCATCAAAAAAAAGGGAAGGTTGGGAAATTGGAGGAGCCCAGAGGCACCTAAGATGACCAGCTCGGTGCATGTGGGGTCCTGGGTGGAATCCTGGACCAGCAAAAGGGCATTAGGGGAAAGTTAGGAAATCCAGATCAATCATGGTGTTTACTTAATAATAAGATATCAGTACTGGTCCATTAGTTATGAGAAAGGTACCCTACTAGTGTAAAATACTAACATTTCCCAGGGGAAACTGGGTCCAGGTATATGGGAACTCCTTGTGTGGTTTTTTTTTCTTTGAGACAGGGTTTTGCTCTGTTGCTCAGGGTGGAGTGCAGTGGCGCAATCGCAGCTCACGGTAACCTCCAACCCCTGGGCTCCGGCGATCCTCCCCCCTCAGCCTCTATACTATCTTTGCAAATTTTTATGTAACTATCAACTGTTGTAAAATTAAAACTTTACTGAATATATGCATAAAATAAGGAGCCCCCTGACTTCAGTGGGGAGAGCAGACTGAGAGGGACAAGAGTGAAGTCAGAGAGACTCATGGGAGCCCCACAGTGGTGCAGGTGGGCGCTGTG